>NC_090658.1:88509554-89898929 GCF_013368605.1 Nyctibius grandis | reverse complement strand
GTGAGAGTTCTCCATCCAGCAAGCTAAAGATTTATTAAAATAGCTTTATTAAATCTGTTACAACATCCAATGGTTGGAAGACCACAGAAGACAAATTTGAAATAGAAATAAATTCTTTTTTTTTTAACAGTAACAATGAAGTTTGTTTCTCTACAAGTGTATTTTTTAGCTGAAGGTAGTATGATTTTCTGAAGGATATGGGCTAGTTCTCAGACAGGGATGAATCTGGGGAAGTCCAATAGCCAATGCCATGAGGAAGAGCTGATTAGATGATCAAACAGTCAACGAGCCAGGCTCAGAACCATCAATTATTGGCACCAGCTAACGTGGCAAATTCCAACAGTGCTTTTGAAAAACAAATTTGTTTGGATCTGACAACCTTTGCTGAATTTGGCAATGATAATTAACTTCAGAGGGCAGTGTGTTGTAACAGTTAAGTTTCACATAGTTATTGGTCAAAAGGAGGTTCTTAAACAAATAATAGATTATAACAATTCGTATTTTTGTCACGGTTTAAAGCTGGGCCAGCTATTAAACCTGTGGCAGATGCCCTCTGTTATCCCCCCCCCCTCCCCCCAAAGGGAAAGGGAAAGGGAAAAGGGAGAGAGACTTACGGGTTGGAAAGTTAAAACAGTTTTAATAAACTATAATAATGAAAAAGAGTATAATAATAATAATAGAAATAATCAAATACATACAAATATATATACAAAACCAAGACTGAGCTCCCCTGAAGTCAGCCACGTCACCACCGGCACTGCAGGGCAGGCTCCGGGAAGGCCCAGCCTGGGCCTAGCGACGGTCGAGAGCTGGATTCAGGAACGCACGGATCGGGATCGGGGGCAGCAGGAAAACAGACGGAGTCCTCCTTGGACACCGGCCATAGCAGAAAGAGAGTGAGACCCTCGTGATCCCCCCGCTTTATACTGAGAATGACGTGTGTGGGATGGAATACCCTCGTTGGTCAATTTTGGGTCACCTGCCCTGTCCGCTCCCCACTGCAGCTGCAACCCCCCTTCGGCTCTTCACTCGTAAGCAGTGAGGAATTCAGCAGTGACCTTGGTTTCTCTAAGAATAAGTACAGCAAGAGCCTTACTGCACAACATCCCTACCGGTGCCTCAGCGATAACTACCAAACTTCGGGCGTTATCAGTCCTGGAGGCAGACACTGTCTGCAAACATGCAGTTAGTTTCAGAAAGTGCAGTTACTTAGAGGAGACTTAGCTGAAAGTAAAAATCACTGAAAGGAAAATCGGCCTGGTTTAGGCCAAACCAGGACAATTTTTTAAAATAAAGACACACAAATATCACAATATTCTCCCTTGGTACATGTACCCTGAGGTACACAGTGATTTTCAGTAAGCTGCTTCTTGGAATCACCCACTTCCATGGGTGGTCCCACCCATGGTGGACCCACCAGCCAGCCACAATCTGTCTGGCCATCGCTCCTAGGATGCACACATTTCAAATAAGTCTTCAGCATTGCTTTTAACTCTTTCAATCAAACACTAGGCATCTGTATAGCTTATCTTGGATTTATTCAGTGATGAACACATGAACAGGACAACTGAGAGAAGCATTTTCAACCTACGTAGTCTACTGGCAGCTCTGGACTGCATCCGAAGCATCTGCACCTCCCAGTGTGTAAGCAGCTGGGGGGGGCTTGCCTGTTCAAATTCCTTACCTGCAGCATGGACAGCTACATCTGAGCCAGCCATCAGGGCCTGCTGGGAAGTGTTTCGAGGGAACAGTATATTTTATCAGGAGGTAGCAGTCTTAAGTCAGTCAGGTGCATTGCCTTCCAGCAGAGGCTGTCTCCCACCACTGAGAAGGACAGCAGCCTAGTGCAGGTGGCTGACGTACAGAGAGCTGCGCTGTGGGATCCTCCTCATGGGCTTGTAAGAGTATTTTTCTAAGTGTGCAGAGTCAATGATGTGATTAATGCCAGCAAGCCCCACCTTTCTCTTCTTGTTTTGTTCTGACAGAATCTCATATGTTGAATGTTCATGGTCAGCCTGTCCCAATAGCTTCCTACATGTTTCCCCTCACTGGAGTCACTGCAATCTTTTACCTTTGGCACAAAGAAATTTAGAAGCTGTTATTTTCCTCTGTGAATATGCTGCAGCATCTCCAGCTCTGTCAATTCTGAGATATTTCATGGGTTTGCACTAACATTGGAATATGACTGCGGATCGGGGCAGCTCTAACAATATTCCTTAAATTTCTGTGCTGAAATGATGTGAGTCTGACATTTGGATGTATTGAAGCTCTGTGAATTATACATGGTCACTTGGAACATTACCGGTTGGCTCCTTTTCCTCTGCCACTGATCTTCATCACTGTAACACTGATGCAATAAAAAACAAACTGAAAAGGTATTATGAACTGCACAGAAACACACCAAGAGAACAGCAAACAGGAGCCACAAATCTCTAACATGCCATTCTGATTTCAGTGGCCAACTTCTAAAAGCTGCTAGATGGGTTATTGCAGATGACTCAAATCACACGGATAAAACTTGTCTGACAGTTTCACCACCACATTGTGTACCTCCACCAGCTTAGCTTCTGCCCTTACCTGCAGATACCATATGGTGTAATATGGGAAGATACAAGACTGTAATTAGTAGAACATTAGTCTGATTGGAATAATTAACTGAAATAAAATACTATGAAGAGGTCTTGTTTTGCAGCAAGTGTACAGGAATCATCAGATGATTACGTAGCATAGAAATCACTGCTATTGACAAATGAGCAAGCTTAGTAAGTCTATAGAGCTTCTTGAGTATTAAAGCATCTTGCTTGTCCCTCTGCAGAACAATAGGGTTCCTCAGGTGTCAGCACAGACTGTTCTTGGAAGTGGCTCACATCACAGAGGGAAACAAAAACAAACACATCCAAAGAAACCAACAAGTTGTTCTGCCAGTCTGGCCCAAGAGAAAACTTCCTTTCAAATTACAGAACTGGTGATTAGCCTAATCCTGGGCACAAAAGAAACACACATCAAGCAGACATCTAAAAGCTTTCCAGGTCAAGTCTGAAGAGACCTCGGTGCCCAGTGTCCGGCCTCCATTTGTCACCAAACTCTTGTGCGCTATCAGAAGAAAAGCCAAAGCCCCCCTGCCCTTTCTGTCACCCAAGTGACATGTATGAAGAAGAGCAAGTGTGGCAGTGTGAAGGTGACCAGCTCAGTACTGAAGTATGTATCTTAATGCTATGTGATCCAAACAATGGACAATCATCAGCTTCCCTTACCACAAGCCTTCTTGCAGCACCCTTGTAAAGAAACCAAGAAAATGGATGGACAAAGCCTATATACTCATCTCCATAAACTCATCAAACCCCATCTTGCAACACTTGAGCTTTTCTGACCTCACTGCTTGGTGAGTAACACAGGTCCCCAACATTAGTGATAGTTTGAAATCTTCTAGTTTCCAGTTTTGCATTACTCATGACCAGTTCTATTCATGACCATTTTACCCTTTGACATCAATAATTCTCCTTGTCTGGTATTTTTCCTTCCTGAAGTGTCCACAGACTGCAACCATGTGCCTTCAGAGCTGTGATTTTGCAAGGCTCAACAGGACAAGCTCTTTAATTCTGTCCTTGTAAGACAGCCTCTCTATTTCCCTAACCATCCTAGGACTCCTTCCCTACACCTGCACCTGTTCACATGCATATTTCTTCAACATAGGTTACCAGAATTGTATAAAATATTAAAAATGAGGTCTTACCAAATACTCTACACCTGTGATAGTATTTTCTGCCTTTACCAAAGAAGTTACCTGCTAGAGCATCATTAGCAATCTCTTTAGTAACTAATTTTTCCAATGCCGTACTCGTAAGGGAGAGCAATTCACAACCCTATTAAATGTAGAGATCCTCCGCTTGACCAGCACAGTCAGACCTCTCTCCTCAGCCACTTACAATTGATAAGCCCATCACAGAATCACAGAATCAATCAGGTTGGAAGAGACCTCTAGGATCATTGAGTCCAACCATTGCCCTGACACCACCATGTCAACTAGACCATGCCACTAAGTGCCATGTCCAGTCTTTTCTTAAACACATCCAGAGATGGTGACTCCACCACCTCCCTGGGCAGCCCGTTCCAATGTCTAATGACCCTTTCTGAGAAGAAATGCTTCCTAATGTCCATCCTGAACCTCCCCTGGTGAAGCTTGAAGCTATGTCCTCTTGTCCTATCACTAGTTGCCCGGGAGAAGAGGCTGACTTCCACTCCACTACAGCCTCCCTTCAGGTAGTTGTAGACTGCAATAAGGTTACCTCGGAGCCTCCTCTTCTCCAGGCTAAACAACCCCAGCTCCCTCAGCCGTTCCTCGTAGGACAGACCCTCCAAACCCTTCACCAGCTTGGTCGCCCTCCTCTGGACTCGCTCCAACACCTCAACATCTTTCTGGAAGTGCGGGGCCCAGAACTGGACACAGTATTCAAGGTGTGGCCTCACCAGTGCCGAGTACAAAGGGACGATCACTTCTCTAGACCGGCTGGCTACACTATTCCTAATAGAGGCCAGGATGCCATTGGCCTTCTTGGCCACCTGGGCACACTGCTGACTCATGTTTAGCCAGCTGTCGATCAGCACCCCCAGGTCTCTTTCCGCCGGGCCGCTTTCTAACTACTCTTCCCCCAGCCTGTAGCGCTGCATGGGGTTGTTGTGGCTGAAGTGTAAGAGCCGGCACTTGTTCTTGTTGAACCTCATGCCGTTGGTCTCGGCCCATCTATCTAACCTGTCCAGATCTCTCTGTAGGGCCTTCCTACCCTCCAGCAGATCGACACTGCCACCCAGCTTGGTGTCATCTGCAAATTTGCTGAGGGTGCACTCAATCCCTACGTCTAGATCGTCTATAAGGATATTGAACAGCACCGGCCCCAGAACTGAGCGCTGGGGAACCCCGCTGGTGACCGGCCGCCAGTTGGACTTTGCCCCATTCACCACCACTCTCTGGGCTCGGCCATCCAGCCAGTTTTTAACTCATCGAAGAGTCCACCCATCCAAGCCCCAGGCAGCCAGTTTGTCCAGGAGGATGCTGTGGGAGACAGTGTCGAATGCCTTACTGAAGTCTAGATAGACTACATCCACAGCCCTGCCCTCATCTACTAAGCGGGTCACTTTGTCATAGAAGGAGACCAGGCTGGTCAAGCAGGACCTGTCTTTCATGAATCCATGTTGGCTGGCCCCGATACCCAGATTGTCCTGCATGTGCTGCGTAATGGCACTCAGGATGATCTGTTCCATCACCTTGCCTGGCACCAAGGTCAGGCTGACAGGCCTATAGTTCCCTGGATCATCCTTCCGACCCTTCTTGTAGATGGGTGTTACATTTGCTAATTTCCAGTCAGCTGGAACTTCTCCAGTTAACCAGGACTGCCGGTAGATAATAGAGAGTGGTTTGGCAAGTTCATTTGCCAGTTCCTTCATTACCCTGCAGTGAATCCCATCCGGGCCCATAGCCTTGTGGGTGTCCAACTGGCACAGCAGGTCACTAACCATCTCCTCCTGGATTACAGGGGGTTCACACAGCCCCCCGTCCCTAACTTCAGGCTCTGGGGAACGAGTCTCCTGAGGACAACTGGTCTTGACATTAAAGACCGAGGCAAAGAAAGCATTAAGCACCTCTGCCTTTTCCTCATCCCCTGACACTACACTACCCTCCTCATTCAGCAAGTGGTGGAGGCTCTTCTTGACCCTGCTTTTGCTGTTAATGTATTTGTAGAAACTTTTTTTGTTATCTTTGACCGTAGCAGCCAAATCAAGCTCTAATTGAGCTTTGGCCCTTCTAATCTTCTCCCTACACGAACTGGCAACATCCCTATAGACCTCCCAAGTTACCCGACCCTTCTTCCAGAGCAAATAGGCTCCCTTTTTTTCCTTAAGTTCTAGTCTAAGTTCTCTGTTTAACCAGGCCGGTCTTCTTCCCCGACAGCTTGTTTTCCTACACACCGGGACAGCCTGCTCCTGAATATTTAGCAATTCCTTTCTAAAGAACATCCAGCCTTCCCGGACTCCTGTGCCCTTCAGGACCGACTCCCAAGGGAGTCTGTCTACCAACCTCTTAAACAGGCTGAAGTTGGCCCGCCGGAAATCTAAGGTGGAAGTTCTGCTCATGCCCCTCCTTACTTCCCCCACTATCGAAAACTCTAACATTTCATGGTTGCTATTCCCAAGACGGCCACCGACCCTCACATCTCCCACTAGTCCTTCTCTGTTCACAAACAACAGGTCAAGCAGGGCCCCTCCTCTAGTGGGCTCATTTACCACTTGCATGAGGAAGTTGTCCTCCACACATTCGAGGAACCTCCTAGATTGCTTCCTCTCTGCCATGTTGTATTTCCAGCAGACATCTGGCAAGTTGAAGTCGCCCACGAGAACAAGGGCCGGTGACCGGGCGGCTTCTGACAGCCGCTTGTAAAACGCCTCGTCCGCCTGCTCATCCTGGTTGGGTGGTCTATAACAGATTCCCACCGTATTGTCCGCCCTGCTGACCTTCCCCCTGATCTTTACCCATAGACATTCAACCTTGTCATCCTCATCATCTTCGTCTTCCTCAATTTCGACACAGTCCAAGCACTCCCTAACATGCAACACTGCCCCACTGCCTCTCCTGCTTCGCCTGTCCCTCTTAAAGAGCCTATAGCCATCCATAGCAGCACTCCAGTCATGAGAGTCATCCTACCACATTTCTGTGATGGCAACCACATCATAACCTTCCTGCTGTACAGTGGCTTCTAGCTCTTCCTGTTTGTTGCCCATACCGTGTGCATTGGTGTAAACACACTTCAGCTGGGCTAGCGGCCTTGCCCCTGATGCAGGCCTGTCACCCCTAGGTTCATTTGCAGTTGCCCTGGTCTTATCCCCCTCCCCCATCGAACCTAGTTTAAAGACCTCTTAACCAGCCCTGCCAACTTCTGGACCATAACCCTTTTCCCCTTCTGACTCAGCTGTTCCCCATCCGGCATAAGCAGGCCTGGTGCCATGAAAGCCACCCCGTGGTCAAAGAACCCAAAATCCCACCTACGGCACCAGTCTCCTAGCCACGTATCAATCTGTTGTGTTTTCATAGTCCTTTCCCTATTTTCACCTACACTGAAGGAATTGAGGAGAATATAACCTGTGCACCTACCCCCTTTACCAAATGCCCCAGGGCCCTGAAGTCCCTTTTGATTGCCCTGGGACTTCTCTCTTCAATCTCATCCCTACCCACCTGGAATACTAATAGTGGGTAGTAGTCAGAGGTGCCTCACCAGTTCAGGAAGCCTCCTGGCAACATCCCTTGCCCGAGCCCCAGGGAGACAGCAGACTTCCCTGTGAGTCGGGTCTGTCCTGCATATGGGGCCCTCCGTTCCCCTTAGCAGGGAGTCGCCTATAACAATTACTTTTGTTTTCTCCTTTTTGGCGCTGGTTGCAACCTTCCCAGTTGGTTGCTTCTGTTTAAGTAGCCCCTTGGAAGGTCCTTCACCTACATTCGTGTCTTCCTGATGCTCAGGAAGACACTCAGGTTCCAGCACCTCATACCTATTCTTCAGGGGGACGCGGGGAGGGGAGGAAGGTCGGGATGGGATTTGCCTACTACCCCGAGCAGGAACCTGCCTCCATTCCCCCCCATCCCCTAGGTCTCCTGCTCCTTGTGGAGGAGGAAGAGGATCCTCCACTTCCCGGGGAGCATTAGGCCCGTCCGTTTTCCCCAGGGCAGGCAGGGAACAGCACTTCCCGCCAATCTCTTCCTGGGATGCTTTTGTGCTTCTTAACCTTTCCACCTCCTCCTTGAGTTGTGCCACCAAGGAGATCAGGTCGTTGACCTGTTCACACCTCACACAAGCGAGGTCTCCGTTACCCTCGAGTGCCAGGGCCAGGCTCTGGCACTCCCTGCAGCCTGCCACCTGCACCTCCGCATGCTTCCGCAGCAGGTCCATTTGCATTGCCATGTCCTTTCTGGCACCCGCAGAGGACTTAGGGCCCTGCCGAGTGGAAACGATTCCTGGACTGTCCTCTTGCCCCGATGGGAGTGAGACCGCTCTTTCCTGCCCACCTACCCTGCCCGCCCTGCCTGCGCAAACTGCCGTGCAAACTGCCGCGCAAACTGCCACGCTCCTGCTCGCAGCGCTCCCCGGGGGCCCTTCAAATCTCCCGTGGTGCAGCACTTAGGAGTGGTGCATATGACAGTCCAAACTTTGTGCAGGTTCCCCAGCTACACAAGTTTCACCAGTAACAGCAGATCTTTACCTGACGTCACACACTGTTAGCAGAAGAGGGTGGCTGCATAATGAAACTCATCTGGGCTCTCAGTGGACCTCAAAATGTTGCAAATGGCAAGAGGGTTTTGATGAAACACTGTGTGGCAAAGCCCTAGGGCTGGAAGGCAGCATCTGTTTCCACTTATGGGGCCTTTCTCTAGGTAAGGGTGATGTGCATGGTGCTATCCATCCCTTATAGGTGCTCCATTAGGGTGGGCCTTCTGGTGTTGGGCAGCTTGCTCACAGTTAGGAAGTGCCCCTTTGCCCAGCTTAACGGCTTAACCTCTTCTGCTCCTCGTGTTACCTCCATGGAAGTTGTTGAGATTTCTCAGGGATTCAGCAGGGCTACCAAGTTATGACTTTTAATCCTGTCATTTCCCAGACTGCATAGCCAGAAGCAGCTATTAACTGTCAAGTCTTAGTGGCATCACAGATTTGTGCTTGGAACAGAGCTTTTATTAATTTCGGTCTTCATATCATTTACAATTTATTATTAGTGGCATTTTGCTGTTCCTTTTGCAGCACAAATTATCATTGGTCTCTTGAGATTTTATTGAACTATTTGATAGGGTCATTTCACATCAAAGGCATAAAGCAATGGAGCTTGGATGTGAGACCATCAGCCTCGGTATCTGGTTTCTTGCTATTCCAAGAAACTGTTTGGGAGCCAGACTTTTTATTAACACAACCACTGCCTAGAACTGACATATTTACCCCATGCTATGGTTTTAATTTCTCTCTTTGGTTTGCAAGAATA
This sequence comes from Nyctibius grandis, assembly GCF_013368605.1. NCBI lineage: Eukaryota > Metazoa > Chordata > Aves > Nyctibiiformes > Nyctibiidae > Nyctibius > Nyctibius grandis. The sequence continues at coordinate 89,889,917 of NC_090658.1, read as the reverse complement.
TTTGAATCTTTATACAAGTATGAGCTAAGCCTTAAAAGGAAGTCTTGATGTTTGCATTTCTTTTCTGATGAGCATACAGTGAGGAACAGGCTTGTTTTCTAAAAAAAATCTTGATGGTACATTCTGCTCTTAAACCTGGGAGATCCACCTTATACCAGACTTCTCAGGACCCTGTACAGGTGAATTTTGCACACCTCCAAAGGTGAAGTTTCCACAGCCTCTCTGAGCAGCTTTCTCCTTGTACCTTGCTGCAGCCTGTGACTGTTGCTTCTTGGCTTTTGCTGACCATCACCGAGAACAGACCCATCTGTCCTGGAAAGGATAAAAGCCTCCTGAATGTGCTGTCACCATTACTGGGCGAAGCAGCACTTCCCGCGCTGACCTGGGAGTAGTGATTAAGCAGGGGACATCCAGCTTAGCCAGGTCAGAGAGGCCTTGACCTGCTGCAAGCAGAAGTTGCATAGGAAAAACAGTGCCAGATGTTGAAAAGGAAGGGGTACGGCATTGAGGTTGTAACGTGGTAGGTGAGCTGCGTTACAGAAAAAGCCAGTCCTTTTTTATTTTTAACTTCCCCACGTGGTTTCACCATTGTTTCTTCTTTTCCCTTCCAAACCAGGTCAAAGCCAGTTATATGAATCCGTGCACAACCCACTAAAGTGGTCACATGTGGAGGCCGTTGAAAAAAGCCACTGAAGCATAGGACTGAGCACGAGATGCAGTGCTGGGGGACCGGGGCACAAAAGGTCCATCAGAAAGGTCTCAGCAGCTCACTGAGGGGGAACGGATAGAAGAGGCAGCGTTTATCTTACCTGGCTCTATTTCCAGATGAAATAGAGAACACTGAATGTATACATCCTTGCAAGCACACTAGCAGAGTGGTAGAGTTTAAAACTGTCACGGTTTAAAGCTGGGCCGGCTATTAAACCTGCGGCAGACGCTCTCTGTTAACCCTCCCCCCCCACCCGAAGGGAAAGGGAAAGGGAAAAGGGAGAGAGACTTACGGGTTGGAAAGTTAAAACAGTTTTAATAAACCTATAATAATGAAAAAGAGTATAATAATAATAATAGAAATAATCAAATACATACAAATATATATACAAAACCAAGATCGAGCTCCCCCGATGTCGGCAACGTCACCACCGGCACTGCAGGGCAGGCTCTGGGAAGGCCCAGCCTGGGCCTAGCAACGGTCGAGAGCTGGGTTCAGGGATGCACGGATCGGAATCGGGGGCAGCAGGAAAACAGTCGGAGTCCTCCTTGGACACCGGCCATAGCAGAAAGAGAGCAAGACCCTCGTGATCCCCCCTGCTTTATACCAAGAATGACGTGTATGGGATGGAATACCCTCGCTGGTCAATTTTGGGTCATCTGCCCTGTCTGCTCCCCCCTGCAGCTGCAACCCCCCTTCAGCCCTTCACTCATAAGCAGTGAGGAATTCAGCAGCGACCTTGGTTTCTCTAAGAATAAGTACAGCAAGAGCCTTACTGCACAACATCCCTACTGGTGCTTCGGCGATAACTACAAACTTTGAGCGTTATCAGTCCTGGAAGCGGACACTGTCTGCAAAACATGTAGTTAGTTTCAGAAAGTGCAGTTACTTAGAGGAGACTTAGCTGAAAGTAAAAATCACCGAAAGGAAAATCGGCCTGGTTTAGGCCAAACCAGGACAAAACATATTAAAACATATTTGAAACATATTAGATACACACATAAAAGAGGAAAGCCTCAACAAAAGCACAAACATAATACAGTTTTTGCTATGACTGTTTTGGGTTCTCACATCATTGCTTTCTGCACATTTGTTCTCTTCATGCACGTTTGTCCTCTTTACCCTCTCACAGCCAGCACCTTACCTTCTGAGTTCAACCTCTTGCTCTCATTTCATTGCCCTTTCAAGCCAGCGTACACAGAAGCAAATGAGCCACAGCAGCAGCAGGACAACACAGCCCTGACCTGTACCCCAGGACATGCGTCCGCATCGTGGCTGCCCCGCTTCTGCCGCCAGTGCCATTTGCTTGTGTCCCACCTGGGACTGGCATTGGGGACTTATGGGGATGAGACGGGATGGGAGGTGGGCCTTACACCCAGCACTGAAGTCTGTGGCTACTCCTGTAATTGCAGCCAGGGGAACAGGATCACCTGCAATCTTTATTTCCATTGGGGTGCAGGAACACAGAGGATAAGGAAAAGAAAGGGGGAATTTTTGTTATTGTTCACTCTATTTTTTCTTGTGCTTTTCCATCTGGAATACCAGCTCAGTAATTTTTCTTTGCAAGAGTCTCAAGCTCTGCAACAGGAGGCTGCATTGGGAAGCAATGCCGACCCAGGCTGACTCTCTGCCTCTTGGAGCACAATGTGGGCAGCGATGCAGGCAGTGACATAGGAGGCGGTGGGGGCGGTGGTGCAGGCAGGCAGACAGCAGTTGGGGCGATGGTGCTGAGAGTGGTGCAGGCAAGTAGGCAGTGGTGGGGACTGGTGGAGGCAGTTGTGCGGGCAGGCAAGCAGTGGTGCACGGCAGCAGCAGAGCAGGCAGTATTGTAGGTGGGCAGTGGTATAAACAGCCATGCGGGCAGCAAAGTAGGCAGGCAGCAGTGCAGGCAGTGTTGTGGGCAGGCAGGGAACAGTGCAGGTAGTTTGTGGGTGAGCAGGCAGCAATGCAGGCAGGCCAGCAGGTAAGTGGGCAGCAGTGCAAGCAGTGGTGCAGGCAGAAGTCATAGAATCATAGAATGGTTTCAGTTGGAAGGGACCTTAAAGGTCATCTAGTTCCAACTCCCCCACCACAGGCGGGGACACCTTCCACTAGACCAGGTTGCTCAAAGCCTCATCCAGGCTCAAATCCCCTGGCCTTAAACATTGTCAGGGAGGGTGCATCCACAGCTTCTCTGGGCAACCTGTTCCAGTGTCTCACTATCCTCACAGTAAAGAATTTCTTCCTAATATCTAATCTAAATCTACCCTCTTTCAGTTTAAAACCATCCCCCCTCATCCTATCACTACTTGCCCTTGTAAAAAGGCCTTCTCCAGCTTTCCTGTAGGTCCCCTTCAGGTACTGGAAGGCTGCTTGTAAAGACTTCCTAGAGCCTTCTCTTCTCCAGGCTGAAGAGCCCCAACTCTTTCAGCCTGTCTTCATAGAAAAGGTGCTCCAGCCCTCTGATCATCTTCATGGCCTCCTCTGGACTCGCTCCAACAGCTCCATGTCCTTCTTATGTTGGGGCTCCCAGAGATGAATGCAGTACTGCAGGTGGGGTCTCACGAGAGCAGAGTAGAGGGGCAGAATCACCCCCCAAGTGTGGGCAGTGATGCAGTCAGCAGTGTGGTCAGCAGTGGCGGGCAGCGGTGCAGGCTGGCAGGAGCGGGGGAGGTGGTGTGGGCAGCAGTGCAGGCAGCAGCAGTGCAGGCAGGATCCCACCTGCTGGAGACAAGCAGCTCCACAGCCACTTTCCCCGTCTTCCGGGCAAGTGGGTTCCCAGCAGACGGGGGCTGGCAGGGACGTCCACACCGTGCAGCCCCAGCATCATCGCCCAGGGGCCAGCATGGGTCAGGGAGGAAGTGAAGGGGGTTTTGGGAGCAGCTCGAGTGGAGCAGGCCCAGAGCTGGTCATATGTTTGTCACCCTGAGCAAGTCGTGGCAGGAGTGGAAAAGGGAAGGGGGCATAAAAGCAATACAAAAACTTCTTCCTCAGGGAAGTAATAATTTTTTTTCCATAAAAAAAAAAATGACCAGGAAGCCCTTCTTTAGTATTTGTGTGGCTTTTGAGGGTCTTGCTCTCATTTGGTGTATCAGGGGTTTACCCCAGCATGAAAAAAGAGACTGTAAGCAGATGTGTATTTGTATATGGAAGGAAGTGACACCTTCCTGTACCCTTTGGGGAAGAGAGAGGATAGGGAAGGTCCCTCACGGCTCATAAAACTGCCCAGGGTGCTGGGAAGTGTGGAAAAAGTCCAGGTTGCTACAGCCCACAGCCACCCTAATGCTTGGTTAACTGGAGACTTCAGGGGAGCCAACTGAGCATCTCCCGTGGGTGGTAAAACTCACCCAAGATGCAAAAAAGCAAAATAAAATATATCTATCCTTTCTTCCCCTTCTCTCTTCAAAAGACATCACTCTCTGATTTATGGAAAGCTGCCTAGCATTAGTGGTTTTGTTTATGGCTTTGGTTTGAATAGCAGTTTCACTGAACTCTCAGGCACTTGAAAACAGGCTCTGATTTCTTAGGCCAAATCCTTTCCCCTCCCTCTCTGGCAAGAGCGAATTTGTTATCAGAGGCTTGATACTAATAGCATTTGAATGGTTTATCTTTAAAGGAAAATAATGTAATTATTTCGGAGAAAAATCCAGAGCAGAGCTAATAGAAGGGGAGACAGTGGTCTGAGATGCTCTGGGCAAGGACCCAAAAAGCAGACTGTGGGCATGTGTAGTTGCAAGTTTATGACTTTGCAGCACAGTGTGCTGATGTCAGCCCAGAAATAGCCCAGGAAAAGCAGAAATCCCCTCAAGAAATTCAGCCCATGGTATGTACGAACAGGATGGCCGAGTTTTGTGCTGAATATATAAAGCATAACATGTCTGGGAAAACAACATGCCCTTGCCAAATGAAAGAATATCCTAAAATCAGACTTAAGTTTTGATTTTAACAGGAGGAGAAAGTTGGTTTTCCATGATCAAAAATGGAAATACCGCACGATTACACTTGTCCATGGATTAAAAACCTGCAATCACTGTAGAAAATGGAAATGCACAATTTTTCCAAACATGGGCACTTTCAAAGTGGGACCAAGAGACTTGGGGTGTCTCATAGGGTTACTGAGCATGGTATCCTACACTACCACCCAGAGCTGAGCACTGAGAATGCTGCTTCTCCAGCATTTCAAAAAAAAAAACAAACCAAAAAAAACCACAGAGCAAAAAACCCCCAGAATCACCTTCTTTTCTCCATTAAAATATTTCTGCAAGTCTTTCGAACTGTCTCCTTTTGTTCAGTTCCTTCATTTCCCTAGCTTCTTTTGATAGCAAGATTGAGCAAGGGAATGAAATAAAACCAGAAAAACTACAAAGCAAACATTGCTAAAGCAGAATGTTTTGAGACAGAAATTGTTGGTGAACTTTTTTTTTTAAGTCTTGATTCTTTTAAAGCCCCCAAAGCCCAAGAACATACTGGCATTTCTGCAAAACCTTGTCTGTTCTTTTTTTTATCTTTCTCTAGTGCCAGATCAAATAAAAAAAAAAATGGTTGTTATTAATTTGTACATGCTTTTTTGCACATGGTTTCTGCAGCTCCTTAGAAGAACTCATCTCTCCCTTTGGCATTAAAGCATTGTCCAGTGTGCCAGGGCCAAAAAAGCCATTAACAATCTCCAGGCTGGCATCCCTTTAGCAGTAACTTCTTTCAAAGCCCAGACAAAGTATCAGAAAGCATTTGGCATTTTTGAGAGATGACTAAGATGATCTAATGGGGCTGTTCCATCTCTGATGTCAATAATCAAATGTTTTCAACTCATTACTCACTTTGCATTGATGTCACAAAATTTTCTGATGGTTATATATGTGGCCTGTAATTTCCATTACAGCACATGCAGAGTTGCCCATGAGTAAATATAAGTTGGATTTTGCTTTGTGCTGAGAAGCATAAAGCTGCTCATGGACTTTACTGCTAAAAACCTGTGTCCAAAAGGCCCAGAGAGGGGATAACGACCATTTTCTCTGCTCACATCAGTACTAACCCCCATTGCTGCCATGGCAGCCTGTCAGGAAGCCTTGTTTGCACACCTGGGTAGCATTCTCTGATGGCCCTTTGGTGCCTGGGGACTTCTAGAGATGTCTTCCCTGGGCAACGTTAGCCTGGGCAGCAGCCCCATGGTGTTTTCTTTTGCGTCTTTCATCTGCCACAGTGTCTAGTTGTCTTCATTTAGTCCCCACCCAGGGCTAAACAATAACAGTTTTTCTCTCACCCAATGCCACTTCCCAACCAAGGAAGGAAATTGGGAAAAAGAGGGAGACTCATGGGTTAAAATTAAACAGATTTAATAAAATAAAGAAACCAATATAAATGATAACACAAAACACAGAAGTATACTTATCTACAGAGTTACAGCAGGTTGTTCCAGGCATGTCAACTGTTGACAATTCAGGATGGAGGCCAAAAGATAGGGGAGCAAAAACAGTCCCACCTCTCCCTAGCACACCCTCCCTTTTATAGTGAACTTGATGTTAATGATATAGAATACACCTGTGGGCCAGCCTGGGTCAGCTGCCCTGCATTTAACTGCTAATGGCCTTGATCACCATGGCTGGCCACAAATTGAAACAAAATCCCAATGAAACAGGACACTAGTTTAAGCCGTGGAGTGGTTTTAGGGTGCTGCTGGCCAGGCTCTTGCATTGGCAGCACGATCCCTCAGCGGTGGTGGCCCTGCCCTCCCGTCCCCAGCGCTTGGGAAGATGAGAAGCCCTTAGGGGCAACACCGTGCTCCCAGACACAAGTACAGGGCTCTTCCATGGCCCCTTAACATGAGTGTAGATAAATGGCAAAAACTCAAAGGAATCACTTAACTAGAAATTCGCAGGGTTCAGCCTCGCTCATGCAGCCTGTATGCCTCGCTCCGGCTGCACTGACTAGTTGCAAAGTTAATCACCTGCTGTGTCTCTTTGGAAGTCTCTGCCTATGACAGTATCTTTGCTTCCAGCCTTTTTCCCCATCTGAAGTCCTTTGCCTTCACAGAACTTACTTACTTTGTTCTCACGCTTCTTACAGATTTAATCTGCTTTTGGCAGCTTGGCATCACTGCAGAATAGCAAAGCGAAAGGGAAAGGAGACGAAAGAAAACCTCAATGTCTGAGAGATGGCATTTTACCTGCTGAGGACCCATGCTGCTCAGGAGATGCAAGTCTCGTTTGTCTTCTGTTCACATCACAGCTTGTGGGGCTTCTCCTGCTTTATGCACATTTATTTTGTGTAAATAAATCAAATATAAATATACTTGTCAGTAAGTCAAATATAAAGTCAGTAAAATATAAAATGCTGAAGTAAAATGGAATAATTCTTGCTTTAAGCTATAATTGTGAAATTCCTTCCAAATGTTTCCTGTGAGACCATCAGTAAACCAGTAGGAAGATTCCTATCAGATCATGAGTAAAATTAAATATAGTAAAAAAACGGTTCTCAGAAGTAAAAATCACTTCCCTGTATGTGAATCAGTTTTATTATATAGGCATCCTTAGGTCATGGGGTAACCGTAGTGATTTTTCTTCTTCACTGGCAACTATTGACACTATTTTTTGATGTTTCTGTGAATTTGGCTTTCTGGTGAGTTTTGTTTTTCGTCTCATGGCTTTGGAAGAATATCTCAGACCCTCTGCCAGCATGGGTGCACGTGCCTCTATATGTCTGCCCTGCAAGGGTGACACTGGCACAGCCTGGAGAGATGGTGTCAGCTGCAGAGGAGCCCAGGAACCAGCTCCTAAAGCCTCATCTCAAAGTATGTCTTAAGGGAGGGAGAGGAAAGTAAGTGAGTCAGTGTGAAATGCATTACGCTCTTGCAAGTGGAAATAAAGGTCCCAGGAGCCTCCTGATGGCTGCAAAGGTGAAAGCTTTTGTGTGTACATGTGCCACCACGCTGGCTGCAGGAGTCTGGGTGGCTGCAGGGTCCCCTGCCGAAACCTCTGCTGCTTAAGCTGGGTTTGCCCTCCTGCTTTTCACCAGCTACCCTGGCCCTGTGTGCAAGCACAGCCCCATGCAGCTGCACCCTTGCTCCTTGCACCTTTCCAGGGTGGCTCCATGCAACTCAGCGTGCCCTGACACCCGCTGGCCAGCCTCAAGGTCCCGTGGCTGTGGCCAGGGACCCAGCATCATCTCACCAGCTGTGAGAGCCCTGTACAAGACCATCTCCTGCATCCCCAGGGTGCAGGGTCCATGTGGTGCTCCCCTCCCGCCTCACACTGCCTCCTCCGTCACATCTGCATCACCAGGCTATGCTGCAACATATTGTACTTTTTAGGAAACAAGCTCAGCACTCCTGGAATTAGGATCTGAGTGACGCTGGCTGAATCATAACCTTTAAAATATAGCAGACTTATTTTTCGTCTATTTTTCCTGCAGTGGAACAAAGCGGATTTAAAGGTCTGCCGTGGGTGGATGATTGCAACCCTTGATCCCCAGACAGAAGCATTACATTACATAAAGAGTTTTTTTCTTCATTAGGAATTAATCTGTGCTAACCAACTGTCAACTGCTGGTAACGACTCTTTATTAACATGCTGCCCTCCGTGGACTAGGGACATTTAACTGACTTACTACATTAGATGTAATATGAAAATGCATTTATCCATATCGCAGGGGCCCAGCTTTCCACCTGCCTGCCCACGCATGTGATGGCGCAGGGAGCGAGGGCAGCCAGGCAGGGCAGTGGCTCAGCCTTCCTCCTGCCTGTCCACTGCCCGTCTGCAGGACGTGGCCTCAGCTCATCCAAGCCTCCCCGCTGGAGAGTGGAGCTGATAAAAGAGACCTCTCCTGTGAAAGCCCTGGTCGGGAGGATAGTGGGGGTGTCTGGCATTATTTGCCACCACGTCAGGAACCAAAGTGTGCAGTGATGCAGAATGCATGGAAGAGCACTTCTATGCATTTATGGGATGTGTGAGTTTATTGATGATTAAGCCAGGAGAGGGGTTTATTCTGCCCTGTAGAGTTTTTGTAAACATTCAAAATGAGTCTCTTCTGGGCTGCCAGGTAACCTTAGCAGGTGTTGTGGAAAAGGTGAGGATGTTGTTCACGGTTGAGTTATCATCTCTGTGTGGTATAATGAGGCATTTAATGAAATAGCTGAAAAACATATATGCCAAAAAGAAAAATCAAATTCCAACCTTAAACTATGCTGCTTCTCCTGCAGAAGGAAATGGTGGGGGCCAGCAGGGCTCATACGGCTTGATTGCAGCAAGGCTGCTGTGAGGATTTTCTGTAAACAAACTGGTGACTTTGAGGAGGGTCACAGACAGAGTGGAGGTCGCCCAGACCAAAGAAATGAAGAGCAGAGGAAACCTGATAGATATCTGCAGAAACTTAGGTACATAAACTTTCCTTCATATCACTGGAGGTAGCGCAGGGCATAGCAGACCACTGGTATAGACTGCCTGGGGAGGCTGTGGGATTGCAGGTTTTCAAGAGCAGGCTGCATGAGCGTCTGTCAGAAATGACTTAAGAGCAGCCGATTCTGCCTTCGGGCACGGGAGCTGGCTGGCTGGCCTCCCACGGCCTGTTTCGCCTGGCTGCTGTGGCAGCACTTGGCATGGCGGCCTTGTCCCAGTGGTGCGGATGTGCCCCAAGTCTACTGTTCCTTGGCCAGCAAGGTGTTGGGCAGGAGCTGGGCCGAGCCTCACTGCGCTGTGCCAGAGACCTGGCACACACCAAGCCTCTGCGCCATGCATGTGTGCTCTGCCCAAGCACCCAGGGACCGAGCTCAGCAGCTTCACCCTCTCCAGCCTTCCCATCCCTTGAGAAACACTTTTCAGCCTCTTTCCCTCTTCTGCAGCTGCCATCAGCTTGTTTCTGGGTGATTCCTGATTTCCTCTCGCAGCCTCATGGGGAGCAGAAAGGAGGATCAGGGTAGACACCACAAGATGGCTGGAGGGGTGTCTGCTTGGCAGCAAGTGTGTGTGAAGTCTTCGAGTCTGTTACCTGCTGTAATGACAGCCGAAAGCAGGGAGGCTGGGCTGAGATATGAGCAAGGTGCTCAAGGTTTTGAGGCACATCCAGGTTCAGGGAGGCAGCTGGGAAATGGCACCAGGGGCAGTTTAACACCACAGTGCTGAGCAGAACTTGGCAGCCAGCTGGGTAGATGAGCCTGAAGGCTCATGAGAAATGAACATCAAGGCATTCAGCTCCAAATAGGCTGAGCCAGGTACCAGGGACATGCCTTGGAGTGGCCATAAGGCTTCAGGGAAGCCTCCGTACTGGAACGGACGTGCCCGGAAGCAACTGTGAGCATTTTAGGGCTTAGGTGGCAGCCCAGCAGCACAGGATGGAGAGACTGAGGGATGAAACTCTGGATCTAAAGTGTTTCCTGGGTGGCTGCTGCAGTCCTGGGTACACTGCTGTCTCCTCCTGCATGCTGCCTCCTGGACCTGAACCCACCAGCCAGCTGGCCAGGCCTCTCACGGCTGCGTGCTGGACATCTGCACCATGTCACTTGATACATGGAGTGAGGGTAAGCCTTGGACTTCTTTCTGAGGCTGCTTCCTCCTTTGTGAAATCAAATAGAATTTTTTTTTTATTTGTACCACGATCTTCTACCTCCTCCCAGTTAAACTGCTTCAACTAGTTGGCTTATTGGATTCACACGGTAAGGAAATGATCTTACAGACAGAGTTTGTATTTCAAAACAGCCTTGATGGCTTCTTCCCTTGGCAGAGCACCAGCACGAAGGTGGTTTGCGCTGGAGCTGTTAGTCACTTATTTTCATGGCTTTTGTCACCAGCTGAGATGTGGGAAGAATATTGACATGCTGTAGTGTTTACGTCAGCTGCCAGAGGACTAAGGAAGAGAAAGCACAAACATTAAAGAAAAGCTGGAGAAGTGAGGAGCAGCTAATGGCTGCCTTTGACACAGTCACAAAAACACTTACTTTCATTTGTGGGGGGACTTTTTCCTCTTCTTGCCTCTTTCGCTACTTTTTTCTCTTTTTTAAGGAAGCTGTGTCCTGCCAGGCACTGCATGGCTGGGCCTGCACGAGGGTGGGCAGGAGATGATGGGGAGAGCCCTTCTGTGGGAGGCTGAGCTTGGGGAAGGGCAAGCTGATGGGCAGCATTGCTCCTGGGCAACATCACTACTGGGTACCATCACCACCAGGCAGCATCACTGCTGGGCACCAGGCATTCCTGTGCACATTAGTGAGGTAAAGAATGACACCCACAGAGCTCTTGCCCCAGCCTTACTCTGTGTGAGTGGCAGTGAGGGCTCTAGGCAGCTCAGCAGTGCCATTTCCATTTAGCAGCTCAGTTCAAAATTGAGTTACACTGTTTTCATGTCCACTGTCATTTAGGGCACAGAGTGCCCAAGAACCTGAGACAGACCATTTGAACCCAAGTAATCAGCAGGGCCTCCCATTTCAATCCCTTCCTCTGCTTTCTGTGCTGTACACTAGCCCCTCTCCAAACGAACCAGCCCTTGGAAGCAAGGGCTCCTCCTCCTGTCCTGGGCCACCGCTGGCATGAAAGGGAGGTTTGATGTGGCAAGACAATCCTGCAAACAGGCACCACATCTGCAGACCAGGGCACCAACCTCCCTCATGGACAAAACACATATGGAGAATCCCCACCCCAGCCCCAGAGAAAGAGAAATATTTCCTTCAGTGTGCCATCATGGGGCCAGATCAGAGCCGTTTGGGGCAGGTGGACACTGACACTGCAAAGAAAGGGTCTCATGGAGGTACAGTACATGGGACCAAGCCCTGAGGAAACATCCTTTGTCAGCTTCCCCAGGGTGGCAGTTTACCTCCGTGCCACCATCTTGTCTGGGGGTGATGGTTAGGGTGACGACCATCCAAGACGGTTAGTGTCTCCAGATCTGGCCCAAGCAGGAACTTCCTTTCCTCCCCACATAGTCTTACAAAGTCCTCCTCAGCACTGCACCTGAGCACCTAGCAACATGCGTTAGATGCTGAGGCTGCTATCTGGTGCAAATACTATGGTCTTTCTCTTGTCCAGCACCTCGGAGAGTGTCTTGTCTCCCTGCCTAACGGCTGAATAACTCTGCCTTTCCCATTTTGTGGAATGGCAGCTCTCCTGAAACTCTAGATGAAAAAGGAACAGTACTCTAGTGGAAGGTGTCCCTGCCTATGGCAGGAGGGTTGGAACTAGATGATCTTTAAGGTCCCTTCCAATCCAAACCATTCTCTGATTCTATGATTTTTACTTGGAGGCTGCTGCAATTACAATCTGTGCTCAGCACTGAAGGTCTCCTCCCAACCATACCTATAAAAATGTGATCATTATGCACCTTAATAGAAAGGTTTAAAATTTCATGGTTGAAATGAATTTGGACCCTAATAAAAATCCAGATAAATGGAAAGAGCCAGGAGGCTAGAGAGTTTTACAGCTCTAATGTTCTGTCCCATTTCCCAAAATATATTTCTTCAAGTAATTCGAACTGTCGTTACAATTAACTTGTCCTTTCATTTCCCTCTCTGAATTCCCTCTAAGCTAAATACACAATTTTCTTCTATAAATCTGCGTGACAAGTAGAGCAGTAAGATCTTTTTTTTTCTTCCTCACACCATTTATATGCATTTTACACGGATTGAGTTGCCAGGTACTTTTCCTAAAATAATTTCTATGGTTGCAGGTGCTCATATCCACGCTCAGAGACCCCTAAAAGACTTGTGTGAGAAGTCCAATTTGGACAACTGGCCAAGATGGGTCTTATGCTTTTTCCTGCCCAAACGAAGGAGTGCTGCATGGTCACGTGTGATGCCCAGGCACTGAGTGCCTTGGGAAAGCATCCTTGCCTCTGCTCTGCTCAGCCTGGCAGTCACTCCTGCACCGCCACAAGAGCCAGACGTCAAGAGCGGCGCCTTGCCCCCTACTCATGCATGATTTCCCTCCCCACTCTTCTCGCTTCATCTGAAATGGCAATTCCTCTGACCAGGAAAGTAATGACCCCGATACATTATTTCAAATGTCATTTTTGCAAAGGAATTAATCAGCTTAGTGTGAGACTGGATTACATTTTAATTTTAATAGTGCTAAAGTCTTGCTGTTTTTTAAATACATTTTTCTGTTCTTTAAATTTCAGCAGGGCGGTATCTCACCTAGTTAGACTGTACCTTGCTGTAATCTCTCCATTGTGGAAATTTGACAGACAACAGCCATTATTCAGTGGTCCAGGTATCAGCCTCACCTGCACGCGTTTACTTTAGTCCCATTGTGTGCATTAGGGATAATAGCTGAGATCGGGCAGCTGGGACCTCAGAGCGGTTTTATCTTCCTTTGGTAAGTGAGGAGAAAATCTTTTCAAAGGCACAAAGGAGGAATTAAATTACAAGTTCTCATTTATAGTCAAATGGAGATTGAGATATATACCTGCCATTTGGGCTTTTGAAAATGTGTCCTTAAATATAAAGTAATTATTAAAATTTCTTCAGTTGAGGGCTGCAGTTTCCACAAAAGGTCTCTGTAGCTTATAGCTGTAATTAACGGCTCAGTTTTCCCAAGGAGCTTTGCATACTTCAAAGTACTTGCATGCTTCTACTACATTTCTTCCTCCTTTTGAGATGCTTTTTATTTAAAATCAATTACAAATGAGGTGTTTATTCAAATCCTTTACCCCTGGGCATTAGCTCATAGGTAACAGATCTCCAAACAGAATTTAAATCACATTTTAAACTTCACACCATGAAATTAACTCTTTTCCACCCTTTCCATCTGTTATTTTATTACCAGGTTTGATTACAGCGATCAGCACAGTGGATTGTACCTGTTGTACAACCAGTTTAGCATCAGCTTTCCTTGCAAACTTCTCAACACTTCCTTTTTCAGAAAGAAAAGGTGAGAGAACCCATAACTTTTGCCAGTACCTCATTTCTTGGCCCTTGGCTGGCAATAAAAGTCTTTTTCAATTCAGCATAGTAAGTTATCTGGGCATAATAAATGGTAATTTACATATAATATATTACAATTTCACATATGTACACTATTTAACATAGGTACACGTCCCAGTGTCTTCTGATGTTATATGCTTCTTGCATATATATTATACATATGTGTACATATAGAGTTACTTTCTTTAAAAGACATGATTTAGTTAGAAGTAAGTAAAAGTACAACGGAGCCAGATGCAGAATGAGTGGGGCCGACATTTTCTCTCTTCACAGTTGGACCAGGTTATTCAGAGAAGGTGTATTCATCAGTGGGCTTCGTTTGCCCAAATCCCTTGTGCACTTCTGAAAATCCTGTCCTTTGGTAGGTTAATTGTCCAGGTGCTCAGTGCTTCACAGAAGTGGGCTGTATCCATCAAACAGTATTCAGAGCCTAGCTTCAGGCATTATTTCTCAAAACATTGGTTGGATATTGCAACTAGGTATTAGACAGTGCTCATAGAGTTTCTTGTGATCCGGGGGAGATGAAAGGTGACATACATCCTCAATACTACACTTCAAATATTTGTTCCAGCTTCATGCCTAGCCACTCTCCTCTTAATAAGCAGAAAAATACAATTCATACACTGCCTGAAGGAGATGTCTTGGTTTTATTTGCATCTATACTTTTCATCTGTTGTTTTAATGAATAATAAGTGTAAGCGGTGCCTGAGATAGAGATTTTTTTTTCCTTTAATGGAAAAATAGCCTCTTTGATGGTCTTATAGGCTGTATAATTGTGTCTGGTAGAAACAGACATCAATCTTTATTAGTTATGTACACACTTATTAGCTCGCATTTAAACTACAGGCAGTACTAGTACTAAGATGATAGGATCTAAAGGACTGTCTTTGTTGCCACATAACTTCTAAGGGAACAGGAGATGTAATAAAAACAAACGGCAAAGTAAAGCACTAGGACTTTTTTTTTTTATGTATGCCAGGAGGCATTATTCATTGCCAGTGCTCACTTTTTGGCTGTTGGGCTACATTTATCTCTGGTTTAATATCATTATAAGGTACTTTCTTCCAGCTATACTGGTTCAGAGGACACATTTGAAAAACTCACTGAAAAACCTTTGGTTTCCCACTGGATGACCTGCTCAGAAATCATAACCGTGCCCCGCACATGTGCTAGTTAAGCAAGTTAAGCCCCTCATGAGGTAGGTAAATGTTATTGCTCCCCACTTTCCAGATGGAGGAGACGAGGCACGGAGAATTTAGATGGCAATTGCCATGGGTAATGCAGAAAGACTGGCTAAAGGGGGGGGCATGGGAACCGAGTTTCTCACTCCCTGCCCTGGTGACTTCATGGTGCAGTTCTGCTGCCTTCCCCCAGCAAAGGTCCCTTCGCTGCCCTGTCCTGCTGCCAGCCGTGGTGTTGGTTCCCGTTTTACACTCAAAACTGCTAATGCTGAAGAATGCACACTGTTATGTCCAGGCTTTAACCTCTCAAAAGATGAGTGGGCTATTTTTTTAATATTTTTTGCATCTTTATTGTAGTGATCTCCACCTGTCGATGTGAGAAGTATCCAGGTTTCAGCTCCAGGAAGAGTGATGTGTGGCAAATGCACTGACCTGGTGGCTCAGGAGAGAAGTGGCAGGCTGGGATACAGGGCAATCTTTCCTTCCACATACTGTCCTTCCACGGCTTCTCTTCTTGCCAGTGATTTCAGGGCTGTATTTTCTTACTTTTCTTACTGGAGACAGAACTCCATTCATGTCGGTTACTAACATGGTTGATGAAAGGCAAACACAGTTGTTAATTTTAGTTTCTCTCATCAGTTTTGTTTCCAGCAAATCAGTGCAGCCATCTGTGTGACTTAGGCAGCAATATTTGAGGCCCAAGGGAAAACCTGGGTATTCTTGACAGCCTGGAGTTAACACTTGCCTGCCATCTTCTACATCCCTTGAGATTTAGGACATAAGAATTACTGCTATGGTAAGCAGAAAATTTCATATGCCAACAAATAGTTATGATTTCATTAGTATTTTTGTTTGCTTTTTCTTTATGCATGCGATTTATCTGAATCTTCATGGCCCAATCCCAGTCAGATGTATAACAATCTTATCATTGAGTCAGCTTCTAACCTCAGTCCTTGGTCTTCATGCTTCAGGCTCTGCCCATCCTGCTGAGTTTCAGCTTCGTAACCAAAAGTTTTGATGAACCTAATCATCTCCACCACAGCCAAAAAATCATGATGTTTTCTAAAAATAAGGAGCACACAAACCGGAACATTGTTGTCTTGTTGCTATCATATTTCCACATTCAGGTTTTGCTGTCAGCGTTGTTAGCAAAGGAAAGGGAGATATCACGGGATGAAAAATGAAATGCCAAGCACAGAAGGTTGTTACAATATTCTCCAGCAGCTTCAAAGGTCTTACATGAGCCTTGGAGCCAGAGGCCAGACAGGGTCTCATTAAATCCCACAGTATTATTCTCGGC
The DNA here is from genome assembly GCF_013368605.1 of Nyctibius grandis. Lineage (NCBI taxonomy): Eukaryota > Metazoa > Chordata > Aves > Nyctibiiformes > Nyctibiidae > Nyctibius > Nyctibius grandis. The sequence goes on along the minus strand of NC_090658.1, from coordinate 89,873,850 downwards.
CATTTAATCTCTGACCTGCCTATGTTTCTGCAGAGAGAGGTTCTGGCAGACATCTCTCCCTCTTGATCCAAAATGCCTTAACAGAAGGACAATGTGTTGATTAGGAGAGGCACATTGGGATATATGGTTTCTCTGTAGGCTGCACTTTCCTCACAGGGGTGAGGAAAATCCTTGAAAGCCACCAGTGCTTCCCTCAACTGTGTTTTCTGCTTCTGGAGAGAGAAAGTGACGGTCCCAGAGACACTACCCATTCACCATGTGCTGACTGTACATGCTACACATCAGCTTCCCCTCTCATTTTAGAGGGCAAGGGCTACATATCATGTGCTGTGCTCAAGTTATATGGAAAACACATGCCTAAATCTGCCTGTTTTCATTACCCATGTACCCTGGAGGCCATCTTCTGTGAGTCTGTGGGCTTCTTTGCTCTGCTTCATCATCACTCCTTACTTCTAATCCGGAAAAAAATGACCACTGACTCAAACATACCACCTGCACTCTGTAACCAACCCTATTGATCCTGTCTTAACGGTATCAATGAGGGTCCTATCCAGAGAAAGCAGAATTTGGACCCTAAAAGGAGGTCATCTTCATAAGCCAGTGGAAAGAAATATGATGTTCATATGCCAAAGAAAAATACAAGGATTTGCTTAAAAGCAGATATTTTGAAAGGGAAAGGCCTCATTCAGTTCCCTTACAGGACATGCACTGTCCAGACCTCCCTTGCAAGTTGCATTTGTCTAATCCCTGACAGCCCATGTGAACACTGTCTCTGGTTGTCCATTGCACAGCAGGCATCACCAGTGCAGCCGGCCCCAAATGAACATACCGCACCTTTGGGGTGAATGGTGAGCACATATTTTCAAGTATGAGAAATGACATGTGTCATAAAGCAAACAGGAGCTGGGGTGTATGTTGGAACACAACCGGCACATCAGGCTCCTCCATGATGCCTGTGAATGTAGCTGCCCGCTGGAGGATGTGTCCTTCCCTTTACCCTCCAAGCAGCAATAAAATAATCAGTTTTCTGGCTTTGCATCCAGATTAGACTGAAAAAGGTCCAACAAAAGAAAGTTTTGTGAATGTCTTCTGCCTCAGTCACTGCTGTGCCAGCATGCTTAGCTGAAGACAGACCAATATATCAAATTAAAAAATATATAGGTGCCTGGAAATATTAATCTTGAGTATTTATCAATTGCATGAGTGTTCTGGATGATGCGCAAGCCCACATGGCCCTTCAGGCCTCTCTTCCTTGATGAATTAAATTCATTGCTCATAGCTAAGTGCACAACCATCTTTTCTTGTTTTTCTTCCTCTGGAACCGTCTGGTTTCTTGGATATCCTGCCAGGCTGTTGGCATCAGATTCACTGTAGTTTCCATCCAGCATCATAGTTTTCGAATGAGGTATTCCACATGTACATGGAAACTAGGAACATAAACAAGAAATATAGCTGAACACTGGAAGAACACATTAGCAACACAAATGATGCCTTTCTAGTAACAGAAAGCTTGTAAACAGTTGAGCTTGAAATTTTAGTTGAGATATTGTAAGCTTCTCTTTGAAAAAAAACCTAACTTTTTTTTTTTTGCTTGTGTTCCAAAAGGAAGAGACACGGTTTAGCTACAGTGCTTGGACAAGCAGGTCCAGAAAATATTAGGAAAATGCTTTAGCAGACGTAAAAACTAAGCAAAAGGTTTTCTTAGCTAGCTCTGTTCAGCCTTGCTGTCTTGAGATTCCTTATTTTGCAGTCTTTGTGTTTATATTCAAGGACAAGATGCAGTTTTATCTGTGGAAATGGCTTATCCAGTACATGTTCTGGAAAAAAAAGGCCAAGTTCTGGTTTCACAGATACACTTTTTCTTTGTAAATCTGTTTTTAAACGAAGAAGAGGACCAGTTAAAAGCCTAATGTAAAATCTCAGCTCTTTTGAAGTTAATGCCAAAACTTGCAGTGACTTCAGCAGCACCCGCATGCATCCCACAAGTCTAAAAAAACCCAATGAATACAGGTAGAATTCTGAATAGCAAATACCATCTTCTACTGTTTAAAATCTGCAAGTTTTCTGTCCCAGCAATATGGATTATATATTTGTATGCAATGAAAATGGACTCCAAAACCTCTTTTCTGCTAGGAGTTCCTGCCGCTGATTCCCTACAGACTGCTTTCCTTACCCAATAATACTTTTCCCCCAATTCCCTCCTCCACCAACTTTGATGTGTGCGTTTTCCAAGGGCTTGTTTTCAAGCATAAGTTCAGCTAAAATAATTAAGAATATATACACAGAAATGTATATATCCTGAATATATATATAAAAAAAAGTATATATACCTGAACATGTAATATTCAAGATGCCACTGGAAAACTCTGCACTCAAGGATTTTTCTTCAAATTATTTAACCAACAGATCACATTGCTTACTGAAAACCTGAAAATCAACTTAAGAATGGTTTTCTGTGTTCTAATCATAACCAAATTATTTGTTTGTAGCCCATTTGCACTACTTGTTAGACCCATCACTCCAGGAATTTTTTTGAGCACTCCATGGGTACAGCTGAACATCAGTTGGGTTTTAGGACATATTTTATACTAAGCAGGTACACCTCAAAAAAAAAGAAAAACCCACATAGGAAGAATTACATCAAACTCTTTATCACCTGTAGGAGTCTGCTATAGACCACCCAGTCAGGATGAAGAGGTAGATGAAATATTCTATAAGCAGCTGGGAGAAGTCACACGATCAGTTGCCCTTGTTCTCGTGGGGGACTTTAACTTACTGGATGTCTGGTGGACATACAAAACAGCAGAGAGGAAACAGTCTAGGAGATTTCTGGAGTGTGTGGGAGATAACATCCTGACACAGCTGGTGAGTGCACCAACTAGGCAATGCGCTCTGCTGGACCTGTTGTTTGTGAACAGGGAAGGACTTGTGGGTGATGTGATAGTTGGAGGTCATCTTGGGCATAGTGATCATGAAATGGTAGAGTTTTCGATTCTTGGAGAAGTAAGAAAGGGGGTCAGCAGAACTGCTACCTTGGACTTCTGGAGGGCAGACTTTGGCCTGTTTAGGAGCCTGGTTGACAGAGTCCCTTGGGAAGCAGTCCTGAAGGGCAAAGGGATCCAGGAAGGCTGGACACTCTTCAAGAGGGAAATCTTAAAGGCACAGGAGCAGGCTGTCCCCATGTACCGAAAGACGAGCCGTCGGGGAAGAAGACCAGCCCGGCTGCACAGAGAGCTTTGGCTGGAACTCAGGAAAAAAGGAGAATTTATGACCTTTGGAAGAAGGGGCAGACAGCTCAGGAGGACTACAAGGATGTCGTGAGGCTATGCAGGGAGAAAATTAGAAGGGCCAAAACCCAACTAGAACTTAATCTGGCCACTGCCATAAAAGGCAATAAAAATGTTTCTATAAATACATTAGCAACAAAAGAAGCACCAAAGAGAATCTCCATCCTTTACTGGATGCGGGAGGTAACATGGTGATAAAGGCTGAGGAAAAGGCTGAGGTGCTTAATGCCTTCTTTTCCTCAGTCTTTAGTAGTAAGACCAGTTGTTCTCCAGGTACCCAGCCCCCTGAGCTGGAGGACAGGGACAGGGAGCAGAATGAAGCCCCCATAATCCACAGGGAAATAGAGACCTGCTATGTCACTTAGACATGCATAACTCTATGGGATCAGAGAGGATCCACCCAAGGGTACTGAGAGAGCTGGCGGAAGTGCTCACCAAGCCACTTTCCATCATGTATAAGCAGTCCTGGCTAACTGGGAGGTTCCAGGGGACTGGAAATCAGCGAATGTGACACACATCTACAAGAAGGGCTGGAAGGAGGATCTGGGGAACTACAGGCCTGCCAGTCTGACCTCGGTGCCGGGGAAGATTATGGAACAGATCATCTTGAGTGTTATCATGGGGCACGTACAGGACAACCAGGTGATCAGGCCCAGTCAACATGGGTTTATGAAAGGCAGGTCCTGCTTGACTAACCTGATCTCCTTCTATGACAAGATGACCCGCTTATTGGATGAGGGAAAGGCTGTGGATATTGTCTACCTGGACTTTAGTAAAGCCTTTGACACAGTCTCCCACAGCATTCTCCTGGAGAAACTGGCTGCTCATGGCTTGGATGGGCGTACACTTCAGTGGGTAAAAACCTGGCTGGAGGGCTGGCCCCAAAGAATTGTGGTGAATGGAGTTAAATCCAGTTGGCGGCTGGTCACAAGTGGTGATCCCTAGGGATCAGTGTTGGGAACAGTTCTCTTTAATATCTTTATCAATGATCTGGACGAGGGGATCGAGTGCACCCTCAGTAAGTTTGCAGATGCCACTAAGTTGGGCGGGAGTGTTGACCTGCTTGAGGGTAGGAAGGCTCTGCAGAGGGATCTCAACAGGCTGGATCGATGGGCCGAGACCAACAGTATTAGGTTTAACAAGGCCAAGTGTTGGGTCCTGCACTTGTGTCACAACAACCCCACGCACCGCTACAGGCTTGGGGAAGAGTGGCTGGAAAGCTGCCTGGTGGAACAGGACCTGGGGGTGTTGATCAATGTCCAGCTGAATATGAGCCAGCAGTGTGCCCAGGTGGCCAAAAAGGCCAACAGCATCCTGGCTTGTATCAGAAATAGTGTGGCCAGCAGGACTAGGGAAGTGGTCATCCCCCTGTACTCAGCACTGGTGAGGCCGCACCTTGAATACTGTGTTCAGTTTTGGGCCCCTCACTACAAGAAAGACATTGAGGTGCTGGCATTGAGGTGCTGGAGCAAGTCCAAAGAAGAGCAACGAAGCTGGTGAAGGGTCTAGAGCGCAAGTCTTATGAGGAGCAGCTGAGGGAACTGTGGTTGTTTAGCCTGGAGAAAAGGAGAGACCTCTCAGGGGAGACCTTATTGCTGTATACAAGTACCTGAAAGGAGGTTGTAGCGAGGTGGGTGTCGGTCTCTTCTCCCAGGTAACAAGTGATAGAATGAGAGGAAATGGCCTCAAGTTGCACCAGGGGAGGTTTAGATTGGATATTAGAAAAAAATTCTTCACGGAAAAGGTTATCAAGCAGTGGAACAGGCTGCTCAGGGAAGTGGTGGAGTCACCACCCCTGGAGGTATTTAAAAGACGAGTAGATGTGGTGCTTAGGGATATTGTTTGGGGATAGTGTTTAGTGGTTGACTTGGTAGTGTTAGGTTAATAGTTGGACTCGATGATCTTAAAGGTCCTTTCCAACCAAGACGATTCTGTGATTCTGTGATCATCAACTTATGACAGGTCTGGGAGATGGTGGGTGGGTGGAAGGGAAAGTGGTTAATAGCAATAAGTTAATTGCTGCAGGATCCAGCAGAGAAAAGAATTCTGAAGATTTATTCTTAGCCCCCAGGTCAAATTACAGTTCCCATGGCTTCATGTACATGTGATGACAGTCACCCCTATGGACAAGGGAGCCTAACATACTAGAAATCCACCTCCACAGTCTTAAATTACACCCATCTTCACACAGGCACATAAATGCAGAAGTACGCTACATAACTTCACCTGCAGCAATTTTAGTCTGGGGCTACACTAATAAATTAAACACTGACAAAGGAAGAGCCTCCCTGTGCATAGGAACTCAGCTGACAATACTATTGGAGTGTCAGAAACATCTCTGGCCTGAATTTTGTCCAGGCCAACAAGAACCAAAAAGTTCCCAGGTACGGTTTGGGTATAAGCATGGGCCATGACCATTTGCCACAGGCAGTTCACAGCAACCACTCCGATTCTGAGGGAAAAAAAGGTTTAGTTCTAGATATTCCATTCCCATCAGCTTTGGTCCCAGGTACATTTAATTTCTTAACATAGACACACCATAGATCTCTTTTCTGGGCAGACTAACATATTCATATTAGGATTTTTTTGGTCTTTCATAGGGAAGCAGCACTGGCTGACGAGATCTACATTTACGGTGAGAAAGCCTCTTCTGCTTCTTAAGGAGTACTCACCTACATTTTGCCACAATCCCCTCAAATAATGCTGCTTGTTATCTCTGTTCCCATTACCAGCGCTGAGGATTAATATTGTCACATGCTGAAGACTGGATAGAATATTTTACCTTGTGTAGTTAAAAGGCATTTGCTGAATATAGAATTCAATGCACAAGACTCAATAAAGGGCAGATTTGTGATACAAATAACAAGCTATGCCGTGACTTGGTGTGGGAAAATGTTCCTGAAAACTTAGCAGAATGGTAACAAACGCTCTCAAGTTCATTTCATCCCTCCAATACACTTAAAGAAAAAGTAGAGTGGTTTTTTCCTTTTTTAAAAAAATAGAGGTTTATTCTAGGCAAGTCGAACCTAGCAAGGACGATTTTTGTTATTTCCTATGTATGAGACACCATCTTCTTTGGACATGGTAAGCCTGAGCAGGGCTGGTTAAAAGGCCACAGTAAGACACACTTGACTTGCTGTGCTTGCACGGACCATCTCTGCCTTGTGTTGCAAAGAACTGCTGGGCCCTGGGTGGGGACTAGGATGGGGGCATAGATAAATCAAAATACTCAGGACCTGTTCAAGTAGCTTTCTAGAATCACACTGTTGTTGAAAAGACATTGGAGAGGAGTAAACTTTTGTCACAGGACTCTGTTGAAGCTATTCCAATTGCTTTTTAAAATGTATCTTACTAAATTTTTGAAGAGATATCAACTAGGAAAGGTACTGGGCTGATAGCTGGTCTATTCTGTACTTGAAGGAAGTCATAGGAAGAAGTGCAAGGGGAAGAGAAGGACATGCAAAGCCAACAGAGTAGTTCAGAGAGGGAAATGTGATGGTCAAATCATATGAAAGATGATGTCTGCATTGGCGTTTCTCAAAGGCTGATACAAATTTCTCCAGGAGTCAAAGGCAGTAGGTGACTAATGTTACCTGTGAACTCATGTGGGGAGTTCCTAATGAGAAGAAAGAAGGTGTAAAACATGATGATGTTCTGGGTGTGTGGGGACTGAAAAAAATTTCGTCCCAGGCCTTAGTGTTCAAAAAGTGATGGTGTTTTGTTTAATTATAAAGAAGGGCTCACAGGTCTGTAGGATTATTCAGGCTGGAAGGGACCTCAGGAGGCCTCTAGTCCAATCTCCTTCTCACAGCAGGGCCACGCTGCTCAAGGCTGTATCTGGTCAGGTCTTGAAAAACTCCAAGGATGCAGGATAAGACCTTTCATAGCACATTTAAAAGTACAAGCATAAACTTGAATGACTGTTGTTTGTGTTTGCTAATGGGGAACAACTCCACTATTAGATCCATTGAATGCAGTTTCCAGAGTAAAGCTGACCATAGAGGGAAGAAATGAATTTGCTCCGAATAACATGTTTAGCTTGAAAATATAGCAATTGTGGCAGCTGCAGTGAAGTATCAGATTTGATACTTTCCCCTCTTGTCCTCCTCACACAGTTCCAGGTTGCAGTCTTCCCCAGTTCAGATCACACTCTCCTCCTTGATGTTTCTGTGAGGACCCATGAGACCAGCTACTGTTTTTCTGGTGTTAGCAATTCAGCCTGAGGTGGACTGGTCTAAACAGATCCAATTATACACACATGGATAACAGTGTTTTCCCATTTATAGACACAAATCAGTCAACATAAAGACCAGATCAGCTGTAAGAAAAAAAGGACTAAATGAATGAACAAAACAAAGTTTTTCTCACCCTCTCCCGGAGCTTCCTCTCTTTCCGCTCTTGCACTGTAGTCAGGTAATTCACTGCTGCATATTCTAGCACTGAGAGGAAGACAAACACGAAACTGACCCACAGGTAAATATCCACTGCTTTGATGTAGGAAACACGGGGCATGGAGGCGTTCACCCCAGTGATGATCGTAGACATGGTCAGCACAGTGGTTATCCCTGGAAAGAACCAAGAGAAATAAATGTTACTGACCGATATAGTCCATAAGGCTTTTGTCTCAGGAAAAAACAGGAATTATACTCTACATGATGCTCTAAAGGATGTTAGATATGAAATAAATTTGTGATAAGTATCTCTCCTGCCAATGCAGAACTGTTCCACTGCCTGCACTTCTGTGCCCATGATGGGTTTAGTTTTGAGGAGCAACGGAGCGGCCACCGTTTTACTAGGATCAGCATTTAACTCCCTCCTTAACCTCTAGGGTTTTAACATAGTGCTGAGTCAGGTCTGCTAAGACCAGTGGTGACAAGGGCTCCTGTTCCTAGCTGTACCAATCTGTGTTACAGGCACTGCCAGAAAGCAACCTAGTATTGGTTTTGGTCACAGCTAAAGAGGATTTGATCTAAACCACTGGATCTTAAAAGGGACGTGTAATAATGATGGAATGTTTTGCATTAAATGATGCAAAAGAAAGGCTTTATGTTTTTACCTCTAGGAATATTTGTCCACAGTTCAAGCTGTGGGAATCAAGAAGCTTTGAACAACAATTGTATTTTTTATATATATATATATATATATATGTGCATGTGTATGTGTTTATAAACACATATCTATGTATTTCTGTTTATATACATACATGTGTGTGTGAATATGTATATATATACACAGGTGTATGTGTATGTATATGTGTGTATATATATATATATATATATATATTTAGACAGATACAGATAAAATCCTGCAAAATAGTATGTACTTTGTTTGGATTGTCACACTTAAACAGAGAAAACAGAGCCAAAAAGCATTCATAACTACTTCAGCCATTTCAAAACAGTGACCACTGTAAACGCAGCTACTGTTGTACACTTCTCATCAGGATTTAGGGTTGTTTTTTAAATAATATCCACTGAACACATTTCTTTCAGTGGAGCAGATTCTTAACTGCCTCTTGTCATACATTTGCTGCAGTGCATAGCTCTCTAAGTGAGACAAATTTGTGGGGCTAAAATACTGGTTTTATGCTTTTAGTATTGGAAGCCTTACATATTAACTTTCAGAGATATTTTCCTATTACATTTTTGCCTTCCTCTAACTTATGCATGGAGTGATAAACAAATTGGCTCTTTTTATGCTCAGCTGAAAGAATTTCCTCCAGTTCCGACATAGACAAAGCTGCTCCTGATAGGTTTTAGACGTCCAGAGAGGCAGATGGGTGCGTGCAGGATTTTCAAGAAGCTCCTTCTTTCGCACTCTCTCAAATGAGAGACCTCCTTACCCCAGAAACCATAGACCTTCAGTGCAAGGCACCCTTGGGAGAGGAGAAACCCAACCTTAACCTCACCTCGAGGCTGGTGGCCTCTCATCCTCAGCACTGCAGGTGTGAGAGAAAAGCCACATTCCCTCCACTGCCCCGCTGTTGTTTGAGGCCTGATGTTGCAGAGATGCCCTGAGTGTCCCCAGGGGCACACCAGATGGAGAGACACCTAAGTCTGCAGCTGCTTTTAGGACTAGATCCCTTGCTGCCTTTCTTTTCCAGCTTTGTGAAGATGTGCCACATTGGCACTCTCCAGGCAGCCTGGAGAAAGCTACTGGCCACAGCACCAGTGTCAGCTGGTTTGGAAGGCACATACCTGGGCTGGGACACCCACTGTGGCAGCTGGGACATGGCAAGATCCTGCACATGGAAGGCATTCATGAAAATTTTAGCAGAAGCCCTTAACTCCCTGGAGGTGCCTAAACTCCCGTGAAATTCTGCTCTCACCGAGGGCAATGCGTGTCTCAGAACTGCTAGACTGGACAACAGGGAAAATCTTGATTCATTGACTCATAAATATTGAAACATCTCTTCTCTGCCCAGCTTTATTTTTAAAACCACAGCCCTTTCTGTCCTGAGCTATGTATAGATCAGGAGGACTGCTTAGTGATGAAGGACTCAAGACAAACTGCAAGTTTTACATTACATTGATCATCAGATAAAAAACATCTGCTTGCCCAGTATCTTTAACCATCAAAACAAACAGTTCCCTTTCCTGCCAAAACTCTCATGTTCAAAGAGTTTCATGCAGTCATGGCTTGTTGCAGTTGCTCTCACCCAAAGAGACTCTGGCAGGAACTGCTCGGTGATCGATCCAGAAGGACACCCAGGACAATATGACCATGAGGGTGGCAGGGAAGTAGGTTTGCAGCAAGAAGAAGAAGATGTGTCGACGTAAAGTGAAGTTTATGTAGAGGCGATTGTACCAACCTTTGAGAGAGGAGGAAAGCCAGAATCAGTGAGAACAGCCTGGACAGTAGGCACAGAGAGAGAAGATCTTTCTTTTGATTTTTTATTTCTAAAGGATAGGGAAAAGAGAAACTGATCTTTCAAAACATGTATTGTACAGACCGTGGAGACTACATTTCAGTGACATAATCCCAAGAGCTCTCTCACAAGTAGTTAACACAGCATTAGCTTTAGCAATAGCATTAAATCAGAAAAGGTCATACCAGTGCTACTGTAGAAAGCCAGTCTCGATGTAGTGTGGAATTTTTGTATCAAAAACTGAGACAAAGAAATCTTTTCATCAGTTTTCAGAGATTCATTCCCATTTTTCCAATACAGCATAAGATCTTCATCAGTGTAAGCATCTTAGGGAAAGAAGAGACACAATGTGTTGTGACTTTAGCTCGGAGGGGAAGCAAAAGTTAACAGATCCAGACAAAATTAACAAACACAAAGGCATCTTTGGCATGAAGTAATGCCACAAATAAGTTTGCTAACAACAGGGAGTTAAAAAGATCTTGCCATATGATATGCCATGTTGTTTGCAGAGGAAAATTTCAGTTAAATAGCTGATAGGACCTCAAATCAATTAGATGTTAGTCTTGGCACACCCTGGAGAAAGTTTACCCAACAGTCATGAAAATCTTACTGTTCAAATCAATTTCTCTGCAGAATAACTCCTTCCCAAAGAAGCTGAGCCCAAGTCACATTGTTTGCAGGATCAGGATTATATCATACATAAACCACACTGGCGATGAAATCTAGAGAAAATTAATGGGCATTATACTCAACTTTTTACTGTGACACTTGAAAGCACCACCTTCCTGTCAGAAGCAATGACAGAGTAAAACTTCTCCCCCAGATTTCTCATCACCAAGCTGCTGAGAACCAGTATATGTCGAACATCTCTGCTGGTGTTTTTTTTTGAAAGTGCCATCTACTACAATTCATACAAGGATGTTTTCCTTGCCAATTCCCCTGTCTTGCAGCATAACAGCCAGATATACAACACAGTAAGTCAATAGAAAGACTCCCAGTAACTCTGGTGAACTTTTCTTTTCAGGCTCTAAGATAGACTGTAATCTGAAATGTGTTCAGTTTATGTGCGTGCAGCCAGCCGTGGAGCACACCTAGCTAGAAACACAGATACAACGTACAGCTTTCCAGCTCCAGAGAACACATCTGAGAGTCCAGAGGGAAGCGACTGAAGTCCATGTTACACATCGCTGTCACTGTGACCCTAGAAGTCAAAAATGAGAAAGGTTGGTTTCTATGAGGAGCAATGAAGGGAGAATGTTAACACAGATAAATCATTCTGCAGCTTTAAAGCCAGCAATTATGCAAAATGTTTGCATAAAATCCCCAGGAAGGTGCCTACCAATTCTCCAAGTCCGAACGAGATGGGTTATATGCAGACGCTCCAAAGGAAGCTGTAATTTCAATACCTATCAGGGAACTAAAGTACTATCTTGGACATTACAATAATACTAATGTCAGTACAGATAATTCCACCATGTTTCATATCCAACTATTTCCCTGCAATACAACAACATAAAATAACTTTACTATTTACATTTGAAGGTTGCCTTAAGTCCAGTTTGATTAAGGTTTCCTCATTTTTCCCATTGCTCAGTTCCCTCCATAGTCACCCCAACAATGACCCAAGCCTGAGGAACATGACCAACCTTATTGCAAGACAGAAAATTCCCTCAGTATATACCTTATTAAGACAAAAGCAGTTTCTTTCAGTCCTTGATCAAATTCTTTTAATCTGGGGGGTGTATTTCTGGGGCAGAGGGTGTAAAAAGGGTGCAGCTGTTTTTCAACAAGTGAGATTTGCCCCTGTTAAGTTTGCATCTTAGCTAAAGAGCTGCAGCAATCACAGCTCCCATATTTAAATGAGTCCAGTTGTACACAACATTACATAACAAGTCTTCCAGTGATTCACTGAACTTTCTCTCGTGGACAGATTTGCAGTGGAGCTCCCAGTTTAGCAGGGGCAAATGAGCTGTGAGTCATCATTTCAGAGGTCGACGTATGTTGGCCATGACCGTTTTCTAGATTCCTTGCAGATGTTGGTAAAGAACTTTTCTTCTGTTCGAGGGATTGTGATCCAAATCCTACTCTAACCTACGCACTCACCACCCCTGAAAAGCACACGCTGTTCGTTTTGGCTATAAAACTAGGGCAGAATTTTGCCATATGAGCTAAACTTAACGAAGATGTTTGGGGATATGCTCCAGAAGGTATATTGTAGCAATGACCTCCCATAGTTGTGTGTAGCATTTAAACATTGCATAACTCAGTCTTATTACAATGTGCTCTTTTCTTTCCTTGGTGTCATCTAAACTGTGGCACAACCCGTGGTCATTAAAAATTTGTTAGTCAGGGGCAGCACAGAAACTCAGCTCGTCAATAAGATATTCCTCAACAAAAGTCCAGTGCCAACCTCATGCAGATATCTCGAGACATCTTGAGACATCTTGGAGGACATTTCCAACGCCACTGGACACCCATGCTTGGGCAGCCGAATCATATTCTGAGTGTCCTAAACACCACCAGGCCCAAATATCATGCAGATTCTTGTTGTCCTTGGATTTTATGAATCAAATTATCCATTTAACTCTTGTGCAATCAGCTGTGCTTACTCACATCCTTCTCTCTCATGGGGTAACATTAGAAAGTCACATGACCTCCTCGACAGTTCACAGAAAACTTTGAAAATAAAAACTCAGCATGTGAGCAAATGAGCAGACCTGAGCAGAGCTAATGTTTTCCATTAAAAACCCTTGTTCCTTCACTTTGGCTGTTGAGCACTGCTAACTAGGGGCGTGATGCTGACTTCAGCACACGAGAAATGAAGGACATGAGCAATGGAAACCAATATTCAGTTACAATTTCTAGAGAAGGTCCCTACCCTTCTCCTGCTCTTCTCCCCTCGGTGCTGACCCAAGCTTACATCTAACCTCCTTCTTCATTTTTCTTTGTCCTTCTTGTCTCTCCTGCTGCGTGGCACCTTCGTCCTCATCCAGTTCTAATAAAACAGACAGTGTCTTTAGGTGCTTAGTTAAGGTGTGAGTAATCAGACCTTTCATGCAATAAATGGATTTATTAAATGGGTTCAGACCAGGGAAAGTGTTCCTAAGTGTTTGGTCAAGGTGGGATTTTCATTATTAAGACCAGGCAAAACAAAGTGGCCATATGGTGCATACTCTCTTTCTTACACACACGGAGATTTCTTCGTGGTTTTAATAACTTGTCCAGAGTTTTTAAAAATAAATTCAGTAGAATTATATTTGGACTATGGAACCAGTGAACTTTAGAGCCCCTTGGTTCGGCAGGATATTGTCCTACTTGGGAAAATATCACCCACTATGCTGATTCTTCAAAGAGAAATAGCATCCTGAATCAAACTTCATAAAAAAGCTTTCCTCGGTTTTGAAAATTATTTTACTGTAGCTGAAGTGAATAAGTTCCAGAAAGATCCTAGAACAGAAATCCTTGTGTTACAAAACATTCAAAGGTCACTGTACACTGAGAGTACATTTTCTGTCCTGGGGAAATGTTCTTTTGTCTGAGCTCTCAAGCTTTTCTCTGCTGGCGGTGTATTTTTCTCTGCATCTCTTTGCATTCTTCTGAAGGAAATGAAATCTGCTGGGATGCTGATGTGAGCAGCCATAAAGGTGGCTGGTTAGAAGGGGGAAATTAGGGAGAAATTACTGAGCAGAAGAAAATGTCCACTGAAAAATATCGACAGAGAAAGGCCTGCCTGCTTGGGAAGCTGCAACATCTTGAGAAGCACAGCCAGCCTCTTTGATGTGAAGCTGCGTACCTAGAAACCTGAGACATCCCAAGATATCATCAATAAGAGCAAAAACAAGCGACTGTAAAGGCAACTTATGGTCTGAAAAGGTAGAAAACAGTCTGGAAAACAAAAATTAGTCTGAAAGAACAAAAAATATCATCATCTATTGGCCATTCCAGGTGAAAAATAGAAATTAACAGCACCTATTGGCTGCTCGAAAGGGTGGTCTCTTATACCCTCTTATGTCTCTGTGATATAAGGAGGACTTAATTTTTATCCAAAATGGAGCCTCTCCCTCTGAGAACTTCCCGTGCTGCACATACTTTTCCATTCCTAAACAGGCTGAATCCGCTGCATGAACTTTCTACCAGCTCTTGGATTCTCCCTGGGGACGCCTGGCTGACTCCAGACTCCATGACGCAGAGCATCTTTGAAGTGAGACTCTGTTGTCTCATTGGTGCCCCTCTGGGCCCACTTTTGAGGTTGTTTCAGTTTGTCCTCCCATTCATGGGATGATTTGGTTTGCTTGATGATAGCAGCTTGATACACTTGATACCAGTATTATAGATCCATATAAGAAATCTGTCATAAGTGTATCTACTGTTATACTGTTGATGAGTTGCTCCACTGATGGTAAGTTTGCAGTGACCTGTAATAGTATATACCTACTTGGTTATTGCTGTTATTGGCTGTTGCTATATGATTTATTGATGCTATATTATTGATCACTGATAGTAATTTGCAATAGCATGATATAGATATATATTCACTTTATTAATCATAGGTATACTTGCTAGTGGTGATTTTTGTGGTATTTTTGGAATCTGTAATAAGGTAGAGAACTTTAGAGGATAAAGCCTCCACGTCCTTGTGTATTACAGAATCCTGCAAACCCACAGTCATGATCTCTGTACACCCGCAGGCCGAGTAACCCTTTAGGTAATGACAGATGTGCCTCTGGATTCTTCCAGCCAACAAGCCTGATGATAGAAAATCAGGGACTACGGGGTATCTTTAATGCTGCCATTTCAGCTTCAATAAACTTAAACCTTTACATCAACATGCAAAAGCCAACAGCAACAAAAAAAACCCCCAACAACAACAAAAAGTTTTTCTAGACAAACAGGAAGCAAAATAGGATAATTATAGAGGTCACCATCTGGTATATCAGCAGCTTCCAGTTTAATCACACACTGACCCCAGGACGAACATTCCCGCTAGACTAAGCCCTCCTCTGACTGCAAAGAATTAGGGGAATGCTTCCCCCAGGAGGAGATTATCCTGTTACTGCGCACAGCATGGTTTCTTGCAGCTTCCTGCAAAGCTGGATGTGGAAATAGGGCTCTGCATCAGCAGTGGGAGTAGAGGAGTTGGCAGTAGCAGTCCTGGTGGTCACCATAGCTACATGGGGAGCAAAATTGACAGTGAAGCCCTGGGAGGTGTTCAGGAGAAGCACCGTTACCTCGTGCTGTAGAGAACATGGCCATCTGGGAACACTCGCAGCATGATGTTGTCCGTGGTGGTGTCATGAATGAAGGACCTTTTGGAGTGCACAAAGAAAACATCGGGGACCCAGATCTTCTTCAGAAGCCTGCCGTCAAAGGTCATGCTCTTGTTGGTGGTGCTGGGAAACGAGAGACGCTCATCCTTCCAGTAGTGCCTTAAGTACAGGGTCATAGTGAAATCCTTCAAAAAAAAGGAAGAGAACCAGAGAGAGGTCTGTCAGTGTTGCTTTCTACACCTAGGAAACACCAGAAAGAAAACATTCCTATGAGGTAGATGAAATCCCTCCCCTCTCAAGTCTTGTTTCTTCTCTAGACCGATGCTCTTTGTGAATAGGTTTTCCTGACAAAATAATTTCAGCTAAAACAAAACATAAACCCCCAATCAATGTATTACAGTACTCAGTAATGTTTAGTCCTAAAAGGGATATAAATATGCCCCAAGAGAAGCATTGCCCTGCAGAAATGATTCTTCAATCCTGGCAAAATTATCTTAAAGGACTGTGGTATCAAAAGCATGTTCAAGAGGAAAAACTTTCAGAATTAGCTTAATGGTCAGGCTAAACACTAAGCAATTCATCCCCAAAAGACTAAATTGTTGCAAACAGCAACCAGCTGAGGGAACTGTTTTTCCTACAGTACAAGTATATAAATAAAGCTCTCTTTCAAGCTCATTAAGGGGGCAGGAGCTTCAGTCACACAAAGGAAAACATCTGTTTGTTGATCCCAACCTGGCAGCTGATGCTTTCAGAGCTGAATCTACTCCCTCGTGCTGAGAGATCAAATGCACTTGCTTTCTTTATATTCCCAATTAAGCAAGTGGTTACAGGAGCCGCAGCTGCCAAGCCCAGGCAGGCAGCAACACAGTCTGGGATCTTTTCCTAACCACTCGGCCACTACTTTCTAAAACCACCACCTCATTTTTCTTTGCCAATGACAAACCATCGGTTAACCTGACTTTCCATTTCAAAGGGCTGCCCTGGCAACAGTCTTGCATTGCCAATAGGTTTTTCATGAATTTGTCAAAGAAGTCTCCAGCGCCAGCCCTTGCCTTGCTGACCTGCACGGGGCAGAGCTGGCCGGACACCTCCCTCTCTGACCGTGGCAAAGACCTGCCAGAGGGATACTTCTGCTCATGCACCTGCAGGTCCCCACCTTGGCAGACTGGTCCCAGCCTCCATCTCTGCTCCCCCCAGGGATGCTGCCAGCTCCTGTTCCCTACCGGACACTGACCACCTTCCCCTTACTGCTACAGTCCCAAAGAAACTCTTCCAGCAACTGCCGCTACTGGCAGGGCTTAGGTTGCAATCTGGCTGGAGAAGCCAGCCTCAGGGGATGGACAAGGAAAGGACATCAGCTTGACTGGAGCTGAGAAACAGGAAAGCAAGGAAGAGGCATAACTGATGATTTCTTAGGAGTCAGTGCCATTTACACCAGAAGGAAAAAAGGGGTAAAATGAGCCTGGCTATTCAGGGTCACCAGCCCTTGGCAGCCCTCTGGCCGTGATGCAAGAAGAGGGCCAGACAGCCTGGGGCTGCAGCTGCAGAATGCCTGTGGGCAGCTCCATCATGGGGCACAGGGACCGATGTGGCATCAGCCAGGCACCCACGGCGTGACTTACAGCCACCATAGGGGGGCACAGAGAATGTCTATGGGGACAGTGAGGGAAGGGCCACACCATTTCGCAGGTGTGGCCCTTTCCCCATCTCACCAGGCAGGAGCCCTCTCCTCTCTCGCTTTCAGCACCCTTCTCTCTCCAAATAGGCCTCCAATGGCCAACACACAGGGCACCAAGTGCTGCAAACATCAGGCCCAAGTGGCAGCTGACAACATCTTCTAAGTACAAAATCCAACTTACGGATGTTTTCTCGTGGCTTGTGTCAAACGAGGCAGTTTGCAATCACTGATAGCTTGTTCCTTTCTGACCAGCACATGCACTAGTTACAAACCGAGAAAAGGGATTTATATTTCACAACTCATGAGTAGGAAAATCCCTTAGGAAACAAGTTTTGCAACTAACTGAGAGAATGATAGCACCTGCTGGACCGACAGCGAATGAGCATACACAAGTGCCTCACTTTTAGCAGCACATTTCATGTTTGTGTCACGCTCCGGGCAGCCTCGAGGGCATCCCCCACCAGTGCACACAGCGGCAGCCAGCTTCGGTCTGGTGCTTCTTTGAGGCCACCATATGCCTGTTGAAGCAGTGGTAGGCAAAGGCTTCCTGACCGAGGGTACTCAGTCTCCAAGGCCACTTACCCTTCAAAGCAGTTTGAAAGGAGTCCTGCCTGCAGCATGGCCCTGCCTGCAGCTCTGCCCTGCCTGCGATGGGGAGCCGAGGAGGGGAGTCAGCCCAGCAACCCTGGCCATGCAGACAGCTTACTGCCTGCTCTCCTCTCCGCAAACTCCCACGCTGGGACAAAGTGCTGGAAAAACAAACCAGAATAACCCAGACTGACCTGGGAGATCATTCTTCCACCCCAAATACAAATCAGCAACTGCTGTGGAAAGCACTTGTCTTGTGCAGGGAAAATAGGCCTGCGGAGCTGTCTACAGCAAAGGGAGAGAGAGATGCCCTCAAAACTTTCTGATAGGCAAGATTTTTGTTGAAATCAGATGCTCCTGACAGAAAGCATTGCAAGTTATTTATTTGCACTAATTAGATCTTTTTGCTGCTATGACATTATCTTGATATATTAGAGCCCCAAGTCTCCTTGCGACAGCCATTTCTTGCACTGAAAGCTCCCTCCCACGTGCTTCATTGCACGCGTTCCTCCAGACCCTCTTTCAATATCCAGGCAGGCAAGCTCCCCTCTTTTAATGAAGATGTAATTGCACCACAGTAAAAACTGATCGACCTAAAGTTATTCCTTTAAGTCTTCACGTTTTGCCTAGACCAGAGAAGGTGCCCACAAACAGGGAGGAAAAGGCAGAAGGAGGAAAGAATCAAGAAGCTTCCTCTTCTCCTCTGTGTTCCCCTTTCCACTTCTCTTTCCTGTGTTTTTATTCCAAGTCCTATAGTAAAAAAAAAGAAAAAAACCCAAACAGGAAAATGCTTGTGAACACTCCTTTTGCTAGGAACACCTTGAAACCTGTTGAGGATTAACAACTGAAGGTATTTCTTCCTCTTTTTTAGTTAATAAAAAAATGAAGATACTAAATCACAATTGAACTTGGCACAAATTTCCTGGACAGCATCATCAGTGACTGAAAGACTATTCCTCCACACCAAATTCCACTGTGGCAGAGGCAGTTCAGGCTCCCCCGGTAGCTCCCACTCACACATCAGTGAGGTTACTCCCAGTGATGAAGAAGCGGGAGCAGCTCCTTCTCATTTACATTGCCAACTTAATTTTCTAATGCACCTCCCAGAATAATGCATTTAAAACAAATGGACTCAATGGTTCCCTAAGGAAGAAAACTCTTGCAGTAAGTGTGACTTATGTGAACTTCACCATATACCTTCAAACCTTCGTACACAGCTGTTTATATTTTTAGTTGTGATAGACACTTCATAGCACTGATTATTCTCCCATTTAAGGTCTCTTTTTCCTTCATACATTTAATCTTTATCTGAAGATACAGAGATAAGCCTTTGATCACCCCATTTTATCAAGTCTTTAGTTCTGAGTATCAGCCTCTTTGAATTTGCCAAATGCTGCCATTACTTTCATCTGATCAATAATTTGAAATCCATAAGTTTCAAGTGGGAGGGAATTTTATGACTAGGAATAATTGAGGCCTAAAAGAGGATTACGTACCATGTCAACCTCAGAAATACTGTCCAAGCTTTCAACTTGCACATCCACCCCAACAGGAATTGCAGGGCCTGTAGGAGAATGAGATTTAGATGTGTAAATAACTGTTCTTTTATATCATCTGCATTTAATTAGCACTATAAGGTAGCATGCAAAACATTTCTGAGCTTATGTTATACTTTTCTGTCCATAATTCTTCACGAGGGGGCCAGGGAAAGAGTCAGTGAATAACCATGTAAGGCCCCTTTTGAAACACTGAATTATCTTCCCCTTAGCATGCGCTGCAATGTTGACACTGCCCAGCTAATCCAGACCTTGGATGAAACATTTGCATATGTTTTTAAAACCTGAGCCATCCCATCATAAATTTTAGGCATTTATGAACAAATTTGGCCCCAAGAACAGGGGACTGAGAAGAAGAAACTGCAAGCAATGAGCTCTTCCTTGTGGGTTTCTCATTTCTTATCAACAAGGTAAGCTACATTAAACTCTCAATAGCCCATCACCATTTTCATTCATATGACTCATTTATGATGTTAATAGTTTTCCACAGTAGTCTTAAAATTACTAACCAGAGAATTTGCAGAGAGTAAATAAGTGGAAAACATCGCAGAATCACAGAATCACAGAATGTTAGGGATTGGAAGGGACCTCGAAAGATCATCTAGTCCAATCCCCCTGCCGGAGCAGGATTACCTAGATCATGTCACACAGGAACGCGTTCAGGCGGGTTTTGAATGTCTCCAGAGAAGGAGACTCCACAACCTCTCTGGGCAGCCTGTTCCAGTGTTCGGTTACCCTCACCATAAAGAAGTTTTTCCTCATATTTAAGTGCAACCTCCTGTGTTCCAGCTTGCACCCATTGCCCCTTGTCCTGTCAAGGGATGTCACTGAGAAGAGCCTGGCTCCATCCTCATGACACTTGCCCTTTACATATTTATAAACATTAATGAGGTCACCCCTCAGTCTCCTCTTCTCCAAGCTAAAGAGACCCAACTCCCTCAGCCTCTCCTCATAAGGGAGATGTTCCACCCCCTTAATCATCTTCGTGGCTCATCATTTTTGTGGCTCATCTTCGTGAGCCATCTTCATGGCTCATCATCTACATCCCATAATAAATGCATACGCCTCTATTACTAGAAACCCTGTATCAAAATTTCACTGTAGACTGCTGCTCATTCATGACCAGGACCTCCTCAGGTTACTCAAGTTCCCCACAGCGTGTCCTCACACAGCTTTTTCCCTTTTCTGGTGCGCTGAGGAGGTAAGTGCCTACAGAGGCATGCACACCAAGCACGACCCACCAAGGCAGGTCAGCAGGAACCACTGAGGAACAGTCCCGGTGGATCCACTGTTACTTTGAGCTCTCGGTGTGTGGCAGTGGATCTCACAGGGCTCACACCAATGTGCCTATCTAGAGTGTATCATCTCCAGTCTGGGCACTGTCAGTGAGACTGACCATGGCGAAGGAAGTAGCAGCTCTGCAGACATGTCTGGCATTTGCCCAGCAGAAAGGAATTTTCTGAGGACCATAGTGGCCTCCATGAAGGTTTGCAAAGATTTTTAGCACCTATATTTTGACACCTGATTAGCAGTTGGATGGTATTTAGAGGCACCACAATCCCTTTGTAGATCCAGAGCCATATTGCGCAGTGCTGTGCACAGCAGGGTCTGCTGCATGCATGTATAGAGCTACAGTAGCATCTTCCTGTCCTGGTTTGGCCTAAACCAGGCCAATTTTCCTTTCAGTGATTTTTACTTTCAGCTAAGTCTCTTCTAAGTAACTGCACTTTCTGAAACTAACTGCATGTTTTGCAGACAGTGTCTGCTTCTAGGACTGGTAACGCTCGAAGTTTGTAGTTATCACTGAGGCACTGGTAGGGATGTTATGCAGAAAGGCTCTTGCTGAACTTATTCTTAGAGAAACCAAGGTCACTGCTAAATTCCTCACTGCTTACGAGTGAGGAGCCGCAGAAGGGTCGCACCTGCAGGGAGGAGCGGACAGGGCAGATGACCCAAAATTGACCAACGAAGGTATTCCATCCCATACACGTCATTCTCAGTATAAAGCGGGGGGATCACGAGGGTCTCGCTCTCTTTCTGCTATGGCTGGTGTCTGAAGAGGACTCTGTCCGTTTTCCTGCTGTCCCCGATCCCGATCTGTGCATCCCTGAATCCAGCTCTTGACCGTCGCTAGGCCCAGCCTGGGCCTTCCCGGAGCCTGCCCTGCAGTGCCGGTGGTGACGTGGCTGACACTGGGGAAGCTCGATCTTGGTTTTGTATGTATATTTGATTATTCCAATATTATTATTATACTGTTTTTCATTATTATAGTTTATTAAAACTGTTTTAACTTTCCAACCCATAAGTCTCTCTCCCTTTTCCCTTTCCCTTTCCCTTCAGGGGGGGCGGGGGAGGGTTAACAGAGAGCGTCTGCCACAGGTTTAATAGCCGGCCCCGCTTTAAACCATGACACTTCCTCAAGATCACATCCAAGCTCTGAATACACTGGAAGCCTAACAAGACAGCAGAACTGCTGTTTTGAGAACGCAGAGCACTTTTGCAAGCTGCCATTCGTCCTGCTCCTGTACGTGCAGCAACACACACAGACTCCCATGCATCTTCAGGACTTTTGAACACAGCCTTACCTTTGCCTCTGCTGAAGAAGAAAGAAGCACCAGCCTGGCTTCGGTAGGGAAAGGGTAATCGCAAAGCCAGTGAGACAAGCTGATTACTGCGACTGGCCCTGATACAGATTTTGCTAGGGCTTTAATAAGCCAGCCTCACAGAACTACAGCAGAGTGTGCTGATGGTGATACTATCCCCCTTCTGCACGCACGCCCCCAGCCTGTTGCACCCACGCCGTTCATCAGCAGCTGTGCTGGGTACAGGCACCCTGAAGTGAGCCCTGTGGTGCAGGACCAGGCTCCTCAGCACCACCAATTCCAATTTAAGTGACTGCTGCCCCCAGCAGTGAAGCTGAAATGTGGCTAACCCAGTGCTTTTAGATGACTCCTAGATGCTTACAAACACCTACATGTCACTTTCAGACACACAGCTGTGCACTTCATGCTTAAAAAAAAATGCCAGCAAATATTTGCTCGCTCCTATTCATGTCTTAGTGGTGTCCGTCCAAGCTGAAGTGTGTTCGCAGGAAGATTTACATGGGGAGAAATTCCAATTAATCAGCACTAGCTTCTTTCTCAGGAAGCCAGAGACTGGTAAAATTTTTCACTCCAATGACACGAGCCCATCTTGCTCCCTTTCAGTTGCTTTTGTATTACAAAGAATCACTAGAGGCCAAGGAAATTCTCACCCTGTTGGTGTTTGGTTCCCCTTCTCCCACGTATTCCCTGAAATGGGGAAAACCCACGAAGCCCCAGTCTGCACCCGCTGGTGAAATGCAGATGTGCTCTCACAACCGCATCCAGCAGCAGGGCTGAGAAGTGCTGAAGACTTTTTCCTCTTGCACACAGGGCTTCACAACACAGGTGTGCTTGTTCAGCAGGTGAGAACTGACCTCAGCCCCCTCCCCAAGTTCCATGGGGAATGACTTTCAGTAAAGGGTGAAATTGCATAGAGGAGTAGGCTGAGTTTGCGGTGGGACCTTCTGTAACACTGTTCAGCTCACTGACCCACAGAAAATTAACACAGTCGAAAACAACAGCAGCAGCAGCAGCAGCAATTGAACTATTTTCTTCCAAATCAGTGACTTGAATCAGCCCAGGGAAAGACCCCTCAGGTGGCCGAGTTGGCCACCGGGGACAGAGGAGACAGGCGGGGAGGAGGACTGCAGGTCAGAAAGCCCTCTGCTTTTCGTGGCACCAGCTCAGCTCCGCATGAGCCAGTCCCTGCCTGCCAGGCCAGGGGACATGCTCAGTCCCTACTGATCTGGCCACAGGATGCAACCATTCATCAGCCAGTGGATTCCTTCTCAGACCAATGTAACTCACAGATACATTTTCCTTGTCACCCTTGCCATGCATCCTTTCTTTTGACTGGTTCCTTGCCCTGGCAGGAGACATTGCTTACATCCAAGGGAGATCTGTCCTTCCTAACGCGCAATCTAGCATCCTGCAGACAATGACTAGCACATGGTCCTTCTGCCACCCCACAAATGCGTCACCTTCTGGTTTGACCAGGGGAAATGGTGGCTTTGCTAAGTGGAAATACTGTGGCAATGTCTTTCACAGAACCACAGAATCAATCAGGTTGGAAGAGACCTCTGGGATCATCAAGTCCAACCATTGCCCTGACACCACCCTGTCAACTAGACCATGCCACTAAGTGCCATGTCCAGGCTTTCTTAAACACATCCAGAGATGGTGACTCCACCACCTCCCTGGACAGCCCGTTCCAATGTCTAATGACCTTTTCTGTGAAAAAATGCTTCCTAATGTCCATCCTGAACCTCCCCTGGCAAAGCTTGAGGCTATGTCCTCTTGTCCTATCGCTAGTTGCCTGGGAGAAGAGGCCAGCTCCCACTCCGCTACAACCTCCCTTCAGGTAGTTGTAGAGCTTTGCAGTATTCTGCTACCCTTCATCCTGATTACTTTAGTAGTTGTGGAGTATGATAAGGTCTAACAAGCAAATAAGCTTACAGACTGCTGTTTTTAAGGTCTTGTTTTTTTACCTCTGTTTTTTTCAGTTGACATAATAAGTGATGCTACATCTCACTACATACCCTGTCTGTCTTACATACAGTATTTTAATGCAGTCCTTTTCAGTCTGAAATCACTCCATGAGTTTATACCTTGGTTGCAGCCACACTTCCTTTTACTTTCTATGATTATTTAGGACATTGAGTAAACAAAAGTTAAAAACAAAACCAAGAAAAAGAATTTCTATATGACATTCCTCCTGCTCAGTAAAACATGCTTTTTTTTTTTTTTAAACAAGGTAGCAAAAAAGCACTGTGTCATCTGTGATGATAACAAGCATTTTGATGTGAGAGTAATCAACAGGGAGACACCACAAGCCTGCTGATAGGTAGTGCCCTGTCGGTAGCCAATCAGCCTTTCTTTGCTCAGATACCTTGTGAAGTCATACCAAGGGGCTCTGTGCACAGCACATGCTGGGCATCCCTCCACAAATTCCAGACTGCAAAAGACAGTCTCTGTGTATGAATGCTTTATTTAGTCTTGATTCAGAGGAAATCAAAACCCATCCAAAGCCTATTTACTGCTGCAATTTCCAGGCTTGTCTGAACACTAATCAAAGATTAAAACAAACAAACAAACAAGAACCGAACACAAAAAAAAATGAAACCACAAGCAGAAGAACACTGCCAGGGTGGTATTTGTCCCTCTCTCCTATTCCTTCCCGATCTGCTCTTGAAGATAAAATACTATGTCCATAGTCTTTTCTTTTTCTCATGTTCCTGCACCAAACGCTCAGTTTGGCTCCCAGAAAACCAGCAGTTACCTCATTGCAAGGACAAAGTCTAAGGTTCAGTCTGGAGCTGCCATGAAGCTTTATTAAACACAAAATAAAGGGTGTTCAGTGTAAAGCTGGACGGTCTGGAAAGCCCTTGAGAGGAGAGACTTGAGATTGGGTTAGATGTCTTGTACATCAGTGAAAGTGCTTTTACTTTTCTTTTCTGCAGTCAATCACAAATTTGAGGGATGATAAAACAATGAGTATAACAGAGAGAGGGAGAAATCATTTGAACTCTGGACTCAAATGTGAAGTTCTTAATACAGACAGTATGAAGATGAGCCTGTAAAACTTACTTATCAGTGGAAATATTCACCCTGCCTTTCTTGGGCAAAATCCTACTACAATAAGCAGGAGCAATCACTGCTTCTCCCTTCTCCCTGCTGCTCATTCAGCACCTGGGGTTGAGGCAATGAGAAAGCACACAAATGGGAATGAGGGCTCATTGAGACACCAAGAGCCTTTGGAGGAGGCTTGGACAGGAGGTTGGGCTGAGCACGGAAGAGGTGGGTGAAGGGCCAGTGGGACCAGCCCACATGTTGCTGCCTGGGAGCTAGTGGTAGGAATCGAATGATCATCATGTCCTGCCCTAGGCGATGAGCATAACTGACAATGATAATTGCTTATTTACTTGGCCCATCACTCTTCAAAACTTCTACCAAGATGCAGTTTTGCAGAGGCACTTGATGCGAGCAACACTGTAAATGCATGCAGTGTCTGAAGCAATGCAGAAGCCCTGTAAAACCACAGAAACAAACCCTGGGTTTCCTTAAAGGTCATCTTGGCTATAGCACAAACCATTGAAATAAGTGGCTGTTGATCAGTCACAGAAAGACATCAAGAGATCTGTGGTCTCACTGATCCTTGGAGTCAATTGGGAATTGCTGGCTTTTTAACCCTGTCCCTCTGGAAAAAACCCTGTTGAACCACTGGGGCTCCAGACGCTTTGCCAAAGTCCCCATCAAATGCCAGTAGGGATGAGCAAACAGAAAAAAAACCTCTTTATTGAGAGGGAGCAGAGGATGAGGAAGGTGTGAATGGGAAGGGAAAAGAACAGCTGAGATGGTATCTGACACACTGAAAAGGTAGACAGAGGACAAGTAACTTAGATTATAGCATTAAATGTAAAAAAAACCTCATCAACTAGCTTTTCCTTGTCATAAACAACATTTTATCATTTTTTTTTTTCTTTAGAGAGAGGAAATACAGAAGGATCAGCTTGGAGAATGACAAGCAGGAGAAGACCTGAGTACTGTAACACTGGAGAAATCTCAAAGCTCAGGCTTCTCTTTAGGATGTTCACTGTTGATCAGGAAGCTAAACAGATCCATGTGAAAGCTGTGGATTTGGCCGAGAAGAGGAAACAGTGCTGCTTTGCTCAAAGACTGCAGCCCGGCAAAGCTTTTCAGCTCATACTTTAGGGTCTCTGAAAAGTGTCAGCCAAATGCATGGAATTATTCAAATTAAACGTGAGCTCAAGTATTTATAGATCAAGGTCTAGAGAGAAATTGTATAACCTTCAACTGAAACATTTCCTCCAGAAACAGCAAACATGTCAACATCCATTATCTCCATCACTGTCCACAGCAATATCTTGCAAAACACAAATCCTAATTCAGCAGGACTGATACGACCAGAAAGCAAACCCTGAACTCTTAAAAAACTTCATAAAAGTCACAGACTTCCACTTACAACACAGAAACGAACCCACCAATAAGCTATTCCCCTTGCATCATCTCAGACACAGCACAGTGACAGCTTCCAAGCAAGCTCAAGACACTTGCACAGTCATTAGGAAATTTGACAATATAAAAATTGGAAACGGAAAATAGGAGCTTTTCATTTTGAGGGAGATATTTATATTTGTATATTGAGAAAGGATTTAAGTGACCTGAAGCACAACCCGAGGCTGATGGGAGCACTTCTACCTTCTCTCTTTTATTGGGCAGTATCCATTAGCCCCACAATTTCTGTATAGGATTTAAAAGTGATATGATAGAGCACCTTCTCACTGTAAAGGTACCACCTTCTGAAAATGCATCAGCAACACCTCATTTCTGTAAATTCCTGAATGTCAGTGTCCTTGCCTCAAATCAAACTTGGGTGTTAAAAAGATACACAGGGACCTGTCAAGGTGTTTGTGGCTTTGTATGTCTTTATTCCTTTGCCAAGTTCACAACTCAGTGTCCTGAGAATCGGTGGTAAGAGTGCTCCTCATTTCTCTTTCCCCTGCAGTAAGCTGCTCTGTTTTGTGACCTACTCTTCAGTGAAAGCCATTACACATTCGACTTAGGTGCTGCATATAGAAAAGATGGAGTACAGAATACCTTTAGAGAAGACCCAGTTGGCATCTGCATTGAGTGGTTGTACAAGGAGAATAGACAAACCCAACAAGTCTCCATTTTGGGTGGGTTCTGACACCGACAAGACTTTGTGGCTTATTTCACCTTGAAAAACTCTAGTTTGAATACCAAACTCTGCCCCAGGTTGAATGGGACAACTGGTGTGGGGCTAACCCCTCCAGGGAACCCAGGAGGTTTCCACAAGTCCCATTCAGGAATGACTTCAGAAGGTGCCCAACATTAAAGCCTCTAGCATCCCGGTGTGTCTTGGCACCTAAAACCACCCACTGAGGAGCAGCATGAAAGCTGCAAAGGGTGAGTCAGTTCCCAGTCAGAAACAGGTACTGGACACAAACACAGTTTTTATTTTTAACACTGCAGCAGGCTTTGGGAGACAGGGAAGCGTGTGCTACCATGAAAATGCCTGAAGTCAGTTTTCCACTCCAGCTCTGAGACTAAACCTTTGTGACATCTCTCTAATTTTTCTCTTTGGCAGTGATTTCAAAAGCTCATCTTGTTTTTCTCTGAGACAGCCTCTCTGTCCCCTCATCTGTCTTTGAAGGAGGGAGGCAGACATGGGCCCTGAGATAAAAATATCTACATGGGAAACAAGAAGGTTTAAGGCTTCTTTGCTGCCAGATACTTTGTGCACACCCAGAGAGGCTTGCAAACATCCATAAGAGATCCCATATCTGCAAGCTGCAAAAGAGTCTTCAGTGTTTCTGAATGTATGTGTGTGTGCATACATATTTTGTTTTTTTTTTAATGAATGTATATATGTTTGGGACCTCTTAGGTGCGGGCAGCTTCCAGGCAGCCACCACCAGGATAAGCTCATCAGCTGCCACATGACTGCAGAGCGCTTGTTCCTCTGCATCTCTCTGACAGTTGGTCATTGAGGGAGAAGCAAGTTTTATTCCAGCCCTTGATACTAATCCTAAAGGAACTACTTAAGCTTCATTCACCCCACCATTCACCTGTCCTGACAAAAATACTGCCCAGAAAGGGCAGCGAGGACCAGCTGATGTGAGGCTATTAGGCTGTGAAGAAATATAATAAAAGTAGAGCATTAGGCTATTCCTCAGCAAAGAAGATACAGCTATTTTAAGTATCAACTAAAGCTGCTTATTCACAGGCTCCCTGTAAAATACGAGATGTCATAGATGAAATGCTTAAAATGGATGTTTAAGGAAGGCAGCAAAACAAACATTTACATAATCTTTAAATATTAATATTTGTAAATAATACCTGAACATCTGCTAGCTAGAACAAGGTCACTGATGTGGAGATAACTCCCTAAGGGTCAAAAAACCTGCAGTTTATTTTAGCTTATGGAGGCAACTTTGAACATCAGCAAAGCAAAAAACTTTGGCATTACCACGGTACCCAATAGCCTGTCTCTAATGGGCTGAGAGCAGGCAAGACAACCATGCTTATTGGGCTGTTAATAACACAACTTACACAACATTTGCTTGCTCACTTGCTCTTTGTAAAGATACTTTTTCTTGAAAAACCCTTCACCATTCTCAAATGTTTCTCTTGCATTTCACCTTGCATAACCCCAGCCTGCTCTGTCCAGTGGTCACAGTTGTGTTGGGCTGGCAACTTGCTTACTATCCTCTGCAGAGCAGCAAGAGTTCCTGTGGCCACCATAAAGCAGCTATGGACCCCATCCCCTTTTTAGCTTAAAGTTCAATGGTGAAGTTGTAGATTGGTCCACCAAAAATGTTGAAGATTAACAGCTGCCCATTATTTCACCAAGCTTGGGAACCATCATATTTACAGTACTGGCTTTCTTTGTAGTCTAATGTCAGTCACAATTTCCTTATGATATTATTTATGTTTTCCAGAGCTGAGTTGCCTTTCCCACCTGCACCATAACATCACAGGCCCAATGCAACACCATGGGGCTGGACTCTCCATTAAACCATGGTCCTTGAGCTGCTCTCAGAGAGCAGAAAGTGTCTTAGGGCAGTAACCAGTTATGGTCACACGTGTCCCACAGGCTACTCTACTCCACTTCTGCAGTACAAAAGCTTTTTTATCCTACGCAGGCCAGGCCACATCAGTTTGACTGGCATTGCTGCAGCAAAAACCTGCCAGGACTCACAGTGTATAGCAAATCACTGTGACTGCCTGACGAATAACATTACAGAAGAAAACACAAGGATTGCCTCTTACCAGACTTTTGTTTTCTTTCCTTTATATTTTTTTCCATCAAGCTTATCATCTGTCACCAAAAATACACTGCATAATTCTGCAGTTGTGCAAGAACCTGTAGCACCCGAGCTGTCTCTGTGTGTGGGTCATGCTGTCCAAGGCTGGAGCCACAACAAAGCTGTTGCCATGTTTTGTTCCTTATCACAGGCAACTTCAGCACAACTTTGCTAATACCCCACCTTTGTCACAGGTAGCTCTGCGAGATAAGGAGGTTTTGAGCAAAAATTAACGAAATACCATGTTTTTCCTTTATAAATAAAGTCACCTTCTCACTGAAGGCTGTTAGGATATTTCTCAATTTTATAAATGTTACTCCAAGTTTTTAGGCTCTAGTAGTATCCTAATGCTGTCATGGGTGGTAGCAGGGGAAAACAATACAACAAGGAGATTAAAATGCAGTTATGTTAGCACTGGAAGAGTAACCATGTAACTATGTGAGTCTATTTGCTGTGAACTGTGCACAAAGGTGTTCCTCATGGGCTCTGTGACACTGATAAAAATAGTAAAAATTTGGTCTGTTTACAGAAATGGTGACACTGGACATCAAAACCTAAACTATCAGCACAACAGAACAAAATCCCTCAGCTTCCCCAAAAAGCACAGGCCCTGACATACATCCAGCTGGGAAAAAAAAAAACAAATCACAGTGGCTCCCCAGCTATCTCCATCCGAGTTGAGGGAAGGATGGGAAGGAATCTCCTCCCAGAGGTCAGTCCATGAAACCAATCTCACGGCTCCCTGGCCTTTTCAGGTTCCTTCCCAAATCCACCCTGCTAAAAGGCTCATCTTCAAAAAGAAGCAACTGGCAGGAGAGAAAATACCAGTAATAAGCCATAATCTCCCTTTCCCTAACCAGAGGGTGGAGCAGCAGTACCACTGTCAAGGACATCCTCATCTGGAGCAGGTGATGGGGCCTGAGGGCAACTCATTCTGCATCACTTTAGAGTCAATTCAAAAAGGAGCAGGCATGCCCAACGCCTCCAGAGCCAGCTCCCAGACCTCAGCCCTGAGCCTCAGCTGCACGCCTGGGGCTTGTCAGATGTGCTCGTACTAACCCCAGGGAGATTGGCCCATATTCCACCCAGAGGACAATTCAAGGCAAACTCTTCAACCCTAGAAATAGCAGATCAAGTCTGCCGCTGCTTGTCAAAAGAGTTACCTCCAACGGGCAGGCTGGACTGTAACTTCTTAGTGCAGGGAAAAAAAATGCTGGTGATGACACATTTTGTACTCTGGAGTTTGGAGACATATAAATTGTGAGCACGGGGACAGCACTGTGCTGTCAGATCAGCACATCTGCATTGTGGGGTGAGAAACATCTTTCCAGCCACGCCAGGAGTAGGCAGGTAAGAGAAGCTCTGTTCTACGGACTAGGTACAAAAAGCAGAATACTTGTGTGACCCACCAGACAGGGAGATGTTGCACTTCATCCTAGAAGGCCAACTGACAAAGGATGCAATATTAGTCATTCAGCGAAAACTGCAGAAAACTCTGTCCTTAGCTCTGGAGGGGCTTGGTTATTGATCTAATCAGGAGAGGGATTTCCATACTGGTATTCCAGCACATTTTTCATCCAGGTACTCTCTTACCTCTGCAGTAGTGAGTCTAGAAAGATCAGGAGAGCACATTCCTGTAACTGGGTAGGACAGAAGACAGAAGTGAAGGTGACGGAGGCCTCCCCTCCTGCTCTTTTTGTTGCTTTAGAGAGTTTAATACAAGATTTTATCTGGACAAAAATACTCCATTTTCTCCTAACAAGGATGGGATGTGATCCACCTAATAAGTTCTTTACGTTGCAATTTGATCACATCAGCTGAAAAGCTCATTGCAACTTCCCAACTACAAATGAAGATTAAAACTTGAAGCATGTTCATCTTCCGAACAGAGCGAAACACTTACTGGCAGGGTCCATCCTGAGCTCTGGGGAACACTAGCCAACAAAAAAGCCAACTTCAGCAACAGGACGAAGTGTAGGAGCTGTACAGAGCACAGAGGGCTGTGAGGTGAGGATGAGGCCTCTCTGAATTGCCTCAAATATCTCCTAAGATCACCCAAGTCCTTTCCCTTCACACTGCTGCATCTGGCCAGAGGCTTTTTTTTTTTAAATTAGATTATTAATTAGATAATTTTATGATTTTTAATTAGATGAGCATGAAATCAAGAGATTTGTTTTATTCTCACCTCCAAAACCCGGCCGCATGGTGAAGTCATGGTCGTCTACTCTGAGAAGGTGCTTCGTCTTTCCTTTCCACATTTTGGTCATGTCATGATTCTTCTTATAGATGTGACTGCAAAAGACAGCAATAGCGTTGGTCTGATGTCTCCGTGCCCGATCAGGGCTCCACGACCGACTCCTGCCGGCCCCATTTCAGAGCTGCCGGAGCAGCAGCTTCGTGGGTGCAGCCCCAGGGCAGGAAGCGGGGTTGCTGCCAGCACCATGGCGGAGGCCAGTGCGGCAGCCCCAATGCTGCCTCTCCATAGCGTGAGCTCAGAGCTGGCCCCCGCCGCGGGCAGCCCTGCTGTCTCTGCCCAGCTCCAAGGTGGACACAGCACTTTCTCCACCCAGGACACCATGGCTCCCAGCGAGGCACAAGGCCAAGAGCACAGATCTCATGGAGGAGCCAAGATGCAGCAAATGTCACAGCTCAGAGCAAGCAACAGTAGAAGCAGCTGACTGCCTCACACATTACCTGGCCAGGATTTGGGCAGGTACCAAGGCGACATTATCACAAGAAAGCTCTTTTTGATGGTGGTCATACAATGTCATACACTATTCTGAGACTATCTATCTGCCCCATGAACATCAGTTCGCTACCAGCAGTTTGTGGGGACAGAGGGCTTGCTTTGTCTTCTGACTTTGAACAATGACAAAACCACCCATTTCCCTCCACAGTAGCAGGAAAAGAAGGGTTTTATCAAAGAAGTCAGCAAGAGCTGCAATCCTTCACTTGTCTGAATGTTAAGGGAGGAAAAATTCTAACTTTTTTTTTTTTGAGAAGTTATATGATAACAGTAGAACAAGGATGACAACAAGCCCCTGAGAAAAGTGCAATAAAATCACTAAAATCACATAAGGGGATAACTAAACAGCAGACAGACAGATACTGCAAGCACTTCTGGAAGAAAATCCAGATCAGCATCCCTGGCTGTTCCCCAGTAGTGCAGGAATGAGGACTTGGACCATTAAGGTTCCTCAATCCCCTTGCTCTGGGCATAAGATCTGACAAAGTTATACATATTGCTGCAATTAGCTGTTTGTCACTAACTTACTAAAAAAAAATAATAATAAATAGAAAGAACTTTATACAAAAGGGTTCAGATTCATTTGCCTGTATGAAAGAAATATTACAGACAGTAAAGAACAAAAAATATTGGACAAAAAATAAAGGGACTACTCTAATAGATATAAAAATGAGGGTGAATTAGCCTTAAAATCTTGGTCAAAAACTCAGAGTGTACAAAACAATCACAGAACTCATAAGTGTGGCTGTGGAAAGCGATGTGCATAAGGGTCATTAAAACACAAAGCATGATCTGTATGAGCAAAGGGAGCATAAATCGCAAATCAGAAGAAGAGTTTCCCATCAGAGCATTCAATTCAGAGAAGAAACAACAAAACCTCAGGGGTGTTGATAGCTGCTACTAACACTGATAACCCATTTACTTTAATAAGGAGGTGAAAGGGAAACAACAGAATTTTAAAAATTTTTATCAAACAGATGTTTTGAAGGAATATAAGCCCTTGCGCTCCAGGGCACATGCTACATAGGAAAATTTGGATCCCCCTCGCCTCACTTTGGGCTCCTGTTTAACTTGGGATGTTGGAGCATCTCTCTCCTTGCTGGCTGTAAAAAAGAGCCAGCTGGAGCAAGTGCACTCCCAACAAAGCTGCATTAACGGTTATCCGAAAGCAGGGGGATAAACCCAAGCACAGCCGTTAATGGGAACAGTTGGAGGTAAAAATCTAGCTTTTAACTGCTTGCTGCAGGGGGAGGTTGTGCTTCATTGCAAAGGTTAGGGCTGCTGGCAAAGCGCTCTGCTTCACCACCTGCAGTATTGCCTCTGTGCCCCAAAAGCTGGTAGTGGAGAAGAATGATCTTCCTGCGTCTGCTCGACTTTAACCATCATGGAAAGGCCTAAGTACCAGTGAATGTGCAATCAAATCTCTCCACTCAAAGACTGGGGTGGGCAGGGGGGAATCAAATTAAAAACCCAATAAACTTTGGATTGCATGCTGTGTGAGGCTATAGTATGGAAACCCCTGACAGTACTGCAAAGTCATCTTGTAAATTGATGGCACAGCGTCACTGAAACACCAAGCTCTGATCAATTCATCTAAAAAAAATCATCAAACAGCAAATAGCACACAAGACAGTTGCTAAGACTAAGTCTGTGGTGCAGAGGCTTCAGAGGACTGGCTGGGGACACCGACGCTGCCTTAGGAAGAAAACAGGTTTTCAGGAACTTCCTGAGCCAGGAGTTGCATTTAATCATCAGTTCATGCCCAATCCTTCAGCCACCTGACAGATGATTCAGAATTTACAGACAGAAGTATGTCATTTAGTTTTTAATCAATTTAATCCATTTACAAAGATTTTGTATAGAGCTATTTTTAATGGCAGGCAGTCTACACAGCCTTTGAAATGTATAATAACTATTTTTGTCAATTTAATCCAAAAGCAAGACCAAGTTTGTTTGAAAAAAAAATTCTTTATAACAGTAAGTGACATCAGCTATGCTGGTATCTTCTGATCCTCTCTGGCAGGTATCCCATGCCCCCCTCACTGTTTGGCATAGGAAGTATCTCGTCATCTGCAGCAGAGGCAGATACAGCCACCAGCGCCTTTGCAGAGCTGAAGGATGCCCTGGACACTCCTGCCCATCAGGCGCCTTTACTGACAATCTGATCACCGGTATCTCACAAATCCTCCCTGATGTACTTATGGTCTTTAGCACTTCTGATCATAGATTTGTCAGGGTTTCTTTCAGCTTTATGTACTCTCTGCAATTCATCACTATTCATTTAAAGTCACGCATCTTTTTTTTTGCTATGTTTTTCTTATATAATTTTATTGCTGTTTACACTTCACTCACGTGGGATGAGTTTGATAAAACTGTCTTTTGTGAGGACTTGTTCCTGTTTACAGAAAAGAGAAGGGGACAGGTATCACTTTAAGTTTCTGTAAAGACTTCTCCATTATTGCCCTATTTTTTTTATATTTTCCTTTCCAGCCACTTTTAGTCAGAATTGTTCTCTATTGCATAGAATAGATCTTTTTTTATATTGCCAAATATATCAAAGAAAATTAAATTTTGATGGCATGAGAAATCACAGAGAACAGCTCAGCAGGATTCAAAAAAAGCAGCAGGTATCTATGCAAACATTCAGACCTTTCCAGAGCAAGATAAAGAACTTATAAAATTGGAAACAGTCCTCGTGCTGCAGGGTGTAAGGCAATGGCTAAGTGGTGAGCCTGAAAGGAACCGTGATCTCTGTCCCCAGCACGGCGCAGATGCGGGCAGCCAAGGTCCAGGAGGTTTCTGCACCTCCCTCTGGCGAATTCAGCATTGACTTTGGTCACAGGATGGTATCTCACGGTCATGGGACATCAGTTCCTATTATCTTATTTCCTACTGGGAATCAGAAAAGTATTTCTACAGTTTCAGTGAGAATCTTCCCACACTTGAGCATATTCTCTGGGAAAAAAAAAACCCAAAATGCATTAGTTGAAGGTGTCATTTACTTTGTGTAGCAGCCACAGCAAGCTGGAGGAGATGCACACTGTGCAAACCTAGCACCAAGAAAGGTATAAAACCTCCTGTTTTTCTAACCAACAAAGCACACGACTGCTGCAAAGATCCTGTACAGGAGAAATTAAAAAGAGAAGGTACAACAACAGTTTATGACTGCTATAACAATTAACTCACTCCTAGATGAGCATTCTAAATTTATTATCTCCATTATGCTATGAGTGTATCCCACATAGATATGTATCTTTAATATAAACGTACATGGATCACATGCGATCAGATATGGTCGAGAACTTTCTGACAAGCTGGGAACCTCAAGGTCCTCGATTTTGGGGCAGTCTCCCTCCATTGCCTGTCAGGGCCACCAATTCAAGGGCATAACAAGTCCCGGCTACTCAAGAGGACCTGGTAGCTCCACAACAAGACAGGTCTGTCCTTGTTTATGATGTGGATGGCCATACCAGTCCCTATTGTTCCCAGAGCTGCAGGGGAGAGAGGCTCTGTTGCCCTACCTCTGGATGTAACATGCTCCACACTGACTCATCTGTGGTTTTACGCCTGGAGCAGGAAGGAAAAGAAAATGACTTTCCTGGCCAGATTTCTAGAAAAAAATAATCAGACTGGAAAATGATGGTCACAAATTCAGAGAGACCTAGACAGGCTGGAGAGTTGGGCGGGGAGAAACTTAATGAAATATAACAAGGGCAAGTGTAGAGTCCTGCATCTGGGCAGGAACAACCCCATGTATGAGTACAAGTTGGGGACAGACCTGTTGGAGAGCAGCGTAGGGGAAAGGGACCTGGGGGTCCTAGTGGACAACAGGATGACCATGAGCCAGCAGTGTGCCCTTGTGGCCAAGAAGGCCAATGGCATCCTGGGGTGTATTAGAAGGGGTGTGGTTAGCAGGTCACGAGAGGTTCTCCTCCCCCTCTACTCTGCCCTGGTGAGGCCGCATCTGGAATATTGTGTCCAGTTCTGGGCCCCTCAGTTCAAGAAGGACAGGGAACTGCTCGAGAGAGTCCAGCGCAGAGCCACGAAGATGATTAAGGGGGTGGAACATCTCCCTTATGAGGAGAGGCTGAGGGAGTTGGGTCTCTTTAGCTTGGAGAAGAGGAGACTGAGGGGTGACCTCATTAATGTTTATAAATATGTAAAGGGCAAGTGTCATGAGGATGGAGCCAGGCTCTTCTCAGTGACGTCCCTTGACAGGACAAGGGGCAATGGGTGCAAGCTGGAACACAGGAGGTTGCACATAAATATGAGGAAAAACTTCTTTACGGTGAGAGTGACCGAACACTGGAACAGGCTGCCCAGAGAGGTTGTGGAGTCTCCTTCTCTGGAGACATTCAAAACCCGCCTGGACGCGTTCCTCTGTGATATGGTCTAGGTAATCCTGCTCCGGCAGGGGGATTGGACTAGATGATCTTTCGAGGTCCCTTCCAATCCCTAACATTCTGTGATTCTGTGAAACTCAGAGGATGCAAACAATCACTGTTATCATACGCATTAGGAATATTTCACGGTCACATGTCCAACACACCTTATCATCTATAGCTTAGGACCCTCCATTTTTGATTGGTTTTTATAAAGTATGTTTTTTAACTAGGAAAAAAATCTGTTCTATGGTTGTTCATGTTTTCAGCTTATTAAAGATGAATACAGAATACATTTGCTCTTCACAGCAATAAATGGAGCCTCTTTTTTACCAAGCATATCCCAAACCCTGCACTCCTTGCCTCTTCCTACATCCATCCAGCCCAAAGCCAACAACAGTAACGTAAGCAGATGGTAAGAGGCCTAGTGAAGGGAGGCAGTGGCTGCTGTTCTACTGCAGAGGCAGGAGGAGGCACGACTGTTGAAGAGAGCACCAAATGCACACAGGCTGGTGAGGAAGCAGTGGTGAGGCTCTAAACATCTCACAGTCTACGTGGACAACTACACAACTACTACAAAGCCAGAGGGGGCAACATTAGCAACAGCAGAGAAGTCATAACAGAAAACATGAAGACATGGAGCACACAGCCAAGATAAAGCATGAGGTTTGCTTCTCAGATCTGCTGTTGCCTTTCGTGTGTGTGCACGTCTCTCCCTGTTTTGTTTCACATTGATATTTGGCCCTGCTGTGATGCTGCAGTGTTGGTGAAAAAAAATCTCAGGAGACGTCAGACCTTGCACAATTAAAGGTTGTGCAATGCCCTGGTTATCAACGTTTTGACCACTGAGTCACTTACAAATATCACATTTTCTGAGAAATCACCATACAGCCGAGAGGATCAGTAGGGGCTGGGAGGTACCACAGGCCAGAAGACATGTCTGCAGCACCTGGTTGAAAGTTGGGGGAAAAAATGCAGCCCTGCAAGGCAACAGAGGGAGCACGCGTGCCAGCAGCAGCCATTTCAGCAGGGATCAGCAGACTACTTGCCCCAGTGGATCACTGTTCGGAAAAACAGTTCATGTGCTGAGCCGTGTGCTGCCATGCCCCGATGGTCTGCTTCTGCTTCTGGGTCCCAACCTAAGGCCAGCATGTAGCATGTCCTGAAAATTACATCTCTAATGAGATACTCCAAATCACTGACTGCTTCCAAAAGCCTTGGCAGGAAGTCTTCAGCTAACAGAAGCTTCTCAAAGCCACTTCTGTTTCAGAAGTGCAGTGTTTTGGCTGGCTGAAGCATGAGGCTTTGCACAACTGGTGAGAGGAATAAGCAGACTTGGAGCCAGACTGTGTCTGTCTGTCCAGTGCAGAGGCCGTTGGAAACACAGCATTCACAGGCACAATCAAGATGGCAAACTTCTCCTGAGCCCTCTCTTCTAGGACAATTTATGCAGAGCAATAAACGTTACCAGCTGCATTATCATCAATTTTTATAGAGCAATAAATATTAACAAAAGCACTATTTTTAAGAGTTTCTCTTTTTCTGTGTGGAAATCCTGTCCAGATGGATAGTCTAGGAGGACTACCGGCATTTGTTTGTGATCCCTGAGATGCAGCCACCACAGAGCTACTGAAGAGCACCCTGAACTGTTTCCATTCCAGTGTTGTACATGCCAACTGCACTTGCTTGGCACTTACGGTAAGGCTGATGCTCCGAGGAAGCTACAAGCACACATACAGATGCACTGCACAGTCAGTACTACACATTGCAAGTCTGACATGGCCTGGCAGCAGGGCACAGCTCCCTGGAAAACCCCGGCTAGCAGCACAGCAGCACAGACCATGGCCCATCCAACACACACCCCTGCACCTGTCCACACTTACACCAGCACCTTCAGCACCAAAGTCTTTACCTCCT
This sequence comes from Nyctibius grandis, assembly GCF_013368605.1. Taxonomy (NCBI): domain Eukaryota; kingdom Metazoa; phylum Chordata; class Aves; order Nyctibiiformes; family Nyctibiidae; genus Nyctibius; species Nyctibius grandis. Next base: position 89,835,631 of record NC_090658.1, on the reverse strand, counting down.
CTCTGGAAATTTATTCCCTGGTGTGTAGGTAACGCTGGGGCCAACATCCCCTGCCTGGCAGTCACTCAGGTGACTCTGACAAGTTTCATTTTGCAGTTCATTTATCATTTGATTTCTCTAAAACAGAATGAAATGCAAAACTTTTTAACCAACAAATCTTCTGTTAGTTATGAGCCTTTGGTTTTGTGCACCATTCACCAGCTTGTACATCAACAAAAAGGCTCTCAGCTTCATACAAATAGGTGTCACTGAATCCCTTCACCCAGTTTTGTAAGATAAGAGACAGGGACTCTATCCCTGCGAAATGTAAATAACCTACCATCCAAGTACAAAGCCAGGAGCTGCTACTCCGTGAGCACACACCAATTTCCTACACAAAGTCTGGGCTCTCCAGAGCACAACATAAGCTGCTCCAGGCAATGGTCATGGCAACGCTGCACAGAGGCAGCTGCTTCCTTAAGTCATACCTCTGTTTTGCAGCAGACTTGTGTTATCAGTGAGGTGGGGGGTACAGGAGTAAGAGAAAATGAAACACAACACAGTTTCTAATGAAGCAAGTGTTACCCATTCAGCATCCTTAGTGAGGTACCACTCATAGAAAAAAAAAATGCATTACAGTTCAATATTAACGTAAAACAAGGGGAGTAATTTAGGATGCACAGGCAACCCCTAATCTGACAGTTCTCTATTTGGGTTCCTAACTCCGCAGCCCTAACCTGCTTTTAGCATTTTCCTTTCCCATGAAGGCACAGGCTCAGCTTCCCTGTGTACCCTTGGCAGGCAGCTGTCTCGGTGCCTGCAGGACCTGTTACCCCAAGCCCTCAGAGCTCCGTGGGTAAGAACCTCTATACAACATTCAAGTAATGAACTACTTGCACAACCCAAGCTAGCTTCTTGAAGTCAACATAAAGATCTTTACCTCACATTGATGTATCATCTTAAAGGACACAAAATATCAAACTTAATCAAATATAGATTCCTAAACATAGGAACAAATTTTCTTGGCTAATACGTTTACTGTAAAATTTACTGTACTTCTTATGGTAAGTCAGCAAGAGAAATACTAAGCAGAAAATGTGATGCAGTTATTAAAAAGGACACGGTTTTCATTTCTCTTGCATGATTAGAAAACCAGCATAGGAACTGATTTTAATTTGCTTTTACTAGAAGAGTCCACTATTCATTGCTGGTTTAGAGACTACTGTATTTTCTACTTAACTGGAAATTTAAGATATCAGTGTCACTGCTCCATACACTCTTTTTTTTTTGTGGTATTGCAGAATTCTCTGTATTTAAAATGTCATTCACATTTAATAGCCTCTAATACTTACTTTTATATACTTTTAAATAAGTATACTGTTTGCATAGGAAATGTAAACATATATATATAAAAGACATATAGTTCCTCAAGTTCTACCTGGCTGGAAAACTGTTCATTAAAATCATTATTTCACAGGAAACCAAATAGTATAATTCTTTACAGTAAATTAATCTATATAAATAATTTTAGCAGTGATTTGATTTCCACTCTGTCAAAACGTCACTAAAACAATGGCACTGTAGAAATTGCAGATTACTTTTACAATGTTTAAATAAAGTACAAAATATTAAAACAACTCATTAGCCCAGAGAATGGCACCACTTTTGGATGAAGTCCCATTTAAAATAAAGATTTATACTCTTTTACTGTTTCAAAGTAGATGATCTCTACTACACGTGAATGGTTTGCAAGAAAATGCTACTGTTGAATCCCTTGTATTTCCCAGAAATAGACTTGGAAAACTTTTCAGAGTTAAATGAAAGATCTCATTCAATAACGGAGATTCTGTGGAAATCAGTAGCAACACTTCAGTTGGCTTTAGGATTTCAGGATCAGGCCCCAGCTGTTTCAGCTTTATAACATTTATGTCACTAAAAGCATATGCTACTGTATTTTCCAATAAGTAGTACAAATCTGAGAACATACTAAGAAAGTATTGCTTTCAATTATATCACATTTCTTTGTAAAACGTTCAAGTAACAACACTCCCTTCAAAAGCGTTGAGTGTTAAACCAAAAAACTCAACAAAATAAATGAAAAGATGAGGGTTTACAGCCATAGTGAAGCCATTTAATAAGATGGATTAACCCAATTTTATTTTTGAGCCCTTCAAACAATGAACAGTCTTATAAGATATAATTGCCACTGGATGACATAACAGCAAAAAAGGATAACATACTTTGGACTGTCTGACAGGTTTGGAAGATTATCTTTTCTAATGTAAACCTCTGGTCAAATCTCAGCAACAGTAAATCTAATAAACTTCCTAAGACCTTTAACTCTTTATTGTGACTTTGCTTGACTTTAAAAAAATATTTTTTTTAAAAAAGTTTCCATGTATTTCTTCAAAATACTTTTAAATTTTACAATCCCTGGGTAACTTCCAGGGATTTATTTATTATTAACTAATATTACACATGCTAACCACCATCCCCACCTCAAATTGCTAGAGAATAACATGCAATTTCAAGTGAACACAGGTAGCACAGGCATTCCAACAAGCAGGGTAAAGAACCTGCTCTTGAAACAGTGCCAAAACAATGCGTAGATTTGATCTCTATTAATCGTAACTTCTCTGAATTCTCTCAGTAATTCACACACAGGGCTAAGAATATTTTTACCACAATCCATGCTGAAGTGGTCAACTTCCCTGCAAAACCTGCCTCATTTAAGACTTCGTTAACACTAGTATTAAATGTGTCCATTTACAGTTAAAACTGATTATGCTCCCAGAGACTACTATAAAAACTTTATCTATAAAGATGTTTGCCCACACAATATACACAAAGACACTGACAGGGCAGATTTATGACACTCCAGGCAAAGACATATAGGTGTTTTATTAACCCTTACCTTGCCCTGTGCACCTCCAGCTGGCTTGTCCACCTCCTCCTCCTGTGTTTCCTGCTTTCCACAAGAAGAACTAAGCAAAAGATTAATAAAAGGAGTTTTGCAAAATAAGGCATCTTGCTGGAAACAGGAGTCGGGCACTCTGTGCTCCAGTAAGCTCCTGTAGTACAAGTCCCCCCGGGTTTAAACATTGAATCAACTCTTAATTCCGGCGTTGCGTGTCCGTCGGCGATCGGTGGTAGAAACGCTACTTTCCTGATGTGACGTTTTCGACAGGCTTTCAGGGGCTTCTCACTCAAAGGTTCTCCCTCATCACCGCTTAATGATTGGCCATGACTGATGAAGTTTGCCTCACCAAACATTGCCACTGGGTCCTAAAGGATATTTACTAAAGCCATTATATAAAACCCACAATTCTGCACGCCAGCTTTTTGCTCAATCCCCTAATCTCAGGACAGCGCTATCCTTCTGCCAGACTGCGTAAAACCAGGCTGTCCCTTCTCATTAGGCTTTCCTGCTTTTCTGTTCCTTCACATGGCATCTTTTTCAACTGTGTCATGCTTCAGACCTATATCATTGTAAAATGTACACATTTGATGGTTTTATAGCAGTTGAGATTTTATTTTCCATGGTTCTTTATGCTGTTGAAGATAAAAGATGAGTTCTTTCCTCTGAAAATGATTTTATTTATTGTTAACTTTTAATGGAAAATCAAAACACAGTAACCCCCAAAGTACCTATACATGCAACAGACGACATAAATCAAGTCACCATTAATATTTATTTTTTCAAATAGGTATTTGCACAATCAGGCATTCTAGCTTTTATTTTTAAAAGTTTGAAATAAAAATGAAAAGCTACAAAGCAGCTATTTCTTTAATCACAAGGAAGAGGCTGTTTTCAGAAACCATTCAAAGCTTATTTTCTCATTGCAACAGACTGCCTCTTCGCAGAAGACTGAGCTGCTTTACTGATAACCAGAATGCGGTACAGGTATGAGAGCAAAAGTTTGCCTGGCACAGCAGTGAGGCTCTAGGAAAAGAAAAGCACACTCAGAGCAAAGCTTCCAGAGAAGCAAATGGGTCAAAACCCAGCAAAACCATCTTTTGGGTCAGGCTTCTTCCAGAACTCGCTTCTGTGAGCTCAGGTTTGCAATACTTGGATAAAACAAGTATTCAAGCAACATATTTTAGAGGCTACAGGATCTGGAGAAGTTTTTTGGGGTTTTGGGTTTAGCGGGGGGGGGGTTGCATGTTTTTGTTTGTTGGGGGGGTTTTGTTGTGTTTTGGTTTTTTTTTAATTTCTAATTAAATAAGTACACAAATTAGGTAAAAACACCTCAACTGATACATGGACATCAAATTGTTCTGGAGCAGAATGTGTAAGTAACTGCTGAAGTAGCTGAGAAAACTACATACTTTTGTCCAAACTTCTTAAGAAAACTATTTTTTGATCTTTGTTCCATTGCACCTGCAAACAAGATTATCAACATTCCATAAGAAGTGCTAAAAAAGAACTCAGTTTTGGGGTTCTTTTAATTTCCACATCCCCCTTAGATTTACAATGAGCCTTCCTTACTTTAGAAGTAGTTATAGCTACTTTAATGTTTCAAAACACTAATACATACTATATTTAATGAAATTTAGGAAAGCTGTAGGTAGCTTGATAAACACTTGCTGAGAAACAGGACGAGACTCTCACTTAAGTCAGTGCTATCATGTTTGACAGCAACAAAATGAAATTTAGCTAAACTTCATTGTCTCTGAAATAAACATGTTAGAAGACATTTAAATCTGAACAATAATACAAGAGGAAAATTATCCCACTGGTTGCTTTCTTCTACTTCACCGCAATACTTAAACATTCACAGACAAAACCTCTCAAAACCCTAACAACTGCAGGTCTATTGCTTGTGTATATGATTTCACAGCATTCATGAATACTACCAATTGTTTGGTTTTTTTAATAAACTAATAATGCAGAAAGCCTCTGGGTCCAATATTGATTTTAGGTTAAAAAAAAACCTGAAACAAAAAAATCTAAACAAAAGGCCATGTCATAACTGAAACATAACCAAAGACTGGCTTGAAATTCTTTATTACTACCAAGATTTTAATAAATATGTCTCTTAAGCATGTTCATATATATGAGAGTTTAAGTATAATACGGTTTAAATTTTCTTTAGTAAATAAAACCACATATGAAACATTCAGTTTAACACATTATGTAAATTTCTGGTATAATTAAAAGACAATAGCTCTGGGTAAATAATTATATTACATATTTATAACTATTGCAAGAATAGACATGTTTTATATAATCTTCAATTTTTAAAACAACAAGATATACAATTGAGAGTTTCAGAAGAGGACATTCAAATCTTGCAAAAGATTATCCAATGTTTCTTCCAAAAACAATAAAAATCAAAATAACGTAAGTAGTTTTCTGGCCCCTTCTTTCCTCCCCTACTCCTTTCCCCCTATCCCACACACAAAGCAGCACCACAACCAGTTCGCATGTGTTCCCCCTCTAGAAACGTGTCATGGTAAATAAAAGTGGTTACAAAACTGTATCCCCTCTAAATTAAGAGTTCACTGGACACAAACACATAGTAGTGTTTCATTTTATAATTCCTTCTCCAATGTCAAATCTTATACTAACGTAGATGGGGTGATTAATTGCATTTATGTTCCATAAAAAAGTGAATTAACCACTTTCTAAAAATTTTCTTTTTCTAGTTGATAAATTGACTCCCCTCCCACATGCCTTACTGTTACTACTCCACTGCACCGTTTCTCCAGGTATCTAGCTGGCACTCAATTAACACTTGTTGTAGTTAAATATCCAACTTTGCTTTTCTTAGAAGTAATGTATCTGTAGGTACATTAACATTCATAAGGATTTAAGCGTAAATACAAAAAGTAATCTTTGTAAACAGTTCTCACGTCATACCCAATACAGAATGTTCAATGAAGCATTCAAGTCACTGTTGTTACGACAAACAACCTTATAACTCAAATATATACTCGTTAGCCAAACATATTCTACGAAATATAAGAGCTGCCAATGCAAAAGTCAGAAGGACAATCAGAACAGTTGATCCAGTGTGGTTCATGTTGACTCTTGGTTGCTGTACCCGATTAAAGTCAGTTGAAGACGGAGCCCGTCTCTGACTCTGCTGCTGGGCACGGCGCTGCCGAGGACTCATAGATGTGGTAGTGGACGCAGGCGGAGTATGCTCTTGACTGGCCGCTGCGCTGCTATTCTGAGTTTCAGACTAAAAATGAAACATGAAGAGTTGTGAGGCAAGACAGTGCAAGATTAGTAAGGAATAAAATCATTAGGACTAAAATACTCTTCAGATAATTGTTAATACTTGAAAGCCTGACAACACATGTCACTAGTAATTACAAGATTGTTATAGCCATCATTGTTGAACATACGCTATCCCGAGAAGTCTATTTCAAGCTGCAAATTAGCAGTTCTAAGGACAAGAAGAGTCTCCAGAAAGTCTGTCAAAAAATATTTGAATTCTAGATTGGTTCCAAATCAAGAGAATTCAAGTATCTTTGTCTAGGATTTGCTTAACTCTTTGCAGTTCAAGAAATTTTTAATAATCCTCCCAATAGTTAAGTCTCTGAGGATTTGCAACGTCACCTACACTGCAGGGGAAACAAGTTGGGGAGGACAAGAAAGGAAGGAGAGGAGTCCAGAGAACTGTAATTAAGCAATGCTGCACTGCTTCCTGTGGACAGCTGGGTCTAAAATTCAGCTCTTATCACCAACAACACTGGAAAAAAACAAACCAAAAATCCTGAACACGAAACACCTCAGTGATTCCAGCACAAACTACCCATGACTGTACTTAGGCATGTACATACCTATTGCCCTCTACTGGTCAAACATCGGTCTACCATCCTATGTAGCAAAAAAATAAACATTGGCAACTCATGGTCAGCTCAGAGGAGTATTATTCTAAAGAAAATAATTTTTCCGTTTGTAAGATTGAAACTATGGGTTCTGATATTCCACCAGCCTAATCTGCTTGCAGTACTAAACGGCTCAAACTTCCAATGTGTTAATATTAAAAACAGTGACACAGTACAGTTGTTGGAAATAAACATTTTTACAAGGTTGAATTCTAAAGTGTTTTAAAAATAGAGTAGCTCCGACAAAAAGGTTTTTTTTTTAAGTCTCCTTTTCCCTTCTCAGAACAGTTTGCAGGTATTCCCACTTAAAGCAACCTGCAGCTATTTTCCAGAGTTAGCTTCCCCCCGCCGCCCTTCCCCTAAAAGACTGATTATCATTACAGCAGGTAAAACTAGAATTCTGGACATTTTATATTTGCTTCCAAGCAAAAGTCTTTTAATGGACACAATATCCATCACCCTAAGCACTGTTCTGGCCAGCTACTATATTCACAAAATACATCCTTTCCATATGGCCAGACAGGGAATGTCCTCAACTGTGTATCAGGTTTGATGATCCACAAGACAGTAAGCAGTACTTGGTCCTGTGACTCTTTGGCCACATATTCTGCATGTGGGAGAAGAATCTCCAAATTTTCACCTAGTCAGTGATTTCACTAGCCCAAGGAAGAGACCTTCATTTCCAGCCTCCTCATCAATAGTATTTCCCACTATTTATTATCAGCAAGGAAGTACTGATGTAATTACTCGCCACATTTGACAACTTGCCTATTTACATACGTTTCTTGCCCAAGCAAGTGAACAGCTTGGGCAGCTTCAAAGAAAAATGTTTTTAAAAGATTTATTTTATCAGCAGAGACAGCCAAGAATACCACAAGCAGCTCACCATGATTTCCACTACACTGAAGAAGAAAGTTATTCTGCTTTATACTGAACCCACTTGAAAGCTCCTCATGCCAAGGAAAACAAAGACTTAGAGAATCATAGAATTGTTATGGTTGGAAAGGACCTTTAAGATCATCAAGTCCAACCGTTAACCTAACACTGCCAAGTCCACCACTAAACCATGTTCCTAAGCACCACATCTACAAGTCTTTTAAATACCTCCAGGAATGGTGACTCCACCACTTCCCTGGGCAGCCTGTTCCAAGGCTTGACAACCCTTTCGGTGAAGAAATTTTTCCTAATATCCAATCTAAACCTCCCCTGGCGCAACTTGAGGCCGTTTCCTCTCATCCTATCATTTGTTCCTTGGGAGAAGAGACCGACACCCACCTTGCTACAACCTCCTTTCAGGTACTTGTATACAGCAATAAGGTCTCCCCCCAATCTCCTTTTCTCCAGACTAAACAACCCCTGTTCCCTCAGCCGCTCCTCATACGACTTGTGCTCTAGACCCTTCACCAGCTTCGTTGCCCTTCTTTGGACTCACTCCAGCACCTCAATGTCTTTCTTGTAGTGAGGGGCCCAAAACTGAACACATTATTTGAGGTGCAGCCTCACGAGTACCAAGTACAGGGGGACAATCACTTCCCTGGTCCTGCTGGCCCCACTATTTCTGATAGAAGTCAGGATGCTGTTGGCCGCCTTGGCCACCTGAGCACACTGCTGGTTCATATTCAGCCGGCCATCGACCAACACCCCCAGGTCCTTTTCTGCCAGGCAGCTTTCCAGCCACTCCTCCCCAAGTCTGTAGCAGTGCACAGGGTTGTTGTGCCCCAAGTGCAGGACCTGACAATTGGCCTTGTTGAACCTCATACAGTTGGTCTCGGCCCATCGATCCAGCCTGTTGAGATCCCTCTGTAGGGCCTTCCTACCCTCCAGCAGATCGACACTCCCACCCAGCTTGGTGTCATCTGCAAATTGGCTGAGGGTGCACTCAATCCCTACGTCTAGATCATCTATAAAGATATTGAACAGCACGGGCCCCGGAACTGAGCCCTGGGGATCACCGCTAGTGACCGGCCGCCAGTTGGACTTTGCCCCATTCACCACCACTCTCTGGGCTCGGCCATCCAGCCAGTTTTTAACTCATCGAAGAGTCCACCCATCCAAGCTCCTGGCAGCCAGTTTGTCTAGGAGGATGCTGTGGGTGATAGTGTCGAATGCCTTACTGAAGTCTAGATAGACTACATCCACAGCCCTGCCCTCATCTGCTAAGCGGGTCACTTTGTCATAGAAGGAGACCAGGTTGGTCAAGCAGGACCTGCCTTTCATGAATCCATGTTGGCTGGCCCCGATGCCCCAATTGTCCTGCATGTGCCACGTAATGGCACTCAGGATGACCTGTTCCATCACCTTGCCTGGCACCGAGGTCAGGCTGACAGGCCTATAGTTCCCTGGATCATCCTTCCGACCCTTCTTCTAGATGGGCGTTACGTTTGCTAATTTCAGGTCAGCTGGAACTTCTCCAGTTAACCAGGACTGTCGGTAGATAATAGAGAGTGGTTTGGCAAGTTCATTTGCCAGTTCCTTCATTACTCTGGGGTGAATCATATCTGCGCCCATAGCCTTGTGGGTGTCCAACTGGCACAGCAGGTCACTAACCGTCTCCTCCTGGATTACAGGGGGTTCACACAGCCCCCCGTCCCTAACTTCAGGCTCTGGGGAACGAGTCTCCTGAGGACAACCGGTCCTGACATTAAAGACCGAGGCAAAGAAGGCATTGAGCACCTCTGCCTTTTCCTCATCCCCTGACACTACACTACCCTCCTCATTCAGCAAGTGGTGGAGGCTCTCCTTGACTCTCCTTTTGCTGTTGATGTATTTGTAAAAGCTTTTTTTGTTATCTTTGACTGTAGCAGCCAAATCAAGCTCTAATTGAGCTTTGGCCCTTCTAATCTTCTCCCTGCACGACTTGGCAACACCCCTATAGACCTCCCGAGTTACCCGACCCTTCTTCCAGAGCAAATAGGCTCTCTTTCTTTCCTTAAGTTCTAGTCTAAGTTCTCTGTTTAACCAGGACGGTCTTTTTCCCCGACGGCTTGTCTTCCTACACACCAGGACAGCCTGCTCCTGAATATTTAGCAATTCCTTTTTAAAGCACCTCCAGCCTTCCTGGACTCCTTTGCCCTTCAGGACCGACTCCCAAGGGACTCGGTCCACCAACCTCTTAAACAGGCTAAAGTCAGCCCGCCGGAAATCTAAGGCAGAAGTTCTACTCTTGCCCCTCCTTACTTCCCCCACTATCAAAAACTCTAACATTTCATGGTTGCTACTCCCAAGACGGCCACCGACCCTCACATCTCCCACTAGTCCTTCTCTGTTCACAAACAACAGGTCAAGCAGGGCCCCTCCTCTAGTGGGCTCATTTACCACTTGCATGAGGAAGTTGTCCTCCACACATTTGAGGAACCTCCTAGATTGCTTCCTCTCTGCCATGTTGTATTTCCAGCAGACATCCGGCAAGTTGAAGTCGCCCACGAGTACAAGGGCCGGCGACCGGGCGGCTTCTGACAGCCGCTTGTAAAACGCCTCGTCCGCCTGCTCATCCTGGTTGGGTGGTCTATAACAGATTCCCACCGTATTGTCTACCCTGCCGACCTTCCCCCTGATCTTTACCCATAGACATTCAACCTTGTCATAAACTGTTCCAAACCTTACAACTGTTCCAAGAGCAGAACAGTAACACTCCATTCTTCCTGCATGATTCCTGCTGTTTTTTCCCCCCTCTGTACTATACAGCAGGACATAAGGTCCCATGACTTCAGAGTTAGGCACATTGAATCTACCATATCAGAAGGAATTACACAAGCTAAGACAAGGATTCAGCATTCGGTCTACCTCTGCCCTTTTTATTCTCAAAGGGCATAAATTTCAAGTCCACAACAGCAAATTTTCTACAATAGCTTTTAATCAAACACACATTTGTAGAGTAAGTGGTAAACGTTTTTTCCAAGAAGAGATAAAAATAGTTTTGACATTGCCCACATCTAACACTTACAACTTAGTAAGGCAGAATTAGAAGGTTACACAACAAGAACTAACCCAACAAACTGATTTGACACATGCAAGAAGCCCAGCTGAGTAGAAAGGGTCTGAGGTTTGCATGGATACTCTTTCATGACTATTAGCAGATCAAGGCCTCTGGCCCCCTACTTTGACAAGGTTTTTATTAATTTTCACATGAGTAAGAACACAAAAATAGCAAGCTCAAATTCTTTGAAATAGTCTTTCCTGGTAGACATTTCTTTCTTCCCACTGCATGGCTGTAAGTTTTCGCTCCCCAATGACTCCAGAAAATTCCTAACACTCAAAATGTGGCAGCTCAGAAACACAGGTATTGCTGCAAACTCAAACTAACAATCATGAGTGTGATCCCTTAAAATACGAATCCACTTTTCATCATTTACAGTTTATCACATACAAATATTTTTACATACATTTATATGTTTAAAGGTCTCATTTCACATGGGACTGTTCTGCTGAAAATTAAGTTAATCATTACTTATTAAATCAGCATGATCGATTAAAACAAATTTCTTAGAAATGGGATTAATTAAAAAAAAAAAAAAAAATCAGTCTTTTTCCTCAAGAAAATGCTAGCAATGCCTTGGTATTTTGGCTAGTTCTACTATATTAGCCAGGATTTGTAATAAGGGGAATAAAACAAAATGGTTTATTAAATCCTGAACAATCTGGAAAAATCCTTATTGTGTGGAAAAAAGTATGCTATTAGCATGTTTATGTTTCTACATAGCTTGAAAATATGTTGCAAACATGCAACAGATGGTCTGACGTTATTTGACGTGTTTTAGGTTTTTTAAACAATCTGCAGCCCCAGCCTCTCTAAAAAAGACACAGCTTAGCTGGGATTTGCCTGCAATTTATCGGTGAATTTAGATTGCATTTGCCACAGTCATAACAGCAGCTGCCTTGGCCCACCACCAGGCCTCAGTCACTTCCGAAACCATTATGTAAGCTCTACACCTAGCACTACTAAAAAATAAGTGTCATACTTCAAATGGTAAGAATATGTTAGTCAGATTTACTTAAGAGGTTATTAAAAACCGGGAAGATATCCTTAATTCATATTTAAAAGCTACAGATTATCACTGAAACATTTTTTTGCCTCTGGCTAAGAATTCTATTGCAAAAACCTGTGATATATTATGCAGATGGTAAATTGTAGTACTTCAGACACCATAATATTTTAATGAACTTTTAACTCATACATTAAAGGAACTAGTGAGAACAAGAATTGCTAAAAGAACATTATTTATTGTTTTTAAGAGAAGGAAGTGAAAGCGAAGAGATAGCTATTCCTAAAAGTGATTCAGCATACTATTTGCTGAAGTTTACACACAGATTTTACATAGAAATATGCAGAAGTTCTAGAAGAAATTTATGAACTACATACTCTTAATGAAGCCGCCAATCAGCTTAATAGTACCGTTTTCATGTTCAGACTATGCCTGTACTTGCACTGATAAAGCTCAAAGATGGACCATACCATTGCACTTGTTGGATCCTGGAATGCTCTAGCTGCGCCATCCTGCTGGGGCTCACGTGAAGTGGCAGAGTTGTTCAATCTTGACATGTTTGAGGGTCCAGCATCAGAGTTCCTGGATGAATTGACTTCTGCCTACAAGGAGTACATATGTATGCTTCAGAGAGAGATCAAAATTGTTCCAAAAAGATGTGGCTTTAAAAAAAAAAATAGGTTAGCTTTGCCCAAACTTTCCTAACATTTTATGATAAGACCAACTCTGGAGAATTTAATCAGGTTATTAGTGACTAAAAATATGGAAGTAACAGCAACATGGTTATGCTGTTCTTACCACAGTGTTCACCACTGAAATTAAAACTTATCAATCAGCACCTAAGATGCATAATTTATTAAACTGGCACATTGCAAGAGAGACACTCCCATTTTTCTGTTTCAGACTGTCTTAAAAACCCAGGTTTCCACATAGTGATCAATGTAGGTTTATGAAATGATGAATGTTTCTGCAATTTACAAGTTTTTCCTCAGTATTTTTTTTTAATTCTATAAAACAGAGATAAAAGTTTAAACAGTGACTTCACCTTGAAGCTAATTTGTCTGGCAAGTTCCTTAGCCTCCTTGTCGGCCTGGCTTGACACGCTTCCGGATGTTAGTGGTAAGAGGGCTGTCTTCATAGATGTGCCACACATTTCACAACAGAAGTCTTGTGACCTGGCCACAAATGACATAGCTCAGAATAGCATGTTCTCATAATGTTCTTGTGTGCTTGTTTAAAAAAAACCGTTTGCAAAGCAATCCACAGAAAGTCAAGTGGTGTCCAGATCAGTAGTTTAAAAGTACTTCCTCCCACCCCAAATCACACTATCTTGAAAAAATATACTGAGAATTATCTATACTACAAATACATATTCTCTCACTCATTTAGGAAAATATTAACTGATTTACACTTTGCTATTATCTATTCTTTATTAACAATTTGTTATCATTTTTAAACTTACTTTATATCTGCAGCAAATTAAAATTGTAAATTGTAAAGATCTATCTATTATTACAAATACTAAATTGGACCCAGGAGCTTGCACCTCAAATCCAGGAATTTCAGCTTCTGCGAGAGCATCACCTTTCCTCTCTCGCACACATCATTTGTCTATAGGGCACTCTGCAGGCAGCTCTCCAAGCCAATGAGAAACCACACAGCCTTGATGGTACAGTACCAAGACCAACCCACTAAACCCTACCTCTCCACAGGGTTTATTAGCTTTGACTCAGTGCCATGCTAACAGGAAAGTTGCAGCTTCTGATTGGCTCAGAGTACAAGCAGAATAAGCTCACATCTGCCTGCAAAATACAATTTGAAATACAGTAACTTTGCTCATAAGGTAAGGATATGGTCTTTCAAGTACCTTCTCCTCCTCAGATGAGGAAAGGAGAAAGACCAAAAAAAAACCCTAGGTATAATATTTCATTTAAGGATAACCACAGAATAGCTGAGGTTGGGAGGGACCTCTGGAGATCATTTAGTCCAGTTTCCTTGCTCAAAGCAGGGTCAAACAGAGCACGTTGCTCAGGCCTGTTTCCAGTCGTGTTTTTAATATCTTCAAGGATAGAGACTCCACCACCTCTCTGGGCAACCTGCGTAGTGCTTTGACCATCTTCGCAGTAAAAAAAAAATGTTTTCTTGCATTCAGATTGAATTTTGTGGGTTTCAGTTTGTGCCCATTGCCTCTTGTCCTGTCACTGGATGCCACTGAGAAGAGCCTGGATCTGCCTTCTTTAAATCTTCCTTTCAGGTATTTGTACACATGGATAAGATCCTCTGAACCTTCTCTTTTCCATACTGAACACTCCCAGATCTCTTAGTCTCTCCTTGTATGAAACATGTTCCAGCCCTTCAATCACCTTTGTGGCACTGCACTGGATTTGCTCCAGTAAGTCCATACCTTTCTTGTACCCTGACCTGAACACAGCCCCAACCTGGACCCAGCAGTCCACATGTCTCACCAGTGCTGGGTACAGAGGAAGGATCACTTCCCTTGACCTGCTCGCAATGCTCTTCCTAATGCAGCCCAGGCTACCATTGGCCACCTTTGCTGCAAGGGCACTTCACTGCCTCATGAACAGCTTGGTGTCCGCCAGGACCCCTAGGTCCTCCCCTTCCAAGGTCCTCTCCAGCTGGTCAGCTGGCGTTATTCCTCCCCAGGGCAGGACTTTGCTTTTCTCTTTGTTGAACTTTATGAGATTCCTCCAGACCGTTGAGGTTCCTCTGGATGGCAGCACAACCTTCCGGTGTACCAGCCACTCCTCCTGGTTTTCTACGTCTGCAAACTTGCTGAGGGTGCACTGTGCCCCATCACCCAGGTCATTAATGACACTGAATACCACTGGCCCCAGTATTGACCCCTGCAGTACACCAGTAGTGACCGGCCTGCAGCTGGACTTTGTGCTGCTTACCACAATCCTTTGAGCCAGGCAGCTCAGTCAGTTCTTAATCCACTTTACTGTTCCCTCTTACCTAAGCTGTACTTTATGAGTTGCTCTATGAGGACGGTAACGAAGATAGCGCCAAAAGCCTTGCTACAGTCAAGATAAACAACATCCGCTGCTTTCCCCTTGTCCACTAAGCTAATCATTTCATCATAGTCACAAACGTAATTTTAAGTTAATTTCCTAAAAATCATCCAGAAGCACTTGCTTCAGATTTTTTTGTTGTCGTTTCATTATTATCATTTACTTAAGGGAAACAATGCATCATTGTTTTGGTTGTTTTCTCCCCCACTTACACTTACTATTAATTCCATCATACTAATTTTCTCTCCACGCTGCAATTACCACCGTATCACAATTTTAATTACATCTCTAACCCTGAATTTCAGACAAACCTCTAATTTGACCACACAATGCTGGAAGAAACACAGCCCTCTCAAAGTATTTTGTTTGACTCTAAGCTCCAAGCTTGCACAATGTTCAGGAAAAAAGAAATATATACAAGACATAGAACTTTTTTATACTTGGAATATATGCAAGAGAACAGACTGAAGTTACTTACTTTCTACAAAATGCCTTACCCTAACAGAGAGTACATATATATATACCTACAGTAACAAACTTAGTACTTACTTCTTTGCAAGAGCTCTTCTTTCTTCTGGTGTATAATCTAGAGATCCTATTGCTCCTTCACCTTTGGTTGGCATAAATCCAATAATGGCTAGTAAAGCTGTTCTTACTAAAATGGGAAAACAGAAATACAAACAAGGTTGCAGAAACAACTGTTATTTCATCTCACTCTACATTCAGTACAGAAAAGTTGCAGTTCTGCCTGCAAAACTTCACTTTGTCCAAAGGAATAGTCTGAATTTCATACAAGCAGCACTGGGTTTTTTTGGTACACAGCAAGGCTTTCTTCGTTTTTTAAACTTCACATTATAAATGAAAGGTAAGGCCTTATTCTTCCATCAGCCAACACAGAGAAGAAAATATAAGTTGTCACAAAAATATTGCATCAATATAAAGATTACAGTTCCAGACTTTAAAAATGGTGGGGGGGGGAGAAGAGGAGGATTCGTACGGCATTCTTCTTTTTGTGCGTGTTTTCTATTAGACACGAATTCTGCAACTTAGTGCACACAAGCTCTCTGGTTTTCTTTTACGCAATATACTGCAGAATTTGTTCCTTTTATGTCATCAGGCTGGGCAAGGAGCTGGGCAAGGAGCTTACTTAAATACTAATAACAGAGAACTGTCATCGAAAACATCTCTTTTGACAATATCTAGCCTTCAATTTTGTTCTACATAATCATGAAACTTAAGAGTTCAAGACACTTTGCTAGTAGATTTGGTAAATAAATATCACATGAAGATAAGTACCACAAAACAGAGATAGGATATTTACACCTCCTACTTAGACGACAGTATTTTCTACGCTTTACAAAAACATGAGACTTTACAAAAGTTGAAGAGTGGTCTGCTAGAAAATTCCTAAGATCTTATCAACATATTTTAAAAGCGCAACTGATATCTGAAGAAATAATTGACGTACTGTACTCAGCAAAACTAAAATTATATAAGCACAGAAATAATGCCTTGGATGAACTGTGCCTCCTCTAAATTTCTGTGGTAATGAAACTTAAAAAAAAAAGGTAGAAAACATTCAGTTATTCTGAACTCAGACCACGTTGTCTTTCCTTTTGAGTGTTCAGAAGTACAGCATCAGAATTAAAAGCTGACCACACTCCCTTCTATCATATTCAAGCTGGTTTTAGTGATTATACAAAAATGGAGTGAAGTAATAGGATTTCAAGTATTTTCATAAAAACAATTTTTAAAAACCCCGCCTAAAATGAAGACTATTCTAAGTAGTCTGAGAATTCTTAATGCTTGTACATCCAAATAAATAAGAGCTTACCATCACCTCTCAGTTTCTCAACCCTTTCACCCCGCATTTATTTAATACCATTCCCAAATCCTCCTATGTTGCTCTTTCATGGCTTTACATTTCTCAAATTCTCCCATACTTTTACTCCCTCAAAATCTGTCTCCTTTTCCACAATAAACATTCTTTGTGAGATTTTTTTCAGTTTAAAGATCTAGTTGCTTGATGGGGATAACATTTTCCAAGTAACTGATACTTACTACTCCATGAAGGCTGCCATGTTTCAGGATGATGCCCTGAGATGCTTAAACAAATTTTCTTCCCCACTTCAAACCTGCCATTGGCCTTCAAAGGAAGGAGGACGATATAATAAAACATGCTGGAAGTTAACTCTTGTTTTTTGGTGCAAGTTGTAAAAATCATCATCAAACAACAACTCTATATGCAAACAACACTTGATAATTATATTACTGCCAACCTCACAAAATTGGCATTCAGCTTTCTGAACAAAGAAGTCTGCCATCTGCCTCTATTCAGGCATGAAGAAACCCTTAACTGATACCTCACATGTCCCAGTGTGACATGCTGGCTTGCCTGTTGCTCCTGTAACTCACACAACACATGCAGAGAGCCTGAAAAGCTACAGCTCTATGAAACTATGCACCAATGTGGGCCTTTGCCCCAGACATTAGGTCTGCCTTCCTACATGTAACCAATGTCTCAGAGACCAAGAGGGCCCATTGAGAGAACAGAAAGTTAGATAATCACATCAGCAATGTGATTACTCCTGGAGAAAACTTCCATTTATTAGGTGCAAAGCTTCATGTAATTACAGAATACCAAAGTCACCTTGGAAGACTTCTGGTCTTACATTGCCAGCATTAACTGTACTATGCCACCTTTCTTACAAAAATAACACGACCTTAAATGCCATGAATATCTCTCTCAGACACCTACAGTTAAATTGATCGTGTAAAAAGGAAAAACTAGTAAAGATGCTTACCGTCAGCAAAATAATGCTGGGTGGTTTCATGGGATATTCAGGTGGTAGTACTATTCGCCCGTGATAAATCCCTCCATCGAAATCTGAATCTGGAGGGCCTCTAACAGTAAAGTGCCATTCAAAAAGATTATCCTAAAATGCCCCCACCAAAGGGAGAAGACAAAAAAAGAAAGAAGAGTGTGTCAAAGAAGTAGAACTAAACACCATTTTCTTCAACAAGGACAGGCTAAAGAAACAGTGCACAGCAGAAGTTTTAAGCAGTCAAAATCAAATGTAGAGTAAGACAACCAACACAGTACTAAGATTCTGGTTAAAAGGATAAAATATTGTAGCTTTCTGGTAATTTTCTTACGCAATGGCTTTGTTGAAACCCTCACATACATTACTCAAACTCTCCACTCTAATTGTATCAATCATGACAAGAGTTTTAGTACCTGACAGATGGAAAACTGAGTCAACTAAGGAAAAACTGTGTCTTTGCCCCAGTGAACAATAATTTCTGGAGAACTGAGGGGAGACTCACCCCAAGGAAGAACATTAATGACAGCCTCCCCAAAGGCCCTTCCATGCCCAAGTCAACATAGGGACTTGACTAGCACCCCAGAGAACTCCCATCCTCTTTTGTTTCTTCATAAACGTATTGGGTTTGCACGGCAAGGTTTTGGTAGCGGGGGAGCTACAGTGGTGGCTTCTGTGAGAAGCTGCTAGAAGCTTCCCCCATGTCCGATAGAGCCAATGCCAGCCAGCTCCAAGACAGACCCGCCGCTGGCCAAGGCCAAGCCCATCAGTGACAGTGGTAGCGCCTCTGTGATAACGTATTTAAGAAGTGGAAAAAAAACCTGTGCAACAGCAACTGCAGCCGGAGAGAGGAGTGAGAATATGCGAGAGGAACAACTCTGCAGCACCAAGGTCAGTGAAGAAGGAGGGGGAGGAGGTGCTCCAGGCACCAGAGCAGATTTTCCCCTGCAGCCTGTGGTGAAGACCATGGTGAGGCAGGCTGTTCCCCTGCAGCCCATGGAGGTCCACGGTGGAACAGATATTCACCTGCAGCCCATGGGGGACCCCAAACCGGAGCAGGTGGATGCCCAAAGGAGGCTGTGGCCCTGTGGGAAGCCCACACTGGAGGAGGATCTTGGCAGGACCTCTGGAGGAGGTTTGCTGGCAGGACTTTTGACCCTGCGAGGGACCCACGCTGGAGCAGTTCATGAAGAACTGTAGCTCGTGGGAAAGACTCACGTTGGAGAAGTTTGTGGAAGACTTGTCTCCCATGGAAGAGACCCCATGCTGGAGCAGGGGAAGAGTGTGAGGAGTCCTCCCCCTGAGGAGGAAGAAGCTGCAGAAACACGTGATGAACTGACCACAACCCCCATTCCCCGTTCCCCTGAGCTGCTCAGCGGGGAGGAGGTAGAGCAATCAGGAGTGAAGCTAAGCCCAGGAAGAAGCGAGAGGTGGGGGGAAGGTGTTTCAAGACTTAGGTTTTCTTTCTCATTATCCTACTCTGATTTGATTGGTAATAAAATTGAACTAATTCCCCTGAGTCAAGACTGTTTTGCCCATGATGGTAATTGCTGAGTGATCTTCCTGTCCTTATCTTGACCCATGAGCCTTTCATTATATTTTCTTTCCCCTGTCCAGCTGAGGAGGGTGAGTGATAGAGTAGCTTTAGTGGACACCTGGCCTTCAGACGGGGTCAACCCACCACAATAAACAATTTTGAAACAGCTGCTGTGTCTTACTGCACAACGAGTACACTTTTAAATTTGGAATACTATTTTCATTGGACATATAAATAACTTCTCTTTAAGCATTACTTCTTTGGGGTTCTGTGTTTGGCTTTGTGTATCAGATCTCGTGATGCCCACAACTTCCTGAATATTTACAAGCAGAACAACTCTTACTGTTAGGACAGGTGTCTAAATGAGGCTTGCTGTCAGTGAGCGAGATCTCTCAACTAATGCTGAACATTGATATCACAGGGCTGTGACTGCCCACCTAGCTACAGTTTTTTCAAGTATGCGAGGTAACTGTCAACGTTTCCAGCATTTCCTTTCATGTGCCACTGTTCTCTTCCCAGCAAGTCATTTCTGGATTAGAACAGTAAGACCTTCATGTAAGTTACAAGTAATAGCATGAATTAAACCTTACATATCACCACAGCAAGGGGAAACACAAGGTACAGACAAAAACTAGTCGATAATAAGGTATATTTTATAGCACCTAGGAATATGCCATTTTCTGTAAGCAAGTTAAGTGTGCCACACATTTCTGTGAACAGCTAAATCAAAACCCCAAAGTGAATACCACAGAACATTGCCTTTTTTATTATTCCAGTGAAATCAGAAGGGGTTTCTGTCTAAGCTTCTAACCACTAGAACTTCACTATCCTCTCAGCCCAAAACTTACCTGGGTGTTTAGAAGACTTGAAGAAGCTACTATTAAGTGGAATCTAAGCATTCTCTCTTACAATGCATCCAGAATTGCACCCATTTATGTTTTTCACAGGTGTTTTGTATGCAAAATAGTGAATCACAGAATTGTCTTGGTTGGAAAGGTCCTTTAAGATCATCAAGTCCAACCATTAACCTAACGCTACCAAGTCAACCACTAAACAATATCCCCAAACAATATCCCTAAGCACTACATCTACTCATCTTTTAAATACCTCCAGGGATGGTGACTCCACCACTTCCCTGGGCAGCCTGTTCCACTGCTTGATAACCCTTTCCGTGAAGAAATTTTTCCTAATATCCAATCTAAACCTCCCCTGGTGCAGCTTGAGGCAGTTTCCTCTCATTCTGTTGCTTGTTACCTGGGAGAAGAGACTAACACCCTCCTCACTACAGCCTCCTTTCAGGTACTTGTATACTCTCCCCTGAGAGGTCTTTCCTTTTCTCCAGGCTAAACAACCCGGGTTCCCTAATCCTCACAGATCACCTAGGCTTAAGTGTTTTGTTGAGCAACCCAGCAACTGAGCCAGATGTCACGTTTGGGTGTAAAAAGCTTAACGCATTTATGTAGTTTCCAGAAGAAGAAGGAGGAATAAGTATATTATATTTGTGTGACAAAATTACTCAGGTGCAATGTAAACCCGATATAACGTACTTTCACTAACAGCCTGGAACTACAATACCATTGAAGTGGAATTCTGCTGTTGATTTCCATCATAGGAAAAAAAGAACTGAATCAGTTTTAAAAGGTCTACTAGTATCTAAATATGTACATTTTAAATACACATGCATACAGAGAACTTACGAGTATATATTAATAACACAGCCTAATTACAAGCTCTTGCAAACATACAAGGAAACAAACCTCCAAAGGCTGTGCATGATAATGATCTGTAGGATCCTTCAGTTCTGCAGCCTCTTTCATCAAACGTTTGACAGCTGAAAAAGAGAAAGTGTAAGACATGAAAATAAAGGAAAAAATTAACACGCATTGCATACAAAAATACATAAACATTTCTTGAAAAGCTCCTTTCAGTTAACTAATCTTTTTCAGCACATCCCAACTTCTTTACTGGAGTTAATAATCCAAGACACAATATAAATTACTCACGCTGAATAAATCTTAAACGAGTTATACAAAGTTATGAAAAAATATATTGCATGGTCACAGAGTTTCTCAACACTGAACACTGGGACTAAAGTAGTTTTACATTATTAATTGCACCAAAGACATGAGGAAAAGCATAGGTGTCATTAACGGGGTTTCAGACTTCACATACAAGATTAATAACCTCAATATTTTATCATAAAGGACATCATGTGCATCTTTAAACAACTGCTGAAAAGCTTTATCCTGAGACTTCCTGTGACTATTACACGACTACTCCCTTAATTATTCCAAAGGAGTTCACAATAAGATTTGAGAGAAACTAACACACCGGTAGTATGAGATGAAGTTTTATACTAGATTTGAAAATGCATATGCCCAGTCAGAAAAATTTACCCAGGGCCTTTGTAGTTTGAACCTACTACTGAGTGTGGACACACAGGTATTTTTCCTCACTAAATTCAGGATAGTCGTTAGTTACCCTCTCCAATCTTCTACTTCAGAACCACCAGCATCATCTGTATTTTCTGCATCTCCTTTTTCCTTCCCCTTTAGTAAGTTCTGTTACATCACTTGTCCTGCCAGATGCCCTCATGTGCATCATGAATTAATGCCTATAAAAAACTCTGCCAAACTGAAGGGCAGATTAAACATAAGAACCACAGACAAGAAATTCAAGGATGCCGCCTTATAAGGTTAGGTAGAAAGTTCCTACTCCCTCCTACTTACTGGAAAAAGTGCAAATACCAGTTACCTCTTTAAGCAACTACACAGGAACAGGATCCCTCAATCTATCCTCCACATTCAGTTCAAACCATGGATGTCCCTCCCACTCACGTAATTACCTAACTACAACAAAGGAGAAACACTGCCCAAATTCCCTTACAGGGTAAGCACAAAGATATGGTGAAAGTGAACCGTAATTCTTCGATTTACAAAGCCTGGCATCACCAGCTGACTGTAGGCTGTGTAGCATGCTCAGGCTCCAGGGCTTTACTCACTTTCATGACGCTGCGAGGGAAGCTACTGTAACCTTCCCACAGAGGAATTTTTATTTCAATCTCCTGTGAAAAGTTCTTTTCCTCCTTTGCACCTCTTGGCAGATACAAATAACAGCTCAAAGTGTGAGAATTCCACCTCTTACAACCCAAAAAGCAAACAGACTATAATAAATTTGCTTCTGCCAGTTGTCCCAACTCCACTGCTGCCAGGGGGAGGTGTCAATTACCTGCAGAGCCCACGAGGTCATATCACAGGCAGCAGCATCTGGGTCCCACTGAAAACCAGTTTGTCTCTTTCATCTGTATTAAGATTTACCAGTTCATTAGCAAGGAATACTAAGAAAACCAGCCTGGACCAGAAAAGGCTTCAGACCCAGCACTGCTTCACAGACAAGAAGCCTGGAAGCTTGCCTTCAGAAGAAGAGTGGGATGCACCAGGATGAGCTAATTCAGGAGTGAATATCCCACAAAGCAAAAGGGCAACCATGAGGAAACCACGAGCATATATAATGAAGCCTAACAAAGACGGAATAGCCGTGGGCAAGGCAGACAACTCTCTTCCTGAGATTTCCCAGACAAGGGACCAAGACAGAAAAGAAATACAGTCCCTCCATATCAGCATGGCATGCAGTTACCCATGTTAACTAGGGGAAAGCTAACTATTAGAGAAAAAAAAATATTTCAAGACTAATCTACAAAAGTCTACCAACACTCAGAGAAAGGTTTGTACCCAGCACACCAGCCTAAAACTGGGCGCAGGATCTTTGGCAGTGCAAAACAGCTCGACGTCCAAGTGGAGACCAGTGACAAGTGGTGTTCCTCAGGGGTCAGTATTTTTTCATAGCGTTACTTTATTATCAAGAAGCCAGACTACAGATATTTTAAGAAGCCAGCATAAAATATGCTGAAAGAATATGAAATATTATTCTACTCTTGGAGCATGAAATACAGCAAAATATATAATTTAGCTTTTGCATACCACAGAGATAATTTGCTTATAAGACGTTTTCAGTATTAAGCAACCTAGGATACCTTAAGAAAAAGCAGCACAAGTATATGAAGAAAGGCTGAGACAGTTGGGGTTGTTCAGCCTGGAGAACAAAAGGCTCTGAGGAGACCTTACTGTGGCCTTTCAATACCTGTAAGAATGAGAGAGATTTTTTACCACGGCCTGTAGTGACAGGACAAGAGGCAATTAATCATAGAAAGGTTGGGGTCGAAAGGCACCTCTGGAGATCATCTAGTCCAACCCCCTGCCAAAGCAGGTTCCCCTAGAGCACGTTGCACAGGGTCATGTCCAGGTGGGTTTTGAATATCTCCAGAGAAGGAGACTCCACAGCCTCCCTGCGCAGCCTGTTCCAGTGCTCTGTCACCCTCAAAGTAAAGAAGTTTTTCCTCATATTCAGATGGAACTTCCCATGTTTCAGTTTGTGCCTGTTGCCCCTTGTCCTGTCGCTGGGCACCACTGAGAAGAGTCTGGCCCCATCCTCTTGACACCCATCCCTAAGGTATTTTTAAGTATTGATAAGATCCCCCCTCAGTCTTCTCTTCTCCAGACTAAACAGACCCAGCTCTCTCAGCCTCTCCTCATAAGAGAGATGCTCCAGTCCTCTGATCATCTTTACAGCCCACCGCTGGACTCTCTCCAGTAGTTCCTTGTCTTTCTTGAACTGGGGAGCCCAGAACTGGACATAGTACCCCAGGTGTGGCCTCACCAGGGCAGTGTAGAGGAGGAGGATAACCTCCCTTGACCTGCTGTCCACTTAAGCTATTAGTAAAATACAAGTAATCTGCATTACGTGTTTGTCTATTAATGATGCTATCTACAATTAGGAAAATTATTAGACAATAATATTAGAAAAATAAAAAAATTGAAACCGCACAATCAATTTGAGACAAGCATCAAGGCCCTTCAATTAGATGATGTGTATGCCATGGATGACATTTTGGGAAGTCTTTTTAAATCCAGTTGGCTTTGTTTTTTCCCCCTCCACTCAATACCCGACCACTGAGCCAAGAGTGCCTGACCCATGGCTGGTGTAACCACCAAGTGACTTCAGAGCTCACAGTGTCACCTGCTGAACTACCACCACCAGTCCTTGCGGGAGCCCAAAGCACCTGGGGACCCGTTCACCCAAACTGCCTGTACTTGCATGCAAAAGAAAATCCCATTTACTATAGGTAAGTTTAAATTTCACATAAGGGGAAAAACAACAGTGAATCAGTCAGTCAGTAGTTTAACTGCACGAAGACTGGATCACGCAACAAAAAAAAAAAAAGTCAGGATTAAATTTATGTGTAAAGTACATTGGATTTCTCGTAAGACGACAACACTCGATGAGCTTTGACTTTTTAAGTAAAAAAAAAAATCACTTTAAGTGATGTGGTCACTAAAGCATCCAAGAAAACATATTTAAAGCAAAGAGTCATAGCAGACTGGAGAGTTGTGAAATACTTTTAGTACAGCTCTTTGATATGGAGAATTGTATTTTTTTAAAGTAGCGTTGTACTCTCTAGAGATGGTTTATTAAATCTAAACATATAGAGACTCTAACAGGTTCACAGCGACCTGCACAGTGTCACTAGGTAACTGTGTGTCACCTACTCCATCGTGGATGTCATTTTCCTGGACAGCTTAGAACCTGTGAATGGTAGATTATTAGTGAATTAAAAACAATAAAAGGGGGAAAAAAAGGGGCTCGAGACAAAAGCACTCTGAAATATAAACTACAATCCTTTTGCAGAATAGTGTGTCAAATGGTATCTACTCTAGAAATAAACCTACATTACCACTCTTTCAAGTGAGCTCCACATAACTAATGCTCTTCTCCTCTACCCCTGCCTTCCTTGTGTTTACTCATTTTGCCCCCACCTTTCTTAACCCTTCTGAGGTAACATCTGTCTTTAAACAGATGTCCTGGTTTGGCTCAAACCAGGCCAAATAGTCTTAGAGAACCCAAGGTCACTGCTTACGAGTAAAGAGCCGAAGGGGGTTGTACCTGCAGGGAGTAGTGGACGGGGCAGGTGACCCAGGATTGACCAGCAAGGTATTCCATCCCATACATATCATTCTCACTTTCCTGTTTATCACTAACCCACTGCCTCCTGGAGGTGGGGCCCAGGAGGGAGGGGCCCTCCTGTCTCCCACTGATTGGTACCAGCTTTGCCATATCTCCAATTAAAAGCCTGCAGGTGTGATGGCAGTGGAGCTTTTGCATTTTGCCCTCTGCCCGTGCTGGGTGGAGCTACTGCATTTTCCCTTCTGTCTGTGCTGGGGGGAGGTACTGCCTTTTCCCCTCTGCCTGTACTGGGGGGAGCAACTCTGCCTGAGGAGGATTTCCAAGCTCTTGATCTTGGTTTTGTACATATTTGTATATATTTGGTTATTTCTATTATTATTGTTATTATATTCTTTTTCATTATTATAGTTTATTAAAACTGTTTTAACTTTCCAACCCATAAGTCTCTCTCCCTTTTCCCTTTCCCTTTGGGTGGGGGGGGGGAGGGTTAACAGAGAGCATCTGCCACAGGTTTAGTAGCCGGCCCAGCTTTAAACCGTGACAACAGATTTTTGAGTTCCTGTATATATTTTTGTACGTCATTTCACAAAAATGTGACTGTATTTTCATAAAAATTTGCATAGCAGTTTATAGTCACTTCATTTTGAATCAAGACCACACGTAAAGTTTCGTTAGGACTGAGATACCTGATCTTTCTTCATCAAAAGCCACACATCCCAGTCGCATCCATCCAAAATAAAATCCCTGGACGACAGATGAAACTTCCAGTTGGGCAAGTCCTTAAACCACTGAGGAGAACATACTACATATTCTGTTTCTTTAAAGCTCTTTTCCAAAGCATTCCCTATTACCTCTGTCTATGACTATACAAATCTTTGCTCTGACAACTCAGCAACAGAAGTATGTAGGAACAGGCATACTTGCAACAGACCATGCAAAGATTTCCAGATTTTTCAGTCTTCTGGAACTAGAAAGCCAGCAGTAGAAGCAACCCATAATCCTACCGATCCTTCCCTCACCGCCAGTGACCACCTTATCAAACCTACATCCTCCAGTGCTACAGGAATGGGCAAAATGAAGAACAGTTAAAACTTCAGTCTCAGGTGAACAGCATCACCATTTTAAAGTCATCTATACCGAAAACTACTACAGTTTCAACATTATTCTAAACATCATAATCTGCAGAACGCTATTTCTCCATACTAGAGAAATCACCCTTCTCTGTCTAAATAAAAGCAAATGGAGACAATGAAGTTGCTCATCATTCACTGCTTCTGTGATGTTCTCCACTAGTCAAGTTCCCATTTTATGCTGATTTCTTGTAACAAGACAAAACAATGTTCTTACAAAACTAAAAATTGCAATTGCAGAACTCTAACAACTGTCTGGGGCAGCCACAGGTTCCATAATTGCTTTTATTTTAAAATTCAGTTTGGCCGTTGCTTTGACTTCTGCTACAATAACAAACAGAAAGACCATTTGCCAAGAGAAAGGCCAGCTGCTTTACATCTTCAGGGTCTCAGATACATCCTTTCCCAGGACCCACAAGCCTCCTGAATAGCTGTTTTACATCTTCAGAGCCTCACGTATATCCTTCAGCAAGACCCGCAAGCCTCCTGTACTCATATAAAGTATTGACAAATGTAAAAAATAAAAAAAGATAATACTTTTAATTAGTATATTCTCTCTTTCCTCTCACCCTTAGAAATGACAGACCTTCAGTCCTCATATCCCTCAGAGCAGCAGGGAGTACAAGACTCTTTCCCTAGTTACAATTCAAAACAACTGTTCAGTCAACACAAAGAGAGATGAAACGTATCCAATGTAAGGTGCTTGCTGAACGCGCTAAGATCAAGCAATGATCAATTTTTAACATCCATTCAACTTTTGATTTTTAAAAAATTCTATCTTTATTTCATACACGGAAGGTCCTAAGCAGCACAGTACCTACTGGCTATTTTCTATTAACTTTTTTCATTAACAAAGAACTGATGCACGCTTGTTGACAAGGAATACTTCTTACTTGTAAAAAGTATGGAGCCGAGAGAGAAGTACAGGTTGTAGGAAAAGCAGTAAGTGTATTGAAGATGACAGCTAAGAGGATCGCAATCTCAGCACATTATGTTCCCTGTACGTCCAAGATCCAAAAGTGCTGTCCCTGGGCAGCAAATGCAGGATGCACACACCATGCCTCCCTCCATGTGCTCTCCCCAGTCCTCCAGTGCCCTCAGTAGCCGAATTCTAGATGAGGAGGTCTGCTGAAAACAAACAAAACAACCCACCCAAAACAAAATAAAAAAGCACTGTTGTTTGTGGACCCTATGTGAGTCACTGTAAGTAGCTGTTCATAATTCAAGTGTGTCTGTGCTAATACCCGCTTAGAAGACTGGTAACATCCTACATGAAAGAGGGAGACTGTCACTACAAAACCAGTGACTACAAGATTTGGTGTCTGATCTTGCAGCAGGCTAAGGGTCACAGCTCTTGGAAAAAAAGGTAAAGAGATTATTCCAAGCAGCTGTCTTATAAATTTCAGAAAATGGGGATGTTCCTGAAGCATGAAGAGGATGAAGTCTATGCTTTAGTCAGCTGAGCTTTAATATTGATGGGAGAGGTTTATCAGCCATATGGTAGCAGGCTGATATACACTGACTAATCCATTTTGAAATCCTAAGACAGAAAATAGGTTGCCCTTTTACAAGTGCCAAAAATAGACATAAAAATATGAAGCAACAGCTTAAAAGGGTTTGCCTTATTGAGGCAATACAAAGAAGCCTGAAGTGTGGAGTGTGAAATTTCTTCCCTTCCAAAATTAATGGTCTTTCAGGGGAGGAATAAAAACCAACCACATTCACAGATGGTGTGAGGAGACAGCTTCAGGTGAATGTCCCCACACCTCCTTGCCCTTACAGAGGTAACTGTCAGGAGCCAGCAGCAGCTTAGCACACCACCCTCACCAAGCCCAGACCTGTGGTGGCCACGACATGTACCCATTGTAAACAGAGAGCTGCCAGAGCAGCAGCTGTGCGGCCTCTCATCGACATAGACACAGTGTGCAGGGGAACAACTTGTTTTGTGTTGTGGAGAGTTACTGTCTTTTAGATATGTTGGGATGAACCAACATTAGCTGGAGAAACTGGGATACGGAAGAAGATGAATATATTGACTAGCAGCAATTAGCAGGAGGACAAAGCTGTGTATTGCTCTTTACGTGGTCTATATGAAAGCACACAAAAAAGAAAGGCACTAGAGAGCCTAACTGATCCTCGTTCATCAATCTGGTCTAGCACACCTACTCACAGAAGAGGGACCCACGTAGCCGTGTATCACCATAGAAGAACTTCAGCTCCTGCCATAGTTCTACAGCAGAATTTGGCTTAAAAGAAACACGAATAAAAGCAGAGGTTTCTTTTAACAAAATTTTCCTGTTTAAAATGTGTTTTCCTCAACGATATTTTGGATAAAGCCTACTATAATCATTAAAATAACTTATACTGAAACTGTAAGTAGTATTTCCTCTCTTTAAAACTACTGAGTAGACAGAAGTCATCATCTGCAACCAGAGTTTGCTCAAGTCCAAAAGCAGATTTCAACACGAGAAGCCTCTTGTGCAGGTACAAAACGATTACTTTTTTCACTCTGTCTCAAGATAGCACATTTCAAATCCCTAAAGCTGACCAGGGCCTAAAGGTTAACAGCTTAGTTCTTCCTCTATATAAGTCAGAGCAACAAGAACAAGAGATATGAGGACAGCTACTAGTTTTAAAGCCTTAGACAGCTCAGTTACCAAAATAATCCGTTCAGTCCACAGATGACACAACCATTCTAAATAGGAAACATGGTGGATTTGGTTTTATATATTTCAGTGCATCTGCATTAATTAGAACCACCTTAATATTAGAACGTTCTACATTTCCATCTTAAATCTTCAGTTGAATGTCAAGTGTAAGATACCATCACTAAACTGCAAATGTAACTGTAACAAGATATGAATTTGTAAAACACACACAAAAATATTAAATAATTGCATATGCTTATCTACCTGGTTAGCAAGAAAAGTGTCAGACTAAAAGCAATGGCTATACATAACTACAGTCAATTCATTTTAACGGACAACAACTCTTGAAGAAACAATATTTATTTTAAATCTTTTTTTGGTACTTATTCAATACCTTTTTGCCCATCTTTTTTAATGAAAGATTTCATGAATATTAAGTGACTTTTGAAATGTGTGTTTTAAAACATATTACAGAAATTTAAAAAGTGATTTAAATAATTTATAGACTTTCAGCATCTGTACAGAAAGAAATAATTTAATACATTAATATGCTATAGAGCTTGTTTAATTTGGGGAAGCAATATTGACCCATTGCACGAATCATTCAACTTTTCAAGTAAGGTTCATTTTGCTATGGAACAGCACAGGTGCTGAAACTCAATTCCAGCAGAGGTAATTTTCTCTTGAAAACAAGGGGAACTAGTAACAACAGAGGGGAAGAACATTTCTAAATTAAACCACAAATATTTTCCCAGTCCACCCAGATCCCAGGAGCACGTCATACAGCACACCACCACTATTTCCAATGACGTGACAAACCATAACTAGTGAGCATGTTCCTGTGGCCTTGTAAATTCACATATGCAATATACCTAGCACACCTCCCCGCCCAAAAAAAAAGTTACAGTTTAAAATATCAGGAAGGGAGACAAGTACATCATTGGCTTTGTGTTATCTTTCAGTTATGCAACTTGGGTGTGAGAGCGAGGGATGTAACTGAGCAATTAGATACATCATCCACATGAGGCATGTTTTGTAAATAAGCCTGTCATTTACGTTTGTAAGGTACAAGTCATCATAATGTTCAGTTTCTCCCAACCTTCCACGCTGATAATAGGACAGTATGATTAAAGAATAAAGCCACTATTCATCATAACAATATGAAGCTGACAACACCTACTTCCCCAAACTGGATTAGGGAAAAGCAGGGGCACGGCAGCGACTGAAACACAAACCCAACTAGCTCTAACAAGCTGTTGAAGAAGTTTTGCTCCAGCAGCGACAGGCCCCGGGCTGTGCGCGCAGCTCCCAGGAGGTGAAGCCCGGCACAGCTGGTGAGGGGCCGCTGCTCCAGTACAGCCCTGAGGGAGGGACCCGACCTGTCCTCAGTTTCCCTTCCTAGGAAGCAAAAACTTCCCTTCCAGCGCTGTTTCTCAAGACATCTCCCACATCTCTTGAGGCATCCCTCTCACTTCAAGGATGCAAGTCTAGGAGTTATAAGGCATGAATTTTAACACGAAATGCCATGAACACACACACATGCATATAAATACAGCATGTACAGTAACACTTCTGTAAAGCAAACTTAGGCCACACAGACTAAGCTATCGTTGGCAACCTGTCCCCTCACACGCACCTACTTGGAAAGGAGGCGATACCCAGGGGAACAGGGCAGAAGGTTCAAAGGTACATTTCCACAAACCAGCAAAAAAGCTGGGCATGCACACACACCCCCCGTCCCAGGTAGCCAGGGTGTTTTGAACCTAATTACAGCTCGAAGGGAGTTCTCAGCGCCGTGGCACTGGGAAGCAGAACCGACCCAGCCGGCCTCCGCCTGAACGCCGCCACCTCCCCCCTGCGCAGCTGACCCGCACCCGCGGGCACCGCCGCGGCCCAGGGCCCCCGTCCCTCCTGCCCACCGCGGCCTCGGCTCCGCCGTTGCACCTGTCCCGCCGCGCCCCGGGAGGCGACTGCCGGCCCCGCCACCACCGCCACGCCCCGGCAGCGGCGCCCGAGCCCTCCGCGAACCGCGGCAGCCCCGGCGCAGGTACACCCGCTCGCCGCGGTGGTCAGCGGCCTGGGCAGCCTGCAAGGCACGGCCGCGTACCCCCTGCCCGGCCCTGCCGCCCGCCCGCCCGCGGCCTGCAGGCGAGGCCGGCGGCCGCCTCCCGGGCGCCCGCCGGGGCCTGCCAGGCCGCCACACCGCCTACCCGGGCTCTTGAGGTTGTAGCGGGCCTCCATGGCAGCGGGGACCGACCGCTCGCTCGCTCGCTCCCTCCGCAGCGTCTCCGGCAGCGGAGGCCGGGGCAGGGGGCGGAGGAGGAGGAAGGCCAGGCCCGGCCCAGCCCGCCTCGCCTAGGGAAACTCCCCTGACGTGGCAGCGACAGCGGCGGCCCCGCCGTGACCGCGGAGGGAGGCACCTGCCGCGCCGTCCCCGCCCCGGGGCCGCGGCGTCCCCGCCCCGCGGCCTGGCCCTGGGTAGGGCTGGCTAGGCCGGGCCCGGAGCAGGCGGCTGGTGGGTATTCGTACGGTTGCGTTGCACACATTAGAATTCACAAGCTGCCCGCCCTTCTCTGTCGTAGCGCGGAAGAAGCCGCGGGTTTCCAGCAGCGATGGATGACTCTCGGGCTGCACAGCAGAACCGCAGCCGGGGTGGGATGTCATGCTGCGATCACTAGGCCGCATATCTGCCGTGGTGGCTGCAATAATGAAAATGCCCCTTGCGTCCCCGTCTCGTCTCTGCCTTGAAGCGCAGAGGACATGGGGTGAGTTGCCTCAAGACCTCATAGCACAAGGAGATTCGTTTGAAAACTGGGGGCTTAGAAAAGGAACTTCCAGGACCCCACAGACCCACCAACACCTCACCCAAAAGACTTAACCATACTGTAAGACTTGGAAGCATCTTGTTTGATGGTTTTCATAATCATGAAAGACTGAAATGGTGTCATACACCAATGATGGTTAGTTTAGGCAAGAATTATCAGCAAGAGCTTGACTCGATGGGGAGATCACCTTTTCCATGCCACAATGCCAGAAGAATATTTGCATCTACAACTTCAGTTTCTCTGCCTCCTGGTTACAGCCACAGTACACTTGGGATAGCTCTTTTTAAGCATTTATAGCTAAGGAAATACCTAAATTAAAGTGGTCACAATCTCAGCAGTCTCAGTTTCCCTTTAATTCAGTACAAGCTGTAAATAAGAAACATGTCTGAGCTCTTACGTGCTTATCTTCAACAGCATAAGCTTGAAACTCTTGTCTCAAGCTCATGAATTGTCCTTAATTTCATCTACATTACTTTTACTTCCTAATCATCTTTAAAAAAATATTTTTTTCATGTTTTGATGTCTTAGTTCTCTTTTCCTCTTTCCTTCTTTGATTGAACAGCAATGGAAAACAGTTATAAACAAAAATATTTGAGTAAGTTTATTTTTTTCACCTTCTCATGTTCTCAGAATTGCAAAACAAGGCGTTACTCTTCCCTTTCCTGTTCTGTTGCAGTGATGTTGTGGTAACAGCAATAAATAAATAAAGCAACTTTACTCCACCTTAACAAGCAGCTGAATTTTCAAGGGGGCAAAGTGATCTTCCGTTTTACAGGACAAAGCACAATGAATACTGTCAAGCCTAAATACTGTATATAGCAGAAGGGAAGGGATGGCGTCAGACCTTGGGGTTCCCTCTTACACCAGAAGCACCCCAGGGTACATTTAACGGCCAACAACTCTTGATGACATCTCAACATTTCTGGCTAACAATGGCTGATCTGACCACTCCAGACGGTGAGCTGCAGACCAGGCACTGGGTGTCACGTTTACGAACTCTTTTGGTTGTTCTTAGCAGGTATGTCCCATCTTTCCTTGCTTGCTGGAGCCATCTTGCTGTGCAGTGGGAGAAGGGCTCTGAGACCATCTGTCACGAAATCTTGCCCTTCCTCAAAGTAGGAGAGCAGTATTTTGCATGTGGAAATCTAGATTTCCATGTAAAAAGTTCTTGGATCTATTTTGATAGAAGATAATTTAAAAAATGGTATTATAATATGAATAATGGCATGAATCGAGAAATGATAGTTATTATGAACTAGTTAAGAGTAATGTGGAGCTCAGCTTTCCCTTCCAGGCTCTGGCCTTTGACCCTGGCCACAGTTACAATGTCATTTTATATAGTCCAAGGAGGAAGCACCTGCAGTTAACATGAAACTTGGGCTTTTAGCTAAAAAAAGAAATACACAGTCACTGTAACTACATGACAGCTAAGCACTACTGAAAATAAGTTGAATAGACCTTTACGTAACAGAAGTTTACTGATAGGATGTATACATTTTCCCATTTAAGTAAGCTGCATTGTGGCATGGCTGGGTGCTGGGGTAATCGCCACGTGAAATTGTGCAGAGCTAGCAGTACAAGACCGCTTTCATTTTCAGCTGTATTATTAGGTAAAAGTCAGAACTGCAGGAAGTGAATCCTGCCAGGTGAAACCGCCAATTCCTGGGAGGTAGTCAGCGTACTGGTAGAAAACTAGGGATTAATTCCCAGCCCTGCATGTCAGCAGCTGCTTGGGGTAGACAAGGAGCAGGCACTACAGAACTCTTGCACAGTGTTGCCAATCTGGAGCAGCAGCCTCCCTCCTCTTCCTGTCTCTGGTCAAAAATGCCCTTTGGATTTGTCTTTTCATCTGCCTTTTGTTTAGACTTTTGCACGGAGAAGCCATTTTGTGCTAGAACTTGTGGTTTTTTTAAAACCAAATGCCAAATGTAGTAGCAAAATCTCAAGTCATCCTACATGCTGGCAGCACTTCATGTAGCTTGTGCATCCTGTCATATGATCTTGGTGAAAAAATAAACATGCTCAGCTGAAGCATATAGAAACTGAAAGTCTGCCTGAACACTGCCGCAACAAAGATTTCATTATTTGATACCACACTGAATCCTTCCAGAAAGATTTTGTACAACTTCACCAAATTGGTTGCAGGACAGCAAGAATCATCAGTTTTGACAACTCAAAATATTAAAAATTGTGTGGCTTTAGTAAATATTTTACATTGAAGTAAGGCTTCAGTTTGACCAAAAAAAAATCACCAATAATTTCTACTCTATTTTTTTTTTTAATTCTAGTTTCTGAGCAGATGTTTTTGTTCATGTTTCTATGTACTTCTCTGCATTTGTGGTATACTGATTTTTTATTCTTTTGGATGAAAACAGATACTCTGATACAGCTACCGAGCTTCAGAGCAAAGAGGCATATAGGCCACTCTGTTGCAAAAAACATTACAAAATTAATGACAATCATAAGGTCTGATAAAATACGTAATTCTTCAATTGCAGCTATTTCTACTGTGAAAGAAAGGCCAAATCAGAGTAAACACATGGGCAGAATTCCACTGGACAACTGCAGACTATGGATTTACATTTCTGAGCTGATTACCAGAGGCTCACTTTAGAGCTAATGGAGATAACCAGGAGCTTTTACAGCAGAGTTCATCTTGCCTGGAATAGATGTTAGCTGTAGATCCAACAAATCATGCTTTAAAAGATCCCAGATTTCTCCATTAGCTGCAAAGGGGGATTAAACTAAGTCATTATGTTCTAGACTGTCCTAGTTGGTATCTTCCTATGTATGTATAGCTGCATCTGAGATACATAGCTCTCTGATACAAATGTATCATGCATTTCCCCTCAGTTTAAAAAAATTACAAACATTTCAGTCAACTGAGCCTCTTATTTTTAACAGTGATTCTTGATGAACTGACTTTAAAGGTCCAAGAGCGGAGCTCAGCAGGTAGGAACAGGAATCACAGAGTTCAGCAAGCAGAGCTGGGGGGCTGGACACCAAAGAAGCCTCCATCAGGAGCCCCCAAAGAGGGAGTTACTCCTGAGACCTCACCTTTCACTTGGAGGCAGGACACCTGTGTGACACAGGGGTTCAGTTTTTGCACTTGGGTCTGATGCATCAGTGTATATTCTTGCAGATCTCAGGGAATTAAGCTTGGTAATGTGACATTGAACTATTATTTATTTCTCTGTGCAGGTCATATACTTGTGTGAGGTAAGGTACATTTCAACAGTGTATACTATACATCAAGTGATTACCTAAAGTCAGTTCAGAGTGGGGTTTGTATGCTTGGTAGGCTGTCTCATAATCTCAGCTACGTATCATTTCTTCTAGAGAAGGTCCAAGATCACAAAAGCTTATGAAAATATAATAGTTCTTCGTACAAAGCATTCACACCCTGCTTTCACCAATTCACAAAATGTAGAGCGGTTTGTTTCATTTATAATGCTACCCTTTCAATACAGACAGTTGGCTGCAGAATTAAACTCTAATGGAATTAAGAAATCTAATATTAATATGCCTATATTATATCAGTGGGAACAGATATGACTCACTTGGAAGAGAAATTATTGTGCTCAGTGGTGACTAATACAGTCTCAGCTTTTAAAACCCTTTAAGTGAATTCAGACCTGGTAAATCTGGATTCAACAAGTGCACCTCCTCCTCACTGATAAGAACAAGCATGGCGTTGTGTAACCAATGCCCTGTAGCAATCGCACAGATGCATGGTGCTTCTCAGGAAAGCGACTACGCTCTTTTCTTCAAGCTTAGATCTAGAGCAACCATCTCACAAAACAGGTGGCTTTGCCAGATGACTTTTATTAGGGTTATTTCAGAAATGGAAGAAAGAGAATGAGGGAAGAAGTTACCAGATTGCTGTAACTGCCCAAGCAAGCGAGTGCCTGATCTGGACCATCAATGCAGTGTTTGTGGAACATCTTGCAGTAGTCCACACTATGTGAAGTCAAAATAAAGGTACAGGTTTTTCACCTTCCCCCCGCCCCCCCCCTCGAAGAATGGGAAGAGTCACGCCAGTCACTTGACTCACACCCCTCTGGCATCATCATTGTAATAGGGGTGTGAGTCAAAGCACAAGTCAAAGCTGAAGCTGCTCTCCAAGTGACAGCTGTTCGTGACTCTGGATGTCCCTGATCTAGTTACTCCATCTTTAGCAACTACAGATAATGGCAGAAATTTTCTCTGGTGCATATTCTTTACCGTGCAAATTGCAGAGAGCGCTAGATAGTTGGAGAGTAGTTGTGAACTACCCTGACCAAAAATTACTTTGCTCCTGTGCCACTATTTAGTGAGAAAATACCAGGTATAGCCTTTGGCTCATGCAGCCAGTTTTTCATGATCCTCCCTCTTCAGGGCTCCGGGCCCCAGATTTTCTTTTTGTCACTTTTTCCTTATGTGAGTTGCTCCCCGTGTCCCTTAACTTACTTACTCCCAAAAGCTTCCTTCTGGGAAGGGAGCATGTGTCTTCACAATTACACGGCACCCAGAGGGAAAGCAGTCAGGATTACATCTGTTGGACTGCCATCAAGCAGTCTTTCCACCATTCCAAAAATGTTACTCATGACTCTAATGTGAACTTGCATGTACCTGCTTGCCTACAGCTGCTTGCATACAGCTCCTACTGACTCAGCAATGGGAGTAAAGGATTTATGAGCAGACTCTTAAGTTAAAGCTCCTCAAAAAGCATTTTACAATCAGTGTAAAAGTTGTCTCTGTCAGGCCCCTGTAGATATCTGGGACACCCCGAAGTTTCTCAGATGGTTAATGGAAACCTAGAGCTTGATTCGGTTGCACACACATAAGCATCTGATGCTTTAGGAGGTATTCTAAGGTATGCCAGACATCCATACGGAACAGAAAGTATGAGATGAGATACTGGTGCCATCTGAACAAAGCAGTAGCTGAAGGCCAGGTGGAGTCCCTAGAGCACCTTCAATGACACGAGGGACCCATGTGGGCAACTGGACTAAACTCCTAATCACAGAAGTCAAGAGAGCCCAGAGACTGGCTCTGCTGACTGAACATGTACCCTCTGGCAAATTGCATTGCTCTCTGGGCTCCAGCCGACCATATTAACCCCATCTCCACCACGTGCTAGCAAGGCACCTCCCTCTACAGTTTCAGCTGCTTGGGCTCCACAGCCCAGCCCTGGTAGGGTCCAGCCCCACAGCCTTGGTTCAGCATGTTCAGGGGATCACAGCTCTGTGAGAAAGAGCACTGCAGAGCCAGGCAAGACAAGGCAGAACGAGAGACGGAGGTAGGGCTGTTGAGATGAGGTCCAGAAGAAAAACACTGATGTGAAAAGGTATAAAATGCTGGAAGCGAAAAGTGGAGAGTCAGAAAATGGCAGTTTGGTGACACTGACCAGCGAAGACTCAAGACTCATCTGGTGTCTTGCAGGGGCAGGTGGGCATGTTGATGCTTAGTCTAGTAGCTTGCTAGTCATAGCCACCTGTATTATATCAGTAAATTATTACTTTACACTTTCAAATGGTGTGTATCTGCTTGCAGGGTTTTTTTTTTTGCAGATGGTGGAAGGTGTCTAGCACAGTGACTCAGGAGGGGTGCAGACTGGCAGGGGATGTAGGCTGCAGAGGAATTTTGTTATTCTGAAAGAGGAATAACAAAAGCTGAAAACAATTGTGCAGTCTGGTGTTGTCATAACTATTAAAATTAGAGACGTATAGCTTGGATTTTATGGGGACTATTAACGGTAGCAATATAAAAACGGGAGAGAAGAAGGGAAAGAACTTCTTCCATCCTGAAGAACTTTTAAGGATGCACTCAGTTCAAGGGAGCAGGAAGCTTTCGTGGGAGAGGGTGCACTGAGAAAAACAGGAAAGGCATTTATAATCTGTCAAGAGAACACTGAACTGAAAGCCCATACTCAAGTTTCTACATAATGGCCTTGAGGAAGAATTGCAGAACTTGGAATGACGACTGCTGCTCTATAGATAGAAAATGTGGAATTGAAATATGAAATGAAATTGCCGAAGGAAGAGGACTGGAAACAGTGCTGAGCAAGGGGAACAGCACTGGTGGGAGCGAGCTGATTTGTGTGCCTCTGCTGCAGAGCTTGCATTCAGCACTTAGGATGCAAGACCAGACAGCGTGATGAATGGCATACTGGCAGTCAAAAGAAGTTCGAGCAGCTGTGGAGTACTGAAAGAAAAGCAATTTGTGGATCAGACCATATGGCTCGCCAGAGGATGATTCAGTCTTTGAAAAGGGCACTACAGAAAAGCAGAGTATGGTTCCACCTCTCAGTGCAGAGTTTGGAGAGCAAGAGGTTGGCCCCTGGGACCTCTTGATTTGGCTCAATCCTTTTGGTTA
The DNA here is from genome assembly GCF_013368605.1 of Nyctibius grandis. NCBI lineage: Eukaryota > Metazoa > Chordata > Aves > Nyctibiiformes > Nyctibiidae > Nyctibius > Nyctibius grandis. The sequence goes on along the minus strand of NC_090658.1, from coordinate 89,797,458 downwards.
ACTGGAGAAGTTCCAGCTGACTGGAAATGAGCAAACGTAACGCCCATCTACAAGAAGGGTCGGAAGGATGATCCAGGGAACTATAGGCCTGTCAGCCTGACCTCGGTGCCAGGCAAGGTGATGGAACAGATCATCCTGAGTGCCATTACACAGCACATGCAGGACAATCGGGGCATTGGGGCCAGCCAACATGGATTCATGAAAGGCAGGTCCTGCTCGACCAACCTGGTCTCCTTCTATGACAAAGTGACCCGCTTAGCAGATGAGGGCAGGGCTGTGGATGTAGTCTATCTAGACTTCAGTAAGGCATTCGACACTGTCTCCCACAGCATCCTCCTGGACAAACTGGCTGCCTGGGGCTTGGATGGGTGGACTCTTCAATGGGTTAAAAACTGGCTGGATGGCCGAGCCCAGAGAGTGGTGGTGAATGGGGCAAAGTCCAACTGGTGGCCGGTCACCAGCGGTGTTCCCCAGGGCTCAGTTCTGGGGCCGGTGCTGTTCAATATCTTTATAGATGATCTAGACGTAGGGATTGAGTGCACCCTCAGTAAATTTGCAGATGACACCAAGCTGGGTGGGAGTGTCGATCTGCTGGAGGGTAGGAAGGCCCTACAGAGGGATCTGGACAGGTTAGATAGATGGGCCGAGACCAACGGCATGAGGTTCAACAAGAACAAGTGCCGGCTCTTACACTTCGGCCACAACAACCCCATGCAGCGCTACAGGCTGGGGGAAGAGTGGTTAGAAAGCGGCCCGGCGGAAAGAGACCTGGGGGTGCTGATTGACAGCTGGCTAAACATGAGCCAGCAGTGTGCCCAGGTGGCCAAAAAGGCCAATGGCATCCTGGCCTCTATTAGGAATAGTGTAGCCAGCCGGTCTAGGGAAGTGATCGTCCCTCTGTACTCGGCACTGGTGAGGCTGCACCTTGAGTACTGTGTCCAGTTCTGGGACCCGCACTTCAAGAAAGATGTTAAGGTGTTGGAGCGAGTCCAGAGGAGGGCGACCAAGCTGGTGAAGGGTCTGGAGGGTCTGACCTACGAGGAACGACTGAGGGAGCTGGGGTTGTTTAGCCTGGAGAAGAGGAGGCTCCGAGGTGACCTTGTTGCAGTCTACAACTACCTGAAGGGAGGTTGTAGTGGAGTGGGAGTCGGCCTCTTCTCCCGGGCAACTAGCGATAGGACAAGAGGGCACAGCCTCAGGCTTCGCCAGGGGAGGTTCAGGTTGGACATTAGGAAGAATTTCTTTTCAGAAAGGGTTATTAGACATTGGAATGGGCTGCCCAGGGAGGTGGTGGAGTCACCATCTCTGGATGTGTTTAAGAAAAGACTGGACATGGCACTTAGTGGCATGGTCTAGTTGACAGTGTGGTGTAAGGGCAACGGTTGGACTCGATGATCCCTGAGGTCTCTTCCAACCTGGTTGATTCTGTGATTCTGTGATTTGGCTCTACTGGATTTCCCAGAAGGCACACCCCTGTTCTCCCCATGTACTGCTTTGCAAAAGGAGTTGAAAGAGATTACGTTTCCCATGGCTCAGATGGCTCTGGTTGTTATCAAAGTAGTCCCCAAAACTGATGTGGATGTGCATGAACAACAGGGGAAAATTCAATGAATAGTTGATTTAACCTCAGAACAAGCAGGAATTGTATCACATGTCAGGTCCCTTGAATGGTATCACTGCAAAGTTGATGGTGGGGCTTCCAGAAACCCCAGGAGTGCTGGTTAAAGATTTTAACTTTATTGCTAGGACATCCACCACTCCATCCATCAGGCAGTTTTAGGAGCAGCATTAGAGGAACCCCAGCTGCAGAAGAGAACTTGCAGCATTGGGTGTGAAGGATACTGAAAGCATTACTGGCTCCCAAACTGTTGGATGGTTGTTTTATCTGGAGTAACAGAAAGCTGAGGAATAACTAGAGCAATTAGTTATCAAGGAAGCATGTACTAGGCATGAGACTCAGGTTTTGTGTGGGAAGGAGCAAGGAGGCACCCTAATTAGGAAGACCAAGAACATAAACTTGCAATGATGAACAGATTGGTACTGGCTGAGTAGACACCTACCTGACATATAAACACCTATATGCAAACATGAGTTCATCTGGGTCAGAAACTCGCAATGCTGATGAGAAAGTGAGTTAGGACTATAGCATTCCCCAGTGCTAGCACTCTCAGGTAACTGGCATGCTCACCCCAACTTACACCCCTTTTCATTGACAAGCCGAGGTTCCTCTTGGACATAGTCATGCTGTTTGCTCTCCCTGCACTGAGCAGAGGCTCCAGAACATCGCTGCTCTCTTGCTTTAGAAATCCACTTCCAATTTCCAATGTGAATGTGTTGATAACATGTATTTGTACCGACACTACCCTTTAGTTCAGCAGAGTGCAGAATGGCTTTTAGTTTGCACTGAGTGGAGATTAAAATCTATATAAAGGGTAAATCCTGCTATAATAGCAAAGGCAGCTCTGACACTGTCCTGTAAGTCACTGTCAGGGCACAACTGCAAGGGCCTTTGAGGATCATATGGTGCAACTGAGCTCACCCAGACCACCTCACCATGGTTCAACACACATGCATGCGCCCTGTTGTGATAAGCCCATCGTCTTGTCTTGGCCTGCATTTTGTGAAAGAAGGCAGCCTGGAATACACTATGAAGTGTTCTGGGCTACACGCTAGGCCACTCTGTATTTCTTTTTTTGTCTCTCACGTTTGCGCTCATCTATGAGGTGTTTAATCCCAGCCCTTCTCAATTTAGGCCGTGTTTAGTTGTTGGTTTGCTTTTTTTTTTTTTTTTTTTTTTTAAAAAAAGGACATCGGTGGGTTTTCCTCTACCTTCTGATACTCAGCAATTCTGAAATAAATAATCCTTCCTTCTCGTAGCAGCTCCTGGTATTATTAAGGAAAATATTCAGTAGAGTATCTCCTCTGACTAGTCTCCTGAACATCTTTTACCTGATTAAGAATATGTTAGTTTAGTCCAAGAGACATTATGACAGACTGCTGCATTAGATCATTTTTTTTCCCTGGATGTATTTATCTATATGAATCTCTTATTCTATAATATGTTCTGGAGATGATTAAGAAATGTTTAAAATCTGACTGCCAGCATAAACAGTAGCTTGAATATGGACACGTATTTTACGGCGTGCATACATACCAAGATTACATAAATATGTTGTATCTTTTTAAGGATGTTAGTAGCATGTAATGGATTTTATACAATTTAGGTATTTTTGTGCTCAGTATTTTTTCAGTAGCTTTTTGCTCAAGACCTAACCTGTAGCTCATAATGCTTATAAGCCAAAGAGAACAGGCTGGCAGGAACCAAGGACATCTTGGGTATCTGACCTGTTTACGACAAAACATATAGATCGGGATACCAAAATGAGTATCAACACACAAGTAATCAGGGAGGCAACACACAAGTCATCAGGGAGAAAACAAATGAAGAAAAACAGTCTGTTGGGAGTCTTTTTTAAATGTAGCCCTTTGAAGATATGTGCATGAGCTAATGGGCAAATATTAATACAGTGGGAAATCAAGTGGGATGTCAACCATATGCCACCCATATCAGAGGAGCCCAAAAGAATTTCCCAACCAAGCCTACTTCTAATTTTCCACACAGCTGAAATGGGTTAAGTTGATGTGTTTGTCTGTGAGTAAATTCACATGTGGCTATCGATAAATATTTAGAATCTGAATAAGAAATTTTGGTGTTAATGATCTGTTTTCCCCATCGAACAGGACAGAGATAAAGCTGCAGCAACAAAAATCACTATATAATAATGTCGCACTCATCATTCAGTACAAAAATGGAAAAATCTCAATGTTCAATTTAAGAAAAAAATATTCTGCAATGACTATTGCAAATGACAGGGACAATAAGTATGTCATTAAAGCAAACAGTTGTTACTGTATATGATGACCTGTTTAGGATTATTTTCTTTAATTCTTCAACTTAATCTGATGATGCGTATAAAAATGGAGGGAGTTTATAAGTTCTTTAAAATGTCTTTTAAAAATTGCTGCGATACTTTCACAGAATGAACTCCCTTAGTATAAAACTTTTATCACAGGAGTGCAATTTCACATGCAAGAAACCCCAGATTTTTTTGTTTTAATGAGAAAAAAAAAGTTCCATCACAAAACATGAGATCTCAAATGATCCATTTGAATTATGCTTTATCAGAGTAGTTTGCTGCTGTCAGTTACACTTCCATGTTAATGCACAGCAAGTCTGTAATCACAGAATTTTAGAAAGACATTCCAGCACTGTAACATTTTAAATAGCCACGTTCCAGTGCATGCTCAAGGATGCATTTTAACTCTTCAAAGAATCCATCAAGTACTCTGGGCTGCTGCCTATTGAATTACTTACAGAGATTTCCTCAACTACAACAAGTTGTTGGAACCAATGTTTTACAGTTATTCAGCTCCTGATTTTAAAGTGTCTATGGGATACGAAATCGGTTTGGGTTTATTCTAAACCAGTGTTTTAAAGAGACATGGCTAGTTCAATAATGGTCCCTACTATGTCTAGGCAACTCCGATGATAAATTAAAATGGAGACTCACCGATCAGGTATTTTGGAAATACTGCACTATTTGGGAAGTGATTACTTCTCGCACAATTCCTAATTTTAAAAAAAGGTATCTCAACACTGACTTGCCAGAATTGTCTCTTGTAGCACATGGGGTATTTCATCCCTTTAAAGTAAAAACTAGAATCTCAATAAAACTTAAAAGAAAAAGCAAGAGATTTGAAACAATATGTTCTTTTAAAAAAACAACCAACCTTGCATGGCTCACTCAGTGCTCCTCCATTTCAGCTAGAACATGAAAATCTGAGGTACTAATTAGAAAATGATTACTTGAAAGTGAAACATCACCTAAACTGAAAATACCGAGTTAACAGTAGAACTAATGCATTTTAACATTCTTTCAATTTCATAATTAAACATATTTAAAACATAAGTAATCTGATAAAAATTATGCTTACTCTGATAACATCCAGTTAGAAATTGTATACATTAGCTAAAGTCACCTTCACTGAATTATGCAACATAATCTATGCCAAATTCTGGAAGGGACAAGAGCTAACTTAACTGTCTTAAATGTTGATAGTCTCTAAATACAAGGGTATACATGACTACATAGAACTCAGGCCAAATATATGGAAACTACATTCTTTAGTTATGATCCATACCATAGCCAGTACAATGCGGTAATTTAAAAAAAAACAAACAACAACAGTGTCTGGTCCAGCCTGGTAGGTGTTCTTTGTCCCACATAGTCACCTGTACCTGAAGGAGTGAAGGGAGGAGGACAGATTGTGACCCAATGGTGGGTCTCAGCAAAATGAGACACAAATGTGTGAAATTATGGCAGTCCTTCAACAAAAGTCCTGTGGAGTGGAGAGCTGTCAAAAGGTGGCTCTTACACACCACTGCTGCGGTGAACTCTGAAGACAGCTCTGCAGTACTTCAACTGAGGGGTTAGTCAGAGGAGCTGCCCTCTCCTAAGATGACAGGTGGTGACAGTACCAAAAGAAATTTGAACCCTGTATTTTTTAAGTGTTCTGCTTTCATTACAGCTACTGTTATTATCCTTCACACTGGCACCAGGACCAGTACTTCTGGCTACACTCAATGTTTCTCACCTTCCTGAGCACCTAGAACTGCATTACTTATCAAGTGAGCGTTGATGGAGCAGAGCCCCATCTATTGACTAGTACCTTCTTCTAAGAACTCCACATATATTCAATAGACTCATGCCAGAAGAGCCCATTTGTTCCAAAAAGATAAGTCACGTGCATCAGGCAGCAGTAAAGGGCTTGGAAACTACGCATCTCCCTTTTGGCAGATATTTGTGTAGAGAGCCTTTGCATTCATGCTAACGGGCTCTCCCAGCTTGTGTGTTCAGTATAGTACTAGAGCCTCAAGATGTGTCAATACAGAGCATACAGAAACTCTGCATTTGCATTCAAACCACAACTGAATTGAGACTTCTTTACCACAGGTTAAACCCCTCCTTGTTCAACAGAAGCCAGCAAACACTGGGGGCTCTTAACTCACAGAGAGACATGCAGCATTATTCCTTACTGTGGCTAAGAGAAAACTTTCAAATTCCTTCTTCCCTTCTGTCTCCAGAGCTATCTCAGCTAGGGGAAGATTAGTTATGAATGAGTGAGGTATAGCTCCCCTTACCTGTTTCTGGTATACGGCAACCTGCCTCCCATTCAGGTCAAGCTCTTCCCACTCCCAAGAGCTGCTGACAACACTGCTGGACCACACATGCAACTGGTTTGCAGCAGGACTGGGAAAAAAAAAAAAGAGTTGCTCTTCCGACTAGAAACTGTAATTTTGTATCATTAATTAAGCAAAAACAGTGAATACAGAACTCCTCGGAAAGTAAGTTTTACTTCTTTTTAGGTTTGAGAGTGCTCTGCTGTCCTGGTTCATCCTGTGGCAAGTCTGCCCATGTTCAATACTAAAATAAAAAGTAGTGATGTACACTGATTATTACAGCAGGTAGATTGTCCAGTCCTCATTTTAATGGTCTCTTCTTGATTTCAATCACAGACATACCCCTATTAGAGGGAATCGGAACCCAGTGCTCACATCTCCAGGACTTCCTATCAGTACATCAGAACACCAGGGTGGATATACATACAGATTCTTCACTGCACCAACTGTAGATGTGCAGGCTCTCAAAACAAACTTAGCAGTGTAAATTCAACCTTTCAGATACAACACCCTCCTCTGAAGCCTTATAAAATACCAGTGCAACACAGAGCCATTTTACAAAACAATTATCTTTATAGAAAGGTATTTTAGTGGTATATGCTGAGGTAAATAATAAAAACAGACCCAACAGAGGGCATGACCAGTGTTATGGAGAACTCTGGATGAAGTCTGGCTAAAAGCCTGTTTTATAAACGCTAGTATTTACCTACCAGTTATGATCCCTGGTAAGGTGCTTATTGCTGTAATACTTCAAAATTATTCTTCAGTTTACAAATTGAAAAATATATGAAATTAGATCTGTATGAATGTTAGGTATTAGCTGTCACAAATTTTAAAAGGCATTGTACCAAGTTTTCTTAATTTTTTACTAACCAATTTGATTGTAGCAGGTAAATAAACTACAGCATACATTTTACCTGACACCATGCATCAAAATCACCATAAAAACTAAGTTTATCAAAGTCCACATCCACAAGGAAAACATGAAAAAGTGCAAATTATGTACCCAGTATTTCTGTCACAGCTGTTTTTTCTTAATATGGCATGAAAAAGGTTTACAGCATATATTAAGAAAATTCTTACAAGTGTTCACCTCAATGCTTATATATACACCATTTTGCTCAAAGTGCTCACTATATGAAAAAAACTGATTGGATAAAAATATTTAAACAGTGCTTTCTGAATGTTCAGGGAAAATTCATATAATACATCAGTCCCATTTGTTTTCCTCTTCATTCAGTGCAATGAGATGCAGAAGTCACATCAACTTCACAAAAACTTTGCTTGCCATAGTGCCAGAAAACCTCAGTTACAGTGGCATTCTTGGTGTCCCATTGGGAGTGGGTCTTTTATTTTTTTGCATGTGGCTGTGATGTTTTCGAGATCTTACTACTTTCATTCTTACTTCAAATACTTCTTGTATGGCTTTTCGAAAACAATGGAAATTGTAGTCTATTAATCCTACAGAGACAGAAATGTTTTCCATATTAATAAAGACATTTATACAAATTAGGTAATGAAAAAATTATTATATTCTACATTTAGTGAGATACCACACTGTCTCTCTGGAGGTCACAATCAGTGAATTTTCCACGCATTTTTTCCTGTGCTAAGCGAAAGCACATTTGATAAATGCAAACAATTCAGTGTTTGTAAATACAAACAATTCATAGTTTCATACTATGTCAGATAGTAAATATACTTATTAGTCTTAAGAGATAACAAATAGAAGTTCATTGGCAGATAAAAATGCCTTAACTTCATAAAGAGCTTTGGAGAAGTGTTCAGTATACTATAAGAAAAACTGAAATCTTTCATAAAATATGGTGTCATTTTGTAAATTTGGTTTACAGAATAACTGTGATAAAACTAATTAGCATCTAGTAATCTACATTTTTTTTTTTATAATACACAAACTTTGAAATGGATACTTGTTAGAAATATTACCAAATAACAGCCAACTACATCTTACATTGTAATTTAAAAATAACACAATAGACATGCTGTTAGATTACATATCTATATAACAGGCAGATAATATTACCATGTGAGTGGGCTGAATGTGATCCCACAGAAAAGCTGTAAAGCCATATTGGTAGTCAATCAGAAGGCTTACTGGCTGCTACAATTGTGTAACACTGCAATACAACTTTAGAATTTTGGTACTGAGCTTATGATCCCATTCAAGGTTAATGCCATAAGCTTTCTTAACTCAAATACTGCAGTGTTTTCCACTTCAATTTACCTAACAGGAGATGATACATATTTTAAGTGGTTTAAATCCACTGTGTTACACTTTGATTTTTTTCCAGGAATTATTTTCCCTCTCCCTAGAGTTCAGAGAAAATATTATGTGGAAGTCACCAAGCACCAAAAGCTTATCTGTATTATAATACCAGAACTGTACTTTTAAAGAGTACAGGCTACAGAACTAACTGTCCCCAACTATGTAGACACAACAACCTGACACAGTTGTGGACAAACCCTCATGGGTGTCTTTTCTGAAACAGTGGTCTTAGTAGGTATGTCAAAGTAATACTTCTTATCCTTACAGCAAAAAACCCCCAAGAGACCACATCTACATTCATAGATAATAAAGGCAGTTCTGGTATTAAAGAGAAATTCTACCAGTTGAAATTCTACAAAATAAAAGCTAAATATCCTGTCAAACAGCCCAGCAGACATGGTATGAGTTCTGCATTCACAAATACACCAACACTGACTGGTGAATTAATATCACAAGATGGGGATACAAGCCCAGATGATGGCTCATTCCTGGTCTCAGGGCATTTCACTAAGACCAGTAACTCAGTGAACATCATGCCAGCGAACAGAGCAATCATGAACTAAGCTTTCAGTATTGACCTTGACCAGGGTCAGAGAGAGAACCAAGAAATTTTATGCACTTTTAACTGCAAAATATGAAAGCCATCTAGTTCCCAAATATGCAGCTTTTCAAAAGCCTCCTTTTAGAGATGAGAGAAGAACAAACGTATTTCTATCAGCCAGTTTCAACAGTCTTCCCTTGGTTATGGCACGCAAGCTGTTGCAAATGCGTATGCTGGCGCCAACAGGTACAAATCAATGTTAGCCAAGATAAACTGACACATTCTACTGTTGCAGATGGAAGCTTTACTGTACCAGATGTAAACTGTCATATGCTTTCATATTAGAAAGTTGTCAAATATATTTATGATTTCATCTTATCTTAATGTCAGCACAAATACCTCATGCCTTTAAACGTTATGTAAGCTCTATCAAGCTGTACTTACCTTTAATATTTGTGATAGAGCTAGAGACTGTTACCAGCTAATGACAACCACAGTTACTCATTAACTCACTAATGTAAGGGAAAAGTAATGCAATACTAGAAAACGGAAAAATACCTTTTCTTTCAAAGCTTTCTTCTCTGACAAAACAAACAAGAGCAAGGAATTTTGTCACCTCTTTTAAATAAAGGACAGTTGTATTGTTCAGTTTTATGATTGCCATTGATTCTTTGTCATAAGGAGTTCCAGTGCCATCATCTTTAAGCCTAAGGGGCAATAGCCAAACAAACAAACAAAGAAGAAAAGATAAGCCACCAGATGAGCTAACAGAAGTACTCCCACATTGGTTCTTTCACCAGAAAATCTCAAACTTTATGGAATTTTCATTTTAACCTTTCAGGAGACTCTTCTTCAAACTACACACTGTGTAAACTAAGACAGAGATTAAATCATTTATCCAATCACACACCAAATCTGGGGCTAGAAACCAGATTGTTTGATTGCCAAATACCTGAACTGGAGCCTTGTTTTTTCCTCTGTTAGTTACCAACCATTTACCACAAGGTTGTGTTTCCTTTTAATCAATGCACTACATTACGACTTTATCTAAAACATGTGAACCAGTAAGTCTGTACTGATAATTCCAAATCCAGTAACCTTGCTTAAGCAGTGGCAGCTGACTATACTTTAAGCCATCATGAGACTTTCCTCATGAGATGTTGGCTTTTGCAACATCATATCATGAAAAGAGATTTCTCCTTCACAGATGATGTGTCATGATGATCACTGTATTAGTTTTTTACCTTGTAATTCTACCCTCATTTCTGAATGCATACAGAGATCTTGTTAAATGGGTAGATACCACCAATCTCCCAGAACAATTAGTATCAATAATATATTAAGGCAGCAAGTTTCACAGATGCTCCAGGAACAGAGAACAAGAAATGAGTTGTAATATCATGTCTTTAGTCGACAGCTAAAAACATGGCAAGATTTCTGGTGATAAATGATAAATGGTTAAACAAAGGCAGTGGCAGAGTGACATTTTGTGAATAGAGAGCCCCACAAGTGGTGGTGTACAGATAATAATTAAATGCATAGTCTTTTGAACTACACAGCAGCATCTTTCTCTGTACAAAAAAAATGCCACAGAATCAGCATCCTTTATTGTAAACCTCTGTAAAACACAAGTTCTTGTACAGTTACTGAAGTGACCAACTCCAAAATCTAAAACACACAGTAGAATATACAAACTTAAGAAATTTTAGAAAGGTAGTCAACAATTTGTTATTCTTCTGAAGTTCTAATGCTTATTGCACATCTGCACCAGGATTCTCCCTCGTACCTTCTCCAAGAGTGCAACATGTCTATCAATGGGTAAGAATGCAAGGCTACCAAAGACCACCTCACACTCTAAGCATGCTGCGGTTTAGCCTCCAAGTCTATGCATCTTAATGCACTAATTCTTAATGTGCCCGTGCCTTTCCCAGGAATAGCTGGCATTACACTTGGCCAAGGGCCAAGCCATTTAAAACATAACTTGCAAGGAGATGTACAAGCTACCCCAGGAGACCTCCAGTTGCTAATGTAGGAGGGAAAACTGAAAAAAAAAAAAAAACACAAAGGTCCTGTAGGGAAAAGAGGATGAAGAGAAAACTGAAGCAGCTCTCTGACGCCACTAGCTATTAAAGTAAACAAAACTAAATATGGCTGCTCTTTTTTTAAAAATGGGAGACATCCTTCTGTTGAATTTGTCCCTGGGGAACAAAGAGATAATGTTTCCGTTTATTTTAGGTTAGTTACTTCCCACTCCTTCCTCCATATAAAATTATTAGCATAGAAAGAGGAAGGTGTTCACAGAAGAGTCTGGGCAGGGAGCAATGCTAGTTTCTGGCAGGGGATCTGTACCTCAGAAGCCTGTCGTTTCCTCCTTCTCCCCTGTCCTGACAAATTACTCTGGCAAATTACACATTCTCATTATTATTTATAGCCACACCATTCTAATTTTGAGGTAATTCAGATTCTAGGTACCCAGTTTTATTAAAAACATTAACAATTTACTTACCCATATATACAAGAAATGTCAATCACAACATCTATCATATCACAGCAGAGCTCATAAGTTTGCATATCCACTGGAGTACTGTCCGTCGCAATATAGATCTTGCTGACTACATCAAATAAAAACGCTTTTTCAATCCCAGAATTCTATTTAAGAAAAAAAGAAAGAAAAATTAGATGGAAGTCATGTCTTCAAATTAATACCAAGCTTTTTTGTTCCCCTACTTGCCTGTTACACAAAAAGCTAGGCTGAAGAAGTGGAAGTAAACTGCAATCAAGTGCATTTTGAAAGAACTGTACATACAGCACTGTTGTGTAGCAAACCTTCATGCTCACAGACCTTCCAACAGTTTCTGACTCTGAGCAGACATAATGACAAGTGGAAAAAGCAGGGGCAGGGAGGGATCTTCCAAGCTCAAGCCTTTGGGTTTTTGATTATAACAATGAATATTAAAAAAAAAAAAAAAAAAGAGAGCTGTAATTTAAAGTTATTCTAGCTGGACATGTAAGAAGGTAGAAACAAGGAAAAGAAAAAGCTGATGGACAAAGAAGGCAGTAGTGTTCAGGAACTAATTTCTCAAGGAAATTGAGAAATTGTCTCATTGGGGGTCTGTAGTTGTTTTACTGTCTGGTTCCTTAGAATATCTTTTAGGATCACAGGAGAAAGACCAGTGTTTTGATGGTGTTGTTTCAGTTTTCACATAGTATTGGTGGTTAAAGCCAAGTTTATAATGCTAAGGCTTGCTAATGTGATGACAGCTATGTTCCTGTCATCCTGCCAAGCTGATTAAGACTCTCTCCATACTGGAGATGTATCATATTTGCAGCTCTCAGAGACTAGCCAGGAATGCTAGCTCATACTCTTTGTGTAGATAAGTAAACTGCCATAAGCCTCGGCTTCCTGCAGAAAAAAAAAAAAAAAAAAAAAAAAGAGGAAAAAATGTGTACTGTTCAACTGAAAACAGTAGCTTTGCTTGCTGATATCAAGGGATTGCACCAGGGCAGCTGTCCCAGAATGAACACAAAGGACAATTTCCCAGTATTGATAAAGCTCAAGCTATAAAATATGCTTTAGAATAAGCTATAAAGTATGTTATACAAGAAGAGAAGAAACTTTCTCCCATCAAACCGAATTTTCGCCCCGTATGGGCTTCCCTTTTAATATGGTTTAGGACTGCTGCCACAGCAGTTTTGTAACTACCAAAAAACACACTGAAAACCCCTCATAAGTTTTAATAGCTTCAACTTCCTTTGTAGTTACAGAACTTTTCCTTTTTGCTGCTTCTTTCTTTTCTAAGTCAACTATTTAACACACAGTTAAGAGACTAAAGTGACCCTCCCATTTTCCAAATTTCCTAAAACAGGCAAAAAAATTTCAACCCTAGGTATGCTACTAACAATGGCCAGCAATATTTTGGGCATTTTCTTCTTAAAGAGGCTTAATTCTGCCACCATTGCACACACAATTAAGGCTGGAAACATCATTAAATAATAATAAGAGTATAGAGGTGAATTTCTGGCATTTCATTACAGAAAAGACTCTATGAGTGGCACATTTCAGTAATTCATTAATAAAAGAAATATTCAAAACAAAGCATACACTGTGGATACCTTAGGTACATGGGCTGAAGCACACAACGTACAAGGAGAGTCTCAGAGAACTGAGTTTGTTCAGCCTGAAGAAGAGAAGGCTCATTGTTATCTACAAATACCTAACGTAAGGGTGCACAGAAGACAGAGCCAAACTCTTCTCAGAGCTACAGTATTGAAAGACAAGAGGCAAAAGGCACAAGCTGGAATTCTGACTTGATATAAGAAAAAAAAAAAGTTTAGCATGAGAGTGGTGAAGCACTGGGAGCTGCTGACCTGAGAGGTTGTAGAGTTTTCATCCTTGGAGATTCACAAAGCTGGACTGGACCGAGCCATGAGCAACCTGCTCCAACTGGCCTGACTCTGAGCAGGAGGTGACCTCCAAAGGTGCCTTTCAGCCTATGCATATTTATTGTGGTTATTCTGGCCACATGATAGTTCTGTAATTTTTATTTTTAAATAATAATTCTGACAGCACCTCGCATACTTAAACAGATGCTGTCAAATAAGATTAATCACAAGATTCATCTGTAAATATAGCTGTAATTCATTGCCAAAATACATATTTGAAAATACAAGTCATTTTAGACAAAAGAAGTTGGAACTCGAGACCTGTAGTGTCACATGAGGAGTCGATTACAAAATTCTGTATTATATAAAGAGAGACACAGTGATCATTTCAGCTGTACAGCTGTATTAAGATGTACCTTAAATTATTAAGATGCCAGTGACAATATAATAACATTTAACAATGAGAAGTGATTTTTCCATCTCAGAACTCCGGCTGCTGCAGCCTGCCTGTACTTGCAGTGACAGTTTAAAAGGTTTTCATCTTGAGATGTTTGCCATGTTAACACCTGCTGGTAAAGGGCAGAGCTTGGTGTCTTAACTTAAACCATGCTCGTTTTCAGTTGAAACTAATACATCATGGTAGAACCGGCTGAGAAACCAGCATGTATTTGCTTCTGTCAAACTTTGTACGGTGACAGAAACCTCGGCGAAAGGGCAGGATGGACTACCAGGAGTAGTAACCACTAAACTGTACCCACATGACTTCACAGATTTGATCTGCCAGGGTTTTTAGCACAACTTTAACAGAAAAAGCAAAGGATTTGCCAGAACGTTTATGACAGAATTGCTCAAGGAAAAAAAATACCAGCATAAACAATAATTACAAGTCATAAAAAAAATCAGGAAACAGCGGATAAAAAGTATTATTCGAAGAGGCATTATATCATTAACGCTCAGTCAGGGAAAATGACAATAAGAAATCAACTGTTTGTTACTAGAGCAGGAGGGTTCCTTATTAGAGAAACAAAGGCCAACAGCTGCCTTATGGAACTGAATGAAATGCTGCCATTGATGTCAATGAGAGCAGGGCCAGAATAAGCAATAGTTATCTCTGACACAACCCTGCAGTCTGGAAAGAAGATGCAACATGAGCTAGAAGCTCTATCAAGCACTCTGAATAGATGTAAGAGTATTCCGTGGCTAATCTGAACCAAGCGAGTCATTGTAAAAAATCTTCTGCATATGAGATTTTATTCTGGATAGGTAAAAACCATGAGGTAGCTGAAATTCAAACCATGTTTCTCAACTATACTAAGTTTGGTAAAGTAGAAGGTAGCTTCTATTCTTTAAATGGAATGGGTTCAGTAAAACTGGCAGTATTACTCCAATTCCTATGTTAGGTAAACAGGCCTATCTTTTTCCTTCTAGAAAGTATGAAAAGTAAGCCAGAATTTGGCTCTAAAAAAAGTAATTTTTAAAAGAACTTACAGGATATCACCAGTCATTTACAGTTAGGAATGAATTTTGGACAGTTATTTAAACAGGTCTTGCAGCAAACCGCAGATTTAGTGAATGAGCTTTAAATACTACATTTGAATTTACAGATTATGAAATTTAAATCATTAAATAAACAAAACTGTACTTAATTTTATTTCTACCATGATAACTCATTGTTTGTTTTTAACACATACTTTTTAACATCCCTCACAAACCCCCAACAACCCTAAAATGAAAATCCACGTTCCTGTGTGTCACAACTTGATTGCTTGCTAAGGCCACACTAATTAAAAAACAGGTATCCTTCTATATGAAGCTGATAAGAGTGTTAGTCACGTAAGATTTACATGGGTTTTGAATGCCAAACCAGCTGTTATTTTATGCTTTGCAAGTAGTTACATTAAAGAATGTAGAAGCAGTATTATCACACTGATGGTTCCTCAAACGTACAAGCCAACGCACTGTGGCACTATAAAGTTAGGCAAAAACCTGCTGTGAACTTAAGAGTGATCACAGATACATTTTTGTAATCATCGGCTTTTTGTGTTGGAAGTCTCCATGGCATAAATGAAAGCAAATCCTCATGAATAATGCTGCAAAACCCAAGCTAGAACACCAACACACCCCACTTTGATATCGAGCACACTGGCTTCCTTAGGTAAGCCATGATCAAAATCCATGTCAAGATTTGTTGTCACTAAGTTGGCTAAAGTAAAGAGGCACCCGCTAACTAATTCTATGCTGGAGAATGATGTTTAGTCTTCCTGTGGTTGCAAATAGAGTCATTCCGAGTCTCCTGTCTACAGATACAAGATACTGGTAAAAACAGACAGCAAGCATGCTGAGGACACAGTGGTGCAGCTACACCTTGCTCTAGGTTATTAACAAACTGAATTGTGCTCTACTCGGAGCTAAGTAACAGTCTGAGACTGTTTTCCCTACTGAATAGGGGAAATAGCGGACCTCTTACTTTTTTTGGACTTCCCATTTATTTGAAAGGCTTGTTTTTCTTTACAAATTACATCTGGTATTCTAGATATTATTCGAGCTGCCTTCTGGGTGTTCCAGGCACACAAGCAACTGTCATCAGTCATTCAGGAAGCAGCTCGATTCATCTGGTGGTTTGGCAGAAATTCTTCACCAACTCCAAACAGTGAGGAGACCCCCCCCCAGAGATCTGACTCACGATATGAGTGACCGGGGTGACTGTGGCACAAGAAGGACTATCATGCAGACAGCTTTCTCTTTAAGACTGTATAGCATATTCAATATCCAATTGTTCCAGGACTGTTGTCATCACTCCTTCATTACCTTTCTGTCCTAAGTGGAGTTCAAGAATGGATGATAACTGGTATATGGCCCAGCCATTTTGGTAGGAACAGAGCTTTGTAACAAACCATTCATTATGAAATAGCATCATTTGTTGCCTAATAGTAAGAGAATAAGTTTTGGAAAGACCTTCCTCTAATCCTGGCTCTCCCTTTCAGCAACACATCCAACTTTTCTCTCTCTCTCCATTTTCACACCCTACACTGAGAAACTGTGAAGTCTAATTTTACCTTACAGGCTGTTGAATGATATTAAATAACTTCATTACTTCAAAATCACAAAAAGGCATAACAAAATACCTTGCTTAGAATTTGAAGCTTGATAAATTAATGCTAGATGCAAGGTGCAAAATTAGAATACTGTGAGAAAGGGTGCGGTTAGTTTCAGGAGCCGCTATGACCTGACTTAACAACCACCAAAATGGGGAGTTCTCCCTTTTCACAACCTACTCACTGCATTCCCCTTTGCTCATGGCCACATGTTCCCATCTTTTATCTTGTGCCAAAACAAGAGCATGTTGGACTCCACCATAACCTCCTTTTAACTAAATTGAACAGTGCATTAGTGTGTGTCATACTGACTCCACGAGGTGAGTGTCAAAACCAGTACAAAGGAGAGGAAGGGACCGCACATACACGAACAGTGAAGCAAGCAATTACTTCCACAGTGATAACACAGTGATATACAAAGCTCTCTAACTGGCCTTGGGAGTAACTATGGAAGCTGTGAAAGTTGTGATGGACTCTACCTCTAAAAATTTCA
The DNA here is from genome assembly GCF_013368605.1 of Nyctibius grandis. Taxonomy (NCBI): domain Eukaryota; kingdom Metazoa; phylum Chordata; class Aves; order Nyctibiiformes; family Nyctibiidae; genus Nyctibius; species Nyctibius grandis. The sequence continues at coordinate 89,780,418 of NC_090658.1, read as the reverse complement.
AGACAAACCAAGATTTTCTTAAGCAGGTTAAATTTCGATACAAAGTAGAATTAATTCTAGGAAGCACTACAGACAGCTCTACATAAGAGGTCAGACTAGATGACATTTCTTTAAGAATTTGTTTACACAAATTTTAAGTACCACTTAAACAAATGCATGCAGCACAGACCTTTGCAACATTCAGATTAATGTATGAGCAGAAAAGTGATAGCTGCTAACCCACTTTATGTGACTCAGGAAATACTGCGAGTATCTCAGCAGCTTGACAACGCTGTTTAACAGACAGGGAGGTGAGGCCAAGCAATGCATGTGGGTGCATTTCAACTAAGTTTTGGTAGTTCTGCTGGTAGTTCACATTGCTCATAATCTCTCAGAAGGCAGCAAACAGAATATCTGAACATGCATGTTGGACATAGCCAGACCTACAGACAAAGTATATAACAAGTACTTACTGAAATAAAGATGTTAAGCAGGTTTTCCAGTGTTGGGAGCTGTGGAATCAGTTTCTGTACCACTTTGCTAAATGCTTCAAATATAGAATGATCATATATGCTTGTCAGATAAAAGCTGGAAAAAAACGTCACCACATTTTCCTTTTAGCCACATAATGTGAACATGATGTACCTTTCATAATATGAGTGAAATGAAATATTGTCAAACAGCAAGCGCCTACACTTATGGAATTACCCCTTGTGATCAAAAGTCACGTTATGATTGAAGCATGGGACTCCATCTCTATATAAAAAAAAACCCTAGACACTGCAAACTAGGCCTCAATGTAGAGCTTCATGATTCAACTCCCACCTTGGCATTCTTATGAAAATATTTTTCAAATTGCAGGAGAGGAATATTACTGAGTGTGTCTGTTGTGATCTGCTTTTTTGAAAGCTGTGGACCCATTTATCAATGCAATGATGTGGTCAAGTTGTTAAGAGCTCTAAAGAGCTGGCATGTTCATGGAGCAGGTCTCTCTTTTTAATATATTTGTACTTGGCTTTAGTGTTAAGAAAGACATGACAACCTGATGTTGTCTAGTTCCAGTCTGCAGAAGTCGACTATTTTTCATTATTTGCTACAATAATCTGCTTTATCAGCAGACATAAGGCAAAGATACAGCATCTGTCTTCCCAAGTGGCACCAAGCAGGCTGCAGCAGTGAGGACTAGTGATTGGGAGGGGACTGTGAGGCAGAGAGGTTTCAAAGAAGTTAAAAGTGATGTAGGTGGCATATATGCTCTACTGGCTGGAGCTCTACTGGTTGCTGTCACTGTCCAAGTAACTTATTTCAAGACAGCAGCTGCAGCAAAAACTGGTAGGATGCTGGAGTATTTGTCATCTGTTTTTAAGCACATGTCCTTACATCTTTCCCTCCAAGACAGCAATCAGAAATAAGATACTTTGTCTGGCCCAGGTTAAATCAAATGTCTCTGATCATCCTTTTCCTTCATATATCAAAAGCTTGTCACCTGCTACTTCAAGAGAACAGAAAATGGTAACTTGTTAAACAAGCTGCTGTCCCCTTTAGGATTCTCTGCACAGCAGCTTTTCTCACCTGAGGTGAATCTTCTCCAATCCAGCATCTGCAAGGTCATCATTTGCCCTCTGGTGAATATCTCTTTGCGTTTCAATCTTGTGATCATCAGATAAACCATCCACTTTATGGATAAAGATTTCAAAATTGATATCTGGATTCACTTTATAGGCTCTGGTCACAGTAAGATGCAGCCGAGCTAATGCTTCCATATAATCATCCTAATGAAGTAAAAAGAAAAGCTACAACTGTAGGAAAGTTCTTAAAAATATATATAAAATTTTATAATACTTACTTTTAGATAATGCTACAGATCAACAACAGCTCAATATTTGTATTTCTTATTAGTAGAAGCCTGAGCCTACATGCAGCATGTGCAGCAATCTCATGCTGTCAGCACTTAGGAATCTGAGCAAGAACCGTGAGATGTTAAAGCAAATTAGTTAACTTCTGAACATACTGCAGAGAGAGACTAAAAATAACCAAGCAGCTCTTCAAGTTTTAATGACTTTCTTTTAATGTGTATTTGTGATGTAAGTTATTTATTTGCTTTGAAAAAAATCTATGCTTTCCAATCCATTTGTCTATTGCTGAAGGAAGAAAAGAAAAAAGTAGCTTAAACCCTTTTCTTACCTGAGAATCAATAACAAATATCAGTGCTCCAGTGCCTCTGAAAATCATCTCATAATCAAACGTAGGGTCAAAGAAGTCAATCTGCCCAGGAAAATCCCATATCTGAAAGTTGACAAAGGAGCTGTTGGAAACATCCTCTCTGCAGATCTTGTTTGTGCTCTCCAAGAAGAGAGTCTCATTCGGTGACATTTTGTGAAAAACAACTTTCTGAATGGAAGACTTCCCACTTCTTCTCAATCCCATGAGCAGGATTCTTGGCTTAACTTCAGTACTGAAGGGATCATTGAAATCCAAAACTGCATAAAATAAAAATCACACAAGAAGAAAAGTAATATACTATAGCAATATAACCAGATAACATGCATTTGACTTTTATTTTCATGACATTTTTACTTGGATATATGCAAATATTACCAATTTTTAAGCTTAGCAAGCAGTGCTACAGGCATTTTAACTTGAATTATTTGCCCCTTAGGCTATACTATCAGAAAACCTACTTCTCACCTGTAAGACGAGACTGCAGAAGGCTGGATTGCTCAGTTTGTATGTGAAAAATGTGTTATGACACACAGACATCCTAAAACACCCGATTTTACTCTAATGAACACTATGTCACATACATTCTAACTCAACTTTAAAAGATTATCACGTGGTAACAAATACCCTTGTCAACCGATAGCTACATCAGACTGCTGGAAGAAAGGAGTAAGTTTGTGTTAGTTACATCTGCGTGATCTTCCTAAGGCAACATGAGGGCTTCCTTCCTCTAAAATAAAGAAAATCACACATCCCAGGAGCTATAGGGAGAAGACAACTCAGCAGGCACACGCTTCCTCTATGTTGGGACTTAACAACATAGTACTGAGCTCACGAGGAGTCCGTTTCTAAGGTGGTTAGGATTTCACCTGCTATTGAATAATTTGTGTTACGATCTGTATAAGTTTGTTATCCAAGAAATAAGATTACAGCATATCCCTTGCCTATTTGCAAAACAAAGGCCTGGCAACACAATGATGTCATTGGGTTACCTAGCTCAGTTTGAAACTGGTACCGCTAAACCAGAACATTTTCTAGTGCTGATGCAGTTATATTAGCATAAAGGTAGTTACGGGAGTAAACTATTCTGTTATATGTGTAAGCACATGAATGTATAGCTAGCTACACCTGTAACCACACCAACTTAATTTTCAGGTATCTCTAATCAAAACAGCTACAACAGTCTCAATTGCCGCATTTAGCTGGTCTGTAACTTTGAAATGCCCAAGCTGAAAACAGTACTGCATGTAGATGTAAAAAGCTTTCAAACACCTCTGTGATATCCTATCTGCAGCATCAAACACGAGCAACGCAAAAAAACTGAGCTGTCAATGCTAAATCTGCAGAGTAAGGCTCATAGCACACAGTGGCCAGGTTTAAAATACTAAGCAAACAGGCTGAACACACTAGCTGTCAGGCAGACCTTCTCCCACCCACTGCAGTATAGCCTATTCAACATTATTCAGAGCACAACATAATTGCATTTCTTTGTCTTTTTCTGCTGGGATAAATTGTGAACTGCAGAGAACTGGCACACATTTGTTCACACACATCCTTCCTGCATATGCCCTGCATACTTTAAGTGATCAACTTTATTCCAAAAATATGAAAATCCAAAACAAGAAACCTCAGCAACAACGACTTGGACCTGTCAATTTACTGCATAGCCTTATGGGTTGGAAAACATGGAAAGCTTGAAGGAATCTTTTGCCTTGGAACATGTTTTGTACCCAGGGGTGGTGATCACATCCATCCTCCTGTGTTCCTCAAGACTCGCTCACAACTTTCAGAAAACACAAGAGCAGGATGCGGCTGCCAGGGGGGCACAGAACCTTGTTCATGTCTGTGCCTCCTGAGCTTCAGTTACCCAGAATTAGGGCTTCTCAACTGAAGGCATTGCGGTGTTAGCATAAAACATCCCTTGGCACCATCTACTGGCTTGTCAGTGGTTAGGCCACTCAGCGTGGGCCCCTGTCACCACAGTGACTGACTGACATGGAGCTGAAACCTCATTATTGGTGGGATCCTATCCATTTTAAATACACTTGAAAGGCCTTGACAGGTATTACCACTTACTGTGCTCTTGTCAGTTATCACACAGGAAACACTGCCAGGCTGGAGCAGGGTCACAGACAAAACCCCTTCAAGCAGAACAGTGACAGGGAACTCCATATTTCATTAATGTGCATATATCCATACATCATGCAATTTGCATTCTGGCCATCGGAAGGGAAAATAATTTATTCAAAGCTTTACAAGAACTAATTTGAATAAAATACTTTATAAAGGCATATAACGAACAGTCTTCTGGTTGAGGCTTTATTGCATGTTTCAAAAAATAAAAAACCTCCCATTTGCTCTGCACACAACAGAGCTTACGAAGTCTAATTTGCTGTGGATTTGTACTTTGTGTCCCCTTCCTCTCCCCACCACAATAACACCAACTTCCCCCTGTATGTCTTATGACATATCCTCCAAATAACAGATATGACATGCTGCGGCTGATCCGGAGCTCAACACATGCCGGTTGGCTAGACCGTACACATGTTGTACACAGCTTTGCCAGCTGCTGCCACGGAGAGCACACACATATGCTCGCCTGTCCCTCTGAGGACACTTTCTTTTGGGTCTCTCTTCTGAATGCCAGTTTTCATCAAACTTGTGGGGTCTTAATCATCTTTGAAACATGTTTTGTTCAAATTTGGTTGAAGGTACACAGCAGTTTCCAAACCTCTGACTGGTGATGAGACAACCAGAAGACATGCTACCTATATAACTCCATTTTTTTTTTAAGAAATGGGCTAAAAACCTACATGTATGTAAAAAAAATATTTTAAATAACTTGGGGTTTTACATTGTTGTTGCATTAAATTATTCCAGATTGTTAAGATTTTTATGGACTGTAATACTTACTAAAAAGAAATTACTTTACATTAAAGCCATACTAAAAAAAAAACACAGTCACAAGTGCAGAGTTACCAATGAGAAGAATGAACACCAGCTCTTCTGCTAGTAAGACTGTTATTTACCTTCTGAAATCCTGCCAGTTCAAAGACAGGGAAATGTAAATTGAGTATCATCCAAACCTGACTAGATAGCAAGGCTGCTATAGCACTTTCCTCTGAGAGAGAGCTAAGAGATTACCTTATATGTAAAGGAATTGGACGATGCGCTGCCTGCCCACATTCCTTTGCAGAGTACATGACAACTCCTCCTTTAATTTGCCACAGAAATGCCACTAGATGTATCACCGCAAACTCCCAGACTAGGTTATGGAGTGAGATCATAATATGCCTAAGAGAAACACTAAACTCTTCTCTATTCTGTAATGGGAAAGATAACTTTCCCTATTGCGAGATGCAACACGTTGCCAGTTTCATTCGCTTCTGCCAAGGGTAAATGTGATAAAAGGCCAGTTTCTAAGGCATATCAACAGTCCTTCATATTTCAACTTTTCTAAGCAGCCATAAAGAACAGGTCACACTGGTTAGAGGCTGTATTCTTTGAAGTATTTACAAATTAAACTTCACAAACCCAAAAGCACTTTGCTCACAGAGAAGCACTCAATTCCTTAGAAAGTTTCTGTAATTGCAGTTGTGTCCTTGCTTATGGAGTGCAATTTGCGTGCGTTGCAACATGCAGAAGAGCCCAGCTCTGAGGAGTTAATTGAGAAGCGCACGTAGTAGTCCTGACCTGTCTCACCAGGACGCGCAGTCCACAACGAATACTCTAATATCTCCTTCACGCTATTAGAGATAATAATTGATAACTAAAATAGCTTTGAAGCCCATCCTGAATTCCACATCAATTGCAATTAATTATCAAGGCACGTGACTATCAGTGCTTCACAAGCGTAGGTGACGGGGATGCCACCCTGGAAAGTGTATTTGTAGATCTCACCAGTTTTCAAACATGCAAATACACCATTGCAGTTCATCTGCTTAAGCGGCGTCAAGCCAAAAGAAATTATTTTGCTCGTGTTACTGTCCGTAAGGTAACAAGCCTCTGAGTCTAGTTTGAAAATAATGCAGCTAATAATGATTATTTTTTTGACCACTAATGCAATTATGTTATTTTTAAGTTTTAACCATTTTTGTGTAAAGAACAATTAGCAGTCCCCAACTTTCCACTCATGTACCTTCAAGCCCATTGATCTCACAGCATTTCCAGTACTACTGCGACTGTGATATATGCAGCACTTTGGAGTGCTGTCAAGACAATAGCCTTACAAAACACACACAAGGAACATCTTCAACGCTAACAGATGGCCTGAGCCTAAAGAGTTAACAGAAAAAGCTTATATGCAATCAAGAAAGCTGTTCAGCTACTGTGGGTTCATAAACATTGCAGAAATGCCTGGTGGAAGGAAATTCTTGTGGCTAAAGACTCAGAACCAGAAGACCTGGTTCCACTCTGCCACAAGTGCAGCACTCTGCAATGATATGTCTTAAAGCTACTTCCTTGGACACTCTGCAAAGGGTTTCCCCACTTCTAAATACTTTTTAATTGCATATATCAAAAATATGACTAGGCTTTATGTAAACTAAGTGCTTTAAGGTCTCTGAATATGACCCCATGTGTAAGGTCTCTGAATATGACCCCATGTGTAAAGTAAAAAGATTAAGAAGAGGACAAGAGACGTGGTTTCAGCATTCAGGCTGGAGACAAGAAACCAGTATGGGTGAGAGAGATGAACAGTATGAAGTTTTGAAATCTCCCATATGCCTATAAGCACAAATTACATTTTTACTTTTAAGCCTGGCTTCTCCCTTCACTTTCAACAGCCAGGCATTGAAGCTGTTCTCCTTATATTGCCCTTTCCACGCTTTCTTTGTAGAAAAGTGGAGGCTGTGACACTGAATTTTGGACTACTTACTGTACAGATCCAGAAAGACAGAGGACAAAAACCGAGAAAAGGAAAGCCCCTTGCCCAGCAGCCCAGTGTTAAATAGACGAAACACAGACCCAAATCCCAGCCCCCTCCATTACATACGTTCTATGCCTCTTTCTCCAGGGACTTCAGAATGAAACAGAAAGCCAGGGGATCTGGACTGTTAAAATGGCCCTTTGTTTTAATCCTGCGTAAAAAAGGTCCCTGAATGGACTGTCTTCTCCTGTTATTCAGCATGTAAAGGTTTATTGCTGTTAAGTACAATATTCTGATGTTACTATGAAGCAATTTTTAGCAGTCTAACAAAGTTCCTATTGACAAATATCCAAATAAATTCCTCTGAGAACAGAATATGGATTACTTCTCTACAGAAAACACTAAGTTAGTTTAGCACTAAAGAAATATGCTAAAATATATTCTCTTTGCATCGAAATAAAGGCAATTCTTTAGCAGTTTCAAGTAAGACTTTAATTAGTCTCAGCTACAGCTCTTACATCCTAGCCTTTAACCATGAAGGCTTATACTCAAAGCACTGACCTTCCCCCCCTCCCCAAAACTGCATTAGTCAATGTGATACCTCCCATGGCAGCCTGTAGGACTGAGCCTTTAAGGAGAAGGGTTCTGCATGCTAATAATTAAAGTAGCCTTAAAACATGTGGCCTTTTATTATGCTCTTATAAAAAAAGCAATTCTTTTTTCACCCCGAGATACTGAGAGTTCTCCAAGCTCCTTTGTGAAATACATCTAAGAAGAATGAATTCAGGCTCTGAATGAAAGCAACAGGCTCTGAGCTGGCATTGCCTCTTTTTACTGAATGAGGCTGCTTTTCCTGGCAAGCCTATCCTTCCTAGCATCACCATCCATACCGACACGGATATGCAGCAAGTAACGCGGGTCCTCACATGTACAGACACACGGACAACAGACATTTAGCAAAGCCTGCCGCTGTGGGGACTGACATTCACAGCTGCAGAGCAGCCCTGGACACAAGAGCTGCGTGTTGCCGCTGCCTTTTACAGCCTGACACCCAAGCCCTCCCGCCTCCTTGGCACACTCAAGTCACATCACCAGGCTGTGGCCGCTAATAACAACTCTCACCCCAGACATGGAAATACTGAAAGGAGATTACCCCCACCATCACTTTGTCCGCACTCCTTTTACCTCTTCCCCGACCCTTCCTGCTACCTCTCAGCCCTTGCTCTGCTCCCGCCTCAGAGCTCCCCGCTCTGACCCCACGATACCGCCCAAGCAGCGCCCCGGCCCCGTCCCCTCCCCTCCCACGGTCACCTCCGCAGCATCCCCGCTCAGCCTGGCCTCTGACCACCCACCCCCCTCCCCAGCGAGGCCTGCCCTCCCTCCGGACACCTCGTCTCCCCCACACCGCTATCCATCCCTGGCTCCCTTCGTGCCCTGCTCACCCTCGCCGTGCCCCGTTCCCCGGGGCGCCGTGCCTCCTCCCGGACCCACACCCGCAGGCAGCCAAACCTCACCTTCTCCAGCGGTGGCCCCGTCCCGCCCGCCACGTCCCTGCCTCGCCTCACCCCCAACTCCGCGCACACGGGCCCGGCCCTCTCCCGCACCTCGCCCCCCTGCCCCGCCTCACCACACCCGCACCCGTTGCCGGCCGCTGCCCCACAGCCCCCGCCGAGGCCGGTGCCTGCCCCCGGCTCTCCGGGAGCAGCCCCCGCAGCCCCACGGCGGCCGCCACACCGCTCCCCGCCGCTCCCCGCCGCCCCCGGTGCCGGTGCCGCTGCAGCCGCCGCGGGTGCCACTCACACGCCTCATCGCCGCCGCTCTCCGCGTCCCCGTCCGAGAAGGACTCGGCCCCGTCGGCGTAGCCCGCCAAGCCCACGATCTCCTCCTCCTCTTCCTCCTCCTCGTCCCCCTCCTCCTCCTCCGGCAGCTTCCTCGGCACCTGGCTCATGCCGGCCGCGCTCCCGGCGGGGCTCCGAGGGCCCCTCTGCCTCCGGGCGGCCTCGGGGCGCGCCTGGCCGCGGGCGCGGGGGGGCCCAGGTGCCGCGCTGGCGCCGTGCCGTGCCCCGCCGCCGCTCCCCGCCGCCGCCGCTCCCCTCCCCCGCACGGCGCTCGGCGGAGCGCGCGGCGCAGCCTGCCGGCGGGGCGCACAGCGAGCGGGCGGGGGAGGCGGCGTGACCCGCGTCACCTGACGCGGCCGGTCACGGGCCGCCGGGGCCTCCGCGCTCGCCCAGGCCCGGGCGCAGGCCCAGCCCCGCTGCTGGCAGGCACAGCCGGGCGCTGCTGTGCTCACAGACGGGCTCCGGGGCCTGCCAGGCGCCGCCGCCTCGACCCCGGCCCTGCTGTCCCGCGGCGCCCTGCGCGGGCCCAGAGACACCCGTGGGACCGGTGCACGCACCAGACGCTGCCTGTGGCGTGCGGGGGGCCGGGTGGGTGAGCGGCGTGGCGGCGGCGGCGGCCAGCTGTGCCAGTCCGTGGCACTAAAATTCCTGCTGGCGTTTTTATTACCGGTAGCCCTCCTGGGGGTGTTCGAAGTCACTCAGGTCCTGCAGCCTCACCCTGCACAGAGCCCAAAAGCGGGCTCTTGGGGTTCTCCTGCGTCACCCCCACACACACCTCTGCCTTCAGCATGTGGGAGACCACGGGCCTCGGGCAGAGCCCGTGTCTGCCCCACGCTGCCCAGTTGGTGGGTCGCCATGCCCGCTCGGGGCCCAACTGGTGCTGCTGCCTGCAGCCTGCCCAGTGCTCCTTCCATGCTGACCACGTCATTGTATGGCCAGGCCCAAAATGTTAAGCCAGGCACTAATGATGGGTGATAACATACTTGCAGTGTAGGTGAAAGAGATTATTTTAGAAATAATACTCTGGATGAATGACTAAAGAAAGCCATAGTAGTGAAACCTCCTTGGAAGAGGATGGGATTTTGAAGCCCCTGACAGACTGAGGTGTGCTCAGCTGCCTACCATTGCTTCATGCAGACCTGCACCATGAAGACAGACTTTCTGCCCCTCAGCCAAGCCCCTTCTCAGGAGTTTCCAGTGCTGTTCTTGTTGTCTTGTACCGATCTTAGCACCAGAGCATGTGTGTTAGCCCCTGGCTGTCATCCCACGCTGCCCACTGTGGTGACTGGCAGCCAAGTTCCCAATTCTCCAGGAGCACATTTTCCTCTGTTTCTGTTCCTCTCTTACTGCTTCTTCATGTTTTGTTCTCCCTCCTTGCATTCAATGCAATGGTTGGACTTATGTCCGGAATCCCCACGTGTTTCCTGCAGCTGATTTTCCCACCTCTACGCTGCATGACAGTCTTCTCATCACCAGGCCTTCCAGGCTGCACTAACCCACTTGAGATAATGGAGGCACACTTTTGTTCTGGGAGTGGGAAAGAAATCCACCTCTCATGTTCCACATCATGACAAATCTACCAATACGTGGATTTATTGAAATGCCTTTCTTTATTCTCAACTGATCAACCTGCTGGGAAGTTTTGCTTGAACAGATTAACAATGTAGCAAAAGATCATGGGAAACCTTTCAAAGTTAAATCCCTCACAAGGAATTAGGACTTAAAGTTTGAAGCAGGAATTTTTCCCAGTCATGTTTTCAGCATTGTGTCTTGGGGCAGCCCTGAGAGGCATTAATCTACTGAAAACTCCTGATGGAAAGAGGAGGAGAGTTTCCAGGTCTGTAATGAAGGACCGTCTATCTCACTCACCAGCTGACCTGCACAGAAAGGGCTATTGGGCTTCAAGGCTGGCTATGGGAAGTGGGTCTTGCCCAGAAATCTGACTGTCTGTATTAGATTTCTTTTATACAAAGAGCTATGAAACATCACCAGTGAGAGAGAGAGAGAATAATTTGGAGATATTAAAATACTAAATCAGGGTGTAGAAGCTCAGGAATGACAGGACTGGTTACAATGCAGCTCTTCCCACAACACTGATGTCAGTAATCTCCTTCCTGCTGGACCACAGCGTCGGGTTCAAAGCCACGTAGATTCTAGGCCCATCGCCACGTAGGTTTTTAGAGTAGGGCTGAAGCACTTCTGCAACCCCTTGGCAATATAATCTGTTCTGGACTCCACAGAAGCTTCAGGGCTTGTTTCTCCTCTGTCCCTTTGCCACCAAGTTGTTCTCTGTCCCCTCTGCCCCTGGCCTTTTTCTTTCCTTCTTTTTCTTTTGTCAGGTCATTTAACTTTGAAGCTTATTACACATAATGAAACAGCGCCCAGTCTTCAGTCACAGGACTTGTAGGAAGGGCAGGTAGGCATGGGCTTGAGTCTTTGAATGTATGACATGTACAGTATTAGATGTGACTGGACTTTGTCTGCAGGGAGCTGCAGTTCATGGGCACAACATACTTTCAGTAACTTCAGGCAGCTGAGGGAATCCCTCATGAATTTCTCTTCCCAACAGAAAAAAAAATCCAGAAGAATACAAAATTGGTGGTCTGGATTAAAAAAAAGGTTAATGATAATTAAGCACAGGGAATGGTCCCACTGGCATCCACACAATCAAGGGAGCCTATCTGCATCTAGGTTTGCAGGATCACGACAGCATCTTATCCTGCTTCTGTTAAAGGGGGAAAACTCCCCTTAAATAGATTGGTGGCAGATCAGTGCCAAGAAAGCCTTTTTCTGCAACATGTTAACATATTGTTTCTCAATCGTAATGATCAAACATAGCCAAAGTAGTCCTGCAAACATTTACATATATGGAACTTATTTAACATATAGCCTAAATGCTACTCACACAAATACTTCCATTCCTACCTCAGAATTTTACACAATATCAAGTAAAATAGAATTCCCATGAAGTAGGCCTATCCTCACTATGGAAATGAGCAAAAAAAATTATAACATGAGGAATTACAACATATTTTTATGTATTTTAGCAGTTGCATTCTAATTCCAGTAATGACACCAGACTTCAGAGCAGTGCCATAGTTTTGACAAAGATACAAAGCTTTGCTGAGATCCGAGAGGCGTCAGAACACAAACTTCAGTCCATCAGTCTTTCCTGTGGAGCACCAAGGGTTTTGATGTGAACCTATGGCGTGACTATTGCCACAGAACGATGAATGCCATAGTAATTGTTTAGTGAAAAATGCGTAAGTAGAATCATCTGCAAAAACATTAAAAAGAATATATTCGTCATGTAACTAGATAGTGCCTGTGATACTTCAACGTTTAGTTCATTTAGGGCATCATCCTGAGAATGCCTTCGAGCCAGAGGAACGGCCTCTGAAAGCGATGTGCCTGTGGGAACAGCCGCTTGCTTTCTGTTTTCTCCTTCATTTTACTCATCATTTTACTCAGCCTACTCACACAAACTCCTTTCTCCTGTACTGGTGTCTACAGATGGTCCCGTCTGACTTGCCTCCCTACCAGTTTGGGAATTACCAATGTACACACGTAATTGCCTACACATATCCATGACTTCAGTGAACCGAAGGTCCCTGGGACGCTGTCATAGCTAGAGGGGTGGGTGAGGAGGTGAGCAGGCACAGCCAGCTCTCCAGTCAGCCCTCTCTGACCTTCAGCCCATACTTCAAAGCTCGCTGGCTGGCTCCCTGCTGCAGTGAAGGGCATCTGGCCTCCCCGAAATTGGTTTTGCAGCACTTCTGCTCCTACGCAAATTATTATGAGCTTCCACAATTAAGTTGCAAAGGAGCTTCGGTTCAGGAGAGCATCCAGCTCTCCAGGAGCCTCGCCCCAGCCAGAGCCCAGCATTCCCGGACCACGGTGGGTAACTCGCCCTGCTCGAGGCCAGGCTGGCAATCAGGACCTGGCTCCAGGCTTGCACTAGCCCACCCCTGCCTGTCATCGGCTCCGCTGCCCGCGCCAGTGCCAGGTAGGGGGGGCTGTGGCCCCCACGCCTCCACACGCGACCTTCCCTGTTTCCTCGGTGGGGAATGGCTGTGAGGAAAGCAGCCCCATCACAGACGTAGTTATGCATCTTCTGGAAGATTTTATGTCTATAGACAGAGCAAGCAACAAGCATACACCATGAGCCACAATCAAACTCAGTCTTTCCATTAATAGTTGCACACTGAAAAACAAGCCAACCCCTTTTCCATCAGGAAAGGAGACATTCATCCTGAAGACCCTACACACTCTTGTGAGCCTTCAAGATCAAATCATACAGTATGCTTTACATTCACCTTTACCAAACTCAGCCTTTGTTACCTCAAAACACATGCCTGCATGATTTCATGCAAAGGAAACACAGGATGTCAAGGCAAGGGGAAAACCATCCTTACGGAGGAAAAGCGCCTGAGCTGCTTTATTGGGAGTGAAGGTAGAATTTTTGGAGTTGGTAGGGAGAGATTTCTTATTTCAGATGTCTATTCATAGACCCCCATCTGTAGAAAAGCTGCCCCGTAACTGCATATCATCTGTGGTTGCGTCACATAACACATCTTGAAGACAAGAACAATGAACTTCCAGCATCAACAGTCAAACTACTGAAATCTCTCCTAGAAGCTGGGACTCTCAACCCTACTTACGCATTCAGCTTAAGGAAGTCATCACTTTTGTCCAGCACAGACAACTATTCTGAGTACAAAAAGGTTGGGGCATTCAGAAAACTTGCGTCTATCACCTCCAGCTGCTTTCCTGCCCTCTCCCTTTACCTCACCACACACACAGCTACCCACCCATCTTATCCTCAGCCCATCTTTCAGCTTCAGTGCGGTTGCAGGAGAGGGGACAGTCATCAGTGCCACACACCATGCCAATGCCAGAGTTTCATGCTCCTTCCAAGCCAGGATGCAGGCAGCCTTTATTTCTGCTGCACCTTCAGAAAGCCTCTGAATAGTGCACAATACAGAAATAACAAATATGACCATGATAAATCCAAGTATAGGTTGCTAAACTGCCCTGCAAGTCCCCAATTAAAGGGCAAAAAGCTGGTCATTCCTACTGCAGCTCTGCCTTTCGAGACAGGAGACATTAAAAGGTCCCTCATGGCCTTACTAAAATCGGCTTGTACTGGTTCTAAAAAGTATACTTCCCCCGCGGGCCGGGCCGGGCCGGGCCGGACTGGGCGGCCCGTCCTGTCACGGCCCCTCGCCAGGGAAGAGGCGGCCCGGGCTGGCGGGGCGGGTCGGCGGGGCGCTGCCCGCCCGCCCGCCGTGGCCGCTGGGTGTCGCCCTCGCAGCGGGCACGGCGGCGGCGGCGCCACCTCGGGGGCAGCCCGGCCGGGCGGCGGAGGCGCCGTTGGAGGTGGGAGGGCTGTGCCCGGCTCCGCGGGGAGCCTGTGCGGCGGGGGGAGCGCAGGTGAGCGGGGCGCCGCCGGCATGCCTGGGCCCCCGGGCACGGACCCGCACCCAGCCGCCGGGGTTGTGTGTGGCTGTGGTGAGGGGGGGGAGCTGTGCGGCGGGGGGAGCCCGCGTCGTGGCGGGCGGTGGCGGGCCGGAGCCGGGGCCGGGGCCGGGGCCAGGGCCAGGGCGGTGCGGGGGTCGCTTGTGGAGAGGGGCGGACAGGGGGTCGCGGAGGTGGCAGGGCTGTCGCGGTGGTGTGGCTGAGTATGAGCTCTGCAAAATCAGTGCTCCGTGACCGAGTAATTGAAGTGTTTCCTTATTGCGGCCGCGGAGTAGGGTCCGGGGGGGGGACCCCACTTCACGCACACACGAACTCTCCGGGCTGCCGCATAGGTACCGGAGCCTGTGTCTACGCAGGGGTTAAATTGCAGTCTTGGGGGTATAAACAAGGAACCGTGACGCTCTTGTTCCAACTTTTAAGGCCGCGTCTGATGAGAAATGGAAATCTGGCTCAAAGTCATCCTTCCTGTTGTTGACATCACCTGAAAACTCCGCTGAAAATATTTCCACGAGTTTACTGCAAAGATCAGCTTCACCGGAGGACTCAACACCTTGTGAGTATACGCTCGCTGCTGGTAGAGCTCTCTGATTTTAGAAATCCATGGCTACGGTGTGTAATTGTTCTGCAGCGTTCATTTTATTGCAAGCATTAATAAAGGGCTTATCATGCCCTGGGGTGTTGTGTGCATTACAGCATAGGCTGTAGACGGCGCTTTGTTTTTTTAAAAGGCATAACCAGTATCTTCGTATTTTTATAATTATGTGTGAAGTGATTATTTGGTTTTCTGTTCGGTATTTCTACAATATACGTGACCAAAAGGACATGTTGTCTGCTACTGTCTACCTTTCATTCACAGGGAAAAACCCGAGAGGGACAGGCAGTGTCTTACTGGCAGGGGGAATCTTCTCTCCAATAGTTGTTTAAATGAACTTAAAATGTCCTACCGATGTTAAAGGAGCAATCTACTGGGCAGATCAGTAAATCTTTCTCTGTTCAAAGATGAAAAAATGTAACTAAGACTCAATTCTTACGCAGCATTAGTTAGGCATGGTCCAGATCCTCTAGTAGGACTGTTTGAGTATACGTCTTATTCTGAGGAGAATGTTATTTACTTAACTTGCTTGCTTTCAACGTGACATGTCCAGGTGTGCAGCTAGTTTTATAACAACTTATTTTGGCAGGCTCAAGTTCCAAGTATTGTGTAATCTTCGTTCTCTAGATACTAGGAAAACAGTGTGTTTCTGGAGATGTATGATTATGTGTGAGTTCGCTGGCTGCGTTGCAGACTACAAGACGTGGTGTAATGACAGTATTTCAGAACTTCGTAATCATTTCTGAGCAAAAAATACTGGTTACATCCACTGCATGTACCAAAACTACAGGTGACTGGCTACATAAGGTATTAGGCACCTGCCTTTAGATTTCAGTGAGTGCTTAAGGTCTATAGAAATCCTTATTTCAATGCCTGGTATGTAGATGATATATGCCTGTTTGTGTCAGTGAGGACCTATTAGGCTGTGAGAGTGAATGGGGATTCTGTAACAGTAGTAATTTAATTGCTTCTCTGCCTGTTGTTTGTTTGAAAATAAACTGTGATAACATTAAAAAATGGCTTGATGATAGTACTCAGTTGTGAAAGTTTTCACTTTCCCCTACTTCTTGATATTTACCCAGTGCTGTCAACCTCGTGTAGCAGAATGGCTTTGAACACTAGAAATGAAATGATCAGAAAATGATGGGTACAAATAAAATGATCAATCTCCTGATAATCCAGGTGCTTTTCTTCAGGCTTTTTGCAGAGCTCGTTTCTTTTCCAGGGAACAGAAACTGTGGAAGCTGGCTTCACAAATAGGGCTCCAATGTTTGCTGATATAATGTAGTTGCAGCACCAGGCTTGGCGTCGTCCTCTGTCGCAGGTGGCACGTTCTGGAGTTTACACTGTCAAACTTATGATGTTCTTGGACTTGATTAGATGAAGGATATCGTAATAAATAAGGTGCTTGTAGGGTAGGGTAATGAGCGATTGAGCCTCGAGCTGTATTTCTCTGTTTATCTTCAGCTTCACCTCTGACTTTGCCAGTGAGTCATTTTGTGATGTGAGAAAAAACTCTTGCTGCCCCTTACTCTCTAAATCTGTATAATAGGACTAAAAATATTTATCTGTTTGGATGGGTGGTGTAACGATGAATGTTTGTAAATCACTTTTAGGTTCTTAAATTAGTTATACCATCTGCCACCTATGTTTTATTTATTTATTCTCATTAGTTTCAGATTTGCAATTCCTCTTTTTTTCCCTCAACAGTTAGGACTTTGAATGAACTCCCAGAGAATTCACAGTCGTATCTTTTCTTAGAGATACATCAGTGCAACATGTCACTAGAGGAAGTATTTTATTTAAAACCACAATTGAGGTACCATATTTCACTGGCAAGATTGGCCTGGGGAGATAATTGTCAAAGAGATAAATGAATTGTAATTGCTTTGGGCAAATAAAAAATTGAAAGAAGACATTTTAGTTCCTTTTGTTTATTAAGGAATGAAATATGTGACTTCTTAAAAAATGATCCAACCAAAAATAGAAGGTGTAGAGCTGCACTTTGGAAAGACCACAGTCCGTAACAGTATAGCAAGGGGCTGATTTTCTTCCCTGCCTCCTGTCCAGCTATGAGGACCCTACTTCCATGCGTTTCAGGATTTCACTTTTCTGTCTTACAAGTACTATCAATATACTGTAACAGACTGTCCTTCAGCAGTGCCAGCTAACAGGGGGTGGAATAGTTAAGTCATAACTAAGCTTTTCCTAAAGGGTTGGCCAGCTAGCAACGGTATGCAAGAATATTTGCTGTTATTGTACTCCAAAATTGTTCTGGAGGTTTTTTCAACAGAGGGCTGTGTAAGATGGATATTCTGGTAGAGAATATGGTGTGTATGCTGTAGAGAACTATTGACAGGTTTATGAACATCTGTTCTATACATAGTTTCATCTGCTGAACATGTACACTCCTTTAGCACCAAGGAGAAATGCAATAGGCTGAAATGCAGCCTTACTTGCTATGTAAATACAGGTTATTTCAATTTAATACCAGGATTTTATGGGATCAAATTTGTGTCTCAATTAATTTTTTGTGCTACTCGGGGGGCAGGGGGAAACAACCTTCTAATCAGAACTCAGACTGCAGTCTGTTTCAATGATTATATGAGGCAAAGCAGAAACACCAATTTCAGAATCTCTGACAGGTGCAGTTGCTCCTAAGGTCTGCTTAATTCTTTAGAGTTTGTCAGCTTCCTTCAGAGCATCTTAGGTATTAGTGATACCAGACAAAAGAGCTATTTGATGTAGTTTTTTTTTTGTATTACTTTGGTGCTCAAATGCTGAATATTTCTAAGGATTGGCAAAGGCAGAAATTATTAATAACAAAAAAGCTTTGTCAGCACATTATAGAGCATTATATTCTGATGGCCTTCACAGTATACCCTCCAAAAGTATGACACTTTGGGGGCAAAAATTATTTTTTCAGCCATCAGTCAAATAAGACATTTGTATTTTTTAAAGCAACTATGATTTTAGCATCTTGCTGAGAAATTTAATCTAGATATTTGGCTGAAATTGAGCCAAAGACTCTTTTCATCCTAACACTTCAAGCAGAAAAATACCTGAATTTCTGCCTGTTTGAGTTCAAACAAATAATTACGTGTGGGCCAGTTGCCATAGGCCTTAGAGTAATGAGAGAACTTCTTAAAAATTCCTGTTCAAGTTCAAATATATTTATTACAGGAATTAAAATTTTATGTTATACAATGATAAGTAGTGGGAATTACAATAGGCATGACCTATCTAAAAAGAGCTTTTCTACATATTGTAAGCAAACCAGTGTTTGATAGGTAATGATGTGTTTCTTGGTACACATGTGATTACTTAGGAGGAATACAAGAAGAGGTGATTTTTGATTCAAATTGCAGTTTGTAAGATTTAATTGATTCTAAAACATTTTTTCAGTCTGGGAGCTTCTAGCTCTGGTAGTCCCATGGGACAGCCTCTTTTTCTGACTCTGAGTTCTTGCACTTAAATTGTTTGTCTATTTAGTATGTTTTGAGCTAGACTGATGAAAAAGGGCTATTTAAATGATGGTATTGTTGTTATCTGTGCTTACCCAACCATGAATTATGAGTATGACTTGTTAATATTTCCATTTAGAGATCGATTCTTTAACTGGTATTACATTTAAAAATCCATTTTTCCAGATAATTTTCTTATTAGCAACAGTGTGAGGAGGGGAGGCCTCCACTGATTCTTGCTGTGACCTTTCACTGAATTATGTGTAATGGCTTCTTTCTAAACTTTTTCTTCTCCTCTTGCCTGCATTTGGTTTAGCTCATGCTGCCATTCAAAAGACTATTGGGCTTGTGAGGACAGGTGTTCAAAAGTTAGGAAGAGCCTGAATAAATCTGTGTGAATTCCTGGCTTATTTCTTCCTTAGCTTTCAAATGCACGTGTATTGGGATGTTCTCTGTGTATTGCTTCCCTGGAGGATGTGGTTATACATGACACAGTGATGCTCTGTACCCGAGGTGGTCCTAGTCTGGCCATACAGGTATTTTTTGTGTTTTCTGGAAAACCCTTGAGGTCCGTTGCAGACATGCAGGTCTTGATAGTGAAGCAGGGAAGGATATTGTTGGTGTGCAGTAGCTCGATACCAAGGCAAAGAATGCTATCAAAAAACAGTGACTAAATGAATAAGTGTCAATTTAGGACACGTTTTTGAGAAGCGTGTGATAAATGAAGCATTAAGGCTGCACAGGACTTTGACGTTAAAAGAAATCTAGCGCATTACTACTAATTGTTAATCTGGTGTATTGAAAAAGGAAGATAGACTGTGAAAACAGTCCTGTTGTGATAAAGGAATCCACATTGGGTGGCCTAAGCAGTACAGTACAACTTGAATTCTTGCGTTATCCGGTTGTGGAGGGGTTGTCTTGATAGCCTCACTGATGTACTTCTGATGCAATATTGAGTGCGTAGCTAGCTCACAACATGGTACAGGGCTGTAGATTGCTGCCTTGTTCTTGCACCATTTTACTTTGTTCCCATGGGTCTTTGTCAGTGATCCTGCCATGTGTGGCATGAAATTCAGGGTCTTTGCAATCAACAGGAAGATTGTCTTACTGCTAGCACTCATGTCTTCCTGTCCACTTCTCTGTGCCTCTCTCCTTCCTACTCCCCAGGCCTTCTGCTGGTCCTCCAAACCCAAGGTGCATCTCAGCCAAGCCATGGCCATGGGGGAAGCTGGCTGTGGTTGGGGATGGGATCTGGGCACATCTGTGGGAAGTGGATGGAAGCATCTGGTGTGGATGCCGGGCAGAGTGTACTAGGGCTGTGGGGTAGCTGGGGTGTGATGTGCTGAGTGTGGGCACCATAGTGGGTCTGCCCTAAGCCTGAAGAAAATTTTATTTGGCCTTATGCCAAAAAAAAGCCTAAGTTTTTTTATCTTATGTTGTGATCAAAAGCATATGTGGAGCACTCTTCAAATCATGAAATCGTACCTCCTTCAAATCCTGGTTTAAAACAAGCTGCTTCTAACAGTCTATCCCTTACGTTCCCTTTCTCTCTTGTGTCTTGCCTTCATCCCCACCTAAACACCATCTGTTTTCGTGAAGTGAGCGCTGAAGATAAAGTTTTTGGGTGCATGACCTCGCATGGTGTTGGATGAAAGCATTTTCATCTGCATTATGGAAAATACATTTGGATTTGATGGGAATGAATTCCATAAGGGTGTGCATCATTGTGTCTACATTGCAGTGGGATCATTTTCTTTTCCAGTTTGAGATGCTGATTGCCAATTGTCAAAAATATTTTGTGTTGGTTTTATCAGCATCTGCAATGTGACATCTTAGCGAGACCTGTTGCTAGTCTATTTATATTGTGCTGATACACTTCTGAGTTAAAATTCCCTGAATTGTCTCACATGGGTCAGTCACTGAGGAAAGTGCTAGCTTTGTAAAATTTTAAAAAAGCACCATGAATGTATGGTAATCATATGTCAGCTCAATATTTGAGTAACTTTCTAGTAGTGATCACAGGGAATCATTTTAGGTATGTTTTACATTTATTAAGAGTTTGATTTCTAAAGGTGTGCTACAGTTGCAGAAATTGCAGCTGATTCAGAGTCTTGGGCAGGACATGATATTTTCACCGTATCAATACTGTCTCTAATAATTTCTCTAATATCTGCAAGGCGTACCCATTGCTTAAGTCAGTTCATTAGTGTATTGTAAAGCTTACATATGAGTAATTTTCCTTCATTTTCTTTCTGACCACTTTTGTGATTAGGCTGCGTCTGGCTGAAGTCTTTTGAGAGGATTTAGGGATGGGAGGCCAGGGCTGGTCTTTCTTCTGGCTGTGGAATTATCTGCCTGCCATCTGCAGTTTTTTGTTGACATTATTGTTCTGGTTTAAATCCAGATTTTGGAAGTACAGCGCTTTCTTATTGTTTTGTCTTTTCCAGACTTTACAGCAGCTTCTGAATTCTTGCAAGTATGGTTTTTTTAATAGCTTTTCACAGCTTCTGTATAAAATCCGACCATGCTCTTTTCATGTGCCCTTTTTTTTCCTCTAAGTATAAGTAGTATTGGTCTCAAATCTTTACATTCTTTGTTTCGTTACACTGTGATACAAGTTCAGCCTTTGACTAGCCCCCAAGATCTAAAATTTGCACCTGTGGAAACACAGGCAGTTGAGATAGATTTCTGTTGGCAACAAAACTGCTGAAGTATCTACCTGTCTTCAACGGTACATTTTTTCATGGAACAGTGCTGGATGATGGAGTTGCAGGTGGATGTCACAGCAGCTGTTGCTGACCAGCTTGTTTTTACATTTAAGAGTCTGACGGTACTTACAATAAGAATAAATGTTATGCTTTAACTTGTATCATGTTATCATTTTTGTGTGCTGTCATATGGTGCCCTACAGGTAAATATGAGGCTCTGCCCCAAAAACTTGGTATCATGGAAAAAGCTCAGAGGCAAGATGTGGTTGGAAATTGTTTTTTCTTCCTGCCCCTGCTGTATTATGCTGCCTGCGTTATCCACTTCCTTCATGGGTTTAGGTTCTCTTAGACATGCTGATCCAGTTTCTGGACTTGTCAGAGTTGTGTCAGATGCTCCCCCAGAAAAGAGATTGTGGAGGATCGCATGTTCCAGCCCTTGAACAGATATAAGTTTGCTTCAGCACAGGAGATAGTACCGCAGTTTTAATGTGGGATGATTGTGCTTCCAGAGGAATGGCTGTTCAGTATGCTTGAATGCCCTGCATTAGTGCAGCTGTGGTTCAAGTCTATCAATATGAATGGGAGACTCTAGTTTGGAGTAAGCTGAAGCATGAATTTCAAGTACAGTATTTTATTAATGAATAATCAGGTACCAAGTTGGATCCTTTTGTTCTATCTCTCCGAACTGATTAAGATTACATTTAAGATTACACTTAATCAGTTTGGAGAAGCATGGGTTTAAGAAATCCTGACCTGGCATGCACTGGGTGAAGTTATCATCCATTTCACTTTCTCTGATATCTTGACGGGCAAGTGGAGATGCCTCCGCAGACACAGCTGAGTTACCAGTATGCCTGATACAGCAGGACTGGATTTGGGGCGAGGGAGGCCAGCTGGGTCAAGAGAGGGAGTCGATGTTAGCTGTCTTAGTTGCTACTAGCCTCAAAATAAGCAAGAACAAATCTAATTTATTTAAATTCTAATAAGATAAAGAGCCTTCAAAAACTTGCCAAGCAATATAGAAGCTTTTGACATAGCTTGAAAAAACAGACTGCCTAATGTTAGCTGCTACTCTGTGTGGCCATCTTCATGAATCATATTATTTCAGTCAACCTGAAGACGGGGAGGAAGGGGTATATCTCGCGGACTAGGACAGGACTGTCCATCTGGGGAGATTTCGTTCAGTTCTTCCTGTGCGGTGGCCAGCAGCTGAGCAGACACCTGCCTGCAGGTACCGTGAGCCTTGTTTGGAGGTTTAGGTGAATGCTTTTGTGGTTGGTCTGGCTAATTCTCACTTCTGTTACGTGATTGCATTTCATTTGCAGGGAAGGGCGGCATATATTCACCTTAATTCCTTGTCCTCTTTTGAGACATTCATGTCAGTGACTCTCTCAAGATGAGGAGGGAACGTGAGTGAGTGGGAAACAGGCTGAGAAAACCAGAGGAGAAGGCTAGGAGAACCACTACTTGAAAATTGCTTTATGAGAAGACTCATAAAGTTTGAGGTTGTTTTGAGCCTGATGTCTGCTGGTTTCATCTGATGCTGATCTAGTATTTCTCCAAGTTGATTTTCCCCTACCTAATTGTGTCTTGCCTTTGATTTTTTTTATGTTCTCCTTCTTTGAAACTCTTCTAGTTTTGTTAAACCTTTCCTGAGAAGAGAGGGACAGAGGTACAACTTTCAGGATGCAGTTGGACTTTTCAGACAGTTGAATAAAGGTGCTTTTAGTTTTATTCTCTGCAGTAGTAATTGCTAGCACTCTCCCTGCTTTTTAACTGTGCTGATGCTTTCATAAGAAGAATCCATTATAAATCCAGGATCTCATTCCTGAATCATTCAGAGCCCATCAATATACATATGAAGTTGAAGTGTCTTTTCCCACCATGAGTTTAAATGGTACTGAATTCTGCCAGCCATTTTACTGGCTGGTTATTTGGTGTCATTAAGTCCTTCCATATCTCTTTGCAGTCAGCACTTGCCTTTATCCTGAATAATTTAGTCTTATCAGTGAGTTTTGTCCCTTAACTGTTGTAATCTTTCCTGTCGCTCTGTGATTCATTAGGGGGTATATTGAACACAATATATTTTTAATGCAGATGGCTGTGGGGCTGCAGGGTTAGTGTCCCTCCGCTATGAAGACAGACTGCTTTTTCCTTGTACCATTTATTTCCTGACTAGCTGTTTCTCTACACAGATGAAGACTTTTCCTGTTACCCCATAGCTGCCTAGTTTTTATAATATTGATTTTTATTTCTTTTAAGCATCCTTCCTTCCTTTGAGAGGAATCTTTGGGGATTGGACACGAATTACCATGGCTTGAGGAATAACTTCACAGCAGCGAAGCTGTGGTAACAGACTACGTACAAACTCACCAGAAATGTGAAGCAGTTTAATTTAAATGTCTTTCTTCTGTCCAAACAATCAGCATTCAGCTCTAACTAGTCTACATTACAATCACATCCTGGCTTGCTTCATAACATTTTAAGTTTCAGTATGCTGTTTGGGATTTAGTTTTTGTCAGAGTGCCCCGGGTCAATTTGTTTGACAGGTGTCAAATACGAACTGTTTTGAGTAACTAACTTCTGCTTCTCCTTCTTCCTACTTGTCAGACAAGGTTGACTATTTCTACGTTTAGGCCTCCCTTGCATATTCAGAAAGTATCCAGTCCTTTCTCAGTGAGAATTTTACGCTTTGCTTATCTGGAAGCAAGATGGGACCAAACATGAAAAGTGAACAGCAGAATTAAAAGATTGGTATGAATAGTAGCACCAAGTAGCATGCCACACCAATAAGTTGAAGCAGAATTCGTAGGTATAAGCTCTGGTCCTTGGCAGAGTTTCTTAACTGAAAAAAACACTATTTTTAAAAAGTATTCCAAGATTCATTGTGTGCCTACAGGAGTAACTTAAGTTGAAAAAACCAAACCCCAACTTTTTTCGCCTTCCTTTCAGTTCTTCCTTATCCCTGCCCACCAACACATGTGCTTGAGAAGTTTAAAATCAAACTTCTGGCTTCCATGCTCCCTTACTCTTTCAGTGAATCTAGCCTTTCATGTCTGTAACTGTGCAGACATACAAATGAGGATGTTGCTGCTTCAGTTATTAGAATCATGTCAGGTTTTTCTTCTTCTTTTTGTTTTTAATCCTCAAAGTGGAATACTTGGCATGGAAGCTAGGAACATATTTTATTCAAAATCTAGCATCCAGAATTTGGATGCGCAGATTTCCAGCTTTTAGAAATAATTATTCTGAAATACTGTATTAATATGAATTTGCTTATATATCATATGTGGTTTTGTACCTCCAGCAAGTGTCTGAGTATAATTACATGGGATGAGCTGGTTTTGGTAGCACACAGGCAAACCAAGAAAACAAGTAGTGGTGCGTTCAGTAGAACTGAGCACAGCACTTAAAAAAAATTTAAAGGTTTATTTGTTCTCTTTCTCATAATTTGAAAGGGAGAATCTCTCCTTGACTAAGCTGAAGCAAGGGTTAAGCAAATCATTAGGCTGCAGTGTAAAGCCAGTATTATCTGGGACCTGGTCAAAGAGCGTCAGTGAAATGGAGATCTTGCTCTGTCTTTCAGTCCTCTGTAGCTCCCATGAAACATGCGGTTACTCTGCCTGGGTGGAAAAAACACAAAATGCACTTTTCAACTAAACTAAGCCAGGGAGGGTTGGCAGAGTAGAGTGAACCTATGATGGAATTTCTCAACATACAATTAAAATGTGTGCTACAGTGTTTTACATTAAGATTACGGGTTTTCTTATCATTCTAGGGAGCTGTATACTGTCATCCTCTGCAAAATACTAAGATTTTGAAATGCATTAACCATACACTCAGTGTCTCACTCTGATTGTTATTAATAAATTCACATTTTAAATTTTAATCTAGCAGGTAACTGCTGTTGTATGTTTGTCCTATTTACTTGTAAAAACCAAACAAACAAGCACTCACTTGATTAGTTCTCATGCTTCAGATTTTGAGTATGATCATTTACTCTTCTGCTAACAGAGAAGTTTCTCATGGTTTGTGTATCTTAAACTTAGTAGTTCTCCAAGTATACACAGTCTTTCAAGAAAAACAGGATAGGATAAAAGTGTCTGTAATGCAAAAATTAGCAGATTTTACCAAGTACCATTAAAAAATCACTTCCCTTATGCTCTGTAAATGGGATTTTCACGCTTTGCTTAATTAAAGATCAAGAATAAAATGATACTAAAATAAGTACTCTTAACAAAATTCTCTTGGTTTGTACTTGAATAACAGTATTCCACATAGAGAGGTAATTATCAACAACTTGTGTGTAGTAAAATTATAATTAGTTTACTATATTAAATCTCAGAAGGGTAGACCTGAAAAACAAAACCTTCAACTAGTCTTTGCATTAGATAGTTTGAAGATGGATGTTTATTATCCTGGGCTTTTGAAAAATGAATTTTTATGCCATATTTTGTAACAGTAATGCTGGATCAAAACCTGATTTCCCTTCTTGTGTGACAGATCTTGTTTAATTCAGTGAATCTGTTTACGTGACTAAAACTCGAAGAATTTGGCTTTGTATGAAAAACATCCTCCCAGAGGGAGCTGTAGTAGGCTTACACTTAATATTTTCTTAAAATAAAAGGAAACCAGCGCCTGTGTTTCCTTGTCTCATTGTATAATGATTTTCAGTGAAGTTTCAGATTCCATGAAATTAAATCTGTAGCCAAGATGATATGATATTGGACAATTTTTATAATTCAGCAGGCGGGTCTGTGCTGTTGAAACAATAGGCTGAGTGTTTTAAGGTGCAGATAGCCTGACTAACATAACATGTGTTGCAAAAGGAGTTGCAATGTGTTCTCAATGGAGAATGTTCAGCAGAGAGATACTTGTCAGCTCTGCATGGTATGTTACAATCATGGGAGTAGTAAACAAGGTAAAGAAAATCTCAGCTTGCTTTCTGTTTACAAAACTGGCCTTGTGGAAGGATTGGAAGACAAGAATACAGATACATAATATGCGTGTCTTCTCTTTTCTTGCCTCCTTTCTGCCTCCCTTGAGGGGAGCCAAAGATAAAGGGGCAGACTAACTGTGTGAAAAAGAAAATGGCACCAGAGTAAGTCCTCCTTTTCCTTAGTTTTCTCCCTGTGTTTTATACACTATTAAGAGCTGATGGTTGTGTGGCAACGCAGCTCCCGTGATAAGTTATGATTCAGTCCTGTAGTGCCGACAGAGCAAAACTATGCTGTAACTCTTAATCACGTTGCAGTAGCCTCAAGTCCAAGGATGGATCGGCATAGCTCAGGAGTGAAGTTTGATCTTGTCTGCATTGAAATGCCAACGCATGTTTTGGCCATATTAGGCCACTGTTGTGGTTTTAAGGAAATGCAGATGTCCTCCACCTTTTCTCTGGTGCTGTCTGTTTCATTTTCTCAAGCAAAACTCCTCTTCATCTTGTGCTACTTCCAAAAGTTTTCCTGTATTGTTCCTCACCTTTGTCTTCTCTGCTTCTTTGTCCTAGGTGTAATCTCTTATCCTCGATCTGTGAATTGTCTGGTTTTCTCTGATCTGTTCCTCATCCCTTACAAATCTCCTGTTATTTTGCTAGGTGTGTTCCTGACAGTGGTTAATGAGTGCTGAGTCACCACTTTGAACCCAGACAAACCATGAATAGAGCAAAACGTAGTTTAACAAAGCTTTGAAAAATAATTTGTGAGAGAGCAAAGAAGGATCCCTGTCCCTCTCCCATGCTCTTCCAGGTGCTCTTTACCAGATTGGTTGTTGTAACATGTCTTCTGAGGCTTTTTAAAAGCTCTATGTTTGGGATTTTCTTCCTCACCCTCTCTTCTAAGCTTTACTTGTCTGTGTTTGCAATCTCTTTTTTTTCTGCTTTTACTTAAACCTTAGCAATGTTTGGGTCTTGGAGCATGTTTTCCGCCTCTGACTAATTTTAACTCTGTCTACTCCAACATCAGCAGCTTATGGGCTTTTCTGGTTGCTCTTCCAGCTTCGTTAGGCTTCCAGTCCCTTAGCAGTGCAGTGTTTTTCTCAGAACGCTGGTCTACGGTGTTTCTGGGCAGGAGTGATGGGTGAAGGGATTTCTATTTCTATCCTATTGGACAGGAACTGCCTCCTTCTTGAGATGTTGGTTGTTTTTTTTTTTCCTGTATGTTGTAAAAAGGAAAATGGGATCTCTCTGGAAAGACTGTCCTGGCATACAGGAGGCACAGAGGTGCTGAGCTTCATGAGGGTAGGGAAGCAGGCCAGGAGGAAAATCATGCCTGGTTCTGTGAACATGGTCCAGGAACATGATGTCCTTGTAACACAGGCCTGCCCTTCTCTATTATTCCATCACTGGCTTTGCTTTTTTGCTTCATATTTCCATACAGGACCTGGGCAGCCTTTGTGGGCAGATAATGTGGATGTTCTCCATGTGGTAATGCTGTCTTGCACAAACTAGCTTATTGTAGAGTATGAAGGAGACTCAGATATGCTGAAATTTCAAAATATTTATTAATTATAAAGCAGGTACACTGAACTGCACGATCCTTTTCAGTACTCAAAATAAGGCCAAAGTTTTTGGTTGTAGACAAATTAGAAACACAGGGAGACTGAAATGGGTGCAACAAATAGCATTGTCCTCTGTGGTTCCTACCGGTGGCTGACCAAGGAGGTGCTTGCACTGAGGGATCCTGATGTTGCAGAGGTGCAGTAGCCTGGCCTGTGTAGTAAGGCTTTTCCAGATTTTCTTTTCCTCCAAGCTGTGGGAAACCTCCACAAGCATTAGGAGGCTGAGTGGCTTTAAACCCAGCTTCAGTTCCCAGAGAGAAGGCTTCCAGAGCAGGGTTACTCCTTTGGGTTCCTGCAGGGCCGGTGAGTGCATGGGAAAAGGTGGGGGAACAGGGAGCAGTGAGGGGGAGTGGGGGCATTTGTGTTCCCTTTGCACTTTCAGCTCCCTGTACTTGACACAAGTACAAATATTTCTGGATGATGGACCTGTGACTTCTTGTGCACAGCCATTAGGGCAGAGTCTTCACTGGGAGCTGAGATTCTGACCTGTTAGAGGATCAGCTTTCAAGAAAAGCAGTCTCTGTAGCAAAGCCTCTCTTTAATCACCTAAAATTATGTTAGTGGTGTTCCTTTTTATCTGTGTGAAGAGCCTACTGGTATGGGAGATTTTTATTTTACATGATTGGATATTGCATTTCGATGCAGCAGATGGTATGTGTCTGACAAGTGTCCTTTGGTAAGAGAGTAAACGTAGCAAAAATGCGCCCTAACCCATTGATATTTTCTTAGGTCTTTTGTAACATCAAGGCACCCTTGTGCAATGCTCATTATAGTCACCTGATACAAGATCCAAGGTTTTGTGATACCTGCTTTCTTCTGTTGTTCCTATGCTTGTACAGCTGGCAGGATTCTCAAGAGATAGATGGAAGAGCAATGTGATATTCAAGGTGAGTTGTGTTTAATCGAGCTGTAGCAAAGGTTACATAAACCACTGAGAAAGGTTACGTAAGATTAACTTCAGTTACTTGGCCTGACAGTACTTTGTGTTGACGCATAGCTTTTTAAAATTAATTGAGATCCTAATATGCAATATAAGTAGAATATGACAGGAACATATAATTTTGTTTATTTTGAGCTTGGTGTGGAGGCATTCCTCATGAGTCAAATGTTGAGCTCAAGGTGGCAGTCTGTTGCTCTGCATGGCCTTACCCTTCCAGAACAAATGAGGAATGACATTTTGGGAACTGGCCTATTTGATGGGCTGAAACAAAAGAGCCCTGAGGTTGGGAACCATAAGTCAGACTTCTGTTACCTGACTGGGATTCCCACCACTGGACTCCTGCATGGTGTGGGGAAAAGTCTTCTGCAGGACTTTGGAGAATTTAGCAAGTATTAAAGAAAGCATAGAGGGTGCCCACGACCCACTGAGAGCTCCTTCAGCTCCATGTCTGCCATGGGATCAGGCAGAGGGATCAGGATTTCTGAAGTGTTGTCTGACAGGACCTGTTTGGGGATTACTCACAAACATCACCTATACAGATACTGCTGTGGAGGGCAGCATGACCATCCATCAGCCAGAAGAGATCAGAAAAAAAGAGCTCTAGTGCTAAGCATTAGCTGTTGTATAGCATTACAGCTTCATAGGGGGATTAAGACTACTAAGACTACTTTTTGCAGATATTGTTTCTTATGGTAGTCTTCTTTCTGGAAGAACTTGGAGCATGTCTGTATCTGCGTGGCATCTCACTCTTCCTGTGCTTGACCATTTGTTGATAATGGTGAGTGCATTAAGCACCAAAGTCTTGTTTCTCTGGGGAATCAAGTCCCCAGTTCAGTCCTTCAAGTCCAGAACTTGTCAACTTTGTTGACCTTTTTCCATTTTTTAATTACTTTAGACATCTGCCTTCCACCGATACTCTGTCATCACGTAGGGATAAAGTTAAGCTGTTCCTTTCTGTTGTTCGAAGCATCCAGTGGGAAAGGCTTCAGAAAACCTTCAGACTGATGTAGAACATAAAGTATGCATATGTTCCCTCTCTGTAATTTTCAAGTCTCATCCATGTGCTTTATCAGACTTTTTGAAAGCATATGTTTCTCCTGGTTCATGACAATGACCCTGATGGGTGATTTGCTACACCAAAGCAGGTTATTCACTGACTTAAAAAATGAGAGTGAACTGATTTTTCAGGTAGTAATTGCCAAGTTTATCTCTCTGTGTAGGATAATTTCCGTGGTGGTATTCTGTCTTTGCAGCTTTAGCGCGAAACGCTGTTTCAGTTTTAATTCTTCTTCTTCTTTGCATTAATTGTATTATCTTTTTGTTTCAGTAACAAAACCTTTAGAAATTACAAATCCAAATGTAACCCTATTGTACTTATCATGGTCATGGCACTCACTGTTAAATCCTTTAGGCTGATGCTTTAAAAACCACACTGACAAAATGAATATGTAAGAGGAGCAGAATCATGGAGTTTTAGACTAGTGCTCGTGTTCTCAACTACCTGTGTTTATTTTACATCTTGTGAAGTACCTATAAGAACATTGTGATGACAGATCTGAGCATCACAGCTTTTACATCCTTGGATATGAACAGTTGATGAGGAAAATGATCTTTGATATGCCTACTAGAATTATTGATTTAGTTGTGTTTGCTGCAGAGAGATTGCCTTACTTTGGGTTGGGTCAGATATCCTCGCGTGTAGGTGGAGGAAAACATTGCTGCTGTACCATTTCTCCTTTAGTAGTTAAACAGCTCAGGACGAATTGAGGGGGTGGAGTGGTTCAGGCTACCTGGGTGGAACACTCTGGTCTAGTCCTTGTTTATCTGGGGGTTGTGTCTGTGTTTTGTCATGAGAATAAATGCTTGAATACATCTTTACATTTTTCTGATTTCTAACATAGCTACCCGGTTTATTCATCTTGATATGCTTATCTGCAAATCATAAATGTGTATTGTGTAAGTCACTGTATATATTTTACATGGATCACAGAATCACAGAGCAGTTGGGGTTGGAAGGGACCTCTGCAGGTCACCTGGTCCAACCCCCTGCTCAGGCAGGGGCACCTAGAGCTGGTTGCCCAGGTTACTTAGTTTCTTTGCAGTGTTTTGTGTTGGTGTTATATATCTAAATGTTTGAATATTTTGTATCTTAAAAGGAATTCATGTACCCATATCTTAAGGCTCTGTAGTGCTTAAGAAAGATATTGTAACCTCTTTTTGGTTGAAAAATCATTGCAAGTTTTGCAATAAACAGTGCTCCACTAGGCGAGATCATGTCAATTTTGGTACTGTACAGTCCATAAAAACTGCAGATAATGGGTACACAGGTGGCTTGATTTAACAGACTGGTTCATAAGCATGGCTTACAAGGATGGAGCTGGAGAGGGGTGGGGGAGAGATTTGTCTCAAGAAGTAATTCTACAGGCAATGTATGTTTTTCATGGTTTAGGATGTTACTTAATACTTGGTATCTGAAGTATTTGAATTTGAAGGAGTTGGAAAGGACTGAGACCTTGGTGAACAATTCCAGCTTTGCTGATCCCATGTAGAAGGTATAACAAGAGTGGGCCTGGCGTGAGATGGGTCAGTGCAGCCGAAGGCCTTTTCCAGATAGTTCTTCAAACCTCCGTCGGCAAGGTTATTCACCCGATGCTGGGACTGTCTTCAGAAATAAGTATGTATTGTATAAACTAAACTTATTTCTGGACTCTCAGGTTGTAACATCTAAGTCAGCAAATGTGTCCTACTAATATATTCAGCCCGGTATGTTTTGATGAAGTAAAGATCTTGTACCAAAACCCTGCTGCTCTCATTGTTGTGCAGTCTGTCTCAGCACACGCCTTTTCTCAAGCGTAGCTCCCCCCTTCTCCCCCAAAATCTGCAATTGCAAAGATCCTACTGGCATGTCAGCACATGTCTTCAGAGAACCCAAGCGGCATTTTTAATGAGAATAGCTTTAGAATTCCTGGCTTGATTTATGAAGAAAAGAAAAAAAAAAATCAGAGACAGTATCCTCTTACCTATTAAAATGTTTGCCTTCTACTTAATGCTGATACCAGCTTAACTTTTGCAGATGCAAATTGAATAACCAAAAGTTTACCTGTTTTCCACTTAGAAGTATGGACTCTGCCTCTGCTTAAATGCAGTACAATTCCAGAGGGTGGGAAGTGGAAAGGAAAGGTAAAGGAGTAGAGGTCTTTGTTCTGAATTATGGAAGAATTAAACATTCAAGACTTCAGCACTGGATGTTTCCTGCAAAGTTTTCCTGTAACTTGTCTGTGAGAAATAAAGCTGAAAATATTTTTAGCAGTTTGCTGTACTGTTCTAAGTAGGTTTTTGTAACTGATACAAAGGGAGATGAACAAGGCAACAGGTCTTTGCTTTTAGTCCCCATTCATCAGCCCAGCTGTGTTAACGTATGCATTTCATTTTTGGGTTTGTTTTTGAGCAAGCCACGTTACAGCCACAGAAATAAGGCAAGTAGAGTCATTCTGCATCATTTATATTCATACATTCATAATCACAATTCATGTTAATAATAATGTTTAGGGGGATAGAAAACCACTCCAGCCCATGCTGAGGACACCAATTACAACAGGTGCCCTAATTCTTACCTGCATCTACATTGCCTTTCAGAAAGTGCCAAACCTGTTCTCATTTATGCTGAACCCAGCCAGTAGACATCATTTCTCACTGTTCAGTAACAGCTTCCTCTCCTTCCCCCGCTCCAAAAAAAAAAAAGAAGCTTGAGTCCCAACATTCCTGTCGTGTCTTACAAATATTTGTGTAAGTCCTTGGCAAGAAGCTGACTCTCTTCCTCACCACTAGCCAGTCCGCTTCTCCTGCCTTGTATGCCTGTTTCTTCCAGCACTTATTCCTGTAGTTCAAGTACCGTAGGAGGTGTATACTGTGGTTTTAAACACCCTGACTACAAGTCCTGTGGACCATTAGCATAGGCAAGTAGTATGAGAGAATGTAGAGGCATGGGGTGCTGCTGGATATTTGGGTTTCTGTGGCTTTTATTTAAAAAGGAAATTAAACATGAAAAACCATAAGAAAAGAATACTGTGGAGTAAACTTTAAAGACATCATCATGTATGTGCTACTCTGTGGAAGACATGCCTTGTGTGGTGCACAGGACAAGCAGTGACTGGGCAGGGCTTGGGAGAGGTAAGAGTGTGCTTTTGTGTGGAACCCGTGACCTGGAACCCAAGAGCAGGCTCGCACCATCGGGAACAACGGTTGAGTAATTCTGGCAGTTCCTGCCCTTTCTATGATTTGCTTTTTAGCTTTAGTGTTATATTAACTCCTTTGAGGCAAATGTGTTCCTTAGGTTTCTTGTTCACTCCCAAACTGACGCATTCGTCAAAACCAGGATCATTTTCTGTACGTCCATTTCTTTTACTATATTCTGTTGCATGAATTTACACTGCACATAAATCTGGAAAAAATGTGTTTCAGGATTTTTGTTTCCTTATTTTAATACCTATCACTGTAGTACTATGCCGAGGGGTTAGATCTCTGGGGAAATTTCTTTGCACTATACTAGTAATGGTCAATTCACATCAGTTTAAATCCAGGGAATGGAATAGGAATAGAGATTTTGTCCCTTGTCTGATCCTGAGCAGAACTGCCCCTGGAAGTGCAGAGAAGATATTCTTTGAGAGGAGACTGGCATTATGTTGGAAAGGTTGCCCAGATGCCAGGTCCAAAACTCAATTAAGAAATTTCTTGCTCCTGTTGGTTCTGCAGACTTTGTTTCAATCTCTTAATTGGTTTTTGTAAGCTAAGAGCAATATTCTTCTCATAATAACGGTGGTAAAACCTCCTGAAACTTCTGAAGCGAATTCCTGTGTATCCTCATCCTAGCAGGTCTGTTAGTAAATCAACGTGCAGTCCAGCAAGGAGGAAACTTTTCAAGTAGAACTTTTCCTAAGCAGATGAAAATACAGATCTGTGCGACTCAGTCTCCAAATCTGGTTAATATGAAATCTCAAATGCCTTATAAGAGAACAGCTACAAGTCTGTTGATGTAAAATTGCAAGTATTGTTCTCTTGTGTAAATAGTTTGTCAATATTATTGGAGATACCAAAGTAAAAAAAGCAGAAAGAAAACTCTCTGCTCACCAAGGGGACAGTCCTGCTCTGCTTGATGGTTCTGGGAGAAATTGTGTTTCGTAGGACAGGAGCAGGATCGATTTCAGATTCTTGGTTTCTTTAGCCTTTGCTGCTTCCTGCTGAACTACCTTTTTTTTTTTTTCCCAGTAGCCTGAAACACATTCCACAAATGTCTGTATGAAGGAGAAGAGTAAGAGTGCCAAGGCTGCTGCTGAATAAGAGACTTCGTGATGCATCTTGTAAAATTGGACCTTTTCATTCAGACAATGGTTCTCCATTACTGAGTCTTTTGTTGCCACCTTTTGAATTGGAGGGGAGAGAAGGAGATGTTAAGTGTTGTCCTGCGACACTTCCCTGTAGCCTACCTGAATGACCAGAGGGATGAATTGCTTTGACAGGGGAAACGCAGAGGAAGTTGATTCACTCTGTTAAATCTGAAGATGCAGTAATGGTATTACTTCACTTCTAAAACTACCCAGTTTAGGAAATTTAAATTTACATTGAAAGTTTGATTTTGAACTATATTGATCCGGGCTGAGAGAGTATAATGAAATCTTTCAGTTTTAAAATCAGTATTTTTTAAATAGACATTCAGGTCTTGTTGACTCCTAGTCCCTTGGAATAAAAGTCTCTTGAAGTTGAGTGTTTTTTTCAGTTCTAAACTATTTTGCAAGTGTTGTTATTCTAAGATTTATTTTGTTAATACATCAGCTTGGAGCTTCCTGCAAGGTGAATTTGGATTGCATGTATATTTTACCCAGGCTATGTCAGAATCCCAAACATACATTTTTTCCCTGTGGAACATAGCGTATTTCTTACAGTTTTCCTGATAATAACAGCTGAAGAACAAGCGTGGCAGTTTCTAACTTAACTAGATGACATGTAGTGTGTGGTCTGGGCTGCAGCAGCTGTGTCCCAGGCTGACCTTGGTGAAATTATCCGTCACACCTCAGATTATATTATCTGATTACTAATTAGCAATAATTATTTTGTGTGAGCTGTCAGTTCAAGAAGGGGCACTTGATACAGTGGAGGAACTGTATGAAGGAGCTGCCTGTAGTTTGCCAGGTTTAGGAGTCCTCCTTGTGAAAGCTTGCAGTTAGCAGAATTGAGTCTCATGAACTTGTCTTTAAACCTTTGCTCTTCATTAGGTATGACAGGGTATCAGGCAAATGTCTTTGGAATGAATCCATTATTTGAAAATCCTGTGGTGTTTGTTAACTTAAACACCTCAAGAGAGAAGTGCCTTTTAATAGTTCAGTACTTTTGCCCCTTCAGTTATTGCAGGAGCTCCTGTTGTGTCCATTTGCGATGTTTCCTCCTCTCCAAGTTGAAGTGTGCAGCTCTGTCGCAGCAAACGCTGCAGCATCCTTTCAACATTGTCGCCAGAGCTGTCAGTCTCTAACTTCAAGGGAGCTGCCCTGTCTCCACAGATTGCTTCCAGCTTTTTGTGTTGGCTGCTGGTGAGTTGGCTTGGCAGTCGCTCTCATCTGGGAGAGCTTTTTAGAAGGCTCTAATCCTTATTTCGTATAAAAATCTTCTGGACAAAATGTGTAACTCGGGAATTAGGCTGCTGCTTGCCACGCTGCATCCAAGTATGAGGGGTTTGGCTGGAAAGGCTGCACTGCCCCTCTGTGCTGTTTGTCCTTTGGAACAGTTGCAGCAGCCGGCATCCCTTCAGGTCTCAGGGGGAGACCTTGTAGCGCAGGGGCAAACATCTAAATCTTTTCAGTGCTAGGGGGAACCTGCCCTGGCAGGGCGCTTGTTA
Organism: Nyctibius grandis; assembly: GCF_013368605.1. Taxonomy (NCBI): domain Eukaryota; kingdom Metazoa; phylum Chordata; class Aves; order Nyctibiiformes; family Nyctibiidae; genus Nyctibius; species Nyctibius grandis. The sequence continues at coordinate 89,744,891 of NC_090658.1, read as the reverse complement.
GGAAGCATAGCAAGGTCTGTTGCTACATGGGACCTCCTTCCTTTTTCCTCCCTCCCCTCAGCAAGACAGAAACCAGAAGTGGGTGCAAGAGGATTCAAAGGCAAGGCAGCCTCTTCTCTCCCTGCCTGTGAGGGTAGCACCCTGGTAGCCCCTGCCACCAGCTGCACCTGATGCAGCGGTCCGCTGACACCCCTTCCCTTCTCCCTGCAGACCGAAGGTGTCAGATGCGTTCTCTGTCCTCCTTGATGGTTTTGTTGTGAGAGGGCATCCCAGAAACATAGTCCCTCTGAAGAGCCCTCCTCCTGTCCTGTGCACATTTACCGGGGTACTGCGGGTCTGCCAGGCTTGCACACCATGGGCGAGTAAGTAGCAGATACAGCGATGATGGTGATACGCTACTGATTTCTAGCCTGGTGTTTTTCTGCATGAAACCTTGCAGACTCATGTGGGGAGGAGAAGACAAGCACACTCTACTTTTTGGAATGCTTTTCATGACTAGTTTTGTCCTCCACACTGCAAAAGCTGATGTTACAAGGATAAAACATTTTGAAGGGAATGGATAACGTGTCATAAGCCAGCATTGCTTCTTTTGCTCACTTGAAAGAATTCATTACGATGTCTGTTCTTTTAGCTGGGAAGCGCAGCACTGGCTTCTTGGGAGGCAGATGGCAGATCATTGCAGAAAACAGACCTGTAGACACATGCGGTCCTCTGCAGGTGTGCTGAGATACCTTCTTCTCTTGTGCCAGGAGGTGACAGTCTCCCTGCCCAGCAAAGGGACTCCTTCAGTCTTAATCAAATCTTTAACATTACTGTAAAAGTGAATCTCAGTTCTTAAGGCAAGATGGAGGAGCTGGTATCCTCAGTTCTTTTCAGACCTTGCCCTGTTTTGTTATGGGATTGTAGAAAGTATTGCTTCAAGTAAGAAAATACTGAATATTGTGAAAATTGCAGTGTACACCTGCCCAAGAAAAGTTACAGCTGGGTATTGCACTTCCTGCACAATAGCATCGAGGGGAGGAATTTTCTGCCCAGTCTAAAGGTTTGGGGTTTTTGGGTTTTCTTTTTAAGGATTGGGCTCTTGCCTGGTGTTATTGCTGCAAATCTCCAGGACTCATGTCCAGACCTGAACACATTTGGCAGGCTTTTCTGCTCTCTCATAGCTGCCCTCCTCTCCCTAACCCCAGCTTGCCACTTCCTCATCCATTTAATGAAGACAGAGGGCTCTTTATTGTATGATACTCAAAATGTAATGTGATAGTGTTGCAGAAGAGGTAGTGGAGTGGTCATTACCAGGTGTTGGGCGTTTTCTATTTCAGGGAGATCTGTAGCTGTAAGGATGGCTTCTGTCCTACTCAGTCCCTATATAGGAAGGGAAGGCAGGTTGGGGATGCCTTCTTGTGTGGCACCATCTGTGCAGCCACAGGCCTTCCCAGGGGCTTCAAGTGGATGTGTGAATGGTGGTGTGAGTTATGTCCCTCTTAACCTCCTGAGGAGGAAGGATGCCTACTGCTCAGAGGTGAATGTGGAGCTGGGTCTCACAACATGTGGAAACCTCTTGAGTTGGCGAACCAAATGGATGTGAAATCCCATACAGAATCTCTAAAACATCTGATTTTAGACAACATTTTTTCATGAGGAAAGTACGGGCAGATCTGATGTCGTATAAAGGCATCAGGATTGTTTTGTCTCTGACCTCTCAGGAAGGAAGAAGCTAAGGTTTTACTGTAGGATGTGCTTTTAGTTTGCTGGTCAGGTCATCTGATGTAGGTATTCCTGCTGTTTCTGTTTCACCTTCTGTTTTACTGCAAGTGAGCCTGCACTGATTACAGTGTTGTCTTTTCTGGTGGGCAGACAAGTAAAGCAGGACTGATCCAATTGTTGTTTCATAACTGCTTCTTGGAAGACACATTCATCATTTTGTGGACAAGTTCAATAAGCAGAACATGTTTTCTTCATTTTTGAAAATGTGGCTTATGAAACACGTTGTTCTTCGGAAGTAAAGTGCATTTTAATGCACAGTAAAAGTCTCTGACAAACAGAACATGCATTGCCTACAGGGAAAAGTAGCTTAATTCTTCTGTCTTCAAAGATTAGTTTCATTTTGGAGCTTCTCTCCCAACAATATGATTAAAATAAGATACTGCCAGTGGTTGTCTTGGACATTTGAGCCATTAAGGCAGTTAGGGTTCAGAAAGCTTTCTCAAAATGAGTTAACATCAGTAGCAGCCTACCGTTTTCTCAGAGAAGGCCACTGTGTTTTTTTTTTTCTTTTATCAAATTTTATACAGATACTTAAAAAAGTCTTATTGCAAATATTCCCTTGCTGAAGGAGAATTCAGCCATCATTGAATGTAATTGTATTCCTATACGAAACCATCCTTTGGCCCATTAGTATCTTGTATTTCTTCTGGCAAGTAGATTACAGGCAACGTAAGCCTTGGAACTGAATTCTTGCTACAGTCATTGTACCAATTAATTTATTTTAAAAGTGGCAGTGTTTTTTCATATCTACCAGTAGATATACTTCTTAATGTTCACTAACCTCATCTGTATCACAGGCTAGTTGGGTTTGGAAGGGACCTCTGGAGATCTGTGGAAGCTTCACACTTTGGATATTAGACCAGCACTTTAAATACCTGACAAGAACTAAATCCTCATACACCGTGCTATTCTGATTGAAGATGAAACCACTTTCGTCTCAGGAGCTTTCAAATGTATTGCTCCCACCAGCAGCACACTGTGATTGATTTCATCTCTAGTAATCATTTCAGTTACCCTTACGTCATTGCCATGTTTTTGTCCTTCGCCCTTGACTGAGCTTTTGAGCAGTGAGCATCTGGTGAAGGTGATGACAATAATGAAAATGTAACTATTCAGAAAGAGGCAGCAAGGATGTTTGCATCAAAGGGTTTGTGTTGAGCATTTGCCTTCATAGGTGAAAGGTGAAGCAGTGGGATCTTGTCAGAAAGTCAGTCGTTCCGAGAGTGATGGGACAAAGTCACCGGGGCATTGCAAGATTTTATCTCACGTTATGAGGAGAGGTCATGCTGGTCAAAATTTCAAGCTAGTAATTAGTCATCTCTTATTTTTTATTTTAAAAAGGGGTCAGCATCTCCTGCTGCCACAAAGCTACCCTCCAAAAAGCCAGTCTCTCCTCTATCTTTTCTCTCATTACCTCATGTTGAGTTGGCAGCAGACTACCCTGGTGATCCTGCTCTTGCCTCTCTTTTCTCCATGGCAAACCTATAGCTTGTGTGTACCTGAAAATGTGTGTAGGTCTCAGGCCTCTGCAGGCATTCCCTCCTCTCTTACCTTAGTTGCTTTGCTTTCTATAAAATCACTAATGGTCATATGTTTAAGGAATAAGTCCTTGATTAGCTGATTTCTAAGTAACGGGACAGTAACAAACGCGACCATCCAGGTTGAAATGACAGCAAATCCAGTAATTCACCAATACTGGGCTAAGTTTGATATCCAGATGCGCCAAGACTTACATGACCACAGTGGCGAAGCAGGCCAGAAAGCCAGGCATGCCCTTTCGGGTGAGGAGCGACTCGGACCAGCCGAGGGGCTTGGGGAATGCCAAATTCCCTGGTCGGACAGTCCTTCTTTACTGCTGAGCTGCAGAAGCAGTTCCTGGACTTGTTCATTGATGACCGCATCCCACCTCTGCTCCCTCTCTGTGCTGGTTCTGTCCTTGGTGTGCCCAGGCATGGAAATACTGCATAAGGCAGTACTAGCCCCACGCTTATGCCTCTGTTGACATGGCTTGTCAGTCAGGAACTGATTATTCTGATTTTGGAAGGTATGGGTGGTGGTGTCGGAGGCAGATGTTTCCCTGGTGTCAGAGGAACCAGAGGAACCAGGTGTCAGAGGAACCAGGTGTCAGGCAGAGGAACTGCCTGCTGGCAGGCAGTTGGTGGTTGTAATGGATGACCTTTGTTGTTACTGTTTATGGAGAAGAGATTTATCTTATGTAAGTGTACTTAGTTTTCTCACTTTCCATTCTTACATTGGAAGGAGGCAAGATTTCATTTCCTAATATTTTTAAGGAAAAAATAAGTGGGATAGTGAAGTGGGCCAGTTAGTCACTCCTGGAAATTTGAGGAGAGAAGTAGGGTGGCTAAGGGATGCCAGCCACCTCTAGATGCCCAGACTTTTCACATAAGTGCTTTTGACTGTGCTCATATGTTTTATTTCATGAGTTTTTAGTGTTAGCATCCTGAAGGCTTGGGCATAAGTATAAAATAAGTATAAAGGGAGTGGAACATCTCCCTTATGAGGAGAGGCTGAGGGAGCTGGGTCTCTTTAGCTTAGAGAAGAGGAGACTGAGGGGTGACCTCATTAATGTTTATAAATATGTAAAGGGCAAGTGTCATGAGGATGGAGCCAGGCTCTTCTCAGTGACATCCCTTGACAGGACAAGCGGCAATGGGTGCAAGCTGGAACACAGGAGGCTCCGCATAAATATGAGGAAAAACTTCTTTACGGTGAGGGTGACTGAACACTGGAACAGGCTGCCCAGAGAGGTTGTGGAGTCTCCTTCTCTGGAGACATTCAAAACCCGCCTGGACGCATTCCTGTGTGATATGGTCTAGGCAATCCTGCTCCGGCAGGGGGATTGGACTAGATGATCTTTCGAGGTCCCTTCCAATCCCTAACATTCTGTGATTCTGTGATTCTGTGAAAATGCATGTTTCAATTCCCTCAAGCTGGAAGGGGTTTAAATTTAGGATTTCCATTCTCCTTACTTGCCCCATGCAGGAAACGATTGATGTATTTGTGGCTTTCCAAAATGGACAAGAAGAGGGTAGTACCTACTCATGAGGGCTGTTACTTCATTACTGATTTTACAGCCTGTCTTGTGTATCTTTTTACCTACTGTATGCTGAGTTTGTTTGGATCCAGCTGTTCCTGAAATAAAAGGCTATTTTGCCATCTATGTTCATCTGCCTAAAAAGCTACCCTGAGCAGAGGAGAAATAGAGAAATACTTTGAATCTGTTGGACATGTTAGGAGAGCTGTTTGGTCCTGTGGTAGTCATCACTGTGGGCATGCGAGAACTGAAATAATAACAGTCTGGTTTCTTTTACAGCCCCTCAAGGCTAGTGCTTGCGACTGTTTGCTGTTAGATACAAATCAGAACCAATATATGCATTAGGTTTTTGGAACCATTGCATTAGCTATGTGTAAGAGGGAAAAAGCCCTGGTAGATTCCTACGTGCTAAGGGAATTTCTTGCAATACCCTTTATGTGCAGCATAAATGTAATGAGCTATTTAGAAAAGATACCTCTTGAAAACAAATTGCTGAATAGCTATATTTAGTCGGTGAATCAGAAAGGCATTGCTCTCTCGCAGTTTTTGCCCCAGTATTCTGCATAGTAATTCTGCTGGGCAGCAGAAGGCGCGGGAGGAAGGAGGGTCACTGCGTGCTATGAAACCTCTCCTCCAGCCCTGCATTAACAGGCTCCTTTTTTCTGGCCAGCTCAACATGAGCCGGCAGTGCGTGCTTGCAGCCCAGAAGGCCAACTGTGTCCTGGGCTGCATCAAAAGAAGCGTGGCCAGAAGGTCGAGGGAGGTGTTTCTGCCCCTTTACTCCGCTCTCGTGAGACCCCACCTGCAGTACTGTGTTCAGCTCTGGGGCCCCCAACATAAGAAGGACATGGAGCTGTTGGAGCGAGTCCAGAGGAGGCCACGAAGATGATCAGAGGGCTGGAGCTTTTTGTTCTCATTATTTTCCTAATTTGAGCTCTCCTCTTCTGATATAGGTTGCTTCAGGCCTGGCCACTCTGGAACTGCTTTGGTATACATGTTCACCTGGCTCTCCGTAATGCTTTCCATCGTGGTAGTAACATAGGCAGGACACTGTTTCTTCTGATAGCATAAATATGCTCAATAGTAATATAGAATCATAGAATAATTTTGGTTGGAAAGGACCTTTAAGGTCATCAAATTCAACCATTAACCTAACACTGCCAAGGACATGGTGGGATATGGATATAACACTTATTAAGAAAGACTACAGAACATGTATCTGTTGTTATCCATGGAGAATAGGGACTTCAGGATTATTTCTGGTTTATACAATTGTGTGCACCATTATATTTAAAGGATGAATAGAAGAAGTAGGAGAAGAATAGAGGGCTGGAGCACCTCTTCTATGAAGACAGGCTGAGAGAGTTGGGGCTGTTCAGCCTGGAGAAGAGAAGGCTCCGGGGAGACCTTATAGCAGCTTTCCAGTACCTGAAGGGGGCCTACAGGAAAGCTGGAGAGGGACTTTTTACAAGGGCAAGTAGTGACAGGATGAGGGGGAATGGTTTTAAACTGAAAGAGGGTAGATTTAGATTAGATATTAGGAAGAAATTCTTTCCTGTGAGGGTGGTGAGACACTGGAACAGGTTGCCCAGAGAAGCTGTGGATGCCCCCTCCCTGGCAGTTGGATGAGTCTTTGAGCAACCTGGTCTAGAGGAAAGGTGTCCCTGCCTGTGGCAGGGGGTTGGAACTAGATGATCTTTAAGGTCCCTTCCAACCCAAACCATTCTATGATTCTGCGATTCTATACCTGTTAGCTGCCCCTCATGGCATGTTTGCACAAGGATCGTTCGTGCAGTTAATTTGGCCCCAGTTTGTGCTGCAGCTGAATTAGATCAACCCAAACTCGTATGTAAGATTTTTCCCTGGTTAGACTAACCTTGGGAGTAAACCTGTTTCCTGGGGCTATGTCTGTTTTTATGTATGTGCTGGGTCAAAGTATTAAATGTCAGTCAAAGTTGCTAGCAAGTTCACCATTTATTTAAAATAAAGCAGACAAGCTAAGACTGAACAGACTGTCTAAAGCTGTGCTAATGTTCTGCTCCCTGCCACACACGGGGACCTGACCTCTTTCCTCTTACCAACGGTTTTGTATACAAGAAGCTTAACTTGTCTTTATAATCTCACTTGTCAGTAAAAACAGCTGTGATATGAAATATGAAAGCCCATCTCACCTGGTAAAGAAAAATACTCTTTTACCCTATTACGCAGAATGTAACAGGACAATATAGAAGTGCAACCTGTCTGCCTAACAGAAATGAGTAGGTCAACTCTGAAACTTGTTTACTGACCCTTAATGACTTTTCTCATCTCCTGAACATGTCCCCTAGGCAGTTTGGGAACTGCCCAGTGCATTAAAGGACAGCATCAGACCTGAGATGCTGCGTGGTCTCAGGCAGTGCAGCTGCTTTTGTGCATGCGGTGGGAGCTGTGCTCCAGTTTTAGGACTCCTTTTACCCACACCATGAGGGTAACAGCAGCTTCTGGCACTGGATCCTGGGCACCTACAGCTGTGAGTTACTTCCAGCCTTGCCTCGTCCCTCCTGTTTGGAAGTGGTGGTACTGTCTTCTCTATGAGAGAAATGGTGGGTTGGGAGGATTCCTTATGGAGGTTGCAGTCTGTAACTCCTTCTCTGCCCAGAGCGGCACAACTGTTTGGGACTGCTGCGCTCTGCTTTTATCACAGCAGTCCTTGCTGTGCCAGAAAACATCCAAATGAGACCTTCCACCCTTTTCTGGCTTCCTCAAGATAGGTGAATTTCGCCCTTGATAGTAATAATAAATACATTTGAAACGCTGGCTTTATATTGCTTTTTAACTTTTATATTCCTTCCTCAATGTTTCAATTAAGGCAAATCAAAAATTAATAACATAACAGGGTATATGATATGGCCGTGCAAGTTAGCAATATAAATTCGTTGGGTATGAAGGGAGCTTAAAAATGAAATGAGTGGTTTCAGGGGGGTCTTACGATACTAATTCATTAGTGGTGAGCAAAATAACAGGCTGAGATTTGCTAGGCTCAGTGGGATCCCGGAATGATCAAACCATCCGCAGTTCTGGATGTTTATCTGGGATCCCAGTTATACTGGCATTGTGAGGACCTCTTGTATTTTTTTTCCCAGTTATACTGGGATCCCAGATAAACATCCAGACCTGCGGACGGTTAGATCATCCATATTACATCGCCATTTCTTTGCCAGTGCAAAACAAAACACCACCCAAATGGGGACAAAATGTCACGTACACTTCCATGTGTATGGCCATATCTGCAATAAGTATCCTGTGCTTGTTTTAATTCAGGTGGTTGGTTTGCTGGCTGGAGATTGGTGGCTGGTTTCAGCCTCTGCAGGCTGGGATATTGCCCCCCCTGAGTCTCTCTTTGAACAGATAAACTAAATGATTTTTTTTTTTTTAATTTGAGACAGACAGTAATCTTCTTAATAATAATGAGAATGTATTTTTGTAAAGTATCTCACGTCATTTTCTAAAATCAAAGCACTGGGGCCTAAATAGCCAAGCTTCATTAAGGAGGTGAAGTGAACGAAGAGAGGCATCTGGCAAAACAGTGGAGGACAGTGTAAAAATAGAGATGTATGTTAGTTTGAGTAGCATTAGTCATTTCTGATATTACGTTGCCTAATATCAGTTCATCTTAAATGAACCTCTGCTCCATTCAAAGCAGAAGACTGAGCCAACAAAGCCAATTTTAAGGACATTCACACTGTGTTCCTTTCTTCCTGAAAATAAGTGGCTGAAGCTTGGGGAAATTGGAGGTGCCTTTTGGCCAGTAGAAATCTTTGCCACAAGGACAATTTGATAATGTATCCTAAATAAATCTTCAAAAAGCAAATTGGCAATTTTTGTACTGCCCTCAATTTCTTTAATTATTTTTTTCAGTATGCTGTTTTCCTAGAACATGTGTCCTGATTCATTGTGATCAGTCAATATGAGGATCCTGAAGAATATAACTTAAATAAACACCCCCTTATTTTTACCTATTTATTTGTATAGTGTGTACAAAGGGAGTGGCTTACTTTGTGCTGGGTTGCAGAGTTTTATGCCTTAGGCTGTTACATGGCTGAATAGAAACCTGTATTTCAGAAACATTAATAATTTTTCACACTTTTAATCTTGAGCTAAAGAGTCAGTTTCAAACTTCTGTCCTAAACTCTTTGTTTTAGTTTTTTTGTTGTGTTCCTCTTCATTTTGCCCTTTTCCTCCCTTGCACTTATTTTCTCCTGCTCTCTATTTTAAACTTTTATGTTCTTTCTAAGAACCATAGCTCGGTGCAAACAGCAGTGCATTACTTTTTGTGGTACCACTGTATGTCACAGTAAATCTCGAATCAGCATCTCTGTAGTTTGTAAACCAGAAGCGTAGAGAAATTAAACGACTCTCTCAACAGCAGAGAGAAAGCTGCTATCAAACCTGGGACTGGAATATATGTGTTCTGGTCACATCACTGCATCCAGCTACCTCTGTGTCTAATTGCTGCTTTATTTGTCTGTCTGACCTTTTCACCTTTTTGTTCTCATTATTTTCCTAATTTGAGCTCTTCTCTTCTGATATAGGTTGCTTCAGGCCTGGCCACTCTGGAACTGCTTTGGTATACATGTTCACCTGGCTCTCCGTAATGCTTTCCATCGTGGTAGTAACATAGGCAGGACACTGTTTCTTCTGATAGTATAAATATGCTCAATAATAATATAGAATCATAGAATAATTTTGGTTGGAAAGGACCTTTAAGGTCATCAAGTTCAACCGTTAACCTAACACTGCCAAGGACATGGTGGGATATGGATATAACACTTATTAAGAAAGACTACAGAACATGTATCTGTTGTTATCCATGGAGAATAGGGACTTCAGGATTATTTCTGGTTTATACAATTGTGTGCACCATTATATTTAGAGGATGAATGTTTCCTGAAGTAGAGAATGTGTTTTTGGTAGTTTGTTGAAAATTCCCTCGTGTCACTGACTGTATTGTACAGATGATGTGGTGTAGTGGGTAAGGGGTTGTGTTAAATGGGAAAGACACGTTTTACTTTAGTAGTCAAAGGGCAAGAGTAATGCACTGTAATAAGGGATGGCAATTGACAGTTTGCTAAAGGGAGTTTTTAATATTTTAATAGTAATAAATACTGTAATCCTGTATGCTGAATGCTTCTAGTTGTGAAATAAAAGGTGCAGCAGAACCAGTTTTCTCATGTAAAGATGGTCAAAATTTCTCTCCAAAATGAAGAAGCTGTTTAGCCCTGTGGAAAGTGGTGAGACCTGTGCTGGTTTGGAGTTGACATAGGAGAGGTTCAGTACTTGCCTTGGACTGGTTTTTTTTGCTCCATTTCCAGTGAGCAGCTGGAAATGCTCAGCTTTTCATGCGCATTTTTAAAGTAATTTGGTTAGCAAAAATGGGATGATGTAGAAGTTACTTGTCTCAGAGAGGAAATTCACTGGCGGGGTTTACCATAATTTAATACTGTCTAGTGGTCACATGCAAAAGAATTTAAATGAAAAATATACGTATCAGTGTTCATACTTCACTTTGTCCCTTGTTGAGGTGGAGAGATCTGGAGGAACATGAGTAACTTGGATAAGTAGCCTAAGATTTCTTTATCAGGCTATGCTAAATGAATTAAATATGTGTTACTTTACAGCAGCATCGCTTTATTTTTTGCATCAGTTTAATTAAGTTGATTTTAAATCACCGTCTAAGTCACAGTAGCATATCATATTCACACCAATGAGCCTCTGCTTTCTTTTTCCTTTGCCTACTAAAATCCACAGTTAGCCACTACTAACATGTCCCAGCCTGAGAGGTATCTTTTATCCTTCCGCTTGATATTCTTTATTTGTGTTTAGTTTTTGATTCACTGTGTCTAACAGGTGCTTTCCTCCAGTATTGCTGCTTAGTCAGTTCGTTTCTATTTTTGCATTTGTAGAGTTGATTATTCCTATCTAAATGTGGAACTTTGCACTTCATTGATTGCATCCTCTTTATTCCAGACCATTTTTGCAATTTGAAATTACTTTGAGATATGAATCTTTTCTTTCTCTAAAGGACTTGAAACTTTACCCATTCTGATGTCAGGCACAGATTTCACAAGTGTCATCTCTGTTCCCTTGGTCACAAATGGGACTACTGAACAAAACTGGACCCAGAATAGGCACATATGGGACCATGTTAGAGATGGCTGGACAGTTTGATAAGGAACTGTTGATAACTGCCGAGTTATTGATTTTCTAAACCACTTGTGCACCTAGCTTGCACCCATAGGTTGTATTTCCTCAGTTCGTGTGTCAGTGTCAAAAGCTTTACACAAGTTAAGATGCAGACACTGCTTTTCTTTTTGCTTACTGGCAGGTTACCCTGTTAAAGGCGAGCATTAGATCAGCTGTAATTTTTGATGACTTTTGAGCTGTTTGTTTTTTGTTAGCTTATTGCCGTTTCTGAGTTTCCCTTGTGGCTGCTTAGCGATTTGTTTCTGGGTGTTAAAGGCAGGATGACAGTTTGTAATTCTTTTAGTTTTACTTTTTTCACTTTTTCAGTGACAGTCTCAACCTTCCTTTGTAGACTTTGTGTCTTCCCTCTTCTCAGTGAGTTCCTAAACCTGAGCCTAAACAGGTTTATGGCCATTGGTTGAGTGTTTTAATTGAGATTATTTTCCAAAATGTCCTGACCTCCCCCAAATCTTCTCATTTGTGCTTTCTTTGGTACAATATGACAAGGCAGGAAGATGAGTGGCTCTACTGGCTCAGCTGGACTCAAAGCTTCTCTCCCACCTTGCCTCAGGCAGTGGTCAGAAGTGGACAGCTAGGGAATAGAAAGGGAAAGAAGAAAAATCAGCATGTTATTTCATAGACATAGAATCGTAGAATCATTTAGGTTGGAAAAGACCTTTAAGATCATCACGTCCAACCGCAAACCTAACACTGCCAAGTCAACCACTAAACCATGTCCCTAAGCACCACATCTGCAAGTCTTTTAAATACCTCCAGGGATGCTGACTCCACCACTTCCCTGGGCAGCCTGTTCCAATGTTTGACAACCCTTTCAGTGAAGAAATTTTTCCTAGTATCCAATCTAAACCTTCCCTGGCACAACTTAAGGCCATTTCCTCTCGTCCCATCACTTGTTACTTGGGAGAAGAGACCAACACCCACCTCGCTACAGCCTCCTTTCAAGTAGTTGTAGAGAGCAGTAGGGTGTCCCCTGAGCCTCCTTTTCTCCAGGCTAAACAACCCCAGTTCCCTCAGCTGCTCCTCATAAGACCTGTGCTCTAGACCCTTCACCGGCTTCTTTGGACTTGCTCCAGCACCTCAGTGTCTTTCTTGTCGGGAGGGGCCCAAAATTGAACACAGTATTTGAGGTGCGACCTCGCCTAGTCCTGCTGGCCACACTATTTCTGATACACCTGGCCACCTGGGCACACTGCTGGTTCATATTGAGCCGGCCATCGACCAACACCCCCAGGTCCTTTTCCACCAGGCAGCTTTCCAGCCACTCTTCCCCAAGCCTGTAGCATTGCATGGGGTTGTTGTGACACAAGTGCAGGACCCAACACTTGATTTTGTTGAACCTCATACGATTGGCCTCGGCGCATCGATCCAGCCTGTTGAGATCCCTCTGCAGAGCCATCCTACCCTCAAGCAGATCAACACTCCCGCCCAACTTAGTGTCATCTGCAAACTTACTGAGGGTGTACTCGATCCCCTCGTCCAGATTGCTGATGAAGATATTAAAGAGAACTGGCCCCAACACTGATCCCTGGGGAACACCACTTGTGACCGGCTGCCAACTGGATTTAACTCCATTCACCACAACACTTTGGGCCTGGTCATCCAGACAGTTTTTTACCCACTGAAGTGTATGCCCATCCAAGCCATGAGCAGCCAGTTTCTCCAGGAGATTGCTGTGGGAAATGGTGTCAAAGGTCTTACTAAAGTCTAAGTAGACAACATCCACAGCCTTTCCTTCATCCACTAAGCAGGTCACCGTGTCATAGAATGAGGTCAGGTTAGTCAAGCAGGACCTACCTTTCATAAACCCATGCTGACTGGGCCTGATTGCCTGGTTGTCCTGTACGTGCCATGTAATGGCACTCAAGATGATCTGCTCCATAATCTTGCATAACATTGTGCTGCCCCATGTCACCTCCCTGCAAAGTTTCCTCTGTTCCTTTCTGAGGAGTTCTGGCTCATCTCGACAATCCTTGTATAGGAGCTGGTGTCTCCTTCTTGGGCGGAGAGGCCAGAACCTCGTGCCAGATTTGAGGTAATGGACTTTGATTTATGTATCATGTGTTTATTTAGTGGAATTTTGAGGACCTCTTGTATTTTTTTCCCTAGAAGCTTCTAATGCTTGGCCCTGTTAATTCCCATGGTTTTGACCATGGCTGGTTATTGAGCCAATGTTTCACTGACTTTATTGTCATAATTCCAAGATCGCTGAATGTCAGTGATTAGCTACTCATTGTGTCATGTGTAATATCCAGCTCGCCAGTCCTGTAAGAGGAGGGTCCCTCCGTTGCTCCGTCAGAAGAGCATTCACATCCCACTTTGACTTGGTACCTGCTCAGTGAGTTGAACTAGCTCACCTGTGGGGTACAGCGAGAGGAGCATCAGGAGTAGGTGGCCAAGTGCACGGCGAAAATTGTAAGTGCTCCCATTTCAGCAGGAGCATGCTGTTGAGTCATCGTAGTCATGTCAGTCACCTGAATGCTTGAGATCTGCTTGTTGGGTTTGGCTTTTACTCCACTTCATGTTTCCTGAAAGCCTTGTTCCACCCTAGGCAGGGAGGGCCGTTCCCAGCACGCTGCCTCGGTGGGCTGCCTGCAGCCTGCCCTTGGTGCCTTTTGCATGGTTTTATTGAGCTCTTTGGGGTCTGGAGACTGAAAAAACACACTTGGCAGTTGAAATTGATTGCTGTCTGGCTGAACACATTTGCACCTCAAGGACCATGACTAGCCAGTGAGGCCATGAGGCGTTTCATCATTAGATATAACTCTTCTGTCCTCCAAACAAAGCCCGGGGGACATCCTCCCACCCTTTCCTCACCCTCCTCTCTCCCCATCTACAGCTTCTCTTTGGGCACAGCCTCACATCACACCAGTCTTCCTGAGACACAGGACCTTCATACCTTGCTGCTACTCCTCCACATTTATGCCTTTTTTTTTTTTCCTTCTGGGATTGTACTGAAGAAGAAAATGCCACCCATCAATTTCTAAATATCTCTCTCTGTATATTGACAGCTCAATGTATTTATGTTTGAGGCAGATACCTGTGTAGACTAGCAGTCCTCAAAAGAGGGAACAAGGAAAGAGGATCTCCAGCAGCACATGTCTCGCAAACACGTCTCGTTGTGAGGGCTTCAGTGCGTGTCTCCAAGTAGTGTTGTGATGCTGGGTTTTGTCTGTGCCAGGTGGTGTGGTACCGCTGGTTCTTCTCTACCCAGAAGCTGCAGAACATGTATTTGGGGGGTGTGCGTGCAATACGTTTTTCCTTTTTTGCTTTGGGAAGAACCATTGAAAAATTCAGACTTGAAGTTTTTTGTTACTCTTCAAGCTGTCGTCCTTAATATGTTAGTTGTAGACTCTCTCTGGATAACATGGGATGGGATAACGATGGCCTAAGCTTCGTTTCCTAAATTTCATAAACGAATGTTTGTGTTAATTTCTGAAGGTGAAACAGCTCTTTTGCTGCAGTGTAGCTGTTGCAGAATATTCAATCAGATTATATTCACATAATAAATGTTTATGTCTTCAGCAGAACTTGCTTGTAATTTTTCCTGATATTACCCTACCACTGCTGTAGCTGCAGATAGAGGTTTTTTATTATAAACTGTGGCATGACTTTTGGAAGGGTATCTGGCCTAGAGAGTTGAGGCAAATATTTATGTATTGTATGAGAATTGAATATCTGCAACATTATTTTGGGGATATGAGCATGACTGGTAAAAGTTTTGTCTAAAATGGTTAAGAAGCATTGTTTATATTTTAAATAAAAATAGCAGGCTGCTTTTAGGGAAGGGTGATGAAAGACAGGATGACAGATTCAGGTGGAACAGCAGAAGGAGAGAAATACAAGGTGCGGGATACATGTTCAGTACAGCTGAGTGAACGTACTGAAGTCACGGTGCTCTGAGCTGAGGAGTTGTGAATTTGTATAGGTCTTAGAGATTAGCCTGTGAGATGCAAATGTCAGTGTTGCTTTTGTGTTCTTATGAAGTTGATGACTGGGAAGGTTAGGCTCTGCAAAGTGCTCACCGGGTCTGGGAATCATGCCACTTTATTTGCTTGTAGTTCATCTGTGAAGGAAGGAAGAAAACGATGTATTTTTTTTTATTTCAATGATGCATGCAGCGAGCCTGAAAGGGGCTGCGCTTTCTCCTGACTGCTTCGCTTTTCACCATAGCAGTGTTTCAAACACCGAAGTCTTCTCTGACTGTGTTGGAGGTCTCCATGGAGGACCAGCATGGTTAGGATGGGAGTTTACCCAGCTCTAGGCTGCAAACTGGGATGATGCAGGAAATGCTTTGGCAATTGTACCAAAGTGATGTGTCTTCCTCAACATAATCCAAAACTGAACAAAGTAACAAGAAGGATTTTTCCTTTCCTTTGGCACTTTTGCGGTGATGCTTATTACTCTGACATGGTCTTTCCAGTCATTCATGAGACATCCCAGGAGAGGCAAGACCCGAATTTCTAATATAAGTAATAAACAGAAGCTTTCCCTCTCCTCCCCTAAATAAGTATTTTAATATTACAGAAGCACAGGGTAGGTTTTCTGTGGCAGGTCATTTTTATGCCAAAATGCTCCACTGTCTTAAATAATACCGTTACAGAGATAATTAATAACACAGAGAGAAATGAAGAATCTCAGACAAGAAAGGAAAAACACATTTTCTCCTGGGGTCTGAAACGACTTGGAAAGTAGATGAAGCAGGGAGGTGCACGAGGGCTCTTCCAGCTGACACGAGCAGCACAGAGAAGAGTTTTTCACCAGCAGTGCCGATGTGATTTTGGATGGTCAAAGAAGAGGCCTGTGGCGCTTGAGCCAAGAGGCAGGAAAATCCTCAACATCAGCAGGATCCCAGCACGAGGGATGTGAAGGCTGAGCTGCACCATGGAGCCAGGCAGGCTCGTGTTTTACGTGCCCTGTCTCCATCTTGCGTGGGTACTGCCGGTCACGCAAGGAGCAGTGCTGCAACGAAACGTGGCCTCATCTGAGTTGCTTACAGATGAGGAACAAATGCATTGGCTGTCATGTTGTTTAGTCTCTTTAAATTTGTTAATGCATAATAATGTGAGAATTCAGCAAGAAATCCTGTTTCTTCTCACTTCCCTCTGCATTGAGGCTGCTGTCTATATTGTTTCCTTTCTTCTTTTCCCTCCTTCTCTTCCAATACTCACCAGACGTCTGGGATAATGGAGTTTTTCACTTCTACAGCAAGTGCAGCACCTGCCATGTGAAATATCTTTCTTGAGTGAAAGCTTTAACCAACACATCTCCCAGACACAGATTAAGGCCTTGGTATTGCTGTCTGGACTGGCCATTTGATTAATACACGGTCCCTTTATTGTCACCCTGCCTTTCTGCTCTTCCTCATTAGAAATCAGTGACTCTTCCCCAATTCATTATAACAAGGAGAAAAGAATGCCTAACGGTACACATAGATAAAGAAAATACATAGCAGCATTCAGCTAGTAAAACGAGCTATTTTCCCACGTGGAGAGGGGATTAAGCAGGGGGTGCCATTGCCTCCTGCAGCTGCTAGCAGCAGCCTCTGACAGACGGCAGTGCAAGATCTATGCACATGTGCGTGTGCGTACACACGCGCATAGAACTGAGCCCAGTTCCTGGGCATGTATAATTTTGGTTTGTGTTTACACTTCGGTGAAGTGACGTGGTCACCTGGAAATGGTTCTCCTCTTGGGAGTTACCGAGTGTTTCCATTAGCACTTGACACGGTGTCAGCAGGGAGAATGTTTATTTTCTGGGGTTTGTCCAGGGAGGAACTGCAAGGAGGGGTGTGTTTTGGCCAGAGCACAGTGCCCTGGGGACATGATCCTTCCCGTAATGAATTGCACAATTTACTGAGTTACGAATGGGTAGGCTGATAGTTTGCGGTAACCCTTTTAACACTTGCAGCCAGGGTTTTCTCTTCAGTCCTTCCAGACACAGATGGCGTGAGTATGTGCAGCAGTTCACCTGGGGTTCTGCTGTCCTTTCCCTGCTGCCTCCCAGCTGAGCTGCTGGTGGCCATGCCGGGGCTGGCATTTGGGGCTTGCTGCAGTTCCCTTCAGCCTGGGTGTGGGAGCACAAGCCCGAGAGGTGTGGTGCAAAGCCCAAGCCAACAAGCTGTCTTGGACACGCACTGATCTGTGCGGGGGCAGCATGGATGGACTGCTGATGCAGGGAGTAGCTCAGAGGAGACAAATCTCAGGTCTGGCTGTTACTGAAGGGGATGTGATGGGGAGCAAAAGCTCTTCTTCTGCGATGGCGAGATGGTTACATGCTGTGTTGGTGGTGAGACCTATGTGACCAGGGCTTGCCTTACCCCGGGGCAGGGGGGGCAGAGCTGCTGGAGCTTGGGGCTGCAGGGTTTGGAGCTGCTTAGAGCCTGGCTATTAGGGGTACGTGCCAGCAGTGCTGGGAGCAGGGTTAGCAGGTCCAGCATAGTAGGTGGTGTTACAGAACAGAAGGGAAAGCTCACCGTAGATGTTCATAAACCGTAATGTAGAATGTAAAAAGGAATGTGAATAAAAACATATGTATATATGCTTATTTCTGAGTAAATTCAACTTCAGGAAAAATTGAATGTTACACTGAGGTGGCAGTGAATTGGGAAAAACTTCCAAGCTCAAGGCAGCACAGGAGGCAGTAGGCAGGAGGGAGCTGTCCGCAAAGGAGCAGTAAGGCTGGCAGGAAAGGGACAGCGTTTTCCTTCCATTAAGTACTAAATAAACTTAAATGTCCGTGGGTCAGAAACGAAAACTAGTTGAGGGGAGGCATGTGGGGGCTAGTACTTTAATGTATTTGAAATAAAGTAGCTCAAGTTTGGGTCTTAGTAATCTTGTGCCAGTTGGGGGAGCCTGTCTTGATGTTGTTACGATGTTGTATGGGGAAAATAAATACCTGTTAATGTGTATTCTGAGTGTATGCAAAGCACTCTGCCCACTGCTGTTCTGCATTTCTTTTCTGCTCAACCTTGATGGTTTTGCACTTTTGCGAATCAAGTTTCTGACAGAAGTAAGGGTCAAAAAAACCCTACTCTGGTTCAAGATCAGTTCAGGTGAAATGAAGAACGTGGGCAAATGTACTTGAAGAACAGGTGCTATGTGAGTGCTTTCTCAATGCAAGATTCTTGTCCGTTCACTGTCTTGGCAGTGTACTGCCTCCAAAATGTTCTGGATTCACCCCAAATCATAAGGTGGCAGTGGCCGTAAGTGCCTGCCTTTATCTTACAGTTGGTTTTACATCTGTTTTTAATGTTTTAGCATAGTAAAGCTTTTATCATCCCAACATCTCCCTGAGAAACTTATTCTACTGCTGTATGAACTGACCTGGTTAATAATTCAATTTAAATATTTTTTTTTTTAATGCATTAAATTCTGTGGGTACCTGAAACTGGCAGCTTTCTTTGGCAGTGGTGCTGTGGACAAAGAAACCAAAAGTCAGACCTCATAAAGAGAGTATTTCCACAAGCATCTGTTCACCTTGTTTATGGAGGTACGTCTCCAGCACAGGATGAGCTTCATTCTTGCAGCTCTGGCAAATGAACTGTGACATACTCTTACTGATGCTGCTGCTGCAAGTAATCAGCTAGAGGTTACTTTCCTGGATGAAATACATTTAAATGGCAGTGAAGGAGAGGACTATGATTCATTTTGATTGTTTTTCCCCATGATATTTGCATACTGCAGTATGTAATATGAGCAGCTATATATAATGATTTTTTTTTTCTCCATATGACACCATAAATCAAGAGAGAGGTTAAAAAAAAGTTGCTTGTAGTGACATTGACTTTTCCTTTGAAGAACCCAGGAGGAGCTTAGATCTGGATACTTCAAATGAACATATTGTTCTACTTGTGTTGAATATAACAATACATTTTTGCCTTGGGTAATGTGTCTGTGAGGCAAGTATCATCACCTGAATATAATAAACATTTACAATCAGCTGCCTTTGTTTTCGTTCTCATTCCCAGCTCAGCCTTAAAGAAATAGTTACAAAACTGTTCATCAGAGGTTTTGATAAACATTTTTCTATATCTGTCAGAGTGATTAAGATGTAATAACTTGTTTGAGATCGGCTTGAGAAAAAAGCACTTAATAACATAGCGCTATACTGGCTATTATGGAATGGCTGTATGTTTTTTTCTCCTTATCAAAGAGGTTATAAATTAGGGTGTTTTACTGTGCAAACTCAGTCTTTTTTCTTACATTTGTCTTGATTTAAATTGACAAGAACATGAAAATAATTATGACAAAAATAGGTATAATCACTCAGAATTCTGCATTAAGAGTTCATGAGTGTGAACTGGGGGACACAGAGGTCCATTTGGAGAAACAGAACATAAACTTTGTCTGTAATCCGTGTGTAACAGGCTCAAATGATACCAGTTTAAAAAGTCTGAGAGCCTTGGAAGGAACTTAGGTGGCAATTGAAGAACTTGAGTCGCTCGCTTGCTAGCTTGTGCACGCATGCGTGCACATTTGCTTGTTTTTCAGACACTTGTGCCAGCGCGATAACAGTTCTTGTTTGGCATGACAACACTTGAGTGCGCCGAGACTGTGATGCTTGTTTCATCCCAGCATCTGGTGGGATTAAGTATTAGTGCTGCCGTTTAATGAACAGCTTGCGGATGTGAATTAATATTTGGGGTTGTTTTTGTTTCCTCTGCTTCGTAGCCAACAAAGCTGTCGGGATGAACAAAGCCTTCCGGACTGCCTACTATATAGATTAATTTACAGCTGCCAGTTTATATTAGTTGTTCTATTTATTCTGCTTGGGTGCTTTTTTGAGGAAAGGAGTATTTCTTAGTCAATTGTCTTGCAAGGAGAAAGGAATTCAAGAAATGTGAAGCAAACAAATTCCTGCTAATTAGGCAAGCTTTTGGCAGCTGAGTTGTTTGCTCCCTTTTCTTATGACTTTATGTTACATGAAAGATCTGAAGTCTGAAAACAGAATTTAAGTTGGGGTCTGAACTTTGTCTTTACCCTCCTGCACTCTGTGTTGGTGATGCCAGGGCTCAGTGAATAGCAGCTATAACCAAATTTCTTATCTGCCTCCTTAAAAGCCTGGCCCTATTGAAGGTTTCGCCAAGCGGAGCAGCATATGTCTCTTGCCTCTCCAGCTCCTAAGATGCTGTAGGTTTATCAGGAACCTCTAATGCTCCTTATTTTTGTGATGTTTCCCTATAATTCTTCTCTCTTGCTGTTTGTGCCGAGTGCAGGCTCCGTGTGCCGACTGCCTGACGCAGCCAGGGACTGCTGGCTCTTGCTGCTGGGGATGTCCAAACCTGTGTGCAACCCCACACCCTGAGAGGTGACTCTGTGTATTGGGTAGTTATCAGCAAGGACATGAAAGAAATACCTGAGCGTTTATCCAAAAGCCTTATGGATGTGTTTGGATATGGATAATACAGACTGGCTGATGTCTTTGTCTTCTAAAGTAATTGCTTTGGAAGACTCAAGTAGCTGAGAAGGGGATTAGTTGGTTTACTTAAAGCAGGATCAGGCACATAGGGAGATGCATCCTTCTTCCCCACTCCCAGAGGAGCCAGAGCTCTTTGTTGCCCAAATTACTGAGAATGGGATCAAACTGGGCTAAATATAATCTTCTACGATTCTGCACAGAGGGTTCCTTCTCCCCCTCCCCTCTCCTGGGTTACAGGGTGAGGAATAATGCATTGGGGGCCTGTTTGGAAACCCAGTGGAAGGTAGTAAGACATGAAACATCCCAGATGTTAACAAGAGACTTTGCAGGGACAGGAGCAAGTGCTCTCAGGACCCTGCAGGGTCAGGGGAGCCCACTCTCTGCCAAGACATCCCCAATTTACTGTCAGCTCTGAGGCAATGCGAGGAAGTAAAGTCTCTTTGGCTTTTGGAAATAATTTCTCTCCTGCTCATTGTAACGAATGGTCCCTTCTGTAATTCACTCATAAACCTTGGCAGGGAGCAATTACAGTATCTCATGTATTCTGATGGAAGTGTCTAATGAGAGAGATATGCATAGATAGATACATAGGCATACATATATAGACATGTTTGGTTTTTTTTTTTTCTTTTTTTTTCTGGTGAGAAGGTGGTTTTGCTCCGTAGTAGGTGATTAGTAGAAGGCATGATACCTGTGCTGTGATTTCTGCTTTCTTCTGTCTTGGTTGGAATGTGGCTTTGGAGCTTGCAGGTGTTTTAACTGTTGTGATGGTGCAGGTGTTTTCTATGCAGTGTGCCACTTCACTTGAGAAATACTTTCTGCTTCTGTTTTGGTCTTCATTCTTTTGAAGGTCTTTTAATTGATTTGGACATATCCATTTAATGAATGTTGTTCTTGCAACTGTTTCATATCAGATGTTAGAAGTATGTGTGTGCTCCATTTAATAAGAATTTTATTTGTTGAGTGTGTCAGAAGTTACTTGATATGTACTATGTGAAAGGTTTCAAAACCCCATTAGCTAGTCTCGTGTTTCTAGGATCATGTGGCAAAATGGAGCTGGTACTGTGTTTCTTCAAAGTATACTTTGACATACAGTGGGGTACTTACAGTTAAAAACAAAAAAACAACCCTCCCAAATACACCAAAACCCAAACAAATAGTCAGTGAACTATCAAAAAGAAAAAAGCTATGTGTGTTTTTTTCTATTGTAACCAGTCTTTAAGGTGGTCTTGGAATAATGAATAAAACTAGGTAAAAACACTGGTTTTCATCATTGTAGTTGAAATGTCATTTCCCTCTAAAAACCGCTCTGCGCAATATTGAGAAGGAGTAATCGTGTTGTATCAAAAATATACCCAACAATTCACTGTTTTCTAATAGTTTTCTTTGTACTGAATAGACATTTATGAAAATACAGTGTTTTCTTGGTTAAAAAATAGAACTGTCAAACTTTACTGTAAAGTTTATATTTTATTGCAAATTGTTGTGCCTTTATCGTCATCAGAGATGCTGAGCTTTCACATTTCTTAAATCACATGTAAAATTAGTTCTTTAAATCAGTTCCTCCCAATGCCTCACTTCTGTGCCAGCTGAGTCTGCTGCTTAAAAAACTCTAAGGAATCCTCTTTCTGGATGTGAAAGTCCAGGGCGTGTTGTCTTCAGAAGGTGTAAAGCTGAGCAAAATGTACTTTTTCTCTGTTGTAGTTGTGGGAGGTTTTATTCCTGGGGCTAACTACCAAAACTTCAATCCAGCCACATGGCCGGTTAGCTGGCTGGTATTGGTTATATGTTCAGAATGATTTGCTGTGTCGTTGGGGTGGGTTTACAAGTGTGTTGCTTCGCCTTGGTCACATCCAGTTCCTCTGCCATGGACGAGAGCTGTAGATGGCCTGGGTGCCCGAGGGCATGCTGGCTGCTGCACCTCTTCCCTCTAAGTGAGACAGTAGGGCAGATACAGGATAATCTTGTGTAACACTTCAAGTCACTGTTTTCATTGCTGTTTTTAGTGCAAACAAAGATGACCAATCAAATGGGGTTTTGCCTTAATTTGTGAAAAATGTATGGACATTTTTAAATCCTCTTAGTGCCCTTTTTGCCTGTTATTAAAACATTGATTTTGCTTTGTGGAGTCACTTCCAGAAATTCCCGATGGTTATGTTTTGTCAAAGAAATTTATGTTATTGATATCTTATGCATTGTTTTATGTTACAGCTGAATAAAGAATCAAATTTCTTCATTAACTACTACGTACCCATGCAGCAATCAGAAAACCTTAGGACCTGAGTAGATGGGAGAGAACTAGAGTACTTCTCAGTACCTGGCTGCTTTATTCCATGTAGTTTTTTTCAGTGCTCTATTTTTGTATGCATCTAAAATCATTGCACTTATTTTGATTGTTATCAGTAAACTGAAAAGTCTTACAAAGAACTGCAGAGCTACTTCATTTCCTTCTTTCTCTTTCATGCTGCAAAAACATATATCTATCACTATCTGTTACACCATCTAAGTCAACAGAAGCTTGATCCTTGTCTGCATGCAAAAGGGAAATTGCCCTGCTGTGCAGATGAACGGCGTACAGGAATCAGTCAGTATCTCCGTTAAGCTTCCTTAAACATTTTTGAAGAGTAAAACCTCTGACAAATTTTGTCGTTGAAGACCTTCATGTCAAATGGGGGTAAGGGTTTCCTGATCATCTTTCATGTGCACAAATGACTTAGCAAAAATAATGACTGTTGACTATATTATAGAAATATATGTTCAGAGCATACATAATTAGTAAGACCTTGTAAAGTAATCGGTGTGTATAAAAACCCACAAAAAGACTTGAAATTACATATATTTTTTTCTTTTTGAATGTTTTCTTTTCAACTCCTGACTTTTTTTTTTCTTTCCTTCTTCTGGTGTTTTTATTGGAAGTGATGACAATATTGTTTTAAAAAGCAAACCTTCTTGCTATTTTCATCATCACATGTATTCTTTTTAGCAAGATCTGATGGGCTAACTTCAAATAGTGTGCTTATTGGTTACTCTCAGGAGAACAAATAAAACAGAAAATCTTTGGGATATTTTTGAGGTTTTTTGCAGGTATCCCAGTTGTAGCTCTCCAGTTGTGTTACCTGATTTTGAACGTTCTTCCCTTTTTATTCCTGCCACAGATGGGAAGCAGGCAGTACACTGAGCAGGTATGCAGTTCCGATCACAGCGAGTGTACTTTCAGACAGACTTGCCTGCCCGCACAGACGCATCTGTGCATCTGCTCTGAGCTCAATCTCTTACAGGAAGACTGGAAGTCAGTCAGGAGTCAGTAGTGGCAGTACAGTGGGAACCACCACTGAGGCTGAATCCCATATTTGGGTCTCCATATCCAAAACAAATGGGACTAGTCTAGTGCCCCCACATACATATATGAAAAGTACGCATTTTAGCTTATATTAGGTGAGGAAAAATAGTTCCTGTATTTGCTAATATATTTTAAACATGCTGATTTAGAATGAGTGTGAGAAAGATAAGCAGGTCATTTTGTGAGGTCTTTCGGGTGTTACTGAAACATCAGGCTATTCATATTTGGACACTTGACTCTTAAGCCAACCTGTCTCCCTTGGACTCTCTTCTAGTTGATGGAAAGAGAGGTATTTTCTCCAGAGGGATGTTGAGAATATCCAAATTGTGTGCCTAGTCTGGATTGCCTTCTATCTCTGTCTCCATAAGCGTGCTCTGCAGTCAGTGAAGAGGATTGGGCTGGGATACCTGTGGAGGTGCTTCCCCTGTCCCTTGTCTGTCCCATGGGGTGGTGGTTTAGGTTCCAGTATGGTGGTGAGGGAGAGAGGTGGGGAAGTCTGCACATCAGATTCTTCAGTTGCAGGACGTAGTTTAGGGGGAAAATTTGACAAATTGTTTGTTTGTTTGAATTAATTCCTATACATGGTGCTTCTAAAACTCCCCATATTTTAGAGAAGGCTGAATAAGCGACATTTCGTAGGCTAGCCATTCTGTTGTTATCTAAAGAGCTTTTCTGTTTTTTGTGTGGAGGGCACCTCACTCCCACGGTCATACTGCTCCACAGCCCTTTGTTCATCTTTGCCTCTCTTTTTGCCCCTTTTGGATGGAGGGGCATAAATCTCTTTGAAACATATAGCTAAAATGTCAGGGTACTTAATGAAAAAGTGACGTAGCTGGTTGTGTTCATCATGAAGAATTTAAACAGAGAAGAATGAACTAAGCCAGCAAGTTCATAAATGTAAAGGTATGTTTTCTTGCAAGACCCGTAACAGTTCTCTGGTGCTTGTGCATCGTAGACTGTTACAGTATCTGGTTTTAATGTGTGTGCCTTACAGTGACTGTGCAGTTAGCTGAATTAATGTTCCTTTGGCAGCCATAACTTTGAATTGACTAACTTTTATGTGCTTAAGCTTCCCCTCTAGTATATCTCCCTTTTCTCATTTGATTTCCTTCTGAAAAGCAGTAAAAACACTAGCAAAGGAGAGGGAAGGAAGACACGATGGAGAAATGCCGTAATTCAGTTGAATGTATATTTGAATTGAGAAGAACTGGTTTTTTTTAAATTTGTGTTTTGGAGTTGTATCGGAGGCTGGCAATCCTGTTCGCTTCACAGAACACATGTGTATTTTAAACAGCAGACATTAACACCCAGCAGAAAGAATTCTCCAGTGTGCTGTGTTATAGATGGAGAAGATCCACAGATGAAATGTTCAGAGATCCAAAAAAGATCCTATATTCAGATCCAAAGATCCGTAAAATATCCTAAAGATTTAAATCAATTTGCAAATATAAACAATAGCAAGCCTTACAGCTCTCTGGGTATCAGGAGCTGGAGTTAAATCCAAACCCCAGCAAAGTTAACAGCAAATTCCCTGTGACTTAATAGAGTCAAGAATCACACTTATTTTCTGCTTAAGGTTTTGCCTGTGTCAGGTTAGGTATACTCAAAGAGGCACAAGGAATGCCTTTGCTGCGTAAAGATGCTAAATGACGGATAAATGAACAGTGCTTAAAAGGTGGTGGGAATCCCGTAGCCTGCAGATGGGAGCTCAGAGCTATAATTATAGTTCAGAAGACAGTCTGCAGACAATTTCTAGCTCTTTCTGTAAGAAGATGGAAACCTTGATGTAGCGAAGTACGTACTTAACAATGAACTGGCCATCTATTTAATGTATGGGGTTCACACCATCTAAGTAGAGTTGTGTGAAAATTAGAGGTGAGCTTCCTTTGTGGTCAGAGGAAGGGGCCAGAAAGAACCTGGACACACATCCTGTGACTGCATTACAGCCATTTCTCTTTCTTTATTGACTGTAGAAGGAAATTAAACTACTCTAAACCAAATCTTTTATAAAGTTTAAGTTAGGCGAGGTGTATCCAGCATGGTGACTACTGCAAGGCTTTGAGGGATGTGTATGCCCAATCATTAACCTCCAGTTAAGTAAAAGAATTTGGGGGAATGACTAATGTTTTGCCCATAAATAGTGTAAAATAGGAATATAATGAGTGGGAGGAACAGGGAACTGCAAAGAATTGGCTGAAGTCTCCAGCGTTGTGTCTTTTCCCTTCCCCCTTGCTCCGAGGTGGATCAGTAGAAAGGGAGAGCAATTGTGTAATGGCTATTTTGCCCATCAGTGTGTGATGTTAGTCTGACACATGCAATTTACTTGGAACAGCTTAAGTAGCCTTAATAACAGAAAGTCCCAGCAGAGCTGACACTAATGGTCTCCCCTGTTGTCAGTCTCAACAGAGAGATTAAGAACTGAATGAACAAAGAGACCAAATTACCATCTCCCCCCTCTGGGTGTTGCTGCATGAAAACAGGTATGAGCCATGGCAGTGGTACTTTGGGCAGGCTGTGGCTGTGCTGTGCCCCAGCACAAGAGGGGATTTTGCCTGTGCTCTCAGCTTAGTGCCATTACTGAGGGCTGCTGCAACATCACCCTGTCCAGCTTTTTTACACAAATAGTTAAGTTCAGTCATCTTGAAAGAAATTCAGTATATTGTACCCTGATAATGCGTATTATTGAATACTCTTCAGACACTAACCAACCTATACACTGTGTTAAACCTAGCCCAGCTGGGTCTATCATTTTTCCTACCCAGTTTTGCACAGACAAATCGTCTTTTCTTGGCCAAAACTCTCAGTGAGGTGTAACAGTGCAGCTCGGCGGGGTGCGCACCCAGAGATGGACGTGTCCCCAGTGCGTTGGGTTGAACTTGCAAAAATGTCTCAAAGAAAATAGAGCATCTGTTTCTGCTTTCATCTGGAGCTTAAAGAGACTTAAGAATATAAGCACAGTCTATGAGTGGCTAAACACTTCTCTTTCTGAGTGCTATTCCTTGAACATATTCTGAAGTACAGTGGCAGCTCTCTTTTGCCCCCCTTCTATAGGGCAGGTTTGTACAATCAATCCAATGTTCACTTAAAAAAATTGCTGCTGCATGTGCTATGGATATTCTGTCTAGTTTTTGTGGCCACTGTGTGGAAGGCTTTAATTGCAACTCCCTTCTCAGTAAGGTTCTTTGGACTTTTTTGTGGAGTGTTGCTCATTTTCTGTTTCTGTAGCATGGCAGACCAAAAATTTCTGACCTTTAGCAAGTAAAACAAACATGTTTCAAGAGCGGTTTAGGTGGGCTTTACCAACATGGGATTTGATCTCTGATGATTGTTTGTGAAAAGTAGACCCTCCACCTTATTCAGTCTCAGTACTGAGGGACAGCAGATCACCTTTTTGTGAAGAGCTGATTTTCTAAGATACTGTTGTGTTGACATATCAGTTGTTAAACATAAACCAAACGTGTGTCCCCTGGATTTAGAAGATTAAGAATTATGGCATCAGTATCAGTTTATCAGCCTTATAAGCCTTATCAGTCTTTGCTTTGTAACTCACTGTATTTTCCAGCATCACTTACAATACTTTGCCAGGTACACCAGGTGAATGGTGGAGCTCAACATATTTATATTTCAAAGGTAGTGAAACACATGCTTTGCATTTTATTAACTGAATATAAGTATATGAATGTATTTAAATGATGGTTCTATAGAGGAACAATCCTGCTTTTATACAACATAATAATTAATATTTATGTTGCTAAAATACATTTAAGATGCATAACAAGTAATGTTTTCAGCTAAAAATGGATTTGTACAACTTGGTTTGTTTTTCTATGTGCATACAGTGTACAAGTGAACTCTGTACATCAGATGCATGCGATATTTAATCTCAAGTGAAATATTTGACACTCCTAGCAGCAGTTCAAAGATGAGGATAGCTTTATTAGTGTTTTAGAGTCACGCTTTTTTAAATTCAAATTCTTGTCTTACTGTGGTAAATTAAAATTTTGTTGTTGATCTCCAGTGATTAGAATTTGCTCCCTTGTATATCACAGTTACAGTGTTGTTTTTTAATTGATTAGTGCATGCGTCAAAAATGGGGGGGGAAGAAAAAACTGTTATTAAACTTCTTTCACTAGGACTTGCATGACTGATACAAAAGACAGGAGGATGTAAATTGTCTTTTCCCTCCTCAGGAAAATTAGAAATGCCTCCTCTTAAATGAACTGCTGTGCATTTTGGGAAATACTTATGTGTTTCTTGAATCATGTGCACTAAGCAAATCTGACAGCTTACGAGGATGTAGTAATTTATTATTGTGCTGGTTTTGGCTGGGGTAGAGTTAATTGTCTTCATAGTAGGTGGTATCAGGCTGTGTTTTGGATTTGTGGTGGGAACAGTGTTGACAACACAGGGATGTTTTTGTTACTGCTGAGCAGTGCTTACACAGAGTCAAGGTCTTTTTTGTTTCTCACACCACCCCACCAGCAAGTAGGCTGGGGGCGCACAAGAAGTTGGGAGGGGACACAGCTGGGACAGCTGACCCCAACTGACCAAAGGGATATCCCATACCATATGACATCATACTCGGCATATAAAGCTGGGGGAGGAAGAAAGAAGGGGGAACATTTGGAGTGATGGCGTTTGTCTTCCCAAGTAACCGATACGCGTGATGGAGCCCTGCTTTCCTGGGGATGGCTGAACACCTGCCTGCCCATGGGAAGTAGTGAATGAATTCCTCGTTTTGCTTTGCTTGCGTGTGTGGCTTTTGCTTTGCATATTAAACTGTCTTTATCTCAGCCCATGAGTTTTCTCATTTTTACTCTTCCGATTCTCTCCCCCCA
Source organism: Nyctibius grandis (assembly GCF_013368605.1). Taxonomy (NCBI): domain Eukaryota; kingdom Metazoa; phylum Chordata; class Aves; order Nyctibiiformes; family Nyctibiidae; genus Nyctibius; species Nyctibius grandis. Next base: position 89,716,234 of record NC_090658.1, on the reverse strand, counting down.
TCTCGCTGTGGGGAAGTGAGCGAGCGGCTGTGTGGGGCTTGGTTGCTGGCTGGGGTTAAACCACAACAATTATAAATGTTTACTTAAGTATGGCCTGGATTGTTTTCAGAAGGCAAATGCTTCTGCAGTTTTATATTAGGCTTCTAGGAAACATGCCACTGTATCTTTTGTCTTGTCTGGCTGACTATTGCCTTGTCTAGCTTTCAAAGGAAGAAAAAGAAATGTAAATATAAGCAGAACTTTGAAGCAGAAAAGCAAATTGATCACTCTATAAAGGAGGAATTTTTTTCTTTCTTTCCAAGGAAAGAACATGGCAGACTTGCTAGATATTTTTCTCTGAACTAAACTTATTCTATTCAATTTTAATATGTGGAAATTTCTCAGTAATCACTGATTTAAAAACTTTTCTGGTGTCTCTCTTACTAATTCTTAGAGATACTCTAGTCTTCAAAGCAGTGAACACAGGAAAAATGGGAAGTGTCTGAACAGTACATCTGGTAGGGTAGTCTGCCGAATGATTCCTGCATCTTTTAGCTCTCATTATTATTTAGCTTTGTTGAGTGAAACGTTCAGGTTTCCCAGAAGGCCTTAACAGGGCAGGAACTTAAAACCTGAAATTTCTTAACAACTTGTGAGTAAGGTTATGCTTGTGCACACTTCAAAATAACATAATTTATACAATTGACACTTTGGGGGTATGTTTGCTTCTTTATTGCATACAAAGCATCATTCCAGCATTCGTTTAAGGAGATTTAAGGGCATGTATTTTCTTCTGATGTGTCTTCTATCTCGTTGTTGGCATAATACAAGAATCTGCTCTGGCATCCCTGTGAGGTGCTCCTGGGCTGGCTTTGTGCTGGTGCAGAGCTCAACGCCAGGCTGGTTTCCTGTGGTTCTGATAGGCTGGTAGCCATGTGGTCCCTTCAGCTTAACGGCAGTCCCTCTCCACAGCCCCGTGAGGTTTTTGCCAGCTTGGACTTGTCCCTGGGGGGTTCCTTTTTTTTTTTCCCCTCCAGTTCTCTCTCTGTGTAGGAACTCAGCAGTTGCTTTGAAGAAAAGACTGGCAAAAGAAGTTTTTTCGTTGCTTGTGCTCTCTTCTCTCTTCTTACAAGCCTCTCGTTCTCCAGCAAAGGCAGAAGTTCTTTGCCTGCCCTCTTTTGCTAACCCCTCCACTTGCCTTGCTGATCATGTACCATCTCAATCATTTCACTACTTTTGCATCTGTTCTCTTAGTATCCTAGTATCCACCCTCACCTCTTGTTCCTCTGGTTTTGCTAGCAACATAAGCTCATTTGAATCTCTTCCAGCTTGAAAAAAAGGCCAGTCCATCACCAGTTACATTTGCACTTCTAGGTACCCTCTGCAACTCTCTTCTCCCTCTCATTGCTCAACATGCTGTCAGTAGCTGTTGGTGGAGTGCCTCCCTCTAATGCACGTGTACCTTTTCCAGTCCAGCTTTGCACATTTCATTCTGAGCAGCATCTTTACTGACCTCTTCCTCATCAAAGTTTACAACGTGCACTGCCTCCTCAGCCTCTCTTGAGCTGTCAGCTGTCTGCAGTCCCCGATGTTCTTGAAATTCTGCCCATGCTTTTGTTCTCTGATTGTGTCCTCTTTGAGTTCTTCTGCCACCTCAGCGATTTGCTTGGAGGATCCTCCTCCATCCAGCTTTTTGGTAATTGTTCTCTGTGGTTGTGCCCTTGGACGTTTGTCTTTGTTTTCTGCGCCTTGTGGATGAGATTACCTTGAGATAAACATCAACTCAACTTCTGCCTCTATGCTGAAGACTTCTCATTGTTTCAGTGCACCCAACTTACCTTCTGTATGGGCCAGAAATACCTGTCTTTCTTTCCAGCATAGTCTTGTGGACATGGAGATGTCAGCTGACATTTTTCCATCCCATAACCTCTGATTTTTTTTTCCCTTTTTCCAAACCATCACCAGCAATTCTATATTTTTGATAATTTGGACAACACCGTCATCCTTCTTGCCACTCAGATTCCTAATAAGAAAATCTTTAATTCAGGGTTCCTCTAGGTGATTGTGACCACACTGTACCTAGAACTTGCCAAATTCTTCTGCATCCATCTCTTTTGTATACTTCTGTACTGTTAAAACTGTGTCCAGAGTTTGTCTCGTAATTTGTGCACTTGTTACTATAACGTGCTTCAGTGATGTTGGTAATGTGAGGATTTTACCCTGCTGCTGCTGCTCTGGCATACCCCTGCAGAGGTTGTTCCCTTAATCACAGAATCACAGAATCAACCAGGTTGGAAGAGACCTCAGGGATCATCGAGTCCAACCGTTGCCCTGACACCACCATGTCAACTAGACCATGGCACTAAGTGCCACGTCCAGTCTTTTCTTAAACACACCCAGAGATGGTGACTCCACCACCTCCCTGGGCAGCCCATTCCAATGTCTAATAACCCTTTCTGAAAAGAAATTCTTCCTAATGTCCAACCTGAACCTCACCTGGTGAAGCTTGAGGCTATGTCCTCTTGTCCTATCGCTAGTTGCCTGGGAGAAGAGGCCAACTCCCACTCCACTACAACCTCCCTTCAGGTAGTTGTAGACTGAATAAGGTCACCTCTGAGCCTCCTCTTCTCCAGGCTAAACAACCCCAGCTCCCTCAGCCGTTCCTCGTAGGTCAGACCCTCCAGACCCTTCACCAGCTTGGTCGCCCTCCTCTGGACTCGCTCCAACACCTCAACATCTTTCTTGAAGTGCGGGGCCCAGAACTGAACACAGTACTCAAGGTGTGGCCTCACCAGTGCCGAGTAGAGAGGGACGATCACTTCCCTAGACCGGCTGGCTACACTATTCCTAATAGAGGCCAGGATGCCATTGGCCTTTTTGGCCACCTGGGCACACTGCTGGCTCATGTTTAGCCGGCTGTCGATCAGCACCCCCAGGTCTCTTTCTGCCGGGCCGCTTTCTAACCACTCTTCCCCCAGCCTGTAGCGCTGCATGGGGTTGTTGTGGCCGAAGTGTAAGACCCGGCACTTGTTCTTGTTGAACCTCATGCCGTTGGTCTCGGCCCATCTATCTAACCTCTCCAGATCCCTCTGTAGGACCTTCCTAACCTCCAGCAGATCGAAACTCTCACCCGATCTTAGGGGTTTGACCAAAGCACCTTCCTGCCCACGACCATCCCCTTTTTCTCTACCGTGGTGAACATAAGGTGGTTGCCATTTTTTGGGGAGGAGCCTGTGGTGGCATTTCATCTTCCATTCAGTGTTAAGAGCTCGACTGCATCCCTGGCTGATGCAGGATGTCACTTTCTATTGCCTTCTTGGCCCGTTTTGACATAAAGGCTTGTGCCCAGGGAAAGCATCTTTCAGCATGCCTGAAAGCATCCATGGTGCTGCCTGGGAAGCCTTACTCAATGCCTCCCCCTTGCTTTACTGTGATGCCTGCAAAAAAAAAGGTAACCAAGATGCTGCTAGCATGCCTGGGCTCTTAAACTGTTCACAGCGTTGTTGCTGAATCCCTCCTACACCATGTACCTGTCTGTCCAGTTGCTGCTTGTTGCTTTTTCTCTCAAATTTAGGGCATCTCTTCTCTGTTTCTATAGCTGTTTCTGGGCAGTGGTGTAATGCCGTGCAGCAGCGGCTCAGTAGTGGTTATAGTAAAAGATGGACTCTCATGGTAATAACATCAGCCTCAACAGTTGTGTGCTGGGCTGGAGGAGTAGGGATAGTTAAACCTTGATTCCCGCTTCCCCCACCCGCCCAATTTTTATTTTTTTGCCTTCCAGATGCCCTCGTTGCAGTTTGCTGTTACTGGTTTTAGCGATTTCTGTATAAGATCTGGAGATGTGCGTTTATCTGTGGTCAGTAAACCTGCTCTACAGACTGCAGACATGCATTCCATGATGTCCTTACCTGCTTCCCTGACATAAATGAGTCCATCACCTAATTTCACCTGGGAGCTATCTGTATTTGTTCTCAGTATGACCTAAGTTCTGCGTGGTTGCTGTTGATTTGGAGATGATGTCAAAACAGAAAATGAGGAAAAGCAATGGAGCAGTGGGAAAAAAGCAGAAAGGAGAAATATTTCAGGGGAAGATTCTGCGTATGCTGTGGTGAAGGCACCTGGAGATGAGACTGAATCTGTTAATACTCAGGATCTTTTTATTACAGGTCAGTTACAATTTTCCACGATTGAATGGCAGCTTGATTCAGACAGATTTTCACAGGAAAATAAATGTTTTAATAGTAATTGTGAAAAATAATAGAGATTACTCTGATGGTACCAGAAACAGGTTTTTTGACACACAGCTAAGGCTTGTTCTCTAGACCCTTCACCAGCTTCATTGCCGTTCTTTGGACTCACTCCAGCACCTCAATGTCTTTCTTGTAGTGAGGGGCCCAAAACTGAACACAGTATTTGAGGTGCAGTCTCACTGGTGCTGAGTACAGGGGGATGATCACTTCCGTAGTCCTGCTGGCCACACTATTTCTGATACAAGCCAGGATGCTGTTGGCCGCCTTGGCCAACTGCGCACACTGCTGGCTCATATTCAGATGGCCATCGATCAACACCCCCAGGTCCTTTTCCACCAAGCAGCTTTCCAGCCACTCTTCCCCAAGCCTGCAGCAGTGCGTGGGGTTGTTGTGCCCCAAGTGCAGGACCCGACACTTGGCCTTGTTGAACCTCATACAGTTGGCCTTGGCCCATCAATCCAGCCTGTCGAGATCCCTCTGCAGAGCCGTCCTACCCTCAAGCAGATCAACACTCCCACCCTACTTGGTGTCATCTGCAAACTTACTGAGGGTGCACTCGATCCCCTCGTCCAGATCATTGATGAAGATATCGTAGGTGCATTGTAAACTAGTTATACATTTCAGAAGTATTTTGCAATGTGTAAATGAAGTAATAAAAGAGGAAACTGTCTTGTTTGATCCCCTAAACTGAACTGAGGCTCCGTAAAATGTGCTGATCTGAATCTCTGCAATGGAGGGGAGACTGTGAGGAGCTCAGGGGCTCTGGCACAAAGGAAGGAAGGAGAAGTATTGTATTAGCAAGCAGATTGAGTGCAGATGAGTGACAGGAGATGGGCTTTGAGATGGAGGCATGAAAAGATGGAATCAGAACAGAGAGAAGAACAACATCCCAGAGAGACATAAAAACAGCAAGTGAGATCTTTTCCTGTTAAGGGTTTTTTTGATGTTTTTAATTATTTTTTTAATATTTGCTTTTGTTCTTAATACCTCAGTTTGTAATCTGAAAGAAAAACAGATACACTATCTCTGCCTCTTCAGATGTTTTATAAAATTCGTGCTGAAAACTGCCTCACGTATAAAGATGAAACTATATTTATTCAAATGTAAAAGAAGTACCTTACAGTAGGAAAATCAGTCTTACTCTCATTGTCCAGAACTCTATCGCAGTGGAAGACGAGGTACGAATAAAAAGCAATTCAACTCATGAGCTCCCAACTGAAATTCGTAAGCGTGGAAGAGAGAGGCTGAATCTGATTTCTTCTTAGGGGAGTTCTGTTTACTGGCAGCCTACAAGGATGGAAACTGGCGAGCAGTTATAAAATACACTCCTGAAGATAAATAGTTCAAATAAGTGGATTTTGAAAGGAAAAGTCTGTTAAAGAAAAACAAGTTTTCTCCCAGTGTCATTCTTGCAGTGTGAAGTACTACAGTATTATTCTGCCCTCCTTCAACCATCTCGTTTACTTTAATAAATGTAGCAGGGCTGGTTTGCTCAAATTTCCAGTTTGGGATTCTTAACAGTGGGTCAGGTAAGGATTACAGTTTTGTTAGACACTGAGGAAACTTGAAAACATTGACCTGGCTGCCTGAATTTTGAAGTCCTCACTTTTCGTGTGATAGTGATGCAACTGGAACCCCAGCATGTTAATAGTGTCTGTCCTTCAGCTGTCTTCTCTGAGTGCAAGTGTCTGGGAGGTGGACAGTTACTCACTGTTGCCACCCATCTCATTTCAAATGTCAAACAAGTGCAGTAGTGCAGCTTTTTTGTTTTTCAATTAGGAAAAGTGAAAATAATAAAAAAAGACAGCAAGCAAAGCTACCTGGCCATTTGTGCCTTTTCAGTCCCATTGCTGTGTCTCAAAATCGTGTAGGTGTAGAAGCAAACCTGAGGCTGCCAGGTGATGCCCAGTTGCTCCAGCCTCACCTCCACAACAACCTTCCTCCAGCCAGAGCTGCCAAGAGTGTCAGCATGAGGAAATGATTTACTGAGCAAGGGACCCACCCATAACTTAGGAGTTGCGGGCATTTTGCTCATCCTTGAGAACGGTGTTAACAGTCCCTACCAATACTACTTCCATTATTTCTCTGTTAGATTTATCTAACAAAAAGGGCATATCTCCAAATTGTTGGCAGTGATTTTAGGTCCAGAACTTCTCCGAGCAAACTACTGAAGTGCTTAAAGAAACTAAACAGATAGCTGTCTATGTAGAAGTCAGGCTCAAAGGCGATCTACAAAATAACATATATTCTATGTTTATTAAATTATCCCATAGAAGACATTAAAATATTAATTGCCAACTACATGTTTTAATTTTCTGTGTACCAGCGTAAGGTCCCAGTGTGGATTAAATACAATTTGGAAAGTTTTTGAAGCCACTTTGCTTGGACTACAGAGGGGGAACTGTTATGAGTTTACAGTAGACTGCTTTTTGTACCTAGGAAGAGTGATGGTATTAGACCTGCTTTTAATAGCAGGTTTTTTTCCTGGTACTGGGGGGTGCTGAGCAGGTGGATTTGTTCAGCATTTTGGCTTTGTTTACGGTGCTGAGAAAATACTCATTTTTTCAGTTGCTGGTGGTCATTGGTAAATGCTGTGATAGAAATACAGAGTTATTTTAAGACTACCTTGAGAGCTGATAATTCTGAGGCACCGATATACGTAGTTCAGGGCTCGCATTTTATTAGTATCATGGATTATTCACTTTTAATTCTTGCGTCTGTTTCCAACCCTTTGTTCAGTAGTTATCACTGAAGAACTGAAAAGATACTTGTTTTCTTCTAAAAACAGAGTTGAGGTTATTTTAACACGCAGCTATGCCCCGTAAACAATGCAAAAGTACGATCCTTTTTAACTTGCAGAGCTGATGTCTTTCTGGCACGAGAGTCATATTTTACTGACAGAAATTAATTAGCTCACAACTCTTTCTAACTATGGCAAAATGCTGTAAAAGCTGCCCTGGTGTATGTATCTGTAGCATATTTATTAGTGGAGCTGCAATTGTGAGAAAAAGCTTTGTTCTCGGTAAAGGTGCTGAAAAAACAGAGATTGTAGTGGTAGAATAGAGGGAGAAATTTGACCTTTGCATTGCAGGTGTATTTGCTGTTTGAAAAGCTATTAGAAAAGCTGTTACTTCATTTTTAAATTGACCAGGTTTAAAATAGATTCATTGAGACCTATTTAACTCTCCGAACCCTTTTCTTGGAACCAAGTTTCAGATTGTAAGTAGTCTTTAACAAATAATGTGTAAATTAGCAGCGTATTGTGATAATTTCATAAATTTCCATCTGCATTCTAGGTATTAATTGCCAGATGAACTATTTGTGTAGATGTAAAGTTACTTCTGTTAGTATACAGTTTCCAAGGAATATAGGTAAGAGATAAGATACCCAAGTGAAATCACTAGCTATGTTCCTGCTGACCCAGATGAGGCGAACAAAATGATATAGCTAATCAAAATTAAATTGAATTAGGCTTAATTAGATTTACAGCACTAATGTTTCTGGTTTGCTTGTGGTTTGTTTTTTTTTTTTTAAGAAAGGAACCTGCTATTTTTCCAGTTCCCAAGTGCATTTGTAACAGCACAGTGAGACATTTTGGGAACCTGTTTTCAGGGTACACCATTTGTTCCTACGTAGTAGTAGTGTATAAGTTCGTCCAAGAAGTAACCACAAAAAATGGAAATGAATTGAACAGCAGTACCCTCTGATGGTTTTCAAAGTTGGGGGTTACCAAGTGGAAAAAGCTGCCTCATTTGAAACATCTGGGTGGTGGCGGAGCTGTAATATAAACATATTCTGGCCACTTTTACCAAAACAGCAGTTCTCAGCATCCCTTTGCACTTGGAAAAAAGTAAGACGAGGAGGGGGAATTGCATGAATTCAGTAATAGCATTCTCTGTGGTGTGACACTTCTTAATACATGTGCACTGGCCTTGCAAAATGCCAAGTCTTAGCAGAATGGTTAAAAATTGTAGGAAATAAAAGCCAAAATAAATATTACGCATAGATATGGAATGTAAACTATATTTGGTACCTTTTAAAAATGAAAATGTATTTGAATTTAAGAGGCAGAGTACTTGTGACTGTATATATAAGTATGGCTTGTATCAGAAATAGTGTGGCCAGCAGAACTAGGGAAGTGATCGTCCCCTGGTACTTGACGCTGGTGAGGCTGCACCTTGAATACTGTGTTTTGGGCCCTTCACTACAAAAAAGACATTGAGGTGCTGGAGCGAGTCCAAAGAAGGGCAGAGAAGCTGGTGAAGGGTCTAGAGCACAAGTCTTATGAGGAGCAGCTGAGGGAACTGGGGTTTTAGTCTGGAGAAAAGGAGGCTCAAGAGAGACCTTATCGCTCTCTACAACTACCTGAAAGGAGGTTGTAGCAAGGTGGGTGTCAGTCTCTTCTCCCAAGTAACAAGCAATAGGATAAGAGGAAACAGCCTCAAGTTATGCTGGGGGAGGTTTAGATTGGATATTAGGAAAAATTTCTTCATTGAAAGGGTTGCCAAGCAGTGGAACAGGCTGCCCAGGGAAGTGGTGGAGTCAGCATCCCTGGAGGTATTTAAAAGACGTGTAGATGTGGTGCTTAGGGATATGGTTTAGTGGTGGACTTGGCAGTGCTAGGTTAATGGTTGGACTCTATGATCTTAAAGGTTCTTTCCAACCTAAATGATTCTGTGATTCTAAGTCATCACTAGGGTAAAGTGGCTTACTCTACAGTAGACTCATAGGATATTGGTTGGAAGAGACCTTTTGAGGTCATCTAATCCAGCCTCTTGCTTGAAGCAGACCTGTCACTACACTAGGTCAGGTGAGCCCTGGCTTTGCCTATCGAGGTATTGGATATTTCCAAGAATGGAGAGTCCGCCATGTCTCTGTGCTGCCTGCTCCAGCACTGCAGTACCTTCCTAGTAAGGAATTTCTTCCTAATGTCCATTGTGAATCTCCCAGACTTCAACTTGTGCCGGTTGTCCCTTGTTACATGATCTGGAGATCCCTGATTTCCATTTCAATGATACTAACTTTACGCTACATCTTTTTGCACATCACCTTGAGCATGGCTATTAATAGTCTACCTGTAGTTTAGATACATTTATTTATTTGGCTCTGTGTATTTCAATTGATGTTTCTAATTACAATGAAACAGAAAGATGTATTTGCAAGGCAATGACACTGTCATTGACAACATAGTCAGCAAAACAGTACAAAAAAGTCAATTCACAGACATAACCGGGGGTTAGTTTTCCAATGCCTTTCTGTATTATCACTTTTTTGCACATAAACACGTCTTCTGATCTAAATGCATTAGGAAAAAGGATAGGAAAAGCAGCTGAATTATGCAGAGATGTTAATTAGTAGGAAAGAGGGATGGTAAGGTCTTCCAACAGCATATTCTAATTGAAGTCACTGAACTGGCATTTTGGCAATGATTTTTGCTTCAGAGATCAAGGGAGATTATTTGTCCTTAGCAGTTTTCTGTCTGCAGTTCTCAAAAGTTCAAGCAGGCCAAGTGACTTCCATCATTTGTGAACATCGCTGAACAAGCAGTGACATCGCACTGAGACCGGCGGGTTCATTTCTAGCCTGTGGAGCCAGGCACTCCCAGGCAGACTGTTTGGCCTCCTCTCTAACCATAAGGGGAGGAGATGACCGAGGAGATGACGGCTGCTCCAGTTTTGTTTAACAAAAAGGTTTGTTTGAAAAGGCACCACTCTTTCAAAAAACAACCACCCTACACAGGTATTAACTTTTTATAAGACGCGTGTGAGTTTACTGAAGCACATGCTCAGCACTGGGACCATACACTCTTTTGCAACCTTTCTGTACGTGAGGATGGTGAAACGTGGCTAGTCCAGAAGTTTGTCTCCCAGCAGTGGCCTGAAGCAGATACATAGTGAAGTGTGCAAGAAGCAGGCAAGCATGGAGTAATGCTTCCCCCATTTGCTAGCAGTTTCCGTATGAAATATTTCTTATCTTTGCTGGGTGTAAGAGGTGGGGCAGGAAAGCTTGTCGTTGCCAAACTGTGTTTCTGTAATGTGTCAGTGAGCTTCAGAAAGAGAAGGGAATCGCCTTTCTCCCCAGTGTGGTCATTGCTGTTTAGAGGCAATAATTGACCACATCGTTTACTTTTATGGCTTTCTCTGTTTTACCAGCAGCCCAGTCTCTGACAGATCTACTGCAGGGATTTTAGGAGGAGAGTAAAAGTCCATTTCCTCCTTGTTAAAGTGGCAGCTGCTCACTCTGCCTCTGTGGCCTGGGGAAGCTTCTGCAATTTGCTTCTCTGCAGACGTACAGAGCTGCCATTTTACCTTTGGAAAGGAAGCCACTGTGAGTGCCTGGCCCTCCACCCCTGCATGCCTCAAGGGTCGAATTTATGACCCAGGAATAGCAGAGACCTGCTTGTTTTGGCAGTGCAGGCCTGCAAGTCTTCTCATCTACTCACGAATACTGCTAACATGGTAGTCTGTCTGGAGTTTAGAGGGGTTATGCTGGCTTCAGAAAGGATGTAACTACAGTTATGGCAACAAGTAAACCTGGAAAAGCAGAAAGAAAGGGGAGCTAATAGGAGTATTTGTGTAAAGAGAACAAGAGAGGGATCACAGGCTGAGAATGGAAACCTTAGCAAATACGCCTAATACATTTCCATAGCCAGAGAAAAATCTACTGACTCGTGTCCACCTAGGTGCCATGGCCGAAACAGGATACCTGGGCTGAAGTGACAGCGAGATGTGATGGAGAAGGTACTAGAGAGAGAAGCAGAACAAGTCCTTTTCGTGATTTTATTGATTTGTCAGGTGATTTCTGGGAAGATACGAAGGTCTCTGTCTCATTTTCCTTGTTCGTATAATTGTGCAGCTTTTACTGCTTTGCATTTTCAGAGATCAAGTTAGTGGGAACCAAACTGGTGAGCCATGGTTTGAACTTGTTTTGTTTATAGCGGGAAGCGGCTGTGAAAACCTCAGGAGGAAATGGCTGGGTTTGCCCAGGTGTATTCAGGCAGCCGAGTGCTGCAGAAAGCACCGGTGTTAAATTTCTGTACTCCTCAGTCTGCTTTGACGCTCCATTTATGATGTGTTTCTCCTCACACAGGAGCAGTGTACCATACCGTGGTACAGAGACTCACCGTTGCCATCAGCACTGGAAAAGACTGAAGCTGGCATCCCCATTGTCCTCAGCCAGAGGTTGCCCTGCAAGACACAGCTGTGAAATGTTCATCAGAAAAAACTGAACGGTAGATCCTTAAGAGTGAGTAAAAAACAAATCTGACTTTTAAAAATGTTTTATCTAAAATGTATAAAAACAATGCCATGCAGAAATGCATTTGGTAACGCGTTAAGATCCTGGGTAAACAGGGTTTCAGAAGAGCTCGGAGTTTTACCTGTGGCACTGGGTTATGGTATTTATGTCACACTGCTGTGTTCTTTGGAGTATGTAGTTCTTTACTTCCCCTCTGCTGTCCATGTACACCCCTGTTGAACTGCATTTCTAAGGACTGGTGGCTCTAAGCTAGTGAAGAAAAGTGTCAAGCGTCCTATTGAAATGGGATTTCCCTAAGCAAGAGCCTAGCTCCTAGGAAGGAGAACTGCTTTGTCAGGGAAAAGATCACCTGTGAGGGACCAGCTCCTGAGGCTGATAGGAAAGCTGCACAGGAAAATACCTGAACAGCTGTATCAACAAAGGAGATGTCCTGTTTTGTGGGCCCCGTTCACCCTCTCAAGCAGGGGAGCTACGCAGGAATGAAGGGGACAGTGTCCTGACCTGCCTTCTGCAGGACGCAGGTGCACAACCACAATTTCCAAAGGCAGAGAGAGACAGAGTACATCTTCAAGATGCTTTCTGTTTTCTCAGTGATTTTCAATTGCCTTTTAATTTCGAATAGTAAATTACTGTATTCAGAAACCCTTTGCAAAGCACCTTCTTAGGTATTTTGTAGGTTGTAGCTCTAGCCCTTGGGAGATGAAGTTGTAGACCCAAAGGACTGCATACGCAGTGGGATGCTACAGAGTATGAGGAGGTGTCTGGGGAGGTCGGAGGAGGGAGATGACTCCAGTATCCAGGCCTTGCCCAGGTGTTTGAACCTGGATACCACTCCTGACTTTCCGTAGCTGAAAGAGGTCTGCTTGTGGAGCCCATCCCTTGAGACACATCACCTGTGCTCTGCCCAGCCCGAGCTGGGAGAAAATGCATGACATTGAGTGATTGGTTTCCGTCACAGCAGCCTGGGGAATTTCCTTTTGTGGAGTGCTTGACCAGCTGGGATATTTGTCTAAGGTATATACATTATAGGTTATTAACTTGTTATGCATGGTACAGCAGTGCCATTTCCTGAACGTTGAGTGAAAGCAAGCTGCATGTCTTATGAGGCTGTCTTAACAGCAAATATGTTAAAATGAAATAGTATTGCTTGACGTGTCAAGGCACCTACAATTCTGATATACCTGAAAGTAAAAAATCCCAAACCAATCTTTGCTAAAAGTCCCATAATTAAAGCAGTGGCAGACCAAGCAATATGTTGTTAGAAACATAGATTGCAATTACTTGTTTTATTTATTCAATTTTTTACTTAAAAAGGAATCACAGATACATGGATGCTTCAGCAAGATAAATGCTCAGGTACAGGAAAGCATTGTGAGATACAGGATTTTCAGGCAGGTGGAGCCTGTAATGCTTTCTGTGGAAGGCTGTTTTTTGACAACTTACATGGATGTGCATACAGTGCCTACCACTTCCCTGGTGTGCAAACCAGGACTGCAGTGCTGGATGGAGAGGAAGATGAAAGACCAAAATCTGGAGATATAGTTCCTTAAAATCTTTAGCCTTGGAGTTCTCAATGTTAGAAGGCCCCAACACTTTGTAAGAATGCACATAGTTCCTTAGAAATGAGATTTGTATTTTTACATGCTTGTATGTATATGCGTCCATACGTAGGTATGTATGTGTAAAACAGTATTTTCATCCTCTCAGCTGCATGTAGAAAACATACATGAGTGGATAAGGAAGTGGAGAAGTGTTTTATTGGAGTCAGAATAACTGAAGGACGTAATTCTGTAATAGTCTTAAACTGTTACATTGCTAATGGATATAGAAATGAGCTGTAGATCTGTTGCATATACATACATACGTGTGCATATGTGTAAATGTGATATACACAGAGAGAAGAAATACCTTTGCTTTCTCCAGTTAGCCTACTTCATGTGAGGGGGAGTTGTATCTACGGGACTCTGAGGATTTTGAATAAGGTACGTGTTTGATGTTGTGTAATGTGTTTGTTCCCAACCTGGTTGTGTACAGCAGGTTGCAGTAGTGCACTGTGCACCTGCTGGGATAAGGTTTGTGATGATGATACGGTTTTTCAAGAGAAAGTCAGAAACTGTCCCCTCTGTACAAGGGGGGGCTTTCCATCTGCTAAGCTGTCCTATTGTTTCTGGGAAATAAGGCAGTCTCAGTGCTGGAGGATGAGCTGGGCTTGTGGGTTCATCGCCAGAAGCAGCTTAGGGCTTAGAAAATAAAACCTGAGAGCATGGCGTGATTTCTAAACTCTGTGCAGAAGACAAGTCATTACTGAGATTTGCTGATGCTTTCTGCACCAGTTGTTTTTTGCATTTCTTTTCCCATCTGAGTGTTTTAATTCTAAATAAATCACGGTGATTTACCATTGACAGGAGATGTCATGGTGAAGTCAGGCAGATAAAAGTCCTCTAGCAAATTGCAGAAAGCTGAGTGTTTCTCGCAGATACTGTGGATAGGATTCATTTAATCTAACTTTGGATGTTTATAGTGCAGTATCGAAGATGATGCTTAATGAGGTAAATAATTTTAGAGTGTGATTCATCTGACAGTTGAAATGTACATCCAGGATGACATGGATTGTGTCCTTTGTTGACCGTAAAGGGAGCCTGGCTGAGTTAAGTAAGTTGGTGGTAGATGTCTGCACTGCCGAGTAACCCCTTTTCTTTACATCTGGTGTCACTGTGCTGTCCAGAGAGCCACTGAGTTTTGGAGATTCCTGAAAATTTCCATTCAGCCATCTATGGTCAGAGCACACAGAGCAGAGGGGGCGCCAAGCGCTTCCTCGCAGACGTTTTTTTTTTTTTTTACTTTTGCTCTCATGAATCTGAGATTTGACTTCAGTTATCAGTGGCTGTCTTGGGAGGAAAATTACGTAATACAATGGAAGTGATAATTTTTTAGCTGTTATTACAAGTACCCCATGCACCAGTACAGGTTAGGGGTTGACCTGCTGGAGAGCAGCTCTGCAGAGAAGGACCTCGGAGTCCTGGTGGACAAGAAGTTCACCGTGAGCCAGCAATGGGCCCTTGTGGCCAGGAAGGCCAATGGTATCCTGGGGTGCATTAGGAAGAGCGTGGCCAGCAGGTCAAGGGAAGTTATTCTCCCTCTCTAGACTGCCCTGGTGAGGCCACATCTGGAATACTGTGTCCAGTTCTGGGCTTCCCATTTTAAGAAAGACAAAGAACTACTGGAGAGAGTCCAGCAGAGGGCTCCAAGGATGATCAGAGGACTGGAGCATCTCTCTTACGAGGAACAGCTAAGAGAGCTGGGTCTGTTTAGCCTGGAGAAGACAAGACTGAGGGGGATCTTATCAATACTTACAAATACCTTAAGGGCGACTGTCAAGAGGAGGGGGCCAGACTCTTCTCAGTGGTGCCCAGTGACAGGACAAGGGGCAACGGGCACAAACTGAAACACGGGAAGTTCCATCTGAATATGAGGAAAAAATCTTCTTTACTTTGAGGGTGACAGAGCACTGGAACAGGCTGCCCAGGGAGGTTGTGGAGTCTGTTCAAAACGCACCTGGATGCGACCTTGTGCAACGTGCTCTAGGGGAACCTGCTTTGGCAGGGGGTTGGACTAGATGATCTCCAGAGGTCCCTTCCAACCCCAGCCTTTCTGTGATTCTGTGAAGTCTTAGCTCTATAGTAAAACTTGCATGTGAGCTCATGTCTTAAAAGTGTAGTCCATGCCATACAGCCTCTAAAATAAGAATTTATTAAAATAGAGCTCTGGTTTTCAGATGGATGACAGAGGAATCCAGATGTTTCTGGCTTTTAATATTTTTGTGAAGATGTTTCAAATTTCACTGAAGGTGGAGTGAACCTGATTGTTTCTTACATTTATTTGGAAAAATGTTCTTGTGTCAGAGAGGTGGGGGAAGGAATGTATGAGAGTGATCCAAATGTGCAGCACACAGGGCTGAGCATGGACTGGCCATGTGGGTGGTGGGCATGGTCTGGATATTGGTTTCGGAGTTCCGCACGTGTGAAAAGAAGCAGAAGACAACAAAGCAGGTAGCAAGGAGACAGTAGGCAAGAACACCAGTACTGCTGAGAAAAAGCATGAGTGTGCTCCAGGGAGGTGTACCGTAGGAACTGCTTGCACTAGGGATGAGTCCCACTGGTGAAAATCTCATTCCAAGAGAAACCATTTAGAGTGCAAGTGTAACGAATTAGTCTGTTTGCTGTGCAAACTATCCTGTGAGTAATGCGTACCCTGCTGTTTTACAGACTTTCCTATGAAGAAATCATTTCCTCTTAACCCAATAAGCATGTGTGCAATTTTAAGCACATGGTTTATTTCAATGGCTTCAAGTGACTATAGATTAATTAATTTGCCAATGAAGGGCCATGAAGATGGTGAAGGGACTGGAACACCTTTCCTATGAGGAAAGGCTGAGAGAGCTAGGACTGTTCAGCCTGCAGAAGAGAAGGTTTAGGGGCATCTTATTAATGTACAGAAATACCTGAAGGGAGGGTGCAAAGAAGATGGAGCCAGGCTGTTTTCACTGGTGCCCAGTGACGAGACCACAGGCAATGGGCACAAACTGAAACACAAGAGGTTCCCTCTGAACATCAGGAAGCACCTTTTCACTACAAGGGTGACTGAGCACTGGCACGGGTCGCCCAGGGAGGTTGTGGAGTCTCCATCCTTGGAGATATTAAAAAAACATGGGCTTGGCGATGGGCAAACGGCTCTAGGTGGCCCTGCTTGAGCAGAGTGGTTGGACCAGATGACCTCCAGAGACTCCTGCCAACCTCAGCCAGTCTGTGATTCTGTGAGTTAGGTAGAACTGGCTGTTTGTCCCTCACAAATTGTTCCCAGCCTTCTTGGGAATTATCACAAGGTTGTACAGGGCTTCTGGCAAGGGTGCTAAACATCTGCTCAATAGAAGGCCTCCAGAAAACACTGAAAATGTAGCTGGGTACTTGGGAAATATACCCTGGTGATACTTTTGTGTTACGGTGTTGGGTCAGATGGTGAAGATAGTTAAAACTGCCTTTGATAGATCATATATGCAGTCAGGGCACCTGATTCATAAATTTGTAATGGCCCTACTTACACTAATTATCAGTGAAGCAGAGCATATATGTTAGATCTGTTACATTTACTGCAACAGGAATAGTACAGTACTTACTGGCATCAGCATTTTACATGAAGAATTAATTGTGCAGTTAAGCTGTTGTTTTAAAATGTGTTTCCCCTCAGTGGTGAAAGTCTTCATCTGTGTAATACTGAAATTCTGCTACTAGATAAACCTAGACATTCAGAAAGTGGTTCATAGTGTGGTAGTTGTGGTGTTTTTAAAAGATACTGATAATTATGCAGTTTTCTGGACCCATTCAAGAGAGTGCCCAACCATTTGAAGCAATAACATCAGCCTTCTCCAGTGCAGCTCCTTCAGATATAGCAACTGGATGAGAAATCAAGACATTTGCAGAAAGCTTCTGAACTGATTTATGATCCTCTTTGAATAAAATGTATTTAGCCCATAGTGATTGATTTTTTGCAAATTGCAAATAGATTTATGAAGCAAGTAATACTTGCATATCCCTTGCCATTTGTTCTCTATATATTGTCCGTGATGGATATTCATAGAATCATGGAATCGTTTAGGTTGGAAAGGACCTTTGAGATCATCGAGTCCAACCATTAACCTAACACTACCAAGTCCACCACTAAACCATATCCCTAAGCACCACATCTACCTGTCTTTTAAATACCTCTGGGGCTGGTGACTCCACCACTTCCCTGGGCGGCCTGTTCCAATGCTTGACAACCCTTTTGGTGAAGAAATTTTTCTTGATATCCAATCTAAACCTCCCCTGGCATAACTTGAGGCTGTTTCCTCTATCATATATTGTCCTATCTTATATTGTACATGAAGGGGCCAAACCCTGAAGATACTCAGTGCTCATTTTACTGCCTGCTAACGCAAACATTAAAATTGGGGACACTGTACATAGTGATAGGCGGGATGACATCTACACGGGGAGAAAATTCTCTGTTCTCCCACAGCACAAATACATTTATTGATGTCTGAGAATATGCAAAGTAACTCAGTCTCCTTCCCTGGCAGAGGAAGATTTTCCCTTGGTAAGTTAGAGAGCTTGCTTCAGATAGTAACTTGGGAGAGGGTGGTACCTGACACTGAGCAGTACCTGCACAGGGACCCAGACTGGAAGCCTTGCATCTCAGGGGGTCGCCACAGTATGGGGAGCAGACCTCCTAGTTACACTCTAGTGCCTTGCAAGCTACAGAGGTGGATGGGAAGCCGTGATTCAGGAAGGTGCAGATTAAAAGGAGTTGTGGAAGCCAGTCAATACATGTTTTACCTATGGAAGATGCACCTTTGTAACTCATAAGAAAGCATCCCTTGTGGTTGTTTTAACAGGAAAAGTAGTAAGAACTATTTGTACTACAGGTTCATTTTGGGAGGACGAGGGAGTAGTGTGAAAGCTCAGTAGGCATCGCTCCTTTGCAGCACTTCAGTCTCGCTGTCCTTAGCTTCCATGAGGGAGAGCTCTGATCCAAGTCCTGTGTGTGAGTTATTGGGGAAGAAATATTAATTGTCAGTGTCTAAGGAGGGTCTTTTTCCCCTTAAAGCCTCCATCATTAACATGCTCCCACCAGGGCAACTTCTGGTCTTGCCAGAGATTTTTCCATTGAGATAATCTCTGCACAGCTGTCTCTTATCGCCCTTGTAAGCTGGCATGGAACCAAGATCAGCCATGCCATCAGCCTTAAAAGGTCTTAGGGTTAATAGCAGCATACAGTAAAGCAGGAAAAAAAAAATCTGTTGTGACGCATATAACCCTTTCCAAAATGCATTATTTAATTATTTTTTTAAAAAAGTTATTTTTCTCACCCAGACTTGTTTTTCGCAAGGATTTGACTTACCTAGATATTTTGGATTGATTAAGCAGTTCTGGGGTGCTGCTAATGAAAGTAATTACTTTAGTCCCGAGAAGACTGCAGCATGTTGCAAAATAGGAGGTAACACTCCTTTAACACCATAAAAGACTGTTTCCAAGTAGATAGTCTCTCTGTTGCTGCTTGAAATGTTTGTGGGTTTTGGCTTTGCAAGTTATTACTGTTTCTGTCCCTCCTGCTTCTGTAAATATACAGAAAGGGGCATTAAAATAGGCCTGTTGAGCTCCTCACACTCACTTAAATGTGTTTTTCTTGGTGTCCTCTGTTTCTGAAAAATAGAAACAGCATTTAACCCTTAGTTCATTAATGGGGTGGTGGAACAGAAAGGACTCGTAAGCTCTGCAGGAGGGTGGAGTGGGGAGGAGATGCCAGAACTTCAGGAGAGGAAATCTATGGGGATTTGGCTCCACTGGGTCTAACATCAAGAGGATTAAACTCTGCAGAGGGGAGTGCCAAGCACTACACTTGCTCGGCTGTAAGAATGGATCTCTGCTTCCTACAAGGTGGGGAATGACTGATTAGGCTGCAGAAACAGGTCTGAGAGTTTGGCGTGGGCTAAGAAATGTATTTGATCTGTCTGATGCCGTTGCAAGGAAAGGCATGCCTGGCTCTGGGGCTCTGGGATGCAGAAATAGAGCTGTGGAGGAGATCAGAGGGAATTATCAACTGAGGAGTTGTCACGACCTGAAGGGTTACCCAGCCTGCGGGAGTAAGGAGATTGCTACTGTGGGTTTGCAGGGATTCTATAATACACAAGGACACGGAGGCTTCCTCCTCTAAACTTCTCTGCTTTGTTGAGGTTACCAAAAATAACACAAAATTCACCACTAGCAAGTATACCTGTGATCAAGACAGCAAATACATATATATATCTCAAGCTATTACAAATTATTAGCAGCTACAAGTGTATATATATAATATTACAGGTTACTACAAACTTATCCCTAGTAAACTTGTTGATAATGTAACAGCAGATATACTTACGGTAGATTACTTACATGCATATATATGTATGTTCGTCATATTACTGACACCAAGTGCATCAAACCAGTCCCAGAAGAGGCCCAAACCATCCCAGAAAGGGGAGGACAAACTGAGCTGACCCCAGAAGTGGGCTCAGGGGGAGACCAATAAAGTAACAGGCAGAGTCTCACTTCAAAGATGATCCTTGTCATGGAGTTGGGAGTCAGTCAGACATCCCCAGCAAGGGTCCAAGAGCTTGTCTAGGAGATCTTGTAGAAAGTTTATGCAGGGAACTCAACATATTTAGGAAAAGGAAAATTACATGCAGCACAGGAAGTTCTCAGAGGGAAAAGCTCCATTTTGGGTAAAAATTAAGTCCTTTCTATAGCACAGAGATGTAAGTGGCGTAGGACACCACCCCTTCAAGCAGCCAATAGGTGCTGTTAATTTCTGGTTTTCACCTTAGAGAGCCAATAGATGATGATGATTTCTGTTCTCTCAGACCAATTTTTATTTTCCAGACTGTTTTTCTGTTCTTGCAGTTAGAATAGAAATGGCAGTTACTGATCCTTCCTTTCTCAGTGTGTTTTCCCCTTTTTCCAGACTATTTTTCACCTTTTCAGATTATAAGTTGCTGTTACAGTCCCTTGTTCTTGTGCTTATCGATGGTGTCTCAGGATGCCTCCGGTTTCTAGGTACCCAGATGCACTTCAAAGATGCTGGCTGCTATTCTCAAGGATGCTGCTGGTTGCCAGGCTGGCTGGCAGTTCCCAGGCTCATAGGCCAGCAGGCATTTTCTGTCGGTTTTTCAGCAGATATCTTCTTCACAGAATCACAGAATCAACCAGGTTGGAAGAGACCTCTGGGATCATCGAGTCCAACCGTTGCCCTGACACCACCCTGTCAACTAGATCATGGCACTAAGTGCCATGTCCAGTCTTTTCTTAAACCCCTCCAGAGATGGTGACTCCACCACCTCCCTGGGCAGCCCATTCCAATGTCTAATAACCCTTTCTGAAAAGAAATTCTTCCTAATGTCCAACCTGAACCTTCTCTGGCGAAGCTTGAGGGCTGCTCACATCAAGAGTCCTCTGCAAATACTCTGTGTGGTTTTGAGTACTAAGCCTCAGAAGAAGTACAGCAGAGGATGAACAAGCAGAGAGGTGGAAAAAGTGATTTAGAGGGAAAGGGCAAAAAACTTCAGTGTGTTTTATCTAGAATAGAAAGCAATGAAGGAAATAAAAGAAGGGAGGGGGACAGGGATCCCCATCCATAGGCAGTGATCTTCCATGCTTCATTATATTCGTTAATATATTAGAAAAAGATTAGGGATCATTTTGATAAAATGGCTTATTTTGTGGCGAAAAGAAGCAAGTGTAGTAAATTGTCTGGTGTACTACACTGACAGTATTGAAATCTGTCTTTATTGCCCTCATTTCTGTACGATTTTTACCTCCACATGTGAGAAATGATGTGGAAGTCCAGTCTATTTGCTGAGACTGCTGACAAATGCATTTTTTTTGTCATTTATGAACATTTTTGCACTAGAATTGCAGTAGAGACCTTCTGTGGGTATCGCGTGGGATCCTGCGCAGCCATGAAACATCAGCTTTGGTAGCTGATCTAACGTGGCGCAGAATTGAGACTGTGGTCTGAAGAGAAAAACTTCGTCCCCTTCACCTGCAGCTGTGTAACCCAAAACACTGAGCACCACGAGAAGTGTGCAGCATGAAAGCTTCGTGCACAACATCAGACAGTCTTTGCTACCTTTGACCCAAACTCGCGGATAGGACAGGGTAGGATAAAGTCCCAAAACCCACGCTTTTTCAGCAGGCTTTGTAGTCACTAAAGGCTGGGCTCTCTCCTTACTAGAATCTCCTCAGAGATACTTTTAAATTGCTTCTCAGTATTTGGAGACCATTTTCAGCACTCTTCCAAAGTCTGCTGAGGCCAGAGGGAGCCCTCTAGTAGGGTCAGCAGGTTTGGGACCTTCCCTAAAGCAGTTCCCTGTGTGAATCAGGTGCAGCTAGTTTTAGCCCATTGATAATGGTTACAGCCAGCTTCTTGACAGTGGCACTGGGGGATCAGCGCAGGGGTTTAGGAAGTGAGAATTACCATCCCAGCTGTGCTGACTGGCACGGTGATACCGTCCCTCATACAGCGGAATGTGACCTCCACGTTTGCATCCCCCGTGCTCGGTTTCTCTTGCTTGCCCATTTTCCAGGGTGTGCCAGATCCCTGGATATTTGTCCTTCCTCTTGCTGTTGCAGTACCCCGTGATGGGACACAACTGGAAAAGTTATCTTCTTTCAACCATAACAGTGTGCACCATAACCGGGGTATGCACTGCTCCACGGGTTACAGTGGACATACTCAGCATTTCCACCCATGTTTGTCTGAATGGCCACTCCATTCCTAGGATTTCATCCACTGACTTTCAGCTTGAGCCTTATTAAGCTTTTAATTGACACACTGCCTGCCAGACTCTTGCACTCATGCCAGATGCCTAGCGATATTGAGGAATATTGTGCTAATACCATAACATCTTGGGTACTCACAGTGTTCCTGTGATTCAGTGCTGAACTGGGGGGCACTGGTCCAGCTACCTCACCGCATCGCCCAGTGCTCTCCTAAGATGTCAGCCGTGACAGTACAGGAGGGACTGTGTCATCGCTGCTGGCAGCTCCTGAGGCGCGTTTTTCTTGAAGAGGGAGCACATCTCCAATGCTCTTCTGTCAGCTGGAAAATATTTTGAAGCTGGTAAATGTGTGTTTTCTTCTTCCCTGCTCTGTCAGTCAGAGCATTCTCTAATTGCTGCCTGGCTGCACATCTTTACTCGTGTTTACAAAAGATAGGACCTAGCTCAAATAGAAGTTTGTGGCTTGGTGCAGGCTGGCATTAGAATATGGTAGTGGTGTTTTCTGACCTTGAAAAAAAAATCTATATGCGTAGGAATTAATTTTTTCTTGAAATTTTCCAGTGTGTCGTTTGCCGTATTTACCCGAGTTGCCATTATGTGCTGGCTGGGAGAGTGTGGGTTGCTTGTGCTGGCAGGGAGGAGGGTTCAAAGCAAACACAAGAAGACCTTTGCACTACTGCACCAACATGAGGGCAGCAGGGTCCCCAAACTGAATGGCAGATACTGCCCCTGCTATAGGTACTTTGAAAAGCAGTGTCTCTAAAACTGTCTTTCTGATATGAAGGTGGAGCAGGGAGGTCGAAAGGCCTTTCCTGGCAGCAAAGGACATACCCTTGGGGGTAAGAAAGGAGGAAAGAGAGTTTGTTACGGAAAGGATTTTGGCACCTTGTGCTCCCAGTGAGGTTCTGCAGTCAGCTTGGATGGGATCTGTGTGGCCTTTTAATTGATTGGCAGGTGGGTCCAACACAGAAGATGATGGTGAGGGACAGTTCTCCCATCCGGAAGCCCCACTGTGCGTCAAACCCCACTCTCCCACGAGCGCAGCCGTATGCCTGCTTTGTTCCCAAGGTTGGGCTCCAGCACTTCTGTTAAACAGCAGTGAGCTGGAAAGACCTCCTAACTGGTTTTATGCAAATGGGAGTGAGACATCTCATGCATGTGTGTTTGCACACAGGCACTGTCCCCTATCGAACAATAGATGTTGTTTTGTCATGTAAATAATGCTCAACTGATGAGGGCTTGCTGAGGGTTGAGCTCATTTTTACTGAATGGCTTTGACATGTGCGTGCACGCAGGTGTTGAAAGAGAGGGCAGGGAGAGTAATGAACGTGTGAAACTTCAATGAGATAAGCCAAATAAAAAAAAGCCAAATCATGTTATATGGAAGGTGGTAAGTATATAGCCTACATATTGGGTAATGGGGGGGGTCAGGGCTATATGGCAAAGAGGTAAGTAGAAGGGGAAGAGAAACAGGGAAAGAAGTTGTCTTCATGGAAGGAGATTAGTGATGTCCATCCAATGCCTTGAAACTGCCTCTGATCTTCATCGTTGGTCTCCATGTGTCCGTGCCTCTCTCCAAAAGTGTTCTGCTTGGCAGGTGCGACTTTGGAGGTTGGTTTTGGTGGTAACAAGGCATCGCCCGAGAGCTGCTGGGCAGCTGAGGATTTACATTCAGTGAAGCCCACAGTGGAGGTCGGGCGACAGAGCCACGCTCTATGAAGCAGTTGGGGAAGCTGCGGTCACTGTCTCCCCATGTTTGTCACGTGTGGGGTTGGCTGTTGGTCTGGCTGCAGGCAGCCACCAGCTGCAGTGAAGCAGTGACATCAATCAGTCTGACCTGGTTGTGGTGGGACGTGTGATGAGCAGCTGTCATGCAGATGCTCCCTGGGAGGCTGCTAAGTAGTCATTGTTGAAGTAATTAATAGCAACTAGTGGCGGGGAGGGGGGAAAGCCCAGAAAACGTTCTCAGATGTCCCAGCTCGTGCTGATACTGAGGGTGATGAATCACACAACTGTCCATATGAAAACTGAGTAATTTTTCTTGGTATGATAAAATATGCAATGAAAATAAGAGGGGAAAAAAGCAGAGACCAACATATAAGCTACCATACTATTGTGTAGGTGTCCAGTTCAAAATGTTGATCGGTATAAAATCTAACTCCAAATATAGTTTTGATGTTGTTGTAAAGGAAAGTATGAATCACACAGAATCACAGAATCACAGAATGTTAGGGATTGGAAGGGACCTCGAAAGATCATCTAGTCCAATCCCCCTGCCGGAGCAGGATTACCTACATCATATCACACAGGAACGCGTCCAGGCAGGCCTTGAACATCTCCAGAGAAGGAGACTCCACAACCTCTCTGGGCAGCCTGTTCCAGTGTTGAGTCACCCTCACCGTAAAGAAGTTTTTCCTCATATTTATGTGGAACCTCCTGTGTTCCAGCTTGCACCCATTGCCCCTTGTCCTGTCAAGGGATGTCACTGAGAAGAACCTGGCTCCATCCTCTTGACACTTGCCCTTTACATATTTATAAACATTAATGAGGTCACCCCTCAGTCTCCTCTTCTCCAAGCTAAAGAGACCCAGCTCCCTCAGCCTCTCCTCATAAGGGAGATGTTCCACCCCCTTAATCATCTTCGTGGCTCTGCGCTGGACTCTCTCTAGCAGTTCCCTGTCCTTCTTGAACTGAGGGGCCCAGAACTGGACACAATACTCCAGATGCGGCCTCACCAGGGCAGAGTAGAGGCTGGACAAGAAAAAGATCATTTTATAGATTGTAATATACTGTTATGTACTAATAAGCAAAGAAACCCATTTTGCTGTGAGAGCTGAGCAAAGAAGAGATGGGCAGTATTTAGAGATAGGAAGTTTTCTTAGAAAGACTTTTTTATTATTATAAAACAGTAGCTATTATGTACTCTCCCATAACAAAATGATCTGACTCCATATCTTAACACTGGGCTATTCTAAGATAATTTAGAATAATTTTATTCCATTATTTATGTCACAGAATCACAGAATCAATCAGGTTGGAAGAGACCTCTGGGATCATTGAGTCCAACCGTTGCCCTGACACCACCATGTCAACTAGACCATGGCACTAAGTGCCATGTCCAGTCTTTTCTTAAACACATCCAGAGATGGTAACTCCACCACCTCCCTGGGCAGCCCATTCCAATGTCTAATAACCCTTTCTGAAAAGAAATTCTTCCTAATGTCCAACCTGAACCTCCCCTGGTGAAGCTTGAGGCTGTGCCCTCTTGTCCTATCGCTAGTTGCCCGGGAGAAGAGGCCAACTCCCACTCCACTACAGCCTCCCTTCAGGTAGTTGTAGACTGCAATAAGGTTACCTCAGAGCCTCCTCTTCTCCAGGCTAAACAACCCCAGCTCCCTCAGCTGTTCCTCATAGGTCATACCCTCCAGACCCTTCACCAGCTTGGTCGCCCTCCTCTGGACTCGCTCCAACACCTCAACATCTTTCTTGAAGTGTGGGGCCCAGAACTGGACACAGTATTCAAGGTGTGGCCTCACCAGTGCCGAGTAGAGAGGGACGATCACTTCCCTAGACCGGCTGGCTACACTATTCCTAATAGAGGCCAGGATGCCATTGGCCTTCTTGGCCACCTGGGCACACTGCTGGCTCATGTTTAGCCGGCTGTTGATCAGCACCCCCGGGTCTCTTTCTGCCGGGCCGCTTTCTAACCACTCTTCCCCCAGCCTGTAGCGCTGCATGGGGTTGTTGTGGCCGAAGTGTAAGACCCGGCACTTGTTCTTGTTGAACCTCATGCCGTTGGTCTCGGCCCATCTATCTAACCTGTCCAGATCCCTCTGCAGGCCCTTCCTACCCTCCAGCAATAATATGTTGCATAAAATGAAGCTACCAGGTGCTGAAAGTTTTTCTTGGACTATTCAGCATAATTTCTAGTGATAAACTAGAAAAGAGAATTTGGGGTCCCTTGCAGAAAAGTGGGGTGCCTTTCTCTTTCTCTTTCTCTTTCTCTTTCTCTTTCTCTTTCTCTTTCTCTTTCTCTTTCTCTTTCTCTTTCTCTTTCTCTTTCTCTTTCTCTATTTTTTCTTTTTCTTTTTCTTTTTCTTTTTCTTTTTCTTTTTCTTTTTCTTTTTCTTTTTCTTTTTCTTTTTCTTTTTCTTTTTCTTTTTCTTTTTCTTTTTCTTTTTCTTTTTCTTTTTCTTTTTCTTTTTCTTTTTCTTTTTCTTTTTCTTTTTCTTTTCCTTTTCCTTTTCCTTTTTCCTTTTTCCTTTTTTTTTCCTTTCATCTTGTACCTTGGTACACATGGAAGCTTACTGTTAGCTGTGTAAGCATTCTTTTGTTCAGATACTAATTTAACTTGGTGATTGTACTGAGAATGACCTGTGCTCTGGCATTGCATCTTTTCCGTTTAGCATAGGGGACTTCATGAAGTTGATTAGCTCGTGTCTCTTAAATCTTTCATAGTTTTCAGCTTTTTTCTCTTCCGTCAGAGAGGAAGCTGGCTTTTCTAACCCTTTCTGTGAAGTCAGGAGAGGCTATTGCCTTGTTTTTCAGTATCTGTGATGTTTGATGTGTGCTGGACTTTTCCTTTGGCTTTCAAAAACCATCCTTCGTGTACTTTTTTGTTACTGATGTGTAGGCAATACGGTCATTGAAGCAGCCTGGCAGCAGTTTGGAGGGGAGGGAGCTGCGGAGGGGAAGGTGCGTAGAGTGTTTTTTGCCTGCTCTGCCAGCTGCATGGGAGAGAGGTCGGAGCTGCAGAGCTTTACGACCCTGCTCCTGAGCAGCCAGCTGCCCACCCACACCCTGCCAAACGTCTCCTATAGGACCCGTAGGGCTGCGTGACTCATCGAGCCACGGGCTTCATCCGTGGGGATGCGGCTGGACCTCAGTGCCTGGGGACGGTGCCTTGCTGCTGCCGCTTGGGAATACTAATCCACAGTCAACCTGTCCTCTTCCACACTCTGCCGATGGGGTGAGCAGGTTATCCTCGGGGGTGAATGGGTTATCCTCGGGAGGGATTGCGCCACGCTGGAGCAACTGAACCTGTGGGCATCATCACACGTGGCTGGCTTTCCTGGAGAGGAGAGGCTTGGGAATTAGGTGTTGCTTTCCCAACCAACCCCAGGTAAGTAAATCTGATCTTGAACAAAGAAACACAGTGAGGGCTGTTCCCTATTTAAAAATATGCTAAAGCAAAATCCTTTTTTTTGTTATTTCAAAGGCAGAAGGTTTGAATATTCCCGTGCCCTGTGCTTCCCCTGAGCTCCCGGATTTGGGGGTGATAATGAGGGATTTAATTCCGGGCAGCAGTCACTGGCAGCAGGGATGCGATGTGGCGCCTGTAATTGTGTTGTTGGGTTCATTCTGCACCATCTGGGTGTGAAAGGGGCAGTCGAGCTTTTAATCGTAGTCTTTGGGTGTCTGGTACCTTCCTCCTGCTGGGAGTGCGGATGTGTTCAAGGAAAGATGCTCTGTGTGTTTCAGGCATGTAGAGAGTTAAAGCTGGCGGGGAGCGATTCTGCTGCCTGTTGAGCCGAGGTGGGGCTTCTGTGCAGCCACTGCGCTGGGGAAAGGTCAGGGTCTGTCGGGAGGGGAATGAGAAGATTGTTCCCCCTCCCGCTGCCACTGGTTACCCGTTGCCTTTTCCTACCAGCTCAGGAGAAAAGGAAAGTTGGTCTGGGCTTCCTATCCTAACTGGACGTGCTTTTCTGAGTTGCAAATAATCCCAACTGAGGAGATGTAAAGCAGCCTGCGTGGGGAATGTGACCTGTTGTGTGAGCGCCCATCTGCGAAACAGCCCGAAGCAGGAACCAAGCTTGTAACATGACTGCCTTCTTGGAATGGGGACTGATGGCTGCCAGAGACTTGGACAATGTGGGAGAGATCTGTAAAAGACTAATAGCTGAATCGACTCCGTAATATGCTTTTATATGTGATCCAGTCGGTGGAAGAGGCAAGAAAGCAAACTGCATAACAGCAGTGCCATCGCAGTCCATCACTCCAGCGTGGCAGGGGATGGCAGGCTGAGGAGGCTCATGATCTCTGGGGAAAACATACTGCAGTAATGGGACGGCAGCAAGAGGGAGGGAGAAAAAGCAAACTGGGAAGTGAGTACGATTTCCAGCATTTACCTTACATAGGTATGTACCTGTTAACTGGACTTTTCCCTGGCAGCACTAAACTTACCGCTGTTCCAGGTCATTTGAGGTATTAGTGTGTGTGGCTAAGACATAACAAGCATCTACTCTTTCTGCAAATTTGCTCAGAAATGTCAGGGTGTCAGGAGAGTGCTTGCATTGGGCTTTTTGCGGTGAATATGAAAATCTGTCAGTGTCAATGATGCTACTGCTTTTTTTTGAATTTAAGGGGTAAGAAAACCAAACAGGGTCTGACCACAGATGTTTTAAGATGCACAGAGCTGGTTGTCAGTGTATGGGCAGCCAGGTTGATTGTAAGGATGGGGATGAACAAGTGATGGTACAGTTCACCTGGAAACCACTGCTGCACAGGCAAGGGCTGGCACAGAAACAAACCACCTCACTGCCTGAAAAGCTCACAGAGAAAGATCCCTGTTGTAAAGCTTGCCCTGCACTGTGTGCCAGTCATGGAGGGAAGGAGTGGGAAGTGCTCCTGGGTTACAGAGGTGTGGCTTTGGGACATGATGGGAGGGCCAGGGAGGCATTGGGAGCAGGGGACCAGGCTCGGGGGGTTCAGCTTGCTTCAGTAACTTGAGTTGCTGGAAAGCAAATACTTAGGGAGGTGAGATCAAACCTTGGGTTGCTTTTCACAGATCAAATTATTAAGTGTAGGCCATCTGTATTTCTTGACTTTGTTATGTGGTTTGTACTATACTGGGCACACCACTGTGCTGGAGGGGCAGGGTATGATGTGTACGTGCTGGTGAAGGAAATGAGGGATTTTTTCTTCTTACTTCCATCTTTTCCATGTTGCTGGGGTGTCCAAACTGTGTCTGTCATGTTGAGGGTGTGGGTGAGACCGGTCTAGCGGCACAGGGTGCAGCACCACTTCTCTGATGTCCATTCTTGTGCTTAGACCCAGAATGTTTTTTGTCTTGTTTCTCTGAATAAATGTGCAGCTATTTCCATGTTACTCCAAACATATTCACACCTAGAAAGGAAGAGGGTGGTAAAGAAAAGCTAACCTGAATCTTTTACCTGGAGATAGTATTGCCTAATGCTTATACTTAGAAATCAGAAGTCAATTATCTGGAGTTATTTCCTGGCTTTGACATAACTTTTCTGTTAACCTTGGAGAAACCAGGAACTTTCCTGTGCTTTAAATGGCCGTTCTCTAAAATGTGTGTAATATTCTTGAGCATAATATTCACCTCAAAAGGTGTTATAAGAATTAATGCTCATAAAGTGTTTTAAGAGATTCATTAATACAAATTACCATAGGAGTGCAAATTAAATTCTGCAAGTATCTTGTACTGCTACAAAATAACCAAGATGGTTTTAATATACCTGAGCTTGTGATCAAAACTGTTTAGTGTAGATCAGTGATCCTGCAGGGTCCAAGGACTGGATACCACTTTGGTGGCACAGAGGATCACGATACCCTATTAACCATTCAATTAAATACGGCTACATCACCTTTTTCTGCAGAGGTGTACTGGTGGGCATGATCTTATAACATTGGAGTGATGGTCATTAAAAGGTCTCGCCCCCAGTATTTAGAAGATAGGGAATTCATGTTCCACAACCACCCGTTCATTTTCTCCTTGTTGTTGGGAGTGTTTTCCTGGTATGACGATGGAAATTAAATCTTTTCTGATTTTCTGGCGATGATCTCCCTGCTGAAACTGTTAGCAAAAATGTCAGTACTCTGAGTCGTGGGATTGTAATGGGGAGGGTTTTGTACTATCAGCTAAAGCAAGGCAAACAAATCAATTTATGGGGGCAGCAAAGCCATTAAGCAGAAATAGCTTTTAGTTATTGCTGTTTTGAGATGGGTGGATTCAAAGGGATAACGTAAGGGTGAAAGACATTGTGTTCCACTATCAGTCTCCAAGATCATCTAGTTCCTGTACCAATTACCCTTAGACTATGCAAATCCTATAATACTGGTAGCTGATAAGAAGCAGTGCAGTGATATTTCGAGAGAGAGAGAAAGATAAATCATCTCTATACACACTGGCTATCTTGAAGGTGTTTTACCTGTACTGAAACAGTTCAATACCAAAGTGTGAAAAGCACAGGTAAAGCTGACATCCTCCCAAACTGGGCAGGTTCTGGATCCTCCAGCTCAAAGTGATCTGCGGATACATTTTCTGGAATTATGTCAGAAATCTCTTTTCAGCTCCGATGGCTCATTGAATGGGTCAATGGAGCCTGGGAAGAACATGCTCACAAGTTTGCATGATGAGTGCTAAATCTGAATTGTTTCTGGGGTCAGTGGGGCGTGATGTCAGCACTGCGGGGGGAACATTGTTTCTTGCTGACAGCAACAATGAGTGTTTCCCAGTGGCAGGTTGTGATTCCTCCCAAAGGTGTCCTTGGGATGGTTCGGGGGAGGCTGTGAAGCTTTTTATACTTTGAGGAAACAGTCAGCTGCCTTTAATTGCTGACTGCACTCAGCCCTTCCAGGCCAGAGGTTTGTGGATTTATATCAGCAGCCAGTGACTGTGACCTATTCTTGCTTCCTTGGCCACGCAGGTTGATTTACTATTAGCAGTGGAGGTAGTTAACTCATCCTTGGCTAATTAAAGTCTGGGAAACCCTGGGTGAAAGAGACAGTGAAAGGGGGGCACACAAATACAGGTTAGGCCAAAAAAAGAGTTAAGCTCTCAGAAAGTTTAAGGATTTTTGTCCCAAACTAGGGGAACGAGGGCACATTGAAAATGCACTACTGTCTACATCCCTCTGCACTGCAACAGAATTGCAATGGCTTCAGGAGGCTCCAAGGGTTTTTTGTGACCCCCTCCCAAAGCGATGCGAAGACGAATACTTCGGGAGGAGCTGCTGCAGTGCTTCCGTCTCTGAAACCTTGCTGACAGCAGTGTTGTTTTCTGATCCACAGGTCCAGAGGATGGCATAGCAATAACGTCACCATCCAGGGAGCTGGGGTCTTTCCTCGCCTGCCTGCATGCTGCTTGAACCGATCCCAAGCCTTTGTTTTCAGACCGAAGAAACCCGAAAACCTTTCTCTCCTAATTCATGAGCCAGCAGGATGTGGTCGCCGTGCTTTCAGAACGCCTGCTTGTAGCCGCCTACAAAGGCCAAGTGGAGAATGTGGTGCAGCTTATCAACAAGGGTGCCAAGGTAGCAGTTACCAAGGTAACAAGAGAAAAACGCTTTGCGAAATCCCTGGGAACTAACGTAACTCCTAGACCATTGTCTGTGAAAATGCCCTCGTAGCTTTACCATTCTGAATGTGACCGAGGTTAGTATTTAGATTTCCTTAAAGTTTGTACCTAACAGCTCATGTGAATTTACAATATAGTGCATGTCTTGTATTTATACGCTTCCCAGTGGACGCAGCTGTGGTGAACGCCGAGTCCTTAGAAACGTAGTGTGTCGGCGGAGGGGCAGCGACATTTTTCAAAGAGTGCATTGACTTTTGAACACTGTGTGAACTGATGAATGGAGCGATTCATCACTGTCGAGGGAAGGCGGTTCAGAGCGCCTGTCTTTCTGGGTGAGGGGATGGGGGAAAGCCACTTGTTGCGGTAGGGTAAAGGTACGCAGAAAACATTTTTTGCTGCTGAATTCTCTTGGTTACAGCAGCCTCACTTATACCCAACATCTTCTTTGATTCGTGCTGTGTAGTCCCCAGTCAGTTCCAAACTTGGGGATTGGAAACTGTGTTCCCCGTACCTTCAAGATAAGGTCGGCATCAAAGGATTTCTGCTTAGATATTAAGAGAGTTCAAACTGGTACTCACCTATTCCTAACTCTCAACATGATGTAAATGATACTAACATATAAAAGATGAGATAGAATTGTCTGTTGCACAGAAGGCTTGATCAGTAAAAACCCTTAAAAAGAATTAGGTAAGTTAGATCTTTAGAGCTGTAACATAAAATGTGGGATGTCCTGTTTTGATGAACTATTGTTCTCCATCGTATCTAGTTTTATTTGTATTTCCATATTGGTTTTGAATATTATATATGTATGGGAGCTAATATTTACAGATAGAAAGCAAATGTGAGTACATTTGATAAGTAATCTGTCTTTCCCTCTTTTTATCTGTCAGTGACAGTTGTTTTCAATCCCTTTGCAGTGTTTGAGTTGTAGATAGTATTTATTTTGAAAGCTGGAGTGATTGAAGGACAACCGGTGTTTCTAGGTTTTGTTTGCCAAAACTAAGTGGCCTTTTGTTAGTAGATACAAAGCACAGATGTAATAAACATGAATGATCCCATAAAGATGCCTGTTTGGCACTGTTGTCCAAGCAGCTCTGTAGCTGATGAACAGCTATTAAAGGTAGTCAGTAATAGATCAGGAAATACTGACTTACAGATGTCTGAGTGGTAGCTTGGAGTGTTGTGATTGGGGTTTTTTTTGCCTCATGACCTTTGAGGCTGCTGAGGGACCTACCTGAAAATACACAGGTGACTGAAAGGATGCCATGCTTTATATAAATTTGTGCATTAATGTAATTTCAAATCCAGCTTCCACACTGAACATAAATTGTGGTGTCCTTTGTAATGGTTGCCAGAATAATCATGCCACTGATTTAATTGTTTCATGGGATTAGTTGCCATAATCCACAATTCAAATGCAAAATTGACACATTCTCATTGTTAAGGTTGTTTATTATGCCATTATCAATGCCTTCTGTTAATTACAATAAGAAGCAAATTGTGTAGATCTGACTTTCAAACACAAAATCAGATTAATTTGATAAAATGCAGTTTTGCTAGAGTTGACAAGTTTTTTTTTCCTATATGATATAGGTCTCTTCCTGCTTCTTGTGCTTGCTTTGTTGTTCAACCCTTGCATGGAAAATCAAAGCAAAGCTCATTTGGTGGCAAAACTACGCCCAGGTGCAGAGTATTGGTGTTTTTGTTGGAAAGCTGTGCTCCCTGGTGAGCTGTGAGGCCATCCCTGTAGCTGACCTGGTACTACGGGGTTGTAGCTATTCTTTCCTAGAGGTTGTGGGTCATCCCCATGGAGCCTGGCGGGGGTGGTGACAAAAGCTGTCCCTCTTGTCGTTCTGAATACATCCTGGCACATCAGCAGACAGCACAGACAAGGTGCTTGGGTAGCCTGGTGACAAGCCCTGCTCAGAAGACATGAAGTCAGATCAGCAAGTGGAGGAGTGCACAGAGGAGTGGAGAGGCTCTTAGAGGAGCGACAGAGGCTACGTGTGTGGGGTGTTTTGGAGGTGCACACACACTTATTCCTCCCATGCTGTGAGCCAGATAGAGGTGGGCTCAATGTGAACCAAGAGGCGTGAGACCAAGCTGCTGCCCTCATCAAAGCCCATCAGTTCAGGCTCACTAAAGTCCTATCCCGGTCTATACAGCATCCAGTTTGTGTCTGGCTCTCACCCAGCCAGCTAGCTGCATAGGGAGAGCATGTGCATATTTGCCTATGAAAGCCTGTATAAACATACCCTGAAAGAGTCTGGCTTGCTAATCTGGTGACACATAAAGGCTGGAAGGAGAAAGAGCCGTTTAAAGTCAAGGACAAGGTTGTCATAGGAGCAAGCATGTATAAATTAGCCTCAAGTATATTTAAACTGAAAATTTGAAGGGATTTTTCAGCCGAGAGCCAGGTTCTTGTACAGTCTTTGAATAAGCAGACCAGGTGCAAAATAAGAACTGCTTTCAGGATAGGGGGTGTTAATTTTAGGATGGAAATTAGATGGCGTGCTTGTTGTAGCGGAGAACTATTGATCAAGCTTTCTGATAAATTGAAACCCAGAGTCCTCTCCCCTCCCCAAAATAAAACTCGTTGCAAAATGAAGCATAAAAATAAATTTATTCATGTGCGTGCCTTAGTTCTTTTTTACCTGTATGTCTTCTGCTTTTATTCATAATTTCCAGTCTTCAGTTTTAAATTCTAGGGATTTGCTCCAAAGAAAAAAATAAAAAGGAGGTTTTGTACTTTTCAGCTAAAATTCCTGCTGAATTCTATCAGAGTTTTATTGGAAGAAAACAGGCAGAGGCAGAGCTCTTTGGAGGGAGAGAAAAAGTTCCCACATCACTTTAGGCTTTAAATGTATTTCTGATACGCATCTGTAAGCGCAGAGCGATTCTTGTGAAAAACACCATGCAGAGCCACAGCTTGAGGTGACCAGGATCTAGAGCTAAATGCTAGAGAGTTCTGTATTGGAGCCAGATTAATTGAGCATGGCTTAAGAAAAATGAAGCTTATTTTCTGTAACAAACCAAGTACTATTAAATGCTGGATAGCTGGCAAGCTTGTCCAGTTCTATTTTTATCGTGGGTGGGGAAGGTCATATGATGTGGTTAATTGCTGCTTCAGTAAACAACAATTCAGCTGCAACATAGTATTTCATTTTTGTCACCTTTAACTATAACATGTCAGAAGAAGAATAGTTCGAAAGAATCAAAAATCAGTAGAGAACTGGTGTGTCCAGGTGCTCACGTCAGCGTTTCCTCACGGATGTACTTGTTTTGTTTTGACAGTGTTACTAGCAAGTCACCTGTCCAGGTGAAGTCAACATGGAATTGCACACTCCAGCATCTTCCCTGACTCCAGCGAGGGACACTGGGGCTCTTTCCAGATTTGAGGGCTTTTAAAATACACAAAGTGGCCAATAGGTCACACTGCTGTTGACCATGTTGCAGCATGGGGTGTAGCATTCAATAGTGAGAATGAATAGGGCCAGAAAAAGCTGTGTATTAGCAAGCATACACAGAGGAGTGTGCTGCTTCTCTGTTAAATGTGAAAAACATTGCTAGAGAAAGTCATAAAGGTAGTACAGGCAGCTTTAATGTGATTTGTATAGCGCCATGGGTTTTATGAATATTTTTTCAAAGGGAAGCCTAATATAGCGTCTCTGCAGAGCGTAACATTAAGATCATAGATATAAAATTGAATTCTGTGGAGAAGGGATGATCATTCGGGAAAAAAAACAGAAATGCAAAAGGTAGTGCTTCTGTTTTGAGTCAGTAATTCTGTTTGTTTGATTTGATTTTTGAACTAGTCATGTTATGAACCTGCCATCTGACAACACTTTCATAATGCTGGGGTACTTTTAGTCTTGTCATCAGGATTTCAACTTCAGAGCATGTTGAGTTCTTTAAATCAATCTCTTTTTTTCGTCCTTTGTAAGAGAGAAACAAAAAAAAGAAATATATTTTGGTGCTTTCACATTTTTGTGCTCCTTTAGTTTGAAAAACTACTTGTGTCTGTTCTAAACGATAAATAAAAATAAATGAAAGGGGATTAGCAAACATTTAGGGACTTGCTGAATGCCTATTGAGGTCAATGAGAAACTTTCGGCTGACTTGAGCGAGCAGGTTATTCATGGAGAGCAGTCTTAACAAATCATCAGTGTGAACAACGTGGCAAGACAGTTTTTGTTTTCAAGCTTTCTAATAAAACATGGATAGGCATGTTTTTGTGTAAGTGCAGAATGGATGAATAAAAGTCCTTGTGCAGCACAAGAGCAGGGAGGGATGGAGAACTGAATGTACTTGCATAAAAGTATCTACAAATACGTAAACACAAGGAAAGATCATGTGGCTCGTGGTGCTAAGGCCCCCCTGTATGGATTTGGTTGCAGAGTGTGTACATGGCAGCTGCTCTAAGAAAAGTCTGCTTTTAAACCGTATGTATCA
Organism: Nyctibius grandis; assembly: GCF_013368605.1. Classification (NCBI taxonomy): domain Eukaryota; kingdom Metazoa; phylum Chordata; class Aves; order Nyctibiiformes; family Nyctibiidae; genus Nyctibius; species Nyctibius grandis. The sequence goes on along the minus strand of NC_090658.1, from coordinate 89,680,623 downwards.
ACAGCTGCCTATGGATGTCTGGAAGTTAGAATATGGATTAAATACAAACAAAAACCCTACCCTTGCACTTCACTGCTGAAATTCATGTGGCTGTTTACTGTGCTTGGCTGCAACCTGATATGCCCCATAGCTACAGCAGTGTGTCACGGTTGTTGGAAGTCGCAGCCTTAGTGCAATAGGTCCCGTTTAGTTTGTCAATAAGCCTGTGATACGGGAGGATTTGTATGATTTGTTGCCTGCTGAAGCAGTTATTTACATTTGAATAGAAGTCCAAATTGGGTATTTTTTATATGAATGGCTGCTTTATTGGTTCATTAATCCCAAGTTATAGCAGTCTCTCATTTGTGTTTCTGTAATAACCCCCAAACCATTACAGTTCATATTTGGAAATGCTCACAAGATGATAAATTGGTAATCTGCATGTTAAGGAGTCTCTGGTTTTAGTGTTGTCTCCTTGCAGTGAGCATCTATAGGAGACACTCTTGTTGGTATATGTTTCGTCTCCCACTAGGACCCATGCATGTATTTGGATAAGCCCTGTCTTTGGTGTTGCGGTGGTGAGCGCAAAATGTCATTATGGAGGAGACATGCAGAAGAAAATTTGTCTGCCTTCCTCCCTCTTCCTCCTAGGTGTTTTAGATAGGATGCATTGTTGTGAGAGAAAAATTTTCTTAAAAAAAAAAAAAAGTCCTGTTAGTCCATCAGCAGTTTCCTTCACAGCTGGTGTAAAGGGCTGTAGGTTTGACTTGTAGACATGAAGGAGAAGATCAGAGGCAGGCAAGAGCAGCTCTGGCTGTCGATGCTGGGGCTTCCCACCATGGCGCAGAGCTGTTGAAAGTTTCTTTCCAAAGATTGCGATGCTCAAAGTGTGTCATCACAGCATGAGAGGCACCCAGATTGCCTTGTCTCCCCCTCATAGTTTGTTCTGGATTGGTGTGTGCGTACACGTGTACATCCCATACCTGTGTATATATGTATATGTTCGCGTGGGGAGGTGGGTGGGAGTGTTTTTCCAGTGTTTGCATTGCTGGTACTGGAACACTGTCCAGCTGTACTGCCCATCTCTGCTCTCATTTTGATGTTACTGGGAAGAAAAAGAAAATCTGGCATTGACAGTTCTTGCAGGGTTGTGATTAATCTTGAGATGATTGGTGCTCTTCCAAAACCTTCAGCCTCTAATCAGTGTAATGTGCTGGAACTGATCCTCCTTCCCACTCTCCCATCCTAGGTAGGGTCATAGTTTTCCTTTATAGTGTCCCTTTATAGTGGGAAGAGCTCAAGGACTGCATGTATGCAGTAGCTCTGGTCTCTGAAGGTCTCTCTCTAGCGATCTCCAACAGGTGGGATGACTCTGAACCTGTGTTTTTTGGTAGAGAATCTCAAAACACAGAAACCCTCTGGAATAAAAACAACCCTCTAGTCTTCTGTTTCAATAACTCAATTTTTTTTTTTAAACAAAAACCTGAGTTTTGGGGACCTGGCTGAAATTTTTGAACGCTTGGGGATGATGACAGGGAAAATGCCCAGTTAACGTGGATCTCTCTTCGCTGAGTGACAGGACCAGCCAGACAACCCTTGCTTGCAGCTCTCCCTGGCCTTGCAGTGGCCTTGTCCAGTAACTGCCCTCTCCTCCTCCAGCACCCATCTCCTGTGGCTGGCCAGGAGTGCAAGGAGGCTGCCCAGCTCTCGAGAATGGGGGACGGGTTGGTCCCAGTGACAGAAGAACTTGGTACGCTCTGGGGTGAGGGCAGTCTCCTCCAGATAGACCTGTTCCCTGGGGTGGCTTTATTTTAATGTTCCTTAAGGCACTGAACGGACAGGTGAAGGTCGTGTGATCTGGATTTTCTGTGGTTTTGTAACCTTTTCTTGGGTGCGTGCGCTGCCACTGGGCGTGCTCTGTGTGGCGATTGCCTGGGAGGGTGTGTTGGAAAATGGGTCCCTCATACTGAAGTAAACTCATACTCTGCTTCCATAGTTTATTTTTAACACAGTACCTTTGGCTGCACCTCAGCATTTTTTCAGTGGTTAGAGATGGTTATCTTATCAGAAAGTTTCCCTGCTGTGATGTATTCATGTAGTTGACACTGTTCTCCTTTTAAAGTACATGAGCTGGCTTCAGGTTGGGTTTGTTTGGGATTTTTTCAGCTCTGTGCACAGATTGCAATAAATTGTTTTTGTGATATATTAGTAACCTGCCAGGAAGTGAGATGCCTGGATTAGGTGATTTACTTATTGCCATTAAGTAATGTAGAAAGTCAGAACCCATAAACCTGAACGTGCTGGAGCACATATTTATAATCCAAACATATTGTTCATAGCTGGGAATGATTTGTCAATCTGGCTTTTTTTTTTCCCTTTTTTTTCCTTTCTTTTTGTTTTGTTTTTTTTTTTTTTTTTTTTCACATGTTGCCTGGAGACTTTTATGCTCCTGCTATTGAGTTACCTGGAACAGCGACATAGCCCTGGCTCTCCTCCAGGCTGATGGGAGAAGGAAGCATGCTTGGTGCAGCCCCTTCCCCTTCGCCATCGGGGCAGGCGTTTAGGGGCCTGCAGCCAAGTCGAGTGAGAAGCGCCCAGGCAGCAGGCTGGATGGCGCCCAGGGGCAGTGGTGACAGGCAAAAACGAGCCCTTCTCACGCCTTCAGTGGGGTGGGAATGGAAGTTTCCCATGTGGGAATGAGCTGCTGCCACTAACACAAGACATTTGGGTTTTGAGAGACCTATGTGTCAGAGTGGGTAAAGACTTTTCCCTTAGATCTGACCCTTCAGATCGATAACGTAGGACAATAAATTAACGTTTAACATTTTCAAAGCACAGCACAACTAGTCAGTAATGACACGGACATCTTGTCCCCAGCTGTTCTGTGGATTTTAACACTGGCTTTCCTTTTTGCTCTGAAGAGGCTGAATTCACGAGGCTTTACCAGCTCTGTGATTATGGGATTTGCTCAGTGAAAACAATCCTGTCCTGTGCTTGGTTTTTATTTACTTGAAGTAGCTTTCCCACTGGGGAAGTTGCTTATAACTCAGAAAGGTGGTGGTTGCCTTCTGCTTTCTTCATGCCGCTAGTAGCCAGCCAGCTCTTGAGGTGTTTGCTTCTGCTGTAGGTGATGTATTAGGGCCATTTATGTTCCTTTGCAGGGTGAATCTTTGGGTGGAAAAATAGACAATAGCAGCAGTAATGAAGAAATAGATATATAATAGATACAGGTGAAGAGTAATGTAACTCTTCTTTATCTCATAAAATGCCTAGTGGAAAAAACGGGTTCTTTGTGAAGATACTCTGTGATTTTAGTAATGTCTGGAATCCTGTTTTCTTAATTGCAATGAAATAAAATTTGCAATGAACAGTTTTAGAGTGTTGCTGTTTAACAGTTCTTAGGGTGTTTCACTCGCTTTTCATATTGATGCTTTTGACATTTTTTATGTCTATGTGTGTGTGTATATGTACACACACACACACACACTTCCTAGAGCAAGAGTTAATTCTTGATTCTCCCTTATGAGTTTTCTTTTTCAGGTTGTATGGGTTAAATGTTTAGGGAATCACTTGTAGCTCTCCTGTCGGTACTGCCTCTTACAGTCTCTTCCCTCTTTGAGCCTCTTTTCACATCGATTCTTGTGCCTCCTTTAGGAGTAGCAGCCTATTCCCTTTTTCCTGAAATGTTTCATTTTAAATTCTATCAAAGGATGATCAAGTGGGGCTCAGTTACAGGTAACTGTTGTTTTCCCCTTGTCATTTCATTTAGATTTTTGGAACCCATTTGTTGGGGAGATGCTTTTTTTTTTTAAATTCATTTTACTGTCAAATTTCAATCTTTATTTTTTTTTCTCCTAAAACCATATATCATGGTCTCACTAATTAAAGCTTTTCTGTCCTTCTGTTTATTAGGGAACCATCCTTGATTACACTATAGGTTGAATTTCTCATGACTATTTTATACTCTTACTTTCATGTGGGTTAGAGCTTGGTAACGTTTAAAAATAAGTGCTGTCTAAAAAAACCTGACAGATCTTTGGCAACATGAGGTTGGTTGTCGTACACAGTCACTTGGAGTGACTACAAGTCTTCCATTACTTTTAAGGGGAGTGTCCATCATACACAACAGTCCAGTAATTCTTATTTCTATTGCAAAGATGGTACCCATTACAATATATGAATTAGCCTCCTATTGCAACTTTGTTGTACAGAGTGAAGTTGAAAGTGGTGGACAATTCTGAGCTCCAGAGGGACAGAAACAAAAGGGTCATGAATTCTCTTTAGGCATGGACACAAAGCCGGATCTGAATTTGTAAGGAAGTATCCCTGTGTGAATATAATATCCCTTTTGTAGAGTATCATTGGGATAAACTGTAGTGTTGCAGAAGGGGGAGGAGGAGTTTTCAGCATACACAAAACTAGAGTGAAGCCTTTGGTATACTAATATATGTCAGTTGCTACTATTGCAGGTTTCAGAGAGAGAGGCATGAACAGAAGGACAAGGAAAAGCAGATAAAATTATGGTCAACCACCATGCATAAAAATTTATCTTAAGGTATTATTATTTTCTTCTCATTCATAGCATGGCCGGACGCCCCTGCATCTTGCTGCCCACAAGGGTCATCTTCACGTTGTCCAGGTTTTGTTGAAGGCAGGTTGTGACCTGGATATTCAGGATGATGTAAGTAGATACAACCTTCTTGCTTGGGGTGGAGGGGAAAAGGTAATTTGCAAGTAGCAGTAGACCTTTGCTTCTTTGAAGTAGGATTAAATGAAAACAAAGTCTGTCTCTCTATTTTCTAATTTGGAGATGTAACCTCTAATTTGGAGATGCAAAACTGCATGGGAGACAATGTAAAATGTGGTTTTCATCAAATAGCTTGGTCCTCTTGCTGAAGCTGCAGAGCTTTATAAGAGCACTAGTTGTGCCGGGTGGGTGTGAGTAGCAGTGAGAGTCATTGTCTGTCGCTTGGTGTAGAAATGAAATAAGAGTTCGTTGTACTCTGTGGGAACCCACTGGAGAACGTCAGGTAGGGGACACAATCTGTTGTGATGTTTGCCTGAAGTGGGAGATGCTTTTTTTGTGCACACGTGCCGCAGCATATAGAGCATGGAGCAGCTGCCAAGAGCGTTGCGTGGCATCGCAGGAAATCGTCCTGTTGGCAGCTGCGCTCGGTGTGGGGGTGGTCGCATCTGTGAGGCTGTCGTGTGGTGAAGCATCAGCACAACGAAACCAGCTTTGAATTTAGCAAATGGTAGTTTGTTTTCATTCATTAAAATATGTAAGTTATTGGAATTTCTCGGTTTTCCGTAAGAATAGTTCTAATCTTGGACCAGGCTTTAAGGCACATTGGAATGACTGGTAACATGGTTTTGTACCTCACTCTGATGAACAAAGGTGTAGACTGAAACGTGCAACAGCGTTTGAATAACCATGACTTCTGCCAATTCATTGCTAACTTCTGATAGCACACTGAAACAAGTTTGAGGAAGAGTTACTTTTGCTCCCCCATAATAAATAAGGTGTGGATTCTTCAAGGGACCTAGAGGTCCAAAGGTGGTTAGTAGAGGACTATTAAAAGGACACTGGGAATGTCCAGGTGCCTTCTGAAAATCCTCTTAGGCATTTGTTTGCATCTAGAGCGTCTTGAATATCTACAGAAATTTAAAAACTGGTTTCCTTCTCCACGTGACTAGCTGCTTCCCTGTGAGACGTGTGCAGTCTGTCTGACAAGTGTAGGACTGTGCTAGTGGTGCAGCCAGTTCTCTTCTGGGAAACTTGTTTTTCTAGGAAGAAACTTTGCTTCCTGCACTCTTTGTTCGTTTACTCTGCCCATCTGTGAAATGGAGCAGATTTGCAAGTGTAATGGGAATGTCAGTTTATTCAGATGTATCCTGAGTTTTTTACTTCTCCCAGCAAAAATGATTCATCAGGTATTTAAGACAAAATTGCAGGTACTTTACCAGTATAGTCTGTTTTCCTGAGAAATGCAAGTTGCTCTAAGAATGCAAGAGCTTCCACTGATTTGCTCAAATTAAGTTTCTGTGAAAACTGTTTTTTGAAGAAGTCCGGGGTTTTTTTAATCCTCTAGTAATAAAATCTAGGCTGTTTATATGTAAACGTGAGAGCCATAATGGAAAAACAGTAAATCAGTGCTTAGTGTCATTTCAGTTTAGCAAAGAGTCTTGCATTGTAGAAATATGCATCTCGTAGAAGACCTATTTCACTTGCCTTGCAAGCTTCTCAGGGGCTTTGTTCACGACAACTGGATACCGCTTCTAAATGTGGTGACTAATCTGAACAGAACAGATGCATGCTTGATTCACAAATACTGTTTCCTTAAAGTGTATTTTGATTTTGGGTCTGTATTTAGTACCAGTAATTTGGTTGGGGTTCAGGAGAGCCTCATGAGTCGCTGAGTCTCAGAGGGTGTGTTTGGATTTGTCTCGGAGGAGGAAGGAGGCTAAAACTCCGAGTGAAGATTTTTACTTGTGAAAGGTATTAACTAAAATACTTCTGCTTTCCTTTTACATAGGTCTTCAGAGAAGGTTCTCTGTTTATGGTTTCTCCTTGTATAATTCATTTTTACACTTTATGCCCCACAGAATATGTTCATATTCTGTTTTAATTGCATTCTATTGATTATGCCTTCAGTCACTTTTACTGTGTGCTTATTTGGCAGTGAAGGCATCTTAGTATCAAGTATTGATTAACATCTGTACGTTTCATTGCTGTTTTTCAGGAACACAGATTTAGGTTCAGAGACGAAATCGCTCATGAGAATTGGGAATATCATATTTAAGTGAAAAGTAAATTACTTAGTTGATTTTTGTCTATGGCAATGTTGTGATAACACAAAAAAATCTCCAGGTTCTAAAAAGATGACCTATGTTTTATTTTTCTGAATAACAAGAGCAACCTAAACACGTTTTATTTTGGAGTTGACTCTCTTTAGCTAATGAACGAATGCAAGACTAACTTCTCATCTGCCACATGATAAGCAGAAACTTAAAAGTTGCTAAATGTTGTGAAGAGATTAAAACATTCACTTCATATTCTACAGATACATTCTTTAAAACGTGGTAAGAGCCATAAGAATTAGTTGAAGAATGACCTCCAGTGGCCTGGAGTGGGATTATTATGAATTTCAACCAGTGGAGTCCAGCTCTGTAGAGTACGCCACCCCAGGAGCTAATTCTTTCCTTCTCCCTGCCAATATTGAAAACTCTTACTGGGATCCCAATGCCATCTCTGAGTGGTCAATGAGTATCCATACAGCACACACCTCAGAAATAGTCAAGGAGAAAGTTGTCCCGGTGAAGGAAATCAAGGACGAAAAAAATAAGAGAAACCAGAAGAGAAAGGCTAGGAAGGAACCTAGAAGATCAGAAAGAGAGAATGAGGTTAGAAATCTTGTGCATCAACCCTGCCTTCAGCTTGACGTCTCCCATGGCTGCATGCTGCGAAACCTTGGCCTGGCAGTCTGGCATGACCGAGCTGTTCTGCGGTGCATGACTGCATGGCGGGCTTTGTGCTGGGTCCTCTGCATCAAGCTTCCTGCCCTCTATGCGCTCTCTGAAAATCTAACCGGGAAAACAAGCTAATTTAAAACAAAGGCCTGAGGCCCCGAAACTTCCCTTCTGGAAGCTCCAGTTTAAGAAGCAGAAAATTAATTTCAAATGGAACAATAACCAGGGTTCGTAATCATTTCTAGCTGATGTAAATATGCAAAGTGGCTTATTCCTGTACTCCCATTTGAGTCTCATTTAAGCTGTAATTTGTTTTGTTCGTGATTATTTTTTCATGCCTTGATCACTTCTGCTGGTCATGCATCATCATTTATCGTTCAGAGTGAAGTTCTTCTTACTGTGTATCATGATGACTGCCTTTCTTTAGCAAAGGAGGAGGAGACCAGCACATTGACATTGAGAAACACTAGGGCACGTTCAGTTGCCTTGGTGTACAGCTGCTTCAGATATCCATGTATGCTTGTATGCTCCTGAGAGTATTTAACACTTGGTTATATTTTAACTTTAGAAAATTTTGAACTTTTTACCATGAATTGAGTGGTTTGATTTCATAGTATAAATCTTTGCAAGTGTTCTCCCAGCACTTCGTACCAGGGATTGAAGGCATGAGTTTTTGCTGGTTATTTTGGTGCGATTCTCCTGTAGCAAGACAGTTTGTTTGGTGATGTCTGCAAACGTGGAAAGACATCGAGGAGGCAAAGTGTGACCCTGGAAGGGGCTTTAAAGGAGATCCTACAACTGATGGATGCTCTGGAGAATAGGAATGTGCAGGAAACCAAAATACAGTGGTTATAATATTTTTTTTTTAAATCAGAGAAAGGAAAAAGTTACATGTATTGCAAACTAGTATAAACCAACTCTCATTACGTTTGGGCATTAGAGCCTATAACAGAGACTCTGATAACTCAGTGCTATTTCTGTACCATGACAGAGGCAGGAGAGCTGGCAGAAGTACTAACATCTACCTGAAACTCTTTTGTAAGTTGCTTGTGTTGCTTCCTTTCCCTTGGGGTGAACTTCACATGTAACATAGGTGACTATCCAGTTCTTAGGTGCCTGGTCCCAGTGGGTGCATCCACTGCTTTAAGTTAGTCAGCAAATGAAGAAATTGAGGAGATAATCGCAAATGCTAGGACGCTGAGCAAGTGCCACCAGCCTAGCCAACACAGAAGTGCTAAAGGAAAGGGTAATACCAAAATCCATGGAGAACGTCAAAATTTAGATATCTGCCTTTCTTCAGGGCTCCCAGCCTGTAGCCCTCTCCTGAAAGCAGGCATTTAAGCTCTCTGTAAAGGACATGGTTTCACCCTTTGGAAACATTCTGTCTGGTGCTGGGCCTTGCTGTGCAATAGCCCCATTAGACACAGAGCCCTCAGAATGTGCAGTCCTGCATCCTCTGCACCGGGTGATGCAAAATCCCATCCTGGTCTCCCACCAACATCTCCCTCTCTCTAGCCCAGTGAATGTGGATGTTTTTCTTAAAGATGGAGCACTTTCAACACAGCAGTGCTCTCATGGCAAGACAAGCTGGGCGAGTACCGTAATCTCTGGGCCGCTGCAGAAGAGCCAGCGGCCACCTTCTTCACTGGCCTCATTTCAAAGGGTGATGGGCGTACCTACAACTTGCATGGAGCTTCTTCCAGCAAGTGTGTGAGAGAGGAGGGGAGACACCTGCATTAGGGGCTGTGGCAGGGCTGAGTGTGTGCTACGCGACCACCTCCTCAGTGCCACCATGGCTACGGTGCCGCATGGTCTGGGGCGTTGAAGTGGAAATGACGGAGTGTGAGTTGCTTTCAGGGCTAGGCAGCAGCTGAGGAAGGGGATTTAAGACACACCGTTGTAGGCTTAAGTGCCTTATGTCTACTGAACCTCACTTAAGCACTTAAGTGTCTTTTTGGTGTGGGCCCGTGTCTGCATTTAGGCAGACTCTGTTGTTTCTATCAAGGTCACATTTGCGTGACACAGCACTGGAGTTATCTCTCTTCATTGATCTGCAGTCTGTTCCTAAGGCATAAATCACTTACAAATAGGATCATAACTTGTGCCCAACATAATAGTTTGGGCAGTTAATATGCATTTACTGGTGCAATTTCTCTCTGAGCCTCTGGAACAGCCCCCTAATGCCTTGCTAAAGGCAGAACTCCGGTGAGTGCTTTCAGAGACAGTTATTTTAGCAATTAATAAAAAGATACATGAGTCAGTGATCACACCGTCTGAAAATTCACGCTGTGAAAAAAATGTAACTCATCTGTTTTTGCTGACTCCATAAGAGGCAAGGTAAGGGTTTGCTCCTCCGCTGATGGGGAGGCAAGGCAGGTTAGAAATGCAGCGGTGCAGGCAGTGTTATTTATAGGTGGGCTCTGCCGTCTGTGGCTGGGTCGCGCAGTGACTCACACACAGAGGCCATCGCAATGGTTCAGCTTCCACAGCACGTTAAGCAGTTTAAGGTTAATATGTGTGCTGAGGACCAAGGGGATGGTCGACCAGGTCCTGCCCTGCTGGCTGAGGGGCCTGGGTTTGGTAGGACCTTCACCAGGACACTGATACCTGCCATCTTGTCACTGGGAGGTGCCTTAGTCCAGGTGAGGTAGGATTTGAGATGTCCTTTGACACTCTCTGTTACATGGATGAGGTATTTATTTACCTGGTCAGGGTGCTGGTTGGACCTTACTCTTAGATGCCTGGCTCTCCCCATGCTTGTGTAGGGAGGGTGTCAGCACCAAATCCCCCACCTGGGGCAGGAGGCATCTGAGCCTGCCATCTGTGGGACTTCTGTCCCTTCATCTACCCGGGCTTCTATTTCGGGGACAAGAATATAGTACAGGACAAAGCCCAGGCATGGCTGAAACCATCCCAGTGCCATTCTGCAGCCCTGGCGAACGGCCCCCCAGCACATGGGCTGAGCTGCCCAAGGGAGACCTGCTCCTGCAGCAGTCAGGTGTGCTTCCCGCTTTCCAAATATGTGTTTGTTTTTCATTTAACTTAGATGCCATTAGAAGTAGCTGTCATATCTACAAACCCCAGTAAGCTGAATGGCCTTTGACCTTACTGTGATGGGGTTGGGTTAATGACAAGAACAGCCGTGATTTAAACTGGCCCAGCGAGAGGATCCTTAATTACAAACTAAATCCAATACAATCCACTCCTGACCCCAATTTGGTCTTCTCCACAATTTTCCAGACTGTAAAGAAGTAGGAACCAACCATTCCTTGTTAAAGCTTCATCCATTGCAATGGCAGATGTCATCTTGTTTTAGTCTTTATCATAATACTTTCTGTAGTTTTGCTGGTGCAGAAATACCAGTTGGGAGTGATAGGTTGACAGATTACTTTCCACTTCATGGTAGTCAGGTAGAATGAGCTTTGCACTGTCCATATTACCCAATGCTGCCAGTCATCAGTACCAGGCACTATCAAAAGAGGGTGTTAAGTTCTTCCCCAGCTTGTTAGCAAGCAGATTTCTGTGCAGTAATAGTTACTGGAAACTATCCGACACTTGCACTGGTGTCGGATGGTGTATTTTGGACATTTTCCATAACATTTTTGTTATCTTTAAATTTGGAATAAATACACAAGTTCAGAGAACTCGCAGTGCTGTCAGTTTTACAATACTTCATGTTTTTCTTAAAGTCCCAGTTCCTGGAACCATTATTGTCTATGTTCAAAATCTCTTAAAATACATTTTCAGTCTTAATAGGGACAAGAACAAAAGTAAGAATATGTGACCTCTAGAGACAAAACATAGATGGCAAATTTAAAAAGAAAAAAAAGCCATCAACACAATTTTTTAAAATCAACTTCATGATTATAAGCCAAATTAAAGATTTACTGGTGGTGGCAGTTGGCATTACAAGGGTTACTGACAGGTTGCGGTTGGCAATGCTCATTTTTCACTTATGGATTAATAACTATTTTGGTATCATTAGCACAAAAATACCCCACCAAGAGCAATTTTTAAGTGAGCTGCTAACCGTCTTTGAGAACAAATTATTCAAATAATCCAGTTATCTAAAGACTTGTAGGACAGAAAATACAGAAATTCCTCTCGTTTTAGTGTTTAATATAATGTGGTATTATCTGATAAAGTTTTGTAGCAGAGAAATTTTGTATCTATTTAGGACTAGCTTCCCACAAGCTTTTTTTCCTCAGGATACACTGCATATCTCTGCCTTGCGTGTGTTTTTGGTGACCGTTATCTAGATAAGCAGAAGTGGATTGGATTCCTGCTCTGTTTATTCATCCCCCAAAAAGGCCGTGTGCAGCTTTGAAGCTAGTCTTTGTGCCTGGACTCAGGCTGTGCTTCAGCATTGCAGGTTCAAAACAACTTCAAAGGAAAGCCAAGACCAGTTTTTGTGGCAGCAGTGGAGCTAGAGCAGCTCATTTTCCCATCAGTCGGTATCTTACATCCCTACACGCTGCTGCATAAATCCTCCTATTCCCCCTCTTTTATCACAGTCTCACCAACATGCACTTAAAAATATATAGATAACCCCCGATAGGCAGGGCCAGTAGTTCGCGTCTCCCTAGTCTTCAGTTTCTGGAAGGCTTGTAGAAGATGAATCTTGGGCTCTCTAGCTCAGCAAAGGTGTTCAACAGTTGTTAGAGGGGGGATAGATGGGCAGTCAGACAAGATGACCTAATCAGCATAATTTCTTTTGGAAACCTGGCCATAAAGGAAATAAACTGATGTAAGAAACTTGCTTGTTGCTGCTACATGGCAGGTCAATGAGAAACCAAAGTCATTTGGACCTCAAGATTGCTCAGTTACTTGAATGGAATAAGTTGATGGTCTTGCAGTTGTGGTTGTCATAAAATTGCCTCCACTCTTAGCACTAATTGGTAAATTCGTCAGAAGTGCTGAAGAGACCGATCTCATCTCATGCTCCTTATCCTAAGCAGGGCTGATGGAGCAATCAGAGCCAAAACAGGAGAGCTTCATGCAGTTAGTGTAAGTACTGGAGGATCATTATGATGCATTACAAGAGCCTGTAATTCCCTTTAGTCCCCTACAGATACTGTTGACTATTAGATACCTAGTGCCAAATGTATTAGGTTTACTGCCTTCTAATACCACCAGATTTTTAGAATGCTTCAGCGCTGTATGTGGGCTTGTGATGACTTGCAAACTTCTGTGAACAGTTGGTTTGTAGCTCTCTGATACTTTCAGTAACTTCAAGAATCTTGGGAACTTTAACAATAGTTATTTACGTGGACTGTTTTCAAAGGCAGCTTGGATTTAAACAGTAGGTGTGTTGAAGATGAAGCCCTTTTGCGTGGTATGCGTTTGTATTGAATCAAAATGAGGTAGAAATGGTACCGACTACAAATCTGCTTCTTTTTGCAGGGTGACCAGACAGCATTGCACCGAGCTGCTGTCGTAGGGAACACCGATGTTATAGCAGCTCTGATTCAAGAGGGTTGTGCTTTGGACAGACAAGACAAGGTAACAGGCAAAAGCAAAGCCCTGTGGGATGGCAGCCTTGCCAGCCAGTAATATTAAGGTCTCACAGAGAAAGTTATAGTTTATACTCCTGAGTTGAGTAAGTATCTGATGCTTTGAAAATAATTGGAACAGTTACATTGAAAAAAAGCTGTACCATCTCTTTGATATAAATTACAGATTTAGTTATTTTTTTTTGTATCAGGCTGATAGTTTTTTATTTAAGAGTCTGGTCTCAGCTCATTAAGGGAGGAATTAAAGAAATACACAACCGTACTATGCCCTCTGCAAAACACTGCACAGTTTCCTTCGATTATCCCTGAAACTGAGAATCTTAGGCTATGAATTTAGTTTGGGAGTAAATATAACTAATTCCAAGATCCAAACAAAAGCTTTAGTGCTACTCTCTGCTTGCCAGGAGGTGTGGGAAGGAGTAGAAGATAAAGATAGAAAGAGGTTGAAGATAGAAAGTTAGGAAGAAGTACATAAGGTGTCAGTGGAAGTTATTTTATGTTTTATTCTGGTGTATATCTGCCTCTGGTAAAAATAAAAGAGAAAATAAGCTAGTAGGAAAGGAAAATGATTTATTTTTTAAGTGACCAGGTGGGGCATGCAGCTGCTGCGTTCTGACTGTAACATTACTCTGTGTGTGGACACAGTGCACTAACCTTCTCCTCTTGTGTGTGTGCTCTTCAGGATGGGAACACTGCTCTTCATGAAGCTTGTTGGCATGGTTTCAGTCAGTCTGCCAAAGTGCTCGTTAAAGCAGGAGCCAACGTTCTTGCCAAGAACAAGGTGAGACCCATGCAGGAGGAGCTTTCCATTCTGGTGTAAGGTGGCTGATTCTCATCACTAGAGATTTCTGACCATGGCATTTTTCAGCGGGTGGGGGTCCAGCTCCTGGTGTGATTTTTTTCTTCTTCTTCTTTTTTCTGCATTTATTACACCTGGGTGGTTCCTCCAGAGGCATTAGGAAATTCATATTTTGACAGCTGATGCAGGAGGAACTTAACAGCGTGTTGAGTGATACATTAATTACGGCTGAGGAACACTGCAATTCCTGTGGAAACCTCCACAGCGCTCTAGTTTATACCGAGTGGATTCATTGTGATCGGTATGATTTAAAATGAAAACGAATTGTACTAATAGGAAAATGGCATTCAAAATCCATATTTTTTCCCAGAAATTAAACATCCAAGTGAAGGTAAGCCACAGAGGGAAAAAAATAGCATATCTTTTGTTAGAAAGTTCTTCCTAATACATGAGTATAGGCTCTTATCAAAATCTTGTAATGAACGTGGATTATCTTCCTTTTTGTATTCATAATACCTTGAGAGCAGTTTAGAGGAAAGAATAACAAAGCAAGGGGTTTTAGTTCCACTCTAATTGTAATACCTGTGGGAGACTTCTCTTCAGTTCACTAATTCAAAAGTTAACGGAATAGCCTAGGAAACGGCACTAGCAGCCTATGGTGTGATTCTATGGTTCAATGAATCTATGGTGTGAGCTGAGTCAGGGTTTGGACCGCTGCGCTGATGGGTCGGTCAGAACGCACTGTTGGCACCATGTCCTTTGTTAGAGGTGAGATCGGGCTTTGGGATGGCTTTACGGGATCTCTGAGCATTTTTTGGTAAATGCATCTCTAAAATGACAACTGAAAGGGGCTAGGGAATAGAGGGTAGAAGGGAGACAGCTGGCCAAATTCCAGGATTTTGAGTAAAAAGGCACGTTGCTTGGGCGTCGTGTTTCTCTGTGTGCGTGTGGATATATGCAGTATGTATGCATATGTTTGTGCAATTGTCGTCACTTTGTGGTCTGTAATTACATAATCTTTGATATTATTTTATATGTATTCCTTCTTTTATATTGTTCCAACTTCCAGTTTTTATTTTCTGTAATTATTTTTACTGTAATGTTCACCTAGGTTTGTATCAAAGGTACTTTAGACAACTTCTCATGCTTGACTATATATAGTCTTGTGAACCATTATACTCCTATCCCTGGATATGCTTGTCTATGTATATACATATACTTCTGTACAAAGGTGTGGGCTTAAGATGCGAGTCTGGTTATCCTGCATGCTTGGATGCCTCAGGGTATTAGAAGATTTAGCTTACAATACAGCGTATGTCAACTGGAGACAACTTCTCTTGGAAAGCATGTGCACAGAATAGCTCAGCAGAGTTGATGTCTGAAATATGATGGGCAGACTTTAATACCGTGTGAGCAGCCCCTGCACTGTTCTTTGATGTCTTACCTGCACAATCCTCTCCCTTTGCATTTCACTGTTTGGGTGTTCTTTAATGGACAGGATCTTCTCTCAGGAGCCACTGAAAAATGCAGGAATTGTGCATGCTTGCACACATGAATGTGCTTTTACCCCTTTTGATTTAAAGAAAAATGAAGGGCTTAAGTCTGCTTAATCCCAAAATGGTTTCTCTGGTCTCTCAACTTTTTGTTACTGATGACAAGGCATAATCTTTCTGACAGCTTTTCTGGCAGCCAGAGCTGAGTGCCAGGGCAGGAGCACCCTACGGACTGTTGACTTACACCTGGGCATCGTATGATTTTGGCTGGATGGGACAGATATGGGCTGCTAGATTTGCCAAACCCTGCCAAGTAGCAGGAAACGGGAGGGATTTGACTATGGATTTTCTATAACTCGTGGTTAATATCTCCTGGGACTGTTTGGGGAACGCTTGTATGGATGCACTTCTTGCAGCCCTAGGAGTCATACTAATGAGCTCTGAATTTGCTTGAGGAAATTCTCAGAAGCCTCATGCATGATTTCTCTGTGAGAGTTGCTATTGAAAGTAAGCCTTCATACATTATATGCAAGTATTGTCGGGAGCGAGGGGCTACCTTCTGCTCTCCTGTAAAGTGGAGTAGCCTTGCTTTGCTAACTGCAGTGACCTGCTGAGGCAGAAATGTCAAGGAGGCTGTAGATAACCTTACCAACCATCTGCAGTGGAATGGAGTTGTGGCAGGGGAGCCGGGAAAGGAGAACTGCCTGTGAGATGGAGGGTTGCACGGGCAGAGGGCAGGCACAGCTGGGAGGCAGGCGTGCATGGACCAGGGGAGGAGGAATAACGGCTCTGATGCTGGACAAAGACACTGTGTTAAAAGACAGATAAAAGCAGAGAACAGGGCCAAAAATGGAGTAAAGAAATGGAGACTGGATGAGGTGTCCTCTCATTGTTATGGGATCTTACTGAAAAAATTCTCTGGTATTGTGATACACAATATTGGTATACACAAATATTCTAGCTTTCCTACTGTTTGAGCTTATAGATGTGCAAGCATGATGTTCTTTTAGCCCTGTTTCTTTCAGTGTGGCATAAGTAGGTTTGTTTAATGCACCATACACTACTACGCATGGAGAACTTTTAACATTTTCTCACCTTGAAAAATAGAGATTTATAAGGAGATTATTGAAAGTAAGGAGGATAAATTGTATTGGCAGATGGTGGCATCTTCAGCTTTTTTTTTATTAAAAACACTTGAAAAAGGTTAAAAAAGGAAAATCTGCCATGTTTCTGTGCCATACTTGAGCACAGTATATAAAAGAGCAATGCAGTTGAAGACGGCTTCTATATTAAGTGAAATGCAGCAACCTGTGCAGCAATCACCCTGGAGATGCAATTTATTTTCAGTCAAGTTGGCTTAATGAAAACTCTTCGCTGTGATAGATCATCCCATAAGATCAGTTGTAGTCTTCTTTTTAATCCTCCCATCAGTCTGTACATTTCAGTGAAGATTCAGCAGACCAGTGAAGACCCCCAGATCGTTACAACTTGGACCCACTCTCCCTCTCACAGAAGCTGGTGAGAGATTTGTCACCCTGTGGGAGATGAGCCAGATGAGCCTACTCTGTGAGCCCTGACCCCAGGCACCAGCATCATGACTTCTCCCAGCATTGAGGTCCTCGCCCATTGCTTACTGCACAGGACCTCTCTGCCTTCCCACCAGGGCCAACCTTCCAAACAGCAAATGATAAAGACATTGCAGAGGCTTTCCCCAGGAGGGAAAAAAAATGACACTTAAATGCAATTTAGCTGAGAAAGAAAATGTTCATGTCTGCCACAGCTTAGAGACTACATTCAGGCCTGAAACAGTCTGTAATGTGGAACTGAAGACCTAAGACCACATGTAAGAGTTGGCCTTTTGTAATTCAAACCCTGCAGCTTTGATCTGTCTTGAAAGCACAGGGAACAAATTAAAGGACATAATGAAGGTGAACAGGCAGCCTAGTAATCATGGGAAACCTTTTTACCTGAGCTGACTTCATTTCTAGCTCCCAAGAGCCAAAAACCCCAAACATTTTCAGGCCAACAAAAGCCAAATGCTGCCAGAAAAACTTGTGAGACCGAGAAAATGCTTCACAGTGTTAGAAAGAGAATACACAGGCAACCTTTTTTTTGATTTCTTTCTGTAAAAATGGCATGTTTGCTTCTTTCAGGAACCTTAGCATGCCATACTCTGGGGTTTGGGTGGCTTGTTTTTCTTCCTTCTCGTCTTGCCTGGAGACTGTTGCACTCTCTGAACATCGAAGCTTCCCAATAGCCTAGAATCTGTATCCTGTGAGAGCACGTACTGACCCAGCCAGACTTGGAGCTGGTTTGTGTTACGATTGTAAGGAAACAGAAATTGTTGTGACCCTTGTCTGCCTCACACCCTGCAGCAGTCACGGCCGGCTTTGCTTGAGATCAAGAGATGCCGTGCTGTGGCAGTGTGTTTCTTTGTGTGTGTGCATGGGGGAAACCTGAAACACAAGAATTACAGTTCTTTAAATTAAATACTCGATAATGTTGTTTGATATTAATGAACCAGACAGTTTGTAGAGTCTTTGCTTTCTGCAAGCAGACTTGAGCAATGCAGATATCATTAGGCTGTCCATTTTCTGCTTTTACTATATCCCAGATAAATCATTTCCAGGATGGAGAGGATATTTCAGTCTCCAGGTTCATTCAGCTCATATCTTCGGGAAAATAACAGTGACAGCTTCCCGCCCCTGGGTGGATCTTCTTGTGGGAAGACCTGTGAGGTTTTATTTTTTAATGCTTATGTCCAATTTCTAAATATGGCTTTTATATTTTCCTGTATTTCTCTAAGGCAGGTAACACACCTCTTCACCTGGCTTGCCAGAATAGCCATTCCCAGAGTACTCGTGTTTTGTTACTTGGAGGATCTCGAGCAGAGCTCAAAAATAATGTGAGTTTTGAAAAAGAATGTGTTTGGTTTTGTGTGCCTTTGTTTTAGCTATATTGCTTTAACTTGTAGACAGACTCAGAAGTGCTTTAAGCTGTGATTTTTATTATAAATGCTATTGAAAAAAAACACTAACAAGCCATTGTGTACATTGTCTACAGGAATGCTTTTGATAGGACTGAGCAACACACTACTTGTACCCATCCTTTGAGTGGGGATGGAAGGAACCGAAAGGGGTTTTGCTGTTGCATAGACTGAGGCAGCTGGTCCTTTACTGCTTTTTGTGGTCCTGACAGCCTGACCCATAGAATATCATGCAATTCTGCAAAAGGCCTCCTCTCTCAAAAAGATGGAAATCTTAAAGGGGTTTGATGCCAGAGTGGTGAAGGTCTTCAGACCTGCCCTCACTGAGACAGATAATATATACTGTGTGTCAGTCTGTCAAATAAGGCAGATTCAAGGTGAATTCAATTTCAGACAGCTTTCCTTCTATTTTATAATGGATCTGGCATGACAAAGGAAAAAAGAAATCTACAAAACGAAGCCAGATGTCTTTGCCCCTGCTTGATAACAGGGTGGGCAGAGGCACACAGCAGTGGAAACCTATGGGGATCTGCTCCCAGCTCCCAGTCCCAGCTGTGCATGTGCCACCCCTCATGGGGAAGCTGCTCTGGCCCTACTCATCCCATTTTCTTCATTATGTGTGACACTGAGTGGGATTTCCAAAGCACAATCGTTTGGGTCAGAAGAACAGATTTCATGTACGAATGTAAATCAGTTTTTGTAGTGCAGTAAACCAGCATTTTATAATTCCAGTATTTCCGATCAGTGGTTAAAGAATTCGTACCCCCACCTTGCCTGACCCCAGCTCTTGCTAAACTTTCCCACCCAAGATAGTAGGTTTTGTACCACAGAGAAGACAGCGTTGCTGTTCAGTGGAGGTGTGTGGCATTTACTGCGCTTTTTGGTTTAATAGGATTATTTCATCCCTGAACACCACGACAAGTGCAAGCTTTCTTACTGCGATTACATGCTCAGAGCTTTGTTTCTGTTTGCAGGCAGGAGATACCTGTCTGCATGTGGCTGCTCGTTATAATCACTTACCCATCGTTAGGGTGCTGCTCAGTGCTTTCTGTTCTGTCCATGAAAAGAACCAGGTCAGTGCATGAACCTCATTGCGACTCTGCACCCTTTGCATACAGCTAGTTGTTGGGAAAAGGGATTCCTACGCAAGTAATCCTGCTTCACTCTGTGTTTCACTGTACCACCAAATGCCTGAGCTTTTAAGAATAGCCTTAAAGTAACGGCATATCAGCGGTTTATTATTTTGCCATCACATTTGCATCATTTCTTTAAAGCGTTGCCTATTTATGAGGTTCTGCAATCGTATGTTGGTATAGAAAGGGGCTTTGGGACAGGGGTAGTAAGCATAGGGTTAGGAGCTGGTGTTCCTGGGTGCTTACCAGTTCTGTGCAGAACGAGACTGGGCAAGAGACTCGGGCATTTTATGGGGGCCCATTTTCTCCGCTGTAATGAGGATTTAATGATCATACGGCCATTCTAGAGACATTGTGAAGCAGAACTCACTAACATTCAGATGCTGCAAAAGTGTGAATTCTTCTGGGATACTTTGCTGCATTTTGCAGTAGGGGGAATTAAAAGGACATAAAAGTGAAGAAAAAGTATGCTTTAAATTCAGAGTAATGCTCAGTCTAACCTAGGATTAATCATCCATAGTTGTTTTTTAGAGAAGTAATTGATTGCTGTACCTATAGCATAGCCTAATTGGGTGGTAGAAGGGAATGGATTTAGTACATTAAAATGTGTTAAATCTGCTAAATAATCAGATTATGTGGTGCTTAACCACGTCGTCTCGTGTTCCTGGGAAATTTTCCATGTGTAGTTGAGGACCATAAAGATGTTTTCTGATCTGTACATTTAATCTTGTTTCTTAGATATGTGAGATATTACAGCAAACAAAATGGGTTTCAGCATGTTAAATTTACTATGTAATTTTATTTGGAAATGAGTTTTTTAACTTGCAGAATGAGCTACTGAATATTAAGATTAACTGGTGTGAACCTGGCACAGAGAGACACCCCTTTCCTTCATTCCCCAGCACTACCCAAAGTTGTTCCATATTTGCACATATAACAATTTTATTTATGAATACGCCTCATCCCAGTTAGTAATAAGCAATAGTTTTCCACTAGTCTCGAGGAGATCTAATTTTCTGAAGGCAAAATGCAAGGCAAAGGGGACAGGAGGGCATTATATGCACATGTCTGGTCTCCCTTGAACAGCTGCTGGCTGTGTTACCGGCGCCCGAATCTGATCCCAGCCATCTTCACCTCGCTGCACCAGCACAAGGGCAGGGCAGTGTTTTAGTGCTGGACCTGGATCACCTCCTGGCTTTGGTCCAAAAACTTTTTTTCTTGAGGAATCTTATGAAGAGAACAGCAACAATCTCGCTGCTGGTACTTACGTGATTATTTTTGAGTAATGTGGTACATGACCACCTGCGCACCAAATAATCAAACCTGCAAAGGAAAAAAAAAGGGAAGGTTGTGGTGGGAAAACCGGTTCTGCCCTCAGATGTATCCGTTTGCGGGCAGTAGAGCTGGGCTATCTCCAAGTTGCATCATGTGTCACTTGGTTTAATTAAACAAGATCACCAGTGCCCCATCTGCATTTCTCAAAACCTGACTGAAGCAGCTCCTTGCCCTGAAGCAGCTCCTTGCCCCCTCCTGTCTCCTTCCTCCCAACTCTGCTTTTTTTATTGACCAGGCCTTATTTAATCGTAGTTGTTGCATCAGTAAGTGTAGGTCTTTTGACCTCTGAGCACCTTTTATGAAGGTGTGATTTCTGCAGGGTGAGACCCGACGACTTGTGTTACACGGTTGTTTTCTGCTTTCTAACTTGCAGGCAGGGGATACTGCGCTCCATGTAGCTGCTGCTCTAAATCACAGGAAGGTGGTTAAGCTGTTGCTGGAGGCAGGGGCTGATGCATCCGTTGTCAACAATGTAAGCAGGATGTGGACTTCCATTGGTATTTTGTATTAATGCAGACTCCCTTCAACTCTCTTCATAGTATTGGTAGAAAATATTTGGATGTTAGAGTTGAATGAAATCTGGGTAAATGAAAGCAGTTAGTCACTTTACTTTTGTAAAGAGTACATGCACAGAGCATGTACTAACCTTAGTGGAGAAATTCCACATTTCCAGCAGCTTGTGTTTTGAAGGAAATGCCATTTTCTTTTTCGTCTCAGGCAGGTCAGACCCCTCTAGAGGTTGCCAGACAGCACAATAACCCTGAGGTTGCGCTCCTCCTCACTAAAGCATCACAGGTACGTTACAAATCTCTCCCCAACACACACATACACATGGACCTGAGGCCAGTTAACCCTGAGGGGCCACATCGCCTGGTCCTTAACCTTCTGCTCTGAAAGGTGCCTATGTTTCTGCTGGCATTGTGTGCTGTCCTCAGGTCTATTGATGTGGAGCCTTTCAGCTCCCAAGCCCAGCAAGTTGTGCAGATTAAGCCTCAGCATTAAGCACTGGCAGAGGTCCTGGCTGTCCTGACTGGCAGAGGATGGAGGAGCCAGAGGCACTTGTTCCCTGCAGTGGCCCAGGAGTTAGAAAGCTGCCCTGTACCCAAAAGCTCCCAGGTTGTGTCCCTCTGCTGCCTGCCGCGGACGTGTCCCATCCCCAAGATGGCTGCTTGCACTGGAAGATGCTTTGAAATGGGGAGAAAATGTCCTGTTTATACTCTGCTGCTGTGTGTGAAATGCTACAATGCTCTTCAGGCCGGAAGGCATGTGAGAGGGCTCTGTATTCTGGTATGAGACCCGGCGTAATCCTGTTCTGCTCCTCCTTGTCACCTCTGTGTGAGAAGGGCTGGGCTGGGCTGGGCTGGGCTTGGCTTGGCTTGGCTTGGCTTGGCTTGGCTTGGCAACCAGCCTGAGGACACAGGAGGAGGTTCTAACCCCTCCAGGGGACAGCAAAGTGCCCTGATGGACGTAGCTCAGTGGTGGTGTGTTTTCACAGCTAAAAGCACCCACGTTGCTTGGCCCATCAGCGTCCTTCTGACAGTGCACTCTCCTTTATCCATTGCCTTTTAGATCGAGGTGAAAAAGGTCTGCCCTGTTGCTTGGCCTCTGTGCTAGGAAAGAGCACGACATCACTGAGTAACAGTGTGGTCTGCCTTCAGGTCTCACGCTTTAATCGTGGAAGAAGCCTGAGGAAGAAGAGAGAGAAGCTGAAGGAGGAAAGGCGAGCTCAGTCGGTACCACGGGATGAAGTGGTACAGAGCAAGGTACAGCCCAGCATTACCAGCTACATCTACCGCAAGCAGGGAGCATAAATAAAACCCGTCAGGACTAAATCTTTTTGGAGCTGTCACTTGTGCGTGACCCCAACAGTTGTCTGAGGCAGTCTGTCGTGCTTTGCTGCTAAAGAGTTGCCCACTCGTATGTGCAGAACAGCTTAAAACTGAGAAATGGAAGAAAAGGCAGCTTTTCCCCATCTCTGCAACTGCTCTGAACTTCTCCCTGTCTTTGCTCCAAGCAGGGCAGTGTCTCAGCTGCTGATGACACGCCAAGCAGCGACCAGCCACCGCAGAGGAAGAGCGATCTGAAGGATGAACCCCGGTTAACCTCACCAGATCTCAAAGGGAAGAAGAGCAAAAAGAAAAAGCCAAAGGAAAAGGTATCAGTAGATTTAGAACAGCAGAGAGAGAAGGGATAGTTGTTGAGCAGTAGCACAGGTGTCCCTTCAGCATGTCGGTGAGCCAGGGCAGCAGCCCCGCCATGCTCTTGGGGTCTTCAGAAAAAAAACATTTCTGATGGGGAAATTCTGCTGTTGAGGGTCACGTGAACCAGATTTGTGCAGAAATCTGGTTATTGTGCTGACAGACACCAAGGTTGTGGCCAGCCACTGCAGCGGGATTGGTGTTTTACTCAAGTTTTTGCTGTAATTGTCACAATGGATTTGTGACACCAGGGATAGTTTACCAGGGGGCTCATAAACAGGGAAAACGTTGTGTGTATTTTATGCAGGTTTCAGCACTCTCGGACCCCATCTCCCCAGCGGATCAGCAGACCCTCCCTCGGCCCCAGCAAAACGTGCCTAAGCGCAGGAGTAAACATCACTGCTCCTCTCCACCGCCTCCCCACGAGGTCCGAGCCTACCAGCTCTACACGCTCTATCGAGGAAAGGATGGGAAGGTGATGCAGGTGAGTCGGCCACTGTCCTCATGCAGGGAGATGCACAGAGCAGCACTTGGAGTTGGGGCAGGGTTAGCTAACGGATAGAGAATGCACTCAGTTAACTGTGTTCTCAGGGGCATGAAATCATGACTGTGGATTTGTTTTCCTTGTCTGGGCTTCAGCTGCCTTTTGGCCTGAAGTCTGATAAACAATAAGCTGGTTCTGTGTGTGCTAAGGAGACATATGTAACTAGTTTTGATCTACAGAGTATTTCCTGTTCGGAGATAAGGTGCAAACAGTGATTGGAAACGACACTGGAACTTTTACGATACACTTTGAAATACTAAGATTTCCGACAAGAAATGCACAGAGCTTTTCCAAGGAAAATAAATGAGAGCAGTGTGTGAGCACTGAAGCTTACGACCCAAACCAAGAGCTTGAGTACGCTCAATGCATTTTGTTTCAGTTCTTTCTGTTTATTGCAACGTGTCTTTGGGGAGTCTAGGATTACTGGAGGCAGGAACTGTACAGAAATTGGTTCACAAATAAACCTGGAATTACCAGCTCATGTGCAGTTATTCCAGTTTAGAGACTGATATTTTACTCGTTTTATTACGCAAGTATTTACCAGTACACATTTATTAAAAAGCGTGAAAACAGTCAGCAAATTACCCTGTAAACATTGTAAACGCCTGTATTGTTCTTTTCTTAATATTGCCCTCCTGTACCTCTGGGAGGTCGGTCCTTTCATTTCCTTAGCTTCTCACATCCATCCACCAGCTCTCCTCGGTCCCTTGCTGTAGTTAAGAAATTCAGCAGATTCTGAAGATCACTCAAGTCAGACTTCAAAGGCTTTACTGGCCATACTTGCCAACATCTCGCTGTGTAACGCTTGGGAAATTTCCAGACAGGGGCACTATGGGATTATCCTAATAAACAGACATCAGGAAGGGTGGAGGACCTTTCATATGCTAAAAGGAGTGTCTCCCTGCCCTTAGGATCTGATGGTAGGAGGATGGGACAGTAGGAAGGACTTGGGCAGCAGGAAGGTAGGTGCAGAGAGCAGACAGGTTTTGTATACAAATCTCATCTGTTCACGAAGATTAGCTTAATAGAGCTACACTCCCTTATAGTATTTCTTGAAATACATGACACTCCTCTCTCTCCTTTTTGGCTCGTCTGTCTTCTTTGATGCCCTCAGGCCCTGAATAGCAAACGGAATTTCTTAAGTACATATATTTCTGAAGCTTTCTCTAGCGCTCTCGGCAAACCACCCACCTTCCCCTGCCAAGGGAATAACCCCCAATTTGTGAAACAGTACTGCAGGGCCAAAGGAGAGAGGGAGGCTCCTCTGCGGACAGATTCAGAGCAGCCGCTTTTGGCTCCTGACTCCCCCCTGAAGGAGCCAGTTTTTGCCTGCAGACTGCAGAGGAAGCTGATGAGGATTAGCTGTGCTCCCTTCAGGGAACCTTTTGCAACCATCTCGCTGAGAGATTTAAATGTGGCCAGTGCAGTTCCCCTTGCAGAGGAGCTTTGGGACGGTGTCATGTGCGTCAAAGGAAGGCAGCGGTGTGCGCCGCAGATAAGGGTCAGCTGAATGCCAGCAGGGTGAAGGCAGGCAGGAGCAGTGAGACCTTGCCATACAGTACACAATAAAACCGAGCATGTTATTGGCATTAGGTTAAAAAACAAGTGCACACAAACCCACACACATCCACAAAATCAGATTTTTTTTGTACGATTCAAAATTACAGCATTGAGACAGGGGGTATAGGCCTGTAATGTGGTATCCCCTCATACGGCACACAGTACCATGGCGTATGTGATCTGAGCACATTGCTGCTTGTGGCCCCAGCAAAATCAACACTGCTGTGTTACGATGTGTCCGTATAAATCAGATCAATCCTTTTCCAGTCTGTGCTTTTCCAACGAATAGCCTGTTGGCTGAGCTACTGGAGGATGTTATCGGAGGGTGAGGTACAGTACATGGTACAGAAGAGCCCAAGACTGACTCCCGGAGGCTGTGATAATGTTCCAAGTGCACTAAGAGGACAGCAGGATGTAGTAAGCAAATGTATTACTCCTTTCAGGCACCGATAAATGGATGTCGTTGTGAGCCCCTGATAAATAAACTGGAGAATCAGCTGGAGGCAACGGTGGAAGAGATAAAAGCTGAGTTTGGGTCTGTACAAGATAAGATGAATGTTAAGCTGGGCCAGATGGAAACCAAAACTCAACATCAAGTAAGAATATGACCCGGAGGCCTGCTTGCCCACATGACTATTAGAAACGTATCCTGAGCTTAATGAATATTTTCATTGTCATGATTTGTTTATTGCTTCTTGCATTTTAAAAACAAACCTGAAATCTAATACTCAAGACCAGGAAACCGTGACATAGCACAGGGATCTCATGTTGCAAACCAGGGTCTTTAGAAAACCACACTTAATGCGTTAAGTGGCTTCAGGTGCTTCTTTAGACTGTAAGTCTAAACTGCATGAGGCCCTAAGAGGGAAACAAAGACAGAAAGCAGTCCTACAGCTGCTCAGTTCATAATTGTAAAAACACCTCTTGCTGAATTCTGTTTGCACTGAGATTCAAGATCCTCTAAATTAATTTTTATTTTTAATGTAATTTTTATTATTTGACAATTTTGTGATTGAACATTTTTGCAAGCTACATCTAATTGTAGTTGGCAGCATTCCTAGAAATGGAGACTGAAAGACAGACTGTACTTTGATTTATAAGGTTCACGCATGGCAGTTTGGTTTGGTTTTTAACATGATCATCTCAGCTAAATTGTGGTTTTTTTCCACAGCTCCGTGTTTTAGACAAGCTTATGGCTGAGCGGCTGTCCGCAGAGAGAACGGAGTGCCTGCACCGCCTGCAACAGCACACTGAGCTGGAAAAAAATGAGGGGGAGAAACGGCAGGTAGGGCTCGAAACAGCTACTCCCTGTTAGCTCAGATGGATCAGCTCAAAGAGTTTCGTTCCAGCAGGCAGACAGAATACTGGAGATTTCTCTCATCTGTTGAAACAAGCAGAAGAGCTTCAAAGACCAAATTATTCCTATCCACCCCCTTAATCTCTAAACTGAATTTATAAACCTTTTGCATTAGAAATGGGGAATGTGAAATCCAGTTCCACTGTCATAATTTAATTTCGTAGGTCTGAAGTGTGGGATCTGTAACAAAATATCTTTTTTCTAACATAGTGCTTTGCAAAAATTCCTGCCGCTTGAATTTTTAACAGTTGTGCTTTCAGCTTTTGCTTCATTAAAGGACATCTGCAGGAACATCTGCAAACAGTAACAAAGGCGAAGATCTGCGTTGTTCCATTTGCTTCTCATCCATTTGGTTGCGTGCCCTGGGAATCTCTCCCTTCTTCTCTGTCTGATCTTTTTTCCCCGCCATGTATTAAAAGGCTGCAGTTCTTCCCTCTGACTTTGGCAACGGTGCGCCATCCCCAAGCTGTGTGTTACTGCCAATAGGCAAGTTCCTTTTGTATGCTTGTTTAATCAGCATTACAAGAATAACTTCCCGTAGAGATCCAGCTCTTGCCCTTCTAGCTTCTGCAAAAACTCACCATTAAAACAGGCTAAGAAATTTGTGTTTCTCCACTCAGGTAAATTGAAAATACAATTAATTTTCTCATTATTGGTATTCTTCTAAGAATTGAGAAATGCACTTTGTGCTAGTAAAATGTCATGACTTTTTGTAAGACCGTTCCAAATCCATGTTAAAAAGCTGGCAGCTGTGATAATCCCAGCATAAACTACTGATCAAGATACTTTGCTCTAACATCCATAGAACTTTTCTCCGAAGAAAAGTACTTATGAATCTAAGGCAGCTTTAGTTTTTATTTTGACATAAGTATTACATTGGCTTCTGAATGTCTGGGCTTGTGCTCCATCTTGTAATCGCCATTTAAGAAATGAGATACTGGAGTGATACATCAGGTGAATTGGAATTACCATTAAAAGTGATATCAGCTGTTCCTGTCCTGTTGGGTCTAATTGAAACTACTGGAAAAACTGAATTGGGCTTTACTAAATGCATGGACTAAATGTCCATGTGCATAGGAGGGTCTGACCTAAATTTATGATGTCACATGAACAAAAGGGTAAAAGAGCTGCTCGTTTTTTTAAATGATTACTGGCAAATGCCTCTGCAGCTGACACTTATTAAGCACCTTTGTAATTTGAAAGCTGTTAGTAATTTATCACTGAGTGTTGGACTCATCTTTATCACCGAATGAACAGAGGAGCAAAGGTTGGTAATGGTATAAAGTTGTGTCCTAGAAGTGTCTAATTTGAATTTCACTCTTAAAAAATGGCAGCTTTGACCACATGTGATGTTCCGTGCACTTAGCAAGTACCATTAACTGTATGAGTAAACAAGTCAGCCTTGATCAGAGGACTTAGAGTTGCACTGGAAGTAGCACATTCAAATCTAAGAGGTGGTAGCTTGGACTCAAGAGGGTGCCCTTCATTATCTAATGCATAGCTCTTCATCTTTTTTGATTTGCAGTCCTTTACATATTCCCAGCAGCATCATGCATATCTGTACAGGGAGCCTAAGCCCACAGATAGCAGGCTTGCTTCTCTTTGTCCCTGCCACATGTCCTCAGCAGCCCAGGAACCATAGGATCTAATCATAGGATCATTGTAATTTACCATCTTTTTCTCATAGATTTCCTTGGTCGATGAGCTGAAGACTTGGTGCCTGTTGAAGATTCAGAATCTGGAGCTCAAGCTTTCTGGAGATTCCAGGTCATCAAGACCAAAATCAACTTTGTCCACTTGTGAGTCTCTCACTGAGACCCTGGATACTGAGAACAATCCCCACAGTGCCAAAGACTGTAAAGCCAGCCAGGCCATGCTGCAGTCAGAGGGCTCCCACCAGCATTCCTCTGTCACGCTCCCAAATAGCCTCTCGGAAGATGGGGGAAAGAGCAGAGCCCAGATGCCAGAACAGAGCTTTGGGCAACATTTTTGCATTCAACAAGATGGTGCATCAGGTACTTACATGTCATGTGCATTCAAAGGCGAGCTAATTAACTGGGGGATACTTGTATTAATACCACAGATATTAATTCTGGCAGTGTGCTTTCCCCCATCCAGACGCATAATCTCTTGGGATTAGAATACACTTAGAGGCAGCTGCTGGGAATATTGTAAGACATGGTTGGGTGGAATTCCAGTGGCTCTTCCTGATGCTTCCCTGTCACTGTGTCTTTGAAGCCAAGCCCTTTGATGCTCTGAATAACTCTCTTTTCTGAAATTTCTCCAGCTTCCCAGTCAGAGTTGCTCCCACCCCCGTGTCTGTCAGGATGGTGTGCAGATTACCCAAAGTCTACTGAAGAAAGTGTAGTGTATTTAGTGCTTTTCAGATGTATGGAACCTATAATGGCAGAGTGCAAAGATGTGAACCTAAAATACTCATTTCCCTTGTTAATATTCAAACTGCAATAATATAGAATAAGCCTCTCACTTTTTCCTCTTTCCTTGAACCACAGGCTGTTTCATTATTAGTTCATTTGACAAGAACAAAACCACCTGAGAACATTCAAGCCCATTCAGGGATCATGGCCACCCAAAGATATGGAAGACCTTGGTTCAAGCCACCTCTCTGTGCTTGGCCAGGGAAGCTTTCGAGGAAAAAAGAAACAGGCAGAATGCCCAGGTCTCCACAGCCAAGGAGAGTGCTATCAAAGCCCTGGGCTTCTGTAAAATACATTGTACATGCCCCCCAAACCACTCTGCAAAGTGAACAGACATGGCCATGGATGCCCCGTAAGACTAGAAAGGCAGAAGACCACACAGGAGATCGTGTGGCAGCTGTACTGCACTGAACAGTTCAGAAGCATCAAAATGTGTTACCTTTGCAAAATGAGTGGGGTTTCAATTCTTGTAGAAGCAGGGGGTTTATAAATAGCAGCAGCCATAAACACTTTAGGAGTCTAGCCTGATCTGTTACATGTTCTTCCAAGGATGTCCTTTGATTGTTGTCATGACGTCTGTGGTCCCACAGCCGCAGTGCAGTGCCTCTCTGCCTGAGCCAGCTTTTCTCTTTTTTCTGACCCTTTATTCTGTCACCTGACTGTGAAGATGCGATAAACTAATACAAACCTCTACAATGTACACACAGCACGGTGCCTGGGAAACCGCGTCAGTCATTGAACAATGAGGATTTCTGAATGCTAAAATAAATGCCCAGAGCTTTTCTAAATATATACGTATATATTTTATTCTGTAGGTACAGAGCAACAATTAATTGTTGGCAGACCAGTTTCTTCTTCTGCCCTTGTGCAAGATGTCAGGCCAAAGGACAAAGCTGTTAGTGCCAGCACGTTCCACAGGTTCCAGCAGGAGCTGCCCTCCTCCGAGCTTGTGGGCTCCAAATTAAGACATGTTAAGGTTCAAGCTGCTTTGCAGCCCTTGACCGAACCTGCGAAGACTGAACCACAGAGTGGCTACTACATCGACAAAGGCACTCAGACAAAGAAGTCCAGCAAAAGCGGGCAGTCAAGGCACAAAGCTCTGCACCACGCCGGGGCCCATCAGAGCCAGGAGCAGCAGCCCTCTGCAGGACAGCCCCCTGCCCCTCTGCCCAGAGACACCTCCCAGGCCCTGGAGATAACACAGTACTTCTTCGAGGCTGTTTCCACGCAGATGGAGAAGTGGTATGAACGGAAGATAGAAGAAGCCCGGTGCCAAGCTAATCAAAAAGCGCAGCAAGACAAAGCTGCGCTCAAGGATTATATTAAAAGCTTAGAAGAGGAGCTCAGCAAATTAAGGACTAAGGTGCAGAAAGAGAGCTAGCATCTACCAAGCAGGTAAAGACAAGCAATGGGACTCATTTTGGAACCTGCTGTACAGGAATCTGGAATATTGTTAGATACATACTTTGTAGTGCCTGTTACATGCAAACAAAATGCTCTTTTTCAGGAGTAGAAATAACTTTGGAAACTCCAGAACCGAAGAGAATTCATATGCAGACTGTACAGATGACAATGAGATGCTGCAGATTAGATCCTTCCTCTGTTATTTCCAAGAGTCCGTTAAATATTGCACTCTCAATTTCCAGGTGCTGCTTGAAAACAAACTGCATTAGAAACCAAAACTGCTTTCTGAAAAGGAAATTTCCTTATTTCCACACAGGTCATGTCTGGCTAGAGGGTTCCACTCTAGGCTACATGTAAACACATGGCTATCCCAATACTGAAATAAATCCAGGATCTTTGAGAGCTTTTGACAGAAATTCCTTAGAGATGAAGGGCTATTGATGCTATTTTAGATACTCCCTACGGCCTCTCCCCACACAATGGAACCAACTCAGTTACAAGCTGGTGTAGGTGACAGATGCAGGCTTCCAGCTGTGAGAGGCCAGGCTCCTGTGGAGTGAGATGCTGAGGTGAGCCATCCCATGAGGTACAGAGGCTGGGGTTGCCACTTTGCTTTTCTTTTGGTTTTACATTATTAAAACAAATGCTAAATTAGATTTTTCTTTTTTTAAATGGTGTCCTGGTTGCAAAGCTCCTTGTGGTTACACGGTTGTTGGGCGCCTTACTTAAGTAATCTGACTGAGAAGTTGAGTTTAGGGCATGGATGGTAAATATTTTACCATAACCATGCTCTACTTGTTAGGTATAAGTTTTATATAAATCTCTTTTTCTTCAAGCAGCAAATGCCTGAATTCTCTACTACTGAAGAAGCTTGAAAAAGTCCTTTATCTAAAGAAGTGAAAGCTTGGTTCCGTGTACTCAGATGTTTCTTTTTCTGCAGAGTCAAGGTTTTCTCCCAGACACCTTGTCCTGACAGTCTTCCATTGTTCCTCTGAATGATTCCTCTCTCTCGCTCCCCCCTTGTATCTCTCAAAAGAGAGGCCAGGCCCTGGTGAGTCTCAAGGTCTCAGGCCTAGTTTCACCAGCAGTCCCGCAAAATAGAACTCAACAACATTTTGAAGGTTTTATGGATGTGTTTTGTTATAAAATCAAAACTTACAATATGACCAATGTTGTCCAGGCTGACAGGCTCTGAATAAACTAGAGGCACCGTAACTCGTTGCATCTACAACCCTTTAGGGTTTCCTCCTTAACCTCTGAGAAGGCTCCATCAGATTCTGTTAGAAAAGTAAGTTTACTTAACAGATCATGACAGAACAAGTGTTCAAAACCAATTAAAATATAGGATAGTACTGTTATGCCAAGGAGAAAGAGATTTTTTTTTCTGTACTGAGGAGCCCTAAAATCAATTCAAAATACTTCACAGTATTGAAGACACCATTAACTAATTAGTAATTAAGCTTTTGTCTTCTTAGCAGATGTATAAAGCAAAGAAAGTTGTATTATAGAACAATATTTTTAAAGTTCCTATTAATGCACTATCAAGGCAAGAAAAGTGTATCTATCTGCAGTTACAGAAATACTAGTTTTATTGCTCTGACTTCTGTAGTCTAATATAGACACTTTTGTATGTTTACAGTTTTGTTTAAGCTACTGTAGGAAGGCAGAAGCATGCTATTTAAGTTTTGTATCATCTTGATAAAGCTGAATGTTTGGCCAAGCAATTAAAGTAAGTGTTGCTCAGAAGTCTGTGGTGTAATGCTCTCTAGCCAGAGAAAATGGGACACTTGACTCAGAAGGAGGAGCAGAAAATTAGACTTTGACTTCTAAGCTTTTGTGTTTGTGGCTATAGAACATGGAAACCAGGTCTCCTGCCCTGTCCCAAGGGAGGCTGCAGGGACTGAGTGCCAGTTGTTAGCTGATGCGTGCACCCATCGTGTCGGAAGTTCCTGCCACAGGGCTGAGTTGTGCAGCTGATAACACACATGCTCCTGAGCTTGCACAAGTGCAAGGGAAAGGGCGAGGCTATGGCTGGAGCTGATCTGCTTCACCTAAGAACTTACACTACCAAGGTAGCCATGGGAGCAGTCATTTAAGACAGTAACTAAGACAGCAGTAATTTAAGACATAACTTGGCTACAGAGTAGTGATTTTAAAGGTTTTCTGAAGCCAACAAGTGTACTGTAAAATAAAGGGAGGCATTTTCTGCTAATTCCTTTCTACTCCCCTCTGTAGTCCTCCCTCCTTCAAAACTACTAGAGTTGAAGGAATTCTTTACAAAATCACAGAATCACAGAACGGTTGGAGTTGGAAGGGACCTCTGGAGATCATCTAGTCCAACCCCCTGCCAAAGCACGTTCCCCTAGAGCACATTGCACAGGGTCGCATCCAGGTGGGTTTCGAATATCCCCAGAGGAGACTCCACAACCTCCCTGGGCAGCCTGTTCCAGTGCTGTGTCACCCTCAAAGTAAAGAAGATTTTCCTCATACTGAGATGGAACTTCCCATGTTTCAGTTTGTGCCCATTGTCCCTTATCCTGTCACTAGGTACCACTGAGAAGAGTCTGTCCCCATCCTCTTGACACCCACCCCAAAGGTATTTGTAAGCATTGACAAGATCCCCCCTCAGTCTTCTCTTCTCCAGGCTAAACAGACCCAGCTCCCTCAGCCTCTCCTCCTCATGTAGCCCTCTGCTGGACTCTCTCCAGTAGTTCCTTGTCTTTCTTGAACTGGGGACCCCAGAACTGGACACAGTACTCCAGGTGTGGCCTCACCAGGGCAGTGTAGAGGGGGGACGATAACCTGTATTATCTACCTTTCTCTGCAGTGTACACTTGGAGTAAGTTTACTTACCCTAGCAGACTGTATGTGGACTCCTAAACGCTTCTGGCAGGCCGTTTTACCTTGACAAGCCCACAAAGGAGTGGAGGTCCCAGGCAGCAGCACTCGGGAGGTCAGCGGCTGTCCCAGGCCCTGACTGTCAAGGCCTGTTCCTGGATTATGTGGCTACAGCCTAGAAATGTACAAACTGGAGTCACAGGAGTAACGCAGGCTCGGGGGTCTGGATGGAAAGCAGTGCGATGAGGTGGCAGGGGACAGTGTCCTAATTAAGGAGCAGAAATCAAACCACTGGCTGCAGGGAAATGGAAGGCTACATGTGAGAATAAGCCAACACAGATTATGGCTTTGTTTAGTCAAAACTCCTTTCTAAACAGCATTTTTGGTCACATTAAAAATCAATCAAACACACTGTCAGCGCATTCTACCAGGAAATGTAAACAAAATCTAGATTAACAAAATTAATACATAATTTACATTGACTGATTTAGAAGCTCAAAGGCTTCTGTCTGTGCAAACCTGAACTCTTTAGCAGCCTCACTGGTTGCAGGCACCATACCCTTTACTGCAAAGCTAAATAAACATCATAGGAAAGGCTCCTACAATGACATTCAGAAAAAGAATTAAAAAAAAAAAAAAGGGGGCATTCTTTCTTGTCAAGCAGCAGCTGTTTGCAAAGCAGCTTTGCTTGTCTGTAGCTTTGAAGACCCTTTGTTTGGCTCCAGCAAGAAGCACACCTCCTGCTCCTGAGTGAGGTCCTTCATCCCTCCTGTAGTCTGGGGGGAGAGAAACACTGCCCCATCCCCTCCCTTGTGCCAGCAGTGGCACTGACCGAACTTGCAGTGAGGGCGTCCAGCTCAGGGACTGGGCAGAAAGCCTGGGCAAGGGGAAGGGGCTTCGCAAGTGAACTGTGATCGCAGAGTGGGAGAGGGAAAGGTTCCTGCATCTCCTGAAACCACAACCACAACTGCACACAGCTACGGGACAGTCAGGTATCCATCTACTGTTGTCTGGCTATTAATGCTGAGAAAAATTCCGGCCTCACCTTAGCATTTTTAAGTTATATGGAAAAAAAAAAAATACACTGTAATTCACAGGAAGGTAAGAACAGTTGCAAGCTAACCATTAAAAGAAGAGTAATAGGACATATCACAGAATCACAGAATGGTTAAGGGTTGGAAGGGACCTCTGGAGATCATCTAGTCCAACCCCCTGCCAAAGCAGGTTCCCCTAGAGCACGTTGCACAGGGTCGCATACAGGTGAGTTTCGAATATCCCCAGAGAAGGAGACTCCACAACCTCCCTGGGCAGCCTGTTCCAGTGCTCTGTCACCCTCAAAGTCAAGTCTTCAGATGGAACTTCGCATGTTTCAGCTTGTGCCCATTGCCCCTTCTCCTGTCACTGGAAAAACAGACCACAACATTAACAGTTTTATCTTCTATTTGTAATTCTACTCTATATTGACCTTTAAATACTAACTTGAAGGTACTTCCTGTTACATTGGTAATAACCATTTCTGAGGCTAAAATCTCTCATTTTCCTATGTAAACACCTCCCCTTTCAGTTTTATTCAGCGACAACTGAAAAATCAATATCTAAATACAAAACATTTTCCTAATGTGTTATCATCTTTATTTGTTTTGGGTCCATTTATTTATCCCAAATGCTTTTTTAACCCCAAATGTTGGTAAAAATCCTGGGTACAGTAGAGAAAGAGCTGTTACCACTATGAATGTTACCACTTGAGAGTTGCCGCAATAGAAAACAGACAAAATCATCTGGCTTATATTTATTTTCCATTTCCCTGGCATAACACTGCTGGTGTACATCATCCATTCAGTTCTTTAAAGTCCTCTGTGTCTGAGGGCTTTCCACAGGAGACAGTAACCAAACCAAGATGAGGAAGGAGACAAAACAAACAAAAAACCCCAGTGCAGTAGATTCTACCTTCAAACACCACCAGGTTGTCAGCAAAGGCTGCTATTAAAACCACACTCTGGAAAAAAAAAAAATACTGTTTTTGTTCACAGCAGATGAAAGCCCATCTGTCAACAAAATGCAGATCAGGATTTTGCCAGCTTAAGTGTTCTTTGAAGTTCCTGAAGTTGCATGTTGCCTTGAGTAATCATCATCCTGATTGCATCCTGTAAAACAAAATGGCACCTATGGAACTGAACGTCTGTACGCAGCACAGGTTTTACACAAGCACACAGATTTTAACACATTAACATATATACAATTCTTACCAGCACCATTGCGATCTATTTCTTTGTGTGAATTACCACTATAGTCACTGAGATGGCTAAAAAACAGGTGAATAAATTACTTAATTTTCTCCAATGCCTTAACGATGTGTTTAGGGGGCTGGTTATAGCTTTGCTTTAAAACTCATTATTGAACTGGATTCAAACTCCTGACAATGTTTGCTTTACGCCTCTGTGGCTACCGCCTTTGCAAGGAAGTAGGGACAACTGCGCAAGGGCGTTACGAAGACAGATGATTTAGAGAACAAGTGGATGTTTCTCTCACCATTGTTTTTATCTAAAAGTACTGTAATGCTCTGTCTGTGTAATTCAGCTACCAAGTCCTTGAGCATTGGCTGGAAAAAGGAACAAACTAGAAAGCAGAGGACAGGAGACACACCAGAAGTGTAAAGGTTTCTGCATTTCATACATACTTCATATCCGCAACCATCCTGTTTGATTTTGGATGACTATCGTTGAATATAGTTCAAATTAAAGATGAAAAAAAAAAGCAGCTCTAATAAAGCCTGAGTGTTACTAAGTTTACCTTAGTTATCTGATATTATTCAATACAATTTTTCTGATTCATAGTTTAAGTAAGCAGGATTTGTTTGGATTTTTAGCTTTTTAAGTCCAATTATCTGGAAATCAGAGAAACATTACTACTGCCAACAGGGGGGATAATACTTAGAGATAATGAATTACTTCTTCACATAAATGCTCCTTAACAGAAATTACTATCAGCAGCCTTCCTACCAGTCTAGAAGTGACACCTACAAACCAAACCCGTGTGACAAAGCACAGGACAGCGCACTGATCGTTCACGAGGGCCGGCGCTCGGGGCTGCGGGTTCCCGACCCTCACCTCATCTGTAGCATCCTTATTTCTCCTGAATTCCTCCCTGGCCCAGTCCTTTAAATAGTGACGATCTGCTTCAGCCGGGACGTCGCGAATAGCCCGCAGGATCTTCCTGTACAGCTGAAGAACCTGCTGTCGCCTGAGGAACTGGGAAGGAGAGAGGGGAGGCTGTGCGTGGTCCCAGGACGCTCCGCTGCGAGCTGCACCCTCAGCGGCTTTGTCGGCTTTGTCGGCTTTGAAGGACCTTGAAACAAACGCCAAGTTCCCCGCTGCCTTTACTGAAATATGCGCCGTTGCCTTGGATCCCCGGCCAACACACTTACATTGCACATAGCGGCACACACCAAACGGGGAACACGTTATGGCGCCTGAGGCCAGGTGTGGGCACAGAACGCAGCAGTACAAGGCCGAGTGCCCGCTCGCCCTCCCGGCCACCCCGGAGGACCGGCCGCCCGCCGCCGCGGCCCCCAGCGCAGCTCCCGCCGAGCGGCCGCCTCCCTCCGCCTCGCTACCGCCGTGTGCCACCACGGCCGGCGGGCCCTGCGCGGGGGCCCCGTCAGGAGCGCAGCGGCCGGGCGGCAGGCTCGGCCGAGCCGGGGGGCGGCGGCAGCCCGGAGGAGAGCGCAGCCCCCGCAGCCCGCCGCCCCGGCGAGCTCCCCCGCGGGACACGGCGCCGGGCTCGTACCTGCCTCAGGGTGAGCGCGCTGAGCGGGAGGCGGCCGGCGGCCATGACGCGCAGCTCCGCCCCTCCCGCCGCGGCCGTGGCCGCCGAGCCCTCCCCGGGCGGGCGGGGCCCGCCGGCGGCCATTTCCTGGGCCTCTGGGCGGGGGTGACTGTAGCGCTCGGACAGCCCCCGCTAAGGGCCGCCCCCCCCCCCTTCCCGGCTGCCAGCGCTAGTCGGGGTAACACAACCCCCGCACACACCGGGAAGCTTGTTACGGCCCCCAGGCGCCGTGCTCGGGGCAGAACCGAGCCCTGCGGGCAGTGCCCGGCGGGCTGCTGGAAGCCCGACGTACTGCCGTGAGAGGCACCAGGCACCGCACCAGAGGCTGCGGGGCAGGGGTAGGGTGCGCAGTCATCGTCCTCCACTGTTCTATTTCTTCCAAAAATGCAAACAAGCGCCAGCAGCAAACCAAGCACCCACATAATAAACAATACACTTCCAGTTCACGGAAGCCTGTGCTTTGAAGGTTGATGTAGCCGATATATTTAACTGCAGGATCAAATTAAAATAGCGCAATAAGATCTAGAAGTCACCTGAGCAAGGACAGGACACTAAGCTGCCTTGTGCCTCTCTTAAATCCTTGCAGCTCTGTCCAGACATGTAATTATTGCTAACAGTGCAGGGCACCGACAGTTTCTTTAGTGTCAATGAATGTCAAACCCAAATACAGTCATAGAGCTGGCCTGCAGAGAAACTATAGCAGTTAACCAATGCCTTCCCTTTCTGTGCTACGCCGTGTTTCCTTGTACCAAATTTAGTGCGAGCCCTTGCTTAATTACAGATAAAGGAAAAACTTGATTTGTTTAAACATCTGTGCAGCAAGCACTAGAGCCTGAGACACAATTTCACTTGCAACAACATCCTTGCAACAAACTACAATTTATGCTGGAAGGGTATCCTTGCAACCTTAAGAAAAGTTTTTAAAAATATTTTCTCCAAGTTTCCTACTACAAATATTCAGTACAAGTCTGAAATGAAAGGACATTCTAGAGAATTACTTAATGAACTGAACCCACCTACTTCCACAGTTAAATTCCCAAAGCATATAAGTATTTGTATACATGTATGAGAGATCTAAAGAACCCTTGAAGTATATTATATAGTACCTGACATTTAAATTCTGATGGGATAGAGCTCCTCTGTTCAGTTTTCAGTTCTGAAATTTGCTTATCATGAATTAGCTGTGGCAAAGCTACACAGACAGGAGAAACCGCTTTGCTGGGCCATTTCACACCTCTGGGTCTTGCCACTACTGCATCTCAGAACAGCTACCAAAACACTCCAAGTAAGGTTTTTCTACCTAGAAGCCAAAGAGAACGATCACATCCTTGGCAATACGCCCACATTTCCAGCCCTTTTCTGATAAACTCCAGCACCACACTTAGCATGAGACACCTTCAATCTTTGTACACAAAATATTCAATGAGAGTTTAGACCACTTTCCTTCAGATTTTCATTGAGAGAAGTCAAAAGGCTGGACACCAAATCAAAACTCCGTGCTGGCACATCCTCATAAAAGGGGGACAGGAGTTGAAGTTACATAAACCACAATACATTTTCATATGAAAATTCGTATTTGTGCACTGCTAGAGAATGCAGCATTTCCATGTGGCAAATTTGGTTAATTTATTCAAGCTTTGATCAACTGAAAGAACAGACATCATAATTACAAACAATGGTACCTCTTTTTATTAGTACAGACAATATAAGATGCATAGCTTTTGCAATGAAAAGTCATGTCCATGCTCTAAGACATCGGATTAATGAAAGGTCCTCAACATCTGCCTTGGACAGAGGGGCAAACTTCACAGTGTGAACTGGTAATACAGGGATGATCATATGGCATTATTCATAAAACTCCCTGTTGATACTGTCAGACAAAAATCAGCCATAATTAAATAGGATGTGTTTAACTGCAGAACAGTTTCAAGTATTCAAGTACTTATTTTTTTGGTTGTTTAAAACCATCTGCTTCCTCTGCTCCCCCCAGTCCTTCCAAAGAGGCACCAGCCACGTGGTGAAGCTCAAGAATGCTTTTTTGCAAGACACCTGAAGCTCATCTAATGCAGAAATGCCTTCCCAGAAGCAAGACCGATTTTTCTTATTGCAATAGACCAGTGGTAGGAATAATTTTACCTTTGTGAACATTACAAATAACTTATTACTTTAAAAAAAAAGGTATTACAAGAGAAGTTGAAGGAAGTTTTACGTTATTTGTGGGAATAGGCAATGAAAGAAGACAGTCTCACGATTGTATAACTGTCCCCTGACAAACGTGGGAGAATGCACCTAAACCATTTTGTTCTCGGGCAGTCTGACTGCCAGAGGGCAGCTCCTGCGCATCAACCCTAGTTGCAAAGGGGCCCTAGGACCTCGCCGATGAAATGCTGTTTCATGTATTTCAGCAGTTTAGCAGCAATTGGGTATTGACTTTGTCTACAAAGCCTACAAAGTGTCTGAGGCGGTCACCAGTTCAAACCACTGTCTGAGTGCATCGCTGAGAGTTTCCGGAAGCGCGTTCACATCTCTAAGGATCATGTAGAATGGGAATGGGAATTCTTCCATGTAAGATCTGATTTCAGGCAATTCTCCAGGACCTTTGAATATAGGTACTTTAATGTCCAAAATGGAATCCTGTAGAAAATAATGGATGTTACTACTAAACCACATGCAACTTTTACAGGCCTTTGATATTATTTATCCCGTTTTTCAAATACTTATAATTCCTTCTCTGTTAAATTAAAAGTTAAGAGAGTTTTAAGATTAAAAGCTGTAAGGGTTCAATGGTAAATCAAATCAACAGCTGAACACAAAGCAGTTTAAAGGCTTTTGCCCTTTTATCTAAAACTGCTCTAATCAACAAATTATAGGCTAGAAGAGACTAAGCTTAAGCTTCTGCAATACCAAGTTCTATAAATAAATCCTGTCTTTCCTTAGTATTTTATGATTTGAGTTTACTGTAATCACTTTAGTTTTATACATTTGATGCCTTCCTGGCACACTGTCATCTGTAAGCTCTTTAGGGCTAAGAGTTCAGCTTGCGTTTGTGCAGTGATCTGATACAAGATTCTTTAGCAAGTTATTTTATAATAGTTCAACAAATACTACAAAGACAAAAATCAGATTAAACTCCAGCTGTGCTTCTTGTAAAATAACTTCTTAATTGCTCAGTGTAGCAGCTCAGAAAATTAATAAAGCTTATAAAAAAAACTGCATTTCACTGCCCGAAGTTTTTGCTTGACGTTATAGCTAGGCTTCTTCAGAACCTTACAATAGTTTGTCAGCAAGAGAATTGTTCATTTTTCAACAATAAATATTGCAGATGAGTTTTGTATAGAAAAATAAAGATATAGGAAGAAAATGTGAACTACAAAATTAGAGTCTTCACTACGTAATTAGAGTCTTCACCACATAATTCAAAGTAAGGCTTAAGTTTGCTCACTTACTGCACTACAGAGTCCCCTGAAAAGCTCCTGGATATTTCAGCTTCCCAGCCAAGGAAATGTAACAGTTTTTTCACAGCTACCAAATACGGTACCCAGCTTTCCCAATTCAGGCACTGAACTCTCATATACTGTTTTCTGTCTAATGTTCTCATACAGCTCCAGCTGCTCTAAATGGCGACTGCTGTCAGAAATGATCAATTTGAATCAAAATTGAGATGAACAAAACGTTCATCTCAAACTTGAATCTGTAAGCCTGCCAGATACTTCTCTGGTGGCCAAAATCTACAACCATTACATTTGAAGACAGGAGCTCTTACTTGGACTTGCTGTGGCAGAGAAGCTGAATTTTTTCTTAAAATACAAAAGAGGATAACCATCACAGTAAGGAGAAACAGAAGATCTAAAAGATGTCATTAAAAACTGAAACTGGGTTAAATATCTTTGACCTCTGCAAAAGATAAGATAGCTGTAAAGCACTGCGAAAGACAAGAAAAAGATTTGTATCAGTTTCTTATTCACTGCACTTGAATACTTCTCCCTTGTTCACTCACTTACCCGGGAATTAGGATTGTCCAACACTACGAAAATAACAAAGATATTGGCATTCTGAGCTGCTTGAACTGCTGCTGTCACTCGTTCCTTGCCTTCCAAGAAAAGGCCTCTTCCATCAGATACAATCAAAAGCAGCTGCGCTGTTTCTGAGCACAAAGAACATTTTAAATTCCAGTAAGTTAGAGTAATCCATTTAAAAGGTAAGCAGACTATTTGGTTGTTAGCCCTGGGGGTATAATGGGAAAACCCTCAGAGTATTCCTAAGGAAATTAAGTCTTTATCAAATACAATTCTGGGACTTAACATTAAGCTGCAGTTATGAGTGAGTCAAGAAAGTTTTTCCTGCTGTGTGAAACCATTGAGAACAACTGGGGAGAAAAACCCCAGTCCCTCAGTACCATAATCAAGGATGAAAACCATGGAAAACACCTAATGAATTGAGTCACGGCCTTGTCTTTCATGCCTGGTAAGTGCCGAGGAGTTAAATATTGGCTGAATTATAAGAGTCCAGCCACTAGATCACTACCTCAGTAGAGCAGCAGCTGCTGCAATGAAGTAAGAGTCCAAATCTACTCCTCCAAAAGCAGGTACCTATGGGTGCACCTGTATTAGCGTTTCACTTTGGACTAAGACTGTGCTTTTGAAACGTGTTTCCCTGTTGTCCTCACTTTAATGGTCTTGGCTTCCATCAGAGAGCAATCTGGAACTGCATAAAATGGATTCTTTTTGGAGGAAGCTAAACCAAAAGGTAGGCTCCAGAGGCACAGCTGAGGCAATCCAACCACTACAGGGCATTCAGCCCTTGTGACCAGACAAGCTAGCCTGAAACACACACAGCACACGTGCTGGGTTTCTCAGCACTGGCCCTTTTCTGCGAGACATGTTACTTGACCCAAGCTGCCCCCAGAGTCAGAGATAGATCCCTCTAAAGGGACATTCTAACTAAGTTATGTATCTGTCTCTGTCATCTTTTAACTACAAGGGAAATCACAGTAATTACAGTCAGGAATGCAAGCCCTTCTCTCCTGTTTCCCCCCGCAGCATAATAGGTAGGGAGGGATGCAGAACACTTCCTCCATTTCTGCAGACAGGCCCCAAATGTGACAGGGCTCAGTCTTTTCACAAAAAGGGGCCTTTTCTCCTGCTAGTTCCCTGATTATAGGGAGCCAACTGCTGCTCCCTGATTGCTGCTGCATCCCCCTCAGAATTTTCCAACAGCCTGGCCACCATGTGGCAAAGCAGCCGTGGATTATAAATCCCAGATTGTCCATTTCTTGGAGTACTTTAACAATAAGAACTTGTTAAAAATATGTGTGCCACCATGACAAGCTTTTAACTAGCACAAAGCAGCCTTTTAGGCTAACTATGGATCTGCTGTGAGGATCTGCTGTGAGGTAACAAGCCTTCCAGCTTTTCTGGGAAATTCAAGTTGCTCATGACCTAAAATTGCACCACAGAGAAAGGCAGGAAGGAGGCAAACGCTCCTCCTCCTCAGAACAGTGTGCTTCTGGATACCTACAGAAATCAAGCTCTCAAGCAAAAGCAGAAGTGCCATGGGAGTCAAGGACACTAGGAAGCTGGACAATGCTCTAAAGCAGGCAGTGTCTAAGGACTTAAATACCATCTGGGAATATGCCATAAAGGGAGGCAGGTAAGGCGTGCCTTTTTAAAAAGCCTTAAACAAAATTTCAGTGAATTATTGACAAATATGGCATAGGCGTCTTTTGGGTTTTGAGCTCAATTTCAACCAAACATTCCTTTTGACAAAGCAAAACCCAAAGCCCTAATGCAAGTGATGTCTCAGTGCTAAGAGTCTTTCTGGCAGGATATTGCTTCGGGACTGTAGTGAGCATTCTGCTGCCATGGCAACAAGCATAGTAACAAAAAAGCTCACCCGGATTAATATTTTGAGACAACTGCTGTGCTGCAGCAAACATATTTGCTGATGATTCTAGAAACTGCAAAGGAAACAAATAAGAAGATTAAGTTATCTCATAACAAAATAATAAACTTAATAATGGTAACATTTCTAAAGAACACATTTCTGTATT
The DNA here is from genome assembly GCF_013368605.1 of Nyctibius grandis. Lineage (NCBI taxonomy): Eukaryota > Metazoa > Chordata > Aves > Nyctibiiformes > Nyctibiidae > Nyctibius > Nyctibius grandis. The sequence goes on along the minus strand of NC_090658.1, from coordinate 89,637,702 downwards.
TTAAATGCCGAGATAGTTTAGTCTGACCACCTACACAGACACAGTCCTTGGCATTTTCCTATATTAATTCCTTCTTCAAATTTAGTATTTTTGAACTAAAGAATCTTTAGAAAAGCCTTCAATCCAGATTGAAAATTTTTCCAATGCTAACAAAGCTATCAAAACCTCAGTAAATTGTTCAAGTGATTAATGGCATCATTAAAAATATACATACTATTTCTAGGTTGAACTTCTTTGGCTTCAACTTGCAACAGAAGTATCTAGTTACATATTCCTCATTAGATTAATGACATCAACTGTCAAGTCCTCTCAATTTTGGCATTTATAAGATTACCGTTGAGCTCTTTGGGTCTCCCCTTTTCCATTTAACATTAACGGAAGATCTTATTCAAGTCTGGAAAGCTAAGAGTGCAAAAACTTTCCCAAAACAAGAAAACTTTGCAGCTGTCCAGGAAGTATATTTTCCTCAGGAGTCAGTCAAGTCTGACAAACATATAAAGCTCTTCCTCCACCTATTGCAGTGGAATCCATGGCATGAAAACCTCCTAAACTCGCACAAACTTTGACGGGATTTGGCATTGGGGCACCCAATAGCTTGTACCCACAATACTGTTTAAGATCCAATACAAACAGAGAAAGATGAATGCTTAAAAGTGGCATCCATCAGAACTAAAAGTGAGAAAACACTCTTACCATTACAAAATTGTGACCCTTCTATCACACTGTTACCTAACCAGCTATCACACTCTCAAATATTAACAACCAGTAAACATTACAAAGTGATCATGAAACCATGAAGCTGCTGATGTCTTGTCTGGAAAAGATGTGCAAACCTGTTGACCTAGAGGCATTCTTGTGTACCTGGGCTATTTTTGTTTTCTTCTGCTGAAATTTGCAAAGACGCAATATCCGTGTCCCTGACTGGTCACTGAACTGTTCGTGGAACGGGTGCAGCAGCTGAACAGTCTCTCCAAAGCTTTAGAAGAGAAAAAAAAAATTACAGCGTGAAAACAGTACTTACATTCTGCTCTGAACTCCTGAAGAGAAGTCAGGATTTCAGATAAACTCACCTACACACAGCAATTTGTCCCACTTCTAGAAGAGTCAGTGCATTTCCAATAACTGCCAGGGATTCATATGCAAGCTATTGAAGAAAAAAGTTACATCAAAAATAGGATATGCCAAGTTTCACTCACAGCTCAGTATTAAATATGAAGAATGTTACTGAAATTATTTTTCATAGTCTAGTAAAATAAATGAAGAGACTTCCTATCTTTTTTCCTGTTATAGTTATGCAAGATAGTAATTGCAATACAAATACACTAGTTCTACTTGAGGGCTTCAGCTGATTGATTAAAGAGATACCAGTTTAGGCGGGCTAATTAACTAAACACTGAAATAACTGTTTAGCAGGAAACACACATTTTTAATAAATAAAAACCCTACAAGTGAGCTATGATGAACTAATATTTAATCTTCCAATGAACTCCATAGCTCAGTAAATTTTGGCTTTTTATAGGCTACAAAAAGCAATTTCCCAGTGGATATGTACACCTCTAACAAATTTAACATCTCCTCCTTTCAGGTCACTTTCACCAATCTTTTAGTAACAAATCTCGTAGGCGTGAAGCCACAAGAGTTCAAGCACATGGACTAGAAAAATAACTGCTCTAGAATCACCAGAGTCAGACTTTCCAACAGCCACCAGTTCTGTGTGAAACAAGTCAGTGGCTGACACACTCATCAATGACAGGTAGTTTCTTCATACTTTTTCCAAAGTTTTTATTTTACCTGTTTAGAGTGATTGTCTATCATACTAGAGGAATCATCAATAGCCAAGCAAATCTGGTACTGCCGTTTACTGGGCTTGGTCCTTCGCAACCAGATCTTATCTTTTCGGAACTGACTGGCAATGTATGGAATCACTTTGCGCATGTTCAATCTCTTCCCCGTTCTGTAGTCTCCTCTGAAAGTTAAGAAAAAAGACATAACCATAGGCACTATCAGCAAATATCTCATTCTGGAAATCCTGGCCTATGCAGCAAAACAACAACATTTTGTAAAATATAAGAAAAACAAAATTAGTAGCTCTAATATTCATACTTAGGTAGAGATCAAAAAAATCTCACATTTTTAATGCAAGATGGATATTCAGTGTTTTTAAAAGTTCTTAAATCTAGGTGCCTAAAATGGAAGGAAGACCTTGAATTTAGACTCCTCCAATTTAAAACAAGTCTAGTTCTCTTAAAAAAATCAAAACGCAATGTTAAAACCAACATAGAACATTTTGACATTTAACATAATCTTTGACTCAACAGAACTTCACAGGTTTAAGTTGGTTTGATCACCTGTTGCACAGAAATAAAAACAGGAGGCAGTATCCTCAGGATGGGTGCCTACTACTACATCACGTTTGCATTTCATAAAATAACCTACTGTTCCCATACAAAAGTAAAATGAATGCATTTGCGAACACACATAATTGCTATAAAGCAAGAACAACATAGAGCTGCAGTTGTACAGAGGTTAAAGCCCTCCAAAACCATAAGTTTAGAGAAACTAGAAGCCTCAGAAAGACCCAACTTACTTCAGTTTGGCTGCCTGAGTAGGTTCCAGTATGAGTCTTAGCTGTTCACAAAGCTGCTGTGATAGAGGAGCGGTCAGTACTAAATATCTCTGCCACAACTGTGCTGCTTCCTTCTCCTAAAACATCATACATCACAGAAAGAAATAAAAGTGAGTTATGAAAAAAACAAAAAACTGGGAAGCACTGACTGAAAAAAGAAAACAAACCTTAGTGTACCAAAGGGGAGGTAGTAGGTAACTATCAGCTGGACCCGTGAGGGTGTCTTGTAAGCACTCTACAAAGATGACAATTTGCATTCAACTCAGGATGCTCCTTGCTGCTACAAAGCTGCAATGTGCAATGACCATTCCTCTAGGAGTACACAAAGTGACTCTGGCATTGCTGTTGATACAGGAAAATCTTGTAACAGCCAGCATCTGATAGTGGTATTACAGCAAGGCAAGCTGTAAAGTCTACTCGGTTCTCTATCGGCCATCACAAATAGTATTACTTACCTTAATTAAAATTCAGCAGAATTGTTAAGCCTCTACACTGGCAATTTCATTCAGGAATTACTTCCAATATGGTTTACAATTCATGACTAGGACAATCACAGCAAATATCATATTCTGGTTCTGCTGTTGGTTCGCTCAAACTCCACCACTGCAACTGAAGCAGACAGCTTCTGTCCAACATAACTTTGTGCAGATGGTGTCCAGCATTTAACTGCAGGTGACAACTCAAAATGGAGAGAGCGTGGCAGGACTGAGAAAAACATTTCTAACTGTGCAAGTTTTAGAAGTCATTATCAGCAGAGTACCCTTCTGCAAATAGCACACAGTGTGTTCAAAACAAGATCTGAAATATCATCTTGCTTTAAGAATAATGTAATTTTTTTCAAAATACTTTAAACATAACAACAAAAATAACATCTAAATCATGCGGTTGTGAATAGTTAGATTCCAGCCTGCTTGACTTCCTCAATGCTTCAGCAGTAAAACAAGATGAAATAATGCAATGAAGGATTCTTATGACAGTTTTATACTAAAATGAGGTTACGAACCTCATCTGGAGTTCCAGACTGCTGTGTCTGCCAAGCTTCCAATTGCTTTTCAAGTTCCTTTCTTAGCTCCTCAGGATCTCTAACGATGTGCTAGAAGTGTAGTTATGAGATTTATGAGACAGAAAAATAAGTTGTCACATCTAGTGATCCCCAAACTATAGCAAACTATAAAAAAGTAAAAATGCATTGTTCTTACTCTTTTAGACAGAAATACCTGAAAAAACTTAAATGAAGATTCTAAATGTAATTTAATAGCTTCCACATACAGGAAGTATAAATACCGCCCCACAAATATCTACGTCTGTGACACAGTCAACACAGAAACAAAGCTAAGAACATCTACGATACAGACACTGAAAATAATCAAATACAGAACTTTGAGATAATTCAATGAAATGATCTTGACAAACGTGAGATTTAATGACAGCATAATGGAGATCAAATGACTGAATGCTACCTATCTAGTATCTTCCAAAATATAATATGCTTCACTTAATTATAGTTTTTTAAAAGCTTCATTCAAACCACTTAAAGAACTGAATGACATCTTCCTCTTTACCTGCCAGCAAATACTATTTGACAAGCCATTCTGTTAAAGGACACCCAGGCTTTATTACACTTCTTTAACTTCTATTGTGCTTTCAGTGGCAACTTCTGTTCCTGACTTGTAAAGCCATAGTTTAGCCAAACAGTAGTGCACGGTCTGCATAACCTGCAGGTGTACGGATTAAGGAAAATAAGCCTCTGAATGCAAACTCAACAGTACCAATAACTTCTAATTCCTCAAGAAGCAGCAGCAGTCCCTCTGGTCACCTACTGTAGGTTTAAGGAAGGGAGGAAGAATGTACGTGCAGGGGGCTTCTTCCCTCTTCCTTTTGCTGAAAGATCAGAACTTGCCCCTCCCCTCCCCCAGTAACATTTCTCCCTTCCTCATTAACTGGTGATCCAAGAGCTCCCCCTCCAGTTTCAAGTTTTGCATGTCAATTGGGACAAAAACCCCAACCAACCAAAACAAACAGCACCTCACTGTTCTGACAATGAGAACACTCTTGCATTCATCAGCCCTTTTCCAAAGAGCTGACACATTTAGCATTAAGACAGAAATGTCAGGTATATCTGGCATATGATCCTTTCCGTGGTGTGTGTAGAAACAGTAAAATATCACCCAAAAGAATGTACTCAGGACACAGTATTATAGGCATGAAAGGTCAGCACTTCTAAAAAAAGAGACACTAAAAATATTCTTACTTTATCAACTGGTTATCCACCATCAACTGCTTCTATGCCATGGCTCTTTACGATACAAAACGCTTTCTCACAGCTAACAGTTTGCATTGGAAAAATATGAGTGTTACATGAAGCTCTAGGATTTTCTAATCTGATTTTTTGAATGGTGACATCATAAAAGGCTCACAAAAGTTCTATAATACTTGCAATCAGCTTTTTTGAGGAAGCAGTGCATTGCAATGAATTAACTGAGGTGAATTCTTCGTCCACAATGGCATTTTAAGGTCATTGACGCCTAGCTCTCTCATCACTCTGAACCCCTTTTTTATCTTCAGGCCACACACCATTGCCTATCGCTTTCTACTCAAGCATTTGATCAGCAGATTCATCTGAGCAAAACATTTCTTGACAGTTACAAAAATAAGTTTTTTTTAAAAAGAGTGAGGATGGAGAGGAATTGTCATTTTAAAGACATCACTCAGGTGCATATACAACGGTTGTGTCTTTTCATTCTGCTATTAAAGAACAGCAAGCTACTTAGTTGTCTGAATGAAAGTAACTCTAAACTTTTGTATTCAGAGAGTTTCACTAACTCAGGTCAAATAAACCAGACTGTTTCTATGACTGTGCTTGTAAGAATCACAGAATCACAGAATGGTTGGGGTTGGAAGGGACCTCTGGAGATCATCTAGTCCAGCCCCCTGCCAAAGCACGTTCCCCTAGAGAAGACACATTGGGTATCATACCTGGGGAGTGTCCATCAAAAACTGATGCGCTGTATGTATGGTCGAGTCCTTGCTTCTCTCTAGCTTCTCTTCAATCACCTTTGGTAGCTTTTCTGTTGTAGAGTCATTGACATCCTCCAAGTCAAAAGTCTGGATCTCTGGCTCCACTTCACCTGGTCCTACAATCACAAAACTAATTACTAACCTTGTGGGTAACACATAAGACAAGAACCAATATTGTATCTTGACTCTTTTACAAAGTGCCTCACGTGATTTGTAGTGCAACCCAGACGTTATTTTAAGAGAAATGCACAAATTTTAAGACAATCAATTCTAGGAATAGGATGAATACAAGACCTTGCAACTCACTGGAACAGATAAATATGCATTTCCTTATGCAAACTGTTTTTCTCTCTTATAACCTTCTTGCCAAATGAACAACACATTAGCGAACAGATCTTTAATACCTGAAAATTCCATTGGTAAAGTACATTTTTTTGAGCTTCGTAGCCTCTCTGACAGAGTGACAGGAGGTATAAAGCAGTTTGAGAACATTCAGAAAATCATCATTAAAAAAACTAATGGCAACCTTATCTTTTACTCTCTACTTTTGTAATAGAACAGTTTCCTATAAATCAGAAATCAATCCACAAATAAAGGAATGGGCTAAAGATTTCCCTTTACTATTGTTTCTACTATACTACACTGTTTAACAACTCATTTTTTAAGAATTATTCTAAGAAAAAAAAAAAGTATTACATTGTAGTAGATGTTTCAAAGATCCTAGTTTTTCAGAACATACTGTTAGAGAACCATGGGGAAAAACCAATAGACTGATTACATGCATGCCTCTACCATAAAGCTAATGAGTCTAGCAAGAGATTTAAGTGAAGACATTAAACCTGAAGGGAGTGGGAGGCAAGAAGGTGAATTCAGGCTGGTAAAACTTGTCTCCCCTCTCCAGCCAGCTTTTGTGTTACTTGATAAGAAAAACATTCAAAATTCCAAGCTACAGTGTCATGTACTTAGATTCACCAAAATTAAATACTTCTGTTGCAATTGGCAAGAGTTATTTATTTCTACCTAGCTTATGTTGTTTGTGTGGTCTGTGTGGCTGACAAGTCAGACCTACCATCTTCCAATCTACTAACCATTCGCATCAGAGAGCCATTTTCTGTTAGGCAGCTCAGTTCTGTTTTGTTTCTTTCCCACTTAAGGAAGAAAGCAGTGAGGCAGTGACACTTCGGTGCTCCCTCAGCTGATGTTGTTCAGACCAGCTCCTCAGCCTCTTGATGTTGTGTCACAAGTTACACACAAACTTAAGTTATGTGACGCTGATGACACTGGAATGCATTGTTATATGCCAGCTAACTCAGCAAATTGGCATTGTGTCTAACAGCAGGAAAGTGTTTGCTTTTTACTTCTTCAAAGAAGTGGATAAAGATTAGAGACCATAAACTTGAAAGAAAGCAGCAAACCCCTCTGTCACTCAACCAATTTATCAAAGGCTAATGCTCATTACCAGGCAGGAGTAAGGATACTGCTGCAGAAGAGTCAATTAAGAGCAGATGTTTTAGTCTTATAAAACGTACACACATCCATTGCATGCAAATATAAATACCTACATACACATTTAAGGTGCACACCAGTGTACGTTTAGAATGTTTTTTTAAGTTAATGTACCAGGAGTTTTAGTGGCAGTAGACTTCTTTTTTTCTGGCTTCAGCTCCTCTGTGTCTACTGCTCTGAGATCCTCATTGTTCTGCATTTCCGTTTCCATAGCTGCATCTGCAGAATCTCCCTCTTCCTTTTCTTCAAGAGGCATAACAGGTTTCTCCTGCTCCTTGCTAGCAACATCTGTACAAAGGCAACAATACTTATTAAGGGGAAAGAGGAAGGAAAAGTAGTGAAGTTGCAAAAAAAATGTTGCATTCTGAGGCCACTGCAGATCAGTTTTAGTGAACTTCAGAAGAGATCTGAGCTACTGTCTCAAACCTCAGTTTTATCTTTCACTGTGCTGTGCCATGTTGTGTCAATGAGCTGTTGCCCTGAAAAACTGATGAATAAAATAGACTAGTTACTTTAATAGAAAGCAATTTATTAATTAAATTTAGATTAGAGGAATATTTTTAAAGAGACATCAATTTGTTTGATACTGAATAAAGAAACTGTTGTGTTATCCCAAATATTTTACATGTGTGGTAGCAGTTTGGGCTTCAAAATAATTGCAGTAAGGTTTGGAGAGAATAGATTTTAAATATGTTTATTGAACTAAAATCCATTTTTATGAGTCAATTCAATATTTCCAAAAATGTTACTATTAGTTTGAACCCGATCGCCAAAGAGTAGCATTTATTGTAGTGAAATGGTGCTACCATTGCATATATTGTAGTGAATTTGGTGCTACCAAAGCAAGGATTGTAAAACATACATTTAAAAAACATACTGGGAAAAACTACAGTAAATAGGAGCGCTTCAGGATTTGATCCTGCAATGACAACTCTTTACTCCCAGAAATACCCCCATACCATACGTCTGTGCATCATAGCATTCGGAGCCTTGTTTAATATGTTCAAATGCATCTGCCTCCTCCACGTTTTGTTTAGGCTGAGCTGTGTTCTGCTTTGCTTCACTGCTGGATTCTATGGTTCTCAATCGCTTGTGGATATGTTCGTTGTGATCTCCCATTGAGCGCTCGTTGTCTGCCTGACCAGGTTTCCTCTTGAAACTCTGAAAAAGAACAAATTAACACCATGAACTTCAAGTGAGGTTCAACCAAACACTGATTAGAACAAGAGTTCTAACAAGGAGAAACTGAGTCCTGCCTATTTGCTCGTTAATATTAAGACATTCAAATTAACAAAAAGAGAAGAGAAGGAGAAGGAGAAGGAGAAGGAGAAGGAGAAGGAGAAGGAGAAGGAGAAGGAGAAGGAGAAGGAGAAGGAGAAGGAGAAGGAGAAGGAGAAGGAGAAGGAGAAGGAGAAGGAGAAGGAGAAGGAGAAGGAGAAGGAGAAGGAGAAGGAGAAGGAGAAGGAGAAGGAGAAGGAGAAGGAGAAGGAGAAGGAGAAGAAGATGTGAACCTGGGTATTTTTTCTGCTTTGCTTCTGCGAAGCCATCCGGGCCACGCGTGTGGATTCATGGCCTTCTGATTGATTTGCACTTGAAGCTCCACTTCCGTATTCCTGGAAGACCAAAAAAAAAAAAAATCCTAAGTGTAACTGAAAATAGCAACTGTTGTAGACAAATTTCAGAAGTTAAACTGCAATGCTGTGCTGCCTTCTGTTGTGAATGACAAACAGCTCCCAACTGAAAATATTATTCTTGTGGAGAGCAGACAAGACAGTTCTGCAGCTCAACAATTAACCTAAACTCGCCACACAGTTTTCACTGCTATGAAGGTATCTACACAGTCTTCAATTTTTTCAGTGAATTTATAACTGGTGTTCCAAAAATTGAATCTTATACACAGTTCTTAAAAATATGGCAGCAGTTCCATGATTGTAACTTGAAAACATATTCACAAGTTCAGCATTTTTAACTCGGAAACTTCCATGTAATTTACCTCTTTAGACTGGTCTCTTTCTGAAGCCTCTCCAGCCAGCTCAACAGCACTGTCACTCTGCATGTTTTCTTGCCCAGTCTGCCCTTGTGTTTCATGCTCCATTCTTTCCTCAGGCTCAGAGATCTGTTCATCCATCTCTGAATTATCTTTACCCTCTACTTCCTGAAATAACATTTTAACATTCTAAAAAACATCAGGAACTGGGTACTATTGAAAAGCATTTAAAGGACAATGCAGTCATCAGGCACAGTCAACATGGGTTCACAAAGAGAAAGTCCTGTTTAACTGATTTGTTATCCTTCTATGGTAAGGCCACCCGCTGAGTGGATGAAGGGAAGGTGGTGGATGTAGTTTTTCTGGATTTTAGTAAGGCTCTTGATACTGTCCCTCACAGCATCCTTCTGGACAAGTTGTCCAGCTGTGGGATGAGTGGGTTCACAGTGCCCTGGGTGAAGAACTGGCTGAAGGGCAGGACTCAAAGGGTTGTAGTGAATGGGGCTACATCTGGTGACCGCTCACCAGCAGTGTTCCTCAGGGTTCAATTCTAGGGCCAATCCTGTTCAATATATTTATCAACCATCTGGATGCAGGAGTTGAATGCATTATTAGCAAGTTTGCTGATGATACCTAACTGGGAGGTGCTGTTGACTCTCTTGAGGGACAGGAGGCCTTGCAGAGGGATCTAGATAGATTGGAGCATTGGACAAAGATTAATGGGACTAAATTTATGAAATGCCAAATTCTGCACCTAGGATGGAGTGATGCCAGGCAAAAGTATAAACTGGGAGAGGAGTGGCTGGAGAGCAGCGCTGCAGAAAGGCATTTGAGGTGCTGGTTGACAGCAGGCTCAATACGAGTCAGCAGTGTGCCCTGGCAGCCAAGAGGGCAAACTGCATCCTGGGGTGCAACAAACATAGTATAAGCAGGTGGTCAATATTATCCCACTGTATTCAGTGATGGTGCAGCCACACCTCCAGTACTGTGTGCAGTTTTGGGCCCCACAATTTAAGAATGATGTGAAGGTCCTTGAATGCGTCCAGAGGAGGGCAACAAAGCTGGCACAAGGGCTGGAAGGAAAGTCCTATGAGGAGCGGCTAAGGGCTTTGGGCTTGTCTCGTTTGGAAAAAAGGAGGCTGAGGGGTAACCTCATTGCTCTCTACAGCTTCCTGAGGAGGGGAAGTGGAGAGGGAGGTGCTGAGCTCTTTTCCCTCGTATCCAGTGACAGAAGGAATAGGAATGGCTCAAAGCTGCGCCAGGGGAGGTTTAGACTGGACGTTAGGAAGCATTTTTTTACTGAGAGGGTGGTCAAACACTGGAACAGGCTTCCTAGAGAGATGGTTGATGCCCCAAGCCTGTCAGTGTTTAAGAGACATTGGAGAATGCCCTTAACATGCTTGAACTTTTGGCCAGCCCTGAACTGGTCAGGCAGTTGGACCAGATGATCATTGCAGGTCCCTTCCAACTGAAATATTCTGTTCTATTCTGACAGAAGGCCAAGAAGGTAACAGGAATACAGATGACAGAAATACACCAGCTTAATAGTAAGCACATCTCTGCTATCTTGAAGGTTCTCAAGATAACACCTACTAACATTACACCTACTCAATGTCAAATTTATTTCAGAGTATCACAGAACACATCCATTTCTTGAGTCTTGTATAAGGTAATTAAAAACAAACCAACCAACCACACCAAAAAAAAAAAAACCCAGAAAAATCAGGCTTTTAATTTACTACTTTACCTGAGGTTGAAGGCCTTGGTCAGCAGCAGGGATTCCCTTATCTTCAGCAGATTCTTTTTTTTCCTCATCAGGTGGTTGTGACTCTTCATCCTCCTCTTCTGCTGTATCCTCAGTGTCCCCTGCATTTTCTTCTTGATCATCAGCATCTTTGTCCCCTTCATCTTCCTTCTCCTCTTTATCCTCAGAAATGCCTTCTTCAGCTAGTTCTGCATCTTGATCATCTCTTTTGGTCTCACCAGTATCCTCTTCATTCTGTTCTTCTGTTTTCTCTGCCTCATTTAAATCACCAGGTTTCTCATCTACTTCAAAAGCATTCTCTTCTTCTGGATTAAAAAAATTAGAAACTTTCAGTGAAGTACAGAGATAGTGAATATTACAGTTATTTGGAATAAAACTACTCAACCTATCAAAAAAAATCTTAAAGAAAATACTGAGAATTCTATACATAGAATCTATGATTTTCTATAGCATATAATTGCTTTAAGTCACAATTGGTTTGTAACTAACAATACAGCAGGATGAATTCCTATTAGCTTCCTGTAACCTAATATTCTTGAGGGTCAGTTGACTTTGAGTACAAGTGCTTGTAATTATCACAGAAAAAACAGAAACCACAAAAGCAACTGGACAATTAAATAAGGAGCTTTAGCATAAGTTAGGGTGTATCACTTGGATAACACGAGAAAGCCTGCTCCACAGTATGCGTGAAAGGGAGGTAAAGGAAAATGCTGTCATGTTGAGTTCTTATCTGGCCTACATTTGTTATATTGATATTTTTACACTCAGAAGTGAATCTGCAGCTTCTTGTTATACAGAATCCTACCACCACCTCTCTTCTTTCTATAGAGAAAAGGAGCTTATTATCTGACTGTTCCCCCTATTTCCATTTGCTTTCATCTAGGGATCTGCAGAGATATTTTCAGCTGTACCTTCATCATCTTCCTCCTCATCACTCTTCTCATCATTCTCCAGGTTCAAATTATCAGGAAGGTCCAAAGGTTCAATTTCAGGCTCCTTTTCTTGCTGGCCATGATAAGGATCTACTTCGTTCTCATCATACTCACGCTGTCAACAAAAGAATGGAGGGGTCGGGGGCGCGGGAACAACAGGTACATAATAAGTGGGAGGAAAAGTAAAGATACTATTGAATTCTCTAGGACACAGAAATATCGGATACAATATTACATTCTGATCAGTTAAAAACAAATTTTCAGTGGTACACATCCTCATGTGTAAAGAGGAGAGAAAGACTAATTTCAGCAAATGCACTTACATAAACTGGTACTTCTTTAAAACAGCATGTTTTGTGTTCAGAATCGAATTTTCCTAACTGAAAGATTCTGAACAGAATCTGCACTCTTGCAGATGGTAAATGCACTCTTGCATGCTATGCAGAATCTTCAAGCATACTGTATACAGACTTTCGGGATGAGTCCCACTGACTTAAAAGTGGTTCTGTTGCTAAACACAACAGAACACGAATTTAAGCTTTGTCCATCAAAACATCAATACAGTGTAAAGCCTATTTTGGCAGACATTACAAGTTCAGGTTAGTGCAAACAAAAAGTCTTTCTCGATTATGGATCAGAAAATATACATATAATGGATACAATATGGTTTACTCCTAGCTCCGAAATGAACTAACTTTTTTCAATGCACATAAAGAGCATTTCATATTCTCAGAAACACATGACATGAGCAACAGAATATAGTTTAACAGCAAGATACTCTGGGTAGTCCAAGTAATTTTTACCTCATCAATTTGTTCATGGATTTTCTCTTTGTTTCCACTGCCCTCCTCTTGTTGCTCTTTTTCCTCATCCTTGGGAGGCTGTTTTTTATTATCCTTGTTTCCTCTGTCCAAATTGTCATCTTTTGCAACGAGCTCTGAATCCTCCTATTAGCCAACAAATCCAAAAGAAACTCAGTTATGCTACCCACTTCTCAAAGTCTCACTGACAATACATCATCTCCTACAGAAAAAAGACAACACTAAAGAAAACCTGTGATATACTCAAATTATCCCTTTCCAAGACCAAGAGCTATGCAAGGAAGTTCATGGTCTAAGTCACATCAAGTTAATAGACTTTCATTCCTTTGATATTCTTCTTCCCACCCCTTTTTTCTCTTTACCTCATCCATTCCTGGTCCAGTTTCTTCTGTTTTACTACTGGCATCTTCATCATCATCATCTTCATCCCCCCAGAGCCTCTCATCCAGTTTATCATCAGCTTCAGCATTATCAAGATTTCCCATCTGCTTATCCAGCTCCTCCTCTTCATCTGAATTTTCATCATTTTCTGTGTACAGTTCAGAAAGTGTTTCAGTACGCTTCTCAGCATTTGTATTAATACTTCTTAGTATTCATACACTAATGGCACTACTCTGTTGTTGAACACCGACTTTTCAGTATATGCTTCATTATATAAAAGTATCAACCATTATTGGATTGATCTATAACATTTCTTATAAGTTTGCCATAGTGGAAGGACCAAACCTTTTTTCTCCTGTTCTCCATCATGCATTTTTCCTTCAAAGTCTTCTGACATTTCAATTGCATTGTCTTCTCCTTCAATGTCTGGTTTAGAATCTTGATCCTCTTTCTCCTTCTCTTCACCTTTTTGAAAACTGTCTTCTATCTGAATTATTGGTAAAGCCAAAAATTACAATGGATCTTGCCTATATATTAAAGCTTACTTAAAGTACCAGAGTATTTATAAGCTTATATGCAGAGATAAAAGCCAACCTAAATTGGAGACTGAAGGTAACTTCATGTTTCTTTTAACCGAAACGTCCACAACATGGATTTCAAAGGGCTTTTTCAGTTTTACTTGAATTAAACAAAAACAACCCCAAACACTTGCCTGATCTTCACTTTCTATTTTGTCGCTCACATCCTTCTTGCCTTCCCCATCTCCAATACCACCGTCCTCGTAATCATGGAACTGTGCTGCTCCCTCTCCAGCTTCATCTTCAAGTAATTCTTTTGGCAGACAAAACCCCTAACAAAGGCAAACAGAAACTCAAAACTTCCTGTAGTAGTAAGTACATCTTTCATCTTAGTTTCTAACTTTAGACTTTTGTATACATTAAGTATATGCTTAACATATATTCACTGTTATCTCTAATAACTTACCTTTTGGGCAAGCTCTGTAAAAATGCTAGTTAGAACAGAAAGCAATTTTCCAGTACTCCTGTGAGACGCCAGTGAAACAGTGAGGTAGAACAGGATAAGGTCTGAATACTCGCAGAGCATGGGCTTTAGACGCACCAGCAAATAGCAGGACTGGTTGAAGAACTGCAGTTGAAACCAAAGAACAGCCATCATACATGATTATGTACATACTGAGATGCACCTTGATAGAGACTGAAAACAGATGCTCTAACCAGAGATACCAGTAGGTGAGTTTAAATGAAATTTCTAGTTTCCAGACCTTTTTCTAGATTTTCACAAAAACTAAAACTTTTCCTTCTTACTAAAGGAACATCTGGCTTTTGCACTATAGAAAAATACCTATATTTGGCCATAATTTCTCACATGCTTCTCGTTCTAAAGTATTGGGCAATAAGAAGCAATGCATGTTTAACCACCGAAGTTCGTAATTCCAAATCTTTTGAGACCCCTAGGCCAAAAACTCTTGAGAAGAACAATTTTACCTTATGTTTATCTGAAGTGTAATCTTCCCCGTAAGATTTCAGGTTCTCCAGGAGTTCTGAAACTGATAAGACTGCTTTCTGCACATGCAGAGAATCCAAATCAGCAGAGAGATCTTCATCCAAAAGCTTAGCTATATGTCCTGCTTTAATCACGTCAAATGAGGCTTCATCCTCTTTGTTTGAAATACATAAAAAAAACACGGAAATCAAGTCAAGACATTCTAAAAATGTTATAGCAAGCAATCTAGAAATATCCATCCCATCTAAATAGAAAACTTTCTATTAAAATGGCAATTTCCTTGTGTATTGGTACCTCTGCTAGACATACAGTTTAGGGAATTTTTAGGTTTGCACAGTCTAACTCTCCTTCTCCCCCTCAAGTAAATTAATAAACTTACCATTTTCCTCTGGAGGTTTTTCTTCTTCTTTTCCATCTTCCTGTTTTCTCTCTACCAAACACTGGATGGCATACAGAACAACACGGATAACAGTTTCCACTTTTGCTGAGAAGTGCTCCACAAACTCTTCATCTGACTGTTGATCTCCTTTTGAACCATAAACACAGGCAGTTTTACACAGAAACACAAATTACAGGTTACTATGTTTCCCCTATGCAAGGAGCATGATAAGCACTATGCCATTTTTACTACACAGTTCTGCTAAAGTCTCCTTGCTAATCCTGACCTACTGCTACAGTGTAAGTTCTGTCATCAACAGTGAGTAAGGTGGAAAAAATTTTACTGCACAAATTAAGTCTGGACTAAATTTTGCAAGTTTGAATTTCATCAAGTGTTTCTGGATATCTGAATGAACATGAAGCCATCTTCTGCAATAACCAAACTAATGAATTCTTACACTTTTAGCTAAATTACAAAACAGGCAGAGAAGAACTGGCCTTACCACTGCAATTTGACACGGAAGCAAGAAGCTGTGTTCTCCAGGCTGTGAAATCTGCAGATGTATTATTAACTTCTTCTTGTACATACTTAAGGCTCTTGATTAGGGTCATCCGATTTACAGCTTGCCTGTCTTCCCCATTTGGAAGAAACAGGGACTCTATGCCTTGTAACTGAGCGGAGACTTCCAGCAAACAACTCATAGCTGATGTGCAAACTTCAAAATCTCTCCTGCAACAAGAAATACCATAATACTGAAAGAAGAACAAACCATTCAATTTAAGATTAAACCTTTTCTTGAGGCACAGATGAGGGGGAGGCAGCTGATCTCCATCTGGAACTTATTAAATAAAAAGTTTGACAACAAGCAGATGTGCCACATACACTGGTTGAAGCGGAGAGAAAATTAGAGGATTATTATTATGATTAAATAGGCTACAGATTTATTTTAAAATAAAAATTTGTTCATTAAATTGACATTTGAAATTCACCTCATTAACTAAGGAGCTATTGGGATTAAATCCCAGGAGACCAAAGAGAAACTGAGAAGCTGAGATGGACCAATTTTTTCTGCCTTGTCAGAGGAGTGGGAGAAGACACATACATCTGTTTAAAAAAACAGGCACTGCATTTTGCAAGAAAAACAAATGGAAACAAGCTTCAATAGTACCTGAACACACTTTTCAAGATATGCATAGGCAAACATTTTCAAGATGACTTCACACATGTTATATGAACATAAAACATGCAGAGATTCAACTTCATGCACATGTAGAACTCACCAGGAATAAAACAAGGTCTCATATGACTGTTGTCTTATTTTGTCCACTTCTGCTTTCATTGCCTTCACATTTGCCAGCATCGCAGTCAGTTGTGTAGCTAGCTGCAGCCATAACTGATCCTTATTTCGCATCCTACATCCAGGAGGCAGTTGCTCAGTTGTTACTGGAGACAAGTATTTTAGCTCTGAGGGAATTAGGTCAGGTATTCCCATAAAAGCATTTCCCATTTCAGGTCCTGAACTCTGAAAAATGTTTGTTTTGACATCTGTCCTTTCATTGTCACTGCACTTCGTCAACTCTTCTTTTGGGCAACATTGTATGAACCAAGACAGCTCCTCGAGAACCATCACGCACTGCATGGAAAGTTGCTGCAGTTTGTCAGTCCAGTGTTGAATACTGTCTTGAGGAGGAAATGCTACATTATATTCTCTGTCAGCAGTCAACTTAGATTCTATCTCTTGTATACAACTTAGGAGGTTCCTAGTTCAGAAAAAAAGAAGGAAAAGTTACAATCACTGAGTTTTATGTTGTACCTCTCTTTAAAAGCTTAACCTTCAGACTAAATTCATAAAAGATCTAGATAATATGGACTCAGTGGAAGTCAAGCTGTTTCTGGAAAAACTAAAATTATAGTCTTTTTTAAAAAGTTTTGTTTAATTAGTGAATTTTTCTCTCCATTGCATATGTTTGAGTTGTCCCGAAAAAAGGGCTTTGTAAGATTTCTCAGAATCTACACCATTGTTTCAAACAATCCTTAAACTGCAGCCTGATACTCAAATATTGTTCATTTTTCTCTATTCTAACACACCTTCATCCTCTGAAGTGCTGTGTAACAGTCAGCTCGTAACAAACGATTAATCTGATTTGCAATGAAAGTCACAGCAATGCAGATAAGTGCCTTAGAAGTTTTAATATTCCTGCAACTGTAAAGTTCAGGAGTTTGTGTTTTGGGCTTTTGTTTGTTTTGTCAGGGTTTTTTTGTTTGTTTTTCCAAGTTTCCTAGGGCTAATATAACTTTTGCACCCATAATCTCCAGTCCACATTACCTTCCCTGTACAAAGGAAATAGCTCCTGACCTAACTTCAAAAGGTTTTATGGATTACATTAGTGATGAGTACAACTATGCAGAACAGTGGAGTTTGCAGTGAAACTGATGAGTCAAGCAATGGAGTGAGAAATCACATGAAGTAAGAAAAATTCCTATACGCTTTTCCTTTTACAATTTTGGCACAAGATCTAGTATCTCCCACCTTTCCAGAATTTTTCTTTGTAAGTTGTTGAGGTTTTTTCATTTTGGCTTCAAAGTGCCATCCAGATCATTTATATGCTCCATTTCAAACCAACAACTTGAACATAGCCAAAATTAATTTCGCCCAACACCAAATGAGAGAGATTTAACAATCTGTAAGTTTAACAGTTTAACTGTGTAGATAACTACAGTAATTATTTCATGGTCTTCATGTATGCCTAACTTGTTTTCCCAAATTATATTGATTCCAAAACATTGGCTGCAATGACAGGATAAACAATACCTAAATCCTTTTTTCTGCCCTGCCCTTTTGAAATCTTTTCTATCTAGGCTTAATTGAGTGGAGAAGAGAAATGGGGAAGTAGGGGGAAGAATTTTATTTTCTTCTATCTTATTTTCCATCTTGAATTGAATTGAATTGCTTTCCTGTCAAACTCCTTGCCAACATTTAAATGCTGGAAAATGCAAAATACCTCAGTAAGATCCACTGTTCTGTCAACACAGTAAGAGATTGTCTCTGTCTGACAAGCATCTGCATGAGGTGTGCAGTGAACCCTTTGCATCGTTCAATGCTACCTAGTCCAATGTCCTAAAGAAAAGAGACACAGAACGAGTGGGAGGGAATAGTTAGATGAATAAGCAGACAACAATATTCTCTGCACCTCCATTTCATTTCACTGAGCAGGCTGAAAAGTTACAGTTTAATTGAACAAGTCTTAAAATGCAGACAAAAATTATAGTTATTACAGTTCATTTTTCTGCATCTTCCCTATACCCTGCACACAAATTTGATTTTCAAGTACCTTTTGCAACAACAGTCATTAAATTGCACTCCACTGCAGCAATTCTTATCAGGAATGTACTTCCAATAGTAAAGCTACCTTATATAAATGATGATTAAAATCTAAAGAAATACCAGCCTAAATTTTTACATTCATGACCATCGCTAAAACAACTTCCACAATTCATTTTGCCAGATTTACTGACAATTACTTTCACTGCCTTCATTAGAAAGGATCCCATTTTGAAGCTTAGAACAAATGTTCACAACACAGAGCAAAACTGATCGCAACTATGTTCCATTATTTATGGCCATTATCAGCTGTGATGTTTGACAGGATCGTGTTTTAAAACTAGGGGTGAAGCATAGTGAGAGGAAGAGCATCTGGAAGAGACCCCTTTTTCCTGGAATACTGTAAAAGTGGTACTGATTTGCCAGAGCTCATTTGTTCCTTCTGCTGATTTTAGACTGATTTTTAAGCAAGGAAATATATCAACACTTTTTGTGTTAGACACAGGCTCCAGTTGTATCCAATCATAAATCTCAACTGATTTTTTTCATGAGCACGGACTAATCTTGGTTTTGTTTTCCTAACAAATTTTGATTCAGCATTTTGGAAGTTTCTTTCATGCACAAAAAGTAGCAATTTGAGATCTGCTGGGATGAAAGATACTGTACATTGAACAGATCATTAACTTAGTTCACTAAACTGATATTGTTCATTCATAAAACAACAGGTTTTAAAATGCTACATTTACTGATTGGTCCCAAAATATCATATTTTGTATCACATTACAGAACACAGCATTATCTCACATCACCTTTTTACTCCTAGAAAATTTCAGTCCAAGCTGGTAAAATAAAGTTAACAGAAGTATGATTTCTATTTTCACTTCAATGTTTTTACCTTGGCAGGTGCTAACAATGCTGTCTGAAGTCTAGAGTGGCGTGCAAGGGACCGATAGAAGTACTTCTGGCATCCATCCCAGGCAGAAGAAATCTCTGTCAGCAACCTGACAGCACAAAAAGTCTGATATTAGAAAGGTATGTAATTTCAGTACCTCAGCACACTGGAACCATGAGGTCAGCTCTTCAACCTAACAAATTTGCTTACAATTTGTTATTTTGCAAATGCATTGATCTTGTAATTCTTCATTTTCTCCACAAGTATTCTAATCTTAAGCAAAGATTTGATTTTTTAAAATAAAGTCTAAGGAAATGCTAAGCAATAGCAGTAAAATCTCTGACTTTGAATATCATTTAACACTTAAATAGTGATTTTTTTTTCTTCCCCCCATGCAGCTAGATCCAGCTTGATAGGGAAGTCTTTATTTTGGCCTTGATGAAAGATATTATAAACTAAACCCTTACATCTGAGGAAGACAATAACCAGCACGTCTCAATGACAAAAATCACTTGCTGCCAGAAAAACAAGAGAAACATCTGAAAGAACATCTTTCCTTTAGGTAAGTTTTTCCAGAAATGCCCGCTTTGAAGTCTATGTATTTTCTCCTGAAATATCCTGTTATTCAATGAAGACAAAACAATTAAGTAATCCCTGTAAATTACAACTCATCTCTAATAAAATCATTAGCAGTCTACAATCTAATATGATGCTAGGAAAGCATCCCAGGCAAAGCTGGACGGTGGAGGGCTAATTGAAATGTAATACAAACAATGAAAAGGAGGGCAGAGTTGTCCAAAGTGCAAATTAAAAAAAACAAAACAAAACAAAACCAAAACCACAAAACAATGAAACCCTCCCTCAGTTGTATGTGCCAGGACAGTATGTACAGGATTTTCAAACTGAGAAGTAATGGGAGGAAGGGAAAGGAATATGTAAAATCCTAAATGAATTACAGTCCAGAAATTCCAGTCTAAATCCACATGCAATAAATTCTATATATTATAGCTGCAATTCACACAATCTAAGGGTTAGAAATACTGTGTACATACGTGGCATCCAGTTCACCTGTGCAATTTACTGCACCTAATGCACTACGCAAGTCCAGTGGACGTAGGTAGAGTATTTCATTATAATCTTTTGAACGGGACCAAGAAAGACCCTTCCGGTATGACAAACCTGGAATGACATTTGAACACACATCCTTTTATGCCCTCATTCTTTTATATGAAAAATGGCACTCATACAGTTGGTATTAAGATATAAAATAATTTTTTTTTTTCTTGATGCTTTTATTTTGACAAGTCTTTGAACATGCTGCAAGTTTTGTAATGGAAGAACACACTGTAGCTTAGCTATCTTCAGCTGAACATAGCTGAAGAACACAGATGAAATAAGACAAACATAGACCTGTGTGTATAAAGGAGGTTGGTGGTGGTGGCCAAGAGAAAAAAAAAAAAACAAAAAGCCTTGAACCTGTAAGGCAGGCTACAGCCTGAGAAAGTTACAGCTGTGTACTTTTAAAACTCAGTCTTAAGGCTGTTATTTTAGCTATTTTTAAAACTAGATTAGACATGCTTATTTCTCTCAAGCCAATTAAAACACTCCTTTCAAAGTATCCTGAAGGTAAGCAGAGCCTGTAATAAATGCGCATTAGCTATCTAGGTTATGTTGCCATTTTTCCAAACAAAATGGAGAACAAGTCTTAAGGGCAACACTTTTCACTGCTCCTGGTCCTTTAAGAAAGCTGAGATAGGGATCATCACCTCATTTTTAAGATATGAAAAGGTGATGAATGAGGAAAGTAAAGGTGTCCCCTGAAATCAAAGACAGAGCCCAGTAAAGAATTCAAATCCAATGTGTTAATTAAGTCATCACAGTACGTCATTCCTCCAGCACAAACTTCACAGGGCAGTAATGGCAGATATTCCTTCGGCACCAGCAGGTGCCAAAAATGCAAAACACAGGAAAAGTGTATGTGCTGGAAACCTCCCACTTAAATTCACCTGTGTTTGCAGTCATCTAAATACAAAAGGACCTTAATATTCTGTGAACTGTTTACTCAGAACACACATCAACTCATTTAAGTAGCATAAACTTCAAACACTCAAAACTACAACTGAAGCCTCCTCCCACCTCCCAGAAAGCATTAAGAATATTTTTGTTTTCATTTACTTTCCAAGTGTTGTGACACTGAGTTAGTTTGTTATCAAAATCATGCCTTCTTGGAACCCTTAACTTCATGTTTCCAAGCTTCTTTCTGCAACCATGAGGAACAGATTTTTTTTTTTTTTTTTTGAGAGGTTCTTCGGATCACTGCAGGCCAGAAGCTATGGCTTCCAAGAGAAGCACCAAAACACTAAACTCTCTTCAGAAAAGAAGAAAAAAATTGGCAAAGTTACATTAATTTCTACTTCTGCCTATGACTTAGCAGAATGCTGTCAGACAGCTATTTAGCAAGACTGCTTATTTCTGCTGGTTTCTAAACTACTCAGTGACTAAGGACAGTTGATGAATAATATAACACCAAAGGAAAAGGCTTCCCTCTTGTTTCTAAAAGCTGGGCAGTGACTTCTGACTGGAGATAAAAGCAGATTTCTGCTTCAGAAAAGCTACTGTTGTACATTTCATGGAATGTAAGAAGAATAGAAGGTATCTGAAAGGGCTAACACACCAGGCCTCACAGTCAACAGAGAGAGAGACAAATGCTTCTACATATTAGTGGCTCAGCGACTTCAAGAACATAGTATTATGGTGGGTTTAGATGTATTGGCAAAAATAGTAAAATGCTTAAGAACTTTGTACTTTCAAACCAAGCACACTATTAGTCAAACTCACCTGTTTTAGTAAGGATTTTAAAGAGATCTGACAAAGCCCGTTGCTTCTGCATCTGAATGTGCTTTGCCTCTGATTTCTGCTTCTCCTTATCTGCTGTCTGATCAAATGTTAAATTTTGCAGTTCAACTACAGAAACAATGATACCACCTGTATAAAAGACAGCAGGGGAAGGTAAGAGATACGAAAATTTAACATACACAAAGCAGCCATAGGAAGATAGTCTGGGAAGGGAACTATATATCTACACTTTTTCCTGACTTGGTCCATTTATATTACAGAGGTCAATTATGGCATGGAAATCACAAGAATACTTAACCTGTGAAGTGGTCAAGATTTTCCACCAGACTTAGGAATGAATTATTTCCTGTAACTGTTGTACACATTTTCTTCATTTTTTTAGTAAGCTTAGGCAGACGATACTGAAGAGATTCTGTACGAAATGTAATGCCATCCTGACATTCTTCTGGTAGTGCCCTCTGAGAAAAAAATGAAAGAAACAGTCCAATTATACACACATACTCAAAGCTGTCTTATTTGACCATTAAGAGCAAATTGCTGCAAAAACAAGGGCTACATTCTGCATTCATCTGAAAGCCCAAAACATGCCCACGTGATCCTTTGAACAGTTCAGCACCAACACTTGAGGAAAATCACAATATATGCATGTCAGGCATACATTAGTTTTGAAAAGAGCCAAAATAAATGGAAGATGCTATGATACTACTCTCTTAGGTGTTTGTCATTACCTCTTTCATAGAGGTTATCACTGCTTCAGGTCAGCTTCCTCAGCCTTCCAAGCTCAAAGGTACATTAACCTAAATCACTAATGCCCTCACGGCGTTAGATAAGGACACCATTACTTATTCTCCACTAGACACAAATTTAATTGCACTGCTAAAGAACAACAGAACCAGTAAGCAAATAGAAATTATTAAGTAACAGAAGTAATCCCCCAGCGGGTCCAAAGCTAATTCCTAGGGTTTGTTCAATTTAAGTTTGCATGCATCTTGTTTAAGGAATGAAGACAACATGAAACTGCAACAAGAAAAACCAACAACCCTGTTGATTATCAGTAACAGGCTTGCAAACAAACAAACAAACCACCAACCAACAAAACAAACCCACAACCAAACACATTAGATTTGCACCAGATTTCTGCCTCCTCACTCTACCCTCCTCACTGTCACAGGACAAGAGCAAGATCAGCCACTCTCCTGGTCTGAAGAAACTGAACAAAGCCCTGGAAGCTGAGAGTAACTAAGCATTTCCCACTCGCCCCCAAATTCTGATGAGTTATGATTGTCTTCTTGCATCTTATTAATAACAACTAATGGATGTGAAGAGCAATCTATTTCAGGAAGAAAATTAGTTGACTTCCTCTCTGGGCTGGACAACTTAGAGACACACTAAATTGTGGCACTGTGGAGTAGGATTTACCATGTTTCAGCTAGTCCAAGGCAAATGTTCGCAGTACACAAGCTGTCAGCCAACAGCAAACATTTGACAACGTAGCGCATTCCCCTGTCAGGATTCAAGCTCAAAGTAATTTTATGTTTAATCAGAGCTTATATACGCACAAATCCTACAGCTACATCATCATTTGTCTGGGTCCCTGTTTAGAGAAAAAACCAAGGGTAATAATAGCTTCAACTCCCAGTCCATATTACTGCACTAGTAGGGAAGTAACAAATCGCTGCAGACAATATGCAAGCAGCTTGGAGATGAAATGTGTAACTGCTATCATTTCTACATTAGAGCCCAGATATTGTGCCAAATCAATACAGAACATACTTGTTTTTCCATGCTGCATTCCCACCTATCTGCAGTGTTTCATAACACTGAACACAAGTAAGACCAAAAAGTTGATGATATATTCAACAGAGTCGATGCTTACATAAGATTTTTTTCTGCATAAATCAGTGAAAAACAACATATAGATGGTAACAGAGAAAATATCCTTCCCACATTTAGAAGAAAGAATACAGTCACCTTGGCAACACCTGTTCTAGCAGACAGAATTTTTCTTAATTCGTTGTTTAGCCTCTGAACTTCAGTCTCTCTGTTCTCAGATTCTTCCTGCTTTTGCAAGCAGTCCAGCTGCTCTTCCTTGCCAATTTCCACCAAAGCAGGCTGACATGGCTCACCCAGAACAACTTCAAACTTCTTCATGAATTTAAAGAGGGTCCTAATTACCAAAGGAAAGCAAAAATGTTACTGAGTTTTATCATCCTGGAAATCTCTCAGCTGCTGGAAATAAATGTTTCCACTGTGTTATGAGCAGAAGGAACATTCTTGCATTCAAATTTAACATCATAGAGAAATCATCTAGAAGGAAGGTTCAAATATGAAGCTTAGTTCCAAGCTCTGAGTTACCTGCGTATTTTTAAAACCGATTGTTTTATAGCCCAGAAGCTGACATCATTCCACTTTGAAATTTTCACAAATTCCTATGAGGAAAATAAATAATCAATGGGATTACTTATATAAATGCAATGAAGTATTTGCGTATAAAAGATGATCTTTAAACCTGATCAGCTATGATCACCTGGTGGTCTTCAAATGCAAGACATTTCAGTAAGTGAGCAAATTATTGCATAGGCATCTTATTCTATTAATATATGTGTTTACGCTAAAACTGCTGCACAGCCAAGTGTTGTGAAATCCAAAGGGGCTTCACTACTGGGCAGAAACCTCCATGGCTAAATGGGACTGACCAAACATTAAAGACTTCAACCAACCCTCACCTCAAAAATAAATTCTTGCCAAAGAAAATGTCAAGTATAGTTGGGATTTCAGTGGCCAACAGAGCTATTATAATACTAATTCAAATAATATCTGCTCCACAGTTCCTTTGATTAGATCAATATATTGTCTGAGTGAAGTTTCCTTTTACCTTAAGTTCCTTTTCTATAGGTCTACGAAGTTCAGTGATTCTGGCCTCAACACACTCTGAAAACTGCTTATAATAGTTGTATAGATTCCACAGGATGCTGCACAGAACGTCTAGAAGGGACAGACAATAACAAGCTTCTTTTAAAACAGGATACTCTGCAGTATCAAGAGGAGAAATGCATCCTTTTTTTTTTTTTGTAATCAGGAAGCTTAGCAACACCAAAAGATGCAGTAAACTGACCAACAGTATTTTTGATGAAAACAGGAAAAACAGCAGCATAGGCTTGTGTTGTATTTATGAGCTTAGTGATCTGTTTGGGAAGTCTTGAATACCTGATGGTCAGGTTGTTGTAAAGAACACTCAATACATGTAATGCTAACAACTTACCCTTCGCTGCTACTTGAGGCATCAGCAAGACATGGCAGTGGAAAACCAGTAGTGCTTGAAGTCGTGCATGAAACTCTCCCAGCGTGGATCCTTCAATGAAAGCTTGTAGTGTGCTGACCAACGTTTTCAGATCCATTTGCTCAGTTTCTGAACATTGCACCAGAAATTTAGAAGGGAAGGGGGAGATAATAAACTAAAAAAAAACCCTCTATGTGAAAATTGTTGTCTGCTCTTGTAAATTTCCAACTAAATACCAGGTGTCTATTAGGAAAGGATCGAAACAAAATAGCAAAGGACATGGGGGGGAAAAATTCTAATGTAATAACAAGTAAAACCAACAAACACCACACTGGAAGACAGGAGAGTGGACAAGAGTGGCAGCAGTCAGAGAGTGACTGAGGAGGCCAGCTACATGTCCAATTTCAGAGTGCATCAAGTACTTAAAGAATACTTGCTGTTCTCTATGAATGGATGGCTTCTTTGGCTGTGACGAGCCATACTATAAATTAGTCACTGCCAGTTCCTTAACTCCTCAAAATCATCAAGATAGAAATAGATCTTAGACAAATCTGGCAGAGAAAATACAGTGTCTTTAGAGCATTACCTATGGAAGAAGACATGCTGTCCACTTGGAGATGTAAAATAACCCAAGGATCTTAAGCTTGTCAAGTATGCGCACTGATTAGTCATGACACTGGAAGAACCCTGCCTCATGCCAGAGTATGCTACTTTCATCTTTACAATTTCATTAAATTTTGGGGAGGCAAGGGACTGACAGCTATATTCTTTCCCCTATTTTATGTAACGTGAACACCTGCAGACAGATTTGCTAAGAATAGTATGTACCAAAACATACTTACTGTAAGAATTCTTTAGGTTTTATACAGAATGTTAAAAGCAGTTCAGCCGGGATATGAAATATGCTTTGTGCAGTTAAAAAAATGGGGTGCCTTTTCCAGCTGCAGATGGAGGCCTCCTACCCTCCAAATCTGTTTGAAATATTTATATGTACACGACATACAGTTACCACAGTTCTACTTTCTTTTAGATGCTTTTTACAGACATCTTTTCTTTACACTACCTACAATGTTAGCCCTATGAGAGACACAGGTGGTTCCAGAAATAAATACCAAGTGAAGTTCACACTATATGGAAGACTCTATACAGCCATGGAATTTACTGTAGGGTAAAGGGTACAAGAACTACACCTGAAAGTGCATTGTCAAACTCTGGCATTTAGGACCTTAATTATGCATCCTTCCTAACTGCTGAAACTGCACCACACATTCATACAAGGACAGCACTTACCTTCTGTGTTTGCCTCTGTCTGTACTTGAACATACTTCTCAATCATCTGATAGATTGAGAACCAGTGCTTTGTGGATTTCTCTACATGCTGTTTCATGATATTGTCCAAACTTACTGACCAGCAACTGGAAACAATAAAGAAGAGGAGCGAAGAAAAAATAAAGCAAAAATATTGTGGGTAGTTTGGGTTCCAAAATACCACAAACTATTCTCTGTTTCTACTAAACTAAAGGAAAATTTTACAGGATGGAATAATCTGCATATATTGATCTTAACAGGAGACTGGACAATAATTTTTAAGGAAAATTTAATGGAGGTTGTTAAATAGACAAAACACTGCAGGCTCAGTAAACCCGAGGATGAAAACAGAACACCGGGAAAATATTAGGATAAAGTACTGTAGTTATCTGTACTGCTTCTGCTCCTCCTAAGTACATGTACATAGGGTCACCATGGGCTGGACATGCTCATTCTGAGCCAGTACAGCTGCTGGTTTGGGGTTTTTCCCCCCCACATTGTTTCTAGGACAGACACACACACACACACAGAGAAGCATTTTCCATGATTAATGCAATTCTGCATTGGAATGTGCCTCTGTACAGAGACAGAAGCTTACAGTATCTAAGAAAAAGCAGTAGGGAAGGACAGTTCTTACTTCAACTCCAGTCTACGCCACTGAATAATCAGTTGTGTGACCAAATCAAGATGTTTCCGCAAGGACAAAGCTCGACTAGCATTTTCCTCCCAGTCCTGCAAAAAAAAAGTTCCCTTTTACACAAAGCCAGAAATTAAGTCTTTGCATTGCAAGACTCATGCAGTACTCTGGATTACGTTCCTACTCCTTAAACTTCTAGCATGGAACAAGTTCACTTCCCCAAATCCTGGCAAGCAGACAGCTTTCAGTTGTTTTTGTCATGGTACCAATATAAATAAGGAAGCAAAAAAGAGAAAATAAAAGTTTCCCTTAGCTCTTTTCTTACCTGTGCCTTTGCAAGAAGAATTTCCAAACCATTCAGGAACTTTGATAGGGGACTAGAGAGTGGAAAACTCTGGATTCTGTCCATCACAACTAATAGCTGCCGAATAAAAAACAGGCATTCAACCTATAGAAACTGATCTTCCAACAGAAGATTAAATTCACAAAGTTAAGCTAGTTTGTATTAGCATAACCCTCCTCCGCAAAAGATGATTTTTTTTTTTTTTAAATTTTAAACTGTTTCCTCGTTTTAGTACAAGCTCACAAGTAGTTCAGTGAAGGCCAGTGCACTCGGGGAAAGGAGCACAAATGACCTAACACAGAGGTCCAATCGATTCTGAGTTTCTGCATTACTCAAAGAAATATAACCTGAGGGCCACACGGGCCCATAAATGGGACCAAAGATATCAATTTTAAAGCACAATGAAAGAAAGCATTTTGGAAAAAAAAAAAACCAGAGAAGCCCGAACAGCAAAAGACCTCAAGAATGTTTGAGGTATGGAAGGTTGAAGATTGCTTAAAGCTGTAAGATCACAGCAGGCAGTGAATTCCACTTAGTATTTCTTAACTCAAATAGAACAGCTAATAATACCTGATACCTCTTAGGAAGAAACAGGTATGACTTCAAAACATCTGCATAATATAGACAACATCTAGGCAAGTGTATGCATGGGCACGTCTATGCATATCTACACATATTTACACACAAATGCAATTCCAAAATGCTCCAGTTTTCCCCAAACTTTTGTTGAGGTGTCTTTACCTGCACAAGTACTGGATGCTCTGGCCATTCCTGCAGTAGCCCATTTACTTCTTTAGCAAAATTATCAAGTACAGGTTGGCACTGCCGGACTTGCTGAATATTAGGATGCTGGTAGAAGTCATATGGGCCATCTTGCTGCAGCACAATATCTGAAGTTAATTCCTCAAAAAAGGTATTGTGAAGAAGAGTGCTAACTAGAAGTTGGCTTCCCAAAAGACAATCGTTCATTTCGGCACCTAGGAAGCAAAAA
The DNA here is from genome assembly GCF_013368605.1 of Nyctibius grandis. Classification (NCBI taxonomy): domain Eukaryota; kingdom Metazoa; phylum Chordata; class Aves; order Nyctibiiformes; family Nyctibiidae; genus Nyctibius; species Nyctibius grandis. Next base: position 89,609,134 of record NC_090658.1, on the reverse strand, counting down.
AAGGAAGACACACACGCTATTAATTCTTTTTTTTCAGCTGAAAAGAATAAGTTATTTATTTTTTTTTTCTGTATCCCAAGCCTTAGCATGTTATGTATTACAAGGATATAAGAATATGACACACATAAGCAAAGAGATGAGAGTATAGAAGAGACATACTGAAATATTGCTAGAAATCTTACCAATTAAAGGATAGAATTGTGACACCAGACATGCACCAGTCTGATAGCAGGAAATAAATGTACTGAAATAATGTTTGGCTTGATGAGAAGGCAGACTCTGTTGATACCACAGGGATCGAGCAAAGTTTAAGCACAACTGTTGATGAACCATCATTACTGTTTGCATAGAGCTCTTGGACAAAAGGGCTCTATCAACTTCTATCTGGTTTTCCAATGGATCTTCAGTTTCCATTTTTTCTTCTAGGCTTGGCTGAGTTGTGATATCTTCAAAGTCCTGCAAATTACACGATAATCAAATATCAATTCTAGTTTCTTCCTTTGATGCCTCAGCTCCCCACCTCCCTTTTTGCACTTTTTGGCATTGCAACAATATGCTAACAATTTGGAGCTGGCACTATATAGACACACTACCTACCTCACAGCTCACATATCAGTCTGAAACAGAACACAGGTGAATAGAACAATTAAGGGCATAACCACAGCAGGGAAGAGTGCCGTACAGTGAGCCCTGAGCTGCTGCCAGCTAAACTTCTTTCAGAAAAAGCAGCAGCAGTCATATCTGCTGATAAACCACCTCAGCGCTGTTTGGTCACTTGAAGATCATAGAATGATAGAATGGTTTGGGTTGGAAGGAACCTTCAAGATCATCTAGTTCCAACCACTCTGCCATGGGCAGGGACACCTTCCACTAGACCAGGCTGCTCAAAGCCCCAACCAGCCTGGCCTTAAACACTGCCAGGGAGGGGGCATCCACAGCTTCTCTGGGCAACCTGACCCAGTGTCTCACTACCCTCACAGTAAAGAATGTCTTTCTAATATCTAATCTAAATCTACCTTCTTTCAGTTTAAAACCATTACCACTCATCCTATCACTACATGCCCTTCCAAAAAGTCCCTCTCCAGCTATCTGAACTATTACATCCCAACAACTCACTGATGCACATAATTGTCTCATGCACTTCTGTATGCACAACATTGCTCGGTGAAGACACACTTCAAAAATCGTTTAGTAATGCAGGCCAGTCAAATCTGGAAAAAAGCATCTCACAGCTTTATTTCATCAAGGAGATTAGCCTTCTTCAGAGGTAATTAAACCTCAGCAGACCTCACTTGCTAAATGAATCAAACTCCAGAATTTTACAACAAATATTGTCATTCAGTAACTTGGAATTATTCAGCTGAACCACAGTACAGTTTGAGTCCAGAAGTTAATTCCAAAAAGTTTCTACAAGCATAAGGGAAAACAAACTAAAAGCACAGTACTTAATACCTTTCTGTAAAAATCTACCACACGTTCTTCTTTTGGCTGAAGGAAAAACTGCTTCATTCCTCGTGTCATTTTACTTACAGCACACCTTTTCAGGAGCTACTTCAGACATAATTTCTGTCAATTACAGTTGCTACCTTTTCGTGAAGGGGAAATCTCCTCCTGAATTCTTCTTCTTCCTCCTCCTCCTCACTCCGTCCTTTCCCATGACTTTTACTTCTGTACCTATACAGACTGCGTTCCATTGCCTCCCGCTCTTGGGCACGGCGTTCCTGTTCATCCCATTCATTTATAATTGCCTAAGGAAACACAAAGCAGCATGCTTTTACATAAGTTAATGTCTAAAATCACCTCATATTTCATCAAAGAGGTTCTTTGTTTCATCTTGTTTGGCTCTTTGCTCCTCTACAGTCTACAACAGTATAAATCAAAGCCATCTCACTTGAAGGAAGATTTGTAAATTGTCCTCTCAACAAACCAATGAGGAAAAAGCACAGAAAACATATGCAACAGAGTGCTTGGCCAAGTTCTAGCCTCCTTTCTGAACCATTTTATAAAGAAACTCTCTACAAAGTTTGTTTTTGTTTTTGTTTTGTTTTTTGTGGTTTTGGGTTTTGTTGGGTTTTTTAACAAAGAAATTCTTTGGTAACCATCACAGGCTATGATTTTATGCTGTGATACATCCAATCAAGTTAATCAAATATTTTAGTTTATGTTAAAATTATCTTTTATCAATTCAATGGAAAGAAAAAGAAAGTTTAAGAACATTATACTGACAGTTATCAAGGTAGAATCATAGAATGGCTTGGGTTGGAAAGGTCCTCCAAAGATCATCTAGTCCAACCCCCAGTCATGGGCAGGGACACCTTTCACTAGGCTAGGTTACTCAAAGCCCCATCCAACCTGGCCTTGAACACTTCCAGGGATGAGGCATCCACAACTTCTCTAAGCAACCTGTTCCAGCGTCTCACCACTCTCATTGTAAAAAATTTCTTCTTTATGTTCAATCTAAATGTACCCTCTTTCAGTTTAAAACCTTTGTGCCTTGTCCTATCACCACAAGCCTTTGTAAAGTCTCTTTCTGCCCTTCTTATAAGCCCCCTTTATATACTGAAAAGCCACAATAAGGTCTCCCCAGAGCATTCTCTTCTGCAGGCTGAACAAACCCAACTTTGTCAGCCTTTCTTCACAGGGGAGGTGTTCCATCCCTCTGATAAAGTGGATCTAGAGGAAGGCCACAAAAATTAACAGATCCATGTCTGTCTTGTACTGGGGACAAGGTAATTTAGTGCAAGAATCCTGGCCATTGGCATTCAGATCCTACCTGACACAGATGTCTAAAAAGCTTCAGAGATTTCTTGTCCATCTCTCCTCTGGATAGTATATGGCATCGAAGATGCAACAAAGCGTTCACGAAGAGCTGTTCCAGAGTTGGGCAAGGCTGCTCTGCTCCCTCAGATTCTACTTCAGAGTGCTTCAGAGAAAACTTTTTAAGTCCATGAAGGACCTCAACTGAATTCACCGAGCATAAAATTTCTGCACGAGCAAAGTAAGTGGGGAAGGCATGGCCAACAGAAGGAAATGTCAACAAAGAAGTGAGGAGGTTGGTCAGATCAGCTGGACGCACAAAACTTTTGAGCACTGCATAAGCTTCAGAAGCCACTAATCGCATGCCATGTTGCAACTGTAAGATGGCAGCTTGCAGCGGAATGATGACATCAGGGAATACAGCATACTCCTCTCCCAGGTGTTTCCTAAACTGATGGTGAGATTGTTGCCAAGATGCTTCTTCATTTAACAGGTTTTGTATTGCCTGGAGTGATTTAGGTCTTTCCCCACGGAGGAACTGCAGAAGGCGGGCTAAAAGATCTTGGACTGAAGAAACTCGTGCTATGCTGTTGATGTACTGGTGAGCCTCCTGGTATAAGCAATCATAGGGTGGAGCTGGAGGCCTGAAGGCCTTTTTTCTGGAAAGACTGCTTATTTGCTCCTTCATCCTTTGCATTCTTTCATGCAACAGTCTGTTGAGAAATAACATTGACCAGTTTAGACATATAAACGTATTTCATATAAACACATTTATATATATCTAACATAACAGTTAGATACGTAAAAAGATTCATCAGAAATATTCTGCTAGTTTGTGTGAAACAGCAAGTAAGGAGAAAACAAGAAGTGACACCCATATAACATGCACATGTACTTCTCTTTCCCCCCACCCCCACCCCACACCTCAAACTTCAATTGCTTTTTTGCTTGTTACCTGACAGCTCTGTAAGCATTAAGGAAAAAATAGTATTACTGGAAGCAACTGGTAAAACTCAGCCATTCAGAACTTGCTTTCAACAACTATTGTTCCCTTTAAGCAACAGCACATAACTATCAGATCCTCTTACTTGTATAATAATGAAAATGAAAACTTCCATTAATAGTGAAAAATCATGAATAACACCTAGTTTTTATCTCCATGTACAAGGAACACCTGGAAACCTGCACAAAGGAGAAATCTCTGTTCATTTAAAATTTTTCTCCTCAAGTTCCTCAGATCAAAAAAAACCAAACCCAACAATGGCTACAAATTCTGAATGTCAACAGTGTACCCTGTGTGGTAAGATATTTAATTCATCCATAGCACCATAGGCAAAGCTGTTGCTACAATACACATCTGGAGATCTCTACCCAGTACAAATCAGTCCAAGAACTTGGCAAAACAGCACTGGCATCTATTGAGGCCTTGAAGAGTTACAGTGATATATACACATTCCACCTCATTTCAATTTGTTGATAACACTGTCACACTTTAATGAAACTAGAATAATTTAGATGTATGGCTTTATTTTCACTTCTGGGCATAGCTTCAATTTTATCAAGATATGAAGGCCACTGCTTTAATTGTTGTATTTACAGCAGTACAAAGCGTGTACAGACAATTCCTTAGTTACTGCAAGTAAACAGAACATCTTCTGTATTTTTCTTTACCACCTCAATATGCAAATTGATACTTTCAAATCAGCAACACTTATTTCTACAGAAGAACACAAAAATTGTTAAGCTGTGGAGAAAAGCTTTGGAGCCCGAGCATCCAAAGATGAAGTTTCCAGTCTGAAAAATAAGAGTTAAGTGTCTAAGATGTTACCTGAGATGGGGATGAATATAGTTGCTGACTGCTTCATCTTCAATACTTTTTCCTGTATGCAACTGGGATGACAAATCATTTGTTTTCCATTCACACTGCAGCTGGTGTAACTACAAAGGAAAGAATAAGCCATTCTCTGAGATTCTGGTTTTGGTAACCAAGTAGGCTGTACTGGGTTTGCACAGCAAGGTTTTGGTAGCGGGGGGGCTACAGGAGTGGCTTCTGTGAGAAGCCATTAGAAGCTTCTCCTTTGTCCGACAGAGCCAATGCTGGTCATCTCCAAGACGGACCCGCTGCTGGCCAAGGCTGAGCCCATCAGCGACGGTGGTATCGCCTCTGTGTTAACACATTTAGGAAGGGGAAAAAGTTGCTGCGCAACAGCAGCTGGAAGAGAGGATTGAGAATATGTGAGAGAAACAACTCTGCAGACACCAAGGTCAGTGAAGCAGGGGGAGGAGGTGCTCCAGGCAGATGGGAGCAGAGATTCCCCTGCAGCCCGTCGTGAAGACCCCACACCAGAGCAGGTGGATGCCTGAAAGAGGCTGTGACCCCATAGGAAGTCCATGCTGGAGCAGGCTCCTGGCAGGACCTGTGGACCCATGGAAAGAGGAGCCCACGCTGGAGGAGGTTTGTTGGCAGAACTTGTGACCCCATGGGGGACCCATGCTGGAGCAGTCTGTTCCTGAAGGACTGAACCCCATGGAAGGGACCCACACTGGAGCAGTTTGTGAAGAGCTGCAGCCCATTGGAAGGACTCACATTGGAGAAGTTCGTGTAGGACTGTCTCCCATGGGAGGGACCCCACGCTGGAGCAGGGGAAGAGTGTGAGGAGTCCTCCCCATGAGGAGGAAGGAGCGGCAGAGACAACGTGTGATGAACTAACTGCAACCCCCATTCCTCATCCCCCTGCGCTGCTTGGGGGGTTGGAGGTAGAGAAATCGGGAGTGAAGTTGAACCTGGAAAGAAGCGGGGGGGGCTCATTACCCTACTCTGATTTGATTGGTAATAAATTAAACTAATTTCCCCAAGTTGAGTCTGTTTTGCCTGTGACAGTAATTGCTGAGTGATCTCCCCGTCCTTATCTCAACCCATGAGCCTTTCATTATATTTTTTCTCCCCTGTCCAGCTGAGGAGGGGGAGTGACAGAGCAGCTTTGGTGGGCACGTGGCATCCAGCCAGGGTCAACCCACCACAGTCCTTTTTGGTACCCAATGTGGGGCATGAGGAATGCGAGATAAGCATAGTAACTGGGAGAGGTAACAGGCAAAACATGGACTGAACACAACTAGAGAGTGAAGAGCAGAATGATTGTGGGGAATTTCTGCTGTAGTTGTAGTGAAGGGACAAGGGCTGGATTGAGTATAAATTCTCCACTTTCGTTTGGTGTCGTGATGACATTATTTTGATGTTGGTGTGGGGAATTCTTTTTGTTGATGCAAGTGAAGATTGTGAAGATTGTATGATGAATGTGTATTTTAATGAAAATTCTTAAATATGTGATTCACAGAGGACATTAAAAGAAGTTACAACTATATAGTTTAAAAATGACTAACGATATGCCCAAGAACACCCAAGCCAAACTCTTTTGCATTGATTTTATACATTACAGAGGTAAAAGACAACTCCACTCCACACTCACCTCTTCTTTTGTATACTTGAGCTTGTATTCTCTTTTAACAGCTGGATCAAACCTGGTCTGTGGAAGCCACACCTGGATCTGCACCAAACCAATATTCACCCAGAGGCTTCCTCGCCAAGCTGTCTCTGGTAAATCCTTAAGTCCTTCCCCAAAGAACTGCTGCAAGCAAGTGAGCAGGAGGAACAGGAATTCTTTAGGAAGTAACTCCTGATCAGTGATGATTCCAAGTATCTTGAGAAGGTACTCATAGGCAACAGGATCCTTGAGGTAGAGCTTCTCACAGCACTCCAAAAATTCCTCTTGAAGATCCACTGGAACCAGATCTACCAGGGCAGAGAGTTGTCTGCCTAGTATTATTCCTTGTAGTCTAGCATCTGTGTATCTGGAGGCAAATGAATGAAAAAAGTTTACACATGGTAATCAAACTTCTGTAACATGCCTGATTTAAACAATGTATATGTAGAAGAGAGGTCTTAATACCTAAAATCTGCTATTGAAGAGACAGCAAGGTTGGTCCACAGTGCTGTGCTGACTTCGTGAAGCTGCTGTGCTCTCTCCATCCATTCTCCCAGTGTCACATGGGATGATGACAGAACAGGAAGCCCACTCACATCCCACTGGCTTGTCTTGCTGCTGCTAGTTAGAATTTCAAAGAAGCACTTTGAGAAAACGGCTCGGGTCAAAATACCTGGGCCCTAAATTAAGAGATTAAGAGTTAGATTGTTCAGATGCAACTCGCACTGACTATGCTAGAACTTAAAGTATTGCTTTAGAAGGCTGCTGAATTATTTAATAAAAGAGTATTCAGCCTAGTTGTTTGATTAGGTCAGAAGAGACAAACCTTCATAGAACAGTTCATACGGGATTTAGAAAAGTTCTTTTCCTCTGTTGGAGGTAGCGGCCTCCAAGCCAACCAGTAGTCTGGGTCCGTGGTGAAAGTACTGCTCCAAAAGGATGCTAATGCAGCATTAAGTAGTTGAGACAACAGAACAGACATTTCCTCAGGCGATATCTAAGGAGAGATAAAATCCTAGAGCTGAGAATAATTTACAGGGAGCAAAAGAGAGTCAAGCGCATACACGCACAAAAAAAAAAAAAAAGAAGAATATGACACTGTTTTCAGTAGGGATAGTACAAGATATTCCTCAAGATGCTTTTCAAACTCAGATAGCGTTTGCTTGCATCTCTTCTCAACAAAAAAGTACACTTCCTGAGATCCGCACTGCCTCCTTCTGTCTGTGGAATACGCAGTGTGTTTGCAGAGCAAGTTTACACAATACAGCCTCTAGTCTACAACTGTGCTACCTTTTGTTAGGATACACAAGGTTGCATAAGCGTGAAACAGGTAAAGCCACTCAATATTCTGCTCCGAAGCGTTTCAAGGGAACTTGCTCGTTTACTGAACTTTGTGGGAACACAACCACCACTGTATCACAGCTAAATATGAACCAATCAGAATTTCTCTGACATATTTAATGCTCTACAGAAAACGCATCAAGTAACTGTCTCAGTCTATCTGATTTGCAACACAGGCCTAAAAAAAAATTTAGAGGTGTAGGAACATAGGCAAGTATTTTTCAGCATAAAATTACTTTGAATACATAGATACAACCAGGCTGGCACCTGCGATTCAATTTCCTGTTTTCCATTAGGTCACAAATGGATGAACGGAACAATGGTACCAAACTAGATCATACAGAACTATGTTATTTAAGACTTCGCTGTGTTTTATTTATGTTTTAATGTTGTGTTTTAATTACATTTCTTGCAGGCTCATAGTTAATAACCTTTCTTCTTAAAAGAAGGAACAACTATTGTCAGGCACAGGTAGAAAAACTGCATGTCAAAAATCTTACAGAGATATACCTATTTTGAAGAGTCTGTTGAAAACTTCTGCAAGACTAATTAAACTAAAACTTGTCCTTACCTCATTAAGGTGTAACAAGTGCCACAGTCCAGATAGCTGGTGAGAAGCAGCTGGTGTCAACTTCAGGGAAAAAGCTATAAGCTGAACTAGATCTGAACATATGCTTAGTTCTTGACTGCAGTTCTCCCTGTAGCAGGTAAAAGAAATACAATCTAAGTAATGCTTAAGTAGGGCATATGAAATAAATCATTTGAATAGTAAAACAAATCGAGAATGGCAGGTGAAGTCACAATAAAAAAGACTCCCTGAAAGGTTAAAATGACAGCATTTTAAACATTGGAGAAGAACAAGCACTCAATACTCAAAACACTTGCATCCTTCAAAGTTGTCAAAATCTAAATACAACAAAAGGGGGAAGAAGTGGCATCTTCTGCAGCCATAAGTTGCATGTTCAGCAAAACATACAAAACATTTGGAGACAAACTGTCTTCCAGCTTTATAGTTCTTGTGAAAATCAGAACTTAGCTGAATTCAAGAGTGAACCACTGATTCTAGGAGTCTCATTGCACAAAAAATTACTTTCACTGAAATTTATAAATTAAGATCTCTCTTTTAAGGAATGATAAACCAGTCAAAAAATACATACCCTTGGCTCCTTAAAACAACACTAACACTTCTTAAATTAGTAACATTAATTTAAACTACAAGTATATGTGTGTAGTTTACGCAAAAGGAAGCAAGCACCCTAGCGTACTTTCTCCATCACCAGGTCTAACTCAGTCTTTCTGCAGTAGCCCCCAGCAACATTGTGATAAACATCTTCATGTTAATTCCTAATCTGAAGGACTCTTCTATTTCAGTGAGAGGCAAATACTATGTATTTCCAAACGGAAAATACTATGTACCATTTACCACATAAAAGGTTTTAGTTTTCCTCTACCTATAATCCATTCTATCATTAATAAAGCAATTTCTGGAGTCTAATGTGTTTACTCCAAGGGGCTTGGACATCAGCATTCCTATATTTGCATCAAGAAAGTAAGTCAGACAAGAAGAAAACTACTTCCGCATTGTAACACTAAACTACTCCCTTTGCTGATATTTTTTATAGCTGCCCAGTGCAATTCTGCATGCAGACAAGCAGTGCATATGCATTTACATACATAAATATATATGAGTATGTGTGCACCACATACATATATATGCATATACACACAGCCATGTATATTAATATATACATACACACACAGATTTACATACAAATGTAAAGTACTGTAGGATTCTGAATCTCATGAACGGAATATGGGATTTCTTTCTCCAACCTTCTTCTTACCTTCTTGCACAAGACTTGGCCACATAATCTGCTGTCAGTTTGTACTGCCAGAGCATGCCTATGTACTCCATTGCAGGCCACAGCTGAACCCGACTGCAGAGCTGGTTTAACAAGGCAGGGTCTAACTGGTTAGAGATGGTATCTTCAGTAAACCTTTCTTCTGAATGACTATATATAACTCCTTCTGCTCTCAGTTGTGAATGTACAGCTTTCAAAAAAATCTTTAGTTGATCTGTTTGACAAAGCACAAGAGGCACATAAATATATGTACTATACTTCTTGCCAGTGAACATTTCACATCCTTTCCATTTGTATACAAAAAGGATGGAGATGGCAGAAATCATCCTGTTAGGCTTTTCAAAAGTGTTACCTACCCAGATTAACATCTTCTAAATGATTAGCTCTAACTATCAGGCCACCAGCTTGCAGCAATGCTTTCTTCATCTTCCATGCAGTGGCAGCAATTTTCAGACAGCACATTTTTTCCTGCCATCTACTTTCTCCAACGACCAATCTTAGCTCCAAGATGTTAAGTGGTTTGCTGAGAACTTTTAACTGAGAAAAACATTCCATGCCCAGTTTATCCTGGAAACATGAAAAAGATATTTGAACAAGTGGCAATTTGTTTCAGCAGTGCTAACAAAACAACAAACAATATCCGTGACCGCAGTCAGAACTAAGATTTCAAATTCACATGCACACGACTGAAGTACAAGTATATAAAAACCAATCTGCAACAACAACTTAACGATAACTCTTTTGTAGCGCTACTCAATACGGCAGGAAGACAGAAGTTAAAATAGTTGGCCACAGTTCCTCCTTGTCAAGTTTTTTTTTCTTCATGAAGAAACTACATACATTATGCAGACAAACAACACCTCAACATGGCAACTTACCTAAACTAAGGGCAATAAATACACCAATTAAGAAAAAACTCCAGAAGCTACTGTCACTTAAAAGAAATTGTCATTTTACACCTGCAATTTAAAAACATCTGGATGCCTAGAAAAACCTCCCAAAATTCTCAGTAGGCACTGAATGTTCTTTAAAGTCTCACAAAGTAACTACGTGCATTTTTGAATAGCTGAGTATCTTTGAGATAAGACCATAAAAACCTAGGTCTAATTACTGATCACCAACATGAGCAACCAACATGTCTACTTGAGCCCTGCTTTTAAAAAGGGAGTTACATTCTTTCGAAAATTTTACTGTAAGATATCTTTATTGAATGACACTAATTGGTGAAATAACTTAAGAAAAGAAAAAATGTCAGAGTTAAGAGGCTTTGTCGTAGTAAGTCACAAGGCAGCCCCATCCTATGCTGTATAAAAAGGACACATTCTATTCTATGTACACATATGTTCACTAAATAAGCAAGTGGCATATTCACAAATCTCCAGAACAGAGCACGTGGTAATATTTTTACATTTGTCCACCACCCTGTATTAAAAAACTGCTAACTATAGAAAGCATAATTAACAGCAGAAATGCTATCTGGATAACTGATATACTTCACAAAAAAGATGTACATTAACATATGCTGAAATTGCTTTTTTAATCAATCTAACAGTCCAAAAGAAATATATTTTTGCTGGCCTGGAAAGCAAGTGCTAAAAATCTTTACGATTATTTTAAAGCATATTTGGACATCACTGGAAATACAAATCTTTTGCAAACAGAGTACTAATACCTTAAAAGGAAGAGGTCTTCCTAGAGACTTCTGTAATAACTTCATATTGGCAGAAATACCAGCAGGATTGGCCAAGCAGCTCTGAATCTGCTGTGAAACAGACTGAATTTCCTTGGAAACCCTTGGAGATTAAAAAAAAAAAAGAAAAGCCCACACAGTTAACTCAGAATTTGAGAAAAAAGGCAAAAGGACACACAAGAGAGGACAGCCCCTTCTCTTAACCTTCCACTAAAGGGGCAACCTAACTTTAAAGTGCAGAAAATGGGTAAAAATTCTCAATGGTCGTTTGGGCAAGAAGCAGCCCAATGCTAACAAACCTGAATTTTAAAAATGAACAGCTATGTAATACACTGCACTTGCATCACTAATAGAACACAACTTGGGACACTAACAGCAAACAATGTTAATTAGCTATAGTACTAACTAAAGGGTAATTTTATACAACCATTTAACAGAAACACAAATCAAAGCCACTCACTTGTGCTGGTCTGATCCAATAAGCATCTGAGGAATTCTGTCAATTAGATGCTTCATAACCCAGTGCCAGTGCAGAGACAGAAGTGACAACCCTGGCGAATCCACTGTCAGTGTGTCAGAGACTGCCCAGAACCGGTCACGCCACAGCAAGCTGTATAAAATCTAACAACAAGCCAAAAAGGTTACAGCTTTCCCACTGCTGAGCCCTGAATGTTAAAGAACACTTTGTACTTCAAGCAAGAGAAAAATGCAAAAATATGCTAATTTCCATTAATTTTAGAATCGCGCAATGCTTTATACTTAGTGGTACACAACTAGCACTCAACTACATGTTTTCAACTATATGTTTTCTAAAAATACCACACGGCTCTGTTGGCAGGTGGAACCACACAAGTCAAAAACAAGTAAGCCCTGCACCAAGTCTACAATGTCATTGTCAGATTTCAACAAAATGATCTTCATGCTCTGAAAAGGGAGAGGGAGAAGTGAACCACCCCTGTGACATGCATGTCAGAAGTCCAGGTTCAAATATCTTTATCTGAGATGGATGTGGATACTCCCTTTATCATTAGTGGAGAGAAACAGGCACTTCTATGGCACACTGGGTATCTAGGTTCCAGGTGTGTACGTTTAGGTAAGATAATTCCCACCCTGAGTATGTGCAGGCTGAAAAACTACATTGCACACAGAAGAAATGATAAGACAGAGCACAAATAGAGCCACCGAAATAAACATATTTGACTGGTGTCAGGCATATTCTGAATACCAATAGAAACACTGTGGTTTATTTCATGGTCCCTGAAAATAAAAACAGTGTTCTGCACACTGTCTAATTTCACTAACTTCCATAAATGCACTGTGAAAAGTCTACTCACATCATGCATGTCATCATCACTTAAGGCCATCTGAGTAGACTTCACCCAGTGAAATGCAAATGCATCCCAAAGTTCAAAGAAAGGAGCAAGGTTGACCACGATTGCATGAGGAAGGCAGTTGTAACTTCCTGGATCTGAGGTTTGGGGAAGAGGGAAAGAAAGGGAGAGACTGAATATTCCAGCCACATAACATGACAAATAAGGGTCGATTTCTGATCACGAGATCCTCTCTGTGGTGGGGGAAAAAAACCCCAAAAATATCTAAGAATCAAAGTAACAAAAAGTATTCCTTTACCATTTGCACAATTCTCTATTACCTCTATGCATTTAATAAAAAAAAAAAAATCCAGAAGGAAGAAAACATTGATCAATTGCTTCTATGCAACATGCTAACTAAATTTTTCCACTTTGTTTTAGGAGTAAACATCCTAATTACAAAAAACAATAAAGAGGATTAGAACAAAAACACAACTGAAGAACTTGGCTATTCTTACTAGCTAAAGACAAAACACAATTCCAATTTCTCTCCACCATCTTTCTAAAGTTTAGATAATCAAGTGAGAAATTACATCCAGTCACTACCTAGTAAAGGCTGGACATAAATTAGATATACCGTATGCTGTGGCATTTAAGAATAATGTGTTACATATCATATTAGTACTCACACGACTGCTTTACATTCACACAATCTTCCTTCGCACATTCAGGACACACCACGTTTAAAGTACACATTTCATAACCGTGCAAATTAACCGTATTTCAAATTGACCACAGAACCGAAAGGAACAGTGAAAATCAACCCACCTTTGCGGAAATCTAGAGACATTCTTAAGACACTATTTCTTGGCTTCTTGCTGGTAATCAAATTCTTCTCAGTGTAGCTTCTTTTTTCTCGGTCAAGAAATAAGACTGCCCTGAATTAAAAATAAAGTTGTTAGAAATCCAGTACCATTTTAAAGCCTCTACCTTATGAGGATGGTGAATTACAAAGCGACATTTGATATTTCACTCTATTATGAAACGAGAATCAAGTGCAGCATAACTAATTGCTTGAATACGGTTTCTGCAGAAGCAAGCTTCACAAAAAGCAGATTCCTGACTTCAGCAATCACCAGGAAGGAAAAAAGAGTGAGCTACTAAGCAGACGCAACACCACCACCTGTAAGGTATGTGAGCAACTGTTTCCTTATACTGTAACTGCAAAAACTCTGTACTTTTTGCTCTTATTAGGAAAAGCATTCCAAATCCAAAAGCAGAGCAACTATTTAAGTTTTATGTCACAGAGATTGCACACTGCTGCTTCTGCCTCTTTTATGCTTTATCCCACAGTTCTGATTTGTCCTTGAAGTACTCCAGCCTATATGGAATGTTGGGAGCCGTGCTCCCTACGTTAAGTGACTGGTTTTAGTCTGCATCTACAGAAAACAGAAACAGAGTTTAAATACCTGTACGAAACCTCTACCTAGTATTTTAGATCACATCTATCAAAATGTAAAAACATACTTGGCAGATACCACAAGTGTTTATACAGCACTCATTACAGTCATCGGGCAATCTTCACAAGCTTTTTTAGTAACCCACCGATTTGCTACAGACTTCAAAAGGATTAGAAGCTGATCTGTGTGTTCCATTTCTGTATCAAAGTTCATAGAATTTCTAATGATATCCAACAACTGCATATTCCATCTTGGGTCCAGAGGCATCACATGTTCATCTGGGAAGGTAGACAAGACAAGACAGGACAGCAGGGGAAACAGCATTCAGTGAAAGACTTTCCTTGATCCCTCTGCCTATGAAAGAACATTAGGGAAAAAGAAGGAAGTCTAAGAGGAAGGCAGAGTCTTAAGCTCACTCACTCCAGATATCCAAACAGAAAAGCATTAAGTTGGCTGCAGGTTCTGTAAAACAGAACAATGAAAGTAAATTAACCAGTGGTCAGAATACCCAAAAAGACCGCCTGGAAACTCAAATTCAACTCCCTTTTCCTTCACAGTCCAGGCAAGACAGCTAGGACCATCCATAAAAGGTCCAGTATCACTGTACGCAGCTTTCATGCACCTAACAAGCTTGAACAGGAAACGACAGGCCTGAGCTCCCTGTAAAACACCAAGGGAAAATTACAGGCCTCAACATAGGTTTCAGATGGGCCAACACAACAAACGCTGGGGAAAAATATGATGCCTAAACCATCCAGTCAGAAAGGCAGTAGATATATGCATCACTCTTAAGAACACTGCTTAACTCTGAGCTGTAGGAATACACCTGGGTCACAGAGACACAGTCAGGACTCATAGTCATAGCACTCATACCTGATTTGCATACGATGAATGCATTTAATTGCCATATTTGCAGTTCTAGACAGTAAGAATAGCTTTGTTGTTATTTCTTTTGCAACAAAAGAAACGTATAGTTAGAATTTAGCCTTTGTTTTGTTACACACATTTCCTAAGAAGGGTTGCAGTATGTTCAGAGAACAAATAAAGGAAGCACCAATGTCTTATATAAATTTTTTTCAGAAGTACCTGTCATAGTTGGCTGTAGCAACTTGATCATGTTACTGACTCCAGACGAGAGAGGACTGGCATAGAAACGACCAAGGGCTACTGCACCTGCGTCCAGCTGAATCCGCACTGGATCTGTAGGTGAAGGGGAGAGAACATAGGTGGAAAAGAGCATTTAGTACAAATAAATAAAAATAACTTCAACTGAGCCAGCACAAGCAGCCTGGATCTCATCTGTACATGCACTCTGGTTGCTCTTATTTTGTATTAGTGCCAAGAGGTCTTAAAAGCAGTCAGAATATCATGGCCAAATAGATAAATCCAGTAAAGAGTTCTAGTTAAATTGGTGATACTTCATGTATGCTATTAAAAACATGTTTTTTTAAAATCCGTGAGTTTATACCTTCAAATCTTCCTCCCAGTACATTTATTTTTGATTTTTTTTGTCCCAATGAAAAAAAAAAAATCACATAAGAGCATACCTGTAATTAAACTAACTTTCTAGATATTTTCTAGTTTATAGACACACCTGCCTGGACACCAAGATCAAGGGCAAGCAATCCCATTTATGCAAGGAGAAGAGTCTGAAATTTCACACCACACAAGGAAGCTAAGTGTGTGAATTATTTGGACTAATGCCTGACTAAATTCTCCACGAGTTTAATGCGATCAATGTAATTAAACAATGAATACCTCATCTCAGCTGCTATCCTGAATGTTCAGACAACACAGCTTCAGGAAATATCAGTTCTGCAGTTTCCTGGCTTTCTAACCATTTGTATTTTAACAGCGAATATACAGAAGGCATTTTACTGCTTTTACTATCACTATAAAAAAATAGTGAAGAGAAAGGCATTTGCTCACATAGACCAAGAGGTATCAAAAAATAACTGTAATTCAGAAGCAGTACAAGTTACATGCATGCTTGAATAATAAAAGACAATGTTTAGCTCAAAGTCTCCTGTTATACCCAATATGCACAACCTGTTTCTGTCTCTTCCTGGAGCCTCAGTCCCCTTGATTTAATGTGGATAGTTAGGAACCTTCATACCATATTATTTGAATGGTCTGGATCTTTTCATAGAAGAATTACAATTTGTGAAAATATAATAAACCAGCCCTTATGCAAAAGAGAAAGTTTAATTACATACCAAGCACCTGTGGCAGATTTTTGGCTAAGGAATTAAGCCATTTAACTCTCAATGTCCAATCCTGACTGGTTGCCTTTTCTATGAACAATTTCACTGAAGCCTGGAGAACTTCCATTTGATCCATCCAGTCTGCATCTACCTCAACAGCACTGAATTTGAGACTCTCGGGATTAGTGGACTGCATAATTTTTTGAAGATCTTGCAGAGTCAGTGGTGATGTCCTGAAACACAAACAAGTAAAGTCCAGCAATCAAGGGCTCGAACTGCCAGTTCCATGAAAGAACGTATTTTGCAAGTCAAGCTACTCAGCATGCAACCATCTCCAGGTAAGAAGGTGGCGATGCAATCATCTCTCCTCTTTATTTAGCTCTAAAGCCAGTTTCCAACTTCAAATAAGTTTGGGGTGTCTACAGTTTGGAACTCACTATTGTCAAAAATTCATGCAGTGCCAGAAGTGAATATGCACAGCATTTCACTGAGAAATTGTAATTGATTTGTGCACCAGAATGATATGTGAAGGTAAGTTAAAAAAGACAAAGATAAAAAAAAAAACAGCAGTTGCTACAGTTTTACAATTTCAATATTATATCTTAGTACTAACTTCTACAGCTTGTTCTTTCACTGGAAGCAAACCACAGCACCTGTCCACTGTAGGTCACTAAGCAAATCAGGCAGGCAGGCAGATTTTGCACCAGTGTTGTGAAAACAACAGTTATATTGCTCAAGAAATCATTAAAATATTTCTTGCATATGGCCCCTGCACATGAGACTTCTTTCAAACAGCTCTGTTTGAAGGAGGGATTTTTTTTTCACCTGAAGCTACTGAACCTAAAATAACTGATGAATAATTGTTTACATGAAAGCAGGAACTACAGAGGATCATTAGTGTATTTAAAACTAATTAAATACTCATTTTTTTTAAAGCTCAGAAGGAAACTGAAGGAAGAGGTTTTTGGGGCTCTTATTACCTTGTAAACCCTGCGTTTGCATTCACATTTTCTGCTAAATGCCTTCTAACTCAACTCAAAATGGGTCAAATGTACTTATTGAAGATTGAATAGAGTCAAGTATTTTGGACTGAAGAATAAACCAGTAATTAGTTAAACTTGTATTTGTACTGGTTGCATGGAAAGGTAACAGGAGCCTTAGTTACAGAGAGTGACTACCACAGTCTCTACCCACACAATTTGCTCAGGTAAAAAGTTTGCAGAGAACAATGACGTGCCACCAGTATTTCACACCTATCTTGTTTCTTACTCATTTATTAGACAAAAAAGTGTTTCTTGCCTACCTGTAGTTTTTAAGGTTTAGTCTATTCAGACAATACATCAGGACCTGTGCATCACTCCGGACTGTTGAAAGAAGTGAGTCTTCAGCTGCAAACACACCTGTAGGTAGGGAGTCTGGCCACAATCCCATTGCTAGCAAAGAGTCACCCCAAGTTTCATGCGAAGCCAGAGATGAAGCATGCTTTGTAACCAATTCTAACACAAGCTACAACAAACAACCAAAGAGCACTTTAGAATCATATTCAAACATGTATTCAAGTACAATAGAGCTCAGGGAAATCTTTAATTGCACATATTTATTATGAAATCATTAGAAACCAAATGTTGTACAAATACTACGTAAACTACACGATAAAAGTATCAAAACATTCCAACCATAAGTGAAATAACATACTGTACAGTTTAAAATAGGAAGTGAATATTGCTACCGCCAGATGACAGTGTGCACAGTGTTTCACGGCTATAGACTAATCAGTATTAATATCCCAAAGTCTCATCTGAAGCTGTTAAAAAACGAGTAAGCCTCAGAGTCCATCTGGGATATTCTCTGGCTCCCTCATGCTGCAAAAGAGTGAGCCACTATCTACGAAATGTCCGATAAACCATACTTATCCCCTGGGGAATATCTCAACAAGCACATCTCAGATTGACAGCCTTTATGCAACTCTCACTCTGACCTCTGTCTCCAGTAGCACACCACCAGGCTGAGAAAACATGTCATGAAAGGGCAGGTGACAGCTGAAGTTCACTGTACTTCATCATTCAATATCAAAAAAAAACAACTTCTGGAGCTTCAACTGATCTGCTAGAGTAATTTACATGCAGAACTGTACTGGAGCCAAAAAAGGCTCAGAATCTAAAAGATACAGAAAATGTCCCAATGCTGCTTAACTCCTCCTCTTCATCATCTGACAGATGCCTGAGAGGATGTTTGAAATTGTTTGGTTCATCTCTCCAAGAGCACCATCTTCATGAACCCCTTGCTCAGGCACTTAGGAAACAGAGGATCTCAAATACTAGCCTCATGAAATGATATTTTTCACCTATCTAGATGATGTAAGAAAAGCTTTCAAATACAGGACTTTTACCTTTTGGTTAATCTGCAGTTGTTGTGAGCAGCCATAAACTTCCCAACAGGCTCTGTAAAAAGACTTTGCTAATCCAAGGCCTCTTTGTATCTGCTGCACAATTAACACAGCAGCCTGAAGCAAAGGTGACAAAGATGACACAGAACCTGAAAGATACACAGCATTTAGGGTGATACGAATGTTTAGTAATTGTCAGCCCTTCAGCCCTGTGAGGACAAACACCGCTTTAGACCCTGAGGAAGATCCTAAACAAATGAATCCTACTGGGTCTTGAAAATTGAATGGGGTCTTCCCAAGGTTAATAAGAAAATTTGACAAGACTGTAAATAACAAGTAACCAGCTCAAAATAAGACATCAAGCAGCTGAGATGAATGAAACTCAGTGTCATCTTGCTCCAAAGAACAACTTGAATAGGCCTTGTGCAAACCCTCTATTTCGCTGACTTGCAAAATAGAGTATTATTGCACTTAGAATATATTGCCTTCCCTATAGCAACAGACAACTGACACTTGCCAGTGTCTAATATCTGCTTACAAAGCACTCCAGTTACCATCTTTTTATGATTTGGGCCTACTTCTTGAGAATACAAAAACCAACCTGATCATACTTTTATGCCTTTATGTATATCAGGACATACACAATAAAATAACCAAGCTTTTAATATTAAGAGTTAATCGAAATACATGTAGTGGGCCCAGATTGTTAACAAATATTGAACAGACTTTTCTTACCTGCTACTGCTGCCTTCATTTCTGAATGCACAGCCATAAGTGCATCACAGATGCTGTCTCCCACTAAACCCAAACCATGCAGGAGTAACTTCAAATCCAGATTGTCCAATACATTTCCATCATTCTCCCCAGGAATGTAAATTTCAATCCCACGATTCCGCATGGCTCTGGATATTTCCCCATGAACAGGATCCATGGAAAGGAAAAGCCTGTTGGATATTAAAATAGAATAGTTCAGTTGGAAGGTACCTACAACAATCATCTAGTCCAACCGCCTTACATTCTTAAGATGTAATTTAGGGCTTTAAACTCGCACTCCGGAACCAACAAATCTGCTCTTCCATAAAGTAAATTAATCTTCATAAAAATGGGGACATCGATATCTAGAAAGCCAGAGACATCTACTGACTTCAAATGAGAAATCTGTATGAGTAATTATACTTTGAAATTAGCCACAGATATATTGCATGATTTTTAACTCAGTTATAAGTGAGCTATGTCTATTTTATCATTTGCCTACTTACAAAAAAAAAGTTAAACTATGCCTCTGAGCTATAAAGAAGACTTTTAAAAATCTTACCAACGGCTTCAGATAAATTTGTGCTATCTAAAAGCCAAAGTATCCAACACCAAAGTAGTTACTGCTATCAGTAGCCATCTCTCAAAAGCAAGGAGGAAGAAAAACTTCTGAGATAGAATTCAGCAAAAACAGGTTTCTGACAGCCAAAGATCTTGTTTCCAATTCAGAGCAATCAGAGCATATCAGTCCCAATATTATTTTCAGGAATTTATAAAAGGTAGGAATTACACAGAATATTCTGTATGTTCTCTTCCCATCTCCGTCAGAGACTACTTCGGGTTTGAGAGAATACAGGCTGGTTTGTTTTGGTTTGTTTTTTTTTTAAGTTCTGTCACTGCAGGAAACTCAACTTTATGGATGGGATGGAAAAAGCTGGGAAGAAAATTATGTCCATATACCAGCTTTCATTACCAACATATCTGAATACTTAATCTTCAACACATGTATCCTCAACTCCATTACAGTGAGGCAGGTAAGTGCTGAAATCCTAAATTAGAAATAAAGAATCAAGGCAGAGGTATACTGCTATGAATTTTCCAGTGTAACAGTCTGTGCTGCAATAGGGATACAAAGCCAAGCCTCTTAAGGTCTCTATCATATCTCATCACAGTGCAGTTTTCTTCCTTGCCAGACAGACAGTGTCACTACAGTACATGGCAAACTGAACAGCATTCAAAATACCAGAAGACTGGCTCACAGCTGACAGGTTTTTTTTCCAAACCTGCTATTTGGTATGAAAAAAAGGGAGAAAAAAAAAAAAAAGGAGAAAAGCAAAGCACCTGAAGTTTGGATGAGGAGCTATTGTAGGAATCGTGCCATCTATCACACCTCTCTCACTCATGGTAAGAACGCCTCCTGGTTCAAGTAAAGCATTCAAGCGGTCCAGCACAGAAGGGCTACATTCAAAAGAAATTTATATGGTTACAAAAAGGTAACAATTTGATCCCTTTATGATCTGAAATCAAAATGGTACCAGTCTTAAGCAAAAAGCCGAACAGCTAATTATGTTAAAAGGTAACAGGAAAACTATCAACGGCTAAGCTGTCTAGGAAGGACGACACTCTTCCAGAAAATTTAAGCTACTGCTCCCATATATTGTTATCAAATGCAAAATGTTCAGTTTTGAATCATACAGTAAGAGGCACAGTAAATTAGGGAGGTTAAGGGATTTACTCAGTGAAACAAGGCCACTAAAATCTCTTACTTGCAGAAGTTAACATTGTCCATCAATAGCCAGTCTCCAGACTGCAGGGCCTGAATCAACATCCCATCCACCCACTCAAAAGTGCCATGGCTGTTACGGTCAGCAGCCTGGGCCTGCTGCAGCTTGAAACGCCGGAACTCTTCTACCAGGTGAGCAAACTCTGAAAGGAAGTGTATCTTACATCAAGACTTACATTACTGAGGTAGCTTCCTGTTTCATTCAAGAAAAATAGTAGTTATCTTGTTAATAAACATACATGCTTCCTACTTTTTAGGGGAACATAACAGCAGAGACTCCCAACTCTTTAAGTAGCCTCCCACGGGCAAAATCCACAAGGACAAAATCCATGAGGACACACAGGGTTTGCGAGCAGAGAGAAATATAAACTAGGCTGACACTTTTTCTCCATCCCTTCTCCCCCATTAGATGAAGTTTGATGGATATTAATGTCATATTTTAGACAATGATTTAGGGGGGAAAAAAAAAAAAAAAAAAAAGAAAAAACAACCCATACATTATTCTGCTGACATTTGTGAAGCTCAGCTGATTAATGCTTCAGAGAACAAATACAAGAATAGAATATCCAAATTCCCTTTCTTAGGAATACAAGATAAGAGCTGTATTGAATCACATGTTGAGTAGTTCAGTCTAGGAAAATTTCAGTGTGGACTACTGATCACTACCAGATGTAACTACACAAAAAATAAACCTGAAGAAGCATCATCAATGTAACTTTTTCAGAAGCTAGGCTGTTACTTAAATAGTATGAAGCAACAGTACTGACTACAAAAAACCTGTAAAACACTCCCAAGTTTTCTCAAGCGCTCAGTGCAGATTTATATATTTCTCATATTTTCTTCAGAGGAATATACAGTCTTACTTCAAATCACCCACCATACATACCTGCTTTCGAGTAAGAATTTATTTTGTTGTTTAGTCGCTGGATAAGTACAAGTATTCCCTCCAGTTTGTTCACTAATTCAGCTGTAACACTTCTACCTCCTTCACCCAGAGATTTGGGTTTGTAATTCAGGATGAAATTGCTCCAAGCACGCAGCACAAGTTCAGCATCATCTGCACAAATTTCTGTCAGGAGAAGACCGTCCCTTACTAGCGTGCTCACAGCATTTTCCACTTTTTCCAACAGGCGTTGCCACGGCCTATTGATATCAACCTGCAAACATGCCATTGTGGAGTTAGTTCATCCAGAAGACTGTGGTGCCTAAAGCTCCATTTGGTGCTTAAACACTAAGATCACAGTGCACTGGCCACTGTTAGGTAGGAAGGAGAAATATTGCCATATTACCAAAACATTATTTACCTGTTCAAATCCACCCAGGAGTTCAGTTGTATCCATCGCACTGTTCATTGCCATGATTTTTAGCCGATGGCCGGTTAGATGGGCCAGCAGCTCAACAAGACTGGTTTTGCCAACAGCTGCTGGGCCCACCAGGATTACCATCCAGCTCATGTGCACACATTTCATTATAGACTCGAGGATCCGCAGTGAATGATGCAGAAGTGAGAGACTTCTGGTAGGACGAGGAATGTAGTTGCCACGAGAAAGAACTGAATAACCAATCTGGAAGGGATGAGAGACACATTGGTGAGTAATCAAAGAGGCAAATGGGAGCTCAGCTGTGCAAGTTGCTGCCTTCTCTCTCCACTCATAAATCCTCTTGTCAAGAGCTTACCTGAACATTATACGGAGTGATGTGAAACTCCCTGGTTCCTGTATACACATCAGCCTCCTGGCCAAAAATGTCTCTAAACATAGATATAACCTAAAACAGTTGAAAGAGCAAAAAAGAGACTTATCAGTCTTAAGTTACCCATTATTCTAAAGATTTACTTCTAAAGTAGCATTCCCTCTCGGCTTCACAGCCATGTGATAGTAACTAACACAGTTTAATCACAAGCATAATTTAATTCAAAATGCAGCAAGTGATTAAAGTGAGTGTGAGCTACCCACAGCAACCCCTTCACTAACCACACTTTCCTGCAACTTGAAATACTGTAAGTAATGTTTCTCTTTAACAAGATACTGGGAAAGAAGTCACTCCATAAATAAGCTCTTTGATAACACACAAAAAACCAATACTACTACAGGAAGGGGAAGGTAAACCCATGAGAAAAATATCCAGTCACATTGAGTAACTTTAGTGTCACTATCTAATCGACTTGTAGTTTAATACCATTTAAATGTTGTGAAATTAGACAAAAGCAAAGGATTTCTAGGAAAGAGAGGGATAAGAAGGTGGCAAAGGTGAAATAACAACTGCAACGAGTGTGTTTTATTAGAGGAACCTTAAGTAGTGAGTTTACCAGAACCAGGGGAGCAATTTGACAGGCAGATGAAAGAAACGACAGATAAATAAAAGTCAATAAAAGAAATCCAAAACATGCTAGCAGGAAAGGGCAGAATTACGGGACGTTATTTTTACTTACTGTACTGACACAAATGCTTTTTAACCATAACATTAAGAACATATCCATATCTCAGTGCTATTTCTCTGCTCCCTATCTCCTCTTTCCTCACAAATATGCATGCAACCCATGCCACTTCTATGAGAACATTATTATTTAATACAGAACCACACAAGAATATGTTGTGTTTTGCTCTAAGTCATTTGTTATTCTACTTGCCTTCACTTACACCACCTTTCTGCTTTTATACTAGTAGGTAATTAAATTGATATTTTAAAGGACAAAGGGAGCAGGTACATGTGTTAAATCCGAAACTCCAAACAAAGCTATTTTTCTTTTGTAAGAGGTAACATCTATGAAGGAATTGCAAAGCATCTTCAAATTTACATCTGGATTTCTAGAAATACTTCCTGACAATCTGAAGAGCAAGGAAGGAGAACACACAGCTTACCTGTTCTTTGTCTTCTCTGGTTCTCATTCTTTCTCCATATACCAAAAATACATGCTGGCCTGGATCATAACATCCTGGTGACTGGTCAGCAAGCATAAGCTGGCACCAGCGGAAAAGATCACGTAAGTTGAATTCCCAGGGTCCTCCTTTCTGTCCCCACTTTTTTTCAGCCATTACTTCTCTGTCAATCTGGAAAAAGTAGAAATAAAAAAAAAAAAAGTCTTTTATTCCATCCATGTGCTGGTCTTCAAGTATTTTAAAAAACTCTACTGAACTTCTGCCTTTGGCACTGCTTACAAGACAGACGACAACAGAAAGAGCAAGCTGTGTTCACTTTTCTGAAGATGTCAGAAACTAAAGCTTGATTTAGTTTGTTTCTCCTCTACTAATTCTCTAACATTCAGTTCAATTTTCGTTTTTCCTCTTGCACTCTGAGTATTCAGTAAGATGCTGCCATGAAAGATTTTATGTAAGGCCACAGAATACTACTTTGTCTTAATGTTACTACACTATTTTTTTTTGTTTAATGAGATGAAGATTACACACAATTTCAGAAGCATGACCATAAATAGAATTCTTACTGAGAATTTCATTTCCTGCACTTTGTGCAAAATGGCAGTATTTAAGCCACAAAATAGCTAGTAAGTTGATGCCTTGTAATTAATGCTTGTCGAAAACCTTTTATATTAGCAGAATTTTAGATCTGAGCATCTCTGAGTCTCAGTGTTCCAGAAGAATGCCACATATCCCTAAAAGCTTCTGCTTCTGTAAAGATCAGATGCTGCTTTCACTAACAACATCCCATAATAAAGAGCAGAACAAAAATTCAGGCCAGAAACAGAAATAACACATTTCAGTTCTTGCTAAGATATAGCTCATTTTGTTTGTGCTTCAAGAATGAGCCATATGTGTGGAAAAACATTTTCTCAACTCACTTCACCAAGCTACCAAACCATAATTGTTTCCACCTTTTGTAGAACAAAGCCTTTTTCATATACGTATATATACATCTTATCTTCTGGGAAAAATAATGCCTCTTCAGTTATCAACTAAGTATCTGATCGTAGTGGTAAAAGAATTCAGGTGGGTTTTAGTGGTGTTATTCGTTTTCTTCTGCATATATTTCCATTCCTCTTTTTCACACATGCACTTCTATAAAGATGCTCGGAAATGTAACATGCTACTTTATTTTTTTAATCTTACTGCATTCTGCCTAACTCTATACAAAAGAAATTAAAATATGTATTTACCTGGTTATTGAAAGCAACCATTTTAGCAATAATACTTTTATCAATAGCAGGAAAGAGCGTATTCCCAATAAACTCCATATCTTCTGCTAACAGTGGATCAACATACACCTGTAGAATCAAGAGCATTCTGAGTGTTCATATAGGCAGAAAACTACAAGAGAGGATCATGACATAGTTTAAACCAAACAAATAAGCTTGCCTGTGTAAATCTATTAAGAAAGGACTTGGGCAGACCCTTTCTTCCACCTCCTTGTCTGTACGGATTCTGGCATCCAAAAATCTTAGTCTTCTTGTGCTGTACATGAAAATTCATTCCCAATTCTGGAACATAAATTTCTGCTCTGTGGTCAAAGCATGCGTTTAGCCCCTCTAATACAGACTGAGAAGCCAGATTCAACTGAGGAAAGAAGTAACGATACAATATTAATGCTCCACAAAACACTTTAGCATAATCTCTAGTTTAATAGGCTGGGATACACAGAAGGTAAAATTCAATTTCCTTTGAAGTTCCAGCACTATTACATGTTATTACCTCCAGATAAACTTACTACAATGGAACGACAAAACTATAACTAACAGTTTTCCTGATGTATACTTGCTATTTGTACTTTGTTTTCACCATGATAACAAAATAATTCTTCATTGTAAAATCTGCATGTTCAAGATGTTTCTTCTGAACTCATGTTCACACTTTTATGACATCCAGAGTGTTTTGTCTGCTTGTTTGTTTTTCAAATGAAGGCAGTCTGGGTTATTTAAGTATCATGGTTGTTTAAAGTAGTATTTAGGAAAAAAAGGCATACAAACAGCTAAAGAATTCAAGATTTTGCATTCTGCAATAATTAGAATGTGTGTTGTCAATAAGTGACCTCTATGCATGCATATACTTCAAAGCACTTACTTCTTGGTATATGAACTTGGTGGTGGCAGGATAGTTTATACTGGTAAAATGGAACTCTTCTTGATCTCAATTAAATCAGTACCCAACATAGTGTATTCAACCCAGCAAAAGGCCTTTGATTTCCGTGAAACTATATCCATATAAGAGCATGTGTACCAAAACTTGTTGACATTCTTCCCAAAACCTTTCAAATATAAATCAAAGCTACCCTTGGTTTTCTGCAGTAATTTAGGCTGGGATTCAATCCTTGTTCCCTTGTCTAAAAGAAGTCTAGTCAAAGCTCATCTTTTACAGTCCCTCTATGGAGGGCCAATGGGCAGAGGGACTTAGTAGAGAGATACTAATTTTCTCTTAAGCAGAATGATCACTTTCAATGAGGCACTACATGCACATAACTAAAATTAAGCAAAATCTATTTCATTCATCAACCCTCAAAGGTATTTATCCTACATGCCAAATCATCACCTTTGCTCTTCCAGAATATTCCATTTTATTTGTTCCCCAAACTCAAATTTACCTCATCTAATACAATCCAGTGTCCAGCCTTTAATGCTGCTAGTAGTGGTCCATCACGCCAGGCAAATTCTCCTCCCTTCCCACCTTCAACAGGCAAGTCTGTCCCAAACAAGTCTGTCACATCCTTTGGGAGTAGAGAAAGGGGGGGATTTACAAAACTCCACAAAAGTTCATAAACAACCTTTGTTAAACTTCACCTCACATTTTCTCCCTTCCCTATAAATAGAGCTAAAATGTAGGTATTAAATTTCAGTAATTGCAAGCTGCTAAAAGCTTTTCCATGATAGGACTCCAGTGACCAGCTACTGTATTTAACAACAAAAAAAAATAAATTAGAACAGAAAAGCTAAAAAGCCTTAAAGCTGTTTTCAAGTAACTTCCCAGAAGCCAAGAAAAGCAGTAGACAAAGATATGCATGTCTTCACTTGAAAAGAACAGAAAAATCTGGGAACTGGCATTCACTCACAGAAGCTCGCTGCTCTTTCTGATTCCCCCTTCCCATTTAGTTCTATCTTGAGACCAAGAAGGAAAAACTGACATTTCAGACTCAGTGCCAAAGTTAAAAAGAACTACACTTCTTAAGTTAAACAAAACCTCCCCCCCTTCCATAAACACTAAGTTACAAAGATAATATTTTATTCTACCGTTTGCTCAGACAGGTTGATTCGAACAAGACAGTTTCCTGAGGCCTTTGCCAGGGCAGCAACTAGACTGGTCTTGCCCACACCTGGTGACCCCTCCAACAAAATAGGTTTGCTAAGCTGTAGGGCTCTTAACAGTCTTTGTGCATTCACTGCTGTAGTCCCAGCATTTAGAGCATAATCTGTAATGCTGTTCCTCTGGAGAACAGGACCTAAAACAAAGGAAGGTAAACCAGAAAACAATTAAAACAGAATGTTTAGGCTGGAGCTGCTGACAGCATGCTCCTGAAGGAGACCATTCTGTCTATTAATTGCTGATCTCATTACAGCAAGCAATGGAGATCAAGCTTGTATTGCATTCTCAGGTTTCAGGCACATATACTTTGTGTTTGACCCACAGTGGTGTCTCTTCCCATCTCCACATATTTTTGTTGAATTTTGCAAAAAGCAAATGAATATATAATGTATTTTGCCATTAAACCAACACTTCCTGGTTCATGACCCAAACTAGATACCTGCTATGGAAAATCATAAATCTGTCCTTGCACTTCAGACACGTGGATCTAAGACTCAAAAGGAGCTTTTGAAAATTAGCACTGAAGGATACAATTCAGTCATGTCATAGAACAACATATTAATCTGTCCCATACACTGCTAGTTCTGTGAAGGAAAAGTGCTTTAATTAAAGTGTGCTGCTAGGCACATATTTTCTTTACTGTTATTATGACATTGAGTGAGGAGAGATTACAGAGCCTGTCTGCCAAATTCCAGCCAGTACAGCTCACTGGGACATCACCCCACAAATTCTGTAATACAGTGTTCTGGTTTTGGCTGGGATAGAGCTAATTTTCTTCTTAGTAGCTAGAATAGCGTTGTGTTTTGGATTTAGTATAGGATTTTGGTATGAGAAGAATGTTGATAATACACTGATGTTTTTAGTTGGTGCTAAGAAATCAAAGATGAACAACTTCCCATGCTTTGCAGGTGCACAAGAAGCTGGGAGGAAGCATAGCCAGAGAAATGGATTCAAATTGGCCAGTGGAATATTCCATATCATGCAACATCATGCTCAGTATAGAGATGAGGGCTGGCCGGGAAGTTGCTTTCGTTCGTCTGGGATTGTGGTTTCAGGATTTATTTCTTTTCTCCAGGATCGCTGGCCAGGGATGGGCCGGACACTGGTCAGTGGGTGGCAAGCAGCTGCACTGTGCATCACTTGTTTGTATATTCTATTATTATTATTATCATTATTATATTTTATTTCAATTAAATTGTTTTTATCTCAACCCACGAGTCCCTTCACCTTTCTGATTCTCTCCCCCATTCCCCAGGGGGCAGGGGAGTGAGCGAGTGGCTGTGTGGTATTTAGCTGCTGCCATGTCAAACCACTACATACAGCACTGCTCACATATACAAAATATTAATCACCAATTTATCTCACACATCTTGGTACCTGTTTAGTATGAAAGAGGTCCTTCCTTTTGTGATCTAATTAGCAGAGGGAAACTAAGCAATTTACCAAAAAGCATTACCTTGTACAATTTTATGCATGACTAAAACAATCCATGAATATCAAAATGTTCAAAGATGAATTATTAATATAGCATTAGGAAAACATAGTTCCACACACTAAAAACTAACCAGCTGAACAAGAAAGCTCATAGTCATCACGTTTTAGTCTCATCACTGTATTTTAAGGGTAGAAAGCAGTATTTGGATAGTTCCATTTGCATTAATTTGTCACTTGAGGAACTGAAATGCAGGGACTAAATAATTTTGCAAAAATTGCAGTGAATCTTTGAGAGGCTACAGCAAGGCAGGGCATTAGTCTCCATTCTGTTTAGCACTGTACCCAGGACTCCTCCTTCCCCTGCTTTACACAAGGCCCAGGATGAGCTGTAGCTTCAGTTAATGGAAGTTAGCAGACATTCTGACCGTGCAAAGTGATGGAAAATTACAACTCAAAATTAAAGAAGCTTTGTTACACCAAAAAAAGTCTACTAAAATTAGGCCATTAACCAGTAATTTTAAAATGTCAAAGAAAGCAAGTAACAGATGTGTCATCTTAATAAATGTGAACGAGTTGCAATCAACACACTTGAAGGCAGAAAAGGCATTTTTCTAAGGCTTGAGAACAAACTATAAATTGTTCTGTAATGGTTCAGGTATCCTACTTAGATTTAGTGAATTGCAGAACTATTGGGAATAAAACCCACAGAATAAATGACCACCCACTCCCACAGAGTCTCTTGCCTCTTGGAATAAAAAAGGGGTGGATTCCCATAAAGTTGTCCATCCACACAAACTCTCTCTCCTTTGTTCTGTCATAAATCTTTAGTTCATTCTTCTGATAATCAGTCAGCTCAAGGAATTGACTCATTTTCTCACATAAGAATGTCAGGCATTTTTCACGAGCTAATAAAGCCATATCAGCTGAGCAGGATGTTGTACCTGTAGTTAGAAAAGTTAAGTGTGCTTTACAAACATGACTAGGCACGTTCATCTTATGACTAAGAAACTCAGTTCCTTCACAGATGCCATTTTTGTGCAGTATTCTGTTTCAGGTTTATATTTCTTGTTAGTGCTTTTGCTTGCCAGTGCTTTTTACCATGGACATATCGTTCTGTGAACAACAGAATTAAGGACATCTTATTTCCAAAGCCTTTCTTCTACCATCGCTATCATCCTGATCCCTTGCCATAGTCCCCCCAGGCCTTCTTTCCCCACGTCTCTTGTGGCTTTTCATTTTTCCCCACTCCCACATCTCCTACTTATCAGCTGGGCCAGTGGCAAAGATGCATTATGAGCTATGCAGATGATAACGGCTAGCACATGTAGATGCTGACATGTGAGGTGGGAGAGAGAGAATAATATATGGTCATGTAATTAAACACCATATCAGGTCAGAATACTCAATAAAACAGGCTTTCTTAATTTGTATTACTATTATTACTACCTCTAATTTACTTAAGGTTGCTGTATTATTCAAACTCTTGCTACTGAAACACAAAAAAGGCATATGAAGTACAGGATATTGTTAAATGGAAGTGAAAACTTCTCCTGGAAGAGTTCTACGCTGCTCCAAAGCATTTTGTTTGCATTCTACTCAAACATATTACTTTCATATTTTCTGCTACCAAATGAGCACTAGAGACTTACCTGATCCTATTCCATCAATGTATACCAAACATGCAGCATGGATAAAAGACATCATTGGAGAAATGTAAAGAAGGCCATATTCCTTGGCAGAATTCAACTCTTCATCCTCTACCACGACATTCATAAAGTTAACCCATGACAAGACATCTCGCACACTGAGAATGCACTGGCGACCAAACTCTTGATTAGTCAGCCATTCAACAAAGTCCATCATGAGCTCTGCTATGTCTGCCCCTGAAGAGAGTCAAAAATCAATGTAGTTATAAAATAATTTTATTGGTCACATCTACTACATTGCTGCATAATAACCATCACCAAAGTAGGTACAGCTGTAACGCAGGAGCAACACGGATGGGTTCTCTATATCCTAACAGGCAGGATAACTGAAGAGTAAGTCCACACCTGTGCTGTCATTACCGATCTTTTTAAATTCAAGTAACAAGACAGAAACAAGTGATTAATACTAACAGTGAAGGTGCTTGCAGAAAATGAAGTGCCAGTTCTTTCAACACCTTACACTGAAACTAAGATTGGGCACTGAAGGGTTAGGGATATTTCAACTACCTGCATGGTGAAGCAAATACAGCCTTGATCTTACTTCTGGCTAGCCATATCACACACACAATGAGGGAAGAACAAAGTCCAAAATATTTCACAAGTGTCCTCAGAGATGTACTTACAAGAAAAAGGGACACAGTGGTGTAAATTCTGAGTTTAGCAGCCTCCAAACTCATTTTTTTCTTAATGTTTGAATTCCAACACATACAGAAATACCCACCTTGGCTATTTATTCCATCCAGAGACAATCCTGGATGAAGATTGTGTTTTACAATCTGTATCAAATCTTCACGGCCATTGCTTTGTGGACACCATATTTCTGTAAATCTGTTGCGCAATGCAGGAGAAAGCTGCAAACAAGCAGAACACCACAGAAATTCAATTTACATGACATTGTATTACTTAAGGTTGCAGTTGGTGGATAGCCTTGTAGCCGCGAACAATAAATAAAGTGAACAAGCTAGACCTTTCCTTCTGATTTTGACAGGGCCACTTTGTAACAAAATCTTTGAGAGAGTGGATTTTAAGATTTCTAGTAGTGGCATCAATGCAGGAAAGGGCTGATAAATGAAAAAGTTCAAAAGAATATGGGAAGAAACTGAGCTGGTTTGCGAGCACCAAGGCTCCATTTCATTCTAGGGCATCATATATCAAACAATGGCTATGTAATCTCCCTTTGCATACAGAAGCAAACTACCATGTGGAAATTTGCCTTCAATTGCAACTTGTTTCTGCATTTCCTCTCTTCCTGTGGCTGAATTAGTGAAGCAAATATCATTAGCACAAATGCAATGCAGAAATCAATCCCCTTTAAACACACGGCTTTACAATGAGTTGTTCTGTACTGTAGAAACCACTTTAAATGGAGTGCCCATCCTCTTTTCGGTAAAAGAGCTTATAGCTCTTTTTTTTTAGTCCTAGCTCCCAACACTGCTTAAAAGTTGGTGTTTTGTTTTTTTTTTTTTTGGGGGGGGTGGGGGGTGGGGGGGTGGTGTTTACCTGTCTTAAGTTACTTGAAGCCGAACTTCAGAAACAGATTTTTTCATTTAAGGAGAAAGGTCTTTTGGGATGTGATGTTCATATTCACCAAGAATGACAAGATGACTTCTAACTGTCACTTTCTGAACAGTATGAGGGACAATAACTTATTACACAATGTCACACTACTTCAGATTCATGTTAGAGCTGGATTTACTTGCTTCATGAGCCATATTTCCTGTACTTGAAGTATTCTACATATCAAGCCTACCTAGAGTATTTAGAGGCCTGAAGTTTTCTTTGACAATCTGCTGAGTATTGACTTATATTGTCAAAATAACAGTACACAGAAGTGATGGAAAACAGATATAATCTTATTCTCCTTTAGAGCAACAAGGCAGATGCCTACTAGGAAGCACTGGATGACAGAATTGGCATGATGCATTTTTGCATTGCACCTCCATTCACTAATCAGTCAATATGACCAGAAGATGCATGTTGCACTTGCAGTTGCTTTGACATTTACCTCTTTTTTCCCAAAGTCACCTCCTGGGTTCATGGTCGCAAGGATACGAAATTTCTTTCCTGCAACTAATAGTTCCACCTCGTTCTCCTCATCATCTTGACCACCTTTTTCAGCAAGTACCAATGTCTTTTCAGCTTCAAGAACACTAGAGAGAAGGTTAAAAAAGTTTAAATTTCATTTCACACTTCAAAAGGTCACTTAAAAATGAAAATCACATGAATCGGTCTGATTCCATTGCCCCAGAATGTGTATTAAAAATTTATCACCTGTTCATCCTCCCCAATTGAGGACTTTTCTGATTTTGTTCAGAAGGAAACGCTACCCAGCCTTGTTGATAAGGTTCAGTTCAAATGATCTGTCAAAAAACTTACCTAGTAAAGTCTATATCTCACAGCTCTTTTTACAAAAGCAACGGCAAAATTTATATTCATAGGAGCTAGGTAAAGAAATCTGCACAATGAACCAGTCTACTGTTAGAAAACTAAGAGACTATACATCTGAGAAGCATTCTACTAGGGTTTTGTGGGATTTTGTTTGTTTTATTAGCTGTACTTCACCATACACTAAGAGCTGTAAAAATCTGAGCTGCTACCTGTTTAGAAAGACAGTGCTTAGTATCACTGTCAAATCAAAAAAGTTAACTGAACTTTATGATAGCTGCAATGATACAATGAAAAAAACCCAGCTTGTAACAGAGAGGGTTTGGATATGGTAGAATATGGATACGCTGGTCATCTCAATATAACGGGTAAAGGAAAAAACTAAAATGAGGGATACTGCTGCAAGCAGATAATGAAATGAAATTTATATTTTACTATTTTTTTTACATGCACAAAAGAAGGAAATAACTAGATTTTGTTTCTGGTATTTGACAAGATGGAACATTTTCAAGAGCTCACTGACAGGCTGAAAATATTAATATTGCAGATGATAAATTGGAGATTTTACTTTTAGTTTTATTTTCTAACTTGCCTCATGTTGTAAACGTCTTTAGATACTGTTTAAACTGTTTCAACTGAACTAGGGTTTATGTTCTTAATTTCTTTATCCAGGGACATGAGCTATTGAATAAAGTGAATCTTTTCATCATCTTATTTTTGTCCATGAAACAAATACAGCAATTTGAGTGCAGATCAGTCTGTAGCAGCACTATAAAGCCAAATGGAAAGTAATGGCACCAAAGCATTCAAAACCAACATAATCAGTGTACCAACACATGTCAAGCAAATATATACATATCTGCTTTTTAATTAAACGTACCTTTTATTTTTACAGGTAAGTTAAGACATCAAGACTTAGGCAAGACAAGGCAGTTTCATCTTGTCTTACCTTAGTAGCTTTACCCCTAGCTGTAATTAAAATTTCAAACTGCAAAAATTGTCTAAGTATTACTGCGATTAAAACTACCACCTCTGTCAGGTAGATGACAATTAGAAAAACAAAGCAAACTGGCACAGAAGATGAAATATGAACAAGGTCAGAGTTATATGGGTCATTCTTCCTTTCTGCAAGAACTATAAAAGGAGCTAGATTTACTCTGCTCGTGTTTGTATAACGAATAGACACATTGAAGATACTTAACACTAACACACTTAAGACATACCTGTTAAGTCGCTCTAGTACAGAATCATCAGCTAAAGAAATCTCATCAAGGAGAAAAAAACCCTCCTCTTTCATTGCTAAAACAAGAGGTCCATCACACCACTCAAAGAGTCTAGAACCATCACATTCCTCCTAAGAAATGGAAAAGGAAGGAAAAAGTCATTAATCACTCCTACTTTTTGCTTCCATGGTCTCACTGTCCAACTACTATCAATGCAAGACAGACCTGGTCTTTCGACCTCTGCCTGACTGGTCGCAGTCCTCCCAGGAAGTCTGAAGTCTCCATATGCAAGTGGCAACTCACTGAGTATAGCTTCTGATTTGTTAATGCTGCAAAGATCTGACAAATGGTAGTCTTACCACACCTGTAACAAAGTAATTAATTGAAAGGGAAGAATTAAAAAAAAAAAAAAAAAAGAAAAAATCAGCCCACTTTGGACAGGATTCACTTTCACTGAAGAGCTATGAAGCAAAGGCTCAGCATGCAAATTTCCTTCTGCTCCTTTCCCTGAAAGAAATGTATGCAAAGTGAAGTCATTTTTGGCACAACAACTGTTGCTGACTTGCACAAGATGCCTTTAATTAAATTTAAATCAATATCTGCATTGATGGGTTTCTGCTGGTTCAAAGTCAAATTTATTTCAGCCTGCCCCTCCAGGTACTCAACTAACCTAACATTTCACTAAACTGGAGATGCTACATGTCTAGACCAAGCCTAAGTCTGAGAGAATAAACTGCTGACCACCCAGAGTTTTCCTTTATTACCTAAATAATTTTACTCCCCTTTCTTACATTTTTTTCCCTTCTCTCCCACAAAAAATTACTCTCCAAATCTATAACCAGCACAGAAGCAGCCAGCATCTACTTCCACAACCTCCTTTACAGCATATGAGGTGAGACTGGGGGAAGAAGTAGTAGCAAGGCTATATTCAAGTTCTTAAAACATATAAAGCGAAGTGCTCTCAAACAGAACAATGTCACAATTCCCCAAATACAGCCTCTCCAGTGAGGCACAGTGAGATTCTACAGAGCACCATGTGAAAGGTGGGGACAGAAGTCAGCTCATTTCAATTTTACTACTTTCTACATAATTTCTACGTAGTTATACAAAATGCAGATAATCCCATTAAAGACTTGTGCTGAAAGAGATGCATTTGCTTCCCCTCAAAAGGGAACTGGGAAAAACAGCAGCTGAAAGTCTGCCATGACAGAGGCTTAAATGTCCCAGAGATCGAAGCAGCACTGAAGCCCACACAATCATTTTGTGTCTGATTCAGTGGCTGGTGCAGCACTACAAAGAACTGCATCATAAAAAGTAAGGTTACCCAGTGTCTCCCACCAGCAGTACTGGTTCACCAAACTCCAGGGCTCGTCCCACCAAAATGGCAAGTCTCCTCATCCCTTGAGTCCAGACAATATGGTTAAAATCTCTGTCCAT
This sequence comes from Nyctibius grandis, assembly GCF_013368605.1. Lineage (NCBI taxonomy): Eukaryota > Metazoa > Chordata > Aves > Nyctibiiformes > Nyctibiidae > Nyctibius > Nyctibius grandis. The sequence continues at coordinate 89,573,676 of NC_090658.1, read as the reverse complement.
CACCGACATCCACATGGAGGATTTAGCTGCACAACACAAAGCAATCCATCAGCTTCAGTCACATCTAGAGAACTACCAGTGTGGTCCTTCTAGGAAACTCACCCAGTAGCTTTTTGACACTTTCCCCTGAGAAGAGAGACTCAGGATATAATTTTTTCTTGAAGTGTTTTTCAAGGACGTTCTGAATAACATCCACCTCCTCCTGTTTCCTGACTCTGCCTGCCAGAAGCATAAAACCTATAAAAGAGAGGAAGAGAGAAAGCAATTACTATCTGGTTAGTCAGCAACAAAAATTTATACTTAAGAACTAGGGTTATAAAGCAATTCTACAGACACTTCAAAAGCCTGAGGTAGCAGGGCTCACCATCATTTGCTAAGTGCTGAAGCCAGTCATACTCCTCCTCTGGCTGTTCTGCCAACCTGTACCTTTCAGCCCAACGAAACAGATCCCGCAGGGTAATGAACCCATGCTTCCCAGCAAACACCGTCGAACCTCTGCGGTAAGACTGTCGTAAGAACAGAATGTGAGCCATTTTTTCATGAACCTGTCCAAATACTTAAAGCAAAACTAATCAGAACTCTCTGATGTGACAATTCTTCAAACAAACTGTATGAAAAAAAAAAAGAAAAAAATCTAGTACAGTCAAGACTCCCAAACTCAAATTACCTTTAAGCAGGTATTTGATAGGTACCAGGAACAAAGTAACACAGATAATAATAAATAAAAATACTAAGAAGAAAATAGGTACCTGGAATAAAACAAAATTCAAGCAAAAGATTAGGTTCTACATCAAAGCGTATGTTAGCACTTTGAAGTGTGCTCTGATTTATGCTGCTGCAATTGCTTTTAAATACGAGACAGTTTTAGCTACACACTGAGTGTTAAATGCCTGTTAAATGCAGGAGTATCAGAACACATCCAAGATTACTGCTTAAAAATAATACCAAATTTAGCATGACCCAAAGACAGCTACAAATCCAACACTGTACTTTGGATCCAGAGCAAGGGATTATTCTACACATCAAATCCCAAGGCCTTTGGTTATTAATTTTTTTGCTGCTAGCTTTCTCTCAAATCTGACATCACCTTCCCTATTCTCTGTCTTAACCACTGAACTAAGTACTTTGGTGGGTTCTCTTTCATCAGTAATGGTTTAGGTTTTTAAATATCTGCCAGTTAGTAACACCTGCCCCCCCGAAAGGAATTTCTATTACTTTGTGCTGAAATATGTTTGCGTGTCTTCTACAAAAAGAAGAAAGACTCTCATACTTGCAGGTCTAACATGACTTTGACAAGCTTGCTGCAATAAGAAGGTGGCAAACTACATCGCTTGTACAGGATGTTTTCCAGTTCAGCACTTGGCAGTTCATCAAAATGCAGTTCCACAAAACGATTTCTGAAGGCTCTGGACAAAACCTAAAATATGAGAACATACTATTGCTTGAACTTTTTCCTTTGATATTCCTCACATTATATGTCTTCCTCTACACATCCAAAGGAAACATGGATAGTGTCATAGCATACAAATTAGCACATAAACATTGAAAGAAAGCATAAGAGAGAGTCTGGATGAAGATAAGAGCTTTAAAACGTGTTGTGTTTTAACCGTGGTAGGCAGCTAAGCACCAAACAGCCACTTGCTCACTCCCCCTACAGTGGGATGGGGGAGAGAATTGGAAGGGTGAAAGTGAGAAAACTCGTGGGTTGAGATAAAGACAGTTTCATAGGTAAAGCAAAAACCTACATGCACAAAGCAAAATTAGGAATTCATCCACTACTTCCCATCGGCAGGTGGGTGTTCAGCCACTTCCCAGAAATCAGGGTTTCATCATGTGCAATGGTTATTTGGGGAGACAAACACCAAACATCCCCCCTTCCTCCTTCTCCCCCCAGTTTCTATTGGTGAGCATGACGTCATATGTTATGGAATATCCCTTTGGTCAGTTGGGGTCAGCTGTCCTGGCTGTGTCCCCTCCCATCTTCTTGTGCACCCCCAGCCTACTGGCTGGTGGGGTGGTGTGAGAAGCAGAAAAGGCCTTGACTCTGTGCAAGCACTGCTCAGCAATAACTGAGACGTCCCTGTTATCAACACTGCTTTGGTCATAAATCCAAAACACAGCCCCATACCAGTCACTATGAAGAAAATTAACTATTCCAGCCAAAACCAGCACAAAATGGACATCAATAGCCCAAGTCAAATCTTCTCCAGTGCTCTTAAGCAAGAAATGCTGAGTCAAATACAACATATATGAACTCCAATTTTGTAAAGCACTTAAATCTCAACAACTCAAAATGAATTAGAAATTTGATATCTGCAAAACAAGCAACCAACCTAAACAGAAGCCAGCTGTACTCAAAGTTAGTCCACAGCCACTTCATCTCTGCCTCTTGAGAATTTCATGTTAATTCTGTGCTACACATCAGAAAGTTTTCATGTTGCACTTCTATGTACAAGAGATTCATTCCCTATAGTTGTTGCTACTCAAAGAAAGAGATTATACAGACCTTCCTGCCACCATAGAGTCCTGGAGGATTCTGTGTAGCAAACAGCATGAAGCGAGGGTGAGCTTTGACAACTTCCTGGGTCTCTGTAATGAACAGCTCCCTGTTATCATCCAACAAACGGTTGAGAGCCTCCAGAACATCAGTGGGAGCCAAATTCAGTTCATCTAGAACAATCCAGTAACCCTTTCTCATTGCATCTATGAGAATGCCTTGGAGGGAACACACAAAGTTCTAGTTAAAAATCTAACAAACCAGATCTAACAGAATCATGCATTCAGATACTTTTAGCAACCGGTTTTCACTCAGTATAAACGCTAATCCAAAGACGGAAGCAACAGTATTAAGTTGTTGAATTCTTTTCTTTGTGTCCAATAGGACAAGTATGATGAGACAAACATGAACTCTTAAGAATTCACTGAAATTAACATAAGCGATTATTATTAATATGCAACTATTAACTTTATGACATGTCATCTCTCCGTTGTAATAAAACGGACAAGCAGAAAAGAAAAAGCAGTGAAGTGAGACAGGAATTTGGCATACATATAATAGGTCCACTCACCTTCCTTAAATACCAACTTCCCAGAGGCATCCGATGTGTAACAGCCAATGTATTCCTGGATGTCAGTATGCTCATGATTGTTAATCCTTACACAATGATTCCCAGTAGCAGCAGCCAACCAGCGAATTAAACTGGTTTTACCAACAGAGGTCTCTCCTTGAATCAGTACTGGATGAGTCCTAAAAGGGATAACCAAAACAGTGGTTTAGAAGCACAAGTCCTATCTTTCTCATATACAAGGTATCAACATTATTTGAAATTTTCAGATCTACATTACCAAACTACATTACCAAAATATCACTACTTAAAGATCATACACTAATGGGAACATAAGTAACTTCACCCCCAAGTGCTAATTGCTACCCATGAAGCTTTACATACATGGCAATGTGAAATAAGCAGGTTACTCTAACTGCAAATTTCTAGATTATCATTGAAATAAAACTAGGTATGGCAGTAAAATGGTCTAAGGAGACAAGAAATACATGTATAAATTCAAGTCACTGTATAACGAAAAGTTAACCGTAAAGTAGAAGACAAATGGACATTACTCATGGCAAACAATAAAGGTTAGACAGCCACCACTCGAGGCCCAAATAAACATCTTTAACTTAGTTTTTTAATGGAAAAGTTGAAACAGACTTACCCTGCAGACACAACTCTGGCAATATCCTTCAGATTAAGCTTAACTGAAGGGGTTAGCACATAAGTCTCATCTACAGTAGGTTCTTTATCCCCAGCTGAAATCCAGTATCCTTCTATAAGTATAAAACTCCCTCCCTGGGGTTTTGGTATTTGCTAAGGAGACATGACAGAAATAACTGATTATACAAATGAGTTTCAATTTGCTAATGAAGACAACTACTGTTACACCACTGCAACATATTCTGTACGAAGTCATTTTAAATTAATCCCTGAGCACTCCTGCACTGCCCCCTTGTCACAGAATGCAAATTACAGGAAAAGCCAAACCAGATCATTTCAAGGTCATGAAGTGGGAATCTTTGCCAGTGCCATGAAGATAAAAATGTCTCGAAAGTCCTAAAACTGTATTTTGAAGTATGCTTTCAAGCAGGAAATTGGCTTTTATCTCTTTATATTCATATACATTTTCTAATATGAAGGGTTTTATTCTGAAGCAAATACCTATCTCTTACAACTGGCTTCCCCATGCCACCTGCCCAGTCCCCCATGCAAACTCATACTGGGCTCCCAGCACTAGTGAGATTCTTCCTTTCCCATTAGAGACAAAGCACAGATATTTGCTTCATATCCACAAGTTCTCCATTTGGATTCTAAAAATAAAAACCTTGTGAAAGCTCCTCAAAAGTTTGTGAAAGCTTTACAGTTGGAGTCACTGTATTAAGCTGCCCACACTCCACAATGCTGTAATTATTCAAACTTCCGTATTTTTTCAAATTAACAAATAAACTATCTAACATATGGCCATTTCAAGCAGAAGTAAAAAATTACAAAGCAACAGTACTAAATTTTTTTTTAATTCTTATCTTTATAACATGAAAAACAGGACTGCAAGAAGGAAATGTAGAGGAAAAAGACAGAGAAGGCAACTCAAATTCTACTCCGAATACTAAACAGCTCTATATAGGCTTAGTTACTTACCTGCTTGAGAAGGCTTTTTATGTTGCCAGAGACTATATGCTGGCAAATCAGCCTTTGAACTACTGGGTGAGAACCTCTGTCAAGCTGCGTCAGGAAACTCAAAGAGAAGCCCTAAGAAGAGGAGTTATTTTCAGTGATAAAATGAAAAATCATGAGGAAAAAAAATATAGATATTAAAGAACAATTTCTGTTCAACACTGCACTTAAAAAGAGAGGATTAACCTTTACTCAAACAGTCTTTGTAGTGAATGCACACTGAAACAAATCCCAACATAGGTAATCACCTCATACAGTGAGCGTGGTATGCTGCTACATGGATTAGACGCTGCAAATCTCAATGCCCTGCAAAGTGTACGGAGACTATAGTGAGGTCTGTGGCCAGTTCCATCCACCAGCTTTGCTTCTGCTTCCTTTCTCACAGATAAATAAAAGCTGAAAAAATAAAGAGTGAAACCAGTTCCAGTTACATAGTGCTGTTACTGATCAAACCATCGCTCTAAGGAATTAAACCCAAACTATGATCACTTAAGCTTATCTCCAACTGTCACTTTTTCTAAAAGCTCCAGGTTAGGAAAGCCATGCCAAACTCTGCCATCTGTATAGTCAGTGAGCAAATCAACAGAATATTTTAGAACCATATTTTTGAGAGCTTGATACACAGAGAATGACTATAAACTCAAAGTATTCTAAACATGTAACAGTTCTTCAGATTAATGCAGTGAGATAGTACAGCTTAAACCAGTGGAAAAAAAGGTAACTTGATAAACACACAAGACTTCCATTGGTATGATCTACAGAAACAAACCATTTTAGTCTCTCAGATGGGAAAGAGGACTGCAACAACAATGCTTTTTAACTGGTGCCACCAAAAAAAGCAATTCTGAATAAGAAAAAGTAAATCTCCTCTCCACAAGTACAGAAACCTTCAGAACGAAGAGGATGGATGTCCACCCTCTTTCATTTCTTAAGGCTATGCAAACTGCTGTGTAGGGAGCATTACAGTGTTTCCCAAAAGAGTTTAACCACAGACTACACTTACATACTTTCTTTTTGTGATTTATTCCATCAAGGATTTAAAGAGATTACAACCAACTTACTTCACAATTCCTTGTACTGTATTTTTGTTCACATTCAAGCCTCTCAGATAATCCATGATAAGAACTTGCAAGTCTCCTTCATTTCTCAATTCTTCTACATAGAGTTCAGTAAACCTGTATGAATGAAATCAATCCGTAACGCTTAGACATCTGACCACATTAAAGAAAAAAATCATGTTACATATGATTCTCATGTATAAAACATCTAAAATTTAAGCAGCAGAATACTGATTTGTCAAAGTACCTATAGATAGACTCAAGAACCAGAGTAATTAAAAAGAAAGTATTAGTAATACCTTATTTTTAAGTAATTCATCTGAATTATTTTAACTTAGCAGACCGAAAATAAACTATGGGACTGTATTTTTTTCAAATTAAATTTTTAAACAATTTGCAATAGGTACCCAAACATTACAGCCTGAACACTGAAGCACTGACACAGCAGAAGCACTTTTCAAAGTGTACTCTCTAATGATCTCTATTTTAAAAAGTGGACACTAATTTTGTTATGAGTAGCATATCTAGGTTGTTTTCTACTTTTACAAATATCCAGCTGAGCAATGATAAAATGAGAAAACTTGAAAATAAGCAAAGGAAGATTAGCAGCAAAACATGTACTCAGTGAAGTTCTGAGTATCTTTAAATATGTGAGAGTGTTTCACATTTAGTAGACTACACTGGCAGCTCTAGTTAATGAACATATTTTCAAACTGTTAGTCCAGTATATTTGGATGGGGTGTTGAATATGAGCCTGCAGCCCTTCCATAACATGCATTACAACTGCAAATAAAGGCTCAGAACACACCACAGCAAACCCAATACAACTGAGCAATATCATTAACTTCAGAGACGCGGATATTTTTGATGAATGCAAATATAAGTTCATTTAAACTTAACAAGCTGAAGTCTCCTTTATTCTGTATTACATTCACTTTCTTTCCTTTCACTACTAAGCCAGGAGAGCTAATAGCAATAAAACCTTACTTTGCCATTAATAACTGCAAATTACTAATTACATATAGTAATTGTATCTCTGCAGTTTTGCACAATGTTTATGAATCTGATAAAGGATGACACGTGTGACTTTTGGCATTCATGAGGGAAACTCCATCAAATACAAACAGAAGATCTTTGCATTCAGGAACAGATAGTACAGAAGAATGGATTTGCCACAACTTCAGTTTCCTGGCCACAGCTTACATGTTTGAAGATCACACATCTTAATACTTCAAACATCATACATCTGCTCCACCATCCAAACCACCTTCCTTCTGAGTGAACAAGGCTGGATATACAGCTTTTTGCAAGGATCATCAACACTTCTGAGTTATCAAGAGAAAGGCTGCTAAAAAGACACAAAGCACTTGTCTTTATTATACCCGTCAGGAACATGAACTGCTGCAGTAGCATTCCCAGGCACTGACAGCTTAATTGTAAAGAATGATCATTCCCCGGCCCCCAGTGACAACACTCTACGCTACTGCTAGATCATTTATTCATGCTCAGCAACTTTACAGAAGTATTTTCCTGATGCTATTTCATGAAAAGCCTTCATCATTATGTGGAAAGCACCTCTCACAGGAAGTTAATGTGAGTTCAGACTTACAACCTCAGGCTTAAAATAAGGCATTCTTCACCGGGTCAACTCACGAAGGTAATTAAACTCTGAAAAAGACAGTGACTAAGTGTTTTGTTGCAGAATCATTATTTCCTACCTGTTTCTTATTCCTGGAGGAAGATTTCTCTTTCCAACATCTGTAGCTGGATTCATGCATGCAAACAAGCGAAAATCAGGGTGACGGACAAGAGGTTCTAAAGGAAAACAGAAATAAGAGACATATGGTTAATGCTAAACACAGGATATTTATTATGTTAAGTTAGGTATATTTCTAAGCCAGTTTTCTATTACTGCACTATTACATTTTCTTAAAATGCCAGGGTAAAAAGTTTCCAGAGCATAACCCCATGTAATTTTATCAGAAGTATCTCTGCATCTTTACAACAGTTGCAAGCAAGCGAAACCCTGACTTTTATTTGTACGTAGCAGGATGTTTTAACAACACAAAATATTTCAAAAATTATATAAGCCCTAAACCTGGAACCCCTTTTCAGAACAATGTCCAGTGCTTCCCTCAGCCAGGAAGAAAATCCAGCCTAGGAAGCTCATACAACATTTGTCTGTATCTGTAGCTCCAGAAAACAATATTCAGCAACTGCATTTTTTTACCTTTAGATCTGTACTGGGTCTGGCTGGGATGGAGTTAACTTCCTTCACAGCAGCCCCTGTGGTGCTGCTGAGAACATACCACTGTTTTGGCTATTGCTGAATTGTGCTGGCACAGCATCAAGGCTTTCTCTTTTTCCCCACTCTGCCTATCCTCCCTTCCCCAGTGACTTAGCCGGGGGTGAGCAAAAAGCTGGGAGGGGACAGTGTTGGGACAGTTGACCCAAACTGGCCAAAGCGACATTCCCTACTATACAACATCATGCTCAGAAATTAAGAACACGGTAAATGAAGAAGCAGGTGGTGATTTTTGTCTTCCAAAGTGGCAGTTGCTCAGAGAGTGACTGCACTTTGGTCTGCTTGAGGGAACTGGTTAGTGACTGCCCCTTTGCATCACTTGTTTCACATGAGGTTTTTTTGCTCTTTCTGTTCTCTCCTTCATCCTGCTGGGAAGTGTTGTCGTGGAAGGAGCCAGCAAGCAGCTGCTGGCTGGGGTCAACCCACAAGAAGGACTCAGAAAAATCAAAGGTCTTGTCCATGTATTTCTAGCTGGAGAACAAATATATTCTCAGTATAAGTGAAAGGCTATTACTACAGTAGCAACTAAACCTCATGTTCCATGCCCTTAGCCATCAAGCTACTTCAACTTAAAAAAAAAAGACTCTCCCTGAATTGTCTTTAGAGACAGCAATGCTTACTAAGGCCACGAGAGAGATCTGCTCCTTGTAGAATCCAAAGACACAAAAGCTACAGCAATTTCTGCATGCTGAAACCTCCTGAGCTACAGTGAATTAAAACTCGTGCTTCTTGCATGCAAATATGACATCTAGAAACAACACGTTATTCTCTTACGCACACATTCATTTTAACAGTAAATGTTCTCAACTTATTTTGAGCCATATAGGATAGGGAATTCAACTAGCTGGACAGCAAGATACAGCATAAGCAAGCACAGAAATAGTACCTGTGTCTCCTCTGTCTAGTAACACCAGCGACCCAGATGATCCTTCCAATAAACCACTCAGGCACTCTAAAGTCTCTGCAGCAGCCAAGTTAATCTCATCCAATAAAATCCACTCTCCTTTTTTTACTGCTTGTGCCAAAGTACCCTAAAAATACGATAAATTTGTTAATCACGTCAACAGCAGTGATATATCAACTAAAGCATCTGTGTACTGGAAATACTTGTTTTGCAGTCTATGGGTTGAGCAGACAAATGGCAATTCCAGACCTTTTACAGCAACAGCAGTTTTACCGCTCTCCCCCAATAACAGCAATTATTTTGCAAGTCACAGAAGTCAGACAGTTATCACCATTATCAGCTACCATTTAGATTGGCTCAGATATAACAGAATTAAGCTCTCTTATTTGTGCAATGCTGCCCGCCAGTGACATCCATCACTGTGGTGCATAAACGTCATTGACACCACTATCAGAATAAAGGCATTTAATCTAAAAAAATCCAAAAAAAGACAGACGCAATATTACATTCCTCAGGTAATTATAACTTATTAATTAAAACTATACTTAAGTCAAAGGTTCTCCAACTACTTATAAGGTCATTTTTTAGAGAGAAGACTGGTCAACATTCTACACACTTTACATAAAATTTGAGAGTATATATTCAGACTAACAGGGTGACAAGGAACAAATATGCATAAACCATCATAGTTCCCCTAATCACAATGAATGTAATTAGAATATTATACCATGGGTTTGAAACATTTCAAAAAAAAAAAAAAAAAATCACTTCCAGATAAACAGCACAGATTCTTATTATTAAATCCTTCCCAGGAATCCCCAGGCAGGAGCATGTCCTACTGGAGACTGGTAAAGATGTTTTTTTCTAATCTCATAAACTTGAAACGATTATATGACATGGTGCTGATATTCTTTTATCATACCAGTCCTAAATCCTATTATACAGCACTGAATTAATGTGTTACCACAAAACATTCTCCCACCCTACCCCCCATCTAACCACCGCCTCCTTGCAGTAGCACTCTTCGTTCCAGAGAGTTATCATGGAACAAGTTTCACTTCACAGCAAGATTCTTGCCAGGAAGTTATTTATATAATACTGATTGCAAAGTCTTTTAAATGCTCCTCCTTATTCTTCCCAGCATTAAAATGCAAATCTCTAAATACCTCAACAAATGCAAAGAGAAGAGCATTTTCTGTCATTTTCATCTGTTGATGAGCATGATTCAGTTTCAGACCAAATGCCTCCCACTTTTCCTTCAGTGGTGAGCCTGTAAGCAAAACAAATTTAAGTTTCTACCATTATTACAATAGCACAAAGATGTTTAACAACAGTATTTTAATCAAGCTGTTTCAAGCACAGAGATACAAGAGTAAGCTTGGCTGAACAACGAAAACATTCAAGTTCTACTGATGACATCTCAGGCATTAAAAAAAAAGAAAAAAAATTTTGCTGATTTTTTATTAATTTAGCTGAACACTATTGACATATGGGTACATAATTTGCTATTCATTCCAACATGTCCTAGTTTAGGAACAAATACTTATGCTGCGCTTGGTTCCAGCATGACTGTTAGCACTCTCCAATTCCCAGAGACAGAATGAGGCACCTCAGAAAAATAAATCCAAATTTACAAACCTTATAATAGATTAACAATGAACACTTCAGTAACAGTAAAAACACTGTTGCTTATCAGTTACGACATTATTTACTACTGCACCTATTTCAGTTATTTGTTTAAAGTCACAGCCTGAGGTATAAGCAGCATCATGACTTAAGTTGCTAGCTTTGCAAGTTACAGACTTCAGCTTGTCTTTAAGACTGTTGATACCTGCAACAAGTGGTCTTTAAAACCTCATCTTTTTTTACATTTGTGGGCATTTATTTTAATATCTGCATATTCAGAAGAACCAGTTAAGAGAAGAGGGGAGACAAGGTTCATAATTAAGTTTACTTGGCCCATACTGAATGAAAGCTACAACTTCACTTGTTCAAGTCTAGAACCAGAAACCACTCCATGCAAGGCAAAGTATCAACATTGCCTCTGTCCCAAAGGGGTTGTCAAGTATAAAACAAGAAAAACCATTATTTGGAGACAAAACCACAATGGAACAAAGCAAAGAACTACGCAAGTCTGCATCACTGACAGTGAAACCAAAAGTCATCAGCAAGCTCTCAGCAAGCTTTTAAAGTCATTACTACCCTGAGAACTATTACTTTAGGTTTGGGTTTTTTTTTGTTGTTGTTTTGTTTTGCTTTGTTTTTAAAATAGGATATATTTGTGAGACCCGATGAGGTTCCAGGACCAAAAGAAAGTATGAACGCATTCATATGGAAGACTGCCACACAAAAAACTAGGACTGTTCACTAACACAGCAAACAAGTAAGTGCTGAGTGGAGATCAGATGTCAAGGGCACCATAGGTCAGACAAGTCAACCTTCACTCTGTCAGACATAGCTAATAATAGTGCTGGATTAGAAAGGAAAAAAAACATTCTGACTGTATTTTGAATGTCTTGTTGTAGACAGATTGCATTTTTCAAAACCAGAAGAAAGTAATAAAGAGGGACGAAAGGAAAAAAACAAACAACAAAACCACAAAACCCAAAATAAATAAGAAATTCACCACTATTTATCTACTCTCTGCAATGGTTCACCACTAATGACGTGTGTTTGATCAGTCTGAATTCTCACCAGATGCATTTTCTTTTGCTTCCTTATTAATAGCAGATTTATGAATATGCTGCATTAGTTTTAGCAGATCATGCCAACGTTTCTGCCTGTAGCAGGTCTGAATGTGTCCCAAGAATGTCTGATTTTTCTTTCTAGAAAACGTCTGAGAGAAGAGTTCTTCAAAAGTCTCTCGCAGAGATAGCCAGATCAGCTTGTTATCCACAGGTTTGTAACTGAAGAGAAGTAAAAGAGCAGTTACTTATTTGTGACACAGGAAGAGGAACTAGCATCTGTGAACTAATAAAAACAGTTACTGAAACAACAATATAGTGTATGAAGGAACCCTCGTTTCCATAGTTTTATACTCAACTAATGAGTGAAGTAAAATTGCACATGTTTAAATGCACCTTATGAGGCCATTTTATAAAGACAGGACCACCTTGATAAGTAAAGTATTTTTACTGCTACCAACCAGTATATCCAGTGAATATTACATCATATTTATATTGAACAGCTTAGCCATTTTTAAAGAGACTTTGGGTTGTGCTTTTGAATTACTTCATCACATAGAGATGCGCACACAATTCAGTGAAATTGCCTCTGTCCTTCAGCAAGGACGAGGTTTCTGCATGCAAACATGTTTCTTAAGATATTTATGCTACTAAGAAACAGATATGTGTCTAAAAACAATTATTTGACAACACAACTACACTTGCATCAGAAGCTTCTCTGATACTGCCATTTTGTTTTGCAGAACAGACAAAACAGTAGTCAGTGACTCACCCCCCTAACAGATCTGCCGTGTCACTTTGTTGGTTCATGTTGATAACCCTCAAATGGTGTCCTTGAAACAGAAATACAAAGCACCATCAACTTGTGGGTTTTTGTTTGTTGTTTTTAAAATAACCTTCACATAAGTTAGTCTTCTCATTTTATTTACCTGTAATATGAGCAAGGTACTGAACAGCTGAGGTTTTGCCAGTTCCTGTTTCACCAACCAAAAGCACAGGCTCTCCTTTGGCAACACAAACTGCAAGCTGTTCAATCAATACCGCAGATGGCCGTGTGGCAGCAAAGGTTTGTTTTGCTCTGAAAAAAGAACAAAGGAAGCAACTCAAACCCAAGATTTATCAAGGAGTTCATTTTGATTTTACCTTTATTAATTTTTTAGAGGAGTGGTTGAATTCAGGATTTTTTTTTTATTAAAAGCATAGGTTTGGAAAAAATCCGTTCCAAGATACCGTTATAAGATACTTTTTTTTTCTCAAGACACAACCTAGAAATTCAGGGTTTCCAAAGAACTACCTGGCCAGTGGAGTTAGTGCCACATACTACAAAAATCATCAAAATCTTATTGTAACAACTGTGGATCCACCACTGCTTTGAAGAAACTCTAGTTCAAAAGAAGCTGAAAATCTCCATGCTTTGGCTGCCAGAATTATGATAGGGACAGCCTTAAAGATATACAAGGTAACACTCAGATCACAAGAGAAAGAACTCATCACATTCCTTTCATTACCGTGAGAATATCCAATTTGCATTTTTTTTTAATCCTGTGACTTCCAATCTATTCTATTCCACCACAAAATACTTCGATTCAGATGGCAACTACGAGATACTCAACCTTTGCACAGTGAGAGCCTGCGTTTGTTTCTTCACGAGATGCACTCTTCCGACAGAGACTTCTTGTTCCCGTAATAGAATTTCCGGTTTATAGAGTTCACAAAAGAACTCTACCTGTCAAGAAAGCACCAACATTTCCAACACTAATGTTGTCTACAACATCACACTAAGAACACCCATGCTATGCTACCAGTACTACTTCGCAACAAGCTAATTTTTCATGGTAAGATTTTGCATTTTGCAGGTTTTACGTATGCATCACCTAAAATACTGAAGGACCTCAGAATTCCTATTGTCTGTACAAAAGTCTTTCCATTTAATAACCTGGTGATATGTCTATGCCATTATATTTCTGCTTCGCCTACTTCCATGGTAGTTCAACTACACAACCTTGAACCTGCGAACAGTTATCTTAACTAATAATAAACAAACTCCCTCAAAAAATACCTGGTGAATACCTCTGCGTAAACAAGGATATTTTGCCATTGGCAGAGTATAGTACATTCCTGTATTGAAATAATGCAAAGGAAGAAAGACAAACAGAAAAATCCATAGAAGTTTCAGGGATCCATCTGTTCACGCAGTTGGCAAGATTTTTCTGTCTTACGTAACAAAGGAGGGAATTTTCTTTGCAATCAAACTTCTATAGCCAGGAACAGCTGACAAAGTAATGATTTAGTTTAACTCAGCCATTTGTATCACATGTTATTAATATATAGAAAGTTACTAGGCTCTAGAGAGGTACTTGGAATCAATGATCACAGAGCAAGTATTAAGGAAGATGATGTTCTTCTCTGATCTCTTTAAGTGATTAAAGTTCACTGTAACCACCAAAGAAAACACATATTCCTTACTACTCTGTGCAACTAGCAGTATCATGTGCTTAGGCAACTTCTTGTTCCAGCTGTATGATCCTCCTTTTGCATGATGAGGCGATTTGCAATCTGCTCTAAAACAGGTTCACTGGAACTTTCAGAGAAAAAAATGCAGCTGAAAATAAAACAGGAGGAAAACATAGATCCCAGGATAGGATAGAGATCAAAAAAAGTGTTTGGGACAGAGATGGGCATAATTTTTAAGAAAGATAGCATAACAGATTTAAATTAATCACTAGAAAAATTGCAAGTTATAGAATATTACCAATAAACGTAATGTTAATTATAGTCCAACATACCTTTTTCTTGGAAATATTTAGTTTACTTCCAATATCTTTTGCCATTTTCTGTCTGCTCCCTTGGTTGGACAGCATTGCTGTGAAACAGTCCAATGCCTGTCAAGGGGAAAACAAACCAACTTCTTCAATACAGATTTTGTATGATATGAGCAGACAAGCACCATCTTAATTGACATGAGCCTGAATCCAATCCAGTCATGGTACATAAAATTATTGCACTATCCACAGATAGAGTCAAACAATGGAGTTCAAAACGATGTCATAAGAACTTCTAGTAGTATAGTGTGTTTCTACTGAAAGTAAAAACTTTTCAATGCCCAGTCACAGAGGCTATTTTTAGATGAATGGACCAAAATGGAGAAGGAACTACTGTTGGAAGATCTCATGTCTTAAAACTACCTCTGACTGATGCACACCTGAAAAATTCCAAACCTGGAATGTAAACTGATGCACAGGAAAGGAGCCTCATATTACAATAAAAAGGAAAGATCTTAAAACTTTTAGTCTCAAGTCATATGCAATCCTATCTCATACCAGTTAAAATTGTGTTGCAGCATGCTGTTTGAACAACAGCAGTAAGTCTGGATTGGCTTTCAGCACATTACTGCAAACAATGTTCCTAGTAGTAAGGAAAGCCTCCGATAGATGGATCACAAACATTCCAGCTACAGTCCAGCTGCTTCAGATAAAACTAAACATAAATTACCATCTCACATTGCCAAATAGAGTAATTTAAGATTTGTGAGACAATGCTAGCATTTGGGTAAGCAATTTCTGGATCAAGTCCAACCGCACCTCCTGAAAAATATTCACTGCTGTGGCTGAAGAATTACTGTCGAAGTTGTAGTCAATCCTGCTGCACCAATTCAGTAAGTCTCTAAAAAGAAAAATGAAAAGATCTGGTACAATCAAGACAAAATGCATAGCACATTCTTTCATATTCAGCTTAGGTAATTATGTCATCTTCTGGCAATTGCACATTTAGTTGTGTAATTTATACACAGGAAGACACATGTAAATAGGATGCTAATTCTAAAAAGTAGCTGAGCACATAAAGACCAACAGTGTTGCTTTCAGATATGTTGCTTAGAAATAGATAATACATACTCCATGAAACCATAAAGTAATTGTGAAATTGAAAAAATGAAAAGCAGCAAGCTTTTCATCTAGAAAGGTAGAAAAAACTATTTTTTCAAGATACCGATTCCTTATCAACAACAAAATCTTCTGAAAGGCAAGAAAAGGAAACATCTAATTCTAGAAAAGAAGTGCTGTTTTAAAATCAGTGGTACTCTTATGCTTCACAAAAATATTAGGTACTACCCACACTTTGTATTTACTGACTAATTCACAAAGCACTACTGGTTACAGAAATTCCACATGAGTAGAACTGATATTTTGTGTAAAAATTCTGAAGTTAATAGTACACTACAGATCTTGTTATTTTCAGTCATCTGTAAGTTAGAATGCTCTAAGTGTCTAATATGAAATTACCGAGAGAAGCATACCGAGAGAAGCAAATATATAGAATTGCTGAAAATGCTATCCACCAGCTATTGTGAGAACATTATACAGTACATTTCAGTCAACAGTTCTTAACTACAACTTATATTTTGTGTTAAAATGAATTGAGAAGTAATCCATACGGCTTGATACCAACTTAGCACCACACATGACAAGACCTACAGTTTTTCCTCAAAAAAAAAGTATACCAAATAGGAAGTCCTAAATAATTCACATTGCATTTTTCATTTTAAACTAATGATTAATGTATCTTGTAAAAAAAAAAAACATCTTTTTCCAGTTTTTATGAAATTCCAGTTTAATTATTCAAACTTATCATTATATATATAAAAAAAAGATAAATAATAAACAAAGATAAATATTGACATTATGTATATAATATATAAATAAAAATAAACAAACATTAAACCCTCTGACTCTCCAGTTAGCTAACTGTCCTGGTTTGGCCTAAACCAGGCCGATTTTCCTTTCAGTGATTTTTACTTTCAGCTAAGTCTCCTCTAAGTAACTGCACTTTCTGAAACTAACTGCATGTTTGCAGACAGTGTCTGCCTCCAGGACTGATAACTACAAACTTCGGGTGTTATCACTGAGGCACGGCCATACCACCCTGAGAACGCCCGGTCCCGTCTGATCTCGGCAGCTAAGCTGGGTCGGGCCCGGTTAGTACTTGGATGGGAGACCGCCTGGGAATACCGGGTGCTGTAGGCTTTTACCGTGACAGATTTATAGCAGAGGATGGTTTCGATCCATCGAGGCACAGTTTAAAGCTGGGCCAGCTATTAAACCTGTGGCAGATGCCCTCTGTTATTCCCCCCCCCCCCCCCCAAAGGGAAAGGGAAAGGGAAAAGGGAGAGAGACTTCCGTGTTGGAAAGTTAAAACAGTTTTAATAAACTATAATAATGAAAAAGAATATAATAATAATAATAGAGATAATCAAATATATACAAATATATATACAAAACCAAGATTGAGCTCCCCTGAAGTCAGCCACGTCACCACCGGCACTGCAGGGCAGGCTCCGGGAAGGCCCAGGCTGGGCCTAGCGACGGTTGAGAGCTGGATTCAGGGATGCACAGATCGGGATCGGGGGCAGCAGGAAAACAGACGGAGTCCTCCTTGGACACCGGCCATAGCAGAAAGAGAGCGAGACCCTCGTGATCCCCCCGCTTTATACCGAGAATGACGTGTGTGGGATGGAATACCCTCGTTGGTCAATTTTGGGTCACCTGCCCTGTCTGCTCCCCGCTGCAGCTGCGACCCCCCTTCGGCTCTTCACTTGTAAGCAGTGAGGAATTCAGCAGTGACCTTGGTTTCTCTAAGAATAAGTACAGCAAGAGCCTTACTGCACAACATCCCTACCGGTACCTCAGCGATAACTACAAACTTCGAGCGTTATCAGTCCTGGAAGCAGACACTGTCTGCAAACATGCAGTTAGTTTCAGAAAGTGCAGTTACTTAGAGTAGACTTAGCTGAAAGCAAAAATCACTGAAAGGAAAATCGGCCTGGTTTAGGCCAAACCAGGACACTAACTAAATTTCCTTCTAACAAACATATAAGAAAAGACAACCTTAGAGATAGTTCTCGCCCTTCCAGATTTGGTTTCTTATTTTCTGATCTTGATTCTGATGAATCTTCTCGTCTGTGCCTGGAGTCAGAAGCACCGTTTTCTGATGTCTGATACTTGTCTCCCGTAAGGTGAATGTAAATGTCCAGCAAGTGATCAGTTACGAGAGAAAGGTTGGGGTATCTCCTCTGAAGAATCTGAAAAAAACAAACACACACACAAACAAAAAAAACCTCAAAAAAAAATTTAATCTTTAGCATCAGCAGGAAACCACCAGCCCTCCCAAATTTTAATAGTTTACACTTCAATAGATACTCAAGTTAGAAAGCTGCACAAAACTGTGTTGGAATCTCTCACCTGAAGAAAATAAAAGTCATTGTACTTGTATGATATCAATTTGGATGCCAAAAGTGAATTTTGCCAACTCTACTCCAATTCATTTAATACATTTGCACAAATACCAACAGGAAAAACAAAAGGTACATTCAACCCTATCTACACTCAAACCATGATCATACAACTTCACAACTGATAACGAAAGTTCTTACCTCCTGCCCTTCTTTTAATGACTGAATTTTTATAAGTATTCCAAGTTGTCTGTTCACTGTGCTGACAGAGACTCATTAAGGTGCTAATTTTTCTTCTGTAATTTCCTTTCAGCTCAGTTCTCTCCACTAAAGCTTGCCAATCAAAAGTATTGCTTCCCAAAAGAAGCTTTTCAGATACAGGCCAGGAACACTGCTCCTACTCTGCCAAACTGACTTTTAAGATTAACCAGAGGAACATGTGTATATTTTCAAGACAATCATGTGAGTGTTTTCTACCACTGTCTCTTCTACTACTACAGAATCTTACACAGTGTTTGATTTACACATTTTTGTGACTTGAGATACAAAGTTACAAAAAAAGAACAGAAAGAACCTAGTGGTAAGTGAAACCTTTAGCACTGAAGCTTCCTTTTTTCTTACGGTTTTGACAGCCAACCTTTACTTGAATATTGGTCCTTTCTGGAGGTCATCTTTGATACCAGTTCGGCCAGATAGCCTTTTCTAATACTGCAACAATTAGCTTCCTAGAATTCCTGCCCATGTGGATCTATTTGTAGTAGAAGCAGCTACAGCACATTGGCATGTGTATCTCCAGCAAACCATCTGCAGAGGCCTCCCTGTGCATCTACTTGCTTTCCCACCACTAACATCTACAAGTATGAAATAAGTGCTGCTCTTGCCCCATTCCTAACAATTAGCTGACAAATGACGAAATGGAAAAACACACAGATATTTAAGGTCACCCATAACTGTGCTGGCTGCTAAATGAGTTGCAAGGAGTGCATGAATCCTATCGAAAAAACTATCATCTTCATTCCAGAAAATTCAGAACTTTCTCCTCAACTCTTCTCCTACAGACTATTCACACCCTTTTCCCTTAGGCAAGGCTCTTTTAAAATCACATCCTAATCTGAACTCTGTATCACTAGGTGAAACTCTAGAGAATTCTATTTTCATTTAAGCCCTGGGCTCCTTTAATTTTCTGAAGGACTACACAAAGCAGACATGTCCTAGAGGTGCTAACAAAAGATGTCAATAGAAACAGTTATTTGTAATTGATAACTGACCAACTATATTTAACCTCAAATCTTAGAACTCAGGATTACAGTAAGCTCAATTTTCTATTTCTCTCTGTTTTTAAATCTCTGTGGGCTACAAAATGGCAAAGTAATTTGATTCTTAGACCCATTCAAAGCAGAACTGTGTTTGCTAAGGCAAGTTCCAGAAATCTGCCCAATTCACTTCAAGCTTTCCTCACAAACTGCCCATTTACTTCAAAATCGGCAGGATAAATCTGAAATGATAAGGGTGTATTGTGGAATTTGGAGATAAAAATAAGGACGAAATTTATTACTGAGAAACATTTATTACCCTTCATTGAAACAATTATTCACATGCCACAACAGAGCAACACACACCATACCTCCTTGAGTTCTCCTTTGCTCATGTTATCCAGATGTATTTTGGTCCAATATTTGTCCAAAAGAGCAGCATGGCTGCTTTGCTGCCTGTACCAACCTCCACCACAACTGAATATCCTAAATCAAAAACAACATGAAGAAACACAGTATATCGTGTCTTGCTGAAGAATTAAACATTTTCAGTGCATACCTATGCATCAAAGAACATGTTACATACTGCTTACAGTATGCACATGCATAGATCACCCACTGTTTGTCACTGTACGGTCACGAATCCTACCCTGCCTATCTCTGCTTTTCAAATTACCTGTTCTTCTATCACAGTGTTTTTCCCCCTGCAGTGCAAAATCTCCTTAGAGATACTTGCAGAAAGACGACTGACAATAGGTTAAGTCTATCAGAAGCAACATACAGAATCCTTTGTAAAGAGAGGAGCCTGATGGAAGTGGCCTGAAAAATATCTTCCACGATCCTAAAGGTTCTGTGCTCTACTGCAGACATGCAGGAAAAGCATCTCCAGTCCCTGTCCCCTCCACAATCTTTCCTGATTATTTTTCCTCATTCTTAAGGCTCACAGTCCTTTCCATCATATATTTTGTTCCTTTTTTTTTTTTTTTTTTTACTGCACAAATAACTTTGCAGCCATATATTATACCCACTGTGGAAGTAGCCCTGCACATGCAGAGCATTAGGTATAGGGTTTGTGGTGTGGTTTTTGTTTTCTGGTGTTTTATTTGTTTGGTTGGTTTTTGGTTGTTTTGTTGTTTGGGTTTTTTTTTTTAAAATAATATTCCACAACTGGAAACTGCAACAGACTTATTGAATCTGCTCTAACTAGCCCAATGGAAACTATAATTTGCTGCTATACAAACTGTTGAACAAGAATACAGAAGAAGAAAACCTTAGGACATGAGGCAACCAAAAGAAAGTTGAATCCAAAAGACTCTGCTCCAGAAAAAATAAATCAGATACATCAAAGAAAAGAACAAATTTATAAAAGGAAGACAAAAGCAGGAAAATTTATTAAAGGCTTTGAAGTAAACTACAAAACATTTGAAAACCATGTAAACATTCCCCTTCTAGGTATTCTAACCTTTAACCTTGACACAGTGTTATGTCTCAATATGGAAGACGCCATTTTGACATCTGACGCATGAGCCATTACTACAGTGAAACTGTCAGGGAGAGTACCTTAAATCTTTTTCTGGTCAGAAAACATTACAAACATCCATTACGTCTTTGACGTAAGACTTCCACAAATCAGACTGTCTTCCTTCTATTTCTTTTTCCATGATTCCCACATAAAATAACATTATCTTATTATAGATGCAGGGTTCAGTTAGAATTATTCATAAAACTCTTAAAAAAAAAAAATCTTCCAGGGAATACATGTATACAACTGCTCAAGGAGGTGGAATAAAAAAACCCAGAAAACTAATGATTCAGTAGTCAGACTACCTACTACCCCAAGATCAGCAAAACTACGAGACATTTTACACTGGGCCTGTTAAAACTAGCAAGTCAAGACACCTTGTGAATATCAGTCACAAACTTTCTTCACACAGTAATTGCTGAGAGTGGTATTTTGTTTTGGTGAGGGGTTGGTTTTGTAGGGTACCCCCCAAAAAATCTCATTCCTTCAGCCTTGTTGAAGTGACCTTTCTGTACAAAGCCTGGATTCACGCAGTAATAACACAAGGCTGCTCTAAAGTGAAAAAATTCCTTTCACAACTTCTATGGCTTCTACTGCTTATTAATTGGAAATTGTAAAAATCGCCTGCCCAAGTACCTTGCACTTCCTGTCTTTGACTTAAAAATAGGATATCCATGCTCTTAACCGCATTTAACTTTACAAGCCTACCTCCTGGTTGCAAAAAACTGGAATCCTGATGCTACTTTTAAACAGTCACCACGACCAGGAATCAGCAACTCCCTTTTTTCCAAAAGAGGAATCAGCACAGAGATCTGGAGAAGAGAAGAAAATTTATAAAACATTTTTTTTGTGAAACTGTAGCAGACAGCACACCCATCCACACTCATTTCACACTGGAGATGTTAGAGCACTTCCACTGAGCACTACTACATTGTCAGCAACTGCCATCCCACAGATTGCACTTCCAAGTGATGCTACCAGGAATCACAGAGTACCCAGTAATTTTAATCAGCAGTGTAAGTCACATGTGTGATGTTTACCTGTCTTCTTTCTCCTGTATCCAGATTTAATGATAAGAGAATGGAAATTACAGTCTCTATACTGCAAGTCCAAATCAAAACTATCTGAGTTGTCAAATGAATTATTAGAATTTTTGTTTCAGAAGCCTTATTTTCTTTATCTGCCTGAACAAAGATAACCTGCATCTCAAAGATGTCATTCTCAAACATCAACATTTTTCAGTGTGTACTCTGCTACCCACAGGAAAAATCAGTATCTATTTAAAGAATCTATCCCTCCATACAGAAGGATAGTAATAATAGTAGAAGGAAAAAAGGGAGGTAGGACCACAATGATCCCTCAGTACAGAGGGAGGCAAGCATGAAGACTTTGATACGGAGAAAGGAGACAGGATGCCTGCAGGGAGGACCTGAAGAAAGGAAGAGATGAACGCAGGATATTACTCAGAGCATGCTTATGACGAGTGCAATGAGCTGAGTCCACAGAAGCAAGTAAGTGCACGACCCTCTGCAGTGAAAAACTGTCTAGCAGATACAAGCAGTATTTCTTGTCTGTCTTATAAATTCCCTATATTTCAGAAGCCTAGAACCCAATAAACAAGCTGTCAGGTTATTTAGTCACACAAAGGATGCTTTACAGAACAGATATGAAAGAAAACAACTATCTGCAGAATGTCCAGCAGGCCTATAGGGCAAAACATCTTTATGACATCGTTCTTGCAGAAGACATGCTTTCAGCAGCCATTACTTCAAAAGGGAAGGATGACAGTCTAACTAGTCGTTCTGGAGCTGAAAACAGGAAATCTGTTAAAATCTGTACTGCTTAATATAACAACACATTTTTAATATCCAAGCCAGAGGTAAGAAATGTGTAAGAAAAAAAAAAACGAAAACCAAAAAAACATACAACAAAGCACTAAAAAAATCTTATTAACAGCACCACTCTAATACAGTGACAATATTCTTGGTGTTTGGGGTCACATTTGTTTTCAAATATTAAAACATGATTTAAAAGACACACAGCTCATCATCAGTGTCAATTCAAAGCTTCAGAGAGAAATTTGGCATAAGTGACAGTATCATGACTACTCTAAAACAATGACAAAAACTGATGTGGTGTGCTAATATGTGAATGAAGATAGACAGGTTAATTATTTCTAACCCCTTTTAAAGGAGCAGTATTTTCAGCACGCTTCTGCACAACTCATGGCGATTAGACTCCAAAAATTGCTAGTATGGGCCTTAAGACCAGTACCTTACAGCAAACATGAACCTACATACCACATCCAGAGGAGCATAATCAATATCCTCCAGAAGTATCCAATGACCTTTGGTAACAGCTTGTGTCAAGGTTCCGGGCTGCCATACAAACTCCCCTGGTACATCTGTACAACGATACATACCAAGCAGCATCTATGATGGAAATAATCAATAAATTAGAGACCTGTTCATTACATTCCTTAAAAACTCAGAGTGAAAACTTACAAAAATGACCGAAGTTGGTATATAAGTAACACTTACTTAGCCTCCACATTACTAAACAATCCATCTGGTAATCTGTGCCCAGCATTACACTTCTTTTAATTAAGAAAAAAAAAAGTTTCACCCCTTCACATCTATGATAATCTAACCGAAATACAGTAATTAAAATGAACCAGGTAATTGGAAGTGAATTTACAGAGTCGTGCCACCATAATTAACAAACAATCAACAGTATAACATACAAAACTGTCTAGGGTTGCACTGAACTTTATTTTACATTTTTGAAAAGTCTGTGACTAAGCTAGTAAGAGGAATTGTAAAGCAAGTTATTCAAAGATACAAAACCAATCAAGTGTTGCTTCTCTGTAAAGTTCTAACTTCCACATTTAAGCATTCCTTAAATAATTAAGTTTATGGTTTCACTACTACATATTTTGTACCTTGAACTCTATCACTTTTTCTTAATACGGTGGTCTTAATCATGTATATGAAAAGATACTCTTGTGGAGAACAGTTGTGAGATGGTGAAATCAGCTGTTCTATGCAAGTGAAGAAAGTGCTTATGCATGCTAATAAAAACCTTCAGATAGCACTTCTGGTAGATACTAACCACCTTGGAAAACTAAATATAAATTGAGCCAAACAACAAAGTTATATATGCAAAACCAGAAGAACATGGAATTATCTTCATCTCTGGTTTTTATCTCTACAGTCAGTGTTAGATCACTATTATGTAAGTGCAAGTGTCCTGAATATCTCAGGATCTTACTTCATCTCACCTTTACCACAAAAAACTGGGATCAGATTAAACTGAAATTAGCTCACTTAAACTAAGTGTGTATACAGCGTTCGGCACCAGCTTGAGTAATTTTAGAGTATTTTTTTTCCCCAATACAAATCAATTTTTCTTAAATTAAAAATTTAAAAAAAAAAAATCAGTAGGGCTCTTCCACATAGAAAAACCCTGATAAAACATTATTTGAATGAAACAGATATAGCACAATTATACACAGAATTTAAAACCTACTAAAGCTTAACTGATTTTTCTTCACATTTATTTATTCTCATCAACAGTAAGACCAATACTATGGAGTTGGGGGGTCTTTGGGTAAAAAGTTAAACATTATCTTATTAGAAAATTAAATCCATGCTTTAAGTAAAAATTATGTCTGATGATCCAACCATAAAACAACTTCATCAGTTACCTTACTATCAGTTTGATCCCCAAGCTGGACTTTCAAAATATGAGGAGGCTTTGCTCTTCCTGTAAGAGCTGCTAAATATTCAATTAAAGAAGTTTTGCCACATCCTATTGGTCCTTCTAATAAAACAGGATTCTGATGTGCTACAGCAATAGCAAGGTTTTGAAGATTTGTGAAGGCAGATTCAACCAAAACAAAACAGCTGGTGTTACTTTCCTGTTCAAACATAAAATTCGAGTTACTACACTGAAACTGTTATTTTTTTTACAGGTTGTACAACACAGAACAATTAGGAAAGTGAGTCTGACAACTAGAAAATTTTGGCCTGCAGATCTGTCAACACATATCAAACAAAATAAAGGATTCTAAAGCTGTATTTAATGTCAGATATTAAAATAGATTTCATCAAAAACCTATTATAAGTGAAACACTTAATAAAGTATATGTACAATTTGTTCCCAAAGTGAGTTCACACTAAGTTGTCAGTATGGGCATAGTAACTATTCAATCATAACACATGTCAATCAAATACAGTTTGCAATATAAGTGAAATTAAGTCATCAGAATGGATCCAAATCACAGAACAAATCAAACAGTAGTTAGATTCAGATGATGCAAGTACAAAGATTAACTGTTGTATTTACTTATTTCTGCACCTGCCAAAGTATAAGATCATCAAACTCAGTGCATAAAAAAAAAAAAAAGAGGTAAATTCAGTAACATTTTTATTTGTTCAAAATGCAATGAATGTAGTTTATTGAATAGTAATTAATCAATGCTACAGATACTCTCCAAATATTTTGACTCTCCTACAGTCACTTATATATCAGTATATAGCACAAAAATTAGTGCTTTCCTGCCAAAAGGTACAAAGAAATCAGAGTAAATACTGCGCTGAAACAAGTGAATTTAAGTTTGATCTTCTTTTCAGATGTAGCTTCATGTACTTCTCTGGTAACAATGCTAGTTGTTAAGAGTACCTGCTTTCCCTCAGAGTTTGCTCCTATCTCTTCATCAGACCTCCTCAGCTGTAACTGGAACCTCCCCAGTATAACTGGAACTACACTGTATACTACATCAGTGAAATACCTGTGGCTATTCCAAAAATAAAAGCATGTCTTCTTGGGAAGTTCTCTCCTCCCTCACAGACAAACAGTATCCTTTCAGCAATCCAGTTTATAGCATGGCCTAGCTTCAGCACAGCTGCAGCAGCAATGACACTGGCATGGGAGTAAGAATCTCCTTAAACAGCTCTACAGTTTCCCCTGCTGCAATGAATTTCAAACCACCCCTCAATCCTATAAAAACAGCTAGAATACAGTAAATTCAGCTACTGAAGTTGGGGGGGACAATTTGGGAGGAAATTCCTCTTTCCTTGCTTCTGCTACTCAAGAAATTCTGCACATCGGTAGTCTTCATTAATTTCTTTGTCCTTCATTTGTAGATCAGTGTCGCAAAATTAAACAGAAATACTCAGCTAAGAGCTAAAACTGTACCTAAATGAGAAAAACAGTCAAGAATACTGGCTGCAGCTACAAACAAGAACATGAACAGTTCAAGATGAAGAGCATCTCAAGAGAAAAAAGGTTAAATACTGTTTGCTCAAAAACATTTATGCCTTCAATGGACTTCCTAAAACTGTAAGGTACCACATTCTGCACTACACTCAAGTGAAAAAAGTAAGTTCTTGATCACTTCTCCCCTTTTTCTGCTGTCATAGAATCATAGAAAGGTTTGGGTTGGAAGGGACCTTAAAGATTATCTAGTTCCAACCCCCCTGCCACGGGCAGAGACACTTTTCCACTAGACCAGGTTGCTCAAAGCCCCATTCAGCCTGGCCTTCTAGAAGAGTAAGTAGCAGCTTTGTTTTCTTTTGTTTTAAGAGAAGAACTAAGAATATATTTGGAGAAAGGCTGTTTATCAGATGTCCGTATAGCACAAAGACACTTCCTGCAGGTAAAAGCAACCATGCCAGATCCTGGCTTTACTCAGCTATGGAGTATCACCCTAACTTGGACTGGAGATATGATGTAAGGCTGAATATTCTTTTGTAGTATGTTTGTAAGAACTGCTACATGAATTCATTAATGACTTGGATGAGGGATTAGAGTGCGCTGTCAGCAAGTTCGCTGATGACACAAAACTGGGAGGAGTGGCTGACGCGCCGGAAGGCTGCGCAGCCATTCAGAGGGACCTGGACAGGCTGGAGAGTTGGGCGGGGAGAAATTTAATGAAATATAACAAGGGCAAGTGTAGAGTCCTGCATCTGGGTAAGAACAACCCCATGTACCAGTACAAGTTGGGGGCAGAGCTGTTGGAGACCAGCGTAGGGGAAAGGGACCTGGGGGTCCTAGTGGACAGCAGGATGACCATGAGCCAGCAGTGTGCCCTTGTGGCCAAGAAGGCCAATGGCATCCTGGGCTGTATTAGAAGGGGTGTGGTCAGCAGGTCGAGAGAGGTTCTCCTCCCCCTCTACTCTGCCCTGGTGAGGCCGCATCTGGAGTATTGTGTCCAGTTCTGGGCCCCTCAGTTCAAGAAGGACAGGGAACTGCTAGAGAGAGTCCAGCGCAGAGCCACAAAGATGATTAAGGGAGTGGAACATCTCCCTTATGAGGAGAGGCTGAGGGAGCTGGGTCTCTTTAGCTTAGAGAAGAGGAGACTGAGGGGTGACCTCATTAATGTTTATAAATATGTAAAGGGCAAGTGTCATGAGGATGGAGCCAGGCTCTTCTCAGTGACATCCCTTGACAGGACAAGGGGCAATGGGTGCAAGCTGGAACACAGGAGGTTCCACTTAAATATGAGGAAAAACTTCTTTACGGTGAGGGTGACCGAACACTGGAACAGGCTGCCCAGAGAGGTTGTGGAGTCTCCTTCTCTGGAGGCATTCAAAACCTGCCTGGACGCGTTCCTGTGTGATATGGTCTAGGCAATCCTGCCCCGGCAGGGGGATTGGACTAGATGATCTTTCGAGGTCCCTTCCAATCCCTAACATTCTGTGATTCTGTGATGAAGACAAAATGAACAGCACCATTACGTCTTCATTGCTTCATTCCACTGCAGAGCTTCTTTGCAGTGTCTATATTATGCAACACTAGCTTACAGCACACATCAAGAAAGCTAAAGATATACACACTACCCATAGTATCTCAGTACCATTTAAGCAGGAAATAAAGTCAGTTCAGCGCATTTAGGGATTCTTTAAAAAAAAAAAAAAAAAAAAAAATACAGACCTAACCCTGGGTTACATACCTGCTCTTCAGAAACAAGCTGTAGTCTAGGCAGCACTATACCACATACAGCTACTACATTTGCAGAGAGGTCACCGGATACAATATGCCCTTGTGTATACTGCAGTTCTTTCTCCTTTTGCCAAAATGAGGAGTCAGGATTGGCCAACACCAGGGCTTTTTCCACATTCTGCAGCTGAGATTCTTCTAGTAGCCTGTGAAAGCCATGTTTATTAACTCAACTGAAAGCAATCAACAAAAACAAATAGTGTTCAAGATTTTAAAAGTTCTTACTTTAGTCTGAAATGTATCAGCTCCTCAGGATTGAATATCTTCTTCAGGAAAGATAATTTATGCTCATCGTTCATGGATGTAACCAGAGCAAGACAGTTTGAAGTATACCTAAAAATTACAGTTAGAATAAAACACGTCAAAACATAGTCTTAAGAAATTTAGTTTGACAACTGTCAATTGCAAACCAAAATATCAAGTTCGGAAAAACACGCAGAAAACTTTCTTCACAGAAATTATTTTAGTGCTATGCTTAACATTCTTTAAGATAGAGAAATATCTCAGAACTGAGAAAAGAAATTCTATCATGGCATACTTTATCATTTATACACCAACTAGCTAACCTTTCTCTGAAGGACTGAGTAATCAACAGAAATACAGTAAAGTAGAGCACTTTCCCAAATAAATGAAGGTAAACATATGAGACAATGAAAACCAGGTTTTCTTTGCTTGATTATTTCTCATCCTACCATTTCCCTTTCAAAATTGCTTTATATTTCAAGCTATTTCTAAAATAACCCTAACACAATGAACTCAAGACTCAGTACCAAAAGGGGCCAGAAACTCCCAAGTCTTGACTTCATCACTACACAAAGCTGTCTCACAACAGAAGGACATTTAATACACATCAATAAAACACTTTTCATTTATTATACTACTGCTTGTACCTTCCAAGAACAAAGCTTTCAATGAGCTTGGCAGGCAGGAAGAAAAAAAAGAGTTGCCAGAAGATTGGTTCAGGACAAAATTTAAAAGTCAGCTCATTCACTTACTTAACATTATTAGCTGAACACCAGGTAAACCAATCCCACTGAATGAATTAGAAATTCTATTTCTTTTTCTAAGACTATCTAAGTGTATGTCATCCTTAAGAGCTTCATAAATGGCTGATAGATTTGACAACACTCTTGTTCCTGCTCTTCCTAAATGATACACTTTATTTTAAAATTATGTTGCTAACATAATTCTGAATGTATGTTTAAAAAAATGAAGACTATTAAAGACCTTTTCTTAAATAAATAAAAAGCACTATCAATACTACTACTCACATAAATAAGGTAGATCATGTGACTAGGCTGAAGCCCTGCAGGCAGACACCTAAGATAACATATCTGACCAAAACCACATGCAAAGTCTGCAACAAGGCCAGTTAGGAAGTGTAGCTTAAATAAGACAAGCTTTACAGTGACTGAGACGTCTACATACAAGCAATAGAAAAAAAAATCATTAATAGTGTACCAGTGCAAAATATTATAATGTATCATTGTAATGTAAGCTGGAGTGAGAGAAGATTAATCTCTACTTTTTTCTAGGATAACATGCTAGAACGCGTGCAATACACCAGCAGCCTTACAGTAGAGGTGAAGTGATAAATTCACCATCTCCCATGAATCCATCTTGGGTAAACTGAAGGTATTTGAAAAGATTCTCCAGACCATAGCTTTAAGCATGACTAAGAGCTAGCCTAAGTTTCACTCCAATAGATTACTACAGCTTTCAAAAGATCAGGTAGGAAGCACAGGTATAGATTGCATCGGTACAGATTTTTCTGGTATTATTTGAATGCACTACTTGCATGTGAACATTGTCAAATACAATTCAAGATACAGATAAATCTTTTCAATGGAGAAGATCTGGGGCGTTTAACTTACCAACGGACTAAAGTGTCATGACTCCTTAGGAGTGGAATACACACACTCCAGTCCCATAATTCCCGGAAGACTGATTGCTCCTTTTGTAAAAATCTATAGGCTGCCTCCATGAGGTCCCGTAACTTCATTCGTCTGCGCCCGTATCGGACTGTGTTTGCATCTGAGCTCTCCAGGAAAAGCCTCTGGAAAACTGGTGATGTATTCTTAAAATATCTTAAAGCAAATCTTTAGAAGAGAGAGAGAGAGAGAGAGAAAGAGATGGAACACAGACATCTAAACCAGAGGAAAGGAAAACAGCCACTAATAAAAGCATCAGCACAGAGGTCCTGAGACAGTAATTGACCGTATACTGAAAATTAAGGCCTATATTTAACTTTGTCCACACTTGGGAAAGACAACCACTTCAGCAATCAGCTGACAACAGATACTTTACATTATTAGAAATCATTACTTAATTATCAAGGGGAAAGACTACTGCCTTTGGTGAAATCTCGTTGATTGCTCTCATTTACTGAGAAAGTAATATTGATTCCTACTTAGGTAACTTTGTATTCTACTGGCCTACAGGTCTAATCTTAAACACAGAGATTTTGGTTGTGAGCAATTTTCATGCCAACTGTTTTGCTTTTCTTTTGATCATTAAGACGAAAATCACATTAGATCTTACAACACAGTTTAAACAAGCTGTGTTTAACACTCATGTTTTCTAAATTATTCTTTCAATTCAAAACACATTTGTTATCGTAGGAAACAACCCAAATTGTAACACCACCTCTCATCCCCAGTGAACATTGACAAGCCTATACTGCCTAAGTTCAAACATTGCACAGAGACATTACATTACTCACGGCAAAACATCAGGGTGGTCAGCAACCAGCTTGCTCATCGCTACACACAGCCTTTCATGCCGATCATGGTTGATTTGGCCACCAGCTTTAATGGCTTCTGCATTTCTTTCCAACAAATCCAACAAGATTGGTCGAACTTGACGGCCAACCAATAGAGTACATTCCTTATCCAGTAATAACTGCGCTAAAGTATCAAGGATGCATTGCCGATCCTGCTGAGTCCAAATCTAGAGGAATGAAAAGTAAGAACAGGTTAAATGGGAAATGATTTAGACTTTTAACTTCAGAACTATTCATGCAGGATTCACAGTGAATTTTACAGGAACGAATCTTTCAAAAAAATAGAAAGGAGTCCAAAACGCCCAATGGAAGTACTTACTCGACATAGCTTTCCATATTCAACAAATTTGGGAAACAGAATTAAGTGACATGCAGAATGACACACTAAATCAGAATTACAAAAAAGTCCCCAAATCCTAAATTAAATTTTACTGCTGAAAGAGAAATGATTTTTA
This sequence comes from Nyctibius grandis, assembly GCF_013368605.1. NCBI lineage: Eukaryota > Metazoa > Chordata > Aves > Nyctibiiformes > Nyctibiidae > Nyctibius > Nyctibius grandis. The sequence goes on along the minus strand of NC_090658.1, from coordinate 89,542,758 downwards.
ATAGTTTTAAGAGAAAAAAATGGGAAAATGTTATAACAACTAATACATCTTTGTTAATATAATTCCCACTGATCTTAACTGCTCGGTCTCACAAGAGCCACAAAACATTTAAGAATTCGAGTTCTTAAAAAAAGTTTGAGTTGCATCATGTTCACTATCTTTTTTCAAAAAAGAAGCATTCACAGCCTTATTTCTGTATTTCTAACAGCAATTATAGTGAGCAATGCTCTTAAACAAGAAGCAGCATGTATCTGCAGTTTTGAAGTTGAGATACTTTTTTTCTTACTTTTATATAAAAATGGTCCTTTAGTGCAAAAAAAATATTAGGCTTTAGAATAGATGGAAAACATATTCACATCTTCTAGGAAAAAAAAAAACCCACAAACTACACACAAAAAAACACATACGCACACCCCTTCACATCCCCCCCAACCTTCCTAACTCTGTTACTGAAGAACAACCACCCATTTCTTCTGTCTTATGCTTAAATTTCTCTGGTCTTTCAGCTCACGTTATTATCCAAGCACCTCTCCACTTCCATGACATTTAGCATATAGTGCAGTACAAGTAATTTTGGGAATTACAAGTAAACTTGGGAAAAATCAGGATTATGAATTTGGACTGTAGCAGTTTTGCTCTTGACTTCGATGCTCCCCTCTCCCTTCCCTTGTTGAGTGAACCTTTATCGTATCAAGACGATTTTATTTTTCTTGACAGTTGTAAATACAGCTAGGCAAGGCAGCTTTCCAAACAAAATAAGCACTTAACTAAACTTCTACAGAAATATTCTGTGATTCAGGTAGTCTTTCATTTCAGCAACATGTGCAGCCGATTTCTGCTTGTCCTGGACTTTTGTTACTCAGGTAGAACCTGTTCCTGGGCCTGCAGATCGCATGGTTTCATTGTTACAAGATTGTTACACTGCATTGTTACACTGCAAAGGTCCTACACATGGCCTGTGAAAGGGTGACCTCTTAAGGTTCTACCACTGTCTATATCCTTCTAGAACACATGCATACTTGTTCCAACTTCCTTGGGTCTCCTTCTAAATTTGAAAAGACATTCATTCCCTAACAGCACGTAAGAAATCAGTGCAACTGCTGTATATACACTACAAACATCAAAACCATCACATTAATTGCTAGCAGCTTCTTACATGCTTTGTGTTTATTTTCACAAAACATGATATAAGTTTATCTTCCTCTCATCCATCAGAGCAGCATCAAAAGTAATTTTTAAAATGGAGCTGAGGGTCTGAATTCGTCACAGAGCAAGCAAGACACTGTTCATTACAGGGGATCAGATTCTGAGTGGCAAAATGACTGACAAGCTGTTCAAAGGCAGCATGGCTCAGAAGAATTGGGAGACAAACTCCACTGTAAAAAATAAAAAGTACCTTCAGTTTCCAAATCAGTTAGATTCTTTAGCTACCCAAACAAGACACAACAGGGAGCTTAATTTATTAACCAGAGCTTTCAAAATCAAATAAAAGGAACAGTTAACAATAAAATAGTAAATAAATAATGTGACTGACTCAGTAAAATTCTGTAGTTACATATCTACTGTACAACAAATCCATTCCATTAGCAATTTTGTGAGAGCAAGCAGTTTTTTAATCATTGTGTGTAGTACCCTTAGGACATATAAAACTGTTCAAAAATCACAGCGGCAACATTCTCATTGTACAAAGAGACCGTCTGTTTATTTTAGAGCCTTTCAGAGTCTAAATTAAAAATTTCATGGAAAAGAATACTGTCAGAGGGCTTTTTTAACTAAAGGTGGCTTTGTGAAACACCCAACTTTCTCAATCAGTAGCAAAGGACAGCTGACCTGAAAGTGTTTAATACTAGTGTCCAAATCTGGGATAGTAAACCTGCACCTGCGATTCCAAACAGCTGCTTTAAGAAAGCATCACAAAAAATTGTCCCTCCGAATACAGAATACATACACACATTGTGTATTATTAATGAAAGAGACACTAAACAGCAGCACAGCTAGGAGTGAGACCTGGAGTCGATCACGATCCCCGCTGCTCCTCTAGCAGCATGTTGCCACCACCTTCCCAACCTGCGCAGTACATTCACTCAGGGCTCACAAGGAACAGCAATCTTTACTAAGAACTGGCTTAATCCAAAACCCAAGATTACTAACAGAAAGGATCACAGCAAGGAAGAATCTGGGCGCACGTGAAACCCACATTTCTGATTGTGGCTCACGGGTGTTTCCACAGAACATTACACCATACACAGGTTTAACAATGGGATACTGCTGAATAGTGGAAGGGCGCAAGGGCCACGCGTGGGAAATCCTTCCTCCCCTCCAACACAGGAACACATGTTCTCAGCTCCGTTCCCTCACACAACAGCTCTACCGTTGTATGACTGTGCAGCAATCAATTCGGTAAGCTGATCCAAATTAATCCTTCTTCCAAAGTCTTCCACTGGGTGGGAAAGTTGAACCGATTTTCCGCATCAGCATACTTGCTTGGTTCAGGACAAGAGAAGAAACAGAAAGGTGTGGCTTGGCCTTCGGGAATAGGCAAAAAGAAAACAGAGGAGGACTACTCTTTCTGGCAGCCGCCCAGTTCAGTAAGATAAAGCAAAACACGAGCCTACGCTCTTCTTATAACCCACACACTTTAAGAAAAAAAAAATTTAAAAGCCAGGGGGATATGCAGTCTCGCAAGGAGAACAAGATAGCTTCAACAAGCTGCAAAACAAGCTAGAACTTCCTACATCACCTCCAGCACATCATATTTGATACAGTTGGACAAACTGCTCCTTCAAGGACACTAAGAATGTTCTCGTTGACTTTGTATCAGTGTATTAACACACTGTCTCCCAAAAATCACAGCTCTTCAAAAACCAGAAGCAGAAGATGAGAATACACTGCAGGATGGGAGCAAAAGTGCAACATACCTTCCCTTACTTATAATGCTCCATGATGTAAAGCCTACATAACTTCAAATAAAAAGCTGAAGTCATATTTTAGGAAAAAACCAGTCTGCCTTAGTTGCCAGGACGTCAGGACATTTTTCTGACAGCCAATGAGTAGCTGGGTGAATTTGGGACAGCTAGGTCACCTCTTTTTTCCTACATTTCTTACAGAAAACGAATAAAGGCACTTCTCAATATCAAATGTTAAGACTGATGGGCTATAAATAAGAGCTTGGAGCTATTATTAAAACAATTTTCACTCCTACATAGAAAAATTAAAGGCAAAATGAAGGATGCCACGCTAAAACACCAACAGAATGGAACAGGAGATCCAGAATGGTGTGCTTGAGATCTCCATTTCACTTAAGATGACTCCATAGACTAAATAGAGGAAATATCCAAAAGTGTCTATTTTTTTGATGTATATCTTTCTATATATGCACAGTGGCAGATGTGAAGGGCAGAAACAAATAAGGATATTTTTACACTAAAGCTCCATTCCCACTAGCATTTTAACCTTCATATTAATGAACTTCTCTACTGAAACTACACCATCACAGGAAGCCAAAATACATGCATTTGCACAAAATCTGCATTTGGAATTCTACGCAGGAAGATGTTCTGATTCAAACAGACCTTTGTTAACACACAGAACCAAAAGCACATTCCAGCAGTTTGTGGAGTCCTACTGCTTATACAGTTTGCTTAAATTATCCAAAAAATAGAAAGGGAGGAAACAACGACTGGTTTAGAGAGCTTTTCATTCCATTTTCCTCATTAAGGACACACAAATGCACTGTACCTTTGCAGAGTTAATGGTACACTCTACAGAAAAGGTTCTATTTCTATTACATACTGAAGCACAGGGAACAAGATTTTCCCTCACCACATAAATGGTGCCTTACTGTGAATCTCAAAAGACTGTTCCTTACTCAGCAGTTGTGGGCAAACACCATTCCATTATGGAATACTGAATAAATAAGTTGCCAGAAAGACAGTGAAGCTGCAGAGCAAGGAGAGATCTAGATTTCCAGAATACACGCTTCCCAATTTACACAAAGCAACTGGAAGGAAATCAGGTAAGATGACTGAAGCCAGCGGTTGTTTAGTGGCAAGATAAGCCTAACACACTCCTAGATCCGTAGCTTCCAAGCTTGGAAATAGCAATGCAGTTTTCAAAAGAACATGTCATTGTTTATTAATGTGCTGTTCCAGACTCTCTGAATATAACCATTCCATAATAATTTCGACCTAGGAAGACTTTTAAACCTAAAGTATATCTCAAAACAGTTGCCAGAAGGGAAAGGGCACAGTCTCTTTCCCAGTCTCAGATCTCGGTGACTCACTTCTGGTTCACCGCTCCATCTGTCTGCTACATCATGGATCCGCATCATCCCCATCTCTATTTCTCAGCTGTTTCTTTCTCTTGAATAGCAGCTCTTCATCACTGTTTCCCACCAATTAGCATCAACTCTCCAATGCAGGAATATATATTCATGTCAATTTTATTTTGATCCTATGATTTGTAGTGACAGAAGAAAAAGCCATCTGTCTACCAACAGAGAACCTTGACTACCAGTATGAAAACCTTCCCCAACCATAACTAAGAGTCAGTAATTCAGACTGAAAGCCAGTATTGTGAAAAAATATGATGATTAAGACTTTTCATCTTCAAACAACTGGAACATTTCCTAGACACTCAAGCAGAAACATGGATTTTGAGCCTCAAAGTGTGTACAAAACTTAGGGGCTTCAAAAGCTCTGTCATGAAAAGTACTAATAATATAACATCTGATGTGTTGATATCCTGTTATTTATTACATGTCTTCAAGTATTTCAGAGACAGAAATGAGTTAGGCCTCAACTCTCCTAGAAGGCAGGTATGCTTTTCACAGTTAAGGCAGCCAAAGCATGAAACCAGTGAAAACAGGAACGTGTTTCCAGCATCACTGTGATTAAAAAAAGGAAGCAAACCCTAGAAAATCCAGTCCTCTTTTTACCCCACGTGCTGTTTTAAGGCAACTAAAGAAGACATGCAAATAGCATCAGGGTAGCATGCTCCAGCTAACAACATGCCATCTCTCGCTATCGTGCTTTCAGAGTCACCTCAAGGCACATGGAAGACACTGAAAATTTTAACTACGGGGCAAAACGCCTCCTCAGAAAGCGCAACAGGAGGGGTGGCAGGGGACAGGAGAGGACCTGTCTCACAGGGCTCTACTCGCAGGACCCTGAAATGGGCGCGGAGGGGAAGAAACCGCAACAAGCGCACGGAGAAAGAGCGAGAGAGCAGAGAGCTGCTCCCGCAGAGCGGCCCCGCCGGCCGCCTGAGGGGCGGGAGGGGTCGCCAGGCAGCGCGGGCAGCAGACAAAGCTGCCGGCAGGAGACGGCGGGGCGCGGGGAAGGCAGCGCGGTGAGTCCCCTTCCCTCCTTGGCGGACCCAGCGCGACCCGCCCGGAGGAAGGGAGGGCGCCCGGGGGCTACCGTGGAGCCCCGCGCCGCCCGCTCACCTGCTTCGCCAGGAACCTGCTCAGCTCCGCGCTGACCTTCTCGTTCTTGCGCGCCACGAGCTGCAGCGGCTCCACCAGGCGGAACCGCAGCTCCGCCATCCTCCGCCGGGGCGCGGGCAGCAGCTGAGGAGAGCGACGGGAGGCGGGAAGGGGCCGCGCGCCCAGCGCCGGCAGCACGGGCCGCGCGGCACGTGGGGCGCGGGACGGACGCGCAGCTCTGCACCAGCTTCCGCTTACGCCGCCGCCGTCACCCGCCCACGACGTCGCGGGCAAAGGAAGCGCGGCCTCTCACGTGACAGTGCCCGTGCTAAACTACAGCTCCCAGCGTGCACCGCTCCTCGCGGCCGCCCGCTGCTGGACAGCGTGCGCCCACTGCATGCCGGGAGATGTAGTCTCTCAGAACCCGCCCCGTCCGCGGGCGCAGCGAGTCTCTCCCACTTTCTCACGGCGCTGGAAGCTCGCGTGTGCGGGGCTGCCTCGGGTGCGGCCTCGTCCTGCCTCGGTCCCCGCGGAGTTAACTACCATTGCTACTGCAGGACTTGCCCACAGCGGGCCTCGTCGAGGGCCACAAGCCAGGGTGCTTGCCCCGAAGCACTTTAAATCTAGGTCGTGGTATCAGTCAGGGCCCTGGCCGAAGCCTGGTGACTAACCCAAACCGGTGGCCCAGGCTCGGGAGGAAGGCGGCCGGCATTACGTTGGCATTTCCGCGTCTCCCTCCCCAGCTCCCCTCGCCGGCCGCAGCCAGCCCACGAAGCCCGAGCGCGGACCCAACGCACTAAGGATGTCTCCGGAGGGGTTTGTCAGCGGGCTCGCTGAGAGCAGGAGCCGGACTTAAGCCTTTGCTTTCCCGGGAGAGCCGTCAGAGCTGCCTCCCGGCCACTCCACCGCAGCCGTGGGGCACGGCCCTCGGCGCCCCGCCCACAGCAGGTGAGCAAGCGTGTCACTCCTGCGGCTGCGCCCTTCAACACAGCCAAGGCAGCCTCCCGCGGCCGCTCCTCTCCCCTTTCCACCCGCCGCAGCCTTTACGGGAGGGCCGAGTGGCCGCGGAGGGCCCGGCGGCGGCAGCACTGGGCTGCGTGACCAGCGCGGTCACCTCCGGGCCGGAGCCCCTCCGCCAGCGAGGCGGGCGAAGGCGAGAGGAGCCCTGCTCGTCCCGCCCAGAGCTGCAGGGGCAGCGCGGCTTCCGCGCCACGACCGAGCGGCTGAGGCAGGGGCTCGGCTGGGCCGGGCCGGGGGCGCCCAGCCGGGAAGGGGCGGGGGTAGGGGGCGGGGCGATGGCAGGGGGCGGGGCGCGGCCACCTCGCGCACCTCACTTTGGCGCCAACTGCTTCAGGCCGGGGGCGGGTTTTGCTGACGTCGCGGCCGGGGACGTGCCGTGCGTCTGCGGCCGTTGGCTGCCGTGGCCAGGAGCCCCGCCCCCTCGGCGCCCGGCCTGCGGGACCAGTGGCTGCGGCGGCAGCGGCGACAACCTGCGGGGTGTTGCGGGCCGGGGGCGCCGAGCCGCGGCGGCTGACCGGTGGGTGAGGCCGTGCGTCGTGCCGGCCTGCCGAGCGGGGCCTTCCTCCTCCCTCTCTTCCCATCCCGTCCCGTCCCCTCCCCTCCCCTCCTCCGGCGCCGCCTCACCCCGCGCGAGTGCCGCTCCCTCCCCCAGCACCCTTTCGCGGGTCCCGCCGCCCGGTTCGGCCCGGCCCGGCCCGGTCTGGCCTGGCCCGGCCTTGCCCACCCCGGGCTCTCCCGGCGCCCTGCCGGCCCCTCCCCCCGGGCGCAGCCTGCTCGCCCCGGTCGGCTGGTGGTTGTGGGGCGCGGGGTGCCGCTCCCGGGCCGCCATCGGCAGCTCTCCCGCCCTGACCCCCGAGAGGTCCTGGGCGCTTCCGCCGTGACAGGAATTGGGGCGGGCGGGAGCCCCTTCCCGCCGGTGCAGGGAGGGTGAGGCCTGGGGAGCGGGTAAGGGCCGCTGCCTCTGGACTGGCAGGCTGCTGCTCGGCGCTGGGCAGTGCCTCTGCTCGCCCCGGCACTCCAGCTTTTTCCTGTGCTCTTCTTTTCCGTGCAGCGGGTGCCTTGGTGTTGCAGGCTGCTGCTCTCCCTTCAGAGGTGCCTGTGTAGCAGGGCCGCAAGCGTGTGCGCTTGTAAAGTCTTTCTGCGATAGCTGTTGTGGCGGACGCTGTACGTCCTGTGGCCGAGCATCGCCGTGTGCCTTGTCAGGCAAAATGTTTCTTGCCTGGTTTGGCTGGTGCTGTCAGACGGGGGAAACTTGCTCTTAAATGGTCAGTAGAGAAGAAATCAGAATTACCAAATCAGATTATTTTAGCTGGTTAAGATACACATTCAGATAACCTGTTCATAGAATGCAGTGCTTCTTTTCATGCCAAAATTTCTTTATAGGATCTTTATTTGATACATATGAATGAAAGATACAGCTGAAGATCTTCTTCAGAATGCTTATTTACAGGACAGATAATTTCTTACTTTTCTTGATAGAGCTCTATATTGGTTATCTTGATGTAAGGGTTTTCTCATTCTAGTGTTGGATTTTGTTGAAGAGCAAGGGCCACAGGTAGCTCCAGGTGTAATTGACTTATTCCAAGATGCATCTGTTTTACTATGTTGTTCTGAAATTGTCAATTAATCTGTTGTCTTTCCTCTGATAATTTACTCATAGATGGGGAAGCCATAGGGAGTTTGTATCATGGCAGCAGATGAGGATGGACTGGGACTGTTTGATATCCGCTGCGGTGGTAAGATGTGTTAGATTACTTTCTGGTTTGCAGTGAAATAACACAGTCTAATGAAAATAAATAGGTCCACAAATAATTTAGAAAACAAAATGGAAACAATTTAAGTTGGGACAGATACTGGTGAGCTTCAACTGTGATTAAATGGCTGTGGCACAGTATAAGCCATATCCCATTAGTAAGTTTGAATTTTAAACCATAAATGTGTACTTTGGATTTCTAATATGTTTTGAGGGGCTGCCTGGAACTGGCCCCTCCCCTGTGTTTTACAGTGTGTAATTTAACCTTCACTGTATCCTAATGAAGCATGTATTTGGACATGTTAGGAGGTTTGTTCCTTTGTTTGCTATTTGTAAGAGCAAATGTGCCATCATCTTGTATAGTACCAGCAATCAAGGTGTACTAACATTATTTCCAGCTCTGCAATTGATTGTTCTAATGTGTGTTTGTGAAATTCCCAGCCTCAGAAGGGCTGTGAGTGTTGATATTTTTCTTTATAATAAAAATATTTGTTGTGGAATTGGAGAGATTCACATATAGGAGATGGGAGTGATAAGAGGCAGTGGAAAAAGACATGAAGAGAGACTGTGGAGATTTAGATTAAAATACTGCTACAAAACCAGCTAGTGTATGAATAGATGGCAATACTAAAGCAAATTCTTTGAATTATGATACAGACTGTTACAATACTTTCTGTTGAGCGAGAAATGTTTCTTTTAACAGTAGTGGTTTTATCATACTAATTATTTTATTTTTGTTTCCAAGTTGAAAACAGTTTCAAATTCAGATCAAGTTGACTTAGCTTATAATTTTGAATTTTATTTGTACTTAAAGACATATAATTTGCTTCATGCACGGTTCTTGTAATATTTAGGAATTGATCTTACAAGACTGTCTTTTCTCCTTGGTAACTAAAGGTCTTTTCTCCACAGTAGCAGTAGGTTGCTGGGTAAAATTCCCATCTTTTACTAGTCTGTGCTGCTACTTTTACTACTCTCTATTGGTCTGGGATCATAGCTACGCTTATTTTGTGGGAAAGTTAGAGGTTGGAGTTTGCTAAATGTTTACTTTGGCTTTTTTTTTTTTTTTTTTGGCTTTAGCTGAAGCTTCCCCCTTCAAGGAAGGTGATGAGAGCTCAGTGGATATTTACGATGGCTTGGACAGTGGTTTGACGGTTCCTGGTGGGTTGATTGTATCTTACTGCTTGGCTTGGAGCATCATAGAGTCTCTGTGCTTCTTAGGCTGGTTTCAATTAAAACAACAGTTAGCTTTAAGTTTGCATTTAGCTGGTGTACTATATGCTTCAGTGAGCTACTTGTTTAAATTCAAGACATATATGTTATACTGTATACATACAGCAGAGAATTCTTAAATCTATTAGATGAATGATTATAAGATAGTTTTTGTGTGATACTGGCTATTTTAAGAGACTTGGACATATAAAGGGGTGCAGAGAAACCTCAGCTATTCTATCTATGCCTTCATATAGGACATTTTATCTTGGAAAAAGCACCTTTATTTTGTTGTTTTTAAATAGCTTCAGGGCCAGAACCAAGAGTCACTGATCACTAAATCCACAGTGAGAGCTCCAAAACATACTTTCTGTGTGATACGGTACATTCAGTAGATCCTTTTAACCTTTTGTTACTTTCTCAATAATTTCCCATGCTTATGTAAATTAATTTCCTCTTTTAACATCTTTGAAGATAAGAAATAAATGGACCCAGCACATGTTCTTTTTTAGGAGTCTTAGCGTACCATTTAATGAAATACTGCTTCTAGTATTTAAACAAGTGTTTCTCTACTGACCTTACTACTGTAAGGCCACTGAATTTTTATGGAAGGACTATACTGTATCCTACAGACATAAAGCATTTATCCATCTTTTTCTCTCTTTCCACTTTGTATTTGTTGCAGCGTATAACAATATTCTCTAAGTCTATATTTCACATACTGAGGTGCATTGTTTAGTAAACATAAAAGATGGAAGGAGGAATAACTTAACAGAGAACAAACTTTATATAGTCTAGTTCTGAGGGATTTTTTTTTTAATTTAAAAAGAGGATTGCTGAGATTTTTGCTATATGCAGATAAGGTGTTATTTTCATGTCATCTTGCATTGTGTTAATAATACTCTTTGCATTATGGTATTGTCCAAAGAATTGAAGCACAACTTTGATAGCTAACTTCATTTATTTGTCTGCAAATGAATCTGTATTTCAGAGGTGTTATAAGTCAGGTCCTGGCAGTAATGTTTGTTTGGTGAACAGCCACACAGGTTGATTTGAGGAAAAAGCACCGTTATCTAAATAATTGGGGTGTTTGGGTGTTGGGTTGGGTTTTGGCTTGGGTTATTTTTTCATTTCTTTGGAATTAAGCTAGGGAGTTTACGTTTGTGAGGGAATGTAAAACAGCAAAGAACATTTACTCAACACAAGAAGCATGGTATTCAACCCCATACCAACTCCACAGTAACTCCATTTGATTATGATCAGCTGATCTGTGTTTGTGAGTGTGTGGGTCCTTGGCATCTGAGTATTCTTTTTCTCACTAATGTTTTTTTCAACTGTAAATGTTTCCAAGGTGAAGTCTGGCCAAATGCTGAATGAATTGTAGGATGCATGTATTTATTCTAACTTTCTCCTATCTGCTGGCTCTGGAATTGCAGAACCTCAGATCACTGCTAAGGTGTAGCCCTTCTTGCTTTGTAAATTAAAGGTTTACTGTGAGTTAGCTCTCCTTTGACTTAAAACAAGTTATTAGGCAGTCATAAAATCCACCCATCTTTGTTGTTAGGTGTCCCATATATCTCAATTTTTCTAACACAATGTTTTCAGTTGAACTTTAATTTTCATCATTATCTTTTATGTCGATGTAAATTGAGTATTTCCAATAAAACTAGCATAAATGTTGAAATTCAGGATAGGAATTTCTCCAGATAAGGTCATGTGTTTTCCTGAGTGACACAATGAAACCTGGCTAGAAAAATACTTTTTTCTTTATGTAATTGATTTTCTTTCTACAGACAATTCTGCTCCAAATGCTGTTCCAGCTGGAAACAGCTTAAATTTATTTGATGAGATATTAATTGAAGAAGGGACTGCGAAGGAAGCATCCTACAATGAGGTGTGTAATAATGTGACAAAAATAGGTCTGGTGTTTTGGTTTTTTTTGTTCTAAGTTTTCTTGTGTAAAGTGCAAAAATGTCAGCGTGCTCACGTTACTGGAAAAATAGGGAAACTGTTTTTAAATAAAGTTGTTAAAACAGGAGTGTACTAATACACTGTTATACCAACAAGTTTATCAGAATAAGTTGATCTCTCACTCTGGGACATGGTCTATCCTCATTTAGTGTTCTTTGCATGTGGTTCATGTATCAGCTACATTATGGGAAAAATGTACTGTAATTTCCTTCTAGTTAAATATCTCTTCAGACGTCCGATACAAAGCTAGTCTTGACATTTCTTCCAACAGATTTTACCAGATTAATGCAGATGGGTTAATCGTATGTTCATTAAATTTTGTCCTTGAGACTGAAGACAACCGTGCAGTAGATAACTGCTTCTAGCAATTCAGCAGAACATTTACTCATGTAGCATCACCTGTCCTGGTCCATAAGACACATCTTAACTACAAACTTGAGATTTGGAGTAGAAGGGAAAGACATCCACAGATATCATGCACTATAGAAGAAGCAGGAGCAAAACCTCCAGGAGTCTACTAGGTGATAAAAATGTCACTTTGAAAGTTTGAAAGCAGTTGACTGTCAAGTATGACAATAGGGTAGTTGTCCACTCTTCTGTGAAAGTTGTGTTGCCATCTACTTTTAAAGAAGGGCTCATGCCAAATGTGCTTTATTTAACTTTGTGATCTCAACAGGAGCATGTCCTTTGCAGTCTATTTTTGCAGTCCAGGTTTGTTTGTAGTAACTTTTTGTTGTGCTTTTCCTTATCTGTTTTGTATTGTATAAAATCTGACAAGTCCCCATCTGTAGGGCTCTGACAGCTCCTGTTCCCCAATAATTGTGTCTTTAATTTCACAATAATATGGCTTCCTGTTACTCTCTAGCCTATTACTGTTAAGCAAGCACACATAGATTTCCTCTTATCTGAGTGTTTGTGATGTTTTAGAGACTTGTGTACTTATTGGAGCATATTGAAGCTTTTTTGTTTTAATATGGCTTTGATAGGTTACTTTTGGAAAAAAAACACAGAGCTTTGCAATATAAATTAACTATAGTTAACTAACTATAAATCTAGAGGAGTAACTTTTCTGTGTAATTAAATCCACTTCTGTGCTGTGAATTCTTCTCTCTTTGACAGTTGCAGGCAGAATATGGAAAATGTCAGCAGCAAATTAAAGAGTTGATGAAGAAATTTAAGGAAATACAGGCACAGGTACTGTAGTTCAAAGGGTAACATTGTCAAGATTTACATAAAGTAAACTGAATATTGCTTTGAGAGAGAGTTAATTTCATATGCTTTCTAGAATTAATCCATCTCACAGATGGTTTGTAAAGCACCTCTGTAGGTGCTAGGAGCATGAACTGCTCTTCAGCTTGAGCTAGTATTGCCATGCTGTGCCATTCTATATAGTTAGATTATCTTGGGCAATTCTGCAACATGCTCTACTGTGTATTGCAGATAAGTCCCAAAGGCTCTATGATTTGCAATGGTAAGCAGCTTCTGCCCTGTGACACTTCTATATTGTTTTCTGCCAAATTTATCTGCCTTTCTGAGCAGGCTTTGCTGAGGACAATTATTAAAAAGAGGGGCTATCTCTAGGATTGACAGATAGGGTTCTAGAACATCATATCTCGAAATGTTAGAATGCTAGAGCACCCAAAGTTGGTTTTGATACCTTGAAAGAACTACAGTTACCCTCTTTCTCTGAAAGTGTTTAAAAGCTACACCTCTCATTTGACACAATGACCAGGAAAGCAATAAATTGAGTAAAAGAATGAAGCAAAGGGGCAGATTGTCATTTTTTAGCTCTATGGTTACTTGGTTTATGGCATATTTCAGTTTTAATAAATTGTATGCTTAAAGAGTCTTAACTAATTCCCAGGAACACAAACAGGAGCATAAATGTGAGTGGTGTTTAAAAAAAAAAAAAAAAAAAAAAAAGCTGCTTTGGATCTCAGTAATTCTGACTTAATTCTGACTTCTCCAAAACAGTTTCTGTACATTCTACTGTCAGTTTGCTTATGATGGGACTTTTTCTAATGGTTGTCTTGCACTGTTTTTCATTACATGTTTGGATACCCAAGCTAATTCTCGTTTTTCCTCTCTTTCTCCCTCTCTCTCACTTGCTCTCTTTTTGGTATACATTTAAAATAGAATGTCATTCTACAGAATGAAAACCAAGCTCTCAAAAAGAATATTTCAGCACTTATCAAAACAGCAAGAGTGGAAATTAACCGTAAGGATGAAGAAATCAGTAATCTCCATCAAAGGTACAACTAGACAGTGGAACTGAAAACATGCTTTTTGTCTGATCATGTTTATATACTCATAAGAAATTTTTGTGTGTATTTTAAGTAAAACTAATGAAGAAAATCATTTAGTAAATAACTGTGTGGTTTAGTACTGGTACAATCACAGGAAATAGATAGATACCTATCTTTGCTTGATGAGGTCTTTGGTTTCTCATTAAGAAAACAAGGAGGAATCCAAAGGGTGACCACTTGCCTGAATTCTTTTTTTGTTTGTTTTGTTTAATCACCTGTACCTGGTGGGTTATCTAACCATCTTGCATGTTTCAAAGCAGATATTATCTTACACAGTTCAACTTCAGAACTGGTCTGTTTTATGGTCTCAGACATGAATTCCATGGAACTTTTCAGACGACAAATGAAAATAAAGAAGCTATATAATGTTTTCATGGCAAAATATGAAAGCCCTGCCTGCAATGCTGGGGGATAGCAGCTAGAGAATTCTTGGTAATTTCTGTGTACTACTAATCTGACTGCAAGGAGTTGAAAATATTAAACTATGGATGGGAGAGTAGCTGAGTGTAAGGTTTCTGAACCGCTTGAAACCAGAGCAGAAGTCCAAATTCAGGACCCCTAGCTTATCAGAAGGTAACCTGCTTGTCACTTGTGTGACATCAGCCACATCATTGGTTTGTTTATGTTTCAGTTTGACCATTTGATATTTTCTTGCACCAAAAGGTGTCATAAAGAAGAAAGTTCATTTGACGTTACTGTGCTAGAGGCTATATGCATATTAATTATGTGATTTTTTTTTTTTTCTAAATACAGAAAATTACTAGATATTATTTAATGGAGGTCAAGAGGTTTTAACGTGTAATTCTTTCAGTTGATTGGCTTTGACATGGTAGCTGTCATTTTCACACCCTTGAGTGTAATATTCTGGATTTTAATTTAAATTGTTTGATAAATATTTTTTTAGTTTGAATACTTACCCTCATTAAAGGGTTTACAAACTCCATTGCAATACATTTTGATAGTGATGAAAATTTATGAAAAAGGTGTTTGATCTAGGTATTTTGGAGGCATCCATAATGGAAAATTATGGGGAAAGTGGCACTTTTAGGTCTTAGAAGCCTTCCTTGTCTGCTGCATTGTCTATAATAAATTAGCTCATCTTAAGCAATTTACTTGTCTGTAAAGACTATTTCAAAGATGATCCCTTTGAGGGAAATTGTTAGTGCTTATCTCAAAAAAAACAAAACAAAACAAAACCAAAAAAACCACCAACCCCTCCCCCCCCCAAAAAAAAAAACCAGCACCAAAACAAAAATAAAAAAAACCAAAACCCCCACTTGGATACAGTTACGTTCATCACACATGTATGCAGATTTAGTAGCCAGCTGTCACGGTTTAAAGCTGGGCCGGCTATTAACCAGGTGGCAGATGCTCTCTGTTAACCCTCTCCCCCCCCCTAAGGGAAAGGGAAAAGGGAGAGAGACTTACGGGTTGGAAAGTTAAAACAGTTTTAATAAACTATAATAATGAAAAAGAGTATAATAACAATAATAATAGAAATAATCAAATATATACAAATATTTACAAAACCAAGACTGAGAGCTTGGAAATCCTCCTCAGGCAGAGTTGCTCCCCCCAGCACAGGCAGAGGGGAAAATGCAGTAGCTCCCCCTGCCATCACACCTGCAGGCTTTTAACTGGAGAATTGGCAAAGCTGGTACCAATCAGTGGGAGACAGGAGGGCCCCTCCCTCCTGGGCCCCACCTCCAGGAGGCAGTGGGTTAGTGATAAATAGGAAAGTGAGAATGAGGTGTATGGGATGGAATACCTTGTTGGTCAATTCTGGGCCAGCTGCCCTGTCTGCTCCTCCCTGCAGGTGCGACCCCCCTTCGGCTCTTCACTCGTAAGCAGTGAGGAATTTAGCAGTGACCTTGGTTTCTCTAAGACTAATTGGCCTGGTTTGGGCCAAACCAGGACACCAGCCTAAAGCACAGTGAAAACTTGTCAGTATAGTTCAAAATTAAGCAGAAATATAGGAAAGGGTTTTGGATTACAACAGCTGCAGCATTGTTTTAGTTCAACGTTCAGTTCACATCACAATGTCACATTTTTGGAGTACAGCCAGTTGTATAAGCTGAATTACGTATTTAAATTTACTGTATCAGCCCATAGAAAGTGTTCAGTTTTATAAAGCAAACTCAACCCCATTTTGTATTGGAGATAAATACAGAATTATTCTACACTTGAACTGATTCCTGACAGCTAGATACTGAATCAACATAGAATTTCAGGCCAAAACCAAATGTCTGTGTGTAGCAGCCACTTCATCCTTGACTCTCTAAAAAGGAGCCATACATTTGGTGGTTTGCTGCCATCATTTGTTGGTGTGACTTTCACTTCTGTTTCCTTCTGCATGGATTAGACACAATCATTCTTTTGAGATAGTGGAGAGTATTTAAGAAGGTTGCCATTGTCTTTAATCATGTCATTTTAATGAAATGTGTTGTTGAATATGGCAGAAAAAAGTGTCTGTGTTTTTATTTTATTTTGTTCTGTTTTTTTTTTTTCTGGTGAGGTAACTTTAATAAGTTCTGTCAGTTATGAGTAAGAGTTCAGGCCATACAGACTAGATGTGCCCTTTGTAATTTAATTTTTTTCTTTTTATTATGGTGACCTTGCAGCAGTAGCGTGTGGCCTTGATGAGGCTTTATTATTGTTATTTACTACTTGTTTTCTGTAGCTTGCAAGTTCCAAACACGGTAGCTTATTTTCTTATTGGGTAGAGTAAGCACGGTCACATTATACCTATTCTTTTGGTTGCCAGTTTACCAAATAATAAACTATTGAATTGCTCTTTTTTTATTATTATTTTTTGAAATCACTAATGCTGTAAAGAACAACTTTTTTTCCTAGGGGAAGTCTCTCTTTATTGCTGGACAATTAAATACTAATTTGAATTACTGAAATTGTTAATTAGACCCAATACAGTGTTTTTCCACAGATCTTGCTTTTTCTTTAGATGAACTGCATTTGGAAAATATGTATACAGATTATATCCTTTTGCTCTATGCTAGTGGAAATTATTAAACTTCTATTTTTATCCCACATTTTTTTCAACTTCAAGCTGAGAGAAAGTATGAAACATTTTTAGAGAGATATGGATTCATTGCAGTTCGGCTTTAGTTATGTTTAAATAAATTTCAAAACTAATGTAACTTTTTCTTCTTTTTATAAACAGGCTAGCAGAATTTCCCAATCATCGAACTAGCTTTACCAGAACATACCTTCCAGGATCTAATGGAAGGTGTTCTGAGATGTGTAAAACAAAAGATTCCAAATTCAGACCTTCTGATTTAGATGACAGTATAAAGATGGAGCACAGAATGAAAAATGACTGTTCAAAAGATACATACCACAGTTACTCATCTCATAATATGGACAATGAGAAGTCTAGCTCTGAAAAAAGAAACACTCCATGTTTAATGAGATACCCTTCCGAAGAGCTCTGCAATGATGGTACTCCTGTGTGCCTACCAAACTATAACCATAGTTCCAACAAGGATAACAGGAAGGAAAGAAAAGAAATGAAAAGTAATGAGCAGTATAGTAAGGGAAATGTTGACAAATACAAAAGAGAAGTACATCAGAGCACTGGAAGCAAGGGTAGCTGTAACAATGGGGACAGTGAAGATGGGAATTCAGATCCTCAGCAAAAGCTGAAAACCCTTTCAGAGAAGACCAGTAAAAAGGAGTTGCAACAAAAAAGTCAGAGCGTAAAACTCAAATGCAGTCCAAGTGCAGAGAAAAGAGTAGAAAGGGGTGTTTCTTCCTGGGAGAAACAATCTACTGGTAAAGACAGATTTCAAACAAAGGGTGAACTGTATGCTGATGAAAGATCACAAAATGTATTTAAAAAAGACATTAAAACACATGATAAAGATGAAAAAAATGCTGGCCAAAAAAGTAAACCAAATGAAAAGCTACAAGAGCTACCAAGGAGGCCTAGTAGAGGGAGTAGTCCGCACTCAAAGAACGAACATTCAAAGAGTCTTCATGAACCACGTAAATGTCGCATGGAAGATTCTAGAAAAGGAAGAGACATTGACTGCAAGAGAGAGAGGGGAACAAATGATCATACTTCTCGAGAACGAAGGACTTCACCTTCTAATTCCAACAGCAGAGAGCATAAATATGCACGCTTGAAGGAAAATAGTAGTAGATACGAATGGGAAACAGCACATTCCAAATCAGAAAGACACAGAACTGAAGAAAAAAGGAAAAGAGAAAGAGAGAATCAGCATGAAAATAGACATTTTAGAAGTGAAAGAAAAGTTGCAAAAGAGATTTCTCACCAATCAGCAAAAGAATTCAAGAAAGGTATAGATGTTACAAAAAGTGAGAGAAACAAGTCCTATAAGTTAGAAGAAACATCCAGAGTAGCAAATAGCTCAAAAGACCATAAGGTTCCCAAAACTAAAGATGAACACACTAGGACAAAAAGCAAAGACTTAAAACTTAGCTTTATGGAAAAGCTAAATTTAACTCTTTCTCCTGCTAAGAAACAATGTCTCTCTCCAACAGATGGACTTAAAACACCTTCCCAAAAGGCCACTGATGAGGGAAGTACAGAGCTCAAGCTGCAGGCAGAACGGTTGGATTCTGCCCACCCTGTTAACTGTGGTCCCACAGAGCAACCTAATTCAACTCTACAAGTTCTGGACAGTGCAGCTCAAAGCAACGTGGAACCAGCACTGCCTGTTTGTGTCAATTCTGAAAATGAAGCCTTGAAAGTAGTAGCAGCAGATCCAGCACAGTCTGAAGCATTGCCAAAAGCGGCAGCTGATGAAAGGAGCTCCAAAACCTTACCAGAAGCAGAAGCGGGTCAGCTACATCCCCAGGCCTTGCCAGGAGCTGCAGAGGTACTGGTTCCTGGTGAGATGCAGGCTGAAGCATTGTCAGACACAGCAGAGGCTTGTGATCTCGTTGAATCGGAAGCCTCAGCAACAGCAGCAGCAGTGACGGATCTGAATCACCCTGAATCTTTGCCCTTGGAGGTGGCAGGGAGTGTGGCAGAGTGTGAAAACTTGCCTGTGACAGTGGGTGTGATGCAGGATGATAATGTACCAGCAGCAGAAGTGGCACAGTCTGAACCTGTCACTGAAAGTATGGGAGCCCTTCTAGAGTCAGCAGCAGAGAAGAAAGAGGAAGATAAAATATGGCTAGCTGCTTGCATAGAAAGCTCAGGAGACCAACGTGGCTCTCAAAACCTTGTCTTAGATGACTTGGAAGCCAAAAGTTCTGGTGACCTGGAATCCTGTGATGTCGCAGATGATATTAGTGAAACAAAACTACACTGTTTAATGGAAGTAGTGAAGAATGATGATCACTTGGCTGCAGAAAACGTTAAGTGTCCCATTGAGGAAAAGGATGTCTGTGAAATTAATACGAGTACATCTCAGTCACTTGACAGAACTGTGTTAACTGATAAGGATGAACCATTAGTTGACCAGAATGCTTGTGATCTGGAGCCAGACCTAGCTGAAATCAGTACTACAGCATCTCTTAGTGGTGAGATGTGTCCTAGAACTAAAGAGAGAGAAACTAACCCAGTTCCTGTAGATGATGACTGCTCAATACTCAGCATTGATCTCAATCACTTGAGATATATTCCGAAGGCAATCAGCCCACTGAACAGTCCAATGCGCCCTTTGGCTAAAGCACTTAAGATGGAAAGTCCCTGCAAAGGTCATGTGAAAAGTTACAACAAAGGTATTTGTATATGTATATTCTAATTTCTTTTCTACATAAAGGCTTAGAAGATCCATTTGTGGAAAGCAGAAATGGCTTCCTTTAACTTCTTTCTCAAAAATAGAAATTGTTTATTGTTAAGCTGTGTAAGTCTTAGTGGTCCTTTCTGTTTGTAGTGGAACCATTTAACAGTGCAGCCAAGATTGTAGCCAATTGAACATTAGTGCTATAAAAACTGGAGTTTGTCACTACTGACAGGTGAGCGGTTGAAATAAGAGTTATGTACTCACTTCTAAAAAAAAATACGTATAGGTTTCTTAATTGCAGTTAGTTCTGAGTAGATCTTATTAGGTTTTTCTCTGAAATTGTAGAGGCAAAAGTTACTTAGGGTCATATTCTTTCAAGTATTTATTTGTGAGAAAGCTGGAGAGAGTACCTGAGACTTAATTTTGAAGAATGTCAGCTAAGAGAAGGCTGTGCTCTCCATCTGAATGAATTTCAGTGTGAATTTTTGTATATATTTTATAATTGCAAGTTGGTCAGTGGCGAAAAAAGTAGAACAAATAGAACATTAGGATTTATCATTAATGAAGTAACAGTTAACTCCTAAATAAGATGTCAGTGAGATAAAATACAATGGCAGCACTCACAGGAAGGGAAAATAGGTGACCCAAAGTTTAAATCTTTTACTTACGTGAATTTAACTCTTCTTGTAATGTACTGCTGCAACTAATAAAAAATTTTCTTTGAAGTTTCAATTCCTACTAGAAGAGGAATGGTAGAGTGGCATTTAAATCCTTTTTCTTATATTTCAGAGCATAATCCTTATGTCTTTGCAAATCTTGCTCTGGTTTACTCTGGAATTCTGTCTCTTGTGCTTGAGATAGCTACTCTTAAGTGTGAATCCCTTTAGCAGTTTATATTTCATTCCTACAGCAGTTTATATTCCTTTAAATATCTGGGGGGACACGAGAGCTTTGGGATCAGAGTAGATGAACATAAAATAAAAGTATTTTTCTAATTTTGTAGTGTTTCTCTGAGTTACTTTTTAGAGGAATCCATATTGTCCAGGACTTGCTACTAAATTCCAATTTTCAGCCCTGAAGTAAGATGCCTAGTTGTCTTTGTGATCTGACTAATGATATCTGTGTCAAATGTTCTCCATCTGTTAAATTCACAGGAGGCTATGGTTTCCCTTGACCTTAAATTCAGTACTTGCCTTTCTACTGTTCTGCAGGACAGGGGTACATATATTAATACTAGATTTTGACCACTTTTGTTTTATACATTGGTTTGTCAAAATATTGAAGTGATTAGTTTGAGAAGGTATTGATCCTTGTAAAACTGAAATGGAGGCAGTTATGGAATATGGTTTGCTACTCTAGATTCTGTGTAAAATAAACATTTTCAATTGTTGCTTTAAAGTGTTAATCACAAGTTCACTTTTTTATGGAAATCAATTTAGATATGATTTTTTATGAGATTAAATGTTTGTTAAGAGGTCATTAAGCAGTCTAATCTATGCACGATTGAACATAAGAGTGTTATTAACTAGAGTGCTCACCAAGCCTAAAATTAACTGCAAATCTCGTTAATCAATACTTATGCACCTCAGTGGAGTTTTTGTACAATGGAAATGAGCTTGCCTTTTCATCTTTTGTAACATACTGCTTTGTAGCTAACTGTAATTGCTTATTTTTCTCAACAAAATAGCATTTGGTTGGAATTTTAAGTAATGATTAAATACATATTTAATGATATCTCAAAAATATAAAACATTTAATAAACTTATTTGTGAGGCAGAGTAAGGCATACTACTTTTGGCAGAACTTTAGCCATTCCTCATTCCTGTCATTCAGGAACCTGAACTGGAGGCTTTCTCCGAAATTTCTAAGAAAAAAGCTTTTTATGCTGTTGTGCTTAGTTGCAATGCTGGTAATCTTAAATGCATCAAAAACTGAAATAGGAGTTCCATCATGTGTGCAGTGACTAGTATTCTTTTTTTGTTTAGTAACTCAGCTTATTCAAAAACTCAAAAGAACCTTTTTATCAGCCCTGGAAAAGATAGTTAAATGCAAACATTAATAGGTCATTTGTTCTTCTCAATTTGTTTTCGTTATGAAACTGTTAAAAGAAAAGCCACCTATTGTATGTAAAAGGTAGTCTATAATGATGATAAAGTTAAAATTTAGCTTGTGCAGTGTTGAGTTGTTAAAGTAAATGGAAAGAAGTTCAAAACTGATGGAAAATACTAATCTGTTTTTTGTGAGATAGATCACATGTTTTTGTTGAAATGTTGAGGTCTTATTTGCCCTTTGAAGCTCAGAAAAATCCCTTAAACTAGCAGCTGGTGAAGCAGACCACCCAAACTTGTTATAAGTCAAAGTTCCTGAGTTGTCATTGGCAGTTTCCAACAAACAGTTCTGAATGGTCACTTTACAGAAAAGAATCTTCCAGGTTTTTCTGTAAATGTCTGTTTATAATTGCATTCTTTATGGTGATTAGCAAACTGTTTTCTTTTTACAGATTTAATTCCTGAAAGTACGGCTGTCGTGTGTCCCTCAAAGAATTTGTCAAAGGAGGTAAACAAAGAAAATCAAAAGCCGGTTACCATGTCTGATGAACACTTAGAGATGGAGTCCCAGCTGAGTATCTCTTCAGATGAAATAGAAGAAGGAGAAATCATAAGTAGTGATGAAGATGAAAAAAAATCTAAACCAGAAAGAGGATCTGAAAATACAAAAAAATCAAGATCAAAAGCTTCTCCTGAGACACGAAATTTGACCAGCAGTCCACAGAATCAAAAGAGCAGAACTGCGCATTGCAATGAAGATAATGGAAAATTTGTTTCTGTGAAAGTAAGTACAAAGAAGAACAGAGAGAGGCATAAAAATCAGACTTTCAGATCTTCGAAGGATATGAAGAAAAATAAAACTGTGAGCGTTGCTTGTCTTGAAAAAATAGTTCATGTTATTGTTGAACCTTCAAATGTACAAGAAATCATGCAGATGCTAAGAGCTATACGAAAACAGATGAGGAAAAATTATATGAAGTTCAAGGTACACTTCCCAGTTCAGCATTTTCACAGAATTATAGAATCTGGTATCATAAATTTTACATCATTAATAAAATACTTGAACTTTTCCAAGATCTCTACATTAGGTGAGACATTAAAATTTAGTATCTGTGATATTATAGAGTCCAAACTTACGCAAGTTAAAAAGAATGCAATAGTGGACCGTCTTTTTGAACAACAAGTATCAGATATGAAAAAACAGTTATGGAAATTTGTAGATGAACAGCTTGATTACTTATTTGAAAAGATAAGGAGAATGATAATAAAACTATGTAATGTGGGAAATGAGAGCGAGGAAGGGAAGTTTGAAAGAGCAGGAAAGCAAAAACACAAGATCGATCATAAAAATGATGTGCAAAGATGTAGAAAAAAGTCCCTGAAAGCCAGACCTCAAAAGCCTGAAAAATACATCCTTTCAAAGCAGATTGTGGATTATCAACGACCTAAGTGTCACCGTGAGAAAAATAAAGCAGATGCACCAAAAGCTGCCTTTACAAAATGTCTTAACTCCATTGATAACACGAGGAATTCCCAAACCAAAGTGCACCTCTCTAAAGAGAATCATTTACCAGGTGCTCTCACGTCATTGAAGGGTGTAAAATATGAAAAGGAAGGATTCCAGTTATCCAGAGATGCTGCTAGCAAGTCTGATCTTAGTTATGAGCTTCTCACGGAACAACAAGCGTCCAGTCTTACATTTAATCTTGTAAGTGATGCTCAAATGGGTGAAATTTTCAAAAGCTTATTGCAAGGTTCCGATCTCTTGGAAAAAAATGGTGGCAATATCGACAGAAATGAGTGGGAATTCAGGACTCCAGAAAAACAGTTTTTAGACAGTCATAAATGCAGAGGTAATGGTGCTGGACTGGTGGAAGAGATTGCTCCAAAGGAGGCTTGTGTGGAATCTCAACCAGTAGAGGATATTACCTGGCCTGTTGTTTCACCTGTAAGAGCTCCCTCTTTAGCATCTAGGCTTCAGATGTCTGTTGATCCAGATGTACTAGATGAAAGCTGTATGTTTGAGGTTCCTGCAAATGCAGCTTCATGCAAAGAAGATGAATGTAGTTTACAAAAGAATAAATCAGTTGTTTCTTCTATCCTCCTTGAAGATTTGGCTGTTTCCTTAACCATTCCTTCACCTTTGAAATCAGATGCTCACCTCAGCTTCCTAAAACCTGAGAATAATTCTAGCTCAGCTCCCGAGGGTGTTCTCAGCGCACATTACAGCGAAGATGCACTTCTTGAAGAGGAGGATGCCACTGAACAAGACATTCATTTGGCTTTAGAATCTGATAACTCAAGCAGTAAATCCAGTTGTTCTTCATCGTGGACAAGTCGGCCTGTTGCTACCGGTTTTCAGTGTCGCCCCAGCCTACCAATGCAAGCAGTAATCATGGAGAAATCCAACGATCATTTTATCGTAAAGATTAGGCGTGCGGTGCCATCTACCTCACTAGCATCTGGTCAGGTGGCTTCATTGAAGGAGGTGCGGGCATCCTCAACCGAGACTGAAAAAGAAGAAAAGAGGAGTGGGGAAAAAGAAAAGGACAGTCAGAGTGTCACAGCAGCCACTGTGCAAGGAACTGTCACACCAGATCTGGTTAAGATGGGTCAGTTGCCTCGTGTCAGCACTGGACAAGAACAAAATCCTGCCTTACCTCCGCCTCTAAAGGAGTCACATAATAGTATTGGAAAGGAAGAAACTAGTGGTTTGCTTGGACCCTGTAGAAAATCTTCAAACACAGAGAGCCATGTCACTGAAAGCCCAGATGAAGGCTCTGAGCAATCTCAGGCACACAAATTGAAAGTATCTGAAAACATAAATGAAATGGGAGTTAGATCTCAAGCTTCATTGCCTGCTGGATGCTGTATAGAGTCATACATAGACTTAACAGATGATACTGTTAGTGAAACTTCAAGTAGTGCAGTGGAATCCACTGGAGATGACGGGACTCAGGAAACTTCTACAGGAAGCTCAGAAATCAGTGATAAAAAGGAAGAACTGGAAGAGTGTTCTGATGCATTTATAGACTTAACAGAAGAGGTTTCCAATGAGACTGTAGCAGGTGAATGTAATCTTGAAACAAAGTCCACTTCAAATTCTGTTGTAGGATGCCAGATAAGTATGGATGATAAAACTAGTAAAAAAAGGAAAAAGGAGGCTGTTGGAGAGAATTCCAACTCAAAAAGGCAACGAAGAGAAACTGAATCAGCAAGTGAAGGGAGCGATGCAAGTGATGTCAAGTCTGATGAGGTAAATTCAGCACCCAAGCAATGTTCCCGTAAGAAGAATGAGTCGCAGCAGAACAAAGACTCTTCTCCTTTGGCTTCATCTGCATCATCCCCTAGTCTGTATGCCAAAAACATCATTAAAAAGAAGGGAGAAGTAGTAGTTTCCTGGACAAGGTAATTTCTGATTTGATCTGTTTGATTGTTTTAGGTTTTTAAACCACATGATATACTGAAAAGTGGGAAGGATATTTAGCTGATGGCTGAGGTTATTCCGTAGCTCTTACATCCTTCTGTAAATAGTGGAGTGGGAGCCTCATTCTATCTATGCAGGGTGGCTTTATGAGATTGATGTCTTCTCTTAGAGTACCACTGAAAGGTGCCAAAGTCTATTTTTTCCTTTTTCTATAACAGTTGTCCAGGGGAAAACAGATTTAAGAGATGAATGATTTAATGTAATCCTGTTAGCAGCCTTTGGAAGAGAACAATTTTTAGTCATTTCTTAGGTAGGTTAAATTAGATTTGCGTGGTCTATGCTGCTCAGTCTGCAGAAATATACTACTCAACCATTCAGCCCCTATATTCCAGTTAGTAGGATGTCGGTGACAAATGAGGTGACTGTATGTGTCAAAGATATGTGCAAAGTTATTGTGGTGTATTCTTAGCCTTAAGAAACTATAGTTAGCGGGTTTTGCTGTTCTTGCTACAACTTGATACAGTCAACACTTTATAAAGGGGCTCCTAAAATTTTCAGGACAGGCTTTTCTGAACTATAGTTCAGATATAAAGTAGGTTTCTAGGTAGCATTTTAAAAGAAAATCAGCTCCTTCATGGAAAATAGGCTGCAAAAGCTAATATGATTTTTAACATGCAAATCAATGAGATAGGAAGAGATTATTATGGTTTTCCTTATGAATATGACTAGGTTTTCTGTGTCACAGTCTTTCTCCATCTTTGAACTATGCCTAAAAAAAAATTCATTTAAATAACTAGTCACTACATTTTTCTTTGAAATCGATGAAATTAAATATGATTTATTGGAATATGGCAAGTTTCAACCAAAGATACATAGTAGCTACTGTATAATGATTGTGTCTGTATACATTTTACATATACCTAAATTCATTAATGAGACAAACAGCGAATCAGTGACACACTTAAGAATAGACTCCTGGTCCTTTATTCTCATGTGAACAGTAGATGTGATCTGAGGACGTTTGTTGTATTAAGCTGCTTACCGAAGTTTAACACCTCTGTTTAATCTTTGAACATCAGTGGGCCTTAGTTGAAAGCCCCTGCCTACCCATGCAAACTGAGGCAAGTCCATTTAGAACTACTGGCCCCCTGTTGAATTCATGAGTTCTTTTCAATTTGAGTTTAAATGTCTGCTTTAGAAGCTTAAAACTCTTCTTGATGACTTTGGTTTTGGGCTAACTCTATTGTAATAATACTGCCCTTCCTAATAGGGTAGCGTAATCTCTACTACCACTTGTTTGTACTGACTCTGTTATTCTGTGCTGGTAGAGGCGAAGATCCTCCATAAGTTCATTGCTGCTGTTTGAAGTCATGTTCCGTAGCTTGGAAATACTCAGAATTTTATATATGCCCATATGTATTTTTTTGTTTGTGTGCATGTAGACATACATACGTATTAACATTTTAAAAATGCATTTTTGCTGTAGAAATGATGACCGAGAAATTTTACTGGAGTGTCAGAGAAAAGGACCATCAAGCAAAACCTTTGTTTCCTTAGCCACTAGGCTGAACAAAAGCCCAAACCAGGTAGGTGCTATCTTTGATAACAACTCTTGCTACATTTATGATTGCAGTTGAACAAAAATGTTTGGAGATCTTCTGTTAACTTGGAGTTGGTTTTTCCTCATGTCTTTTGTTGGGGGCTTCTTGAAAAAAGAATCTTAGATTCTCCCAGTTGTTACTTTTTAAAAATACATATTATAGGGATGTTATGGCCTGGGGATTCTTCAGTACCTGTTGGATTGGTACCTTGAAACTGCTGTGTCCAAGCATAAGCCAGGGGCAACAGGATTGTTTCTGTTGTTGAATCAGCACTTAGATAAAGAAAGGCAATTTTGAGAGGCCCAAAGCCTTTGCACACCTTTAATAAATTAGAAAAGGATTAAAATTAGAGCTGGGAAAAAAATACCAGGATTTTGCAGAAAGGACATTTTTCATGAAAATGTTGCCTTTTTTCTTTCACTTTGTAATTAAGAAACTCGTAAAGACACAGATGTCAAACTGATGTAGAATATTTACAGAGGTTTGCATTTAACATTGTACTTGTCTTGAATTGCTATCTTAACCTCTATCCTGCAAATCTAAAAAGGGAGAAAGACGCATTTGACTAAGTTAGGAAATCCTGCGTGTACGGGATTTGGCTTTTAGGATGTTGTGTTGTATAGTTACAGAGTCTTTGCAGGGTTTAGAAGCTGTTGGGGTGGATGGTTGGATAAAACAGCCTTATCTGTGCATTTACGCCACTCTTCCCAGTAAACTATTTGGTGGATGGTAGATATTCTATTGCAATATGGATATAGCGATAAGAAATACTAACTTACAATTGAATGAGGTTGCTATGTAAGCTGTAGCTATGATCAACAAAAAGGTGTTTGACTCTTGACTGCAGACCAGCTTTGTAAAATCCCTGGTAGGCAGATTGCTCCGTGATGAGCCATAAATACCTGAAGCAACAGTTGTACAAGAGGACAGAAAATACCCAATGAACTGTGCTTTTTGTGGAGTACAAAATAAGCTTTCGTCCTTACATTTGAATCTTATTCACAATTATACCTGGCAAAATTCAAGTCTAATTGATTTTGAAGACTTCATTTTTTTTCCTCCTTATTGTAAGGAAACTTGTGTTGAACTACTAGGTGGTTCTAGCTCTCTGTGATTAACCTGGAGGCTATTTCAGATGTCAAAGGTATAGGAAGACTTCCTACACCCAATTAACCTGTTAAAGGTGATCCTAAAATTCTCCTGCTAAAATTTGTTGGAAGCAAATACAAACCAAAATAGTGGTCTTTTTAAAAAAACCTTTATACTGTTAGATCTAAGTCTGTCTTGGTAGGTATGAAAATCTGGGGCCTTAATGATATGTCATCTTTTGTTCTCCATTAGGTTTCAGAAAGATTCAAGCAGTTAATGAAGCTGTTCAAGAAATCCAAGTGCAAGTAAACACCACCAAGTTGCTTCATGGTTACAGGGTTTAGCTGTTACCAGCAGCGATGGACTACAACCACTGCATTCATACGATGGCATTAGTGGGAGGTATCCAAGTCAGAATACTAAGTTTGGTAAATCTGATGCAGTTAATTATTTACTTTCCTGTCCATGTTTCCTCTGAAGTGCTTTATCAGAATAACAGGGAGGGAGCTTTACAAACAAACTGGCTAGGAAAGAATGGGCTCGTACAAATGGAGCAGCATCATTTCAAGGGGATTCAAGACATCTGTTGTTTAAATGTGTTCTGTAAGCAAAGACAAGGGCATGCAGTCAAGTGAAAATGATGGCTCTTGCTTAACTTATCAGAAGTACTGTGTATGGTGATGTCGAACTATGATTTTAAAAAGTAAGAGTGCTTTGGAATCCAGGTGGTAGATAGTCCTGGGAAATGACAGGCACGTTGTCTTGGCTACCTTGAAACATATTTTAAGAAGTTAGGCCTTTTTCTTTTAAAATAAGGCAGGGCAATGATAGCAATGATTCCAAAAGCTGTTTATCTGGTAATTGGATTCTGATGGTAAGGAATAGGTGGTTTTTGCTGCTTTGACAGTTGCTCATAGTGGGTTTCAAGGAGACAATCTGTCACTGAGTGTAGGGTTTGTCTTCAACTTTAAGCACATTATCTAAGCCATTTCTTAATGACTCCAGCGTTCAACAGAGATGAATGAATTTCTCTTTGAGGGTACCTATCTGTTGTCATTGGCAATGGAGAAAATCTAAGCCAATTGTCCAGTCTAGACACCTAACTTTCTGATTTTTGACATCAAAAAAAATGAGTCCCAGTCTCTGTGAGAGAATGAAACCAGTCGTTAATGCAGTGACCAGTTTTTCAGTTTCTTTTAAGTTGTGAAATGCCATAATGAGTATTCATTTACAAAGAACTGTCTTGTAGTTAAAAACATTTTGCGGTTCTGATGATATTTAAAAAGGTTTAGTATTGATTTTGAATAGTTGGGGTTTTTTTTTCCCCATGAAAAATGTGTTGGCATTTTTTTCAAACCTTTTCTTCTTTGGAAAAGGCTAATACGTTTTTCTGCTCCAAATTACATCTGGGAAAGGTACTTAATTTAGGTCTTCAACATAATCAACATTCTGTTTTGTTAAAAAGAAATAAAAATTGACAAGTCATTTTGTTTTTAAAATCAATTTAGAAACAGACCTTTTCAGTTTTATAAAACGTGCCTTTATACTTACTAACCAGGAGAAAAACTTTTCTGGAAAAACAAGCAGTTTCAAAAAGCTTGTCAACTTGGCATGTTTTGACAGCAATTGTAATTATCTTTACAAATTGTTTAGTACATTAGAAATTCGTTATGTTCTATTTTAAAGAACTTTGATAACTGCTTCCAGTTTTACTAGTACATACTGAAAATGTGTATGTATATATATGTATACACACACACCTCTCATATTGCTGCTTTATTCCAAATTTCTAAAAAGCTTTTTTTTTTTTCCTTCCCCTTAAGAAACATTCCTGGAAGTTGCACAGGTTTGTGTATTATGAATTAATTGATGTTTGAGGTTTTATTCTTTATTGAGGATGGGGATTGCTGTAGGCTTTATTCAGTGAGAACATCTGCTGAGTTTAGTTTGACTTCATTTAAGAGCCCCACCCAAGTGTGTTGCCTTTCAGCTTGGATTAAATTGGCTTTTTTTCAGAATCCAATGACCGCTTCTTCAGTTTCAGCCTAATGGTTTTTTGCTCCCTTTCCAACTAATGGGACAGACTTCTCATTCTAATAAACCATCAGATAATTTGTCAGTGATGTTGCCACTGATGCCTTTGGAGTATCGTAAACATAAACTATGGAGTGGATTGTCATGCTGCCAAACAGTTCATCGTCCTCGTTCTAGGCAGTGCTCTGGAAACTGTTACAAGGAATGGCTTGAGTAGGTGATGATGTCAGTTCTGGCAGTCTTCCAGCTTATGTGTTTGCTTCTAAAACACTTGCTTTTGATGATCAAGTGTCATCTTCTGTGCTATGCCGGCAGCGCCTAGTGATTTCAGTGGGGGATTGGTATACCTACCCATGCTCGTTCTTAACGAGCATTTGTGGCAGTTGTTTACTTATTAGAGATTTAAATCTAACTGAATCTGTTCTCAGAATAGTCAGTTTGCAGAGCAGCATTCATGTTTGTGGAAAAATCAGACTCTACTAAGAGTATTCTTTTAACCATATCCTTAGAGATCAAAACATGCACAGTACTGAAGGCACTGAGGGAAATAGCTTCTCTCCACTTAAGTGCTTCCTCTGTCTCAAAAAAGCAGGCAGTATTTTATTGTCAAATTGTTTATTCCTTGTCTGTGTTTATTTTCTTTCTTATCTGTACAGGTGATGGGGGGGTAGGGTTTGACTGTTCTGGATCTTGACTTGGATTCCTTTTCTGTAAATAACGAAACTTTTTTAATATTCTGTTTGTTGTAAGTATGTGTACAGGTTCCTACATGGTTATGTAAAATATCTGATGTGTGTATATATATAAATATATGTATAAAAATAGAGAGAGCTTTGTTTAGCCAAAGATGATTTTTTTAACTATATAAAACTCCACGTTTATTTTGTATAAACTAAACAGTTTGCTTACTGTAAGAGTAATGCAAAAAAATAAAACTGTAAAATTCACACACCCATGTTCTTGTTGAACAAAGGTTGGCTTGGAGTGGTTTTGTACCATTGTTTGTAATTTATTTCTCCAACAAGAATTTTGATACAGATATGCAAAATGTACTGTATGTAAATCTACAGCCTTATTTGTGAAACCTCAGGTAAATGAAAACATTTTCTAGAACTGTTGGCTAATGGCTTGACAACTACAAATGCTGTGAAGCAGCATTAAAATTGACTTCTGTTAGTTGGTATAAATGAGTAGCTATGTTGATGTTCAGGCCAATAAACATGGGAGTGATCGGCTGCTGCTCTGATGTAATTACTGCTCTGAAAGTGTACTGTTTACTTCTTAGTGAGCATGACTGGATCAGAAATTGGACAGTTTCACAAACTACATAAAACCTTTAAACCACAATTAGAACCTACAACTTTCCTCTTTTTTCTAGGAACATTGGATTAGTGTTGAGTGGAACATGACAAAGGAGAAAGACCTTTTTGTATCCAAGGCTTTTCATTGGAAGAGTATAGCTGGCAGCCCTTTGAGAGCCTTACTGCAATTTGCTATTGAGGAATAAGTCTGCTTCTGTCCAGCACACATGGTTGTACAGGATTTGGTTTAAAAACTCTTAATGGAGATGAGTATTGGAATATTTTCCAAAGTGGAAATGCAGAGAGCAGGGTTTGGAGATGTGCATAATAGTGAAAGCCCAGAGCGTCGGGTGTCGAATTTTGAGGGATTCCCTCTAAGGTGTAGTCTGTTGCCATCTAGCTGTCTACATATAATAGTTGACTGGACTAAAGGCATTTCTCTTTAGCTGGTTAGGTGTCTATCCAGCAACCCACAGCTATTTACAATAAGTCTTTCCTCTAATTGTCTTTGCTCTAAAACCAGCGACAGAATGATCTTTAGCAATTTGTCTTTGTGAAGGGAGGCACCAGTACTAAAGCATGCCAAGAAACAGGTTTAAGGATTTCTTAGAAGAATCTGTGAAATCAATCAAGAGGTGTTTCAGGAGCAAAACTGGCTTTGATATGAAAGGTGGACAAAGTTTCAGTGGTGGCACATCCTTTCCCATCAGGGTTTGAAAGTACTGTGCTGTGCCACCAAAAGCAAACCTGTCTGAGTCACAAGGGGTAATATAGGGAATAAAATGAATAGTAGAAATACTTTAACACAAAGGAGGTTGCAAAGCTTCTTGTTAACTAAGATGCCCATGGTTTGAATCTGTGACTGGAACACAGTTGTCCATATTATTGAATTAATTAATATGGTCTTTGATAATTAGCCCAGTCCAAAGCTGTGCGGCTATCCTTGACACAGTTTAGACAGCAGGGTGGAGCAGGGGCAGGTCTCAGTAGGCAGTTTGATGTGGGCATCCTGGGGTGGGTATCCAAGGTATAGCTGTGACAGTGCTGAGGGCTGCAAAGACATCCCTGGCCTGTTTTATTTCATATTGTAAAGGTAAGGTAGCCTGCATCTTCCTGTGAAAGGTAACTTGCCCAAGAAGGAGCAAGTCTAGTACCGGTAATGTTCATCTACAGTAAAATCTGCAAGTTCAAGTGAGGTGACTTTTTTAATAAACCAAGGGGTTTCTAACCTGTCAGGTAACGCGTGTACGGGAGTGGTTTTTGGCTAAAGCAGGTAAAATTCTGCAGTCTCATTCAAGGCCTGAAACAGATATTTCAGTATCGCCTATACCTGAATTGCTTCAGCCGCAGCTGTTGTCCAGCTCACTGTTCCACATGCATTGGCTTCGGAGTTTTATTGCATGGCGTCTCAGTGCAGGCTGGCAGAAAGTGTGTACTCTTAGAAGTCGGTTTTGGACCTGTAAACGTCTAGCTGTTTTGAGCATCAGAATAGTCAATATATTAGTAGAAGGAAATGTTACCTGTCTGTGTCACACAAAGATTTACAGTTGGTTCCCACATCTATCCCTTGCCTGGTTTTCAAATCTGAATCCCCTGACATGAGAATATCAAAAGCTGCAATGGTATAAAAGGTGCGTTTGGACCTAATGTTTTTGAGGTATATTTTGAGAATTATTTTGTAATAGCTGCTACCTGTGATGTAGTTAGCTGTACAGGTAAGACAGGAGTAAAACACCCGCTACTGGATTTGGATACTGGGGTTTATTGAAGAATCAAACAAGATTAGAGCTTCTACCCTGCTTGGTTGTCTGCAGCTCCTGCCCCAGTACTATGTCCCTGGGTCTCCACTTCCCAGCAGGGAGGTCGCTGCTGGTCTGGGAAGGTGATGGCGGGAAGTTGTGCTGGTTTCCTGCTGTGTCACTGCTCACAGTTACCTATCTCGGGCATCGCTGGCAAAAGTCCCATCTCTCTGATCTCCAGGATATTCCATGCACCCCCACCCAACACAGCCACCCACCCACACCCCCACACCCCCCAAGCTGCCTGTTAGCATTCATGCTGTAAGCTGATTTCACCTATAGCAGATGCTTTATAGAAGAAAGTGTCTTCAGCCACCAGAGATTCTTGCTCATCTCCAAATGCAAAGGACTACACCACACTCTGGTTCTTCGTCCCGAATCCTCCCACCATCCCTATGCCCCAGCCCTGCTTCCCTTCCACGTACAATCAATTCTATGGTCCATTAACAGGCTGCCATGAGCACTCCTTTAACACCACCAATTATTCTGCTGCTAAGGCAGAAACACGGCAAATTGTCCCTAAGCAGCCTTCTGTCACCTTCCCTGCCCCCAAGAAAACCAAAACCTTAAAGCAGGTTACTCTGAGTGCAGAGTGAGGTAGGCAGCCTATGTTTCTGGTGCTATGACCTGCTGAGGGGGAGAAGAGGTGGGACAGAAATGTGCTGGGCCAAGAACAAGCTGCTTCTGCAATGAGCGACAGTGTGTTCTCCAACGGGACGAAGAAATCACAGGGGCTGCAGCTCTTGCCCAGTTCTCAAGTTTCCACAGTGAGCGGAGCTGAAGAGGGTGCTCGTGAGAAACACCCGGGAGCTGTGGAAGCCGCTGGAGATGTCAGGTCAACACCACCTTCCAGTGAGGCAGCACAGGGCACCCAGGCCTGAGTCCGAAACTCCGAGACAACTGAAGGAGCAAGATAAAGCCTTAGGGACTTTGTGACTGAATTGGAAAGAGAGGCATGAAAATAAAATGCCAATGACAGGTGCTTGAGAGTACATGGGCTTGAGAGAGAGTGTGAGAGCATATGGATGAGAAAGGGCTGCGGAGGTCTGGACGGTTTGGGTGAATATTAACACATCTCTCAGGAGTAGAAAGTGTAGCGCTACTGCCCCTAAAGCATTTGTAACATATGCATAAACCATACATCTGCTGCATTAAACTGAGGCTAGAGGAAAGATCCTGTAGCCACCTCACATGCTGCAGTGCAAGGCTCTGAAGGCATATTTTAAACAGGACTCTCAGGGAGACGAGTACAGCTTGTGTGAGAGAGAAGGATGCAATGGTACATAAATCTGAGATAATCCCAAAGAAAGAGGTGGGGCTAGTATCTTTTGAGAAACTGGCCACTGGTTAGTGAGAAGAATACCTTTAGGGAGAAGAGGGTGAAGTGGAAATCAGTCACGCACCTTGTAGCATGGAAGCAAAGGGACAGAAGTTCTGGAGCAAGGAGAGGAAAAAAATGGATATTTGGGATTTCCATAAAATTTAGGCCTGGGCAGGACTAGGCAGCAGAAGCTCTTAGTATCAGAACCTCAGCTCTGGTGGCTCTGATTTCTCACAAAATCCCATTTTGGCGACTCACCTTCCTTTCTCAGACCTTGTCTCTCACACATACTGATTCTGAGTGGGCTTGGGGTGGCTCTTTAAGCCAGCTGAAGAAGGGTTACCGTGCCAAAAGCCTGTGTTTCTAATCTAAAGACCTTGAGTCTCGGTTCCTGTGGCCTCCATTTTCAAGACTCAGTCTAACACATCCTAAATAACTCACCAGGCAACGGAGTATGAAATCGGACATGGACCGAAGTCGATCCTTGGCATTGGACTCAAGCGAAACTAATGGAATATAAGAAAATGTAAGAATCTATCGTACTGTAAAGGGTGTGTATTTAGCCGTTTTACAAAATAAAATTTCATTTGGGATCTGTGTGGAGGTGTAGTGTTTGAAGAACCGACTAAAACAAGGCATAGGGACATTGCAAACTATTGCTGTACAGATTGAGCCTTGAGGGAATGGCTTTGTTAGATGCCACTAAAATAATTGCATGATAATTTTGGCTAGAGGCACCATCCCATCATCTGATGATTTTTAAACCGTGCACAGATAGTTTAGACTGAGTGATCTCAGTATCCAGCTACAAAGAACCAAGAGGTCCACTCAGTGTACCACGTCTATGCTTTGGCTCTTGGGGAAAAAAAATAATGTGCTAGCACTGTCAAAGGAAGTCTCTGAGCTATCGCAATCAGCATCACTGCGGTGCTCCTTCCTGCATGCGCTGAGGTAGACTAACCAGGGGCTTTCTTCTAAGGTAAGTGGCAGAAAAATAGTTCTTCCCAGGGCAGTACAGAGCAGGCACGTCCCTGTCAGACTCGAAGAATGCAAATTAAACCCGGAGTATTTGCATCTTAGCATTTAACTTTTTTGACAAGAAATTTAAGAAGATGTAACTCTGCTTTTTCAACTCACAGCTGATGAAAACTTGGCATAAATTAAATATAGAAGTGATTTGAGTAGTAGCAAAATGATCAAAATTAACTTAAAATAAAGAAATAACAAAAACAAGAAAATAAAGAAACTTCCTCCAAGAGAAGTGTTGGATTTCCATCCGGTTCTAACCGATTACATGCATGAATTTTTAATGTTTGAAATAACCATATAAAACATTTGGACAAACACAAAGGTACGGTATAATAGAAATGTCAGATGGTATAATGAGAAACTGTCTCAGGTATGTACTATCTATACTATAAAATGGTATATTTCTAGCATACTAGGCTAGTATACTGGAATACTAGAATTTCTAGTCTACTAGTAGATTGGAAACAATGATAAAATTGGTATTTGAGATTACTCTGTTACACAGAAGTCAAATAAGACCAGGGGAGGGAAGGATGGAAAAATTGGAAGCACATTACTATGACAAGGTTGTAAAGTAGTTTGGGCTGATTTCTTAGAAACTCTGGCTTTCATGGCTCCAGACTAACTTCTTTACTTTATACACAATGTTCACCATATCAATATTTATATTGCAGTTCTACCAGTGCAGATTTGAGGGAAAGTGTCTTGGTATAATAAGCTCACTTAGAGAGTGAATTAGACCACTCCTGCAATTACTCTCCCCTGTCAGCTGTTATAAAGGAAAGGTGAGGATAGAGTTGATTAAATACTGGTAGAAACAACTTAAGAAACAAACACATCTGTAGAGCCAGA
Source organism: Nyctibius grandis (assembly GCF_013368605.1). Lineage (NCBI taxonomy): Eukaryota > Metazoa > Chordata > Aves > Nyctibiiformes > Nyctibiidae > Nyctibius > Nyctibius grandis. The sequence goes on along the minus strand of NC_090658.1, from coordinate 89,506,856 downwards.
GTGATATGTTTATATTTCTCTTCTTGTCCTCTCTTACCCTGAATGGCTGCATTCACTTTCTGTTCCCAAAAGGACAATGATAATTCCTACTACTAGAGAAATGCTTTCTTTTCATCTTTGGGATTAAAATATGTCTCCTTTCCCTTTTATTCCTGCATTTACATTTTAGCATCTCACTCCTTTTTTTTTTTTCAGAGTCTCTCAGTTTCAGTGAGGGACCAGCCATTCTCAAGGCAGCAAATACCAAAGCTCCTTTGCTTAACTGTTGCATTGCTGTCATTCTGTCACCTTTCAGGGTGGCACAGAGCAATCAGCAAGTGTCACCCACCTGTACTTGGCCTCTTGAGTACTCTGGATTTGGGAGCTTGCTCTATGTAATCCTCTACTTCTCACTTTATCGAAGGTGAACTATTCTGTATCAGCACTTCCAAGCTCAGAATAACAGATTCAAGATTGTTAGCTTGAGATATAACATTTTCTAGTAAACATTTCAACATATGAACATCTTTACACCCACCCAACCTATGAAGTTGCAGCAATTTGATGTCTGCTCTGAAAAAAAATCCATATGAAGTCAGAAGAAAGATCTGACATTGTTCTTTATAGATGAGGAAAAGAGACTAAAATAATTCCTGCTGACTTTTTTTCATGCATCTTATTTCAATGACATACATGGGAGGGAAGGAGTGGGGAAAGAAGATATTTCAGGTGCATCGCAGCACCTAAGAAATGGCTTGACTGGCTAAGTTTCCTCAACCAGTTCCCTTTGTCAAAATGGAAGTTCATTGTGTAGATTCAAATATGCAGAAAAAAAAAAAACCAAACACAGAAATGTAAGAATAAAGCCTGTAGGTTGCCTATGCAGAGAATGACTGCACTGCTGGTTACAATTGAAAATCTTTACTTGCAGTGCAGATAAATGCAGCCTCCAAGCAGAATCCTGCTATAGGGGATTGTCTTATAAACCATAACCAAGCTATACTGATAATGGTGATATCACCCAGCTGGGCTATCAATTAAAACTGTGTAAGATTTTGGGTACTGCAACCAGCCACTCTTATAAAAACTTAGAAACTGCATTTCACTAAAGGTTGTGGTTTAGTGGAATTTGGGAAGTTTTGAAAATACAGTAGCATGAAAAATCTAAGTGCAAACCCTAAGGTAGATATGATCCCAGTTGCTTTCAATATTTAATTACCATGTCAGCAGAAAGAATTCCAGGGATACAACACCAAATGTGTGGTGCATTCACAAATAAGCAGCCAAATACCTTACATTTCAATCCCCACATTACCTGAAGCTCCTGAATAGTTTCCAGAGAAGCAGTTTGGAAATCAAGCATCTGGCTGCAGAACATAGATCAATTTGCTGGTGAATCTAAGAGCTTCTGGGAAAGAGATAGTTAAAAAGATCATCTCACACTCAGAAAAAACCCTCCACATCACTCCATGTTTTATTTATCTCATATGTTGAAATTTATGATTAAGATAAATTCTTGGTGATACAGTAAGACTTTAAATACATAAAATTAAAGACATTAATCCTAGAATCACTCTTAGTTTGTTAACATAATCCTAGGACTGAGACTATTTACACATGTACAGCTAAGTGTAAATTAGCTATGTATTTGCAGTTTTAGGAATCCAAGGGAGAAGCTTGTGGATTGTTACCCTGGTAGATCGGAAAATATTGGATGGATGGATGGCACTAATAATGCTACTACCTTGGGGTACAAAATAAAACGTTTTTCTGTCACATTTATAGGATACTTTGCAAAACTTTATCAAACAAATGAAAGCCATGAGCATTATATATGATGGCAAAGCCATAGACAGTGGAATGGAGTGGGTGTAGAATTAAACTATAGCTGACAAAGGATTTGCAAAGTGGGAAAAAATTGTCTTCTTTCCTAGTGGGAAGAAAATAGTGTAAAATTGTAGGCAGTTAAGAAGTACTGTGGCTTACAGCTGAGATCAATCTCTCCTAAGCTTAAAATAATCTCACATTTGCATCTTTCACCAGTAATCACGAAGTCTGCATTCACTTAAAGACCCAGTAAGTAGAAAATAATGATGAACTTCTAAGAGCTCTCCTGCTATCAGAAGAATGTCTATGAAAGATCATTATTTTTAAAAAATACTAAAAAGGGCCATTTCCAAAAGAAATCCAGTATTGTATTAAAATAACATCATTTTTTGTATCTCAGATATGAAATTCTGACCATGGGGGACTGGAACCTGTTGGGCAGCGTCCTTGAAGAAGTGCACATCCACTCCACCATAGTTGGCAAAATCTGGCTCACAATCCTGTTCATATTCCGGATGCTGGTGCTGGGAGTGGCTGCTGAAGACGTCTGGGACGATGAGCAGTCTGAGTTCATCTGCAACACGGAGCAACCTGGCTGCAGCAATGTCTGTTATGACAAAGCCTTCCCCATCTCTTTGATCAGGTACTGGGTACTGCAGATCATATTTGTCTCTTCTCCATCACTAGTTTACATGGGCCATGCACTCTACAGATTAAGGGCTCTCGAGAAAGAGCGACAGAAGAGGAAAGCCCACCTGCGGGCTCAACTAGAAGACCTGGAGCCCATGCCTGAGGAACACAAGAGAGTGGAGAGGGAACTGCGTAAGCTGGAGGAACAGAAGAAAGTGCATAAGGCACCCCTGAGAGGGTCCCTGCTGCGCACCTATGTCCTACATATCCTGACCCGGTCGGTGGTTGAAGTGGGCTTTATGATAGGTCAGTATCTTTTATACGGGTTTCACATGTCCCCCCTTTACAAATGCACTCGGCCCCCTTGCCCTAACACGGTGGATTGTTTTGTGTCCCGACCCACAGAGAAAACCATCTTTATGGTTTTCATGAACAGCATCGCCGCAGTCTCCTTGTTCCTCAACATCCTAGAAATCGCCCACCTGGGCCTCAAGAAGATCCAGAAGAGCCTGTATGGGTGGCCGGGGCAGCCGGTGGGCCCTGCCGAGGAGGACACCAGCCTCTACAACTCCAAGAAGAGCTCCGTGGTGCCGCCGGCCTGCCTGGCCAGCGACGCCTCTCCGCCGCGCCCCGCCGCCGCCCCGCCACCGCCCCACACTCCCGCTCCCGCCGCCGGTCCCGCCCCCGCGCCGGCGGGGACGCCGTGCCGCCAGCACCGCGGAGAGCTCCGCGCCGTCCCGCCGCCCCGCCGCCGGCAGGGCGCGGCGCAGCACCACGGACAGCAGCCGCCGCCCTCCTCCAGCAGCGAGGAGGCGCCGCGGGCCGCGGCGGGCGCTGCCCCCGGGGCTGCCCCCGGGGCGGCGGGGGCGGCGGGGGCCCCAGCCCGGCGGGTGTCCCGCAAGCACAGCCGAGTGAGCACCTGCCATGACCTTGATGAGGAGCGCGGCGACTCCCCGGACAGCGGGCACTGCCCGGACACCCGCAAGTCCAGCTTCCTCTCCCGCGTCCTCACCGGGAGCCTGGCGGGCAGCGACAGCGAGAGCGCCGGCTCCCGCGGCGGCTCCGGCCCCGGCTCCGGCTCCGGCTCAGAGGGGAAGTGCCTCGAGGAGGGCAGCCCGCCCAGTAGCCCGCCGCCGGCCGCCGCCACGGGTCGCCGCGTGTCGATGGCAAGTAGCCCCCGCGGCACCCAGGGTAGCCCGCGGGAAGGGGGCGGCGGGGGTCCCGGCGGGACGGACGCCCCCGGCTGCCTGTCCCGGCCCCGGGGAGGAGGGGGCGAGCCGCGGGGCAGGGAGGCTCGGGCAGCGATTCCGACACAGCCCTAATGCCTCGCATCCTCCTGGATCAAGCCGAGCTCTGGCACGCTTGGTCCCCTTCTACGGTGAAAGCAAAAGTATTGAGTCCTGAAGATCTCTGAGACACCGAATCTCAGCTTCTTTACACTCATTACATCATCCCAATCAACTCGACGAGGACTGTCCCAAGGGAAACTTGTTCAGGTCCAGCCTGCTTGGCACTGTAAGAAAGAGAAGTCTTGAGTGCGTTGAGTTCAATAGCTCAACTGCTTTTGGCTTCAGGGGGTTTCTCCCAGAGGTGACCACCGAGTTGAATAACTGGTCAATGAATAAATCAAAAGATCTACATATAAAACACCAAATAATTGCAATGCCAGCACCAACAACTACAGAATTGCATTTTCGGCAGCTGTTCCTGTTCTTTGGCCACACACTCTAAACTTGCCTACAGTCAGTGTTGATAAGATATAGCGCTTGCATTCAAGAACCAAAGAAGTTTTTTTAAAAGCAATTTGAATTCTAATTGCCACAGATCACGGGATTTGTCCTCTGAGGGCAAAAAAGCTCCTTTACAAATGCTTGCAGGAGCAAACCCTTAAATACCTTTTTATAGGGCATGTAATAAACATAAGATTACTTCACACAATACCCAAAGTTATCAATTCTGTTCAATTTTTTTTCTCACTCTTCCTAAAAATAAATACTTTTCCTAAATACAAAACAAACAAAACCAACCAAACAAACAAAAATTTGAAATCTTTTGTGGTAAGAAGCAGAAGGCACTCTTACACATTGCTCATCAAAAAACTGTGAGTTCCAGTTTTCCTTTAGTTATACTTTATACAATATCTAAATATTGAGCATAAGACGTATTAAAGTCACTTAGATGCAATTTAATCACTTTCCACTTTGCCATTTCTAAGATAGGAAGAGGGACTAGAGCCCAATCTGTCGATCTTCTGCTGGTTTTCAACACTCAGACGAGATGACTCTTTAAAAAGGTGAAGTGAAAAAAGGCATTAAGCAAGACAGAATTTCAGTAGCATCCTGTTGAGACCTCACAGAAGTTGCTTGGCAGCTTTTACTGTTTAATGACAAGGATGCTATCTTCCAGGGGAGATCTTGCAGAGAAATATAGTCAGTTTGCAAAGCAATGTCATTACTCTTGAAAGTAACACTCTTCTGGCATGCTGCCTTTGGGGATCATGATGTATGAGACTGGTACCAGCATTTTAAAATGTGACTCATGTAGGTATGCTACCTGCTGCTTCTTGCTTACAGCACATGATATTTTAAAGTAAAGGTGCTTCTATATACAATTGAGTCAAGATTTTGGCAAAGACCCTTTACTGCTAGCATTGCCATGGCATTTCATGAATATCAATTTCAATACACAAATATGCTGGTGCATCATACAAATGTTGAATCTGGGCATTAAAGCTTGTATATCCTTCTGGTATGTATTTCCCAATTCCTATATGCACTATTTAATTTTGGTTGTCAAAGGCACTCAGCATTGGTTTGATTTGTTTAAATTTGTCTTCCAGGAGACAATCATCATGTATTAATGTTTAGATAAGAGAAAAATATGATTAGATTTATCTGTGTGACAGGGGCATTCAAAAATTAGTGGCCCTATATAAAAAAAAAAGTACTTAAAAGGAATTGTATTTAAAAAATTACAGCTGAAGCACACCAAAAAATATTGTCTACTGCCATGCCTGATTAATAGTGACTCACAACAGTAATGCAGAGAAAGAACAGACGCTTTTTACCATAACAAGAAATCCACATGGACAAACATTTTCTAAACAGCCAAAATACAGTCTATTCCAACCTGGATTTTACTACTCTAAGCTGGATAGCCAAATAGAGCAAAACCATAGTGGAATTGACACCGTTTTTTAATTTTCTTTGATAACTTTCCTGAACTATCATCTTTAGTTCCATACTGCTTCAAATGTTTTCTTTTTCCCTTCATCCATACCATTCTGCCAGAATTTGTCTGTAGCATTCTTTGCATCAGCAAAATGATAGAGGGGTATCAACTCAACACTGATAATACCACTTTCTATACCTCAACAAACATTCGAGCAACCTCCAATCAAACACATACCCACACTTTGTGCTAAGATAGCAGGACAACTGCAACTGCCCACAACCATCATAGCTTTCTTAGCTGAAAGAAAAATCTCAAAGCTACACAAAATCAATGCATCTGGTACTGCAAGAGTCTGCATACAAGTCAGCCACATCCTGTGATGAGCGTCGTGGCACTGTAAGCACAGAACAAATCTAATAGTACAGTTATGGATGCTTGACTTTTAGCCAGTGATGAGAATTTTTTGAGCAATATTATCAATGCAATTTCCACACCAAACGTGAGTCTCTAACAGGTAAATAGCTATTATTAGAGACAACTAAGCATTGTAAAAGTTACCTCTCATAATGTATTGAGCCCTCTTGATCAAACCATGAAGTCTAGGTGGTGAATAGTAGTTGGCCAGGTCATGATCAAGTGATTTTTTTCCAAGGAAGTACAAAACTGCATCCCTCAAAGAGAACAGGAAATTCTTCTTAGGACTTAGAACCTGAAGAAAGGTTACTTTGGACCCTTAAGAGAGACTGCATTCAGTTCTTCACTGAAAACTCTCACGAAACAGCTCAATAGAATATTGAATACAAAATGCATGTTTGGCATGAGGATTCCTCAACTTTTCAGACTTCAGTTCAAACAAGACCAGCTATAAATAAAGAAGAAGAGATGCCTTTCCCATTGGCAGGATTTGGACAGACCAACCATTTTTTGGCCACAATGCAAACTAACAAGGCTATTTAAAACTGCTTTGTTTGGAACTGGTGGAGGTGAAGAGCCATTTCTTCATTTCATGCCCAACTGTAGCATAAAACCTTAAAAAAATATTTACATTCTAGCTGTTTAGTTTTACACCCAAACCACTCACTCTTCATACTCTATTCAGTTTCTTGGTCATTACATTGTCCAAAGTTATCCATTATTCAGACTGGGAAGCAAAAATGAGAAAGGCAGAGATCTTGAAAAACTTATTAGGCTAAAGACTTCTCAAGAGACTCTGATACATTGGGAAAAAAAATGTCTTTTCCTTCAGCCACTGCTTGTCAAACTTTAGATCTATTAGGTTCTGAGGACAGGCCACCAGAACTGGACCTTCACTGCATCAGGGAAAGCATATGGCAAAGCACAGGAGGACAGAGTCACTGCATGACATGACGGTAATTTCCAACTGATTTCAGTCCACCTGAACACAATAACAAGAGCATCACTGACTATATGGGTGAGCTGATCTCAACTTGATGGGGACCTGGGATAAATACTGTTACAAAACTCTACATTGACAGGGTAATTCAGCATCTGTGTAGAGTTGAAAACCAGCTATCTGCAAGCCTCCAAAACCTTGGTGCTGAGGAATGCACTCAGCATGCTTTGAAGTGATAGCAAACAATTTGTTCACTGATAACTGTCTCCAAGATAATAATTTCCAAGGCTCGCTTAGAGGATACAGCTTAGAAAATATGTGGTATCTTATCTTCTAAGAGATATCATGGGTACACACATAGTTCTGCCTTAAGTTTTGCATCTCTCACCACATTTTAACTTTTATTTAAGGAGAGATACAGCTATGGAGCAACGGGGCACCTTCTGCATGGTCCTAGGCTGCCAGCCTCCCTGAGGCAAGCAGGCCTTAAACGGCTGCTTTTCATACACAACTCAGCGAAAAGAGCTGTGCTGAATTTAGCATAACTACAGTCACAAATGACAATGACTGCTGTCAGTAGGATTCTGCACATGAATGACATTAGGAGAAAAAAAAAAAAACAAACCAACAACATAATTTGCACCAGTCAGGCCCTTGACTGGTGCATGATACATTTTTAAGTCTGATAAAATTAATAGGCCAATGCAGTCAAAGGTCAGTATATAACTAGTACAGACACAATCAGTGCTCTCTTGAAAATAGGCAGGGCGAGGAATTACAGCCTATAATAGGCATCTAGCTCTTGGAGCATTGCACTAAGGGGTATTGTCTCACTGCCTCATGTGTGCAAGACTGCGTGAAGCTGTTGGGACCATCGAATAAGTCTTTTTTTCTCTCTGGGGGGGGATGAAAATAAGAGATCTGAGCACTCCAACTGAACAATCGGAGAGGGAGAGAGCTCTACTTCCAAAGTCACCCTTTGCCAGAATCAAGCAGCCTTCCTCCTCAGCCATTTTCTACAAATGCAAGGAATGATTGCAGAACATCAGAAAGCTCAGCTGAGCATGGCCACAGCCTGATGTTGCATCTTCAGAGTGTCACAATTCAACATCTGGATGCAAATGTTTCTACAAAAGCTGGAGGCTGTGTGATATTTCATTGCTAGCTGTGTTTGAAGTTTTTTGCTAGCTGTGTCTCTCCCCGCCTTTCTAAAGCAGAGGACTCCAGTTGCATGCTACCTGAGCACGTCCAGCGTCAGTTCTTTTTGGTCTATATCATAGAATCATAGAATGTACTGAGTTGGAAGGGACCCACAAGGATCATTGAGTCCAACTCCTGTCCCAGCATAGGACTACCCCAGAATTCACACCATGTGTCTGAGGGCATTGTCCAAATGCTTCTTGAATGCTGTCAGGCTTGGCGCCATGACTGCTTCCCTGGGGAGCCTGTTCCAGTGTTCCACCACCCTCTGGGTGAAGAACCTTTTCGTAATATCCAATCTAAACCTCCCTTGCATATCTTCCTGCCATTTCCTCGATTTCTGTCACTGTCACCAGGGTGGAGAGGGCAATGCCTACTCCTCCACTTCCCCTCGTGAGGAAATTATAGACCGCAATGAGGTCTCCCCTCAGTCTTCTCTTCTCCAAGCTGATCAGACCTAGTGACTTCAGCCGCTCCTCATACGACTTCCCCTCTAAACCCTTCACCATCTTTGTGGCTCTCTTCTGGACACTCTCTAGTACCTTCATATCCTTTTTATACTGCGGTGCCCAAAACTGCACACAGTACTCAAGGTGAGGCCGCACCAGTGCAGAGTAGAGTGGGAGAATCCCCTCCCTCGACTGTCTAGCAATACTATGCTTGATGCACCCCAGGACACGGTTGGCCCTCTTGGCTGCCAGGGCACACTGTTGCTCATGTTCAAATTGCCGTCGACCAGAGCCCCCAGATCCCTTTCCGCAGAGCTGCTCTCCAGCCTCTCCTTCCCCAGTCTGTATGTACATCTAGGGATGCCATGTCCCAGGTGCAAAATCCAGCACTTTCCCTTGTTAAACTTCATGCGGTTAGTGTTTGCCCACCTTTCTAATTTATCTAGGTCTCTCTGCAGGGCCTCTCCACCCTCGGGAGTGTCAACAGCTCCTCCCAATTTTATGTCATCAGTGAACTTGGATAGTAGTCCTTCAAGTCCTGCATCCAGTTTTCTAAAGAATCCTAAGGTGTGCTCTAAAACCTATAAGTTTTAATTTGGTTAACTGGGATTGGGGGTATTTACACTAGACTGGCGACTCTTCTTATGAAGGCACCACCTTTCAGATGACTTGGAACTAGGTTATCATCTCATTTGCACTCCAAGCCTAAACCTTCATTGAGAGAACTACTGTGCTAGTCCTCTTGCTAGAGTACCCAAGGATATACCAAGAAGATGGGAAGACATGACATTATCTGATGGTCATGTTTCTTCATTGAGCCAAGATAAGTTCCTGGAATCACAAAACAAAATCGGAAGTCATTAGAAGATTTATAATATTCTTAGCAATATTTTAGCTGAACCGCTCTCCTGAGAGACCAAAATTACTAGATCAAGATTTTCAGAAATAATTAGGCATTTTAGGCACTCAACTTCAGATTTTTGTTTTTCAAGGAGTGCTGAGTTTTCCTCGCTAGTGCTTTCAGAGAGTAATTTCTTTAAGTCTGTATTTTTGGCTACAAAGTAATCAATGTATCTTTAAAAGCAAGGCCCCCTCCTCATGGTGAATGAGGGGGATAAAGCTGGTAATGAAGCAGCTGGTAAAGCTGACACTCTCAGCTCACAGAATTGGACTGAGATAGGGCTGCTGATTTTATTCATTTGCAAAACAGACAGTCTCTGGAGCTGAAATCCTGGCTCTGCCGAAGTTGGGGAAATTTTACGATTCACTGGGTCTGGTTTCCCTCACTGCGTCTGGTTTCCCTCACTGCATTGCTTCTTCATTCCTCTGTGCTGTTCAATTATTTTTCTAGTTCTCAATTCTCCACTCAGCATTAAGCCTTTTACTCAGTGGGAAAATACTCCATAGTGAACAGGGTATGAAAGAGAGAGCTGCTATTCAGCCTGAATTCTTGCAGTCTTCTCCAGAACAAGGCATGTTTACTCACCCTTTCAACACCACTTGAGGAATAAATATCCACTCACTTAACTAGCTGCTCACCCGCTCTCGCTCCTGGGGCTGGGAAGAGTTTTATAAGAGTGAATGTACATTGAAATAACAAACCTGGTAACCATGGAGGAGTTATTTAGACAGCTGAGCTCCACCAGGAAAATCTACAGGTGGGGTAAGGGACTGGTAAAACCCTGTGTTCCTCTAGGATGTTTGAGAATCCTTAGAGATATTCAGATTTACACTTGCTGGCAACTACTGCTTTGTACAGTTTTTCTATGTAAACACCTCTTTAAAAAAAAAAAATACACACTAGTTGTATTTTATTCTGCCCTGGAGCACTCAGGAGAAGCTCCTGGTGATGACAGCCAGTGTACTAATTATCCTGCAAAAGCTACTTGGTCACCCAAAGGTGACCATTCACCAATTGCACAAACACAGATAAACTTTGGGGGTCAGCAGCAGCTGACAACTAATGAACCCCTCTGAGGATTTGTGCATCAACAAATGGATAAGCTGGATTTTCGAAAGTGGAACTCACCTAATTGAGTCCATCTTTGTATGGTTTTAAAGCAATCAAAAATATACAAAAGCCCTTTTTAACATGTAAAGCAAGGCCTCTAGGATGGGTCCACTGACTTCAGGCAGGTTACTTCAGAGATTAATGTGCTTATTTTGGTTTAAAAGCAAGGTGTTTCTCCTCTCCCCACCCTCCCCTTAGCACTGAACAAAGCCCTACAAGGTAAGTATGTTGTCAGCTAAACACAAGATTCCCACCTTCTCAACTATGTATGTGTTGGAGCCTGGGTTAATTACTATGATAACATTTCTTTTTCTCCTTTAAGCCAATTCAGCTTTATCCTTTCTTTCCCTTGTTATCTTTCAGAGCATGCTCCTAGAACTATCATCTATCATGAAAAAGTAATGACATTCCAAGGAGAAGAAATAAACTAAGGGACTGAGCACAAACCACCTTCAGCAGAGAGATAAAAAGCAGATTATCTGTTGCTACGCTCCCCTCTCCCGCCACTATAATGCTTAATTCATAATACAGTTTAAGAAAGCAAACACTTGTTTTATTCCTCCATTTTGCAACAATCCCAACAGTACCCTACTCTGATTGCTGGTGTTAATAGGTAGCTCACTCCACAACTCAAGATTTTTCTCACATAGCCTGAGCTGGATCCGGTCAGTGTGTGCTGCCACTGCAGAAACGGCCTGGTGTCTTTGGGAGAACATTTTGGGATGTACAACTTGTTGTGCATGCTAGTAGTGTTCATATCAGAAACCAGCCTGTTCCATAGACTTTCAAGGTAGCGGAAGACCCAGGGCACCTACAAGAAAGGGTTAGTTTGATTTGAAAGTAACTGGAAGGCTACGTGGCCTCTATCTCCCCAGGCTTCAGCAGCTGATGAATAAAAGATGGAAGAAACACTCAAGGAATCTGAAGGGACTGAGAATTTAAGAGAAAGGAAAAAACAGCTGAAGAATATGCTTCTGCTTTTTTGCCTGTGCTATCAAGCTATCAAGCTCTGATAGAGACTTTCCATGCTAATGTAGCCTCCTTCTAGCTAATACTTCCGGCTTCAAAATTGAAACTAAGTAAAATTGGGCAATTTATTTTAAGTGCAAAACATCTGTGCTTTTCTTCAGTTTGCTGTTCAAGAAGACCTGCAAGGTATCACCTCAGGGTCATGAAAAATCTTATTCCCTTCACTGTCTCATGAGTTCATACAGAGGAACTGAAAGTCAAGCAAAGCCAAAAAGAGCTCATTTTCAATTTGCTAGGACAGACTAGCTCTGGAGGGTTGGATTTCTGGGCTGTATGTGGCCCAAGAAAGCGGTCCTTCCACTTGTGTATCTGGAAAATAAAGCACCTTCCTTTGACTGTCCCTGACTCTGTTTCTGGCTACGTGCTTTTGGCTGCTTTTATTTGTCAAGCTTACCATAGCTCGCATTTGCTATCACTTCAACGGCAAGCGATTCTAGGAACAAGCTCATTTGCTATGCCAGTTTCCTTAAACATAAAAATCCTCTGTGACTTGACAACTCTTAAGGCAAGGCTAGCAGAAAGCAGGACAGCAGGGAAAAAAAGAGTCAAGCATAAAGATTGCTTGAGATTACAGTATTTTTTTTCTAGTGCACATGATTTGCATTCATATTCTGCCTCACTACAAACTCATTGACAGTTTGCCTGTGCATTTGTTTAGTATTTTAAGGCAAAAAAAGGAAATACTTAAGATGATGGCCATTAAGCGCCAGCAACAACTGATCAGGGATGAAGAAACAGCTTTGCTAGAGTACATTCTCTACTGCCAGCTTATGTGTAGATGTGCTGGATGCTGTGTCTTCTGACAGATTTGAGGGGGTGGGAAGCTTTCTTCATATATGGTCAACAGGAAGATTCAGAAAACTAGGGAACTCTGGAAAGTAACAGATTTGATTTTATTCCATGAGAATTTTAAGATTGAAAAATCGCAGGCAAGCTTCAATGCTGCAGATGGAGGAGTACGCAGTTTCCATCCCTAAGGTCAGAGGCCCAGGGCACATGATTTAGGGTTCCCTGCCTGGTGATAAAAAAGCCTGGGGAACCTCCCTCTAGCAGCTTGCCCTCCTCCCCGCTTCCCACAGCAGCATCCCAGCAAGTCTGTGGACCAGGTTAGGACAAGTGGTCATGCCACTCGCCCCCTCCAAGATCTCCTCCTGCCAAGCTGTTGAGCAGGCTCTTGGGTTGCATCCAACCCAAGGGGAGAGGTGGCTGCCATGCATTTAGGAGTCCCAGAGAGCAAACGCCCCCTGCTGGGCCCCGTGCCCTGCTTGTGGCAATAGCACCTAAGGTGGTTGTAATTTCTTCTTCCCTTTCTGGATCTTCTGCAGTGTAAGTGATGCTAACAGTCCATGGCACAAGTTCCTCCTTCAGAAAGGAACACTACCATATTTGGGTTACACACAGAGATTTTCAGCTATATTTTGTTTTGACAGAAACCTCTCCCAATTTCTCTCAGGTTTTCTGTAAAGGGGAAACAAACCCCAGCCTCTCCCCTTGCCTCCCCACACATACACTGGCACTTTAGAAGCCCAAACCAAAGTCTTAGCAGAATTGCCTTAAGTCAAGCACTAGGGGAATGGGTATAGATACGGCTTATTTGATCTTCCAAAACAACTTATTTCATCTTTGCAATGAAATAACCTCGTCTGTTCCTGCAGCAGATCAAAGATAACTGCATCCCTGGATCAAAGACGACTACTGAATTAGCAATGGGACCATGTGAGTGGAGGTCTCTTCATCAGCCCAGAGATGCACTGGGCAGTATCAGCCACATCCAACCCACCCTCCCGAATCTCACCTACAACTCGCGTGTTAACCGAGCACTGCAACATCAATTTCAGAGACAAGAGGAGTCGATTTACAATACATAATGATATGTCTTTATTTCATCAACAGAAATGGTGTCTAGACAAAATTCAGTTAACACTAGCAATTCAAATGAATGAAAAGGGTTGGGTGTTTTTTTTTCATTTTTGCTTTTTGCACAATACTGTATTTACAATGAGTAAATGACGTTTTAAATTCATTAGTTCATAGCAATGCTTTCTTCCAAAAAGGTAAAAATTCTTAGTAACAGAGAGTAAGCATCAACAGCCACCTCATTTATTTATACAATAAAAATCACAAGAAACCACAGTCACCTAGAAAAAAAATAAAGACAAGCTTAAGAACTAGTACAATAAAATGATGCATTGAATTAAGTTACATTAATCGCATAGAATTTGTGTAAAAAGTATGTAGAAAAAACACCTGATGTAACCTGTTACAGTCATTGACCAGTTATGAGAGGTACAGAGGGTTATACAGGTAGATATGTGTGAAAACTGTCCATACTGTTTGACCTGGGGAGGAAAAGAAGAGGGGTTGCACCCCCTTGCATACACTGATAAAAACCCTGTTTTGAATATGGCCTCTGAAGTTTGTAAGGCATATAGAAGAGGTGCACTTGTAACCAACTGGTTCTGGAACAAACTTTTAGGGCATCCCCACTCTTGAAATCAAAGGTGATGCTATGAGTAAACAACCACGCATCAAATACCACCAAAGTGTTTAGTATTGTTCCTGCCGGTCTGAGGGATCCAGACAGCTTCAGACAGAGCAAAGGTAGGAGTGAGAACAGGACTGAAACCATGCACGTTTCTCTCGGGTACATCACAAATGCAGCGTAACGCCGGCCTGGGCGGGGGATCCCAGCCACCACCAGCGTGGGGTAGCTGCTCCCTCCTCTGCCCACATCCCAGAGGGTGAGCTCCTCTGGTTGCAGGTATGAGCCCAGCCGGCGATTGCAGCCCCTGCTCTGCTCCCTCCAAAACGGAGGGCTCATTTGGGTTCGTAGCCTGGGACCGTCTCTGCTTCTAAGCAATCAATGAAATCGAACACTGCCAGTTGCCATTTCTATTTTAGGATGCTGGTTTCTTTCTGCATGCCCTTAATTAGCCAAAAGGGACAACAGTGGCACTGCATGAACCACGCGGTGACTTTCGCCTACGGAAAGGGCTCTGCCCACAGTCACTAAAATTTGTACAAGAACTGGAGACATCTAACTAACTGGCTTTTTAGCAGTTGTTTGGTTGGGGCAATGACCTTATAAAAAGGTATTTTTAGCATTCCTTTCTGCCAAAAAGCAATTCTATTTGCAAAAAAGGCAACGCTATCTGTGTAATACCTTAAAATGCATATCAATATTTGACTTTGATATAAATAACACCTATCTTGGTGGAGTGTAGGAAAATACTGTACACTTAGTCTTTGCACTTAATGCCATTAAAATTTTGAGAGTAAAGGGAATAATTATTCTACAGACCACCAACAATAGATCTTTTAAATATACACACAGAATTTGAACATATGCATATACACATATATTGTATTCTACAGCATCAGATCTGATGCCTGAGTCATGAAATACTCCGAGGAGTATTATAAATATACATATATGTATTATAAACAGGAAATACACACACACAACACTTGACTAGAATTATAGATGTATGTATACATACATACACATATCATATATATGGATGTAAAATTAACTTGGACTGTGTTGGCAGAGACAAAACTGAAATGAAGTCAAAATCCATTGTCAAAATTTCTAGCAGGAAAGAGAGCATAAGTTCTTTATGTTAATAGTTTTAGTTTCACCTCACTTCTGACAAAAATAAACCGCTCCGTACTTAGCAGATCCCCTCCTTATGTAAGACCACCAGCTCTGCTGCTCATACTGAGCTAAACGTTCTCTAGGCAGCCCTAAAATAGAGACTCTTAAAATGCTGCAGCCATGGGCTACAACACTCACCCGGAGGCACCTCTAAACGCATCCCAGATCAGAAAAAAAAGGCGAAAGCAGCGCTCCTCATTGCAATGGTACAGGACATGAAGTGGAGCAAACTGCGAGCCTGTGTAAACCCGGCAAACGTTCACTTCGTCTCACTGCAAAATTCACAACCGGTCTCCTATTCTGCAAACCCACCCCTCTCCCTCTTTTAACCACCACAGCAGTGGATTACAAGACACAAGTGAGGATGTGGTGTTGATTCTGAAATTGCAATGCTTCACCGTGCTTTCTCCTAGTGGATCAGATTTTCTTTTATTAC
This sequence comes from Nyctibius grandis, assembly GCF_013368605.1. Lineage (NCBI taxonomy): Eukaryota > Metazoa > Chordata > Aves > Nyctibiiformes > Nyctibiidae > Nyctibius > Nyctibius grandis. The sequence goes on along the minus strand of NC_090658.1, from coordinate 89,491,109 downwards.
AGGACTATAGTGATTCCAGCATGCAGATTTGTTTTATTTAGTAGGCAATCATAGAGTTACATATTAAAAAAATCTAACTATATATCTAGGCATTTTAACTTCTATTTAAGTGCTCTTTAGAATACAGACTTGATGAAGTGTTGGACTCCAGATTAACGACCACACTATCAGCATTAATCATTTCTCTGGCAGCAGTTAATCCATTTAGCAAAGTTACGTATCTAGTTCCCACTCTCCTTTTTAAAGAGAAGTAGCAGTTAGCATACTAATCACTGTGGCTTGCCTTTGCAGCACATTTTACTTCCTTGGGAAAAAAAATAATACAAGGATTAGATCCAAAAATATAGTGCATCTTAAAAGCAGCATATACCCTTAGAAAGACATTTAATAAATTACAATATATAAAATAATAGTTTTATACTGCAGCATCAAACTTTGACGCCTGAGTCATCACGTTAGGAAGTCTGTGATATAAATACTGGGATCTCCTGATAACACAGCCAACATTTTTGCTTTTGTTTTGCTTGTTTTCTGTTTTGTTTTCTCTCTTTTTTTTAAAAATTTTTTCTTTTTTTTTTCCACTACCTTTTTGTTCCAGAATCAGCTTGCAATGAGCTTTAATTGTGTTCAAGGCACCCCCAGAGAACGCAGAGAAACAAACACATTATATAGTGTAGTACTCACCTGACAAAGCATAACAAGCCTAAATGAAATGAGGTTTCCTGGCGATACAAGTATAGCAATGACAAAGGAAAAGGAGGACTAGATACAGACTGGACAAAGCTTCAAGGACTCGCACGCCCACGAGAGCGGTGCAGCGCCCAGCGGGGAGATGGGGTCTCACCACACCATTCCCAAACAACGTTTGACAGAACTGGTGCTGCACGTATCCTCTTTGACAAAAGCAAAGAGATTCTTACAGCAGATCATGGTGACCACTGGCCAAACTCTTAAACTGCATAAATACTGCAGTCAGTTGTGGTTTTGTTTTTTTTTCTTTCCAATGGTATTCTTGTGGTCAGTTGTTTTGACCTCATGACACAAGAATGGCTGGGTATGTCAACTGGCGTCCAGGTCTGAAACTAATTCTCCCAATGTCTTCCTTTAGCGTTAGCCCAGTAACTGCTTTGAAAGCCGCGTGGTTCAGAATAGCAAAAAACCTCAAAACAAAATAGAAACAAAACCCCACTACCACCACCAAAAAACCCCCACTGAAAAACCATGATACATGTTAATATAGGAAGCAATGACACAAAATCAGCCACTTCTAATGGGAAAGAATGAAATCAAACATCCAGAAAAGCTCACAGGGGAGGGAAAGAGAGAGAGACGAGAGAAAGGTTGAGGAAGAGACACTTATTTGAGCAGTGGTTTTAAATATCAGTTCCCAAGGTAGAGGAAATCAAGAGACCCAGCACCAGTACGAAGCCAGGTCAAACCTAAGAGCTGCAGCACAATGGGTTGTGTGGGTGGGTTTTTTAAACCGTTGGAATGAGGTCAAGAGTACCAGTTGCACATGAGTTGTTAGTAGAGTAAATCTTCATGTCAGGAAGCAAGTTAAAACTTGGTTTTATACTCATAAAACATTCTATCTATTCATATATATAGGAGGTCACTTAAAAATAAAAAAGGCAACAGAAAAACATTTTTAAAATACTGTGTCAGTTGACCCTTCCCTCCCGCCCACCCCCAGCCCCCCCAAGTAGCTATGACTCTATAATGTGATTCACATTTAGTTTTAAATTCTAGCTTTCACCATGGTCTCATAGAAACAAAACTTCTCTGCGAAGCACAGAACTGCTTTGCAACGTCAACAAATTCAAAGGAAAATCAAATCCCGCCCTCTTTGCCAAAGAGCTTCTCAGTCAGTTACCTGCAAAAGATGGCTGGGAGGGGGTTCAGATATTTTTAGGTTAAGCTCTTTTAAAAAGAAAGGATGATTCCTCCCCGTTTTTCAACCGTGTGAACTAGGAGTTTATGGCATTCGTATATTTTTGAACATTTAAAGGTAAGGATTTTGTACAGTAATGATTAATACTTAAACATAAATATTCTCCTACATTATATACTAGTTTTTCTTTGTACATGCGGGGAAAAAAAGTATTTTCAACAAACATGGCACATGCTATATGCATTTCCTCCTTGGTAGCTTGGCTACAATAGTTTGGGTGAAGAGGGTAAAAGCAAGACTTTGTGGCGAGTGGGTGACAGTCCTTGAGCACAGTCTGAAGATGGAAGAAGTGGAGAGAGGGAGCTGATTCCTCCTCCAGGGTCAAGATGCTGATCTACTGAGTGCCTCAAAAAAGCACCAGCGCACACCTCTAGTGTAAACGTTAGCGCAGAAGACCACATAATCACTTAGTGCTTCTGAGAAGCTGCTTCCCCCCCAACTTTTTTTTTTTTTAAATAGGTGTGAACAGCTGGTCATTTTTTTTCAGCGAGAACAAACAATATCAGCCAGTAAAGCACATGACAGTTGTCGTCGATAAAGCCACGCAACCTGGCACACGTAGGGCAAAGAACCACAAACTAAAAACTCAGTACACTTAGAATAATAATAATAATAATTAAAAAAGCATTAGGAGGACGTTTTTCTGTCTACACTGTACATACAGATGTTATGCTTGAAAAGCTGCTGTCTCACACAGTCATAACATGAGTCAACATTGCTTAAGATACAAATCCAATACAGTTACAACTGAGCCAATTCACTGAGTAGTCTCCTTCGAGACAGCGCTCTTTTAGCTGCGGTTTGTGCCGAGGGCAATGCTGCAGGACAAGAGGATCCTGGAACACAAGAATTTGATGGCTAAGCGACCGAATCGAGTGTTGGCAGATGTATGTTTTGCTCTTAGAGAATACAGTGCTAACTTGACTTCTGCAAGGAAACCAAAGTCAACAACTAGGGGTCTGATCCTGCAACTCTGCCTACCCAGGCAGGATCACTGACTTCACCAGACCCACCTCTGCAACCTGGGTCTGGTGAGGAAAACAGGTAACATCTGAGGACAGCTGAGGTGAGGCTCTGGGGACTAGCCAGAGCAGCAGTTGCTTCCATGAGTAAAGGATGCAGAGTGGGGCTGGAGAAAAAGCCCGACCCCAAGTGCATTGATGTGATCTCCGTTGGCTTTACTTCGTGGAACGTATGATGAACTGATCCAGTTGTCAAATACTTTTTTCTCTAAAGAGTGAAATATACTTTCCCCTATGAGAATCCAAAAGCATCATTAACAGCACTTAAACTTGGTTCGTGAAACAGAAAGAAGTCTGAATATAAAAATAATTCAAGCAGATTCTCTTTACAAATTGTATAGTGAATTCAGTATTTGGCAAGACCGTTTTTACTACATAATGAGCTCCTGAGTGTTTGTCTATTAGCTAAAACTTTTCTATTTTCTTTAAGCCGTAAAGCAAAGAAAACCATATACTCAAGTTATACTGAAGTCATGACTTCATTTATGAAAAGAGGTTTGACCAGAAACTCAGTGCAAGTGGCAAAGTTGACCATTACTGTACAGTATCTGCAAGAAAATAAAATAACTCCACATTGCTCAAGCGGCACAAAATGGCTGTGCCAAAAAAACTGTCTATAATAAAATCTGAAATAAGTTTCCAACATTAAAATTTCATAAATAAGTACAAATCGAATGATATTGCTGAAGTGCGAACCGAGGAAAAAAATTATCGTGTAACAAGTTACCAAACTAGTTCTAGCATCGAAGACAAAAAGGAATGTTGGAACTTGTTTATACAATAGAAATGAAAGCTTCCAGTTTGTAGGATGAGAAAAATTGAGGCATGCAGGGACTTTTGCATATGGATATATATATTTTATATATATTATATATAATATGTACAGTTTAGCTATAAAACTTTGATGTGTAAAGAAGCTGTCTTCAATGAAAAATTGAACATTCAGAGGAAATTCCTGAGTTAGGGTTTTGTGACATGGGCCACTGAGAAAAAAGCTGCGGTTGGGTCCTCAGAGGTGTTATGTCCATCCCTGTTAAGATTGAAATCAACATACAAAACCAGACAGTGTTGCCACTGCTTCGTTCCCTGCCTGAGCAAGGGATAGCACCATTGTGAAGAGAACTCCTGCTTGTAGAGAGGAGGGAATACTTAAAAACAGTATTGCTGCTAAGACCACTGTAGTGTGCACCAAATACGTTCTTCTAGACAACAAATGAACACTGCCACTGGCTGACTGAAGAACACCTGACCAGGTGTAATGTTAAGGTTACAAGTCACTAGGTGTAATCTTTCCTAGGTTGTTCATCTGTTGTACATTTATCAGTCATTTCCTGACAGAAGTCTACCGTGACCGTTTGGCTGCTCTGCTCTGGTGGAAGCTCTCTCTCGGGGTAAGTACCTGTGTCGGCTCCATCCAACCCTCCGCCGGCCAAACAATTTTCTGAGATGTTGTTGGGCAGCCATGGTGCTCCCAGTTGCACTGAGCCTTGCTCCGAGCAGCACTGCATGCTTTCCCCGACACACTGGGAAGTCACCAGGCTCTGCTCCACTCCAGCTGGGGAGGGGCTGATGGTGGTGGCTGGCTGTAGATCCATGGGTCTGAGAACGGGGCAGTATCGGTGGAGAGCTTGGATCTGTTCCGGGCTCTGCATGTCCCTACACACTTCTTGGGAAAGACATGAAAAGTTGTCTAACAATTCTCCCATGCTTGCCTTCAGCTGGTTCCTTTCTGAGAGCAATTTCTCTTTCTCACACACCTGAAAAAGAAAGAAGGCATCTTAGGTCGAGGAAGGGCCATCTGCCGGCTGAACGCTCTGGGCACGTATGCAGCAGCACCCAAGAAGAACACCAACACATCACAGTTAGTTTTATATGGGCAGAGAAGTCACAAAGACATCAAGTATTTGACCACCATGACGTCTGTATGGACTGCAGTTTGGGAAACATCTGGAGAAAAACATTTGAGTTGGAAGAGAATAGAGTCACAAGTTATTCCCAAGAGACTGTTAGTTCCCTTTCTAGACTAAGGCTGCTTGACAGATGATACAAAAAAACTCTGAAAGAAATACTTTCATGGAGAAAAGCCATTACCCATCTAAACAGAAAGTAAACAGGGTTTAGTTCCTGAAGTGAGGATATGTTGCAGAAGTTCAGTTCACCCCCTAACTAACCGCTGGGTCGGTCGGTCAGGGTGCGTGCACCCGCTTTGGCCTGTGGGCCAACTGGACCCCCATTACCACTGAGAGGTGTGTTATTCAGAGGAGAGGATCTGAGTGTGTGCTCTGTGGCCTGCACCATGGCTCATTTTCTTATGTCCTGGTGCTTAATGGTTTTGGTTTGACCTAATCAAGATATTTTTATGAACATATATGTGAAAAACCTGCAGGTTGCTGGGTTTCTTAACACTCAGTACAACAAGCTCAGTGTCATTTCCCCTTTTTTCTGCTCAAGCTCTGCCTCCTGTGTTCCCAAATGTCCTCCCCTACCAACACCTAGCTCGAGCGTTTTCAGAGTTTCACTGTGTCAGTGGGCTGCTCTACGAGGAGGCCAGGTGAGAGGCAGGACAGCACCGGTGAGGAGGAAGAGCAAGAGAGTCTGGTGGGACTTATTTTTTCATGCAGGATTCAGAAACTGGGAAAAGGAGCTCAGGTTTTTCTGCATCCAACAAAGCACCAGTAAGGCCCCCAGCCCTAGCTAGGGCAGGGAGCTGTGTGACGTGCTGTGGTGGGAGTCATCTCCAGCTTTAGACCTCATGTGGCCGGCAAGCCCTCCCGCAGGGTGAGCGCTTCTCTCCCTATGCTCAGGAGGCAGACTGGGGGGTTAGGCACAGAGCCAGACCCAGCCTGGGGTTACACCTCTAAAAATCGGTGTTGACTCAGTGCAGACTGATTGGGATGGTCCTGTTGCATCACCTTCTGTCCCAGGAAGGAGAGCATACAGCTCGAGGGAGTAGATGAGATTTTGTAGAGTACCAGAGCTATTTCCAGAGCTGAGCTGGCCTCAAAAGCAGCTCAGCCATATACCTCACCTAGTAACACTGCTAAACCCAAGCTGCCTCGGCATCTGAGGTGAGAAAACTCTACAACTCAGATAATCCAACTATGGGTGGTTGTTGACAGCTGATGGTATTGCCCTGGGTCCGAAGCCTGCACTGGAAGTGTACAGCTGTGTGAATGAGAAAGAGAGCAGTGCACATGAAAAGAATCAACTGCTAAAATATTGATAAATCTATCAAGAAAGCATAAAAATAATAAAAAAATAAACAGATGCTCAAGTACATCTTGAAATAATGAATTATGGAAGAGAATATGCTGTGAGTTTGCAGGGAAAAAAAGGGAATGTGAGTGGGCAGACGGATGAGTGAGGGAAAGCAGGCAAAAAAAAATTACCTATCCAACTCAGAGAGTACGACCATTTCACTCACTGTCTGCTGTGAAACCATCTGTGTCAAGAAGATGGGTGACTTACAGGAAGTAAGGACAGAGCGGGAAAGGGATCTTTCATAAAAAAGACCCAGCCAAGTGAAAAACCCTTAAACCCTAGTACCATTACATAGTTCAGGAGACTGGAAATTACGGGTCACAAAGTAGACAGATGATGACAAAGGAATTTCCAGTGATCATGTATTGTGTGAAGTCAACTGGAGTTTCATTGCTAGTTCTCCTAAGAGTAAGAGTAAGATCTTGAACCAGACTACCTGCTTGGACAGCACGCATTTCAGGGGAGGGCGGAAGTGCTTGAAAGGCAAAGTTAAAGTTTCATGAGTTTAATTTTGCAGCTTTATGCTCTTGCACACCTTCTGAATGTCTTTTTTACGAATGCCCCTTTTCAGAACTATGCACCAAATCCTATAGAATCATAGAATCATTTAGGTTGCAAAAGACCTTTAAGATCATCAAGTCCAACTGTTAACCTAGCACTGCCAAGTCCACCACTAAACCATGTCCCAAAGCACCACATCTACACGTCTTTTAAATACCTCCAGGGATGGTAACTCCACCACTTCCCTGGGCAGCCTGTTCCAATACTTGACAATCCTTTTGGCGAAGAAATTTTTCCTAATATCCAATCTAAACCTCCCCTGGCGCAAATTGAGGCCATTTCCTCTCGTCCTATCGCTTGTTACTTGAGAGAAGAGACCGACACCCACCTCGCTGCAGCCTCCTTTCAGGTAGTTGAAGAGAGCGATAAGGTCTCTCCTGAGCCTCCTTTTCTCCAGACTAAACAACTCCGGTTCCCTCAGCAGCTCCTCATAAGACTTGTGCTCTAGACCCTTCACCAGCTTTGTTGCCCTTCTTTGGACTTGCTCCAGCACCTCAATGTCTTTCTTGTAGTGAGGGGCCCAAAACTGAACACAGTATTTGAGGTGCAGTCTCACTGGTGCTGAGTACAGGGGGATGATCACTTCCCTAGTCCTGCTGGCCACACTATTTCTGATACAAGCCAGAATGCTATTGGCCATTTTGGCCACTGCTGGCTCATATTCAGCTGGCCATTGATCCACACCCCCAGGTCCTTTTCTGATAGACACTTTCCAGCCTCGGCCCATTGATCCAGCCTGTCCAGATCCCTCTGCAGAACCTTCCTACCCTCAAGCAGATCAACACTCCTGCCCAACTTGGTGTCATCTGCAGACTTACTGAGGGTGCACTCGATCCCCTTGTCCAGATCATTGATAAGGATATTAAAGAGAACTGGCCCCAGCACTGAGCCCTGGGGAACACCACTTGTGACCAGCCGCCAACTGGATTTAACTCCATTCATCACAACTCTTTGGGCTCAGCCATCCAGCCAGGTTTTTACCCAGCGAAGAGTATGCTTGTCCAAACCATGAGGGGCCAGTTTCTCCAGGAGAATGCTGTGGCAAATGGTGTCAAAGGCTTTACTAAAGTCCTGGTAAACAACAGCATCAGCTTCTCCCTCATCCAGTAAGCAGGTCACCTTGTCATAGAAGGAGATCACGTTAGTCAAGTAGGACCTGCCTTTCACAAATCCACGCTGACTGGGCCTGATCGCCTGGTTGTCCTGTACATGCTGTGTGATGGCACTCAAGATGATCTCCTCCACAACCTTCCCCGGCACCGAGGTCAGACTGACAGGCCTGTAGTTCCCCGGATCCTCCTTCCGGCCCTTTTTGTAGATGGGCATCACATTTGCTAACCTCCAGTCAACTGCGACCTCCCCGGTTAGCCAGGACTGCTGATAAATGATGGAAAGTGGCTGGGTGAGCACTCCTGTCAGCTCTCTCAGCACCCCTGGGTGGATCCCATCCAGCCCCATAGACTTGTGTGTGTCTGAGTGGCGTAGCAGGTCGCTAACCATTTCCCCTTGGATTATGGGGGCTTCATTTTGCTCCTCGTCCCTGTCTTCCAGCTCAGGGAGCTGGGTACCCAGAGAAAACTGGTCTTACTGCTAAAGACTGAGGCAAAGAAGGCATTAAGCACCTCTGAGTTTTCCTCAGCCTTTGTCACTGTGTTTGCCCCCTCATCCAATAGAGGATGGAGATTCCCCTTGGCCCTCCTCTTGTTGCTAATGTATTTACAGAAACATTTTTTATTGTCTTTTATGGCAGTAGCCAGATTAAGTTCTAGTTGGGCTTTGGCCCTTCTAATTTTCTCCCTGCATAGCCTCACAACATCCTTGTAGTCCTCCTGAGCTGTCTGCCCCTTCTTCCAAAGGTCATAAACTCTCTTTTTTCTCCTGAGTTCCAGTCAAAGCTCTCTGTTCAGCCAGGCTGTTTTTCTTCCCTGCCAGCTTGTCTTTCAGCACATGGGGACGGCCTGCTCCTGAGCCTTTAAGATTTCTCTCTTGAGAAGTGTCCAGCCTTCCTGGACTCCTCTGCCCTTCAGGACTGCCTCCCAAGGGACTCTGTCAACCAGGTTCCTAAACAGGCCAAAGTCTGCCCTCCAGAAGCCCAAGGTAGCAGTTCTGCTGACCTCCCTCCTTACTTCTCCAGAAATTGAAAACTCTTATTTTGTGATCGCTATGCCCGAGACGGCCTCCAACCATCACATCACCCACAAGTTCTTCTCTGTTCGCAAACAACGGGTCCAGCAGGGCACCTTCCCTAGTTGGCTCACTCACTACATGTCACTTCATACTCAAGGCCAGCTTGCTAAATAGAAACTTCAACATTTCTTTTGAAGAATCCTGTACCTCAAAGGGTTTTTGGTTCCTGAAATTCAGCAGGGATCAGGCCCACAAGGTCACTCGTACGCCTTTCATTTATTTCCCCGAGATATGTGTGTCGCTGCGGAGAGAAGGGGACTTAAAATTTTATTTTGCCTGTACACAGTAGATTATGTTAGACAATAATTGTAATGTCACGGGATTGCATAAAGCCAATGAAGTCAAATTAATTTTCAAGTGAAGGCTACATGTATCAAGCTGAACCCCTGCTTGCTGCTAGTCCAGCCCTTAGAGTGCTGCCCCTGGTGCTCTGCTCTGGAGGATGAGACATGTACTCCTCTCCATCATCAGCCCAGTGTCAAGGGACAGGCACGTGCAGCCAAGACTGGACCTGCTTCTCCTGACAACCTGGACGAGAAGCTGCTCTTTCATGCTGCAGAACCTCTGACTCACCCTGCATGCACTGTGGATTACGCTTGGTGCAGGAAGCAGTTGCTCACTATTTTGTTTATCTTTGATGTTTTGTTCGTTTTGCATCAGTGGAGCACTACTCTGAACAATGTTTTGAGTTTTGCTTCTTTTTTTTTCCCCCAGGGCTTCAGCAAAATGGCATCTGAAAGGCTTTGCAAGCCTTGATGATTTAAGCCTTCCAAGTAGCTTGTGGGGTCAGTGTCACCTCCCTGTTACAGAGGGGAAGCAGACAGGCACAGGCAGTAAGTGAGTAACCCTAAGTCATGCAGCTTTCTGCCATTTGTGAGGTGACGGTAACTCAGCTTCTTCCAATGGATTCCTGTCTCTTTCACACTACGTTTGCTACAGCTTGTGCAGAGAATTAAGCATAACAAAGTCTATACTAAAGGCCACTTTCAACATGCAACCTGTTATGACAAGAACAAGACACATCCCGCTCCCCAGACGCACCAAGTTCAATCTACAACTGAGCATGTTTTAAATGTGCACACAGACATTTACATCAATGAGTCCAAATAACCTTTAATTTGAATGGAAGCTGGGTACACAGAAATCTAACTAAGGAAATCCACTTCAGCTCCTTTTGTTTTATCTATGTGAATGAATTAATTTATCCCTCAAACCCTTGGATATTCAAAGGCTGGGTTTAACGCTGGACTCCTAAATCTATGCTGCGTAATGCAATTAAACTGTCCAGTCCTGCATGCTGCACACCCACACTTCTCATAACAGCTGAACTGGGACTATTACATTATTTTTGACGTCTCAGAAAACTTTCAGGACTTTTAAACAGATGAGAAGGTAGTAACCTATTCTGAAGTTCCAGTGTTGCATTTCTCCTACTGAGTGACACTCTGTAGACATGTCTTCCTCCATGACCCTTGTCTCAAGCCTTTTTTCTTGTGTGTGTAGCTTGCTTTCTCAATGGTCAAGGGGTGGCAGGAGAAGAGAGGCAGGGCCCTCAGATCACAGGGGCACTGTCACAAAGGAGGGGAGTTTTTTCAGATAAGGTGCCTATAGCTAAGATGTCTAGAACTGACATGGCTCTCCAGGTGATCCTGTGTAGCAATGGAGAGGAACAGGCACTTCTGGGTTACATGTCACCTCCTCTGCTGCAGGATGAGACAAATAAGACTTGAGAGGTATCTATTTCTCTTCACTGACTAAAAAGGAAACCAGGACAACTAGCTCCAGCACAGGTGTCTATATTGTAGACATCTGTGTTTAGCCACCCAAACCACACCTGAGATGTCCATGCCATGACTGAGAGAGGAATTTCCTGAGCAGCCATTTAGCCTCACTCCAGTCACCTCACTCCCTTAAAATGTGGTAGCACTGTCCACTGACACCTTGGCACACAGGAGACCCATCTTCAGACTTGCTCTAGCCACTGAGCAGGGCATGCTTTGCTCTCCTCTTCACAGCAGACTACTGCCACAGACACACATCAAGGAGGGTTGGGGCAAACCAACAGTTGCCACCTGAACCTGGTGCGCGGAACGTGAAGGCTAGTTCACTGTGGAGTGGGAACAGGCCTTTCGCGTTAGATGGTCCTTGAATCATGGGTGAATTTCAGCCCACAGCACACCAGGAGCGTTAGAGGGAAGAAGACAGCAGGAGCAAAGAGGAACATACCCTTGCCATCTCACTGACTGACACCAAAGGATGTCCACTTGTCTGGAGATTCACATTCATGGCTTTTCACTTCCCTTGCCATTTCGGCCATTTGCTCAGTGAATGAAAGAGTTGAAGAAAAGGTATAGCGAGCTGAAACGTCCTGAAAACGCTGAGCTGCCTTCTTGCACACCAAAGAGAAAGAAAATCTCTACGTAGAGATGAAGCTGGCCCTGCCACACCACTGTTTAGACCAGACAATCTCTGAAGGTGTCTTCATATCTGTCTCTCTTGAACACTCCACGAACCCCTGACCAACAGATAGTTATGGTAGTTAGGCATGGAAATGGGGCCTGGATGAAGAAATGCCTTTGTGGATGCACTGTAAGTACTGGGTGTAAGTTGAACTGCAAGAAGGAAGCTGTGATACAGGCTTCCCTCTTCTTCCAACTCACTCAACAATCTGCTCTTGAGATATCAAAATAAAGAGATATCTAGGCCTCATTCCACTGGAATTTTGTGTTTTCCATATGCATTATATACACACACATACTAATATATTTTTGTATATTAAGTTTTCATACTAGTGGGTCTGCTTACTTACATACAAACTGATTGAACCCACTAACTCTGGACAGGAATTGCTGTTGGTGCCCTGCAAGCTGCAGTGCAAGGGCAAACGGGGCCACGGCGAAGGCACACAACTCACCAACTTGCGGATTTCACATTCTAGGTTCTGAATACAGTCCAGTTTCCTCTTGCGGCAGCGCTGAGCTGCAATTCGGTTCTTGCTGCGCCGGCGGACGTCGTGGATGAACTCGAGCTGCTCTGAGGTTAGCTTGTGCATCTTTATCATCATCTGGAAATCATTCCTTGGAAGATCTGTGATTTGATCAACAGGAAAAGGAAGTTTCACCTAAAACAAACAAATACAAGAGAAGAGCAGAGTCATTTTTTGCTTGCTGAATGCAAGCTGAACAACAGTGAACGGAAGGACGATTACCTATGCTGCCGCCCCCTAAATAAACAATACACCAAGTTTTACATTGAACAAGTTTTTAACACTCCCTTGTGGCACACTGTGGAGGTCCAGCTGGTAAGGATCAGATTATAATTGCACTGAAATCAGCAGTACAGATGAATCCCAGGTAAAAATTTCATCTTTCTAAAAAGCTCTAATAACAGATCTCCTTGCATTAGAAGAAGGCTCTGTCTACTAAGAGACACGGCCATTTGGAAACGGTGAAGTACCTCACTGCTATTAATTTCAAACTAGCTTCAAGGAACAGGCTATTACCGCAGCAGGAAATCTGTCTCTGCACAGCCTGCAGGACCGAAAGTTCGATTAGGTGTGAGGTTAAAAATGCAACCTGACACCTCAAGTGGATGAAAAATACCATATAGCAATTAGGAAAGGTTGCCTAATCAGCATTTCAACTGAGCAATACACCACAGAAGAAGAAAGGGTCAGAGGAGTGTGATGCAACACACCCTACCCTGCTAAAATGTACACATTTTGAAATAAAACAGTATTTGTATATTTTTGTAGATTGAAGAGCACCCAAGTTGCATTTCTTGAAAAAAAAACCCAAACAGCCTAAAACCTCAATTACTTGTAATAAAACACTTTTCCTTCGGGCCATGAACTGCCATCCCGTTTTGACCGTAGACCATGCAACAGTAGCTCCAGGTTCTGACTTCAGGAATTCCAACCATCTCTCCAACTCCTACTGATAATGCATTAAAGCAAAGCAAAACACAAAGCTCCTGACAGCTTGGAGCAACAAACACACACTGTCTCAAAACCTGAAGAATGGCAGATGTGCTAGAAGACTTTTGTAAGCTTTTTCTTCCCCAAACCTATCAGCTTGCTCAAATCAAAGTGAGCACCTCTCCCTACAAACCTTGTTTCACTTGTTCCTTGAGACTGGTAACATGACTATCAAAACAAATAATGTTCCTTGGTGGACTGTTGTGTTTGGTGTCAAATAAGAATCAGTTGACAAAGCTGATGGAGATGGCAACTGAATAACTCAATTGACTCCCTTTCTTTTTTTGAGTCATACCCACACTGCCCAAAAGATGGCAGTAAATATTTACATTTCTGTCCCCATTTGGTACAGTCATAGAATCATAGAATTGTTTTGGCTGCAAAAGACCTTTAAGATCATCAAGTCCAACCATTAACCTAGCACTGCCAAAATCCAACCTCTTGAACAAGGAGACTATTTTGCATGCAGGGTACCAAAGAAGATATGACTTCAGTTGCTCCAGCCAAGCAAAAGATACGGGTTGAAAAGGTTCCTTTGATGTTTAAAACACGGTTATAGTCTTCAAACAGTGCAATTTAATTATTTGGAGATAAAGAAAGTAACAGCACAGATTAGAAATAAATTATTTTCATCAAAGAGCTGAGTTTGTTTATGCAGAACAGTTTGCTGAGGACACAGGTACGCAAACACACAGCGGTGGCCTCTGGCACTGACAGTCATGGACCCTTGCTGGGCACCTGCACCTGCCAATAACCAGCTCCTTGCCTTGTTTATGAGCTTGCTTTTTTCTGCACTCTTCTGTCATTGCTCTGTGCATCTCCAGGCCTGGGCCACGTGAAATTCAGTGCAAACACCTACCACATCCTTTCAGACAGTTTCATGCCCTGAACATTGCCCCTCTGCCCCACGTGTCTAGGCACTGCTTTGTAACACACTACTTGACAGGTCAATTTAAACCAGCAAGAAACACCAAACACTGCCCCAATCGCCCCAGATTCCTGGCTTGTACACACAAAGGCTGACCTTAGGCACAGTGATGTGGACTACCTTGTTTACAGACTGCTAACTAATGACATGAAACCTGTTTGATTTCCCCTTCCTAGCCTTTGGACGGTCAACATAAACTCAGTGTCACCTGCTTTTCTCTCAAGCTTCAACCAGGGTCTGAAAACGAAAACAGCCTGTGCTTTCCTCTGAAAGGCACCACAGTTTCACTGCAAAAACAGTCCTTTCATGTTCCCAGTTTTTCCTTATTTTCTTAAGTCCAAAGCGGAAAGTGATGTTAACTTTATTTCTCCCTCCCTCTCCCTTTCAAAACATATTTACTTGCAAGGAGGAGATGTGCTTGCAGCTGGAATGGGAATGAAAGGGAAGCAACTTAAATCTGTCAGGCAGAAGTTGCTGAAGGGAAATGGGAAAATAAATAGAAACCGACTCATAAAAAAATGTAACAGATTGAAAATAAAACCATCTACACAGCAGGCCAGAGACTGCTATCAGTAAACCCAGCATAATCCCACTCCTGTCACAGGCAGCTCTGCGCAGGATTAAAAACGTGAAAGGGAGAGTGGAAGTGAGTCAGACTCATTTCCTTCACCATTCACAGCATTTTTATTGCCTGTCTCCCTCTCTGCAATTAGCTGTCAACCGAAAAAAAAACCACCAAGCCTTTGGCATGGACACAGTGAATAACTGCGCCGGGGTATTGCTGCAGTGAGAGGCTAATGGTGTTTTACATGGGCACAGGGAAAGACTCTCAGCTGGTATTTATCACAACAAAGCAGTAAGTCAATTTGCAAGAGCTGACGACTGTGCCATGGGTGAGATTCATCTGACCCACTTAGAGCTGTCTGAAATGACGGGTTGGGACTAGCTAGTGGCCAGGTCCCTACTGTTGGCATCGAGGACAGAGAGGCCTTTGGATGGCAATGCATCCCGCACGGCTTCTCCCTCCTCCTGGCTGCAGAAGGAGCAGAGATGAGACTTAGAAAACATGCTGCATCTTACAGTAGCTACAGTAGGTGAGAGAAACCTTACCTGAGGTGTCTGAAAAAGGACAGTCAATCTTTTCTAAGATGTGTAAAAAAAACCCAGCAAGTATGTTTTTTTTGTAAACTTTTCTTTCTAATAACTATGAATTTTATACAGGAATCAACTGTGTACTCTTCGGTTCAGACTATTTCAAATTAGAAATGTAAGTGGGATCCCTACTCCTTCCAGGAGTTACTCCAGCCAGAGCTAACCTCACAGAGCTCTGAAGTCTTCCCTATCTTTCCCTGCATTTTTACACCAACAGCAGAAGCTCTGTTTCCACCACGCAACAAATAAACTGGCACTTTCCGCCACTGCTGCAGCCTCTATTGCCCCGACTCTGGCTGATGCACCCCTGAGAGGACAGCCAACCCACCCTGGTGAAAAAGAAAACTTGTTTATGATTTTGCGTCATTTTTTCCCCCTGTATTAGCATTAGGATGCCAGTGTAAATGTCATTGCTTTGAGTGGCTAAGTAACAGCAGCAATCTAGACAGACAGGGACAGCCATTGACTCAGCACATGAAAGGCCCATATATAACCAATTAATTCCTTCAAGCTTCACTAGTTAGTGCCAGCTTGGATCACACACCAGTTACTGCTGTGCCGCTCATGTACTGTACTAGTTACTGCTGCTGCTGCTCTCCCCCATCTCTTTTTCTTTGGAATAAAGGAAAGGCACAAGGCTCTGTACTCACTCCCATTAAAATATAAATGCCAAGTGTTGGGAATTTCCTTACCTCATGAGTAACATTATCTTTTTCACTCTTTCTTTATATCTAAATTTCAACATCACCTTCCTTGAGCTGCCAAGTGCTAGTAAAGACAATGAACTTCCCAAGCCTGGCTTAACATCACAGTTACTAAAAGGATTCATATATTATCCACAAGAAAAAGTGATCATTATGTATTGGGCACGGGAGGGCGGAACTCAAGATACCAGCTTGACCTTTATAAATGGTTCAAAATCTTGGTCAGTTGCTCCACAGCTGTAAGAAATAAAACTGTCACCAAGCAACCTAGCACAGGGGCTGAATCATATCAATGCTTTTTTGATGTAGAAAGGGGTAATTTGCTTCACATAGAAGAGCCCAACACATTAATGCTGTTTTTCCTAGTATCTTCCTTAGCACGCAAGTCTGTCTTACACAAACGCTCACAAGGAAATTCATCCCAGGACAGGAATACATGTGTGTCCACCTGTGTTAGGGGCTCGACTGCATACACGCTATTTCAGGCACCACTTGTGGTGCCATAGAATAGGGACTTACCTGATTTCACTTGGACAGAGGCTATCTAAGAAGCACAAAGCCAACAGGCCACACTTTGTGTAAGAGAGAGGACAGGCAGGATACACTCTCACACATTTCCTCACCCTGCTGTCTACTGGCACAGGTAAAGCCTTCAAAGCACCTCTTCTTTTCAGGTGTCAACCACACCAAGATGGCAGAGGACTGCAAGAGGAGAATGGCGAGCCCAGGCAGCGAAGATCTACCATTGTGTCAACAAACCAGGTCTGAAATGGGCTTGATCAGCAGGTCCTACTGCAAACAGCCTGTCGTATCTGCCACAACACAATTGACGGCTATGTAGTTGCCTGGGGTCAACTCCAGCCTCACCTCCTGAGGGCCACGAGGGGTGTTTGGGTCAGCATATGCTGCCTGAGAGGGCACTGCTGTGCACTTAGTGGAGGCAGCCTAGGTAACCTTTTGATTTGCTACCAGCCTCAGAGAATTGGGGGAAGGGGCTAGTCCCATGGCTGAGGGCTTTAACCCAACAATCAGGAGATGTGGATGGAGTTCTCATCCATTAGCCCATGACTTGGACTTTTATTCAGATCACACACCACTGGCACTTAAAACGCCGGGCTGACCTCTTCCCGTTCACTGCTCGCAGTGTCCTCAGCTTCCAGCCCTACAAAGGGCATGACAAGACAATACTCCTGCCCATTAACAGGCTTTTCTGTGAACAGGGATAGCACAGAAACCCCGACAGAAGCCGTTGGTGCATTTGAGAAGGGTAGATCAGGTAGTGAATCGAGGGGGGATAAAGTGCAGTATTTCTCTGAAAAATCTGCTTTTGCAGAATAAATACAAGAACTGGAAAGAATCCTTCAAGAGCTCCACTAAAGGCTTCAGCTCAGGGCATAACAGAATTGACTGTAGGCTGCAATGAAATAATACAGTGTTTAAAAGGACCTTCCTGAAATTTCAAGCTTGTAATGGAAAACTCTCACTGTTGTTGTAATCCAGTAATTCTCTGCTATCAGCATGGATACCACTCCTACTGAAGAGAGGAAAGAAAACAAAACTGCCATGAAGTTTATCTTGCAAGACTGATGTTTGATGAGACTCCATTTAACCAGATGTTGCCAAACACAATTCCCAATGCTCTGCTGATGCTTTTGAGGATCCTGGTCAGAAGAGCATCCACCAGAGAAGAACGCAGAGAGTAACTTTCTCATTTTCAAATTTATAAACCTAGTAAGATCAGGAAAGCTGGGGTGACCGACCACTAAATTCTGGGGAGTAACTACATACAAAAGCAAGTTCACACCTTAACATGAATTTTCCTTCTTTGTCCTTCTTTCTGCGTAACACTCTTCACTGAGTAGAAACATTAAGCAGTGAAGAAGACTCAGCTTAGGTAATTCAGCACAGCTCCAGTAGATTTCTGTTAGTGTTTGGCTTACCCCCTTTTATTGGGGGTCTGACTTTGTCAAGCACCAGCAGATGAACAGAGAAAGGGTGGCTGCCTGTCACTTAACATGGAGAGTTTTGGACTCTCACTGAAGGTTATTTGCCTACAATATCCTCAATGGTCCAATTGCATTAGCTCTGCCTTTATGAAAATTTCCTCTGAAAAGTGAGTCACTAACCCAGGTGGGAAATTCTTTTGAAATATAAATGAAAGACACATTGAACGCAGTTCTCCAGATAGTAATAGTTCTGGGAAAACTCCACCTCTTACCTACTCCTACTCTTGTTTATTCTTTTCCTAAGAAAACTCACCCATCAAATTATACTGAGCTGAGATTTCTTTTTAACTGGTTTAGCAATACAATATTTTTTGCAAGTCTTCTAGTAGAAAAAAACCCATAGATACTTGCTAAAGAAAATGAATATCAAGAAAAGTAGTTGTGCTGAAGTTTCTGTTCCTAAGTAGGTTAACAGATTGACAGACTACTTCCTTCTCAACAATTCATTATTTCAGGGCTTATTGTTTTGTTGTTGCTATTTTAAGCAGGATTATCAGAACCTGCTTGCAAGCACTGAGCCTAAGTCTTCTCTCTAGTATTATATCCCAAGAATTGGGAATTTAACAACCTGTGGAGGCCTGAGGGAGCTGGGTGAAAAGAGCAACACAAACTGTTAAATGTTTCTGTAAAGTCCCAGCAGATCAAGTAATGGCCCCATTCCTGCAACTCCATAACACAGGGATACCTCACATTGCACTTGCTGCTTCTATCATGAAGACTTAAGAAAGGGAAATCTCAGAAGATTCTGGGTGACTCCCTTAGCAGGAAGAAAAATGAAAGGCAAAGACACCCCAGAGAGGATTTACCAGCTATGTTATGGGGACCTCCACCTCCTCTGACACTTGCACCCCTGTACAGGACAAGGAGGCTGGCCACAGAGCAGGGTCACCTTCACCCACACGGCATTCATGCTGAGCCCTAGCACCAAACAATTTGGGTGTGTGCTCCTGAATGGCATCTGTCTGCGGGAAAGCAGAGTGCCCGAAAAAAGCAGGGAGAAGAAACCTTTTACCTACTTCTCACACAATCAATACACCAGCAAATGACGTTTTGTGACATTAATTCTGGAACCGACAGAACTCTGGGACCCAAATCAAGACCAACAAGGTCCAAATTCCAGGGGAACTGAGCAGCTCTGTGAGATAACCAAGGGTCAGAGTCCACCAGGCTTATTCCCATCAGGTCATCCCACCCAAACAAAAGCCCACGCGCAGCAGGAGAGCCTGCGCGGCCACTCTCCAGAGGGGCGAGTGCCTGCGTGTTGCCCCCAGCTGTCTTATCAGGAGCTTTTGGACGAGAAGCCCAGCAAACACTGTGTGATCTGATATGACAGTGGGAAAGGGACCCATCTGGGAAGTCGTCAGGACAGCAAGGGCAAACCAACAATTTTGGGAATGGAGAGAGATTCCCATGCAGCTAAGGGGAGGCGAAGGACAGAAAGCAGTCCATTTCAGACGGCTGTGAGTCCCTCCTGCTGTTTTAATAGCAGCTAAACTGCTAAAAGTAGGTAGAGCGACTTATAGGAGAACTTCCTCCTGCCATTAGGCATTTTCTGCTGCCTGGTTTAACATATCCTTCACTGAGGTTTCCACAGCAGCAGATCTTGCAGGATCGCAGGATACACACCCCAAGACCGCTGTATAAATACCACATTGTTTAATGAGGCTGCAATGCCCTTTCTTGTACTGGCAACAACCTTTACAAATTCATTTTTCACAAAAAATCTGTACCGAAGCACTGGTGTGATCTGTTTACCCTTGGCTTGCTCAGGATAGTGCAGTGCAACCTCATGGAGCATTAATTTCCTCACCACATTTATGTCTAGTAGTCCTAATGAAAATGCCCTGGGAAAAAAAAAAAAAAGAAAAGAAAAAAGAGCTTTATCAGCAGGCCCAGGGAGAAAACTTGCTCAGTACAGTGCAGAAAATCTTCCTAGGAGGAAACAGTGGCAAAACCAGGAGCAGAGCAAACCCTTCCTAGCTCTGCCCCAGAGCCAGACATGTCTGCCTGCCAGCAGCACACTGAGATGGCCTCCCGTAGCCCACCTGCTTGCTCCTCTCATGATCGTTCCTCCTTGCATCTACGCTCTCCTGCACATATTCACATACTTTTTTTTGGAAACCACCACCAGTCTCCTATAACCTCATTTGACTCTTTTGGGCTCATTTCTGCTGCAGTATCTCCAATTAGCCAATTACGACAGCTAATTAGTCATCAAACCCCAAAAGGCTAACCTCCTGCCCTCTTCGCTGCCTCATGCTGGGCATTAGCCCTTGCTGAGCAAGCAGTACACGTTCCCCTTGGTCCCACTTCCTGCTCCTGTCCACCCCTCGTAAAGGCAGGACTTCACAGAGTAACCTTGGTACGGCCAAGCAGAGCAGTTCTGCCCCAGGGCTTCCTGAACGAGGTCCTACGGACAGTATCCCAGGCAGCCTCCCAAGGAGACTCCTTACCCTTCTGCAGCTCAGGACACAGGGACAAACAAGAACTGTCCTCTCAAAACCACTGGTACAGCATGACAGGGATTAGGACACCAGAGTCTCCCCAGCCTTTCCTTCGAACCAAGCAACCAACTAAAAGAACCACCCACATCTGCCTGAAGGTATCTTCCAGAGCCTGGGATATAGCTGAAATAAAGATTGAGGGATAAAAGAAAGTTCACTCTTTTCATCCCTAGCCCACCATAAGCCCACCTGGTTCTGTCCTGGGTGCTCACAGCATGTGAACCCCCCAAACTTGCACTCACTGCTCCCCATGCTAAAGCACAAGCTCAGTGGAGCACTTCAACATTACTGGAGGAGCCAGACACGTCATTTCTCCCTGACGCTCTCCAGGCCATGCAGTTTCCTAATCAAACTCTATGAAAACATCCAGTCTTTTTTCAGTTTCTGGGCTCCACAATGCATCTCCATGATTTAAATGCTCCCTCAAACTAGTGACTTTACACAGGCATTTTATTCAATCACAGTTAGCCAGTTATCACTTCAGCATCTCCAGCTGTCCCATCTCTAGTTTTAAAGTTGGCCCTCCTTCTCCTCCCTCTCATGGGAGAGCTGCACAGAAATCTGTCCTCCTCCTGTTTTCCTAACAGTCCTGCAAATTAAAGGATAACTTCTCTTCAAAACCATTTATGCAATGGCTGCTAGAGCAGGAAACATCATCTCAGTTGTCACTTAATAGAGGCAAAAGCCATCACCTATGTGTGTGACACACACACAGAGGGAAGATGACTGGAACACTATTCCTGCAGCTGAGGGTGGCCAGCTATGCAACTGTTCAAGTCATTTCACACCTCTTTCTCCTCCCACTCTGTCTGCCTCCTCTGCTCAGGCTGTTAGCAATATACAGCAGGGGCTCTTGGTGCAGGCCACCCGACCCTTGGTGCCAGTGAAGGCATGGCCTGAGGTTGCTCCAGCAGAAATAACAAGTGGAGCTGGAATCATCTCGGCAAACTAAGCATGAGGAACGGTGCTTTGCTCCGCGGGCAAGGGAGGGAGGAGGACAGGACACTGCTAGCAGACTCCTAAGCACATCACACATCAACACGCTCTCATCATTCAGCAGTTTGCTATTGCCCCATACCCAAAGTCTGATAAGCGTCAAACACCTCGGAGGTCAAGCAGACCTATTTACGTGAAGTCAACCACGTGCACTCAGCTGATGTGGGAATAAACAGAAGTTACTCTTTGCCTCTATAAACAAAGAAAGGGCTGGAGAAATGCCAAGTCATCCGAGAGAATCAAGGAGCGATTAATTGGGCCACAACAACTGCAATATATGTACTTAAATCCCTACCTCATGCCCTCTGTCTTGCACAGGACATGATTCACTGTCTGCTTCTGAGAATGACCCAGACTCATCGCTGGAGTTTGTTCCATAGGATGGCTCACATTTAATCTGGGCTCGGACCGGGTTGTACAATCCATCCCCCACCACGCCAGGTTCCTGGTGCTCAGGCGCCAGGAATCGGGGGCCTTGGGAGCAAGGGGAAGAGGAGAGCTCACAAAGACGCAGACTGCAGGGAGAGCCACCGCTGCCGTCCTCTGCATACGAGTAGGAAGAGCATGAGCTGGAGGTCCTGGTTCTGGTTTCCAAAGGAGGAGAGCGAGGGCAAACTTTAATTGGCACCGGACAGCTGGTGTTCGGTCGCATCCTTCCCGGCAAGTGATCAGCTGTCAGTCCACTGTGCGAATAGGTCTGAGAGCTGGGGAGAGACTGGCTACTGCCAGCCCACAGACCCTTTGGCACAGTCTCAGTGAGGTCTTTGTCCAAGCTGCTCACACCAGAATATGAATGCACTGAAGTGTTTACTTGGTCACAAGCGTTTGAAGAGAATATAACACTCCTCCTGTCCAGTTCCCCTTCTTGCTTACAGAGAGTTTCAAAGCCGGGCCCCCTGAGTGGCGATCCCACGGTGAAGTTGGAAGCATCCTTCTGCATGGCATGGGACTGTCCATAGTTCCCTGCGAAAGGGACATAATCAGTTTTGTGGTCACCCTGAGTTGTCCCTTTTTCAAAAGGGCATGCTGGACTCCTGCCAAAGTGCTGTTGGGACGTGCTGGGGAAGCCAACCAAATCTATGCTTTTTGTTCTGTTGAAGAAAGACCGCAAGCAAGAAGGAGAGGACCCACTTTTTGGCCTGTCGATGCAAGTGGGGCTTGGCTGTTTCCTGTCCATTTCAACATCCCCTTCTTTATCCCTGATGTCAGGTTCATCTCCAGACAGGCAAAGTGTGATGCTTTCTTCATCATTCTCTTCATTCTGAGGCTCGCTTTTTATCTGCCCCACAGCAAGTCCTGATTTGAGGCCATTTCCAGAGCTCTCTTCACTGAATGTGCTTGCAAAACCTGAGGTACTGATGTGTGATGTGTTGTAGACATTCTTGGTACAAGCAAGCTGGTATTTCTTGTATCTGGGGTACCGTGTTACTGCATCTTTGTCCATATTGTCCTTGCTGTCTCTCAGCATGTCAGAGTCAGGCAGCATCCCTTCGCCTTTGTCTGCTCCAGCAACAGTGGTTTCAAAATTGAAGGGCTCTTGGTGCATCCTCTCTCTTGGGCAAGATATTTTTGATGTCTCCGATTCCATCGTCTCCTCCTCGTCTCCATCCGAATTCTCCTCATCGTGCATGCGCTGACAGGTGGTATCTTTTTTGCACAGGAACAGGCCATCTTCATTGTTCAGCAGCTGCGTCTGAAGGAAGCTGAAGCAGGAGTCCTCCAGGTTGTGCATGCGCAGGAATTCAGCGCAGTGGATGACCTCCTGGATGTTTTCTCTGCTGAGCAACAGCTTAGCAGTGTAGGCAAACTGTAACAATGGACCAAATCCCCTGACAGTGACCTGCAAAAAAAGAGAGGGAAATTGTCAGGATTACCATCACTACTTGCTATCATCCCAAGTCGTTCATTATATAGTTAGATAACCTAACAGATCTAGCATCCAGAAATAAACACTGCTCAGTACCAGTTATTAGTTTATCAGGTCAGCAACAATGCTACATCTGGTAACTAGCACTGCTCCCTTTATGTTGCTCTTGTACATCATTGTACAGGTTGAGCTGAGCATTATTTTTACCAAATATCTTGAAGACCTATGAACTAAGCCTCTGCTTTAATAAAAGACTGAAAAAACAGGCTGGTGGGGATGCTGCTAATTCTTGGAGGGATCTTATTTTAACCGTGATGCAGCCCACCACCCTGAAAGTACTAATTCAAATTTGATTCTTCTGCCCCAATGGAAGCCCTGGTGAACAGCGGTTTCAAGTTTAAGATGCTCCTTAAATACCAAAAGTGTTTTGGGAAGGAAACATTCAATATTATAGAAAGATTCAACAGAAAACATCTTTCTGCCTCTTTCAAGAGCAAACTGGTTTCTTTTTTTCTTCTCAAATTTTTGCTAGCCATTGCTGAATAAATAATAGGTAAGTACTGATTGCACAGCTCTTTTCTCCATCCCATGGAGATTATTGTCCTCATATTGTTCCTGATTTTAGTGAGTCTAAGGTACAGCTAACAGGAAACAAATCCATATTCATAGTTCAAGTGACACAAACCACTCTGAGTCCCACCTCAGTACTTAATTTTCCACCATTTTCTTTGTAGAGAGAGTAACAACTGTTTCCAGGTCTGAGTTAGGCACCACTACTAGTCTTTTTTTCTCATCATACCATCTATATTTTACATTCACATATCATATATTAAAACATAAACACTTCCTTCCCCCAGATTTTTTACAGTGATATCTTCACACGTAACTATCAAACAACTTGCTAAGCCACGTGGTAAGCTATAGCTATTGTCTATTTTTTGACCAAAAACGCACTGGCACTAATTTCTGTTGCACTTTTTCCCCCAATGGGCAGGGAACAAAGGTACTGGAAAACTCCTACTCTGCATGAAGCAACTAGAGGCTGCTTCAAAATCAGGGCTCACCATCAAGGATAAAGGTTTCCCCACAAGAAGGAGAAAACTTCAGTGGTTTGGCCAGTAAGGTGAGATTTGGGAGACCATAACTCAATTTCCTATTGCACCAGCCACCTTCTACATGACCCTGGCAAGCCACTTCAGTCTCAATTCACCAAGACACCTTCTTGCCTTGCTTGCAAGTGGTATTCACAAATCTGAGTTCCTTGTGCTTTGCATACCAAGGAAAGGCATCTAGATAGGATTCAGAGCAGCCAAACACCTGCACGCATATGTGAGGTTGGGATGCCCAGCCTGCGACCTCCTTCTGGCTCTAGGTGTCTCTGGTAGGTGTTCCCAGCTCAGTTTCTTCTTTTAAAACAAACCAGAAGAGGAAGCACTGCTGTCCCCGTTTATAAAATAGTCCCCCCTCCAGAAGAGGGACCCAGAAAGTAGGAGAACAGGTCCCTTCCCCAGGCTTTAGAGATTCAAACTCGCATTTCCCAGCTCCTCAGAAGGATACCCTATCCAGTAGGTATAGGATACCCTGAAGGTGAGCTGCTTTTCCCTGTCCATCCAATTGAATTAACTCCACTGAGCAAGAAGCTGTTCAAGAGGTCAGTGAGACATCAGACCATGAATTTGTGATGGTCTTATTCATGATTAGCATAAATCTGAGTGAATACTTTGGTTCATCCCAATGAAAAGCCTATAAATTCCCTTCACTGCCTGAGGACCAGTGTTAGAGCTCCCAGATTTTTATAGAAAATCCCGACTTCCAGAGACAAGCTTTTGTTATTCATAGATCTGCACTTGTGATGCTGGATTATGAAGACAGCACAAGTGGTGCAGACTTTGATGGAGAGAAAAATATTTTAAAACACCTCTAAAATTGCTCCCAATAGCTTTACCATACATAATACTACTGCTGTATCTGCTATTTTAAGAAACAGCGCATTTTCATGCACATACTTACACACTTGCACATTCCTGTTTTACAATATGCCTCTGGTAGAGAATTGCCTAGATTTACAGCTGGCTATTAAACTGATCTCTGCTTTATCCATGTTACACTTTCTGCCTATTTGTTAGATTATCAGCTCACCAAAGGCCTATCTGCATTTTATCTATGCAGCATGATTAACAAAATTGCTCGAGAACTTAATGAGCTACTTGCAGGCTGATGTTTCTCTTTGATAAGATCTTCAGTGTGGGGGCTTACATATTCCTACACATCTTGTAAGCTCCACAGCAGCGTGGGTCTGTAGGAGCAGCCATAAATACCAGCCATAAATACCATCTGGGATTTTTGGGTCCCTTTTGATGAGGAGGGACTCTGGAGCACACAGCCAGCTCTCCTGGCAGTTGTGTCACTTGGCCACTAGGTGGGATGACTGGAAAGCAAATTAAAATAATTTTCTGTGCTGGGCCAGGGTTTCACCTGCCTGTCCGCTGCCCCAGCACAAGCACACTGCTGAGCCTCGGGCTGACTCACACCACACCACAGCAAGGCTGTCTCCCACGCTGACTCAGGTTTTTCCTCCCAATAAACCACCGTGACAACAAACAGCAGCAAGGCAGCTGTTACAGCTGTTCTGCGCTGGATGTATCAGAAGCAGAGCCTGAGACTGAGACTTGGGCTCCCCACGATGCTCGGCAGATGCCTCAAGTGAAGGATGATGAAAATGCTGGTCAAACATGCGCCTTGACCTCCTTACGAGATCTCACCTGGTGACACAACTTTCCCCACTCTCACAATCTTCAGATCCAGAGGGGGAAAGTTTCTTTTCAAGCACTCAGTGCTTGTCATTGCCCTCAGGGAAGAATCTCTCAAGTGCCAATGCTTGAAACTGCACAAACAATAACTCTGGTAACAAATGGATGCAAAGCTTGCTGCCAAGCGTGAAAGCCAGCACAATCTCTGTTGCCTGAAGCTGTCTAAATATTGATTTGGCTCCCGTGGTGGGTCCCCTGCCTCAGCCCCACCAGCTTTGGGACCGCCTGCATCTGATGCATTCTGGCAATAAGGCTGGAATCAAGGCGCTGGAGTGTGGCTGTGAGCACTGCACATTGGGAAAGAAAAGGCTTTGAAGCTACGTGTATTACCATCACACATGCATTTCTGTAGGAAAAGGTAAGAACAGTCTTTCAAAATGATTTGACCTGACTGATGCACCCCAGTGAAAAAAGTTAGTGAAACCAAGTTGATCTGCGTTTGCAGAAGGAAACAGATAATTTCTCTGATATAACAGTCTCTATTTACATGTGAGAGAGACCATTGCTGGATGGGTATAACACATGCCAGCAGCAATCTCAGTTTATTTTTTTCCCCTCCTGTAAATAAGATGCCATATGTCCAAGATTTGTTTGCTTTCAAACCTTATTTTCCATGTAAATTAATGTTCAAGTAGGCAGGTCAATTTGTGGGAACCACCACTGGGCACCTTGTCCAAGCTCATATGCCAAGTCTCTGCTTCCCTGTCCTTCGATCATTTGCCTTATTCCAATTCCTACTCATTTCTATTGTTTAAATGGAGTTGAGTGGCTGCAAGAATACCAGGCAGAGAAAAGGTAAAACGTACATATAAAACAACAATGCCCACACAGACAAGAAAAGCAAAGCAAAGATCTCAGCTTCTTGGAGGCTTGCTTTCCCTTATCTTTCAAGACAGGCCAGGAGAGGACTTCTCTTGTGTACTTGAAACATGTCAAACACCCTGCCAAGTCTAAGGATGAGTCACTTTATTTTGTCTTGCTGCTGTCCCCAGCTGGTCTTGTATGCATTAAAACCCTTCTGCACACCTAGCACACAGAGGACATGGGTACTGCAGCCCTGCCTAAGCCATCTGGCACATCTTCTTGCTCTACAGCAATCAAAGAGATCAAGCACCAGGGGTCCACGTCCAGCTCCTGCCTCTGCCATGCTGCCACAGTTACACCACGCTCAGCACGTGGTATGGAGGGCTCAATTTAGTGTTGTGGCAATAACAAGCCTGACCACTGCTAAGGTGAAAGAAAAGAAAGTTCTCCAGCCCTTTATCTGCCGCTTGTCTTTCAGATTGAGCTAGCCAAGCCAGGGGACGTGTTTTGTATGTCCATGCCCTCATGAGTTTATGACACTGAGGGACAGGCTAGAGATAATGCAATGATATAATCACTGTCAAAAGAGTTGTTAATCAGCGTTAGCCATGTTGAATTTACCAGCAAAACACAGACAGCAGCCCTGCAGAAAATAAGCATGTGAAATCTATTCTAGTTGAGTTCAACACTGCTTTTCTCCTTACAGAGTCCTGTGGAGTGCAATACTCTGGTTAGTTTTAATTGATTTAATTGACCAGACTTCCACTACTTCCTTTGGGAGATCATTGCCAGACTCTACTTAAAACCTCCTTGTGAGGAAATCTTCCTTCCCTTATTTTCCTCCATCACCTCTCATTATATTTCCTCGATGCATTCCAGACAATGCTTCTTACTTCTGGAGAAAAAGCTGGATCATTGTTATACTCTCTTCCCTTCTTTTTTGATTGGTATTATATGATTAATGAAAAACTGGCTAATTCAAGGAAAATAATATTGATCACTGTCAGATGGGAGAATAAGAAGCTGAGACGAGAGTCAGCAATAAGAAATACTAGTAAAGAAGGTGGCATTACAGATGCAAATATAGCATGTTTTTAGCACAGCGTTTTTCTAGTACTGGGCACACACTATTCTAAAATTAGGAGGAGGGTTAGCTCACTTCCGCGTTAGGAACATCGTATTTCCATAAGGGACTTCTAGGGTAGGAATTCTATTTTAAATGTAGTTGTACGCACACCCACAGGCACCACGGGAGATAGAGCACCCTGGGTGAACTCTCTCTGGCTTCCCGTTGTATCGGGTCTCCTCCATGACGGCCGATCAAGCATGCTGTGGAGGCCTCCGCGCTGTTTTGAACACACAGGACGTGGCCTCAGAGCACATGCAGAGGTCTGACATTTCTGTGGATGGGCTGGACTCGCTGTGCGCTGCAGAGTTCATCAGCGTATGCTCATTAGCTGGCTGCCCAGACTCCCAGATGTCTCAAAATCCCAGACAAATAGACAAAATCCTCCAATTCTGCACAGACAGTATTTCTTATGGGGGGTGGGGGGAAGGTTATTTCCAAAGGAAACATGGATGTCTGGTAACCCTGCTCCAAATGGCATCTATATGAAAAGCTGCATCTGGAGCGGGGAAGGTCAACCCCTGAAAAATGCTAGCAAATCTGAGTTCAGTTTAAAGAGGGGAAAAGTGATTAAGGGCAAGGAAAGATCACTGTAAACATGTAGGAATGTAAAACTTGGCAAGGCAATATCTAAAATGGAGCAAGAGAATATTTACAGTAATTTGATGCATACTAACATCAAGAACAGAGAAGAATTGCCTAGTTTGCCATGGGGTGCTACTGCCAATTGCAGCGAGAAGAAACTGAAGAAATGAAAAACGTAGGGTCTTTTTCATGACTCTTAACCTAACAGCGAATTCAGTGCCATCTTGGAAGGCTTTCCAGGGAAGATGATGGATACTTTATGTCTGAGGACAACCTTGATCTGGCGAGGTGGGCTTTGATAGTTTGGCAGGCTTTTCCAGCCCTAATTTCTGTGTTAATAAGGGCACAGTGCCAATGACCTTCTATAAAACAGCACTGAAGTTCAACAGCGACTGTATATGCAACTGTTCCTTTTCAAATAAAGCATACCTGGGGCATGTCAAAGAACAAGCTCACCAGTGGCAGCGTGGGAGGGCAGAGCCCCCTCCTGCCCTCCAGGGATACAATGAGATCTGCAGAACATTAGTTGATAAATCCCACCGAACTGGGGGTAAATTAGATGGTCAGACCTTCAGACCCACTGAGAACGCAGAAGTCCTGATGGAGCAGCACAGCATAGATTATTATCTTTATGCATTTGAGTAGTCTTGCTGAAGACAATAGGAGTACTGATGGGTTTTCTGTGAAGCATGCAAGCTGCTTGTAGGATTATGGATTATATTTTTAGTATTTTGATTTTCCGGTTAAATTCATCACCAGGCACCTAGAAAGAGTTAGAAACCCCTCATCTCTGATCTCCAAAAATCGATTTAATTATTAAGCCATTTTGCAGGGAAGGAAGAAAGGAAAATTGAATCAAATTTCACATGCTGAATATCTAATCCCAATCTAAATATTAATTTAAAACAACTGCACAGAAACATAGAAGAAATATGACCGTTTCTTGCAGAACCCCAAATCAATCCGTTATTCGCAGATTGTTTTGTAGCAGGCCTACTGTGGTACCCATTTTGTTAACATTTTAGTGCTGCTAGTGCAGTCTAAAGGCATGTGCGGAGACCTTTTAAATCCATCTCAGCACTGAAGCTTGTCTAATAAGCCCAAGTATGTAGCAAACAAACTACTAACTTCTCACTCAGCCAGCGTGTTCCTAACACTACAACTTATATAATCAAACACATGCGAGAAATAGGAGATAAGATTAGTGACAGTTAACTGCTGCTATTTTTTTTCCACAGCCTGAAGAAGGTCTCTGGGATTAAATATTAACTCTAATCTTATTTGCTAAAATTAGCACACACTGTATTCTTTTTCTCTTACAGCCAATTGCAAGTATAGCGCAGAAGTTATTTTCAGAGTGTAATCTGATAACCAAAATCAGTCACCAAAGCTGTTACTCCATTAAGAGTTAAGAGTCTTCCTGGTTATTTACTTAAGTTATTTTTACTTGGGATGGTGAAGCCTGGCAGATCCTGGTTTTCCTAGCTTGAGCTTATTTGGTTTTGGAAAACTCTCTAAAAGATTCAAATATATTACCAGGCTCAAACAGGTCAGTTGCATGTGCAAAATCAACGGCACTAGGCATCCCTGTTTCTCTCTCTATGTGCATAAAGTAAGCTTGCACACAGTCAGGAATTGTTTTGAAACCGTGATGCTTTTACACAGGGTGGGAACACGCAGAAGACATGATAAGACATGATAAACGGCAGAGCACTTACAATCATAGAATCATAGAATGGTTTGGGTTGGAAGGGACCTTAAAGATCATCTAGTTCCAACCCCCCTGCCACAGGCAGGGACAGCCTCCACTAGACCAGGTTGCTCAAAGCCCCATCCAATCTGGCCTTGAACACTGCCAGGGAGAGGGCAGCCACAACTTCTCCAGGCAACCTGTTCCAGTGTCTCACTACCCTCACAGTAAAGAATTTCTTCCTAAGATCTAATCTAAATCTACCCTCTTTCAGTTTAAAACGGTTACCCCTCGTCCTATCACTACTTGCCCTTGTAAAAAGTCCCTCTCCAGCTTTCTCGTAGGCCCCCTTCAGGTACTGGAAGGCTGCTGTAAGGTGTCCCCGGAGCCTTCTCTTCTCCAGGCTGAAGAGCCCCAACTCTCTCAGCCGGTCTTCATAGAAGAGGTGCTCCAGCCCTCTGATCATCTTCGTGGCCCTCCTCTGGACTCATTCCAACAGCTCCATGTCCATCTTATGTTGGGGGCCCCAGAGCTGAATGCAGTACTGCAGGTGGGGTCTCATGAGAGCGGAGTAAAGGGGCAGAATCACCTCCCTCAACCTGCTGGCCATGCTGCTTTTGATCAGCCCAGGATATGGTTGGTCTTCTGGGCTGCAAGCGCACATTGCCAGCTCATGTTGAGCTTCTCGTCAACCATCACCCCCAAGTCCTTCTCCTCAGGGCTGTGCTGATGGTGGGGCAAGTGCCATAAAGATGGCATAAACAGCTGGCAGATTGACACTCATTTTATTAATTATGTCAGCGTTCGACCGCACGTGACTCACGGGTGGAGCACGAGAATTAAAGCACCCGCATAGCTGGCGTCTTTCCAAATCGAATTCCCTGCAGTAATGGCCCCAACTTCAAAGTGTTCTCAAAAATTGTGGCCCCTAAGCCTGGGGCCAATAATGTCAGATTAACCGAATGGGGAGACAGAACCAGAAGACATCTAAGAAATAAAAAAAAATAAATTCAGAGAAATAAAAGCAGAAATAAAGTATCTCTGATCAAACTGTAATGCTTATCTCAATCCACGACTTCAAGTTTCATTTAATTTTAGAGTTCTTGAAGTCCAACTGAAATTCTTTTGCTCTTTGGAAAGTGAGATTGGTTTCAAATCAGAATGAAGAATTTACTTTTGGAAATCCTGACAGCAGCCCTGGGTGTTTTCAGCATCCTTCCCATCCCTGAAAATTTTAAGGGGAAATTAATTTGCTGAATTTGCCACAACTTTCAGAAAATACACTATTTATTGAGAAGGAAGGCAGAAATCACCAGGCATAAGCCTCAATACTTTGCTGCCAACACATTTTAGTGCAGGAAACAGAAGCCATCTTTACCA
The DNA here is from genome assembly GCF_013368605.1 of Nyctibius grandis. Lineage (NCBI taxonomy): Eukaryota > Metazoa > Chordata > Aves > Nyctibiiformes > Nyctibiidae > Nyctibius > Nyctibius grandis. The sequence continues at coordinate 89,459,599 of NC_090658.1, read as the reverse complement.
AACACAGATGAATATGCTTGCAAAACCGAAAGGCCACAGGACTGGAAGATCCAGTGCTTCTCCATAGCAGGGATGCACCACGTGGATCACATCTACTCCAACCATCAGTCTCTGGCAGACATCCCCTGATACACCCCATTGGGCAGCTCTGGCTTTTACCACCCGCAGCAGTTTGCTGAGCACAAGGGAACATTCACCTGCATGGCCACTCCTCCAGGCCACAGCTCGGCATGGGAAGCTCAGCAGCCAAGGGAGGCAGGTCTGTGTGGAGGCAAGGGGCTGCCGGTGGGGCAGCCATGCTGGCACCAGGGCACACCTCTCTCTGCCACCCCACTACAGTGCAACACCCTCGGCAAAACAGTTCTCAGACTGGAGGGGGGGAACTTCTTACACCCCTGCAAGGAAACCTGCAACGTGATACCTGTCAGAGCCCTTATTTTAAAACCTCACTCAGTAACTTGTACTGAAGTCAAACACAAGTTTATTAAATCATGAAGAGAATACTGCCTGTAATACTATGCATCAAACTGGAGGAATGACAGTTGAAGTGCCACTGTTTGGAGAAAATACCTTAATGAACTTCAGCAGAAAGAGACAAATTTTTCCTAGCTAATTACGTGTTTTGGGGTATGTTGTTGATGTTAGAGGCTGCCCAGGGCGTAACTGGAGAACACAGACAATTCAAAATCATGGCCAAGAGAGTACCTGCAGGCAAGCATAGGTGACAAAAGCATGGAGGAAAACTTTCAGGCTGCTCAGGTCCAACTCTGGGTGGAGGTGTTGGAAAGAAAATTTGAGACAAGGATGCTTCAAATAACTTTATCTCCCAAGTAACAACCTGGCTACGACATGACTGAATCAACAAAGAACACATAAAAACCAGTGGCACTAATTAGCAGTTTAAACACTTAGGCATGAACTGGAAGACAAAGCAAAGGGAAATACAGCTGTGATATCTGGCAGTTTGCAATACATTTGTTTTTCCAAGGCAACTTGCACCTTAAGAAACCTGGAACACAGTAACGAAGGATGACACAGGAAGGTGGCTCAGCAGAAATGCTCCCTTCTCTCCCTGGTGCCTGTGCAAGCCATGCTGAAACTGGTGGGGAAGAAACGAGCAGAAACAAACAGATTTTAACCCAAGAGCATCATCAGAATTAAACTGCAAGCTGTAATTTAAAATTAAAATCAATCCTGTATTTTGCAAAAGAAAACTAAACTGACCCTCAGATTAAAAAAGAAAAAAAAAAGAAAGTGTTGAGTGGTGAGGAGGGGGAAGGAAGGAGTGGGAAAGCTTCCACAGAATATAAATTGCAAGAGAAGAAAGATCTGTTTAGGCGCATATCATCAGCCAAAGTGGGGAGAAAAAGGGAAAACAAAAAGCAGTTTAAGAACTTCTAGAATGAAAAGAGAAACTCTAGAAGCCTCCAAGTTACATTAGGAAATATCAAAATAGGTGGGAAAAGAAGACACATGTAGAAATTTGCTAATTCACAGGGTGCTTAGAGGAATGGTTCAGAGTTTCCAAAGCTGCAATTAATATACAAGCAAACACAACAATACCGAAAAATTACAAAGACCCATAAATTACATGAAGACTCCTCTTTCCCAAGCACAGCAGAATTTATTTATGTGAATAAACTATATAATACAGTGTATTAAATACACAGTGCATTAAATACACTGTAATTACTTTATAAAAACAAGGAATACTTCACAGCAAGGCATCTCATTACAAGCCCTACTATCATACTTTGCATAGCGTAGGAGAGGAAGAAACAGGCTCTGTTAGATATGATTTAGGAAAACACAAGGCTGCACTCTAAGAGAACTGAATCGGAAGACAAAGGAGCTGGAGAAGAGGCAGGCTCAGGAGATAGGGCTGGACAACATCCAATGCAGCTCACAGATGCTCTGCTGTGATTTTCACAGGGCTGACGATACCAGCGCTTCCAGAGCTGCCTGTGACCACACACCGGCACGGCACAGCACATAAAATCACTGGCATCCTTACGCCAGGGTAGCAGAAAGCGCAGCCCAGCAAATACTGTAACATTTAAAATCCAGAGATGCTTTGGCTGGACTGTGGAAGGAACTGAAAGTCAAAGACTTTACTATTGTGTTTCACGAGGTAACCAGGCAATTATAATTATCAACTGGTATGCTGAAACCCTGTATAAATATCCCAGCTTCCTGCAGGCATCGTATTTTTAAAACAAAACCTGCCAAATGCAGCATTTGTTCCAGTTTTCCTTCCCCTCCTCCCCCGCCTTGCCTTTTAATTTCCGGTATTTGGACACGCAATTTTTCTGTGTTCACCTTGTTTTTGTTCTTGCAGAGCTACAACAGATCTGATGATTATGGTGGCTTTTGTTCCACTGCTTGGCATCCACATTTAATCAATGACGTCCGCTCAGCTCAGCAAAGTGGGTTTGCAAGGAGAACCAGCCACTGCTGAGCTGGCAAATTTGGTTCCCTCTCGTCCTCCACAAGGAGCAGTTAACTTCTCCTGTTGTGGCCCAAAAGGTTAGCTAGGCTCCATAAATCCCACCAAAACAAAAATTGGAGGCATTTGCCTTCTTGCTGAGATGTCCTATCTGCTGTGAGCAAAGTTAAATGGTTCTTTTAGTCCCTAAAGGAGTGCAGGCTCAGCAGGAGCACCCTGCGGCAAAGTGGTTGAAGGCAGGGAAGGACGGGAAGGACAGGCAGTGGCATCCCAGCACAGCCATAACCCCATGCCCTGCTCTGAACTGTCCCCCAGGAATTGACTTCCCCCTTTCCGCTTCATACACGAGATTTTTAAGATTTACCCAGAAAGCAAGGGGTAGAAAATGCCACCTGCCCTAGGAGCCCTAGAAATACTTTCCACATAGAAAAATGATGGCATTTCCAGCTTGATATGTGACTTCCCTGCCCGGGGGAGGTGGAAGTGGGGACTTTACAGCTATTTGTGTGTATGTGTGTGTCTACATATGCTCACGTGCACCCACCCATGCTAGTGTGAGAAAGAGACAAGAGAACGTGAACACGTGTGAAAGGGAGTGAATTAGCCCCATCTGCTTTGAAAAGATAATTTTCTCCTGGGATTTCTATTACCATCATATCATTGCTACACTAGAGTGCTTCTAAAAGGCTACAGCTCTGGCAGCCAGCACCATTACAGCTGCTCAGATTATTAACAGTATAAATAAACTCTCAGAGACACTACTAAGAAAATATTAACTACAATTATCACTGTCTGATAAAATAATGAACAGTGAAGTGTTATTCTGCTGCCTCAGTCACCAGTGCGCATTTACGTGTGTCGTGAGTAATGAAAAACAGTTTATTTGCATACTGAATCATCCTGGAATTGGTTCTTGCTATTTTATTTTATTTATGTTTCTAAAGATCAAGCAGCACAGGCTGAAGCTCTGCGTTTGCAGAATTCAGTGTACCCCACCTCCTTTCCTGGTGTATATAATCCCATTAATTCCAAGTGAACAGAAAGCGGTGCCCATAGCCATGCACGCGTCTGTCGCAGGAGGGAGATGGGGCAGTGTGCAAGCTACCAGCAGCAACTCTAAAACCTCCTGATGGACTTTTATTCTTGGGTTTCATTGCTTTTTCTCCCTAGACAAGGAGCAAGGGCCCGAATGAGGTCAATGATGTGCTTGCTGCATGGATCCTCCTCGCCTTCGCCAGCTCTGCTGGCCTGCACTGCTTTGGCTTTGTGAGCTTGTTTTTCCTCACATTCCCCAACGATACTCCTGAGTCCTGTCCTTTCTCAACAGCAGTGAGAAACTCAGGCTTGTTTTCTAATTAACAGAAGTTATTACTTCCCTGCAAGCACTGGGAAAAAAAGTTCTTAATCGCTTGGAGAGCAGGAGACGGGAGCAGGAGCCTCTCATCCCGTCCCTGGGCTGAGCTCCAGCCCCCGCACCCCAGCAATACCCTCCTCAGCAGTCGGAGGTCGCAGGTCGGCCTTCGGACATCATCTATTCGCTAGTGGAGCTCATTAAAATGAGGAGAAATAAGGTATCTGGGCCTGAAACCACTCACTGCAGGGCCGACATGATGCTGAAGCTCCAGCTCAGGTGGCCTGTTCCTACTGCCACGATTCGGGAGAGGCCACCCTTTTTCGAGACAGGCCCTGTGGATTAGTAACTACCCAGCCCTAATTAAAGATGTTTTCCCAGGAAAGCGCCAAGTAAAGCCCCTGCTTTTACTCTACTTCCCCCTGCACCAGGGGAGTGGTGTGGGCTGCAGCGAGTGTTCGCTGGCCCGAGCCCCCAGCGCTGAGGGCAGCCGGCACTGCCTGAACGCAATGGACGAGACAGCGACATTTTCTCCATCAGGGCTCGGGAGCAGCTGGTGGCTGGGGGTGACGGCAGGGTGACATGGTTAGTACCAGGCACGCCATCAAGCTGAACAGGCAAGCTAGGCCATTTCTGCCTGAGCGCGCCAGGCCGGTCCAGGGTGAGAGCGTCCGTCAGGCGCCTGGGGAAAGGGCTGCATCCCAGCCAGGTAGGAAGGAAAAGCAGAAAGATGACAGACAGGGGCAGCAGCAACTACACGCAACCAGAAAGGAAGGCAAAAACTCAATGCTGAGTGAGAGAAAAGGGAAGGGGGCATTTTCTAAAATAGCTTCCCTCAATCTAAGCCAGAAAAATCCTGTGCTGTACCTGTGCTGTTAGTGTTTTTATCCCACTGCCCTTTTTCTGTGCTCTCTTCCATCATCTCTCCAGCATCTCACGCTCCCTGCCTGGTCCCTTTTCCTCAGCTACAAGCCTTTTGTTCCACCAACCCCCATTTCTGTGCTTATTGCCAGCTCCGAGCAGCTGGCCATGGCAGAACCCCCTTTTCTTTTGCGCTTGCACACACATTCCCCCTCCCACACACACCCTGGGGCTCTTGCTGCCCCACATCAGTATGGCAGTGACAGAGGAAGAAATGCGGGGTGCGGAGACAGGAGGGAACATCATCCTCACATGCCCCCCTCTGCCAGCTGCGGGGGAAGGATGGCTCGGAGGAGGCCATCTTCTCCCTCCATATAAATCACTGCTAGGATGGACCTCTGCTCCTGGGAGGGGAAGAGTCGAGCCACAGCCTTCCTTGCTATTTTTCCTCCAGCATCGTCCCTCTCCTAGTTCTCAGCAGTTGGCCTCCTCTGGCTGCCGAAGCAGGTTAGACGTGGCTTGCCCTGAATAAGTCATCTACATTAATTTTTCCTCTTTAATTAAAGAGTTCTCCTGTGAAACAATTTATGAGAACTTTGCTAAGGGAAAGAAACCAATGTATTCTTCCACACACGTTTACAAAGACAAACATGCTCTCTCCAAATGAATTTTTTCCCCAAAAAGCCCCTGTGGAAGGCAAAACCAGAGAGAATGGTAAAGGATTCGCCGAAGAAGAACTGAAGTTCATTTTAAATCAGTGTACCATGTCCAAATGCTGTCTTACAAATAGGATTATTTAATTTAAACCTTAGATCTGTCAAGTTCCATTACTTCAAATGGAGCCTGTTGTTTCTTGACTTCATTATAAATCAGGATTATATTACACTTTATGTTAGGTAAAGTCACTGCTTCGCTAGGAGGCAGTGAAAAAAAAATTACACAGCAGTCAGTAAATAGAGCAAAGTCATTGCACTGTTCTTGAAAGGCAAGAAGTCATCTTGCTAAATGAGGGTCCTGAGCTGTCCTGTACCAAGACTGTTCCTATAAATAAAAGACCTCTGGGAAAAGTGCTGAGCATACGCTGGATCTATTTTCAGCTTGCATCAGCAGCTGCTGCCCCTGGGATCGCATCTTTGCTCATACTTTGCACCATATGTAATCACTCCAGTGCTGCAACCAGTAAGATAATGAAAGAGCATGGCATAAATCTATACTTGAGTGGAATGCTAAATGAGAAAAATAATACAAAAAAGGGGGAAATAAACCACATTTTCAAGTCATTAGGAAGAAAGACTTTGACATATGAAGTGTTGCAACCATTAATAGCACTTATCATATAGAGTGGAGACAAAGAGACAAATTAATCAAACTGACAGAACTGGGACATTTTATGCTAATGCAGGCTCCTGGGTTTGCGTTTGTATTCCTCTGTGTCTGGAAAACTGATACCATTACAGGGCAGGAAATTGCATGAATAACATGCAACAGATCATAAAAATTCACACACCAAGTGCAGAAACACTGCCAAAAGCACTGTAAAAACAAGGCTAGAGACCTCAACAGAGGAACTACCAACAGCTAATGAATGCAAATAAGTACAGGAATACTTCCCATCCATGCATAACAATGAGACATAGGCTGTGACTCTGCAGTCTCCAACAGCGTAGGTAAAACAAAGCCTGGAGAGCAAACACACAGATAGCTGGGAGGAACTGCTGGCCAAACCAGGGTCTGAATTTGTTTGCAGTATTGCAGCCAGCAGTTTAAAGCCACTGGGGAACTGGCATAGCCAAGTGCCGCCTCTGTCTAAATGTATCGCTATGTTAGACTTAATTTAACATTTCAGGTAGAAGAGAGAAGAGGAGCAGGATGAAAGAGGAAATAAAACAGAGCCACAAACCGGCACATAGTCACACAAAGCAAAATTCCCTCACCCCTGCGCAAATCCACAGCATGCAGTAAAACCCTCGCAGATAAAGACATCTTAAACACCATTCGTTTGGGAAATACAAACCGCGCTTGCTGTCCGAAGCCACAGCTGTGTCGTAAGGGGCAGGAAATGGCAAGAACTACAGGAATGCTGGGCAGGGCACGGTGTAACGCAGGATCTTGCCAAGGTTACTTCATGTACCGTAAAGGCTTCTCAAGGACCTTAAAAAAACCTTGGCAAAACCAAGCACGGGTGAAGTGCGAAGAGCTCATCAGCCCTATGAACACCAAATGACAAATGCATTCACTCCATGGGCAGCCACGGCATTTCCCACCCCTCTCAGTTTTTTGAAAAAGTGATGCTTCTCCCTTGTACGGTAGCTACCGTAGAAACTAAGGTGAGGACTAACTCTGTGGGGTAAAAGGAGTAAAGCTGATACCTTTTGGAGCTGTGTAATTTCCAGCACTGCTGTCACCTTCCCCAGAACAGAACAATAGGATTGAGCAAGAGCATTTACGTGCCAACACTTCATTCACAAAGAGGGTGAGGAAATGCCAGCCTGCCCAGGAGTGGCTGCTATCCTGAAGAGTGAGTAGAGTTCAAGCCCTTCCCACATTTGGTGCAGGAGGACCCTGTGTTCAAAGGCGGCAGGACAGAAGCTGTTTTACCCCAGCAGAGATGGGCATGGGTAGCACACAATACAGAGGCCAGCTCTCTATCCGCTCTCCAGTAGACCACTGTGGAGGTTTTACAGAGTTCTAGCCATGTGAACAGGGTTTATCTCCAAACCTCAAAATCTCTTTCTGTTCCTTCGATCACTACTAGAGTCTCAACAGGGTGCTTGGCATGGTACCAACAAATGGCACACACACACACAAAAGCAAGCTGGTCCAAAAGCTTTCCAAAGACAATGATGGTGTAACCTTTGTTCTAAGGGGAGAAATTAGAGACAGGCATTCATTAACTCCAGTAAATCCATCGGACAGACAGACAAGGGTTGCAAGCTGCAAATGGAATGACTTTCTCCCTTCCCTTAAATTAAAAAAAAAAGCACAGTCAATTAGTTACAAAAAGGCTTCATGAAAACCTCAGCTTTAAGAAATTTTAATATCAGGAGGGAAATAATTTGGTCAAATAGTTACAATGATGTTGACTTCTTCCGCTCTTTACTGTTGTACTGCAACAGTACTGACACCTTTGAAGTCTCTCAAGAACACGTATGTGACATCCGATCCTTTCTTTTCCCCTACCTGCAATTAGAACAGTTTGGGAAAAGAAAAGCGTAGTTAAGAGTAAAACATCCATTCCTGAAACAGAATATTTGGAGAGGTTTTTACCACCACCTTACCATTCAACCAAGAGGTAGAAAGCAAAATGACAAGAAATGACCATGAATTCTCACACTCCTTTAGCTATGCAATTCCTCTTCAGGAAACCAGTTTCAGAACCAGACTGTAACCTCACCAAATAATTCAGAGTATCTGAGAACTAAGCTGAGAGTCGAAGAGCACACGATGCAAACAGTCTGTGCCCCTGAGGCTGGGATTGACTTGAAACCCTCCAAACGTGCTGTGAAGAGCAGCTTACTGTGTGCAGTATCCGTCTGCTCTACAGAGCTGCTTGGAGGAGGTCCAGCACAGCAGTCCTGATAGCAGCTCCCGCTACAGTCACCTCGGCTGTGCACCACCAGCTGAAGACAGAGGCCAGAACGTGATCAAATGCTTGCCTTTAACAATTTACCTGCCTATGTCCTCTCAACAGAGGTTTCCAATTGGAAAGGTAATGCACAATAGTGAAAAAATCCCGTAAGGATTAGGCTCATCTTTGCAAAGGAAGCAAAACTAAACCAAGGCTGAGGTAGCTCTTACAGGGTGGTGTTCTCAGTCCTTCAACTGTAAGATACGTTGAAGACGGGGAAAGAAGAAAAGGAGTTATTGATTTAAAGGTTTCTGCCACTACTGAAAGCAATTCTTTCTGCTTTCTGAATGCTATGACATCTTCCTAAATGTGAACAAGTTTCTTTGTAGAATGCCCCAGTCCTTACCTGTCATGGATACCTCTCCATTCTTCACTTCCTTGGACAATGGTATAGATATTATTTGTACTCAATGGCTACTGCTTATATAAACCAGGCAGAAATGGCAAGGATAGATGGTTCCTACAAAAGACAGGCAACTCTCTATTTTTTGTGCCTTGCATTTAACAAATTAATTCAGACACTTAAAAACATAGCCTTGGTTTGATGTGTCCAGTCTCATGAAAACTAACAAGTTCAAGGAACAGACAGAAACTACTTGATTTGGCTTTATGTCTAGACAAAAATGCCACATGCAGAAAGCCATCCATGGGGGAACATGAAAATCTGCAGCCAGATAAAAATAAGTTTAAAAAATAGTTCAATTCAACAGGCAGATGGAATGGCTGTAGACCCAGCCACCTCAAGTCCAGCTTCCCCTTGCGGAAGCAGAAAAGAGCACTAGTCCTGTGTGGAAAGCAGAAGGGAAGTTGTCAGGATTTGTCTTTCCCCAGCTTTTTCCTGTCTTGAAAGGTTACTGGCTCCAACCCTGTCCTTTGAAAGAAACGGGAAATAACTTGAGCTTATTTTGTTTTTACTTGACCAAGAATCCCCTGACAGGGAAATTTTCTCTGAAGACTGACTGTGTATCTGGATAGAGAGGTGGCTAGGCGTGTTGTAGTACTGCTGTGTGGTCAGAGATGGAAAGTATTTAGCTTTCAGAGTTGTTTAAGACTTGTTTCTTACTAGCTGCAGGCCCTTGAAACAGAGGACCACAGGTCTGAATTTCAAAGGTAAGCAAAAACCCAACACATTTCCCACAAGCAAAAGCTTTACACAGCCAAAAATGTAGCCTCATCCTCCTAGCTGACAGTCTTGACGAAAAACCCGGACCACTTCATCAAAAGCATTTTTTCTGAAACTGAGAACTATACTGGTAAAGTTTGCATGGATTTTTTTTTTCTTTAAATCTACTCTTTTTACCTTGAAACACTACTACAGACTGCATCCCCACCCATTCTGGGAACATAAAGTAAGAGGTATATGCACAGACTAGGGAATTTGGTCCTATCACAATTCAAAGCAAGCAAACTTCAAGTAAAGTATTATGAAGTGTTTGACAGACTGGATGCCCACACCTCTTTAAAATATTAGCATTGTTCAGGTCCACTTCAGATCATCCACTTATTTGGATGATCTCCTTTCTGTTTTACTACCCCAACAAACCCACCTCAGCTCTGGCCTCAGGCAGTACATCAGACACTGCGGGAGCAGAAGGAAGCACTGAGAATACAACACCGCCTCTGAATCCATCCTGGGTCACACCTGCCAAACCCCCCTGCACTTCTTACAGTAAGTCTGTATGCTTCTGTTTCTCTAAAGTGTTGTTCTGAAATGATGAGCAGCTGCTGTAGGGAATGATGTGGAACACATGCCTTACCAAACTCAAATATATATTCAACTAAATATGGTTGCTTCAACACCAGAACAAAGGTGCCTGGTTTTTGGGGACCTGAAAACCCATAGCTCCCATCTGCCAAGACTGATTAGCTCTGAGTGGAAGAGATCAAGCCTTGCTAGGTACCTACCCACCTATTGTTTGGGATAGATGGGATCTCCAAAAGCTACAATAATGCCGTAAAAAGCTTTTAAATCTTGCTCTAAGTATCAAGATTTTCTTTTTTTTTTAAATTAAGACCTTCTTTTTGAACCTGGGTCTGCAACAGCTCTGTCACTTAGGCAAAAATTCCTAAATAAGCATCCTCAAAGTGCCCTAGTATCCTGGTAAGGGACTGGAAGTCTTTGTAGCATTTGACAGACTCTTTCTGATCTGTTCCATGCCTCCAAGTCTGCTTTCCTCTTGGATGTGGTAGTCTCAGCAGCTCTTATTGATGGCAGTCCACAGAACCTCAGGGGTGATACAGGAAGAGCAGGCAGAGGACACAGAGTAGAGTCCGTCCATCACCCAGGACCAACTGACCAGATAAGGCAGTGAGCGGCTCCAGCCTACCCCATTCATCTTGAGAAATGCTGCAACTAGCCTGAAAATTCCCTCAGTGCCTCCTGTATACTCAAAAGATACAGAGGGAAGAAAATGAGACCGAAACTCTGGCTGAGGAGTGATAAGCTGGAAGTTCTGGGTTCAGATCCACAGGCTGCTCTGGGACCAGCAGCTGTGCCAGCTGTGGGTCAGTCTGTTCACCTCCATGTGAGATAATGAGAACCAGAGAGTTTAGAGAGAGGTAAACATAGCTGAGTGGTTCACACAAGGTGATTTAATCATCACTGACCTGACGCACAGACCTGCGTTGTAATTCACATCTGATGCATCAGCTTCCATCCCAGCATTCACAGAGAGCTGATAACAGTACTTTATTTGTTCACAAGAGACCTCAAAAATCTACTGCTCAAGGTTTTATGTTACCATTATTTAATTTCAGAGCTGAAATCTCTCAATTCCAGCTGTTTGGTGACACCTTGTTTATATATCAGTTTTACTGAAAGTGCTAGTACAGCGATTCTCTGCCGTTCCCAGCTCAGCTATGGCTATTTTAACTGCGGACCCCCCGGCTAGCAGCATGCCTGTGGTTACGACAAGAAATTCCCAGTGTCATTTCAATTATGAATTAACCTTCTCTTCTCCACAAAGTCTTCTAAAGCCTCCATCACTGGCTCTTAAGTGACACAAAAGATGCATCGTGCAAACTTTAAGAAAAAAACAAACAAACACCCCCCCCAAAAAAAAAGATTTCAGCTGCTTCTGTGTGCGGGAAACAGTTACACTTATCCACACACTTTGATGCCATCTGCTCTTATAAGGTCAGATTAAGCAAACTGAAGGACAGAAAGGTTTATTAGCAAATCTGATCTATGTTATCTTTGGATCTTAAATTCCACTCAACTACATCTGTACTGAGCACCAAACTTCTTCAAGGGGTGTCTAAAGCTCGTCCCTCTCCAAGGCCATTTGCCTTACAGTTATGAAACAATGTGCAGTCATACACATCACTGAGCAGGTTGTTGCTAAAAACACATGCCAAATTTTTCAGTGGATTTTAATCTGGCTTCAAAACAACTGCCTGTGCCTCTCATGATATCTTTCCCCAGTAAATTAAAGCACGCTTCCTAGAGATATGCCTGATTTTTTTTTCATTTAAGTCTTTAAACAACCACCCCAGCCTCCTCTCAAGCTCTTTCAGAGAAATTAAATCTCATGTTTAAAACAAACCAAGCCTGGGCTACATGGATCTGTAGTTTGTCCAAGTCCAGCTGCTCCTATTTATTTATTTTATTAAAGTAAATCAAGTACCCAAGGACACAGTTTTAGTAGTGTTAGACTGCACTGGGACTCACAGGTATTTGCTGGAGGTCTCCCATCAAAGTGGGACAGATGAAAATTCAGTGCTGCACGAAAGTCCTGGAATAAACCAGCCATTTTTCCCTTCAGAGCTTGCATCGAACGTGTAACAGAAAGTGTGTCTACTTGTTCCTCTAAAAAACCCAACAGCCTGCCCGTAAAATTCACAAAGAGCATCTCATTCCCAAATCCTAGCATGATTCAATTGCCTCCTGCTCACCTAAAACCTGTATTTCACTTCCAAATTGAACCATACTTCCTAGCCTTAATGTTTGTTGACTGCTGCAATGCATCATCTGAATATATGCCATATTCCACCCCATAACATGCTCAATTTCACTGGTAGCTGAGAAAAACAGTCTATCTGACATTATTCACTGGGGAATCCTTGTCAGAAAGTGCTGTACAGAGATAAAACCTTATCTTGTTTGGGTCTTGGGAACACGAACGAAACAAAGCTTGGTTCTGGGATCAGAAAGTACCTTATAGGTTGTGGTTTCTGATGTGGTGAAGCTGAGGGGTGTCTTATCTGGGCCTTATCTGTCTGTTTATTCAAATGGCAAATGCTCAGCCTGTATTTCTGGACTCTTAAAAGAGCAGATACTTAGTTTGTCAGCATTAAAGAAATGCAAAGGTTTTTTAGAGGGAGAAAAAGCAAAGTAAGAGAAACAAAGGTGGAGGGGGAGGAAAGGAAGAGATCTTCCAGTCTGCAGGGCCAGAGTACTCACAGTGTTGAGGCACAGTCATGGCTCAGCCACCTGATTTTCATTCACGCCCAGATATATATTTGAATACAATAAAAAAAAAAAACAAATTACAAAAAAACCTAAATACACCTCATGTTCCACATGCTTATTGCTTCTGCTCATGCCCTTAGCATAGTCTACCTCTCGGACTTACTCTTGGGGACATCTTTTATACTTTAGATGATGTTTGTCATGTTTGATAGAGAAAGTTTCCACACTGCAAACTGCCTTTTCAATAGCAAGTGCAATCACAGTCACAGTCAATCAGCCCGATTTAGCACTAGCAGCAGGCAGGAGTCTAACAAAGGCAACCAAATTGAGTCCACTTATCGCAGTGGTGAATTTCATTCCACGCATTCATCTCCATATCCCTTTGACAGTACATTTTTATAAGCTTACACGAATAAATAAATAAATAGTACAACTACTGCCAAAGGGAGGGTAAAGGAGTTATTGCAAGATTTTAGCCCGTTAACATGCATGTATGCACAGCTTTTGTTTTGCTCTTTTAAACCTAGCTCTTCCCACAACACAACAGAGGTGTATTTCACTTTTCTCCATTGGAAAAGATCAAACAAGAATTATCAATACTGAGACAGCCTGCATCAGAACATAATGGAAGTTACACCACGTGGAATGAAAAGTATGTGGCTAGTTTCCTCATCATACTTGAGGCATGAAAAATCAGGCAGCGCTGGAAGCTTTTGCGGTGAGACACGGATGGAATTTCATATCACAGCTTGATGGTCTCATTTCTGTTTTATCGCTCACCTGCTAGAAACAAAATATGTTGTTTGTACCTTGTACTGTGCTATGTAAGCAATGCACATAAAACAATGTGCACTCCTGTCTCATGGTTTCTCCAGAATTAGTATTGTGTCATGTAAGACTTCAAAAAGTACTCGAATACTCAGTTTCACTCTCACTACAGATCCACAGCCTCCAGTCATCCTTCTGTGTGGTCAGTGTCAGCACTGTGAATCAGCGTGAAAAATAACACATTCCCTATGAGGAATTTAGGAAACCAAAGACCCAGCTTCCACCCATACTACACAGAAAGGAAAGAGACAAAGTAAGAGAATAGCGTTTATCTCTAGAGAGATAAAAAGGAATCGCCTTTAGCCAGCAGGGTATGTAATAGTTGACCTCCTGCATCCTGCCTTTGATTTTCTCCTCATCGCAATCATCTTTTGTTGGCTAATTCCCAGCATTTTTCCCTCAGGCTGGTGGGTTGGCATGGATGGTTAGCAGCTGTCAGTATTCCTCCTCCCTAACATTAGATGCCTGGCTTAGTCCCACCCAGGGTGCCGCATGCCTTTGCTTTCCAACATACTCAGCTTTTGCCAGCCTTGAATTCGAATGGAGCTCCCGTCCTGCCTTTCTCCTTGTAAAGATAAACCGGGTGAGGGAGTTAACCCACGTCAACCGAAGAAGCAGATGACAGATTTCACAGGGCTAGACCTCGTGGGGAAACGGCAGGTTTCGCAGCAGCCGTTGGGGAGCAGTAAAGCAGTAAGAACACAGAGAAATTCAGCCCGTGGTGTGTGCTAACATACTTTGAACTGCATTCTCTTAATAGCAAAGAAAAGAGCTGTGTGGGTAAACAAACAAAAAAGCTCCCCAAGCACATCCCACCCCCTCTTCCTAAAAGAGATGCTGCTTCCCTTTGCCCCTTGGAAGATTCGTAAGCCACAGACAACTCTGTTTAATCCTTTTGGAAGGCAGCACTTCCAGCAGATAGTTCACTGCACTAAAAAAAAAGGCACCAGTAGCCACTTTTTGAAATTTATTCAAGGAATTGGGAGGGTTACAGATAAAACTAACCAGCCTACTTGAGAAGCAAGTTGGTTTTATAATAGAATGGACAGTGTTAGACCAGTGCTACAGAAAACTAGGTCTATTGCTTCAGATGACCTGTATTTAACTTCACCAGAGAGAAAGGCATTTGGTGCTCTCACAGCTGGAATGCCCAGGTGAAGTTCTTTTCAAATGTACGCCCCAAAGTCAAAAAAACCCAAGCAAGATCAGGAATCTCACTTGTAAGCTGTAGAACTCTCACGCAACTGAGGGCTTTTATTTGTTGTTGCTTTTTCTGTCTTTTCACCATTTAACTGCAGCCCCAGCTTTCAGAAAACCAGGTGAACAAGGTGTTTGCACAGACGATGCTCCTCTGTCCGACACCCACCTTTCAGCTTGCCCATACAGACTCGCTGTGCACTCGTATTAGCAAAGCCAGGCAGGTAATAACAGCGAATAAAACGCCTATTTGATGAAGTACTGGCTCCTTCTCAAGTGAAGCAGAGTACCACTACAGCATGAATGACTCAATCATCTACTTGAGAGCTACTACTTGCAGCAATGAAGCAATGTTAATTGGATAATGGCCTGCTGCCAGCTAATATTGGCATGACCTACAATACCCCTGGCTGACAGCCGTGTCTCTCTCTCTATCACACCTTTTTTTGTAATCTGGATGGGAAGTGGAAACCATTAAAAAAGCCTCATAAGTGCCATTTAACTTCTTATCATGAATTAAAAGCTTAATTAAGTGCCTTGTTAAAGGAAGGAAGACCAGTTTTCGTGATTAAATAAAACCAAACAACAGTTAGGGGTATGGCATGAATGAGTAACTTTACAGCTTAAAACTCAGCTCTTAGAAAATATTAATTTTGGGTTGCATTTAACAACAGCTGCTAGAGGAAAACTGCACAATTGCTGAAAAATACCTTGGGTGAAAAGCAGGCGAGGTTCTAGTTGTTTACCAAAAACTGCAAATGAAGAGAAAAGCGTAGAAGTTAAGAGCTAACAGGGTCCTTTTTTATTAGCTGTAGGCAGCTGACACTCCATTCCTCTAACTCTGCTCTGGGGGCTGATAGTTCACACACCACAGCCACACCTGAGCCCTTGTTATTACATGGCTGTTTTTCCAAGCGCTTATCTACACGCTGAAATACTTTGCTTTAACAAAAGGTGTAGTACGAAATCAAATTACTGAGGCTGGCACAAAAGGGTTTATGGAAACTCTTCAATCAGTGCAGAATTAGCTCCATACTGACTTAGTTTAAGTTGATTAGGCAAAGGTTTGAACTGAGGCACATTAAGTCATGCTTGAACTGACCTGAAACGTCTAACACAAGGTTTTGCAGCGGTTTAAAACCCTGTAAGTTCAACTAGTCCCAATTCCATGTGTGCACAATGTCTCCCTTCTGAAATGACTGGCGTATCATAAAGACTGCTCTCACTTGTAATTGGATATAAACAAGAAATAATGTAAAAAACATCTGTTCACTGTTTAGCTAGACAACAGTTAACAATGTCTGGATGCCAGATTAACAAACTGATCCCAACTGCTATGAAGGAAAAAAAAAGCCTGCAATTCAGACTTCAGAGGCAGATTTACTGCTTTGAATAATCAAAAATAAGTTCTTTTGTTTTGATGTTAAGCTCCCTCACACCAACATTACATGAGTGTAACAACTTTATATATGAAGTTTTATCCACCTTCAACATCATACCTTTGAGAAATAACAATAATAATGCCCTTTCTCCACAATTGCATACTTCAGAAGTTTTCAAACCATGCCAGAATTTAAAATGCAATGCTTGTATGGTTGACTTAAAAATATCTTTGTTAATTTAGGAGTGATCATCACCTTCGGAAAAGTTTTGAACTGTGAAGACTGTATTTAAAAATGATTTTCAATCTCTGTTTTTCTATAACAACTATATGCCAGCATAAATTGTCTCTAAGCTTGAAAAAAGTATTGGCTCTGGACATTAACTTTCAACTTTTGTTTGAAATTTTTCCACTGCAGGAATAACCCCGTACATGACAGATGAAGTCAGTTTTCACAGATACTTTTAGAAATAACTCATGGGCTGCCAGAGCTCTGCAGACCATAGGCTAAAAACAATAGCCTTGGGAAGAGCCATTAGCTTGTGAACTGAAAAAGACCCTGCTAACTTCTTTTAATGCAACATAACTAAGACGGTTTTTCCTCTGCTCTATCAGCTCTTAAAAACCAGGAGTGCTTCAGTTCCTTTCATGGGGAGCTCTGATACTGTTCTTTGTTGGAGGCACTTCCGTATCTATGCACAGGCAACTACCAAAGCGCACAGCACTCTGAAGCAGAGGAACGCCAGAAGCAGAGACGTGCACCTTAACCAAAGAGTAACTGAGAAATAACGATGTGCACCAGGGAGCTCTCTTTACCCCAAGTGACTAGCATTTCTAAGGAAATTATTCAACTGACCACCTCACATAATAGCTATTCAAATAAAGTAGCCAGCGAGCAATTCAGATTCAATGCACTTAACAGCAATTAATTTGCACGTGGAAAATATCTGTACAAGCAGGCATCGGTAACTGTAGGTATCTTTTTTGATAGGCCAGGAGAGTTCTTTTCCAGGATGAGAAAGTTAAAGCCCTGGCACTTTGCAACTAATCGAAGCACGTGGCAAAATAACAGTGGTGATCTTAGGTGCAGCATGACAATTTCAGGGTACTGGAAAAAACCTTAAGAACTAGATTCACTGCTTCTGCAAGTGAAGATGAAGTTCCATGAACTTCACAGGAACTGTAACAGCAGCCAGTGTAACCCTAAGTCACTAAAACTTTTTGATCTTTCATTGAGATATATTTTAAAATGTAAACCCCCAATACTTCATTTATCCAAAGGGGATTCACTTAAGTAAAAATAATTTACAGTTGGACTGGAGGATTTTTTTTTACATAGTATCTCATATAAAACACATAGAAAGACAAACCTTTGTATTTTTAATCTTTAGTGTCATATGAACATAGGACTGTGTCACAAAGTGCAGACACATCATGATCCCTCCACCACCCTGCTCCTCCCACTGGCCTGTGGCTCAGCATCTCACTGCTGCTGTGATTAGGAATCTGCTAATTTCCACTTACTTTTACTAAATGCCAGTTGAAACCAATCAATGCTTGTGTCAACACTGTCTTTCAGTATTCAAGAGAAACTCCTCCTCTCAGCCGTTTCATCTCCTCTGCCTACATGGAGCTGTAGCATGTCACAGTTGTCACGGCAGCAGGATGAACCTGCCATGGTCTTGTTTTCTCCTTTAGGCCAGGTTCCTTCTTCTGAATATCTCAGTCACTCTTGTATATGCTTATTTGAATTTCAGTTCTTTTTCTTTATGTAACTGGCCCTGAATCATACTTGGAGATCTCACCAAGGTTTTGTAGAAGAGTGCTGATACTTTCCTGTCTCTTCCTACCTGTGCACCCCTGGGCATGTTTTGTCACATCTCTGCTCCCACCCTTGCTTTGTGGTGTGAAAGCACTGACTGAGACTTGACTCTTCCACTGGAAATTATTAGTGAACACCGCAGAATCATAGTGCGCATCCTAGCGCATCCTCTGCGATATCTCTAAACTCCTGTGCAAAATGTCTGGGTTGAAATTTCTTCATGAGTAATATTCAGTGTCAGGACTCACGAAGTCACACCTGGTGACCTACTTCTTCTAATCCTCTCCAACTTGTGCCATGACAGCATCATGATGCTGCTGAAGTCCCTGGAGAGCTAAACCAGAGAGGGAAAACCAGCGTGTGACACTTTGGGACCTGTCATCATTTAAAAACACACCATGCTGATTCATGGGCATTAAGCAAATGATGGTTAAAAACCCTCTGTATGTCAGAGTACCTTCCCACGGAGCAACTGCCATCCCATGCCTTAGGGACGTCACCGCCCTTGTTCCACCTGTCCCAGCCAGAGATGCTGGGCAGGCAGCGCTGAGGCAGTGGGTGATGGCAACCCTGGTTGGCAGGCACATGTCTCCCCTCGGTGGGCAGCAAAATCACTGGCGTGCCCTATGGTAGCTGCACTGTCACAGCTGTACGGCTGTGAGGAAATTACAGTGGGGGTGGAAGCCAGCCAGTGAGATTCTGTGGTAAAACAAAGTAAACTTTCCAGTGAGGTATGTATTTTCTACGTCCCTTCGCTTCCTGCTGTGGGAGCCATGCCGCATGAGAAAAAACCTGCTTTTTGACAGACCGTGTTCGTGGTTTCTTGGTGGAAAACACACGGCCCAAAGCAGTTGAATCTCAAACTCATCATGAGGGGAGGTGAGAGGAAACAAGGCTGAATGAAGTGCAGGAGAGGGGAAAGAGTAGGACAAGGATATGAGCTGCCAGAGAGGTGTGGACAGCAACGAGACTCTCAAACGTGACAGCTCGAACGATTTTTCAACAATAACCTGTCATCTAGCAGCCGCATCACCCCTTTCTGGTTTCCTGTCTGGAAGAGCAGAAGAATATCACGGTCCTGATAATGCCCTGAATGAAGCTATGGTAATTAAGCGTTCGGGTTCGACTCCCTTGGCGATGTAAAGAAAGGCGAGCTGAAGCATCTTTAAGCTTTGCCACCGTAACCGTTAGAAGTTACCGCTGGTGAGAAAGGCTGGCATGAACATGGCCATCCTTCAGCGACTCACAACCCATCCAAACACAAAACCGATATCCAGAGCTGTCCTAGGGCAGGAACCGACACCCACGCCACACTCCCCTTGGCCACCTTAGCGGACTGCAGAGGTCTTCCTCACCGCGCGGGATGGAGGGGGCTCGTGTTTACAGCAAGGGCACAGGGACATACTGTACCTCTTCCGGCAGGCTGACCACCAGGTCATTTTCCGTCTGCCCTACCAAGGCCTGCAAGAAGTACTCGCTGCAGGCAGCCAGCACAGCCCGGTGGGCGCGGAACTCCTTCCCCTCCACGATCAGCGTCACGTCACAGAGAATGTCCTGCTTCCGCTGGTCATTTAAGCAGAGGAGAATATTGGTACAGTGCACCGTTGACTCATACACATACATGGGGGAGTCAGTCTTCTCATCCACAGACATGCCGTTCACACCCTGCAGGTGAGAAGGGAGGAAGAAAACACAAACAAGGCGGTGAGGAGCAACGTAGCCGCCGGGCGAACGTGGCGCGGCGGGATGCTGCCTGATTTCTGGATACCCCGGGACAATGGCCAAGCAGCCCATTAATTCTTAAATCTGAGCAAGTTGCTCAGGTAAGATATTGGGAAGGGTGTTCATTGGCACTAGCTTTCACTCTGCCGTGCTTCTATTACCCAGCCCCCCCTCAACTTTCCCCCTCAAAACCAAAATATGATTTAGATGGACTGCAAAGTGCTTTCCTTCAACCACCTATCATGCATCTACGATTTTCGATTTAGTAGAGGCAATAACATGGGGACATGGGAAATTTTAGAAGATTTTAGCTAAAAAAGCAAGAGTGACTGTCAGGTTTTCTAATAGTGAAAAAAAGGGCTTTGTGCTTGCCTCTGTTATTTTCAGATTAAGGGAAAAAACCCTCAAAACCCCAGCCTTGTCTCCAGCGGACAGGCAGCACTGCATGTTTACACTGAAGACCTCGGCTCAAGTGAAACGCAAGGTGGGACAATACCCAACAAAGAGAAGCCACTAACTACAGCGACTTCATTTCTCAATCAGAATTAGAGCGATTTTAAGCCTTAAGGGGGAGAGAAAGGTGTTTAGTGGCTTCAGAAGAAATGTGTTTCCAGGTATGGCTAAAGAAACACGCTTTCACCAGTGGTTTAATGCCATTTATAGAGAAGAGCGGTTTCTGAATTCCAGATCCACAGACCCAAGAAAATCCCTTGACCTGTGCAGAGGTCCAGCCCCAGGTGGCAGGGCAGCACGTGGGTGCTGGGGCTGCTCCTGCCTGCAGATAAGTCTCCCCCTCCTGACAGCAGAGCAGAGGTTGGAAGGATGTAAGACACCCATTACAAGTGTCTGAGCTAGGAAGTTCTCTGCCTGTTGTTCTGCAATGCCAGACACACGTACAGCTGGCAATTCCTCTGAACATGGGGATTGGACTTGCAGTAGTGATGGTCATGGGGATCAGCTTCCCCCAACACCCAACACCACATGAACCCCCTTCGCACTTGAACACGTTGAAGTAATTCTTTTATCCCAAACTTTCTGCCCAGCAACAGACTGAATCCTCTTTGCATTATTTTCCCATTTCAATTCCTCTGACTAGAAAAGTGTAAAAGCCTGTCCTGTGTCTGAACACACTATGTACCCCAAAACAAACCAAACATGCTTGTTTTAGGGCTTACGTGTGAAAAAGGATTATTTGTATATATTATTCAATCTGCTGCTGAAAAGAAAGTCATGCAAATGCACAAATTTCAAGTATTTTAAGGAATTATTTTTCCTTATTGCGAGCAACAAACACCTTCTGAGAGGTAAGATTCAGAGGCATACAGGGCAACAGATGGGGGTAATTTGGTATAATACTCTTGCACTGTAAATATCTGACCACTTGTAGTGCGTGGAAGCAAAATTCCAGCTCTGCTACTTTTTAACATGGATCTTTGCAGCATTTTCCTTTGCTAGTACAATATACAGGCACACAAGTAGACACAACATGACTTCAAACTATTTCTCTTGCCATGAATTCAAACTAAGGTACCATTTTTCTACAGTGTCATTCAAAAGACACTAATAATCTAAACAAGAACGGACTTAAGAGGACCCTCTTGCTACTTGTAAGTATTTACTAGACTTTTCCATGATAACTCCATCTTCCAACCTTTATAGGAGCATTTTTAAGACAGTGGCTATGATGACTCTTTCTGCAAAATAGGTATTTTTGCGAACATTACAAAACTTTAATAATACTGGAAGTCTTAATGGGATGCTTACAGCTTCTCTTTTACTGGTATTTTCAGTATTTACTGCTGACTCATGCTACACTTCTGAGTACCCATCTGAAATGCCTACATGAAGAGAAAAAAAACAGCCAACCCAGATTAGTCCTTCACTGACTTTATACGTAAAGAGAAGATACATAGCTGCTTATTGATTTGCATACAGGTAGGGGAGAGAGACGCTTTGTTTTTTTTTATGCTACCAGTTGGATTTCTTAACCAGAAGAAAATTACCTTTTTTTCCTCTTCATAAATTGAGATTAACGATAAGAATTGACAGCAATCATTTTATTAGCACTCTGGTAATGTAAAAGAGAAAATGATACTTAGCTCATCCCACTCAGCTTTCTGTGTAACTGAACTCTGATGCTAACGATAGTGTTACAATGATGTTCTAAGTGGTCACTCTTACGTACTATGAAATGTAAGAGTTTACAAGAACAATCTAGTGGGAAAACCTGAGAGTTGCAAATGACAATACAAAGTGGAAAGTGTTAATTTTTTTTTCATTTTTTTCCAGGCACATCTTATGCCTGTAATGTCTCAGTTGATGAAAAAATGTACAAGAAACCTGAAACCTGGCAGGTAATGAACAGAACATCAATTATATTTTCAGTGCTTTTTAAAAAAAAACAAAAAACACTGTTTGCCTGAAATTGCAATCCTTTTTTACAGTAATAGTGCAATTTGTGTGAATCAAACCCTGAATTACTTAGTTACTAATTAGTAATTTCCCACTTTTAAACTACAGATCTCATCAAGTGTATTTTTTTAAAAAATTTGTTGCATGCCCTGTGAAGCGCTGAAAATACCACGGTGTATTTCCCCACTGGTGAGTGAGCCTGCCTTCTATGCTAGGAAACCAGACTGATGTGGTACTGAGATGCTGGGGCTGTGTATTGCGCCATCCGCTCCAGTGGAACCCTAGCTACGCTCGTGGGAAGGACCTCCAGCCAGCTGCTTATATCACCATGCTTTCCCAAGGCTTCTGTTGTGACTCCAAGGGCTCCCCGAAAGCGGATCCATGCCATGCCCCTTCCCGCAGCTGCTGAGAGCCTGCGTGGATGCTCTGGCCAGCGGCTGCAACCTCAGCCTGACACAGACTTCCCCTGGCCATGCCCCTGGCTGCTCCAGGAAGTACCCTGAGCCCTGCATTGTGCACAGGGAAGCTGGGGCTGGGCTACAGCTCAGGACCACCTATTTATCAGCTTTTAATGTTTCAACACAAGTGATTTATGGCCTTCCCTTTTCCACAATCTACCATCGACTGAATGACCTCCAGGCATGAGGCGTTTCCTCTCCAAGAGTGCTTTATCCTGCAGGACAGGAGCAAGATGGTGAAACCCTGCACTGGGAAGTATATTGTTCATTTTCACGGGAAAGGGTTTAGAGTGCAAACAGAAAACGTCACCGTAGGGCTTTGGCATGTAGTAGCAAGAAAATTAGCAGAATTCAACTTTTTTTGTTCCTCTCCTCGGAAGAGAAAAGCAGGGATCAGGTGTTAACTCTGAACTCCGAGGCAAGCCAGGCTGGAAGTCTTTTATACAGTGCTAATTCAAACTGCATAAATTTTTTCTAAATTCAGTATTATGCTGAGTTTGCAGAACCTTCTTCATGGAAATCATTGCTACGCACTTGGTATTTCTTCAAACCGAAAAGAGAATGTCTTAGCAAGCCTTTCTCTGGCTCAAAAGAACATGCTGTGCATTTGTTTGCATATAGGTCACCATACTGCCAGAAAAAGCCTTTCTGAAACAAAAGTTTCCAGAAACTGGCACAAACTATTGTGGGCAAGGAAAGCACCACTGAAACCTCGCCAAGAAAAGTTGCTGGTAAAGGCCAGCAACTGCAGTGAGGCGAACTGGAACGTTGCTTACACGGTCCTTCCACAGCAATGGGTGGGAGATCCCACCGAGTCCTTCTGCATGGGCAGCATGGAGGAGGCACGTGAAACCTGAGCAGGAGACCAAAAAAGTTGCTCATGGAACATCCGAATCACTTTGGTTTGCAGGACGTCATCTCTACTGGCTGGTGCTCACCCAGAACTCTTCAGGAACTCATGAACACGCTGCCTGAGCTGCTATCAAAAATACATGACCTATCATGAAAAACCAGCTCCTGCCTCACAAGACCAGAGAGCAGGCAATGTGGTGTCTGTTTTTAAAGGGAAACATTAGAGGAGAGAAAATCTTATCAAGATAGACCAGAAAGTCCTGCGTTAGAACAGGGTTAATTACATGAAAAGGTAAATCTCGATTGTGGCAGAGCTACAGAGCACTTAACCAGGCAAATTATCATCGTGACAAAGTGGCACGGCTTCTGCAAAGGGAAGTCACGTCTCTGATGGGCTCCATTAGAATTCCTGAAGTGTGTCAAATGAGCAGTGAGGAACACTGGTACATGTAATTAGTGTTGACTTTCAGAAATCCTTTGACAAAACCTTTACAAAAGGCTGTTAGAGAAGCTCAGTTGTCATAAGGTGAGAAGTTGCATCAGAATGAAAATCACTTAGGCTAAACTATTCAACAGAAGAGGGATGATGGGCGCAATTTTCAGCAGGTTAACAGTGAAATTCCTCCAGAAATGAAACAGCAGCAGTATTGGCAGCTCACATCTGCCTATGGCTGCGCCATGCAACACGCCTGAGCTTGGCTGATCTCTGAAGCTACAGCAGGGTTGGGCACACTTAGTACTTGGATGGGAGACTGCCCGGGCATACCAGGGTCCTAAGAGCAGCCTGCCACTCCTACAGCAAGCTCACTGAGAAGATGGAGCCAGACAATAGGAGCAATGTGAAACAACAGAGGTTTAGATGGGACATAAGGAAAACCTGAGGAACAGGTTGCCTGGAGAGGTTGTCAACTCCATCCTTGGAGGTTTTCAAGACCAGACTGGATATAGCGCTGAGCAACCTACTCTGATCTCAGAGCTGACCTGCTTTGAGCAGGAGGTTGTGCTAGGAACCTTCTCAGGTCCTTTCCAACATGAATTATCTGATGATCCTACATTGATTAGTGACCTAGAAGTCTGCAGACCATGACAGGGAGACTGAAATTGATAAAATTAGTTCAAATGTCAAAGGTAATAGGGACTGTTGGGAATTTAAAAAGGACTTACTATAAAAAAAAATTAGACACTAATAAGGTGACACATTAAAACCAGGGCACTCTGTTATACACAAGTGGCAGTTAGAGGGGAAAAAAAAATTATAGAATGGTTCAGGTTGGAGAGGAACTCTAGATATTGTCTAGTCCAGCCTCCCCGCTCAAAGCAGGGTGACCTAGAGAAGGCTGCTCAGGGCTGTGTGCAGTAGGGTTTTGAGTCTCTTCAAAGGTGGAGACCCCACACTGTCTCTGGACAACCTGTTGCAGTGTTTGACCACTGTCACAGTAAAACAGAACTCATTGACCTGGAATCTCAATTCCAATTTGGAGTCTCTCATGAAAAAGACAGACTGGAGACAGTCAGTCATCATCTAGAGACAGATTTTAGAGAGAAATATTTTAATAAGGAGACATATTTTCTAGTTACTTCTGGTGTCCTACACTGTTGTGTCTGCATCTGATTACTGATGTTGAAACAGGGAGAAAAGAAATCCTTAGTAGAACAACAAAAAAGATTATTGGCAAGGAAAGAGAAAAAGCCCTCCTCAACATGTATGATCAATTCAATAAACACTATACAAATAATACAAAATAAATAGGTCAAAGCAGCACTGTTATTTATTGTTTCTAGTGTTGCAAATAGGAGAGGACACTCAAGTAAAAGAAGCAAGACCAATGCAGAATTTGTAAAAAGAAGAGCTGTGATTCCTGACCACAGAAATGAACTGAAGTTGTACCGTGTACTCATAGGAAGATGCCTGTTTTGTTTTTCCTGAGCGATTTTACAGTCACTGCAATAAACCATATGTACAACTGACCACTGCTGCATGTTACTGGGCAAAGATCTCACCGGATTTGTAAAAGGATTAGTCCCTCCTAATAAAAATATCCAGGGCTACATTACTCAGAGTACAAGTTTACATGGGATGAATATTCACGTGCTCCAGCACACTGGCCAACAACAAACTGGCTGAGCAGAGGAATGTGCCTGTATTATCTGTCTTTCCTGACCTACTAACCACTGTCTCAGAAACAAATTATATTTGATGGATGTCAACACAGATGAAACCCCGTATCTATCACCTCCACACATGCCTCCTAGACCCCTTGCCCCCAAACTGCAGGAGACAGCGATGGGCACGCTACCCTCTACTCCCCTCTCTCTAATGGGCACTAAAGTTGCACGAGATCAAGCTGTTGAGAGCAAGCAGTAGAAAACATCCATCCACATGTGGTGGATGTCACTGACACCAGAGGCTCCTGCTCCCACTGGCTCCAGCGGCGCGGCGGGTTTAGGGCACGAGAAGCCATCAGATGTTAAGCTCAACTCATAAAAGGTGCACAGACTGCAGTGGAAGCATCTTTGTAGCCTTTCCATGGCAAAACACCAGCAAGGAAGGGGATGGCGGAAAAAGGGGGCCTAAAGGCATCATCTCATCCCATGAAACGAAAGCTCACTTGTATCCCAGGAGGTGTAAGCAGGGCATCAGATCTACAACAGCACACAGCGGGCTCCCAACAACATCACGTGAAAGGCCTGAAAAGGTTTATCGGTATCTCCTCATTATGCCTGTAATGCTACATTTTAGTACAGAAGCCAACAGAAAACGCTCTGTATTTCTCATTTAGGAATCGCAGTACCTGACCTGGTGTAAAATGAACCGCAGCTTTTGCTTGGAAGCATAAGCTGGAGCTCACATTATATCCTGCTATACAAGGTGACTCCCGGCTTTCTCCTGATCGTGTTAAGAGAGGATCAATACTGAACTGCGGTTATTTTTAGTTCCAGTTCACATTCTTCCAATCAGCTCCACTAACAGTAAAAAAAACCACACTGGGGAATAACTTGAAGTGGTCAGCTTGGACACATCTAAGGCTCTTTGGTCAGAGGTAGTTGGAGAGTCTGCACCGCAGATTTGCATGTAAATGTCTGACTGTTTCTGTTCAACAGGATGCAAAGAGTGTGAAAAAATGCTCTTTTGTTCTGAGGTTTTCTATTAATTTTTTTCCCCTAACAATTTAGCAAAAAGTGCTAGGAAAAAAATGGGGAGAATGATGATAAAATAATGACAAAGTTGAGAGGAACTTGTACTTCTGACAAATGACAGCAAAAGCACGTCAGACCTGACAGTTTTTAGGGATAAACATGCACTGTTTTTAAGTGGCAAGTGGGAGGGAAATGATTTTCCAGGCTTCCTTCCCCATCTCCTAATATTTCTTCTATGAAAAGACTTGTTCTGTGTAATCAACACTTTGGTTTTAAAGAAACTTATCAATAACTGACACTTTAGAGCTCCTAAAATGACCATCCTTATAATTGGTTATTACGATCTCTCAATTACAGCTATAACAACAAAGGATATGATTATATTGTCACTGCTTTCCTTTAAAAAGAAACTATTGAAAGGCCTAATGATTAATTCACCATTTTTGAGAGCTCACTGTAATGACAGAAGACTATATACAAAGGTCTCTTCAGTGAGCCCATTATTCAATTAATAAATGCTGAATACCGAGCAGTCATAGTCATATGAAACTCCCAAGAACTGTGTGAATTTTTAACCAATTAATTATCAATTACAACATCATAAAACACCAGCACAAAAACAGAAATAATGAAATTTAATTATACATTATTCTTCTTGGTGGCTGCAAATACTATACAAGACTGATTTTGATTAATAATTCATACAGCAATAAAGTATTGGGAAAGATAATTATACTGTGCCACAATTCTCACACTGATTTCTGTAATTACAGATTACAACAGTGTTAGCAATTTAAAAAGGTTAGGGAGCAGCAGTAATTTGCTATGTCATCCTCAGCAATATTAATGTCATCTTCTCTGAGCACCCCAGATAATTGAAAATAGACGAGCAGGCTGCCAGGCTACACGGGCTTGCCTCCTGCCAAACATACTGTGGGTGCCAGGGCCGTTAGCAAGAACGTCTTCAGAAATGAGCTTTTCACAACGTTCAAGTAACTTCTGCTGTAAAGTAGAAGATACATGGACAAGTGGAAAAAGACACTGTAGAGCATTCTTGGCCGGCAGCTGTAGACATGCTGGAATACTGGAAATTCATTCCTTAGCTTAAACCGACAGGAGTAGGGATGCGTCCTCCAGACCGTGGAATGGCTACTTTTGCACAGCCCATATGTCCTCACAGCACAGAGACTTTGATGTGGGAAGTAAGTCCCATTGCAAAAGTCACTTACTCGCTTTGTTATACTGGACCTAGACTCTAGTGCACATCTGGATAGAGACTAGGGGAAAAATAACGGACTCTGATCCTGCAGATCTTCAAACAGATCTGCTGAATATAATTTTTGTCTGTAGCATTTGGTTACTTACAATGATTTCGCTATTGGCAGATTGCACACATGAACAGAAATGTACCATAGCTTCATTTCTGTAACGGATCTTGGTGTTTGTTTGTTTGTTTTTTTAAATTAGTGTCAGGATGCCCATTGACTACGTGATGAATATTTATTTAAACCCCAAGTGACTACTCTAAAGAAATTGTGCTTCAGGTTGTTCAGAGATTGGTACCACAAGGAGGCAGGGATTCCGAGTGGAGGCTACTTTGAAGAGTCCAAATAGATTTAAGTTCCACATACAGATAAAACCTGTTTCTTGACTTCAGAGGGTTGTGGTGTTACTGTTTTTTGAGAGAGTAACCCAGCTGAAAAAGGTAATGATAGCTCCCAGTCTTTAGGGACTTTGGTTAACATGAAAATAATGTTTACACACAGTATATGCATTGACATATGCATTCTATAGAGGCCTACTACAAAAAGTATACACATGCATCTCTTTATGACTCAGGAAAATTATATAATTATACTACTAATTGTCCTTCACTCAGTAAGTCAGGCTTAGTTTAACACGCATTTTCAATGTCCTTTAAATATAAATGATGATGCCTTCAGGAGAGAGGCATAATAGATGGGGTGGGGGAAGACATAGACCAGGCAGGAAAACAGAAGGAACAACAGAAGAACTGTCCTCTATCCTTATTTCTCATAAGTTACTCAACTGACATATATGCACATGGAAAGTGAGAAACACGGAAGAACTCTTCCCTGATAAAGTCTCTCTCATGGCTTTCACATTGCTCTTTACAGTAGTTGGCTACGGTGAAAGGGACCGGAACCTACTCTGCTACTCAAAATAGCTTGTTCAAAGCATAATGGGGAATACCCAACACTGAAACAGTGCCAGGAAACCACCAAGCAAAACAAACAACATATTATGTTTTTCTGAAGTGGTCAATGGCTTCAGGACTTTGAGGAAAAGACACAGTCTTTTGGGTTATTCTTGGGTAAAATGGATTGCCAGATCAATCACAGAGGGAAAGACGAACTAGTGATTTGTTTTTATCTTGCCCTCCAGCTTGGTGAGCTCTCTGAAAAGGTTTACGGTCTCCACACAAATGGAGGCTGGAAATTCCAGCAAGGGCCCACCAGATTTAGGTCCTGCCTTCCTTGCTTTAAATTAGTATTTTGGGGCTTTGGTTGAGGAGCGATACAGTGATATGGCTTTCCTCGTTCTCCTGTATCTTTAAATAATTTACATGTACCTCTATGGGCATATGTGCACATGTATGTATGTATAATTTGCACTACGATGCTGTCTGAAATGATAAAATTGCTGAAGCATAAACGGCAGGTCAAGCATCCAGGCCACTTGCTAGTACGGCAATACTTCGGGATAGTAAAAAATGTGTCTCTCTATTTGAAATCTCTTTTGCTAATATTACTATGAGAATAAAGGCCAGGCTGATATTGACCCAATACCACCGGTGTTTGGAAGCTACAAATTACGAACAACGGCACTATTTTGCTCCGTTTAGCAGCCTTTTAATGTGAAAGATTATGCCAATAAATTATCTGAGTAAAAGTTATTAATTTCCCTTATGTTTTATTCTCAAGGAAGCCCAGCCTTTAAAAACTCCAGTAGAGTTCAGTGCTGAAGCTCTGTACTTGGAAATTTTTGGTTGCTATCAAATGAGCATTTTTTTGGATTTTTTTCCAGAGGAAAACAGAAAAGTTCTCTCTCAAAACTACAACACCTGGTTAGTTTTCTCTTCACTTCTCAAGCTCTACTAATTACTACTTTTCTAGCCTTTCTGCAGAACTGATTAAAGAAGTTCTGTCTGCATGGGAGTGTATGGCCAAAATCACTGCTAACATCTTTGACTACTCAAATTGCAGATGTTGCAAAAATGACAAAAGCCCATTTTCTCCTGTCATACTATATAGTTGTTACGGGAAAAATCTGCTGCTTTTTTTTTTTTTTTTTTTTTTTTTTCCTAAAATGCAAGCTCTTCATCTTTGCTGCAAGTTAGCAGGTGTTTAGAATATCCTTCATGTTTCCCTGGGACACAAACTGGCATGTCCTTAGGAACATGTCTGTTGTGATTAACGTGTGAAGAGCAGGGACGCATGCACTAGGTCACTGCGTTAAATTTGGGACAGAATTTTGTAGGGTATAACTTCACACCTTCTGCTCTTGGGAAAGAATACAGGTGTCACCTTCTCCTTGAAGACTGGGCCGCTATCTGCTTGTGCAGCGTTTTCCACAACCAAACAGATACCAACCATAATGTTCTCCTTTGACAACATATGCGCTGAAGGAAAAATGTTTCCTTATGGCTAAATCATAGATTTTTACTAATCTAAAAATAAATGAATAAATAAATAAATTCTAGCGACTACTGCATTAGGATGCACAGATTTACAGGTCTGAACCTTGGAAGGCCTATCAACATATGCAAAAAACAATTTTCACATGTTTTTCTAATGATCAAATGATCAGAAGGTCACTGAAATGACTGTTTGGAAACTCTCAGAGCAAGTGCCAAGGGGATACCTGGATTACGCCAAGGGATTCTGACAGTGTTTTTGATTCTGCAAGGATCTGAGAATTGCCATTTCTTTATTGGAAGGTTTAACCAAGAGTTGCAAGTCTTCCCACCATCCTCAGTCTGACACATGCCTAGAGTCCTATTCAAAGGTCTCTCTATCCAGGGACTGGCCCTTATTCTGGAATTAAACTGCCTTTCCTGTTGCAGACAATAAATCATCCTCCAGAGAACGGTGCACAGAAAGTAATCACTTCTGCTGCCAACACCTACCAGGCTACAGTCAGGGCAAGCGGTGAGGATGTGAGACAGAAATGGGTATTTTGACTAAGTGCAACTGCAGTCTGAAGGAGCCGAGAGAGAAAGAAAAGATCTGATGCATTTGGGTCCTGGTTCTGAGGGTAAGTACAGCCAACGTAGCATCTGCACCTATAATTTCGTAGAGGACTGCAAAGACAGCAGAAGGCAAAGACAAGCTTTCCTTCTCCTGTAAGATCCAGAGAAGCTTATGAAAGCTTCTTTGCCATGGTAAAGAATGAGGGATTAAAGCTGCAAAGGCTGCTATAAGAAGAACTTGGATTTTATCTCTGTTTGAGTATAGTTACATTGTTTGTTGAGCTTTTCATGCAGCTTTTTGAAGTTTGTTTAGTTTCTTTGCCCGCAGAGAACTACAATGTACTCAACACATTTAAAGCTACAAAAGCATCAAATCAAATCAAAAAACATGCAAAACCCAAAACTAAGCCATGCTTTATCCCAGGGAAAGAGTGGCTTGATTATTTCTGTTTGAATTAGTGCACTCTGTCATGGGAGTTTTCATCTCAGGGCATTCCTTATAGGGTTCACAAACCCGAACGGCAGAAAGGACCACCTAATCCGGCCTCCTAAAGGCAATATCAACAGTTGCCTTTATCACGAAGACTTGCAATCCCAGCAGAGCAAAGAAAACCAGCGGTTTGTTTCACAAGCTCTCTCTTCAACTGTTAGTGGCATTATCTATACCTTTAGCATCCAAGTTCTCTCTTGACAGATCCTGAAATAGCTGTTCCGCTATTTTACCCTGGACTGACGTCAAGCTAAACCAGCCTTCAGTTCCCCGGGACATCCCTTTTATCTTTTTGAAATATCGGAAATACAGTTGGCAACCCTCCAATTTTCTGGAATTTCCCCTGTTTCCCAAGATTTATTATAAATTAAGAGCCACTTAACAAAGCTTTTCAGCTACCTCCTTTAAGATTCCTGGATGTAAAAGTTACTAGGATGTGAAAATGTTTAATTTCAACCACTCCTGCCTGTCTCAGATCCTCCTTTGCTATAAGCAGCAAACTTTCTCTTCTTTCCACATCACCACACAGGATGGACACATCCTCTTCCACTGTTTCAAATACAAAAACCATCTAGGGAACATTTCTGCCTTTTCTATTTTCCCTTTTTTGATACTCAATTAATTAATGTTTTATCACAACTTCTATTTCCTCATTTAACCAGAATGGCTTCTCATTAGAGTAACGTTTTTTGTTACTGATGGCAGTATAAAATCATAATTTTGAGCAGCTGGCAGAATATTCTTCCACAAATCCCAGTGCGTTCAACACTTTTTACTTCAAATGTAATGTTATGCCAACACAACAGGTTCTAACTTTGGAAAACATCTTTTTCAGTTCTGAGTACAGTGCATGCATAAATTTATAACCTCCTTGTAGGTGGTGTACTCTGCTTGCACAAGGTCACTGTACGGGATTTGAGGTCCCGTGATTCACATTATTTAAGACCATCCACAAATAAAAGCGTTTGACAAACTGCTTCCCTTCTTGCTTCATTTTCTCATGCAACAAGTTGTAAACCTTTATTTTCCAGTCTGTTTTTAAGAGAACCACTCCCATTGAAACTCTTGAATTCCTGCTCATGTGCCACTCTCTTATGCCTCTCCAATAATGTTAAGAACCTGGCTAATAAAAAGTCAAACAATGTGATTCTTGTACAACCCTAATGGTTCAGACTTACGAATACTGGAAGCACCACAAAGCTGGTTTATGTGGGTGGGTATATGTCACCCTGTCCCTCCATGGTTAGTTTACAGCCCCCATTTGCTCATTTGTCTTCAAGTGGAATGTACTATTGGTAGAGAAAGAGGCCACCAAAACCAGACATTCCCCAGTCTCTGCAGACCATAGCTTGGAGACCCACAAAATCCCAAGCCATTCTCTACCCTCAGCAGCGTGGTGAGTGCAACCTGCTCCTACCTTCTGCCTTCCCTCTCCTTTCACAAGGGGACGGACACTCCAGGACATCTGACTGTACCATATCTGAGGGCAACTACAAAACAAATCAGTGAGGAACTTGTCCCCATGGTGGCCATCACCATTGCCACACTACTTTCAGGACCACGGCAGGTTTGTTCAGGGATGTGTTTCAGGAAGCTATGACCTACAGAAGCTTTGCCTGGCTAATGAAATGTACCCCAAACCTACAGTCTGGACAATCTTCAAGAGACAATGACATCTGATGTACAAGCAAATGCTTTTTTTCTGAGAAGAAAAAAGTCTGTGTGCTTTTTCTGATGTGAATTGAGAAGGTATATTCTCCATAGATCTTGGAGACGTGCAATTAAAGGCTGTCAAATTTACATGTGCACAGGATCCAATTGAAGGCTGAGCCAGCGATGTTATAACATTTCTCTCTTGACTTGACAACCTTATATTCTTTTCACAGCTTCTGTGCATAATTTCCTTACTTAAACAAACTAAAGGTGCCATTGTGTAACCTGACTCTCAAGCCCATGTGGGTCAGGAGGAGGGTGGCAGACACGAGATTTCTGCTTCCCAAGCGGTGCTGGCTGACCATCACTGGTCTGCAAAATCACAACCGAGCAGTCTGCAATGCCGCACCAAATACAGACGGAATGAGCAGAGCGCAGCTCTGCAGGTCTCCCTGGTTTGTCAGAAAATAGATTTCTGAGGCAGCGTTAAGTAGAAGCCATCAGCTGCCCTGGGCTTTCTTTTCTGAAGTTTCTGTCCGGTCAGATGGATTTCCATGGGAATAGCAACAGCAATGACTGCACCTGTGGCCCCAAATCCACTCTCCAGCTGAGATCTCATGTCTTTGCTCCACAGCATGGGGGCACCAGAGCTTTAGATGAGCTCAGAAAAATGTTGAACATCGGAAAATCCACACATAATTTCAAACTTTGTTTTCCTTTTTACTTCCCTCTCAGCTTAAAAACTTTGGTGGTGGTTTTCCAACTACAGGCTGAGAGAATATGACAGCAAGAAAACTGTGATCCTGTGCACCTGAAGTCTGGCAAACCTACTGTGGTTCAAAATACGGCTTTGTAGAGGGAAATGGACAGGATACAAGGCAGGCAGTCCTATTTCTGTTGCACATGTAGAGTGAGAAGCACTGGCAGGTCTATATGCAACAGGACTTAAGTTGGCACATTCCAGCACTTATTTGGCAAGGTGTTGAGTGTCTTTAATCTATGCCCTTTAATGAGATTTGCGATCCCCTGCAACAAGTAGGATCAAGCCATAAAAGCATGAAGACAAGGAGATTAAACTACAGATTAATAATTATACAGTATAAACAATCTGGGATAAACTAAAATTCATTTGCCCCATTGGAGACTGACACGTTTATATATAAAGAGGGGAGTCTATAAAGCTCTTTGATTAGTATTTCAAACGAAACTAATCTAAAAGCATTACTGATTATTATCTAAAATATGTAATACAAATAGCATGCTAGGAAACAATCAATACTTCCCAGCACTTGCAACCCCATCCAGCAATTTTTGTGCTAAAAAGGGGACTAGATGGCAAACTCTAGTGCTTGCCAGGGGGTTTGTCTCTCCGTACACATGTAAAAGAGAACAGTCCGCAAAGTAAAAACAAGCATATTTTTTTCTTCTTCCCCCTCAACTTCTGGCTACCCTACCCGTACTTAACCTATATTGCAGGCTGCAATAAAAAATAAATAATTATTTTTAAAAAAATCACTCCACATATCTTCTAACTAAATCAATGTACTGTGTTTCTTGGACTGTCAGAAGAATGCAAATATTGTTATGCAGGACCAAATCCAGTCTTTTTAGACTAACTTGACCACATAGTGACATAGCTTCATGGAAGGAAGAGATAATTTTCCACTATCAGACTACATGAAGATTTTGCCATTAGCACAATTCAGGTCTTGCAGAAATAGGCTCAGCTAATTTATACTTATCAGAAATCAAGATCAGATAGGTATGTCTACAGATTCATGCCATTACTTCAAGAATTTAAGTCCTAGTAAGACACAGTTTGGTTATATGCTCAAAGCAATGTGAAAATGCTTTAAAAAATACTTGTTGCTTGATGAAATACAGGACAGTCACTACTTTGCTATGAATGACATGATGTTCTTCCATCACAGCATACTATGCTCCAATCTGGTGTCTTAAAAACAGACATGTATATGCATAGGCATATAGTTATATATTTGTATACATGTACATGTCTGTGTGTATATATATACGTGCACACATATGCACAATGTTTAATTAATATCTCTCAGAAAATACGTATTAGTGTCATTGCATGTTTCTGGAATAGCCCATGTTGCCTGGCATGAGCTTTCCAAACATTAAAAAATGATATGATCTCTACTAAAAGGGTGTTTGGGGAAGTCCTATCAATAGAGCTACCCAGACTTACATCAAGAAGGAAACACTTCTTTAACTCTGTACAAATTTGGTGGCTCAGTATTCTTTGTAGCCATTATTCCATGCATTTCTCGCCTGAAGTACATACACACACATGCATTCTTCTCTCCTGCATGAGAGAAGGCAAGAATTTTTCCAAAAGGAGCATAAGCAAGAGGAAAAATTAAAATCCTGAAAAGGATGTTTGTGCAAATGTTTTTAGTAATAATAAAGACGGAAAGAGACGTGAAAAACCTATGAAATGCAACTAATCCAGAGGCAACGGTGAAAAGTTGAAGAGATGGGGAAGAGCGAGAAGCAACATCCACAAAGATGTTAAAATTGCGTTATTATGGATGAGTGGAAGGGTTCAAGATAAAAGAAAGGAAAGGACCAGGCTTATGTTGGAGAGAGAGGAGGCTGAAGAGGCTGGGGGCTTACAGATCACGAGTTACACAGAAGGAAAGGTGGAAGAGGGATGGCTGGAGAAGTTTCAAAGGAGAAGGGTCTGTAGTAAGGGGGCAGGAGTCCAGACCTGGCCCCGCTGTCTCCAGGGGAGGGGCAGAGGTGAGAACAGGGAAACAAATTGTGGGAAAGAATGGCTATTTTCCAGTGTTTTCACTGAGCAAAAAGAAACTGAAGAAGCTGGAGATAAAGCCATTGCGTATTACGATGAGTACTAAGGATGCTGTGAGGGAGCAGAAAAGAGTGGGCAGGCAGCAGAGAGAGGTTGCACTGACCAGAACAGAGAGGGGAATGACTGCCAAGGAGCTTGAAAGAGCAGTGGGAATGGAGGCGACACCAAGAAAAAGGTTCCTGGAAACTGTCTGTTCCCCCACTGGGAGGTGGGATGCTGCTTTTTCAATGGGAGGCGAGGGGAAGGAAAGTGGCAGGCACTCAGAAAAGCAAACAGGGAGAAGTGTCAGAGCAGAGGAGAGATGAGAGGGCAGAGGTAATCATTGGGAAGCGGCTGGAGAGTGGGTGAGGACATGGTGCCAAAAGACAATAATCCAGCTGATTAGAGAATTAGGCACGAGATGTCAAGTGAAAGGCAGAGAGCAGAAGAGGCTACGGAGGTGGCAAGAAGGGCCTGAGTTTAAAATAAAACTGTCAAGCGGTCCGAGTGCACCAGCCGTACACTTCTCTGCCTGCCCCCTCTCTCCATCGCACTGTCAGAGACTGACTACCCTACGGCAGAAAGCAAACAAAAATCCAGCCACCCTCAGGCTGATCCTGGAGGAGCAACAGAATAGGAAAGAGGAGAAATAAAAGCTGGCTGACAATAGCCGCCTGTGGATAAAAAGGAGGCTTTTAGCACAGCTGCGCGGCTATATTTGATTTACGTGGGCTTCTTCATGCAAAACAGAGGCACAGCAGTGCATATGGTTTTCTAAAGAAAGCACCGTGGACAGAAAGTCCTGCACATTAGAAAGAGAGAAAGGAAACGCTGATGTCCTGGGCTACGCCAGGATGCATACGGAGCTGGGGATCCTGGCTCAGGCAGCCAGCACAAAGGTGCTTGCATCGTGCCATCCCCATGCAAGCCAGTGCTACGCCCAGCAGCGTGAGGACTGATGTACACAAAGCCCTACGCGCTTTCTTAGGCACCTTACTATTTTGAGTTTGAGCTTGACATCCCCTTGTAATGAAAAGGCTCGCCTCCTCAGGAAAATGACTACCAAATACTGTAAAAATCCTGTTCTTTGTGACAAAGAAGTCTACTTTCAAATTAAGGAACAAAACACAGCAGCCCCAATTGCACATTACACATTTTTGCAAATTTTTTTTTATAGTAGCAAGTAATTAATCTTGTGTTAGAGCCTGAAAAGTCCCTACTAGTTTTTGAACTTGCAGACAGCTGGGAAATGCCTACTTAGGCTAGTGTGCACATCTTTGAGTAATTCCTACTTGCTAATTACTCTTCCAGAAGCTGCCAACAGCTATTCTAACATTTTGCTAACTAGGGAGGGATATCACATCGCATTATCATGCATCATGTGAATTAATAACAGGATGCTGGTGAAGCAATGGGATAAAAATCAGGTAGCTGAGAAAGAAATTAAAGCTAATCGATTTGCACCTAAAAAAAAATCTGCGGTACGTAAACAGTGTTCAGAAACAAAGGACACGGCTGGGGAACAAAAAACAAAAGTGAAACCAGCATTTGCAGAAGTTGTCAGAGTAAATTCCTTCTCTTGGCGACAGATGAGATGAGACTGATGCCCAGGACCCCCTGCAAATGAGACTTGCTAGTACTCCACTAACCCACTGCAACCAGAGCAATATTGCCCTCCGCAACACAACAGACGTGATCCAAACTGGCAAGCCCTTGCCCGTAAAAGCACGACGCCTTCCCCTGCTCGTCGAGGTTTCTGCAATATTCATCGCAGTGGCCCAGAGGGAATTCCAGCTTGCGGTGTGCAGAAAGCTCGCCAGTGCTCCTGCGCAGCAGAGCAGACTCCCCCATGGCTGAAGGGGCACCAAAGGGCACCAAGCGGGTGCTGTTGGAGGAACCCCCTTGAGATGGAGCTGCCCACGGTGCAGGCATCCCATGCAGGCCTTGGGCCTGTGTGGGAGGTGCGGGAGGCAGCCTGGAGGGAAATCAAAGAGGCACCTTTATATATCTGTGTGCACACCAACTTCAGCGAGCTAACACAGGATTTGCAATAGGAACGTCTGCTCTGGAAATGGCAAAGGCAAGTTACTATCAGGATGAACGTCCTTATGCAGCATCTCAGGTGAGGCTCTGGCCACCTTCGATCAAATGTCTTTTTCTTGGAATGCTGTTAAGCTGTGGTCATCAATCCTATTTAAGGGAAGGGAAAAAACGCTTTGTATCGCCACTTCCCCTCCTCACTTGATGTGACACAAAATACCAGCACATTAGCACAGGCGAAAGAAACGGAGCATGGCTGATAATGGCTACTCGTGTATTTATTAAGCAGCCCAGGGAAGGAGGCACCAGGTGCAGAAGACAACTACGCAGCTCGTTCATTGAACACCTGCAGCAGCAGCTTCCTGCTACCGAGAGGTTTCCTTGAAATCCCTCCCCAAATGCTCTGCAACCAAAGTGTAAAAGCAACCACTTGCCTCGCTCTAGTTGCCCACTCGAACTTTTTGAGAAGGCTGCATGTATTTACCATTGATCTACAGTACTGTGTCATCAACTGACTTGCAGCAGAAAGACTGCAAAACCTGACTGCGGTACTTATGTGTTCCACACAGCGCTTTGCCTCTACGCCTCCAAAGGGCATGTAGGGAGATACAGCAGTATCCCTATTTACCAGTGGGCCGTGAGGGTACAGGCAAACCACATGATTTAGGAGCTTGTGCTGCCACTGTCAGAGCTGTAGGTAAGGGAGAGGTGATTATCTTGACTTCTTGGCTACTTGTCCAGATTGGTAAAATCAGCTAAAGGACAAGGCGATTTTCCTGATCATTATGGCCTAGACAGGAGCTGGAATTTGGCCACGCTGGTTGTTCAAATGCTTCACTACTGGGCATTGCTACAGGTTTTAGTATCGCTGCCTTCATTATCTCTCCGTGGCTTCATCTTGTCTGTGCTGAGTATACATAAGCACACACGGACCATGAGACTCAAATGAACTCTTGTAATACCGTCTGTCAGCAGCCGACTCGGGAGTCAGGAAAAACATGCTTCAGCAAGAGGTCATGTCTATAAATATGGCAAAACTAATTATCCCAATAAGGGTTCCCCTTCCTCTTAAAATTAGCAGTGTATACAGTCGGATATCTCAATGTAAACACATCGCTCTGAATTTCACCAGCTTCACTATCAAGCAGTGTTGCACTGCTATGGAGGGAAAAGTACAAATCCTGTATGAAGTCTCTACTATAACAGATACTAAATCTGACATGTGAAAAGTTTTATTGTAGCGTTTTTACAAGAGTGAAACGAGAGAGAAAAAGCGTGAAGCCTAAAATCAGCAACACACCAATGGTTACAAGAGAAAAGTTAAACAAATGTCCCTGTGAGAAATGAATAACATAGCTGAAGCCCCTCCTGTGACCAAGGCACTGGACAAGCTTCAATGAGGAGTCCAGGAGAGAAAAAGGGCAGGTAGTCGTAAGAGGGGAAAGGGAGCTGATGCCATCCTGGGTTCGAGAACAGGAAGGCTTTCCAGAAAAACTGCTCTGGGTAGTTTAAGTAATCATCTGTAAAGTACAGGGCACGAAAGAGCCTCCAGGACCAGCCAGACCTAAGGACTATGTAAGCCACGTCTCACAAGCCAGAAGAGCTCAGAAAATTCATTGCTAGGGCATGCTGTTTTTTTCTTTTTCTTTTTTTTTGGCAATTTTCCTTCATTATTTCAAGTCTGGTTTTAAGTAAATCCTTCTTTAATCCTTAAAGGTATCCTTAAATCTCATCTAGTTGCCCAGTTTTTCAGGGACAAAAGCAGAGTACTGCATTCACTCAAGTATGGTTGTCCCTCAAACTGGTGAATGGGACATCTCCTGCAGTGCCCAGTGGTGCTGCACAACTCAGCAGTAGCACAAGGATAATTAGATGCATACACCCTCGTACTTAACAAAGGAGCCTGTACGAAAGAGGTGTCTTCCAGTGACCACTGCTAGACTGGAGAGCCCTTTAGCATGCAATAGAGGGTGGAAAGAAAGGCTGAATGAATCATGAGTGAGCAAAAAGGGTTGTGGCACACTCCCACACTTTTCCATTTCAGCTCTGTAAAGTTCAACTACATCCAGGTGATGCTAGTGGAACCACTATCCAGAGAGAGAGAAGCAAGAAAGTCTGAATCTGACTCTGTCTAAGAATTGAGCAAAATCCTGCAGCACAACAGAGGACGGAGAAGTTGTCATCATTTACACAGGAATAACAAAGAAAGGTGAGTCTGGCAACCTTATCCCCAGCAAAGGAATAATCAGGCAAGCTTCATCCAGCGCAGTCGCTGGGAGAAAAGGTCAGGAAAAACACAGCCAGATTTAGGAGCAGAAAATCCACTCACGTCCCAAACCCTTTCCATGTCCTCGGGTGCAAACGCACTGCCAGCATCTGTAGAGGGAACCTGCCCTTGAGCCCCACGGGAGCAGAGGGAGGGAGATTACAAGTGCCATGGGCCAATCTTTGCAGCAAAGGAGCAACTACCGCTTAACCAATGCAAAACAACAGCCTCAAATGCTTGTGCAACGATGAAGCATCAGCAAAAGCCAAGTGGGAGATGAACAGAAACACGCTCTTGCATCCAGAGCCATCTGTCCCTCTTCGCTCGTTCTTGTTGTTTTACAAATTAACCTACTGTTCCAAATCCCAGATTTTCAGAAACAGCACTGGCTGAAGGTATTAGCAGGAAAAGCGATCAGCATCAGCTAACCAGTGTAACTGAGGAATTCTTCCCAGCAGGCTGAGGCAGTGATGACAGAAGCTGGAAAACCAAAATCCCAGAGAGGGGGAAGTGCGGGCCACTCAGATACATAGGCAAGAAGCAGCAGGACCAACATTTGACAGTGCAAGTGATGTTCTCTTCTGCCGAAAGCAGGTGAGAAGTTTAACAAAGACCATTCCTGTTTTCCAGTACAAACGATGCACTTCAGAGGACAATCAACCATCTTTTCCCTGCTCTCCAGACTGGCCTCAGAGTAAAGGAGACCAGAAAACCCAGGAGATTCCTAAAGTCTATTACTGTATCAAATAAACAGCTAGCGTTCTCTGGTGAACTGAAAATCCCTTCAACTATTCTCAAACAATTACTGCCTCCCCACCCTATACAAAGATAAATTTCCTCTCCAAGGTAATTTTTAATATCATAAGTAGGCCTGGTAATGGCAACCCTGTTAATTTAATATCCTCAGAGACCTTTACAATCTCTCCCTGTTGAGGTTTTCCACAAAGCACCCATCCTCATTGTTTTTCATTCTTTTGAGCTCTTAATTTCCTATCAGATTGGCACGTCTTCATTGGCCTGACTAGTTCTACTGTGTACTTTAATTGGTGGTAAGTGAATAACCCCCTCACAAGACTTTCGGGGGGGGATTTCCTCCCAGCACCGCCAAAGGAGCCATGACTTGCTGCGTGTCCTCCCCCACCTCAGCACTCCCTCTCCCTTTGAAATGGGGAAAAAGGAAAACTAGGAAACGCAACAGATGGTCTGAAATCCTCTTCCTGTGAAAACCATCGCTACGGCAGAAAGCTTAGGCAATATTTCAAATATTTCCGCATGTGCCAAGAGCAGTATCCATGACTAGGGAAGATGAGGAGACTGCTTGTGAAACTCCGCCGTAGGCACGCTGTTTGCAACAGCCTAGTCCTCTTGTTGAAGGCTCTCTTCTTTCCCCTACTCTAAATCCAACTAGAACACTAATCTTCTCCAGATTCAAAGCTGACAGGTGGTACATGCATAATTAAAGATGACCTAACAGAGAATGCTCTCATTTCTGGCATATTATCAGACACTTAAGCAAAGCAATTATCAGTAAGCAATCTTTTCTGTCAACAGAGATTGGATGAAACATTTTGCCAGTCAGGAAGATATTGTAATGATGATACATATGTATTTGCAAATACTCCAGCAATATAACATAGACTTAAATCTTGCTTATCTCAGAGAGATGCCTTCATCACCTATAGAGGACTACAGTAACCGCACATTTCCATGTTCCCCTGTGCCATTTGCATGGACTCGTAGTACATACTACATACTCTTTCTTCAACCCATCTGCACTCCCTACAAGTCCTGTCGTTCCAACCCACCTAGTCTTACCATCCTCCCTAGCACCCGTACCCATTACATCTGTACTAGCTGGTAGATGGTTGATCTGTGCTCCAGGAAACCTTGTCCTCCTGTTTTTTTTTCCCCAAAAAGCAAGGAAAACCCCAGAAAATTTGTCCTTCCTCTCTTTCTTACTCAAAAGCAAACAAAAACTCAACTCCTCCAACAAAACCCAACCAAGCCTCCCCCAAACACCCTTTTCTTCACCTGCAGGTAGCA
Organism: Nyctibius grandis; assembly: GCF_013368605.1. Taxonomy (NCBI): domain Eukaryota; kingdom Metazoa; phylum Chordata; class Aves; order Nyctibiiformes; family Nyctibiidae; genus Nyctibius; species Nyctibius grandis. The sequence goes on along the minus strand of NC_090658.1, from coordinate 89,417,572 downwards.
GCCACCTGAGGCATGTCAGGTGTTGGGCGCTATGTTGCTCTCTTTTTCTCCTTGTTATAGCTCTTGCAATGTGAACACCCATGGGGAGGAATTATGGATCTCATATGTCATGATGGACTGTGCCCGTTGTGAACAACCATGTCTTACTCATCGTGGACCATGAGCTGAACATCATTCCTCCAGGAGCTGTGAAGGTGGAAGAGGTGTGTGGCCTTGCCTTCCCCAGCTTATAGACAGGGCAAATGCAAGCGAAGATCGCTCGGGAACTTTATGTGGAATCAACCCAAAAGTCTATGCTAGAATTAGGAACATCTCTGCTTTTTGGTTGAACAAGCAGATGGCACTGCCTCTCAGAATAGCAATGTCACCCATGGAGTTTGAAAGAGGCAGAAACTTTTTAACCTAAACTCTTAAAATGCTTCCTTCAAGCAGTGTTTTGCAATGAATCCAGAAAGCGTTCTATGCCTTTTTTTTTTCCTCCTAAGAAGGGATTTTTAAAAAGGGATCGTTTAGAGAAGAAAAACGGGGAGAACAAAAAATAATTAGGAAAAGGAAAGCCTAAAAAGGCGAGTGTTTTTCTTAATTTAAGGGAAATTTGGATTGTGAGAAGTATTATAAACCGCAATTACATACACACGGGACTGCACTTTACCTTACGAAAGAGCTGCTCTTAGAGTATAAAAAATTGCTTTAATATTGCACTAAGACAAGTGTTTAAAAAAAAACGCTCATGATAATGGATTTTCAAAGCAAAAGTAAAGCTGCTTTTCCCTGAGAACAGGGCTTTAGAGAAGGGACACTTCACAATGCCGGTGGTGTGCGTTTTGCTGCATTTCACAAGATCTCTCATTACTTAAATTCCAATGTATTTATGTCATAGATGGATAAACGATCTTATTGTTCAGAACATGTCTTTATATGAACATCTCTGCTGTTAGAACTAGCATTATTTTGCCTTTTTTTCCCCCTCTCCTTACCAAGTCAGAACAAAAGTCTCTTTTACTGCAGTTTTGGGAACTTCATGCAAATGGCAGTTTTTACACATCAATCGTCAGTTTAATAACACTAATGATAAGAGGGGAATTAACGGTAATGGGCTGACTTTTTGGCAAGCAAATCAGAGTTTATAGAGAAGTTTCTGCTATGTCAAACTTCATAGCCCTGTGTTATCAAAAGCACTAGTAGTGAGAATTAAGATCAAACCACTGACTCGTTAGCAAGCTGGGCTTACTGAACCACAACTTTCCTGTGCAAAGATTGATTATTTAGAAATCCATTGCACAAGACAGGAAGAGATAGCAATAGTCTTCTGGGACAGGCGGGAGCGATTTACACAACAAAATACATTTGCCAGGGGATACAGATCTGACTGAGCAGGCTCAATATCTCTCTCAGTTAAAGCAATACTGGTCAGTCTCTCAGTCTTCCCTAAGGCGAAGAGTTTGGTTATTCTTTCTCCTGCTCTACCCCACTCTTGCAACCACAGAACTTTGCAGCATTTGAAATCCAGTCTGGCATCCATCACTCCCATGAGTGACCCTGGTGACTTCACAGGTGCTGGTTATAGGCGTTTGTGCCACAGGACCGGTGTGGGAAGAGGAAAAGGGCATCATATGGATAGCTAGGGCAGCGAGAACAAATGGGTCTTCTGTGGATTGATGGATGACTACAAAGAGCCACACTTTGAAAACGTGGCTCAATCATGCCCACAGGAATGACACTGAACAGAAAAAAAAGCATTTGCCTTCCCAACATGCAAAAAAAAAAAAAAAAAAAAAGATGTGTCAAAATGCCAGCTTTTAACACAAAATACCACAGGAGAAGTGAGCGACGGCGGGTTTTTTTAATACTACTACAAATGGGTGCTTAAGCAGGCATAGTAGTGTCCCATGGCAATGATGGTCTAAGGACAAACTTTACATCTCTTACATCTTAACTCCCCTTTTTAACCAGACAGACAGACACAGTCCTACGCACTGGGCCACTCCAGCCCAGTTCTAATGCGGGAAATACAGATACAAATTACACTTGGCTTCCTCCCACTCACTGTTGGCTATGATCACGACCCGCTAATAAATTGCTCTACTATTGAATCCCATCCCACGTAGGGTATTTTCTTTTCCACGGATGCCTCACTGCTTTTTCACACTGCCTGTAGGTTTGATGCTATGGTTTCCAGCTACGGGCTGTAAGGACTGAATCCTGCATCTTGAGGAGGACAGGCTATTTCCATGGAAGCATTTGAACCGCAACCTTCCCAGAGTCAGTACCCTTCAGTTTGGCCATATTTCCTGGTTAATGCTCCCACATCTTGCAACAGTATTCCAGGTAAAGAAGCCTACGCTGAGGACTGCTAATTTAACTGTGCTGCATGTCCATCCTCCTGCAGTGTGTGGGCTTTGCTGAGAATCAAGTTTTGGAGAGGAGGAAGGAAGCCCACTCCCTTATCATTATTTACAGCATGCACTTTCAGTGATGCTTTTCATGAGTTGGCAAGTGGAAAAATATGTTTTTAAGCAGCACAAAGTCTAGTGAAGTTTTACAAGAAGCCCCAAGGCAGGCAGGGCTTCTTACGCGCTGCAGGAGTGAAACACAGTGTCTTCGGGGAGAAGCCGTTTTATTGTCGAGCGACAGTTTGGGAGAGCTGTGGGGGCTGGGCTGTCTCACCCACAAGCAAACTAGGAAATGACAGGAGCTTGTAGGTGTTGTCTGCATGTAAGGTCAGAGACAGAGAAGCAGTTAAGCCCTGTCTCTGAGGTACTGTGTCTGTGAGGGTGGATGTGGTAGGTCATTACAGAGGAAAAAAAAAAGGGTGAGAAATAACTATTCCACTCAACACTATCACTGTGGCTGGGGGAAGCAAGGCAGTGTTAGCAGTGGGTTTGGGTAGGCAACGAGTAAAACATAACGCACGATGCGCCAGCGCATGTATGCTGAAAGGGATGAAGTCTCTGGATTTTTGCTGCACTGTCACCATGACATCATGCTCCTAGCTGCCCACATCACGGACCTTGCCATGCTGTCTGAGTGCCTCTAAACGAGACCATAAAGTTTGTGTCCTGTGATCTGCTGCTGCTCGCCACAATCCAGCCCCAGACACTGCTAGTGAGAATGGTAACAACCTTCCTCTCCCCACAAACCTATGCCAGAATTAGCCCATAACCAAAATCCAGCCGAAAAAGCAAGTCCTCAGCCAAATAAAGCAATGCATAAAGATCACTGCTTGAGCTGGGAACGTATGACTGTATTTTTCCCGTCTTGAAGGAGTCCCAATTCCTACTGAAAAAATGGGAGCTGTGCGTGCTCAGCCTTTTGCTGCAGGCTCTGAACACCATCTCAAAAAATACTACTGCTCCATCAATACATTTATAATTCAACCAAAAATATTTTAAAAAGCATTTGAAGAGCTTTGCATGGTAAACATCAGAAATACACTGCTTTCCAACCCTGCAGCCAGTTGTTCTATAATATCTTCTGCTTTGTGCTGACAACCTTTTTCCCTCCAATCATTCAGACACAATGCCTTCAGGTCTGTCTAAGTAATGTAATTTACTGGAGTGGAATTCCCTTGATACCTTCTGCAGCACTCAGTGACAGTATCATTTATACTCTACACTGTCATGCCATGACACTGATACATTGGCTTTCATCCCTCATTCAGTGCAGAGGGTGCAATTTCACCTTCCATTGTGCCCTTTTGCAGACTGCGCGTACAAATTCCCTCCATTCATTCCTAATTACAAACCTCTGCTGAAATACTCTCATTAGATTTATATTTCTCACTCCAAAGTGTCAATCTTATTTGAAAATTCCAATTTTCTGGAAGATTCATCCATTAGCAGCAGCCTCCAAAGCATTCCTTAACCGAGTGCATTAAAAGTAACGTTGGCAGAGCAGAGATACACTTAAAATACACCATTACAGCAGATCTCTATTGCTAATGTTTTTGCTAATTCAACGCAAAAAGAAGCCTGTGACCGGCCAGCTCGGTTCCTCCAGAAAGCGACAGATGTAACCAGCAGTCAACTGCCATGTCCAGCTCTGCTCCCACTGTGAGGCTGCACGGCATCCCTAAGCATCCGCCGTGCCCCCTGGGTACGTGGGAGGGGATCGCTGGCTGACCGGGACCTGCTGCTGCCGTCTCACGGGACCTCCCGTACATCACAGGGAGCAGCGACAGCCGACGTGGCTGTTTAAAAAACTCCAGAAACTGAGAGCCACAGAAAGAGTTTATGACAACTGTAAAAATGCCTGAGTGCAGCTTGTTTGCTGTGTGAAAGTTTAAAAAAACCAAGCTGGGGGTTTCCCGAGGCAGCAGCTCTTCTGCTACACAATCCAACAGGCTGTTAGAGCTCTTCAGCTGAAAATCTCAACTGCGTTGCTTTGGTCACTTATACTAATCCTAATTTAGTGCCCACATGCAGGACTGTTCCGTTTGGACTGTGTACAGAAAACACAACTCCACAGACTCCACAGAGTAGCTCTGCAAGTGGTTAAAAGAATCAAAAAGAGATCCATCTACCTCTTCAAGAGAAAGGTAAACACCTTAAAAACCTCATCACCATACAAGGGAAAAAATGAAGAGCCCGGCAGCGGGTACTGATAGTTGCACAACACGTCCTATGTGCCATCTCTAAAAATAGCCTGTGTGGCGATACCCCTGGAAAAGACCAGCGTGTCTCACCCAGCTGGAAAGTGCGGCAGCGGCGAGCGGCGCGTGAGTGCCATCGCCGCATGACACACTCTCTCCTGCCGTTATCTTCAAAGCCATCAGGTTTGAACTCATCTGCATCGGGCGCAGCAGCAGAAAGAAGGAGGGGGGGGAGGAACCCACCTCTACATCTGTACCGAAAAGTGAAAATTCCACAGAAAAAATGACAACAAACATTTATGCCACTTATCAGCATCTGGTCACCTACAGACTGAGACATGCAGACGATTGTAACAGATGTAATTCCCTGCAGCAATCACCGCTGTGGAAACTAATTATTGCTGCAGTTTTGCCCGTTCTCACCTGAAATATTTAAAACCTTGATTACTGCATGAGCTCTCATGCCTTTCGTACTTTGTATCAAGGGCAGGAGCCGGTTCAACAGGCACACACAGATACAAAAGCAGAAATGTGTTTAAGTAAAAAGACAAAAGTAAGGCAGCAAGGACAGGCACCGAGCTCTCCTAAGAAGACGGGGAGGGTTACACCAAGCTAATTTAAATGGATTTTGTATTGCATAATAAAAGACTCACCACCGACAGCATGGCTATCCCATGGAACAAGCGCATGTGCCTCAGTGCCCCCAGCACCCCACATCCTCTGCACCACGCGGCGTCACTCAGAGCGAAAACTTATTGTCTTACGCAGCCTGATTCTCAAGAGCAACACACCTCTGCTACCCTGCCAAGCCCGGAAAACCTGGAAAGGTCAAGACGCGACAAGAAAGCTGTGAGGCTCAAGCTGCTACGCAACAGAAAGAAAGTTTTCAGCCTCTGCCTTTGGTTCTGCAGCTCCTGGATAGATGCTCTCTCTACTCATCCATCGCAAGAATGACATCAAACCAAGAAGCCTGACGTGCACAGGCACACTCATTCTCTGGAAATGCCACGGCTACTTAGTGAGTGAAGCTGGGACAGCACCAAAGCTTACACCACGAAGTTACGAATTTCCCTGCATACACTGACAACATCTCTCTTTAGTGTTTCTCTTGGCCACGAGCTGACATATCAATTAACGTGGTCAGAACAGATTTAGTAGCTCAAGATATTGTAACTAATTTAGAGGATTCCAACCGGTGCAACTACCTGGAAAAGCTACTAAGACAGCATATTTCAATACCGTCACCGTAAAAACCAAACCAAAAGGATTTTATGTGCCAGAAGTTAACCCTGAGAATTTGTTTCTTGATGCTCAGCAGATTTGTATGGATTTCCTTTTTTTCTTTTTCTCTTTTTCTTTTTCTTTGCCAGAAGATGAAGTTCTGGATCAACAGTTCCAAGTTAGACCAGTGAAGCTCTGGAGGGCTGATTTTAAAGATCTTTCAGTCCTCTCCAAAGCTGCTTTTTTCCAGAGAGCAGAACAAATCTGCTTCCAAAATTCTTTCATCACCACCTCTTGCTTATGCACTAAGCCTAACTCCTTTTTTTTTTTTTTTAAAAAAAAATAAGAAGTTCATGAATTAACATAGCTAGACCACACCACAAGTAAACTCTGCCTCTCCTTCCAACACAGACCCATTTACAAGCATTTAAGCCTAGGACTCACCAGACAGAGCTGAAGCTGCAAGCGAGCCAGTCATCAGAGCTAAGAGAAGGATTATGCTTGCTCTACAAATTCTGAAGCATTTGAATCTTATTTTTAGTTGTACACAAAGGGCAGTAAATGGAAAATCTTATTGTAACCACTGCTTTTTCATGGCCACCCACACTTCCAACACCTACAGCAAAAGTATATAAACGCAAAAAGCCCAGAACTCATGGCTCATCTGAACACGGGATGCAAACTAGCTAACTGCTGTTACTTTTTTCCAGTTTGTATTTAGAGTGCCATTATATTCTGTCAAACATCAAGGACAGCTATTCGCCTGTGGTGTGTATCTACTGTCCAGGATCCTGATGGATTTTCATACATTTAATTAATTGTTTTCTCTCAGTTACCTGGTAGAGTTCTCTAAGTTACCTGACCACTGACCAACGTTCAAATGATGAAATGGAGCAGGTGCCTCTCCCTAACTCTCAGTTTCTCCCCCCACTGCCCAAACTACTGAAGTACAAGGAGTTAACGCTTCATTTACCTATGAGAAATTATGCTGAATACTCTACCCAGAAACTAGCAATTAAAAAAAAATCCCTTTACACTCATAATAGTAGAAGAACTTCAAACAAATTGCTGTCAAGGATGATTTCATTGTGTTTAAATCCACTTTACTTCAAGTCACTTTGCAAATTACTCTTTAATTTTATACTTAAAACTCCCAGGTCTACTACGATGCCAGTTTACTCTCCTGTCTGTCCTATGCCTGATTCTTTCCGTTTACCAAAAGCAACACAAGCATCAACCTAATTATCATCTGAAAGCCAGCAGAAAACTAACTCAATTAGCTGAGTAAAAAAGAAATAAAGAAAAGGTCCGTCTTAAGACCAGACTCAACAAGAGTATACATGTCTGGGGATGGGGAAAGGAGAGTGAACAATCTCATGTCATTAATTACCTTGCTGTCTCTGAATACACGAGTTATTATAGCCAGAAAAGCATCCACTACAACACTTTTACTTCTCAACTCTTTGCAAATCGTAACAGGAAACACGTCCCGTAAGCTAGCAATCAATATTTAACAAAATAATATAAGACAAAGTGCCAGCTCTGGAAAAATGTACCTTTACCTGCACTTGCTCATTAATTCGCCACTAGACCCAATGGTCCATCGCCTTCCCGCAGCCCCCGGCCAGCCCAGCGCAGAGCCGGCCACTCTGTATGCACGCCGCTGAAATCAGGTGTGTGCTTTTCGAGTGAGGATTTAGGTCATAGGACCCGTGTGCTGAACGCTGCAGAAGCATGGATATCTAATTATTATGAAAATAAATGGGTCATACACCACCGAGCTAACAACCACACCACCCCCAAGCCGGGCACTGAATGACTGTGCAGGGCTCTGCCAGAGGGAGAGGATAGGTTGAACCAGCAGTGAAAACAAAACTGATGCGGTGAGATGGATTTTACTTTTCACTGGTTTGGGTTACAGAGAAAGTTGATCTCTCTGTCACCATCTCTCAGTCCTTTCTGTGAAACAAAGAATAATAAAGTAACACACAGGCAGGTAAGCTGTCCTGTGGGGATGGGTCGGCATCTCCCCCTTGGTAAGGGGAAGTGCCGCCGTCCCCTGGAGGAGGGAGGGCTGTGACTCAGTCCCTTGGGCTGACACACGCACGCACCTGGGCTGTCACCTGCCGCAGTGAAAAATAAAAGTCCTCGCCACAACACGGAGGCCATGTGGGAAACGCCAAGTAAACAGATCAATGACACCGTGTGCCCACGCTGCCTGTCGCACCACTGGGGTGATGAACAAACAAACCTGTGGTCAATGGCAGCAAAGGGGAGAGGTGCCAGAATAATTCGGTTTTGTACAGCGTGCCGTACTGCAACAAACACCACCGTCCTCCTCCATCGCACCAGCTAAACACAAGCAGGATGTTACTCCTGGCCGTACGGCCCACAGTCACTGCGTGTCCCCGGATGGGGATGCCACTGGCACGGGGCTCTTGGTCAGAAACACCCAGAGAGGGACGTCAGCTCACCGCCCACCCACGTGTGCACACGCAGTTGTGCTTTTCAGACCATACTGATACATATTTTAATATTTTAAAAAATTGTATCTTTTTAATATGACTATACATAAATATATATTTTTTATTTTTATATACATACACTCACATGTATATATAATAAAAAATACATTAAATCAAAAGATATATCTGCAGCAAACACTTATCAAAAGCCATCCCCAGCCACCCAGGCTGGGGGTGCAGCCTGCCTCGGGTACAGAGGCACAGATGGGTCTGGGGAGCACCTGATCACGCTGGGGAACAGATGCAGTGCCGGCAGCAGCCAATGGCTTTATGTATTCTCAACAGGGGGGCAGCAGCAGTTAACTGGATTAATGAGTGGCAAAGAAGATTTCCCCTAGATCGTAGGAAAGTGCTTTTTGGCTGTTGCAAGTGCAACACCTGGGACAGGATGCCACAGCAGGTTGTGAAGCTCCTCAGGGCAGGAGATGCTCCATGTGACGGTGCATGAGGTGCAGAGCCCTGCTATGTTGGTACCACAAAATGGGTAAGAAAATGCCTTCTCCACCACGAAACTGGCACTCCAACAGGAAAACGTACCAGAAAAATCATGAAATCCAGATATGGCCACATCTCGCACCAAAATCCTGTGGGATAAAACCACCTGTGTCCTTAGCTACAGCCGTGGCACTTGGGAAGTGGGTTTTGTACCGAGAGTTAGAAGTCTTTGGTAAGTCAATGTTCAATGGGATGGGACTTCACCTTCAGAAATCTGACTTCCTTCTTAATCCAATCAAGTTACCTGACCTTTCAGTGCAGATTTAAAATAAAGATACATTTTTTCCCAGGCTGTGGTTGTAGGCGAGTGACAGACATTTAATCACCAAAATCTGCATCTTAAAATTTTACATTATTTACATCTGCCCACAGATGGTGGAAGGACAGATTTCAAGTAATCTTGTTTTAAAAATTTTGAAATATTCTGAAGAATTCATGCCTAGCAAATATGAAATTTGTGTGCAGAGGTTTCTGAGTTTCGGGTTGCCTTTTTTCTCCACGAACAAAGCACTTAAAGGCCATTGCTGAATTCTCAGCAGTACAAATTAGGACAATTTATTAGATACAGAATGCCATTGATTAGGATGTTATTTTTGCCTCTTTTAGAAGACACAGGGGTAAACCAAAGCGAGAAACATGAACAGAGCACGGAAATTGCTAGGAGTTGCCACCTGTCTCCGCTGGGACGCCAGCAGCCCTGTCCCAGCGTCTGCTCCAAGGCATGGCCATGTCCCCAAAGCTGGAGCAAAGCCCCATTCTTGTGCTGCCATTAGTGACCGTTCAGGGTAACGAACTGTGAGTGGCTCAGCGAAGGGCACAGCTTCTCCCTAATTCCTGTACTCCCTCATTACAATACACGCAGTCTAACCTGCCCAGGATTAACTCCCAGGGGACCCGGAGAAATGTGTTTGTTTTTTTTTAATCTTGGCACACGCACCATAACAGGGTTTTGCAATCTGCTCCATCAGAACAAAGAATATACCTTCTGCTTTGAATTCAAACATCAACGCGTATTATTTTTATGGAGATCACATCAATCAGCATCCTAGTAGTATTATGAAAACTAAATAACAAATGGACGGAGGAGGAAGGTATACTTGTTTCCATAATACACTGTGCCCTGGGAAAAGCAAGAAGAATACAGTTGTTACAGCTGGGTCAGCCTTGTGCAACTGCTCTTTCCAACAGGGCTAATTAACAAGGGAAAGTTCACTTCTTTCTATGGGAATTGCTATAACAAGGAATTGTTACAAGTAGAGTTTGTTATCAAAAAAAGTGAGACAGTAGGAAACACTGAGAAATTAAGTAAGCAACTGTCAGTTTGCCCTCGCATCTACCTCTGCTGACGCAGATCTGCATGCACAACGGGTGCAACCCCGGCCAACAACCGGGCAATACACTTGTTTTCTAGGAGTTAGAGCACACATCATGTTTTAAAAGTTTGGCATATCTTGAGCACATGATCATAAAAAAAAAAAAGAAAAAAAAAAAGAAAAAGAAAAAGTAAGGAAAGCACGTATTTGATGATGGCTCCTATATTCTTACACTGGTTTTCAAGTTTATTTGGCCCTCAGACCTGATTTTACTGTTGGTAAATGGAGACTTCTGATTATTTGCAGCACAAGAAGCAGCAGGACAAAACTTCCTGTGCACTTCTTGCAGTAAGAGAGGGATTTTTTCCATTTATGTCCATTCAGTTTCTGGCAGCTTTATCAAGTCCCCTAAGAAGGATGCCATTTTTAAAGTTAGCTCCTCTGAAAGGGTTTTCAATGTGAATCTGCAAGATGCTTAATGATAAGTTTTTCAAATATCATGAGAAAAGCCTGCGAAAAATTGTGAATAAGGCTTCCAAACCTCACGGGAATGGTGCTATGTAGGACTAATGAACAACAAGTTGTTTCTGCCTGCCTAGCGGTTGCAACTCGTATGTTCAAGTTTTCTTCCCTGAAGACAAGCACTAGAAATAAGTTTCAAGCCAGATCTAAAATTCTCCTGTAGTCAGATGATTCATGCTATCGGGGGTTTGATTAATAACTGCCCCACAATGAAATGGCAATGCTCTCCTTTTTTTGGAAAAGAAAATCAAACCAACAGCTTGTAAGGCCTCTTTGACAGTGCATTCTGCTACTATGCAGCCTTTCTCCAACGCCTATTACTTCACTATTATTTTTGCTGATATTCATCACATCAGAAAAAATTTTCTCCTCTCTTTAAAAACTGAATTTCTATATGCATTAAAAACCCCTGTCCTCCTTTTGCAATAGACTTTCTTGTTTTAAATAACACTTTTAGTGTCACATAAGCAAATAAAATACCTCAAATGAAGGTATAGTTCTAATATAAATTCTACAGTTCCAAAGTACTACTATTTTTTAGAAGTAATATCACAAATCAGTTCCTAAGATTAAAAATGGTGTTAGTAAGCATTCAAGAAAAACTGACCAGCATTAAGTGCTGTGGTCAGCTTCACTGCCCTGTCCCAATTAATCATTAAACTGTGTCATATGAATTTATTACTATAGTGAATGAACAAGGGCAGGAACATGCATAGTGCCACACTGCGAAACACAATTCTGTATTATCTCAGGTGGCCTTTTGCCAAGCTGCTCTATACCATCATCCAAAAGATAAAAACCTCCTGACAACAACAAGATTTGGTTTTATTTAAAAAATTAATGCAATAAAGTTGTGCTCAAGGCATTTTCCAAACTTGGCAGCTCTGGGGTGTCCCACCCTCTGGACAGCACAGACCACCACATCCATGCCATCCTTATAATGGTCCAGAGGCTTCCTCCACCTGCAGATCCATCCCAGAATTGGGGTAAGAACTGCTGACAAGTTAAAAAGGGTCAAACCAATTTCTCCCCTCTAGAACAGCCCACCCATTCCATGCCAGGCTGATGCTATACGAGGTTTCAGAGGAAGGGGGAGGAAATGTGTGCACAGCACCACAGGCACTCCCCATCTCAGGAGAAAAAATCGAAGCACGTAACATGCACCAGGAGCTGCTACTCAGGCTGAGGAGACAGGAAGGCATCTGCAGCCCCCTCAATCCCCTTTGTCCCTAGTAGATCTGTGCATGGCTTTCTCCCCCTCCTATAGCCAGGTGGAGCAGCTAACTCTACCTGGAAGGAGCTGAAGGTGGCAAAGAAGATACTACTGATGCTTAAAGAGCCTTTTGGGGCAGCAGGCTGAAAGGAGAAGCAGGACAGGGCTCCTCCAAGGGATGTATTCTGGAAACCCCAAAGGAGAAGGATAAGGCTTTTATGATGGGGAAAAATACAGGGATGCCTACAGTCCTGCTGAGCAAAGGATGGCCTCCAAACTTGTGCAGAGCACGTGCAGCTTCAGCACAGCACACCCAGGTAAGTAAACACGTTTACTCAGTTGTGGAGAAAAACAAAGCATAATTAGGGGGATGGGGTGAAGAGAAGCTATTTTAAGTACTTCTTGCTATGGTTTACTGTGGTAGCAGAACACTTAGAAAAGCCTTCAAATCACCATTTAGGTTAAAAAAGCAAGTAACTACTTCAATAACAATTTATTCACCACCTAATGTTTGCTGTTGAATTACAGCTTTTACAGTATTTTTCTAAAGTATGATGTTTACTGCCCCTACCTTGCCTCCCCAAGACCCTTTTTTTTCTTTCTATAGAAAGGAATTTGAATCGTGACTTACATGTAACTTTTCTAGGTTCTGTGCTGGCTAAAATGTCCTCACGATGCAGGGAACAGGATCAACGGAGAAATTAAGAGGCTGCAGCAATCCATTAAGAAGTGGCCCTCCAAAGCTTTGTAGGGCAATGTTCTGGCAACTCAGTCGATAGCACCCTAAAATAAAATAAAGGCAGGCATTAAAAACTTTAAGCATTGAATTGTCACAAAACACCTCTTTTTTTGTTTTTCCCCTTCTAATTCTAAAAACAGTTTGTGGGCCTTTTTTTTTTTTGAAGTCAGAAGGTCTTTATGTCAAACACGACAATTACATTATGCCCATTACATAACTCCTCTTACCTTTAAGCTGTAGGCACCTTACAACAAAGACTATGTTCTTCTTGCATTTGTATAGCACCCAGACATATGAGGTCCCAAAGGAGAATTACATAGCAGATAAACTAACACTTCTGTGATTATTCTACCATATCATATCGCAGGTATGTGCATACTTATGTACACATACTAAGAAATTCTTTACTGTGAGGGTGGCGAGACACTAGAACAGGTTGCCCAGAGAAGCTGTGAATGCCCTGGAAACATTCAAGGTCACGTTGGACGGCAACCTGGTCTAGTGAAAGATGTCCCTGCCCATGGCAGGGGGGTTGGACTAGATGAGCTTTAAAAGTCCCTTCCAACCCAAACCATTCTGTGGTTCTATGAAACTGTGCACCACAAAGGTGTTCCGCCAAAACTAGCAAGATGATCTAACAGACTTAAAATAACAATTAATACCGGCTTTTGTCAAAGCTTTGCTTTGATTTTATCAAGGAATTTGTTAGGAACATCAAATTTGTTCCTTTGTTTCCCCGTTATTCTAGGGAGCTTCAGAGAAGAAACACCATCAGTGTAGTTCAGTATTCCCAGGTTAATGCAATGTGTGTCATACTCCTCCATCCACCCTAAAGCAAAGCTACCTGTCACACCAGTCACTGTCAAAAGAAAACTGGAGAGGGAGTAAAAGGTTTGTGTGCCCACAGCAAATTCACTGTGCTGCCACTGCCACGCAAGGGTCTTGGGGCTCAGTCCGTGGAGGGCAGGCACTCTGGGACGGGGAGGGCTGCTGAAAGCAGAGCTGGGGCCAGCGGGCTGGAAGAGGGGGTGAACCCCCCAGCACCCGAGTCCTGGCATCCCCACACAGACCAGATCCCACCCAATGCCCAGTCCCAGCTGACTCTGAAAAGGCTTCTCCCATCTATCAAGGAAGTGGTCGCGCTCTGAAGTGGTTGGGGAGGAGGGTGAGAAGGAGATACTTGTGGAAGGAGAAGTAATTAGTCTTAAGTTACAGGGATTTTCAAGTTGAAGTTTCATCGGTGCCCAGCACTTTACTGTTTTCCTGGAAAAAACACTTGAATGCTTAACTACTATTTACTTGAATAAAGTTGGCGACCGGGAGTAGAAAGGAAGATAAATTTCTATTGAACAGAAGGGGACAGCAGCAGTACAAGCAGTGGCATGTATCTGTCTTCCCAGGATCACTGCAAGGGCTGTGTCTGCAGAATTACCACAAACTAAAGCTACATAAAGGGAGAGGTGAGGGGAAGGAAAATAAAACTCAACAGTTCAGATTTTTTTTAAAACTACTATTATTTTTCTGAAACTTGCAAAACGAACTCTTCAGTAAAAACTTCTGGTTTCTCAAGGAATGTCTACTGACTCCATAAAAAATAACACAAAGAAGTGCAAATGAAAGAGGTTTGGTTACTGTTTTTTATAAGTAATCACTTCCTGGTAAAAAAGGTTCAATACTTTCTGAGCACTGATGCTAGAGTGTTTCATTCCAAGTCTTGCAGAGAACTGGATCACTTACGAAAAGTAGGTCATTTCTTCTGGACAGCACCCTCCTAGATGATTTACCAACAGATGCTCAAAATACTGCTACTTTTAAGGATTACCTATATGGATACTTGAAAAGAATCATGAGGCTATGCTAGGAATGCAATGCTTCTGTCTATTCAGTTTATATCGTTTTCTCCAACTGGGCATAACATTCATTGGTAGACTGTAAGAGGATCAAATTATTTATGATTGCAAATATCCATTATCTAAATTGCCTATAAAACTGAAAATATAAACTCCAAATCTGTTCAGTCATAAATCACTGATAGAACAAAAATAACTATTGCTTACTCAATGGCCAAAGGAATAAAACCAGGGAAGGCTCTGTTTTTGCAAGGACAAGTCAGTTTTCTGAGCTAAAATTGCACTTGCCACAGCATAACAGAAGGAAAGGAGAATAAACAGAAGAGGGGAAACAGGGAAACAAGACAAAAAAAAAAGCGGGGGGGGGGCGGGGGGAGACTTGCAGTGCCACACTTTTCTGAGGAGGTGTGATTGATGTTCACTGCTGTAGAAAGCATGAGGCTGCATCCCAAACATTTCATTCCCTTCTACAAATGTCTCACTCTGTATCTCGCCCCATGTTCCCTGGATATTCTTGCCCTACGCAGGACGATCCAGCCAGCATCAGGTTTTACACATGATCTAAAACATGAAAGCAGGAATCTCTCTGCTCCAGGGTCAGATTAGGGTAGACTGAAACCTAACCCCCTGCCTATGCTCAGCACAAGGGCTTCTTCATGCTTTCCATTCTGTAAAAGAATTTTCTTTCTGAAACAGGCAAATTATTAAAAGCAAAACTGTTACTAGAGCAAAAACTTACAAGGACTAAATGAAAACTGAGCTTATACGAAATGAAGAGCCAATAGTGCATCTACTGAAGACGCGTTTCAGCATTTTAGTGTGCTGACTGGTCAGGTTTACAGCATGGGAAGATGCACGGTCCACTCCAAGGCTTGCTCACATCAAGGTCTCAGCTCTCAGCACAGACCTGCACATGTGGGCAATCAGTTATGGGATTATGAGAGGCCACAAAATCACTGTTCAAGATCAACCTGAAGACCCAGTTCCTGGAGTCATGGGAGGTGCAAGGAAACTTTATTTTAGAAAGAAGCATTTGCCTTCACAGACACAGAAAAAACTAGAAAAAATAACAATACTTCAAACCAGACATTGTAAGCTTTTTTTAAAAAAACTTACATTGTTTAACAACCTCTTGTACAGTTCTGAACCAGGTTACCTTTTTCCCTCCCTTCTGAGGGCTTCCAATACTGCTTGGCAGCTCAAGTTAGTGCTGAAGAACGCAAATGTAAAGGAAGATGCACCAGATATCACAATGCAGAAGGAAGCATGAAGCTAAAAAACTATTTACTCTCCATCATCTTTGCTAAGTCGTGGGCAACGGGAGAGGTGCCTGAGGACTGGAGGAAAGCGAATGTCACTCCAGTCTTCAAAAAGGGCAAGGAGGAGGACCCGGGGAACTATAGACCGGTCAGCCTCACCTCCATCCCCAGAAAGGTGATGGAACAACTTGTCCTTGGTGCTGTCTCTAGGCACATCACGGATAGGGGGATCATTAGGGGCACTCAGCATGGCTTCACCAACGGGAAGTCATGCTTAACCAACTTGATAGCCTTTTATGAGGACGTAACCTGGTGGATAGATGATGGTAAAGCTGTGGATGTGGTCTATCTCGATTTCAGTAAAGCGTTTGACACAGTCTCCCACAGCATCCTCGCAGCTAAACTGAGGAAGTGTGGTCTGGATGATCGGGTAGCGAGGTGGATTGTGAACTGGCTGAAGGAAAGAAGCCAGAGAGTGGTGGTCAATGGGACAGAGTCCAGTTGGAGCCCTGTGTCTAGCGGAGTCCCTCGAGGGTCGGTACTGGGACCAGTACTATTCAATATATTCATTAATGACTTGGATGAGGGAATAGAGTGCACTGTCAGCAAGTTCGCTGATGACACCAAACTGGGAGGAGTGGCTGACACACCGGAAGGCTGTGCAGCCATTCAGAGAGACCTGGACAGGCTGGAGAGTTGGGCGGGGAGAAATTTAATGAAATATAACAAGGGCAAGTGTAGAGTCCTGCATCTGGGCAAGAACAACCCCATGTACCAGTACAAGTTGGGGACAGATCTGTTGGAGACCAGCGTAGGGGAAAGGGACCTGGGGGTCCTAGTGGACAGCAGGATGACCATGAGCCAGCAGTGTGTCCTTGTGGCCAAGAAGGCCAGTGGCATCCTGGGCTGTATTAGAAGGGGTGTGGTTAGCAGGTCGAGAGAGGTTCTCCTCCCCCTCTACTCTGCCCTGGTGAGGCCGCATCTGGAGTATTGTGTCCAGTTCTGGGCCCCTCAGTTCAGGAAGGACAGGGAACTGCTAGAGAGAGTCCAGCGCAGAGCCACGAAGATGATTAAGGGGGTGGAACATCTCCCTTATGAGGAGAGGCTGAGGGAGCTGGGTCTCTTTAGCTTAGAGAAGAGGAGCCTGAGGGGTGACCTCATTAATGTTTATAAATATGTAAAGGGCAAGTGTCATGAGGATGGAGCCAGGCTCTTCTCAGTGACATCCCTTGACAGGACAAGGGGCAATGGGTGCAAGCTGGAACACAGGAGGTTCCACATAAATATGAGGAAAAACTTCTTTACGGTGAGGGTGACTGAACACTGGAACAGGCTGCCCAGAGAGGTTGTGGAGTCTCCTTCTCTGGAGACATTCAAAACCCGCCTGGACGTGTTCCTGTGTGATATGGTCTAGGTAATCGTGCTCCGGCAGGGGGATTGGACTAGATGATCTTTCGAGGTCCCTTCCAATCCCTAACATTCTGTGATTCTGTGATTCTGTGAAAAACACCTTCCAGCTTCGATTTCTGTTATATGGAGGGTGCATTTCAAAGAGAGATTTTGTTGTTTATGTTAAATAATGAGAGCTTTGATGCTTAAGAGGAGAAAAACTGGTAAGCTCTTCAGTTTGCAATGAACAAACCAAGAAAGATGATTTAAGAAGAGCATGATGAATGTACCTGGGTATTACTCTGTTTAGCACGAAAGTTGTTTCAAACACAGTAAATTGTGTTATCATGCTCAAGAAAACCAGAGAAGTTGGGCAGACAATGATGGAGGCAAGCAACAAATACACAGTGGGGTTAGCAAACAGACCATTGTTCACAATGGGCACATAAAATTAGGGCTAAGTAAAAAGAACTGATATGACAAGACAAATTGGTGAGCTTCTCACAGACGCAGACAGGAGAAAAAAAATATTTAAGGAAGGCTGTGCCCTAGCAAGCAGCAAGAAACAAGCACAGATGTGCAAACAGAGCTGGTGTTTTCTGAAGCAATGCCTCACTTGGTGGCGTGCAACGCTTACACAAACATGTGCAGAAATTTGTCCCAGTGAAGTCAAGGATCCCAGTCTGTTACACGCAATACCATCACAGATTAGCAAACATGTTTTCTGTTTGGTGTGTTCTTGAGTGAAGCTGAAGAATATTTTTTTTCTGGTTGAAACAGCTTCATTGGAACATTTGTAGCTTGCAACTGCTTGAAGGATTGCCTGAGGCTGAGAAGGCATTTGCAATGCTCCTGACATCTGGTACAGGATCTCTCCCTGAAATCTGTAAATTAAACCCAAGACGATATCGATACCTATGTCACAAAAGATGCATGGCCTGGCTTCACTATCAGTGCATTTAATTTCCTTCTAATAACCTGCTCTGTTCTTCCAAAGAGAAGGAACATGCTCATCCATCACTCCTGCTTGTGCTCACATGCACCATTTGGCCAGGGGCGGCCAAAGCCAGGAGTTCAAAGGGCACAGCAGCTTCTTCCTTGGTGCCCAGAGGTGGGATGCAGAAGACCACCACAACCAACAAGGTGTGGACAAGAAGCAGGGAGGCACCCATGCAGGACCACCAGGATGGGCTCTGCGGCATGTCCCTATCTGAGTGAGCTGTGTCAACAGTCAGTGGAGATGAGATTGAGCTGTTTGTTCAGATATGGCAAAACCATATGAGGGAATCAGTCTGGCTAGAAACCACGACAGAATTCATCGGGAGAAGCAGCAAGATAACCACTGCTGACTGACTGAAGTGGGGAAGGCAGATGCTGCTGCCCTGTGCTGGCCAGGGAAGCGCTCCAGGGTCTGAAAACTGGATTTTCCTCAGCTACACTTAACAGCACCAACTGGGCTTAAACAGAAAACCCTCAGAGGAGCTAGGTGATGTGCGTGGGAGGAATTTTCCACCCCCTCTTGTCTTCTGGTTGCAGCTAACTCTGTGACACATCAACCAGTGTGGGCTAGGAGAGGCGGGAGACTGTAGTTTAAGAGCATCACCACAGGAACTTGTATATCTTTTTATGTAAAATCTGAATGAATTTATCATTGGAATATACTTGACTTAAAATAAAGCCACTGTTGAAAATATTTTATTGTGGTGGTATGACTCATGAAAGAATGGCTAGGTGTAAAACAAACAGGAAGAGCTAGAAGCCACTGTACAGCAGGAAGGTTATGATGTGGTTGCCATCACAGAAACGTGGTGGGATGACTCTCATGACTGGAGTGCAGCTATGGATGGCTATAGGCTCTTTAAGAGGGACAGGTGAAGCAGGAGAGGCGGTGGGGTAGCCCTATATGTTAGGGAGTGCTTAGACTGTGCTGAAATTGAGGAAGATGGTGAGGATGACAAGGCTGAATGTTTATGGGTGAAGATCAGGGGGAAGGTCGGCAGGGCGGACATTACGGTGGGAGTCTGTTATAAACCACCCAACCAGGATGAGCAGGCGGACGAGGCGTTTTACAAGCGGCTGTCAGAAGCCGCCCCGTCGCCGGCCCTTGTACTCGTGGGCGACTTCAACTTGCCAGATGTCTGCTGGAAATACAACATGGCAGAGAGGAAGCAATCTAGGAGGTTCCTAGAATGTGTGGAGGACAACTTCCTCATGCAAGTGGTAAATGAGCCCACTAGAGGAGGGGCCCTGCTTGACCTGTTGTTTGTGAACAGAGAAGGACTAGTGGGAGATGTGAGGGTCGGTGGCCGTCTTGGGAGTAGCGACCACGAAATGTTAGAGTTTTCGATAGTGGGGGAAGTAAGGAGGGGCAAGAGTAGAACTTCTGCCTTAGATTTCCGGCGGGCTGACTTTAGCCTGTTTAAGAGGCTGGTGGACCGAGTCCCTTGGCAATCGGTCCTGAAGGGCAAAGGAGTCCAGGAAGGCTGGACATGCTTCAAAAGGGAATTGCTAAATACTCAGGAGCAGGCTGTCCCAGTCTGTAGGAAGGAAAGCCGTCAGGGAAAAAGACCGGCCTGGTTAAACAGGGAACTTAGACTAGAACTTAAGGAAAAAAAGAGAGCCTACTTGCTCTGGAAGAAGGGTTGGGTAACTTGGGAGGTCTATAGGGATGTGGCCAGGTCGTGTAGGGAGAAGATTAGAAGGGCCAAAGCTCAATTAGAGCTCGACTTGGCTGCTACAGTCAAAGATAACAAAAAAAGCCTTTACAAATACATCAACAGCAAAAGGAGGGTCAAGGAGAGCCTCCACCACTTGCTGAATGAGGAGGGTAGTGTAGTGTCAGGGGATGAGGAAAAGGCAGAGGTGCTCAATGCCTTCTTTGCCTCGGTCTTTAATGTCAAGACCGGTTGTCCTCAGGAGACTCGGCCCCCAGAGCCTGAAGTTAGGGATGGGGGGCTGTGTGAACCTCCCAGGATCCAGGAGGAGATGGTTAGTGACCTGCTGTGCCAGTTGGACACCCACAAGGCTATGGGCCCGGATGGGATTCACCCCAGAGTAATGAAGGAAGTGGCAAATGAACTTGCCAAACCACTCTCGATTATCTACCGGCAGTCCTGGTTAACTGGAGAAGTTCCAGCTGACTGGAAATTAGCAAACGTAACGCCCATCTACAAGAAGGGTCAGAAGGGTGATCCAGGGAACTATAGGCCTGTCAGCCTGACCTCGGTGCCAGGCAAGGTGATGGAACAGATCATCCTGAGTGCCATTACACGGCACATGCAGGACAATCGGGGCATCGGGGCCAGCCAACATGGATTCATGAAAGGCAGGTCCTGCTTGACCAACCTGGTCTCCTTCTATGACAAAGTGACCCGCTTAGTAGATGAGGGCAGGGCTGTGGATGTAGTCTATCTAGACTTCAGTAAGGCATTCGACACTGTCTCCCACAGCATCCTCCTGGACAAACTGGCTGCCTGGGGCTTGGATGGGTGGACTCTTCAATGGGTTAAAAAGTGGCTGGATGGCCGAGCCCAGAGAGTGGTGGTGAATGGGGCAAAGTCCAACTGGCGGCCGGTCACCAGTGGTGTTCCCCAGGGCTCAGTTCTGGGGCCGGTGCTGTTCAATATCTTTATAGATGATCTAGACGTAGGGATTGAGTGCACCCTCAGTAAATTTGCAGATGACACCAAGCTGGGTGGGAGTGTCCATCTGCTGGAGGGTAGGAAGGTTCTACAGAGGGATTTGGACAGGTTAGATAGATGGGCCGAGACCAACGGCATGAGGTTCAACAAGAACAAGTGCCGGGTCTTACACTTCGGCCACAACAACCCCATGCAGCGCTACAGGCTGGGGGAAGAGTGGTTAGAAAGCGGCTTGGCGGAAAGAGACCTGGGGGTGCTGATCGACAGCCGGCTAAACATGAGCCAGCAGTGTGCCCAGGTGGCCAAGAAGGCCAATGGCATCCTGGCCTCTATTAGGAATAGTGTAGCCAGCCGGTCTAGGGAAGTGATCGTCCCTCTCTACTCGGCACTGGTGAGGCCGCATCTTGAGTACTGTGTTCAGTTCTGGGCCCCGCACTTCAAGAAAGATGTTGAGGTGTTGGAGCGAGTCCAGAGGAGGGCGACCAAGCTCGTGAAGGGTCTGGAGGGTATGACCTACGAGGAACGACTGAGGGAGCTGGGGTTGTTTAGCCTGGAGAAGAGGAGGCTCAGAGGTGACCTTATTGCAGTCTACAACTACCTAAAGGGAGGTTGTAGTGAAGTGGGAGTTGGCCTCTTCTCCCGGGCAACTAGCGATAGGACAAGAGGGCACAGCCTCAAGCTTCTCCAGGGGAGGTTCAGGTTGGACATCAGGAAGAATTTCTTCTCAGAAAGGGTTATTAGACATTGGAATGGGCTGCCCAGGGAGGTGGTGGAGTCACCATCTCTGGATGTGTTTAAGAAAAGACTGGACATGGCACTTAGTGCCATGGTCTAGTTGACAGGGTGGTATAAGGGCAACGGTTGGACTCGATGATCCCTGAGGTCTCTTCCAACCTGGTTGATTCTGTGATTCTGTGATTCTGTGATTCTGTGAAAAGGAAAGTTACCATGTGCTGTGAGAAAGATCCCCACACAACTATATTATCAAATGACACAAGCTGAATATTTATGCCCCACACAGTAAAACCAACACACAGCAAAAGTCATGCCTGATCCTTTGAGTCAGATCTGATGACAATTCAGGTATCTGGCGTATCTCTCTCTATTGGGTTTGTGTGGCAAGGTTTTGGTAGCAGGGGGGCTACAGGGATAGCTCTGTGAGAAGCTGCTAGAAGCTTCCTCTATGTCCAACAGAGCCAATGCCAGACAGCTCCAAGATGGACCTGCCGCTGGCCAAGGCCGTGCCCATCAGTGACAGTGGTAGCACCTCTGTGATAACGTATTTAAGAAGGGGAAAAGTTGCTGCGCAACAGCAACTGCAGTCAGGGAAAGGAGTGAGAATATGTGAGACCAACAACTCTGCAGACACCAAGGTCAGTGAAGACGAGGGGGAGGAGGTGCTCCAGGCACTGGAGCAGATTCCCCTGCAGCCCGTGGTGAAGACCATGATGAGGCAGGCTGTGCCCCTGCAGCCCATGGAGGTCCACGGTGGAGCAGATATCCACCTGCAGCCCGTGGAGGACCCCATGCCAGAGCAGGTAGATGCCCAAAGGAGGCTGTGACCCCATGGGAAGTCCGTGCTGGAGCAGGCTCCTGGCAGGACCTGTGGACCCGTGGAGAGAGGAGCCCATGCTGGAGCAGGTTTTCTGGCAGGACTTGTGACCCCATGGGGGACCCATTCTGGAGCAGTCTGTTCCTGAAGGACCGAACCTTCAGGGTGGGGGAAAGGTGTTTTAAGATTCAGGTTTTATTTCTCATTACCCTACTCTGATTTGACTGGCAAAAAACTAAATTAATTCTCCTGAGTCAAGTCTGTTTTGCTCATGACGGTAATTGCCGAGGGATCTCCCTGTCCTTATCTTGACCCATGAGCCTTTCTTTATATTTTCTCTCCCCTGTCCAGCTGAGGAGGGGGAGTGACAGAGCAGCTTTGGTGGGCACCTGGCCTCCAGCGAGGGTCAACCCACCACATTCTCCTTAAGGACTAGAGATTTTGGTTAATACACATGCAAACAGAGGAAAATAAGTTGGTTCAGTGACAAGGATGAAATCGCTGTCCTGAAGCCTGGCATCTTGGAAGATGACACTGGATTAGCCAGCACTGGGTCTCTCGGGTAAGGATGCCTCCCAGGGCAGCATGAAATGATGCAGCTCACTGGGTTTATGCTCCAGGAGTCTTGCTCCAATGCATATGAACCACAAGAATGCAAGCCTGCCCTGCCAAATTGATGCTCCTGCATTGCACAATTATCACAGTCACTTTTACTGCCGATTTCTTTTAAAAAATGCAAATCGAGAAAACAGTTAACATACAGAACGAAAGAACAGGCCACAGTCAACCACAAAAACTCCCCATAAGGTTCAGCATGTGGGAAACAGATAAGTAAATGCTGCGAAAGATGAACAATATTTAAGTATTAACACAAATGTTTTTTTTGGGAAGGTTTATCTGGCGTCTCTACCGGTTTTCCTCTATGCTCTAATACAAAAATAACTACATCTAACTGCAACTGGGAGAGATGGCAGCAGCTCAACATTGCTCCCTTTTTTTCTCTGTACTCAGAAAAAAACCCTACTGTCTTATAACGTCGGACAAACTAATTTTCAGGTGATTTCAGATCAGGGTGAAGTCAGTGAAGCATTTGCCAGTTCAGGAAGTTCAGTCCATGGTCTCATTTTTATTAGCCTGTGAAATGAAGACATATGTGCACAACACAAGGGCAGGAGAAATACAGCCCTCCTCTGAGCTGTACAGCTGGTCCCCCACGCTCTAGCGTGAAGGGAAGGAGTTATCCTTTAGCTCATATGTACACTGAATGCAACAGTTGTGCATCAAACTATGAAGAGGGAGCCCATGCTCGTTGAGGCACGTGTCTACCACAAGCCTGCACAAGCTGTGGTAGGGCTAAGAGTGGGCCAATGCTGCATCTCATGTGAAGGAGCTGCCTCTTAGCTTCTCCATCTTCACCCTCACACCAAGCAGGGGAAAGTTGAAAGATGTGAAAAAGTTTTTGTGGGTTATCTTCACTGGTCGTAACAAACAGAAAACGAGAAAGGCAGAATCGTGATGGGAAAGAGCTTCAAAAATATGTTCCCTGTTGGGTGAGCTCAAGTCTGTTTAACAAGAAAAGCCAGAGAGGCCACGCACAGTAATGCTGAGAAAAAGGAAATGGTACTTCATTTTAGCCAGAGTCATAAATCTTACCAGCGAGCCTCTAACGGCAAAACGGCGAGCAGGGGAATTTTTATACACAGATAGCTAGTTGTGAGCTGATATCGGGTTTACTGTGCTGTGTGCTCCGCATGCGCAGTGCCTTCTCAACCTGCAAAACACCATGTGAGGCTCTGGCTGCCTTGCTGCCACTGGCCTCACCAGGAGGTGTGTGGCTGAAACTCCCAGAAACCCTCACTAAAAATAAGGTGAAGTCGAGATGGATATTTCTGCTCCACAGAAATATTTCTGAGGCAAACTCAGAAAGATCTTTTTCAATGGGGAAAACGCACCATGCTTATAAAACCATCCCCTCTGCTACAAGGTAGATGGACCAACAGGACACCTTGTCCCACCATTAGCACTCTCGTCTTCTGGGGTACAGATTCTATTCATGGATCCTGCACAGCAGGCAGTTCAGTCAGGAAAAGGTTGACCCACCAAAGCAGAAAAAGAAAATGTGGTCGAGGAAATTCATCAGCCAGCAGCAGCTGCAGAGCTGCCTCACAAGGACTGAAGTCAGCTGGGAATTCCCACCACCTCTCCTGGGAACAAGGCAGCCCATCCGCCCACACTCGTTCCTTGACATCTTGCTCTGTTTCAGAGCACAGCCAGGGACTTCTACTAACAACAGACGTGAGGAAAGACTCCACTGATTCTAACAGTCAGACCACACTTCCCACCAAAGAAAAGCAGCTTTTCCATTTCTAGATGAGAGGATATCCAGGGGACAAGTACCAGCAGCATGCTGGGTGTGCTAGGTACCGGCGAGCACCCCTGGCACTTCTGATGCTACCTTAGAAGGGACCGATTTAGTCTAGAGGAGGAGGTCTGGAAGCCTTTGTCCCCAAAAGACACCCAAGTTAGAGAACGGCCCAGAGAGAACAGCAGCTTGCTCCTCTAAGACTGGCTGAGGACACCTTGGCGAGCAAGGAGAATCCACCCTGATTGCACCAGGAGCTCCGAGGTGGTGCCGAGCTTGAGGAGGGAGCAGTGGCAGGCTATGGCCCCCTCAGGCTGCCTTGGTGCCCCTAACTACTTTCTGCCCATCTTCTACACTCTTTTTCTTCTCCAACCCGGTGCAAAAAGGCAGCTACACCCCATTGCTCAATTGCACTCCTCTGCTAGTGCGAAAGAGCTGGAGGCAGCTGAAGGCTACGGGGCAGACCAGCTCCACCATCCTCACAAGCTTCCCCTGCACAGGGTTAAGCAGCAGCTCTCTTTTGTCTAAGGCTCAGTTCTCTTGCTACTGCATGTTAAACCAAAAGACCAATCTGTATTTACTACACTAAACTACAATTACGGGGTTTTTTTTAATCATTCAGCCTAATGGTATACAGCTGTCACAGAAATCTTTGAACACATCACTGGCTCTCTTTGAGCTGATTAACCAGATAAGGAACTGTAGCCAAAAGACATGAAAGGATGGGTCCAAATTTCAAACTCTCAGCTGAGCAAAGAATTTCATTCAAAGGGCTGTATGAAATGGAGGGGAGGAGGGGGGAGAAGGTTCACAACACAAACGAAGGTTTTGTTTACTACTGATATAAACAGCTGAAACACTCTCCGTTGCTTGGTTCAAGAATCAACGCACACCAGCCTCAAAGCAGTGCTGATGGGTATTACAGCTGCTACACTGATCTGTGTGGATGCCAATACTCACGTCTGTTTTTCTGGAATGGAATTGAGGGAGAACTTACCAACAAGTCTAACTTTACGCTGAAGAAACCTCCTTGTGACATTGAAGAGCTCCAAGACCAAGAGCTGCACCCCTTCACCCGAACTGCTTCCATTCAGCACATTTCTTTGGATAACATAGTAATTTTTTTTTTTAATTCAAGACAGCTCCATGTATTTGCTTTTATCCCTAGCATAATGCTTACTATTTCAACCAGAACGTTCTGTAATCTTGTCTAAATATTTTATTATTAATTGCTGCACCCCCCTCCACACCACCACTAATAATTATCCTCGGGAGAGATAAACATTACACATAAACACGAGTTACTTTAGTTAAAGCCATGAATATGCATTATTTATTTATTTAGGTAAACAGTAATTAAGAAAAATCACCCAGACCGTCTTGTCTTTGAAACGAGCACTACTTCACCAGTCTTGCCATGGGAATTACAAGTCCCTTAAGCACATATATTACTTTGTCCTCCTCCAACATGATTTACATTTGTGGGCCTCAGACCATGCAACAGCTGCCAGGAAGACAGGCCCTATGTTGTCCAAGGCTGTGTAGCGAGTTTGAAGCATCCAGGCTCACTCTCAAGGATGAGCAGCAGGTACCCAGATGTCAGCAGAGAAGAAAGTAGCAACATCTTGGGTACAGGATGAGGACCCGAACACTGCTATCTATCACCCAATATGCTGATTTTTAAGGTTTTTTTTCAGCAAGACCACCTCTACTAACTTCAAAACTCTGATGACACCCCTCTGCTCTCTCTCCACAGACAGAAGGCTACGTCCTTACAAACCGAGGGGCTGTCACCACCACGGCCTCTCCATGCTAAGCTGGGGAGCAGCCAGCCCCAAACCAATGAGTGTTTGGTGCTGGAGTAGTCAGATAGCCCCGTGTGCCACACATATATATATATACATAAATATAAATATATAAATATAACCTATGCATTAGGCAATAAGCAGCTAAGTGACTCCACTCAACTCCCCTGGATTTCTTCCTCGCTATTACATGACCTCAATTATTGCAACATCCCGTACTGCCTAATACTTCCACCAACTTCTACCACATGCCGTGACAGAATCAGGCAATGAAGCCACTTACAGGGAACTCATTTTTTTAAATCAAAAAATTAAGATATGTCAGACAGTCCTTACATGGTTGATCCTCCAGCCTAAAGATCGCACCGGCGCTACGAGAAAGGAATCAAAATGTCTCCCAAACACAAAGGGATTTTTGCAGATCTAAAATTGTTAAGTAAATAGATAAAACTGCGGTCTGGGCTTTGTTTCAGTTTTCAGAGCTGATTTCTGGCCACCGTTCAGAGAAATGCTTTGCATTTCCATTTCTGACTCACCCGTTTTAACAAGTGCGCTTGCTGGAATTACTAAGCACGGGATCCGATCAAAACATGTCGCTTTCTGAATCAAAGTGCTTTTCAATTTTATTGATGCGAGCTTATCTATAAATGTAACGTGGCAATTCACAACCTGGTGGCGTGCAGGTACTGTCTAGGCGTGCGATGCGATGAGTCAGAGGACCCCTCTCCCACTGGGCGCCCAGCGTCCCATCGAGGCATGGGGACGCCTCCCAGATTCTGCACAACTGCTCAGCGCGGGCTGATGCCGGCCTCTCGTGTCCCAATCACGAAATGATACATGCTTCCAGAGACACGTTGAAATGCCGGGTATGAATGAAAAGCATTCCTGAAAAGAATCTGTTATGAAACTGAAAATCGGAGACCGCTGCAGTGCAGTGCCTAAGTTGAGTCATCAGTTCCCTTTATAGCCTAATAATTGACACTGCCTTGATCAGAATGACTGATCCGAATGTTGTGTTGTGTTTGTGTTTTTTGTGTTTTTTTTTTAATTTAAAAAAATAGATTTCCTATGTAAACAAGCCACCTGTCATCTCACAGGAGTGTTTGTATTCGACAGATCATGGGAAACATCTGTCAAAACCAGATTTCGCTCTCCTCAGTCACCTCTGTACAGTCTGAATCAGACTGTACTACAAAGAAACCAAAACCAGGTCTTGTTATGGAAAAAACATGCTGCCAACTCTCAGTGGAAGCACTGATTTTATTGCATTTTCTTGGGATTAACTGCAAAGATTATTAGAGGAGTTCCCTCCTTCCCCTGCGGGATCTCTCCCCCAAAGGAAAGCCTGGGAATTTAAGAGCTGCTTTTCTCTCCTCTCCCTGCACTTTTCCAAAATGAAATACCTTCTAGGAAGAGACAGATAGGAGAAGAATCAAGGTTCAGTGAAACTTCAGAGCACGCTGATTTCCCACCTTTCAACACGAGTACTCAGATAACAGAGTGATTCCCCTCCTGATGCTTTCAACAAACACTCCCACGTGTCTGCATCCCTCAGGTCACACCTCCCCAAAACGATTCATCAATTATTTTCACATCTCCTAAACAAAGAAAGATCAAGTGCGACCGCAACTGCCTCTAGCGGTGTTTTCTGAAGAAGAGGTGACACAAAACAGGGTGCTAGAGAGATGTACTTCCGGTCTTCCGCCAGGGAATCTGCCCTGGAATAGCAAGACCATCAGAACAACAAAAAAAAGAAAACAAAGGGAGAAACAGGTGTGAGACTTCAACAGAAAGAGGATTAGGCTACGCCATTAGCATGAAAATGGAGAGATGACTGATGCAGGATCGGGCTCAGTGGGTACCATCCAGGTGTCAAGGCTGGGACTGAACACAGAGCCCTGCCAAATGTAATAATAATTTATAGATTATGGGGACAGTATTTGAAACATTTAACAGTGGATGCATACTCTTATTAGAAGTATGTCCCTGGATGGGTGAGAAATTAATGGCCATGTCTATATTAGCCTTTGTCAGTAGACTGAAACCGCCAGTACTGTGGAGCTGATGTGATGCCCAGTTTTTATGTTTTGCCTGGCACTAACTCCAGCCTGGTGCTGCAGAGTGAGCATCCATGAGCAGCTGGAGTACATCAGCAGCGCTGCTGGAGGCACAACTCTCAGCTTTTATCAGTAACTCATGGATTACACAGCATCTTACTAATTCTTAAAAGCACGGCATGGGACAGGAGAAGAACTTCGATATACTTTGGAGAAGATGGAGGAGGGCCCATCTAAACACCAAGTACTGTCAGTAATGTAGTGGTAGATTTTAAAACAAGATAGACTAAATCCAAAGCTGTGAGGAGAAGAAATAATAGAACAAATGGCATAAAATGGGAAAAAAAAATTACTTACCGGCTGGAGATGACATTAGATTTTATTTCCCTAACTGTGTAGGTGGCTGGGCATGAAGCTAATACTTAGAAGTATCTGCAAAATACTATACTCTGTATCCTTCGAATGGGGCAGAAGTGGATTTAGACGAAAGTCTTGCTTTCCAATGACAAAACATCTTACCGCAAGTAATTTACACAGCTCTTTTGAAATAAGAAATCACTGTAGAGCTGCATTTATGAAACACATCTATGACAATACTAAACAAGACGTAATCTCAATTGTGATTTAGAAAGCTTTAGCTATATTCAGTACAGAATTCAATGAGTATCATCAACCTTACAACATATTTGGGGAATCTCATATTTACACTTCTACTTACTTCAGCTATTTTAGAGAGAAACGGACAGATGCACTCCCAAAATGTGAGGAGACACACTATTTTGGCCAGAGAAGAGACTGCACTTAGCACTGACTTATCTGCCTGACTTAGGATAACGCATGCTTTTGACCGCGCCTTTTATAAACCCTTTGAAGTTTTGTTATTCCAAGGTACAAGGGTGGCAATACTAAGACAGAGGAAGCAGAGAAAAATAGAATGGAAATTAAAAGCACTTTGCACTCTCAAGCCAGCAAGCGAAAGAATCCTATTTGGCTTCATGAGAGCACTGCCAATACTAACAAACCATTTGCCGTCTGGTGCAGTATACCAGCAGGTCGTGTACAAACGTACATTAGTGTTTCGATACAAGCTAAGTGGGCAAAAAATGTGAATCGTATCTGCCGTGGCTGTTTTTTCGTTCATTTTGCACCCACTCACGAATCTCATGATGAAAAAAACTAAGGCACGGGGAACAAAGCAAAACAGGGTTCACCACCTCATAAAAATAGGAAAGACTGTGCTTTACATGTCTGTCTAGTTCTCCTTAACAGCTCAACTCAAACAGAAAACTCAGCCACTACATGAATTTCTTCTTCAGTTTCATGCCATCTGAAAACAGAAGTTGGTATCAGTATTGTCACCATCACAATTAACCATCACCCAGAGTAGCAGTAAGAACGAGCATGCATTAGGCCATGAATCAAAGTCAACTCCATAACCAGAACAAAGAATGATTCTCTTAGCAAGCTCCCTTCTCTGCTCTAAAACTGTGGCTATGCCAGCTTCAGGGATCTCTGGCACGATCCACGCTCACCGCTCATTCCTGTAAGAAAAATGTTCTCTGCACCCAGTAAGTACAGCTTAACTTTGCCACATGAAAGAGCCTCTCTGTCCAGTTCTCATGGCTCTTGGAGGGTTTTTGTGTTTTGTTTTTGACTCATACCACAAAACCTGCCTGTTCTGCCTTGATTACCTTGTTTTATTATTCTCTGTAGTACTGGCATTTGTTTAAAATTATGTAAAAAATAGGCAGTTGCGCAGAGAATGATTAGTACAGCAAGTGCCGTAACCAAGCAATGTTATATATTTTATTGCTTATGAAGTCAGTGTACCAGAACCAGCCAAATCTATTAGTTTGGTCTGAAAGTATATTTTTCCTTTCCTGCTTGTAACAGGATAATTAATACTTGGAAGAAATAATGGAGAAAATAAGCATGGCGGTAGGTAAGCACTCCTAATGACATAAGCTCACATTTGGATCAAGGGTTGTGGTTTGGGACATATCTCTAGGAAGAAAGAATAACAAAGTTTGTGTCTCAGTGCGTGACAAGGACACTTGCCACACTGTCTGTTCAGCTGTCATCCCAAATTACTTATTACCTGTGCCAGTGTCCTCAGTTTCATTCCACTGAAAAAGTCTGTACTTCTCCCTGAAGCACTACAAGTGAAAAATTAATTTTAATGCTTTCCCATTTGTTCAGAGCAGCTGATGAAAAACTCATTAATGAATATTTGGGCAAAAAGGCTCTCCACAATTACAGCACACAGCTATAAAAGCCAATGCATGATGGCCAGCAAACGTTTCTATGTAGAAATTGGCTTAATACAGTTTCCTACTTGGTAAATAGTGAGAGGAAATTCCGAATAAATATTTGTTTTCCCATGTTTGTTGCTACAGTGGGTGAGGCAAGACAAAAGGATGTTTAGGCATTGAACTGATTTCAGGTTTTGTTCTCTGTGCACGATTTAGCCTGCAATGTTATAGGGCTTTTAATCTCATATACCTCACGGATCCTATTATCGTCATCATCATAATGAAACCAGACACAGCTTACTTCCCGTTCCCCCAGCCCGACACCAGCAGGGCATGCTGAAATGAGAGAGTCACTCATGTAAAACGGACCAAAGAAGGCTACCCATCATTTCAGCCGCTTGGCTTCACCTCCTTGCATTAACGGTGCCACCTGAAGCTGCTCCAGCCAACATGCAGGTCAAGCAGCAGCATAACCCAAACCATAAGGACCACAGAATCACAGAATCACAGAATGTTAGGGATTGGAAGGGACCTCAAAAGATCATCTAGTCCAATCCCCCTGCCGGAGCAGGACCACCTAGACCATTTCACACAGGAATGCGTCCAGGCGGGTTTTGAATGTCTCCAGAGAAGGAGACTCCACAACCTCTCTGGGCAGCCTGTTCCAGTGTTCGGAAGAAGTTTTTCCTCATATTTATGTGGAACCTCCTGTGTTCCAGCTTGCACCCATTGCCCCTTGTCCTGTCAAGGGATGTCACTGAGAAGAGCCTGGCTCCATCCTCATGACACTTGCCCTTTACATATTTATAAACATTAATGAGGTCACCCCTCAGGCTCCTCTTCTCCAAGCTAAAGAGACCCAGCTCCCTCAGCCTCTCCTCATAAGGGAGATGTTCCACCCCCTTAATCATCTTCGTGGCTCTGCGCTGGACTCTCTCTAGCAGTTCCCTGTCCTTCTTGAACTGAGGGGCCTAGAACTGGACACAATATTCCAGATGCGGCCTCACCAGGGCAGAGTAGCGGGGGAGGAGAACCTCTCTTGACCTGCTAACCACACCCCTTCTAATACACCCCAGGATGCCATTGGCATTGACCAGAAGACATCCAACGTAGCTTGTCCATGGGAAATGTGGAGAACAATCCCTGGGCGTTTCTACAATTCCCGCTGCTTTAGGCACAATCAGATTTTATTGAACTGTAATCCTAGATAAGTATATTGAATCTTACGGCTAAAGTCAATTACACTGCGTTAAACAGCCAGCTTCCTGATCTGCAGGAAGAAAATCACTTCTTCCATATAAAGCTAAATTAGTTCAATAACTCGTTACTTGTAGCTTGGGCACGGGGTTAAAACAGCAATGGACAATCAAGCAGTTGTTATATTTTCAGGGACCAGTCCCTTAGAGTTGTAAACAGACCGAATTCCCAGTTTTACCATTTGGGAAAGGTGATAAGCATTGCAGGCAGAGAGGGGACATCCAGTGTCAGCAGCACCATGTCTCAAACCAGCCATGTCTTCTCATGACAGTTGACTCTGAGCTAACCAGCCTCGGAAGGGACAAGACATTGCTTCTCCTGTAATTGAAAAGGCTCAGAGGTTTGGATTACGTGCAGCAGCCAACCTCGAGCTGCACTGTATCTCTCCAAGCAAGAAGCGCGTTCTTTATTCATCTAAAATGGGAGTAACTACACCAAAATCAATGGGGCTGTTGCCAGATCCACCAAAGCTTACTCAGCCTCTGTCTCTGGAGGGCTCTAAATCACAGCCTCTCCAGCACATCCCCCCAATACCTGGTGCTGCCTTTGCCTGCCTGCCGCCTTCTCATGCACTCTCCACTCCTGGCCCTGGTCAGAGGCAGGGCTGGCAGATCTCTGGTCTGACCCTTGTTCAGCTCCTGGGCTCAGAATTTAAGCTGCTGCATGCTGCCATCGACTGGGATCCAAATGAGAAACCAGAACCAAACCAAACCCAACCCAACCAAACCAAACGGTCTCATGTGGATGCCGTGAAATGGTGGGAAAAAATAAACAGGAAAGTAACTTGATGAGAGAGTTACTGAAGAAAAGCCAACTGGCCCAAGACAAAGGCTGGCTGCCATTCAGGAGTAAGCAACAAGTAGAGGAGGGAGGACCTGGGAGGGAAGAGCACCTTGTGCCACTTCTGTATCCTACGAGACATGAGCCATGACTGTAAAGAAAATTCTCATGGAAGGGCCAGGATAGGGAGAATCAGTGGCAGAAAGAGGCCCAGGTGAGTATAGATCTCAAAGCAAGGCTGGGCAAGTGCTTCTGTGGCCACAGGAGGTGGACTGACATATGGCAGGGATGGGAGGACTACACAGGTCACAAAGAAGAGGATCTCTTATTAACTCTGACAGCTCAGAGAAAGTTGAGGGTCAGGTCAAAGGAAGGTTTGTGAAAGCAAGGCCAAAAAAAGGGAAAGCGGTAAGAAGGTGGGAGGACAGGAAACAGCAAGAACTGTTGTAGCAGAATCAAACAGAAAACAAAACATGGCTCTGATCTGAATATGAACCTGTCTGTACTTTCAAGATCTCATCAGTGGCTGGAGAAGAGCATTACTAATGTTTCGAAGACAAAAAGAGCATATGGGGCTCCACACCCTCTTCCCAGAGAAAAATAATTCCTCCAAGGGGTGAGAAAACTTTAACTACCAACTCAGAGGAGATGAAAGGACACATCAAAAGGCATGTGACTTGTCATTTCTGATTCCTTACTCAGAATTAGCATCAGCACCGGGTGAAATCTTATCAGTATCTCTTAAATGAATATCTGCCTATCAGAGGCTGAGTGGAGGAGTAGAGGGGCTGAAGGCCAACTGTGGTGCCAGGCTATCTGGATACCCTCAGCAGGTGCAGCAATGTTGTGCCACTGCACATCTTGCCAGGAAGGTGAAGACCCACTCCCTCGTACCACCTTCCCCAACTACTAGGGTCACCTCCTGAGTGGGCTCAAGCATTCTTCAGTTTCTTTCTTACACACAACTGTAAATGTCAAGAGATCTCTGCGTAACTCGGGAGATGACAGAAACTGCATTTCTGATCCCGTTGGGTTTGTGTGGGTCACGCATGTTGAGCAGACAGGAATGACTCCAAGTCATGAAAAGACAGACTGTGTGGAGGAAGGTGAGAGACAGGGAGTAGTTCAAATGCCTGCTGCTGCACCAGCAGAGCCAAATTCCATGAGAAACAGGCCTGAAGGGCTCAGAAAGAAAAAACCCAGTCCCTTCTAGATCTGGAGATCATTTCTTCTGCTTCTGAACACTGAAATGCAAGCAGCACAGGCAATTATCGCCTGCAAGGATCCCTCTCGCTCTAGTCCCTGCGCTGGCTCCCCGCATCACAATGTCCATGTCTTTCAGCAGCATCATTTGGCTTCATCCTCACAATGGAAGGGAGGAGGATGATCTCTGCTGCACAAATGAGGAAGTTGGTCATGGGGCAGATGAAGGAGGTTGCCTGAGAACGCATAGGAAACCT
Source organism: Nyctibius grandis (assembly GCF_013368605.1). Classification (NCBI taxonomy): domain Eukaryota; kingdom Metazoa; phylum Chordata; class Aves; order Nyctibiiformes; family Nyctibiidae; genus Nyctibius; species Nyctibius grandis. The sequence goes on along the minus strand of NC_090658.1, from coordinate 89,383,289 downwards.
GTGACTGAGGTGGGGAACTGAACCCAGACCATGAGTTCCACTTGGGTGCCCAGTCCAAGCTGGGTGGCTGACAGATCACCTCTTCTACCGGGGCTTTGAAATTTAAGTTTGGTGGGGTTTTTAATGAATGTATTTTTTTCATTTGTCTAGCCACTACGTTTCATTTCACTCACACTTCTGCTTTGAAGAAGCTTTTTATTCTGCTTCTTTTTGCTTGGGCTTAAAAAACCAACACAACTGAACATTAAACAATTTAACCTTCACTATTTGGTCTTCTCCCCTACCAACATCGGCCTCTCCCTAGCCCTCAGTGTTAAGTGTCCTTTGTTTGTGCACCCTGTGCTCACAACTATGGCTTCATCAAAACACATGAAGGATATTTAGAAGGACGTGTCTTATTTGCAGCTTCAAAGAATTACAGCACCTGCTTACGCAAACAGCAGCACTGTGAGGCAGCAGAGCAGATCTGGTGGGAAAATCAGAGAAAGGAGATGCACAAAAAAGGTAAGTTCCTAAGTAAATGCTCCGATGCTGCTATGCATCATGTCAAAATGAGCAATAGGCTGAAGAACAGCTACCAGTAAGCCACTGCATCAGACTGCCTACATTGTTTTACTGGCTCGGCTAATGAATCACTGGGCAAATGTGAGCAATGTACTCACAGCCAGGGTAGTCTTCATGGTGTGTGAGAACAGTGTCTCTTCCATTATCATCATGATCTGTGGTTTCATCGATATTTGAAAACTTCTTAGGACCTACCAGTGAACAGCACATAATATGTATTTCTAAGACAAAATTCTGTGGTATTATACTGTTTGCAAGGAGGTGCAACAAGTCAAACCGTTATTTCATGAAATAATTCACACTGGCTGAATCCCTTACAGAAAGTCTCAAGATCTTGAGAGGGAAAAAATAGCTAAGTTCCACCTGTGTAATAACTAGCACAGTGAGAAAGAAATAGACTTCAGACTTTTGTGAGAATATGCTGCAAAACCACAAACTTTCAGAAGTGCCCAATATGCTATTTTCAGCTTATCTGGATGCAGCCCAAACTATCCAGAGCTAACCAAGGTGCATCAGAAGGTTGTCAACATTCCTCTCCCACCCCAGCCTTTCAGTAACTTTTGCCCACTGTGCATCCGAGGCTATCAAGCCCTCCCAAATAACATGAGACTTTTATGCTTAAAGTAGCCGAGCAGCTGCAAAAATTCAGTCTCTAAAAAGACTGAATACTTGGTCCTGCTCAGCAGCTGAAAAAACAATTCCTGTTTGAAAAATTCAGTGTTTTATATCACTTAATAGTTGGGGAAAAACTGTTAGTGAATCATAATTAACATTTATTTAACTATTTAAAAGCATGCATCTACTGTTTTGAGGCTTCACAGAGAGCCAATATGTGGCCTTCTGGCACCATTAAACAGACTAACACAGTTCAATTAGAAGGACATGAGGCAGAAAGCCACGCTAAAATACTGAATCCTTCAGGAATCGTATAACTGAGATTGCCTCTGTAGTGTGCACCCCATGACACCAGGTCCAAACCCACTCTAGCAAACAAGTAGTGACTACCTCAGGCTAAATGAAATAAACACACAGCTCCAGCTCCTGGTGCTGCAGCAATTCAACATCACGACAAACTGAATGAAAATCCAGTGCTAACAGTAACAGAGCAAAAAGCTCCCCTTGAAACAGCCACAAGGCTTATGGGCAACTCTATGGCAGTGCCAGCCCAGGGCTGGGTGGCAGCGGGGCTTCCTGCCGGCAAGAGCTGCAGCACTCTGCAACAAAGGACAAGAAGCGCTCGTCACCCCTGCAGGACCCAGGCTCCTGGCTCCCATGCTGAAAGTGTGACCAGCAGGACTAGGGAAGTGATCATCCCTCTGCACTCAGCACTGATGAGGCCGCATCTTGAATACCGTGTTCAGTTTTGGGCCCCTCACTGCAAGAAAGACATTGAGGTGCTGGAGCGTATCCAAAGAAGGGCAACGAAACTGGTGAAGGGTCTGGAGAACAAGTCTTATGAGGAGCTGCTGAGGGAACTGGGGCTGTTTAGCCTGGAGAAAAGGAGGCTCAGGAGAGACCTTATCACTCTCTACAACTACCTGAAAGGAGGTTGTAGCGAGGTGGGTGTCGGTCTCTTCTCCCAAATAACAAATGATAGGATGAGAGGAAATGGCCTCAAGTTGTACCAGGGGAGGTTTAGATTGCATATCAGGAAAAATTTCTTCACCGAAAGGGTTATCAAGCATTGGAACAGGCTGCCCAGGGCAGTGGTGGAGTCACCATCCCTGGAGGTATTTAAAAGACATGTAGATGTGGTGCTTAGGAATGTGGTTTAGCAGTGGACTTGGCAGTGCTAGATTAACAGTTGGACTCGATGATCCTCAAGGTCTTTTCCAATCTAAATGATTCTACGATTCTATGAAAGGTTCTTTATTTTTTCATTGCACTGGAGCAATTGTGGAAAAAAAAAAGTGCTAATACAACAAAACTGGGAGGAATGGCTGACACAACGGAAGGCTGCGCAGCCATTCAGAGGGACCTGGACAGGCTGGAGAGTTGGGCAGGGAGAAATTTAATGAAATATAACAAGGGCAAGTGTAGAGTCCTGCATCTGGGCAAGAACAACCCCATGTACCAGTACAAGTTGGGGGCAGAGCTGTTGGAGAGCAGCGTAGGGGAAAGGGACCTGGGGGTCCTAGTGGACAGCAGGATGACCATGAGCCAGCAGTGTGCCCTTGTGGCCAAGAAGGCCAATGGCATCGTGGGGTGGATTAGAAGGGGTGGGGTCAGCAGGTCGAGAGAGGTTCTCCTCCCCCTCTACTCTGCCCTGGTGAGGCCGCATCTGGAATATTGTGTCCAGTTCTGGGCCCCTCAGTTCAAGAAGGACAGGGAACTGCTAGAGAGAGTCCAGCGCAGAGCCACGAAGATGATTAAGGGGGTTGAACATCTCCCTTCTGAGGAGAGGCTGAGGGAGCTGGGTCTCTTTAGCTTGGAGAAGAGGAGACTGAGGGGTGACCTCATTAATGTTTCCGGCAGGGGATTGGACTAGATGATCTTTCGAGGTCCCTTCCAATCCCGAACATTCTGTGATTCTGTGATTCTGTGAAAGCAACAGCAACTTGGATTTGGACATAAGTTCCAGAAGCAGGCAGACCGTTAACAGGCAGGATGCCACAAACAAACATTTTGTCTTGTTCTAAATTTCTAATTATAAATTTTCTTAAAACTTAGACTTTCCTAAGCCCAAGAAATTCCCTCAATCTTCTCTGCTGACTTGACACAGCTGAGGTGTCCCACACTGATGACAGCAACCAGGTCTTTTTTTCATTCCATTCACATCCACCCATGCAGAATCAGACTGAGCACCCCATAGGTCTGGTAGGTGCAGAGCAAGGATGAAATGGCAGTCAGTGCATCCGGCAGGTAACTCCTGGCAGAGCTGAGGCAAGGACTTTTGTCTGGCACAACTTCACTCGGAGAGTGACCCAGGTGTGTCAGTCGACCGCATAGAACAAAGATCCACAAACAAGAAACTTATTCAAAAAAACTGACTCAACTGCTTTACTACTGGGTTTGAAGGACTTGGTCTTGGGATTAGCATATATTTAAAAAAAAAACCAAACTAGTTTATGTACAGCAAATGTAACCTGAAGGGAATATTTTGCAAGGTGCTGAGCAGTGTGAGCAGCCTGTATAATATGCTTAACTTTAAGTGACTTGAGCCCTAGGTCACTAACCCTCCCACCCTTGTTCTCTGAAGCGACCATATTATCAGATGCCATTTCAAGGGAAATACACTTAAGTCATAAATACTTCTTGTATCATACTTCTCATAACCTGCATCAGCAGCAGCAGAAAAATGAAGGTAATATAAAAAGAAATAAAATAGTTATAAAATTTCAGGTCACAAACATCCCCAAATGTATTATGCTTTCAAAAGGAACTGTATAAATGTCATGATGAGGTTTCCTTGGTGCACATCTCAAAGGATAATGTTATTAATTTTAAGCGCAAACACGTTCTCAATGCCATCCTCAATGCAACTGGCTTTTATCCTCAACTGGGGTCCCACTCATTGTGGAGACAGATGCAGCTGATCAAATCCACCACCATGCACAGCCTACTGAGGTTTCCTAGCCATACCCACTGCATGTCCGGAGACAAACCAGTGCTCTTTTCTGATCAGTTAGGGCACCTATCTATGGAATATTTTGAGTCGAGTTCGGTAGATCACAGTTTATGCCCCCGGAATATCTCCACAAAGCATTTGCCCTAGCAGGGCTATACTGGCATAGCTAAAATGCTGAAGTGCAAAAATGCAGGCAGGGATGACTGCTCAAAAAACATGTATGCCACAGAGTGAATGGCAAAACAGAGCAACATGTATTTTGGCAAATTTCTTTCTAGGCTTGTATGTAGCTGCCTGTTCTCAGAAGTGTTCAGGTACTGTGTCAAGGAGTTTCAGAGCAAGTCAGCAAAGAGCCTTTAAAGGACTTCAGCTCTATGCTTCAGACATGGGAGTGCTCATGGTCCCACATGTGTTGCTACTATCTACTAGATGTTAGAGTAAAACTATGAAATTATAAGGAACAATCAAAACATCTAAAAAATGCCTCCTAACTGAAGAAACTGTTTCATGCTGCTTTTGCGAAAATACTTACAACACAGTCCTGGAAGCGATTTCCAAGCAAGTCAACTGCTGTTCTAGACAGTTTACTGGATGGTGTGGCTCAGCTCTTTCATACAAACAGCACCTACAGTTATATCTAGAAAAGGAAATAAAACCAAAATTCTTTGTGAGCAAATATGCAAATAAAGTAATCTTTCTTTTTAAAACCATAACCAGGTTACAACTAGCTTTAGTAGGACTTGATAAAGTTCTCATGCCAAGCTTCACGTGTGCTGCCCACTTACAGGAACAAGCTCCAAGGCACAGTCAAAGCCTACCTAGAATGCTGAAGCTGAGAGCGACTGCACTTGAGAAAAAACCCCATGCCGAGCATATCAAAGCAGAGAAAAACGCGCGCAGCTGTTTTTCTCATCTAGTTCTACTTAAAGCATTCGCAGGAAACACAAGACGAAATACTGGCATTAGCGCCAAAAAACATAGGTGATTTCAGCAAGGCCAGGAATTCCAGGCACCAACTTCATTTTTCTCTCTCTTGAGTGGGTGTTCACTTGTAAGTTGTAGACATGTTAGCAATTCAACGACTGAGCGAATTAATGTTCAACTTAACAGTCATTGTTAGGTTGGGAGGTTATTACTGCTTGTTCTGCTAAAGTGACAGATTAAAATAGGTTTGTATCTGAAAAGTTGTTTTCTACAATACATATTCCCCAGCTTTTCATACCAAATCATTTTCTTCCATCATGTCAACTCCTACTGTATGAACCATCACTGCCAGCTCCACCACAGCAGCTAGGACAGGCAAGGAGAAACAGCAAGAGGACAGGCGAGGAAGAGAAAGCGCTCAGTCCCCATCATTTCTCTTTGGCCTGCCATCCTTTTTTTTTCCCAGGCATTTTATGTCGTTTATGCGAGACTTCCCGACAAAGGAGCACGCTCGCATTTGCAGGACATGTTCTGCTTTTAAAACAAGCAAGCAAAGGCAAAACCCAAGAGCAAAGAGAGGGCTCTACTTCATCTAGCCATAAGCCTGAGAAACCTGTTTGTTGTCAGGCACTACTTGGTGCACTGGCCAGAGAGTTGCGATTTCCCAGCTTCGTGGGTGATTATTATTAATGGAAAAAACAAAATTTCAAGGTTGAGCTACCTGGTAAGGAGGAGAAAAAAAAATACCACCACATGTTGAATTTTTGCAGACTCAGATCCATTTTGTACTAGTAAACGAGCTTTTATCCTTCCCTCCTTTGTTTGTTTTTTTTTTTTCTTTTAGGGTAGCTCACAAGCTGCTGACAACTCACACTGTACTAAGAGCTGTTCACACTGCACAAAGTGTTTACCACTCACAACTGATGCTAAAAATTAATTTACAGCACCGCTACAGCAAGCTTTGACAAATTGTCATGTGTTGACAGAGTCATAAGTTGTTGGTTAAAAAAAGTAAGACTTCCCTCTTCTGCCAACTCATGTTTGAGACCAGGGATGGCCACATTATGCAAAGTTTGGGGGTTTGTAAGCTTCACAAATGTTTGGGCTTCACAAAACAAGCTCAGTTGTGAAAGTCTTTTCTCTTACAGTTAGGCATGTGTTTATTGCCAGAGACTCTAGTAAGGAAAAAAAAAAATCCTCTCCCATCTACCAAGATCTGTGTGTTTTGCAAAACTAGGATAAAAGGCTGTAAAATAAATAACCTTGCATGATACTTTTTCAAGATAAGATCAGACCAGTGACAAATACCCTGTATCAACTACTCAGAGCTGCAGACAACACCCTCCTACTGTAAAAAGGAAGGAAAAAAAATATAGCTGCAAGTAAGAGTTTTAATTGTTCTCAGCTGTCACACAATATTATCTTAAGTGAACGCATTTATTTCTTGATTCTTCTGTATAGCTCTATATGGAAAAAAAAGTGACGGCATTCATCAGACAAGGTCCAAATTGATTTCTGTGTATTCAAGATAGTAAGCGTTAGTCAGCACTCCTGCCCACGGCAGTGCTTAAATTTTAACCCCTCCTCTTCTTCCTCGGGGCAGGATAAATAATCTGTCTAGTTTACATTCTGGCATCAGTAATGGACACAGAGGTGGTCTCAGCTGAAATGAGCAGTGTTTTGGTGGCGATACTAACTTAAAACGTTAGCCCCACACTAGACTAAATCGAGGTAAAGGAACAAGGCCAAGGATGGAGAGAACCAAATCAGCAGGAGATAACCAAGGCACCCATTTGGTTGAGGTGTCAACAATTTCCAAGTCATCTTTGTTTTTATTGTCTTCTGAGGTTTAAGTTGCTCTGCACTTCTGCAGAGACACCCATGTAAGCTAGGGACTGTCATCCAGCAACCAAACCAAGTGGTTGGTTGGTTTTACCTCCTGTGTTGTTGATGGGCAGGACAGGAAGACTTCCAATGCAGGGCAGAAGAAAGGGAGTCAGGCTGGGCCCGACCCCAGGTAGAAATCAAAATGCTAGCAGTAGTCCAGAGCAGCAAAGCACAGTACTGCCAAACGAGTGCTCTCAGCGCCTGCCAAGTGGGCTTCATGAGGAGCACTTAAAAGCCACTGCTTTATGTTGTGCAGCAGTGACCTAGACTTCCAGTGCTCCAATATCACTCCCTGAGCTCCACCACCTCTCGGAGCACACACTGCACAAGAATGCAGAGGAAATTCATTCAGGAAATTAACTTGGCAGTAGAAGGAATTAATTTTCTTTTCTTTTTTCCCCTAACACTTGTACAAAGAAGAGATCCTTTGAGTGATTCCTAGGTCCTGAAGAGAGGCAACGTTATACCTTTGCAGAACTGGCCCACCTGCCCCATGCCTGCATCGGTGCAAAAGTGATCCATGTAACTTCTCTACAAACTCAAAACGCATAACGTCAACCAAAAAGAGCTCCTGCAAAACATGAAGGGGGGATAACATTTCATATGGACTCCTCACTTGCTCATGCCTCACACACCCTATACAGAATTTCTTCATCGTCTGAGATGTTACTCTGACAAATACTATCTGCTACATCTTAGGGAACCAAAGGACGTTTACATCATTACAGTCAGGATGGACATTATCTTGTGCTGCTGACTGGAATGGTATCACCCATGCTTAATTGACTTAGATTGCTGTACATTTAGAAAAGCACTCAAGTGGCAACTCCTGCCTCCCTCCCCCAAAGTAACAAAAATTTATAAATATTTTCAGTGTATCACATGAAATGCATTATTTCACTGGATTCAGTCCAAGAGTCAATGAGGTTGAAATAAAGATGATTCAACTATTAAGTCAAAAACTTCAGCTGTGTAACTATGCAGAAGGTAACACTAATTTTCCTCCACCTTGGCGAAAAACTAATACAATCTTAAGTTTTACTGTAAGTTATCTCAACTGCCAAAATATAATCTCTCCTGAGCATTTTTACTTCTTTGCTGTATAGAAGGAAATGCAAGGAACTTAAACTCCCTGAGTTCTTACTTTGGGATGGAAAAAGCCCAAGACATCCAACTAACCCAGTGAAGAACACTATTAGGAAAAAAGTGGGACTTGAGGTTTTCTGGGGTCTCGTTTTTTTGAGAAAAAGTATCTATTTACTTGTGACAAGTTTTTGGATCCAACTTGTAACTGTGAAGAAACCACCCACAAGCAGAAGGGCCTTTCTTGCCAAGTCCCTTGCATGAGATTGTGCCTGCTCTAACGAATGCCGGGCCAGCACAGGAAGGTTCAACGTCGGGGAAAAGCAGACTGAGGATCTCCTGTGGTCTCCCTGCATCACACCTCTCTGCTCTGCCCTTCGGGTTTTGGCATGGGGAGGATGGCAGAGTCTTGGCTGATCCCACAGCTGCACTCCCTCCCGCTGCTATTTGCAGGGCATTAGAAGAAAGCCATAAAGATGACGTTTGCCCCAGCAAGCTCTCACCAGGATTTCAAAAGCAAAAGCAAAAGCAAATATATAAAGCTGTCCTGCTCTCTCGATGACGCACACATGCAACCGAAGGGGTAAATATATATATATTGAACATATAACTGAATACGCACTGGGTAGGCCCTGTCTGCTCGGGATGCAGAGTGTGTGAAACAAACTCCCCTGGCTAGAAAATTAAAAAAAAAGTGGGGTTGCAGCTTTCTTATTCCCTGGGCATCACTCTTCCAACCAGCGAGGATAGGACACTAACCCAACACTTCAGAGCTGCTGGGGTTTAAGAGGGCCTCTCCTCTCCCAAGGCAAGTGGCATCAGTGACTAACTACACCGTGGGCAACTTTCCTGTCTCTGCTCTACTCCCGTCTTCATGTCGTTGCAAAGGTCACCGCATCATATCTGTTACACTGAGGTCAGCCGCCCACCAGCAAACAGGGAAGGAGCTTATCTGGACAGTCTGGCAGGACCTCCTGGGAGCATTTGGGGGTGGGAGGAAACCTTGCAGCTTTCCACTTGGGGGGGTGCTTCAAAAATGGTTCCAATTCTTCAACCTGAAGAAGGGACTGAGGTGCTCAAATTGCCTTGAACTGAAAGGATCGCAATCTTTGCACAGCAAGCTTTGCTCAGCAAAGCCCAGGCCCTAAAGAAGCTGTTCCCTTCCTGACTCTCCCTCCCTGGTGCAGGAGAGGGAGCAACGGGAAGCGGTATCTCTCTAAGTGTGAAACAGTGGGAAAAGGCATCAGACCTTTGCCCATGCCTCTCCAGAGCACACCTTGTGCTTCCAGCCCCTAAAAGCAGAAGAAACTTGGTGGCCCTGTGAAGAGTTTAATCACTTGAAAGCCAGCATCCGTGCTCCCTCTTTGCTGCTCCATCAAAAAGAAAGCGTGGGGACCCCTCAGGAGGCAGACTGGGAACTGCCTGCCCCGCACACAAGTGTACTCACACACATGCATGTGGGCAACCCTCTGCTTTGCTTTACCATTTTTTCTAACTGTATACACTAATATATTTTTCATTACTTTCTTAGCATTACATCTATTGTATGGTGCATAATGATCAATGCCAGCACTACGTACAGCATTAGGACAGAAGCATGTAATTAATTGAAACAGAACTTTCCTCTTCCCCAACTTCTCATAGCCAGTTTTGTTAAATAAATCCATCCGATTTCTTGCTCTACTTGTGTCTACTTATATCAAACCTTACCAAAGCTAGCAGTATTTTGTTTCTAACAAATATATTCCCATCCTCTCAAATCAAATCTCTACTTCTGGCTGAGACAATGTCATCCAACTTTTACTGTAATCCAATGCTTCCAAACAAATGAACTTTAAAATTCAGTTAAATGGCAACACACAGCTGAAGGGCTCTAGAGGTTTATCTATCACATAGCAAAAATCACACTTTATACAGCATTTATATAAATGACGATAGGATCCTCTGGATGTTTTTGAGCCACCTCAGGCCAGAAAGGTAACTAGGTAATGAAGAAAATCATGTTAAGTTCTACGAAATCTTTAGCAAAAATGTTTAAATCGGACCATGATGGTTAGTACATTCTGAACTCTTCCTGTCTCCTCCATGTGGCGTTACCTTGTGTGTGCAACCCGGTTACAAGTCAGGAGAAAGAACCATCTCGAGACCTTTTCAGAGACTGGTCTCACCTACAGCACTGCAGTTGGATACCTTGCTTGACCTTTTGATCCACAGTGATTTCCACAGGAGAAATCACTGCAGGAAAGGTACCAGTCAAAGCAGTTAACTAGTAGTGTACAATCCACCTTTTATACCTGCTGATAAAGACAACTCAATGAAATGATGAACATACTCCCCATATCCTCTGAGGCAATTTTTCTTTATGGGGTGTTCAAGGAGCCACCACCCCCTTTATCAACTCTTTGGTACTTCCCCTCAAATTACAAAAGCATCCCAGTCTCAGGAGTTGCTGGGTCACAGTGAGGACGTGTTCAAAGTACTGTCTGTTCAGCAACATGGACACCAATGTTGGCCACACAAACGCTGAAGAGGCACGTGGGCATATGCAAAAATTTAATTCAGCACAAAGCAAAGCAAGATCAGGACACAAGTATCCTAAATTAATCCAGTTCTTGTCTTCCCAATGACTTCCCTCACCATTGGAAAGACTTTGGTTTGGATTTTAGTCAAGTCTGGTTTACAGTGCTCAACTTCGGCTGTCCAAAAAAAACCCCAACCCTGCTGGAACGCCTTACTCATTACGCAGCCTTGCAAAAATTATTAGCTACATTACAAGGCATTTCCCTTTGGGGACCAGAAGGGGTGAAGAAAGGGGATGGAGAGTGACAGTTTGTGGTTTTCTAATGCAGCAGGAAAAAAATAAATAAGTAAGAGGAATACAGGATATAATGTGTTTACATTTGTCAAAACAAGTTTCCCGGAGACACAGAGGGTTCATGCTGCTGAGCTGTCACTTCTGCTAGAAACTGCTGCCTCATGCTGTCAGGAGGTCAGTCACTGACCTACTTTCTGATAGAACTGAATTAATTTACTACTTCTGTAGACAAACCCTTTTTTTTTTTTTTTTTTTTTTTTAATACGGAATACTCAACAGACCCATAAAAAGCTGCCTTTTATCCAACTTGGAGCTTCATCTGATGCTGTGCAAGGCTATTACATACCCTGGCACAGGGCCCGCTGTGCTTGGTCTGCTTATTCTTTTGGAAAAATCTGTACAGAATATTTTTAATGAGTTGACGCTGCAAATAACATCTTTCCTTTTTGAACTCCTACATTACACTAATACCAGCGATATAACTCACTACAGACAATAATGGAGGCTAGCACTCGAATATGCTATGCTTTGTCTAGGCTGCTCCTGAAATAGATGCCTACCACAACAGGATTAGCTCCCCAAATAGACAGATGCACGGCACAACATACTTATAGGATTAACACATGAAGTTATTAATAGAAAACAAGATGAGTAGGTGAAACTTATAAACTAAACACCTATTGATCCGATCAGCCCCTGCACAGAGACAGTTAACATCTGTGCTCACCAGGAAATGGTGATACAGTAGGAGCATTTAAACTAAAGCATTACATTCAGAAAGTTAAGTGGCAGAAGTAGTAGCAAAAGAGGTATCACCTACTTTCTCTTTTTGCTTAATGGCTACACACACATAGCTCTAATGTCACCACACAAATGCTTTCATTAAAATAAAACCATGGTTGAGGGTTTCACAGATCTTCCAAATCTTTGGACCACCAAAATATCAGAAATCGGCTCTTGAAATCATGCTTAGCAATGCCATAATTGAAAGCTTCACTGTTTGGGTGGACTCATCTTTCCAGGTCTCTCATGGGTAGCAGCACTGCTGTTCAGAAAGAGAAAAGCAATGTACTACTCTGTGAAAGCAGGGCCATTCTGCATTAAGGCTCTGGACTAACATTTGGCAGATGAGAACCCACCAACTAACACTTGCATCAGAATCCTTCAGCAACTTGGTCTCATACATTCACCTCACCCTCCATCTGCAAAGTGATGATAAGCATCTTCTCCAAGTGCTTGGCTTGCTTAGTACCAAAACATTGTGGGTGAGACTTGCACTTTCCTTTGCATTTCCCCAGGGTCCAATCTAACAATAGTGGAAGTAGTACTAACTACCATAATACAAGACAACCACTGCTATCAGAACAGATTTATGACCACTCGAGTTCCTGGACTTGATGAGACTCATGCTGCCAAAGATAACTATGCCAAACCTAACACTTGCAACTGCAAGTCCGTTTTTGTTAACCTTTTTAGCTTTCACCTGTGCATATTTACAAACCCTGAATGTGAAGTTCAAATAAATCCAATAATTCACTCAAATCCACCAGGATTTGAAAACATTAGGGAAGTGTCAAGATGTCATTGAGCTTGTTCTGCAGAAGAGTGCTTTATAGTTTCAGAAAGAAATAGACAATGGAGCTATTTAACGAGATGGTGGCATATTGAAACATGGATAGATAAGTAATTAATAGCTACCTTCTCTAAGTGAAAACTTTTCTGAGTGAAAAATCAGTTTATATGAAAAACTACAAGTCAATTGCTGCCATTTTTGGGTGGATAAGAATTGTCACACGCTCCATTACCATGAAGGATTTTACTCCTTTAAGCAACTCACAAAGACCTTCACATAAAACAGCATGTGGGAAGCAAGGAACTAACAGAAGGAGACACCAAAGAAATACTGATGTTTGTAACTAAAATTCTAATGAAAAATGTTATCAGGAATCCATGAAAACGGGAGAGAACTACTGCCACGAGAAGTCGAAGCTAAGGCAACAAGTTCATTTTAGTCCCTTAGGAGCAAGAGTAATTGCACAGTTGTATAGGTGCTGTCATTAGGATACAGAATATTGGCCAAATAACCTCTTTATTTTCGTAGCCCAAAACATTTTCCTATTAAAAAGGTTCAACATTCGACTAATTCACGTAATTCAGAACTCTCTTAACCCTGACATGCGGGTTTCTTTACCAAATTTCTATACAGCTTCAAGTGGATCATATGGCACCTTAAAGTAAACAAAACAGGAGAGAGGAGAAATAGTCACGCTCCAAGAAACAGGAAGTATAAACCCATTAATTAAGCATTTAATTCTTTTTATCCCTCATGTCTGTCTTAACAGTTTAAAGTCTCTCTCAAAATCAACTAATTTTGGGATTCACTGCTGTCATGCCAATCGTGGCAGTACTTCAGCTAAAAAGGCCCTGTCAAACATAACGAAGTTTTCCTTCGGCTTGTACCCACACTGGTGCTGTGTACAGCACACACACTGCCTGGTGAGGGAAGGTGGGGGATAGGGCTTTACCTGCCCTAGGTCCCAAGGACTGCAAACCAGTCCGAAGTGGGAAAGGCACAACTGAATAACACTGGTGACTGAGACTACATCCCATAGAAACCATCTCACACCCTCCTATACAACGTACAAATAGCACGCAATTGGCTTTGAAATGTATTAGAGAATTTTCAATTGTCTTCGTGTTTTTTCTTTCCAACTTTCCTACTTTCTTTTGCAACCTGCATATGCCTCAGACTAAGGCATACTATAAACACGGAAAAATTTCCCCGCACTACACTGTTACAGCTCAACCTCTCCCTTGAATCCATGGATACCATTCCCTGTCCTTCACAGAATCATAGAATAGTTTGGGTTGGAAGAGAACTTTAAAGCTCATCTAGTCCAGCCCCCCTGCAGTGAGCAGAGACATCTTCAACTAGATCAGGTTGCTCAGAGCCCCATCCAACCTGACCTTGAATGTTTCCAGGGATGGGGCACCTACCACCTCTCTAGGCAACCTGTTCCAGTGTTTCAGTACCTTCACTGTAAAAAATTTCTTCCTTATATCTAGTCTGAATCTACCCTCTTTCAGTTTAAAACCATTAACCCCTTGTCCTGTTGCAACAGGCCCTGCTAAAAAGTTTGTCCTCATCCTTCTTATAAGCCTCCTTTAAGTATTGAAAGGCACCTTGGCCTTCCTGACCCAACCCCTATACAACCAGGCAGCGTCCCTATACTCTTCCCAGGATACCTGTCCCTGCTTCCACTGCCTGTGCGTTTCCTTCTTGCCCTTTAGTTTGACCAGCAGGTCTTGACTCATCCATGCTGGTCTCTTGCCTTCCTTGCCTGATTTCTTACACCCGGGGATCAAGAGTTCTTGTGCTCTATAGAAAGCGTCCTTAAAGATCTACCAGCCCTGTTCTGCTCCCTTGTCCCTGAGGGCAGTTTCCCAGGCGGTCCTATTGAGTAATTCCTTGAACAGCTGTAAGTTTACTTTCCTAAAATTCAGGGTCCTGACTTAACTCTTCGCCTGACCCTTATCCCTCAGGACTGTGAACTCCACCAGTGTGTGATCACTGCAGCCCACACTGCCTCCAATCTTGACATCACCAATTAGCTCACTTGCACTGGTGACCATCAGGTTCAGTATTGCATCCCCTCTGGTAGGGCTGTCTACTACCTGGCTTAAGAAGTTATCCTCAATGCACTCCAGGAGTCTCTTGGATTGCCTACAGCTCACTGTGCTACTTTTCCAGCAGATGTCGGGGTGGTTGAAGTCCCCCAGCAGGACAAGAGCCTGTGTGCACGATGCCTCCTGTACCTGGAGTAAGAAGGCTTTCTCAACAGGCTCCCCTTGATTGAGCAGCCTGTAGTAGACACCAACCACAAGGTTCCCTTTGTTGCCTCAGTCTCTAATTCTTAGCCACAAGCTTTCAACCTGCTCATGGCTATTCTTCAGAGACAGCTCTTCGCACTCTATCCGTTTCTTGATGTAGAGGGCAATGCCTCTGCTCCTCCTTCCTCACCTGTCCCTTCTGAGCAGCCTGTAGCCATCAATAGCTGCACTCCAGTCATGAGATTCGTCCCACCAAGTTTCACTAATGGCAACTAGGTTGTAGCTTTCTAGCAGCACGGTGGCTTCCAACTTCTCCTGTTTGTTGCCCATGCTGCGGGCATTGGTGTAGAGGCACTTCAGCTGGGCTGTCAGCCCTGTCACCTTCTTAGAGGAGCACCCCTTAATTCCTTTGAGGTATTTCACTGGTGGTTCCCTGTTGGCTCCTATTACCTCAGGAGCCCCTGGCTCATCTCTGTAAGATTTCAAGTGTGCTCCAGGGTAGCCAGCACATCTCAGAGCAAGAGGCTGAGGGCCCTTGCTAGAACCTCGTCCCTCTAACCTTGGCATGTCACCCCACAGGCTGTCACTGGCAAGCCTGGTATTATCCCTCTTCTACATGGATGCTGCGCACAGAGCACGGGGAAGGACAGGGCGGAAGGATTCCCCATTGGGAAGGAGAAAATACATCTCTCTAATTGGTATTTCTGTTTCTAACAGTTTGTTTTCACGCTGGTCCTACAGGAACTGGTGTTGGTAGAGACCAAATAGTAGGCCAGGGCTTATAAGGCTTTGCAATACATAACGATAGTCACTGACACAATGAGCTGTGCATTTGTATCTGCTGACTCAGGTGAAGAAGGCAGCACTGATGTCCTACCTTTAAACAGCATTTACAATGCACATTTGGCTGCCTCACCTGAATTATCCCTGCTTTGTCCACCCCTGGTAAGCTCTGGCCTGGCAGCCGATGCTCCTGAGCAGCTGGTGGCAGCAGCCATCTGAAAGCAGTAAATTGGGCTGCCGGCTCCCTGGGCAGTGGCTGTCACTGTGCATTTCACCCAGCACGTGGCGCAGCTGGGCCCCGACCTACTCGGCCTCTGGGCATCACTGCAACATAAATGACAATAACCCAAATGCCAAAGAAGGGCAAATATTCAGTCCTAGAACAACGGCATGCTTTACAGCGAACTCCTTGTGGCCCAGAGCTTGAAATAGAAATTTATGTGACAAGAAACTTCACAATGTGAAAGTCTGCATCAAAAAAACAGCAAGCTGCACTGTTTGGCATCTGAGTTTCCAACCCTTGTGAAGTCCAAACAGCTCAAATACAGATCTGTAATATCGCTCTCCTAGTAAAAGCTATTTTAAACTAATTTTGGCAGCCGCTAAGAGTCGTAACCAGGATGCCAGCTGCATGGTTTCTTGCCTCCTTCTCCTGGCTCCAACTGGCCAGCAGCAGCAAGGGGACACCCGTCTCTTCTGCTAGGGAAGCTCTGACGCCTTCACTTTCCGTCAGACCAAGCATGCTGGGTTCCTGCAGTGAGGAGAGCCTGCCTTTGCCGCTCCAAGGACAGACAAAGAATATCACCAATAAAAATCAGAATCTTCAAAGTTTTAAAAGTTCCCTTCTCGTAAAACAAGCCTTAGACAGAGAATACACGATAATGAGCTGCAAAGTCCTTTTTTATAGGCATTCACTTGAGATGGCCCACATAACTCATCCACTTTGCCACTTAACATTTCCAAACTTATGGCAGTATAAAAGCTTTTACAACCACGCATGATCATGTCACTTTTCTGCTTTATGTATAAAAAAGCCTAGTGTATTTTTTCGTTTTTCAGCAAAAATGAACATCACCACACGAAGACGTGGACTGTGATATCCATTTAGGAATGCCTGAACATCTAACATTTGCTGCTCCTGGTCACTTCTGTGCTCCTCTTCACCTTTGCCACCAGCCTCCCCTGAAACATCTGAGCATGTTTCAGCTTTCCAAAGACCAGCTGACTCAGAACTGCGGCTGGAGCACAACCTGCCATTTAGCAGAGATTCCTTTCCCTGGGTCCCCAGGCAGCACAAAGCTCCGATCCCGGCTTCCTACCTGGGAATGCATGATGGGAGGACACCTCATGACAACACAGCACAGGCTACAGTGCATTAAACTAAATATAACAAAATATAAATAAAAATAAGGAAAGGTCCGCAATAAGTAAATTCCATTTTTACAATGCACACTGTAGGAACATATATATTTGCAGAAGGGATTAGTGTACTGCATCTGTGTTGGATGGAGGGAGGGGGAGAGGTCAAGCCAGGAAATTTGGGAAGCAAAAGCAGGAATATCTGACATGGACACAGCACCTCAGAAAAAGGGGAGGGAATGTTTTTGCACAACCATCGCAAGGCCTGCAGGGACAGGAATACGCAGGTGTCACGGTTTAAAGCTGGGCCAGTTATTAAACCTGTGGCAGATGCCCTCTGTTATCCCCCCCCCTCCCCCCAAAGGGAAAGGGAAAGGGAAAAGGGAGAGAGGCTTCCGGGTTGGAAAGTTAAAACAGTTTTAATAAACTATAATAATGAAAAAAAAAATATAATAATAATAATAGAAATAATCAAATATATACAAATATATATACAAAACCAAGATTGAGCTCCCCTGAAGTCAGCCACGTCACCACCGGCACTGCAGGGCAGGCTCCGGGAAGGCCCAGGCTGGGCCTAGCAACGGTCGAGAGCTGGATTCAGGAACGCACGGATCGGGATCGGGGGCAGCAGGAAAACAGACGGAGTCCTCCTTGGACACCGGCCATAGCAGAAAAGGGCGCGACCCTCGTGATCCCCCCCCTTTATACCGAGAATGACGTGTGTGGAATGGAATACCCTCGTTGGTCAATTTTGGGTCACCTGCCCTGTCTGCTCCCCACTGCAGCTGCAACCCCCCTTCGGCTCTTCACTTGTAAGCAGTGAGGAATTCATCAGTGACCTTGGTTTCTCTAAGAATAAGTACAGCAAGAGCCTTACTGCACAACATCCCTACCGGTGCCTCAGCGATAACTACAAACTTCGGGCGTTATCAGTCTTGGAGGCAGACACTGTCTGCAAACATGCAGTTACTTAGAGGAGACTTAGCTGAAAGCAAAAATCACTGAAAGGAAAATCGGCCTGGTTTAGGCCAAACCAGGACAGCAGGGGAAGCGATGCGGGTGGGAAGGGACGCCGTTCAAATGGCATTGCTGGCAGAGTGTGAGGTCAGCCAAAGGAGGTCATGTCATTCCTGCAGAAAACCCTGCTGGAATTATCCTACTGGGCAAGAATGATCCTCATGGAAAGAGTGCAACGCACAGGCTCGGTCAACTTCAGCGACCCAGGACTCGGGCTATGGAAAAACAAATCCCAGGAAGCAAGGCTGCTCCTGACAAACGGGACACAGATAGAGTTCAGCTGCTGAAACACATAACTGGAGTGACATAATACTAGAACATATTTTTATGCTTACTAAGACAACAACAAACTGAAGCCTGAAGCTGTATTTTGGGCACGCTAGCTCCAACTATCTTTAGACAGGAAAAGTGTGTGCGTACAGATGTTCCAGCAGACATGGACAGTAGAGAGCTGGAAAAAGCACTCACTCACTTCCAAGCCTTATAAAGAACATCTGTTGTAAATAAGGGTGGGAATAAATACACCAGGCAAAGCTGAATCAAAATAAAATAAAAAAAAAGCGGGCAAGAAGCCAGTCGTTGGTCAGGGACTGGTGAGGTTTAATGGCTGCATACCTCCCCCAGCTTTGCTTCTCCTGATGGATATTTTCAGGTGTTACCCCCTCCTGCTGTCCCCCTCTATGTTCTACTCCTCCTGCCAGCTCTTTCATCCAGCTTTCTAACTATCTCACTTTCACAGATGCTCCTTGGAAGTACGATTGAAACTATAAATTCACGTCTACACATCTGTAACAAAAATAGTTTTTCTAAAAGCTATTCTTCTTCTGTATCGATGGTGACACAAATGATATAGAGAGTTGCTGGCAATTCAGGGGTCTCACTGTGCAGCTTTAAACACCAACCAAGACAAAGAGCAATGCTGTCTCACAAGGAAAACAGCAATAATGGAACTTTAAAAATATATATATATATGAAGCTGTTATTCAGTTATTCTTGGAATCAGTCCTATTTCTGAAGAAATGAAAAATACAAGAAATGGCCTCAAAGGTCTTGTTCCATGGAGCAACTATTATTTTTTAAAGTAAAACATAATTATCACCTCCCTCCAGAAAAATCCTCGAGTCCATCAGCGTGAGGACAGAGCTAATTTACCATGATCACTGCTCAGCTTTCAGTAGTAGAAAGATGCACAACATAAAGCACAATTTAGACCTCCCTTGAAAAAAACCCTATATAAACAGGACATAGAAGATTAGGATGCTTCCATGTTAGGTTATGACTGAGCCCTGCTTTTAGCCAAAAAACCCTAATGTGGTGTGGCAAAGAGTTGACTTAAACCTCAGGCACAGCATGCCCTGCACCTGGGAGACTTTCTGCCGCAGGGATGGACACCCCTGCTGCAGCCCATGGACCTGAGCTTCAGGCACAGCAAGGAGAGGGTCCTTGCATACATCCCGTGCACATCTAGATGTGTTTTTCCTTGCCCCCCGCCCAGATGTAAGGAAATCCTTGGTGCCATGACCAAAGCAAGCAATGTTTGCAAGGGCTCTAGAGGTGACCTGAACATACTAATGGTACAAAAGACCTTGCTAACCTCACAACCTCCAAATCTTTCTTAATCTCAAGCCAACAACAAAGCAGAAACTCCAAAGCTTGTGCTTTGGGCATGATGCAGAAGGAACTGCTCCTGCAAGCAGTGCTTGTAAAAGACAACTGTGATTTGTGGGGAGGCGCATCTCCTCTGGGCTCAGCTTAATTTGCCTTTATGGCAAATAAATTAACCGTGGGGAACCACTGGGTTAATACTGGCATGGAAAATTCCAGGCATGAAGACATGGGAAAAAGAGCACAGCTCTGGGTGATGGAGACAGGCCACCAGCCTGCAGGCATCAGGGTGACGGGGGAACCAGATAAAGGGAAACAAAAATGCACCAACAGGAGCAAAGAGAGATAACAAAGAGACAGATTAAAAAAAAAGAAAAAGCCAAAGTAGGGAAGCTTGGCAGACAGGGACAGCGCTTGTGGAGGAAGCTAGACACGGTATATTTAAAACAAGGGCAGGGAAGCTGAAGCAGAGTTTAGCACTGGCCATGGAAGGGTCTGGTCCACCCTGGTGAGTACCTCTGCCCCCAGGAGAGCCCAGGAGCTTTCCTAAGCTCCTCTATACGGATCCAGCACAACAAAGCTCCGCTTGCGATGGGCGTGCAGTGCTACCGCTACCGCAGCATGACAGCCAGCAGCTTCCCAACATGCTAAGAGGATGCCTGTAATTCTAGTGTTGCAATAGTATTTGCCATGATTTTTCTTAAGATTTTCATATTTAGCAAGGCCACTATTGTTTTTATTGAAATTCACACACAGACAGCTTAGAGAGAGAGGGAAAAACAGCAGCTGAATTGAAAGTTCAGCTTCTTTCAACTAAATTTGTTAGTAGGTTCATCATTTTTTGACAGAATAATATTTCCACGGTGAATTATTTCCACTGGAAAAAAATAGGAGACGAACAAATTGCTGGATATAATTTGTGCCTTAAATAATAAAGCAATTAATGGCATTTTAGAGGGAAAACATTCTTCTCTCTAGAAATAAAATCCCTATTTCATTTCATCTAAATTGCTTCGTCAGCTTCAAATGAGTGCAATATAAATCTCTTTCCCATACTGCTTCTGTTATCTATGATAAAGGGAAGAGACAGAAGGTAACCCTGTGTTCTGTGTTCACTGACACATCATTTTCATGCTACACTACACTGTAATTTATTTCTAATGGGATAAACCTCTTGTAGTCTTCCTGCATTGTTCAGCCACACACACATCCCCAATAGGTACTGAGATAGTGGGAGTGGCAGGTGGAACATCCAGGGACCACGCTCAGCAAAGTTAGGATGTCTGCTGCACATTTCAGCGGTGCTACAGCTGTGAAAATAAACAGCTAGACTGTATAATTAAGGTATGTTTTTATTCCTTCCCACCCACTGCCTCCTGGAAGCAAGGCAGTCAAAGAGTATGACACTTTTCAGTACTTCTTGTAATTGCCAACTAAACTTTTAACGTTGCATCTAATCGGTTTGAGACAATCCAGATAGGAATGCAGAGCCGGAAGAGATTAAAGAACGTGGAAGCCAACTGAAACTGAGAAGTCCTTACAGTTTTAGTCGTAACAGAGATATTGCTTCATATGAAGGAAAATATCTCTAAAGTTCGTTCTGCTGTCCTGATCAAGAGGAATACAAGAAATAAGTAAACCAACGTGGGAAAATCAAGCTGGGGCTCTGAAGGGCTACATGTATTATTTTTGTTTACAAACAACATCTTCATAGGATTTAAAGGAAGAAGATCATGATGATAAAACCCATGGCTTTAGGTTTATAAAAGCCTTCTTCAAATTAAAAAAGGCCAAACTGTGGATGCCAATTATTCTTGATATAATCCTGAACGATGGCTAGGTGCAAACAGAAAGCTACCTATGCTTTTCCTACAAAAATTATTATATTTTTAGAAAACAACCATGTTTATTTGTAAAACACTTTGTCAAAATGTGCAAGACTACCACAAAATACTTAATCTGCTGCCAGTTAATAAACAATATTGAGCACCACAACTTAAGACACACGAACCTCAGTACTAGTACACCTTTCACTTCCACCTCTACTTCAGCTGATCGCTATACCCACATATGGAGTGCACCTTACAAAGTAACCTCAAATATTAGGTAATTATCTGTCTACTACTTATCTAGCTACCCATCGAATGATGGCCCCGTCGCTCCAGTTTACAACAGGATTAATCTCATCTGGTTCAGATGCAAGGTAGAAACTTTCAGCCGAGACAGTCATCTCTCCAGACTTCCCTTCCCATCGATGTAAAGCGACAGTCCCTTCCAGGGCACACGTCACACCACTTCAGGTACCCATCCTTGACGAGGTGAAGGGACCCCTTCACTGCCTAAGGGACTATGAGCTCCGCTGCGACCACCTGCACCCAGACAAAGCCCTGCTCTGGGGGGGCTGGCAGCTGGAGAGCTGGGCCTGGTCTCCTAGGCCAAGGTCACTCTCAGCAGCCTGTCAGCAGCTTTGCTATCTCCAGCTGGACTGGGGTCCTCAGTACACCCCGAGCCCCTGGGTAGGACGATGACAACAGCAGCAAGTCTGCAGAGAAAGGGCAGAAGAAGAAATCTAACGCTGGGCTCGGGCAGCAGGGCTGCAGCTGCTTTATACTGCTTCTTGCTGCAGATTATGAATCCGCCCTGTTAGCGCTGGTTTACCAACAGTTCACGCTTCAAAAATTTGACAAAATACCCCAAAGGCTAACTCCTGCTGAACTCCATCCCTGCTGCCACGACCAATTTATATTATGACTTTGTTCTAGGGACCTATCTGCAACCACTTAGCGAAGGGCCCAAATGACTCGATTCAGCCCAGCCAGGGGGGCAGTGCCGCTCACGGCCGCGTCGGGTCGTGGGGGAAGAGAAGCGGTCTCATGAAGGCTGGTTACCAGTTTAACAGGGTTTCCAGCTGAGATCATGCAAGTGAAGCTCCCTGCAGAAACCACCAAGCAGCTTCACCAGACGCTCCTGTGGCTCCGTGCAGCGTTGGCCGGGGAAGCCCTTGGGCATCCAGAGTTGCCCTCCAGCAAGCCCCTAGCTCTCACAACTGGCCTCTGCTGCATCCTGACCTACCTACGAGGTTTGGTGCCAACCCGTATTCTGATGTCTGCTGATTTAGAAATTTCAAATACAGCAGGTCCTGTGTTCATTTAGGCTCTTCTCATCCAAAACTCCCTCTCAAATGCAATCCAGATGAGCTCCTTGGCATGGATAGCACATGCAGCGGCTGCCCTTGTTGCCTGCAGCCCCATTTAGCAGACTCTTTTCAAAAGGGAGCAGAATCATTTTAGATAGACTGCCTTTCACTGTGGTTGGAAAGGGGCTCCTTGATCAGCTCCCAAGCTCAGACCCTGTTTTCTGAGCACGTCTGGCAAGGGAGGGCAGCATAGCTCACACCACCAACAATGCAGGAAAACACTGCTTGTGATGCTCATCTGTTCTTGCAGGGAAAACGCATGATTTAGCTCTTGTTTGGCAAACAGATGAGTGTACCTTTTATCATCTGGTGGCTCTAGACGTGAAGGATGCTGTCACATGAAGTGCGCGGGTCTGTCCGCACCTACTGACATGGGTCAAACCCTTCTGCAGGGGGGCTTCGCTGCATGGAAGATGGCAGGCAGAAAGCAAACCCTCGAAAGCGATGCTCAGTCACAGGCTTCTCATTACCAGGAGCCGCAGTTATCCTACCAGGCTACTGAGAAAGCCTGCTGGACGAAGAACCAAAAGGCCTAAACCTGGCTAGCTGGGAAGGTCGTGGTAAATGGTAATAAATACCCTTGAGGCATGTGCAAGTAAAACCACAAGATTAAACAGGGGAGGAAGATATTGGGATTCCCACTGGGAACAACTCCGTGGCAGAAAGGTTGGGTTTGGGTGCTTGAACTGTCTCCCCAGGCATGGGGCTAGGATCTTCTTGCCTCAACCTTCTAAAGCCAGGCTGGAGGACAAATAATAGGAGGTTGGCAGGGAGAGTGTGAGCAGTCGATTAAATAAGCCTTTTCTGCCTTAAATTTCTAACTCTGAAAAATCAGCTTCTCATCCAACAGGCTGATGACACTGCCACTAGGAATAAAAATGATGGCTGTTTGTGCCCAAGTGCTGATGTCAAAAGAGGAGCCGCAGAGATGAGGTAGCGCAACTGGCCTAGCAAGAGGAGTGCAAACTGCTTCAACCTGGATACACAAAAAAAGGTGCTGAGCTGCACTGATAAAAGCAGGGAGAATGAACTGAGAAAAGCAGGGGTCTGGTAACTTCTCTATGAAAGCAGAGTTTGCATAGAGGAACCAGAGCTATAAAGAACATAAAACTGAAGTGCTATTTGTACAAATGAAGTAAGGATAAAAAAAGAGCGTGGGATCTTATTTTTGTCCCCATGTTCTACAAAGTGGTCTAAAACTCAACAACCTAAACATTTTTTCACTGTAGCAACCACCGTCATCTAAAACACCAAATGGAAAAAGCACAAAACCATATTAAGTCAAACATGGAAGCACCCATAAATGAGGAAGGTAAGGGCTAGCGTTCACCTCCGAAGATGATCTGTAGCTACAGTTACAACATCTCAGGTCACTTAAATAAAGCTACGAGCAACTTCTTTACTCCCACCACAGTGTGTGAAACGTGTTTTTTCCTATTTCCACAGCAACTTGCTTCACCTACTACCCCTGCGGACAGCTGTGAAAACAGAAAAATTAGTGTATTGTCCACTGTTCCTAATTAAAATCCCATAGTCTTGTGGTCAGAGAGCTCTGGAGTACTGGCAAGGTCGCGTGACTTGCTTGAGGTCAGACAGAAAAAGCACGCTAGACCAGAGACAACAGGTCTTTTGGCTCACATATGCAATGCAGGACTCTGCAGCCGGGGCCAGAGAACAGTCACCAGGAAGCTCTGGTTCCTCTCAGTAACCTAACCTTAAATAGTCTAAATTCACAAAGGAGAAAACACTGTGTAAGTGTCCTCCCCTTCAAGTGAATCAGGAGTAACTTTTTCCCCCAAAGCCTTCTTGCCCGCAGATGTTGCTCTGGAAGCCAACGTGGCTCCACCGTCTGTGCCAATCTTTAGCTGCTCTCTGCAATTTTTCTGTATCGTTGGGTGCCAGTAAGCGTTCACACTCCAAGTAATATCTAGTCTGACCATTTGCGTGTTCCTCCAGCTACTCAACAGCCCATCTGCTTGGACAGGCTTGCTGGCTTCACTCTCAGCACACGACCCAAGTGTTTCTATCGCTTACCCTGGAGAACGTGGGGGACACACTGGTGACAAAGTGACAGATCTTTGCATTTGTGACAAATTCACTCCGTCTGTTACCTAGTGTTTTCCCCAGGTATTTACTCTGGAGGCATGAGGCGCCTGTGCCTTTTGGTGAGTTTCCAACACTCACATCCACATGTTAAAATGGAAATAACATCTGAGTGGAAGACTCCTAGTTTGGACTTTACATTTTTATTTTCAATGACTAATTTTGTTTAAGTTGGTAAACGCAGCTGTTGCCTTGCCAGTTGGTGACATTTCCTTTTGGACTTCCCCGCTGGTTGGTGTGTTTCTGCCAAGACATGTAAATTGACTCATTCCTTGTATTCCTTTGCCTTTTTATATAATGCTTCAGTTGGGATTTGCTGAAGGTCTCCTGAGATTTGTTTTCCTAAGTAATTATTAGCCCTGCTATGTCAGACACTCTTTACTTACATGTGTTCTGAATGTAACACTTCACTATATTACATCTAGCTGTACTTTTTCTCATGGTGACTTGGTCATGTCAACATCAAGTCAACAGCAATTTTAACAAGGTGACAGAACGTATATCTGTTTTACACCAGCATTATCCACAATGAACCAATCACTCAGCTCTCCACTTACCTCAATGGTTCAAGCTTGTCAAGACTTTGCAATTATTATAAATACATACTTGAAAAGAGTAGATTAATCTCCTGAAAAAGGTAATAAAAATATCCTCTTCCACCTCCTCAGAACCACCTCAAACAAGTGCATTAGATTGACAGGTAAACTGCCTTAAACTAGAGAGCAGGAGAGGCTATCCAAAAATCTGGCTATTCCTTTATCTCCTGAATTGAAATGGCTGAGTTGAAACTATAAGAGAAAAAAACAGAATGCCCTGTTTTGGTGGGTTTTTTTTGTTTTGTTTTTCATGACTGTACCACTGAAAGGACAGAACTTCTCTTCAACTGTTGCAATCACATCACCTTTCTAGGATACCTGAACTGGAATGCAATTTCTCCATCAGTCAGATTTTTATTTTTTTCATATTCCCATATTTCATGAAGAACTCAGCCACTCCTCATTCAATCATTTTCCAGCAAGCTGGTCTTTACCTGCAGCTCCTCCAAATTTTGTTTTTAGTGAGTTTTTCACATCCGCCTTTGTGCTGTGAGACAGCATCTCTAATTTGGCATTTTCAGTTCCTTTGGCAAAGTCATAGCGCTTCTCCCATCATTGTCCTTCTTTTCCTGTCACTAAAGAGTTTTCAGTTGTTAACCTCAGACAGGCCCACTGCGTGGTGGCACCTCACCTGTTGAGCTGACACAGACAACAGCGAAGGGGATAGCTTTTTCAGCAACTAGATCAGCTCACTGGGGAAGGCTATCTGCTTTGTTTCTCATGGGGCCTTCTATTCTTGCTCTGAAACCGACTTTCCTGCTGCTTTTGCTGGATGCATTCAAACATCTACTGTTGGCTTTGATATTTCCATCTTTGGGAAGTCCACTATTTGGGCTTGCTTAGCTGAAAACCAGTTATATCTGTAGCAATTTATGCCTTGTTCACTTGGTAGTAAAAACAAAAATACACCTCTCCTACTAATTCTCCTGTGGAGGTTTTTTCTTTTTGGTTCTGTCACAAAAAATAACAATCACCTCTACTGCATGTAGAGACCTGCTGAAAATACGCACTGTGCTTGCCTCCAATACATTCAGACCACAACAATTCCACCAACTGCTCTGGGGACATCTTTACGCTATGCCCACACATCATCAAGAGCCTCGAGAGCAGGAAAAAACCCTGCCAGGCCCTGCATTCTCGCTTTGGAGACAGAAGATGACACTTGGCCATCTATTCCTCCATTCTGTCACCGTCCCTAATCCCGAGAAGGAAGTCTCCCCGTTAGTAAGCAGATGTCAGGCTGAGGAATTTGGTCCAAATCTGCTGACAGTTCTTATCTTGTCATAGTAGTTGTCTGTTGGTAAGACTGTGTAATTGTCATTTCATGTACTGTGTTTGAAATCTAGTTCTGAGCAATCGACCGCTAATTGGTTCCCAGTCTATAAGCTATTTTCCTGCCTTGCAAGTCATAATTAATGCTACTCCCTCCAAGTTATAATCATCCTGCTTCATGAATATATTATAGCTTTGTTTTCATTCTTAGATCACTCTTCATCAATTCCTGGTCACAGACATTTTTCTTATTCAAAGGATTTTACATAACGTATTCATCCATTTCTTTCACCTGCACCTCTTTTGTTGTTGCAGCCTTTCTTCCAGTCTTCCAGAAACTTACTTTCAGTGGTCGTTTTTTTTTTTTCCCAAAACTTTCCCTGAAGAACTTCTCAGAGGCTTGCCTGGCACACGGTTTTCACCAAAGCAGATCATATTATTTCACCCAAGACAGAATCTGTTACTTACCTGGCACAGCTGGTAACAAACAAGTGATTTGCTGGAACAGCTACCTCGCCATCTTCCTCTAATTTGCCTCTTTTCCAAGGACAGATTTTTGCCTGTAGCTGAACCCCCAACACAGAGGCAACCATGTCGTTTGGCGAGTTCAGTTTGGGTCATGAGACTCTACAACCTCACCCTCAGCAAGTTCGGTTGCAACCTTGTTTTGGTCATTGGGTTAGGTGGTACCCATGCATCGCCAAATGCTAAAGGAACACAGCAGTTTTCCTCTAACCTTAGTTCTACTTGATAAGGATGCTGCAAGATGAAAAGATTGCAGAGTACTCACATTTTACAGTAACAACAGCCATTTCAGTACCTGGCTTAAAAAAGAAACCACATCTTACATCTCAGAAGCAGTTGTGTTCTGTCTCCAGAGCTGCTGTGAACTGTTCATATTTTCTTCAGCATGACATTTTGCATGCCTCCCTCCCTTGTCCCCAGCATGTTAATACGTTAGTAGTTATCACCACCCGAATCTTACGCAGGTTCACATTAGGACTCCCTAAATACAGTGAAACACAGAAACTTAACACCTACCAGAGCTGGGAGAAAAAATTCTTAAATTTTTTTTTGGCTACTGAACTAGCTCATATTCTTCTATACTTATGGTGCTATTTGGTTCAGCAGATGGAGAATGAAAAGGAAGGTCCCTTTTGCCAACAATTTATACTACCTCACGTGAGAGATGTTATCTACATTTGGGTTCCACATGACAAAGTCATTCTGGACCTGACAGTGGATAACTGTAAAGGAACAAAAAACTTTGCACTTGGATGGCCAAGTCACATACCTGAAATACTCACATTTATAAGTCAGGTTCATATAAAGAGAGCCAAAATGGGCCAGCAGTATTGAAAAGAACAGTAGCTCAACATTGCAAAAAGCCCTGTCCTTCAGGGAGACAGGCTCCACAGAGGGGGGAAATCTAACCCAGAGGACCAGTAACTGGGACTTGATAACTTACTTACTTTTTCAGAGTAAAACTGAGGGGGTGGGGGGTACCTATCAACCGAACAAGAGATGTAGAAGCTAGACCAAATCCGGATGGTATGAGCTGCTCTGTAAGTTTGCAGGATGGTCAACGGATTAGGTCAGTGCACTATATCTGCACTGGTGGTGTCATTCTTGGCACCTGCCAGGTTAGTGAACGGGCCGGGAGATGGGGTGGGAAGAGAGGAAAAGGAAAAAACAAGAGTTCAGGGTTAAAAGAGAGTCTTCTGGTTAAAAAATGAGACAAAAAGTGCTATTATCCAAGATATTTGGAGATTAGTGTCAGCCTTTTAATCTTGCCAAATCAAGACAGAAGACACAAACATGGAAGACAAAGAAGAGATGTTCAGAAGAACATAAAAACCAGAGATGACTTAACAATATTCACAGATAACCATCTCTCAAGGAGTATAAATATAGACTGAGCAAGTGTAATCAATGTATAGCTTGCCTTAAAAAAGCTAAACCATCCTCATTTTACCTTTTCTTGTTAATGCACAATAACAAACAGAGCGCCATGTAAAGGCTAAAGCAAACAACAAGGGACACCAGTTGTGTTAAAAACCTTCTTGTACAACCCTGAGCAACTTCATTCTGCCTCAGCTTACACACATGTAAAAGCTGTGTATATTGCAATAGGTGTCTGTAAGATGGGTTTAATTAGAATTTGGTGGTTAAAGTACTGTTCAGTGTAAAACTCTAAGAAAAGTTAAGTAATTCTGCCATTTGTGCTTATCTGATACATCATTTCTCCCTAGAAAACACAGCTTTGTTCCAAAGTACAAAGAGCATTATAAAGTGCCCTCTGTTTGTGAAACTGAGACCCTTGAATCCACTTGTTCAAATCCAGACTTTAAAATGCCATAAGCAACGCCCCTAGACTTCCTGAAACGTGGACCATCACACTGCGGAGTTACCCTCTGCTGAGGAAGAGCAATCAGCAAGCAGATACAGAACACAGCTGGTACCTGTCTGCACTAACTCCCCACCAAGTCTCTACAAGAAAACTTCCAACGTACTTTTTTTCTAGTGAAGAGCAGGTATCTGATTAAATACAGGTGTCACAAAAATCTGTAGCTATTAGGTCTCAGATGAAGAAAAGAGGAAGTTGAAGGAAGACTGAAACAACTATTTCAGATTCACAAGAGAACAGCTAGCTTCTGTTGCCCCAAGTAATTACAATACTGCTTCATTTGCTTTGATTATGAATTTTAATTTTGTGATACCTATCTTTCTTTGCTTGGCCTCATAATGGCTAGACAACAAATCTGTGCATGGCTGTGCTGCAGTTTGACTTTTACCTCTTGACAATTAGCCCTGTTTGACGAAGCACGTTTTAATATTATCTGTACTTCCAGGTAAGCCAAGCTGCCACCACAATGCTTGATCAAGATGGGGTATATTGTCAGCTTTTGATTTTATTGCTTGTGAAAAAGCAGTAAGTGCTGACACAGAAAGGCAAGAACTGAAGCACCAGCCCAAACAGAAATAGGCCCCAAGCCCTGTTCCCAAAAGCAAGCACTTGAGATACTTGGGAAGCCCAGAGAGCACACAGGGTCACCTCCTCCCTAGTTTAACTCCTCCACTTTTATAATTCTCTTGCCTTCCATTTTAGCGCCTGCTGAGCAGACAGAAGAAATACTTGGGGGATGAATGCCAAGGGAAGTCTTCCTTGCAAGGAAAAAGATAAAACATTTTTGTTTTAGTCTTCATTAGCAGGTGGGCAACAGCCGTACGTATCGACAAGGGTGAGCACATGGGGGTTTCATGGAAGACAGAGCGCCAGTGTTCATTCCCAAGAGGCTCAGTCTCACTTACATGACGCCCACGTTCACACTGCAATTATAACTGCACCAGCTACAATCTTGCTGGAGCCTCTGCTCACAGGATGCTGGTTAAAGATATCCTAAATCCCAAGCCTATCTCTCATTACCCCAAGTCCTCTGACAGCAGACTCAAATACAGGGTCCTATATGGCAACAGAGAGCTTGACCAACAGCTTTACCATTAACATCATCTGCCAAGGAAGTACTTCGCATTATGTGTTTTAAAATATATATTAGTCTGATACACTAGCCTGATTACTTACTCCTCACCAACTTCATAAAACACCACCACTAAAGATGACCAGCGATACAGGAGCTTTTGATCTTTGCAACTTGCTTACAGGACCCAAATCTAAGAGACAGCATCATTGCATCACGAAATATCACATCAAGGTTTCCAGTAGCTTCAACATTTCCCATTTCATTAAATAAAAAAGGGGGTGGAGAAACGAGGAAACTATGTTTCTGCTCCACTTATTTGACAAATGCAAGAAACAGTGTATAGAAGAGATCATCTGACACAACCTCTTTGAATCTCGCTGAAACACACAAACAAAGTGAGATCAACCCCGGTAACTAGAATTCATTTCCATGGTTTAGACAAACGGTTTAAAAACCTGAAAGTTTCTGGATACCTTGGCTGAATGCTTCCAAATAATGAGTATGTGCATGCAAGTATACTCGTCAGTAAATAGCAGGTTTCAGAATTCGGCCCCTGTCCATCTACACCACTTCAGTCTTTCAACAGATTAACTCCGTATGACAACTTAGCTACAAGTCTCAGCCTGGAAGCACTTCCCTCCCCCCTCCACCGAAATCGTAGTCAGAAATGCTCCAAAGGAGATCAGGGAGATGATTTTGCAAAGCACAAAGCACTGACCTAAATGTGTTTCCGAGTAAGTAGGTGGAGGTTCTAAATTTGACTGGAACGGCAACGTTCGATCCAGCCCTTTGTGTTTTTCAAGATCTGCGTAAGCTTTTAAAGACTCTCATTTCATGTAAAGCAGGTTTCACCATCTCTAGAAATGTTTTCTGCTCTTAGCCTATTTTGCTATGAACATACTGACAAATTGCACATACGCATACTCTGCTGAATCTAGAGAATCGAAAGGTTTTGCGCTTCACCTGCTAGCTCTGAAACAGCACCAGTTGCAGGCAATGCTCTGGCTTGTACCAGCATTTGGTAGCAGTGATCCAGCATACATAAGGGACAACTGCTTCAACAAACAATGTGCTCTGTAAGCTTTTACACCAGGCAAGGAGATCCCAAAATATAGGCCAGACGCATTTCTTATTTTTATCCATGCAACACTGTTAAATCAATGGGATTTGCATGGATTAGCGAAGGACAAAATTAGCCTATTTTAGTAACAGTAAAATGACATTAAGATTATAACCCATCTCACACTCCCAAGACTAATTACTTCCCAACTCAATGTATCAAAAGACTCTTTCTGCCTAACAGAGGCATGTCAGATGAAAATAAAACATGTAGGGTTTTTTTTTCTTTTCTCTCTTTCAGACATGATATATTTTAAAACTGAAAGAATTAATCACTTTATTTTCTTCAAAGAGTGAAAAACGAGCACAGGCTGCTATGCCACTTGGTTAGAAAAAACAGACTTGGAGGACACTGCCAGATCACTGAGCCCCAAGCTATGACATCACAGCTGGCCATGACATAATTCCTTTAGGAAGATGGAGCTCTCTTATACACCAGTGAGGTGGTTGTTCCCTGAGATTCTCATACATGAAAAACAGCACCTGTATGGGAACATTCAGATAAAATGTCACTAAGTTTGAAATGATAACCAGAAAACACGTTGTGGTATTAGTTCTGCTAAACATTATAAAAGCTTGAATTTTAGTTTTTATTGGCCTCTGCAAGGCTGAATTTCCCAGAATGAAGCAACTGGTGTCTCAAAATCATCTGAAAATCATCTTGTTGTCCTCACACTAAAGCTCTACATCCCTCCTCCCCCGCTGAGGTACATATAAAATAGCTAATCTGAGAGCAACTCACACATTGATTTAAAGGGACCCAAATAAAAGTAGGCTGAAGGATACCTAGGACGATGCAGAGAAACACGCTTCGCACGTGTCTGGGACACAACTGCTTTGGTATCACGTAAGAAATCACCAGCCACCAAAGGACCCACGGCAGCTGCCCATCTATACGCTGCTCCTGATGCACGGCCGCCGCAAGTCAACTCAGCCCAGCTTAGCCTACAGCTAAAGCGGGTTGCTCCATTTTTAGCCACTGACAAATGAAGGGGTTATTTGCTTTTAATGCAGTGAAGATTACTAAGGGCAACAAGTTATTAACACAGAGCCCACGCCCCACGCGGACACTCGTTCAATGGCCGCCCCTCCAAATACTCGTCCTCGAGTGCAGCTGCGGCAAAGCCTGGCATGGCTCAGGCTGGGGGGTCACGGTGCGGGTCTGCACGTGGCTTAGTCACCCCAGGGTGGGCAACTCCGACAGCATCCCAAGCAGAACCCCTGGCTGTCGTACATCAAGACTGATGATTTTCACAGCATTTTTCCTCCAGAAGGCAATTTATTCTGGCCGCTTTGTTTCAAGCTGCTCGCATCCATCGCTCCTCGCATCCTCAGTAAATGCAGGGCTGGTTTACAGCCCCTGTCCTAGGGGCTGCATCTCAGCAGGCTTGCACACATGCACTACAGTTTAAGTTCTTTGGGACTGCTCAGAGTGAAATGCATAAAATGCTAATGTATTACCAGACTCCTACAATATTTTTAAATAGCATCTCAGGTATATGAAACTATTTTACAAGCAAGTCAGTGTTCTATGACACCAAAGATTTTTATTTTATCTTTTTAAGTTTAAATATCACAGAAAAGTGGGAGCTGACAGGATGTGCCAGCAGCACAAACAAAATGTATGAATCCAGACTGGAAATGAGATAATCTCTCCACAATGGGGAAACTAAGGCAAAACAACAGAAAACCCCACAATATACAGCAGCTTAAAAGTAATGAACAAGCACATAGAACAAAGATTTCAAAGCACATTTGGGCATGCCCTTCTTCAGGCAACGTGTCAAAACCACTCCTTCTCCTCGACAGATGGTCTGAGTGGGCCCAAAGCCACACCACCCAGCTGTGATCCTGGCAAAACCCACAAGGTAAATAAGGTTGGGCACAAAGCACGACTGGATGGGAGGCATGCGAATGCTGGAGGATGAGATGCTGGCGATCTAGCAAGCAGCACAAACTGCTCAGAAAAAATGCTCCAGCGCAATGCCAAGGGTGCTCTGGAGGTAAATAGCCAGGGCTGTATCCACATCCCATTGAGGTCCTTGTGCATTTAAAAGGTTACAGACTTCAAATTTCCTGGGCAAATCCCAATTCTGTTAGTTTTTCCTCAAGCTACTAGGAAAAAAAAACAACCAACAACCCCCCAATTATCCAGTTAACATTTAGTGAATTTTATTTTCTTCTGTGCTGCTAGCGTGGCATGAAGATGCAAGAAAGTGCTACCATGCTCTTTTGCAAGACAGGATATATTTCATCGGTACGAAACTACCGAGATGCGTGCTTTGTAAGAGCAGCTGATTCCCTCAGAGCTGAAAAACAGCAAGGAAAAGCCAAGTCACATTATTTGGGCATTTTCTTTTGTTTTAGCATTGTGTAGTGGAATGATCTGTGCGAGACCCAATCAATAATCAAAGCCAGCCACAGGCAGATGACAAATCTCTCTGCTTCTGCAGGTTTAAATGTCAAATTACCGATGCCATTTGAATTCTGGTACGCTTTTAACTTCAGATCAAAGCTAACATAGCTGGGAAGACAATGTTTTCACCCTCCACCTTACCCCCCTCCTTGCTGCTCTGAAATCATCTGTCTCCAAGTCAGAAGTCTAAATGGAGGGTAGGGCGAGTTCAAGACAGAGAAGGTTGATGGGAGTCTACTGCCAATTTCGCTCTGCAGTCACAGCTTGCTCCCACAGCTCCATTAGCTGCCTGCAATCAAGGGCGGCCGACTCAGTCCTGCTTGCTGTCCAGGTTTAATAGGTTCACCTAGTTAATGAGCAATGGCTAGATTGCATTGCAAGACTTCACATCATTCACAAAGCAATTAAGTGTATACTTCTTGGTCTCCTCCAGGAGCTGAGAGGAGCACCTCATTCTACTGAGAGGATAAATGCAAGCCGCAATTTTCGCAACTGAATAGCGCGACACAGCAGGAAACCATCAGAATATTCACCTTCTCTAAGTATCAAACCGAATGCATCACTCCTTTTCCACAAGACTCTGGAGGGCTCCCTTACCTGTACACCCCCGGATTATAGATTGCTCTTGCCAGATGAAACCAAGAGCTGTAAGCCACTAAGAAGCATCTCGGCGAGCTGCTGACAGAGCAGGCTAGGGAGCTGTCATGTTAACGAAACAAAAGATACTTCATTTGAAAGACACTGCAAAAGCAGGGGTACTTTTTACATCTATACTTTTTACACGTTCCCAGCGGAGGCCTGCAACGCATCTTGCAAGCAACGAAACTCTTATGCCCAGGATTTACAAAGCTCAGAAGCTAAGTAACTTGAGCCCTCAGGCATCCCTCACAAAACCAGGACCATGTCCTCAGAGAATGAGGCTACTTCCAAGGGCAGAGCTGGGGGAAAAGCAAGCATTTTCTTTTTCACTCACACACACCCATTCACCCCCCATGCTCTTGCACAACTTTACTGCTGTTAACTTGTGTACCATTACTGCTCCAAGGCCCCTTCCAAATGCTTGTGTCCTTTCAAGCTCTTGCTTCCCAGGCAAAGATCCTACTGTTACAGGGTGATAACTTCTCCGGCAGTGCAAAGGATCCTCAGCCTCAAGTGGCTGATTCACAGTTGGACCAAAGCTGGATTCTCAACATGCTCTGAAAGGACAACTCCTTACACGTGCGGCCTGCCTTTTCCAGCTGAACTCAAAAGAGAAAGGAGTCCTGCTGGCAAAGACTTGGGTTTTCTCTGCATGAAGGGACTGAAAAGACATAGTGTTTCTATCTTACACCAAATGTTAATAATCATGATCACAGAGCTAGTGAGTAGATGGCAGTCACATCTGGAAAAGAAGGAAAGAGAGATGCTGGTCATACGTTCTTCTCTCCTCATCCCATGTACAGTACTAAGATATGAGACTTACAAAAGCCTGGATACTTACTGGTTTATAATATCATTACTAAAAGGAAAAGAACAACAAAAAAAAATCCCCAAACACTCAAGATCCCTTCACAATCTATTTCTGTAAAACCAGGAATCAAATAAATCTATCTGGGACAAAGGGATCTTTTGAATTTTTAAGAATCAGATTACCCAATCACTAAACCCATATCAATTCAGTTTCTCTGAGTGAAGACATACAGAAGTATCCACTATCTAAACTAGAGACGAGTGTAAAGAAAAAAAAAATACCCTTTCCTTCATTTACCAGATCGCTAAACTTTAAAAAAAGACTCACAATAACACAGACTGGTCACTTTACTTTAAATGCAAAACCTTGGTATGGAAAGGAAGCACAGCTGAAGGGTTATATAAGTTTTTTCTTCTATTATTCTCCATTTCCTTCGCACATGCCAGTCAAAACTATAAAATACTTGTGGGAGAAATGCAGAAGGCACGGTTTCACATTCCAGAAGATCTATTTCCATGTGCTGCATACAAGCCAGGCGACCACCCAGGAAAGTCAGGCAAACACAATTTGGCCCACCAGTGCTGCAATCGCACGCTAGCAGCCCTTCTCGATCAATGCTTTGCCCTGTATTTGCTATGAGAGGTAATCACCAAGCCTTACGACCGGCTGAGCCTGCAGCAGGATCACCTCTATGCCTCCTCTGAAACAATACTAACGAGCAGCCCTGCATTTTCTCCTCTTGAGAAGCTGCGCCAAATTCAGATGCAGTGCTAGAATAGTTTGAATACACCATCCACAAGAAAAACATGGAAAGAAAAAGTAGATAATCTCAATATAGAAGCTTGTAATATTAACAGCTCTTTACTTCTCAAATCCTTCCATCCCCTGTCCCTTTGCCCTCCATCACAATACTTTCGCCCTAGTTTTACTTAAGAAAGGAGAACAAAGGTGGGTCATCTGTAGTCCTGGGAAAGGGTATGACCAGCTATTTCCTCTCCTTAGAGCCCACGATTATGTTATTTTCGTTTCATACATTGATCATAGAAAGATTTGGTAACTGTTTCAGAGTCACTAAAAAGGAATCAGTCCCTCGGAGGCCAAGCTGGTTGAGAAACTTTGCTGGCTGGAGCAACAGAAGTAGGCATGACTTGCCTTTAACAAAGCAGAAGGCATTTGTTTTTAGTTAACTCGGTAAAGGGTAGTAAAACTCAGCCAAGTATTTATTTATTGGACTGGAGTGACTGCAGCAAGAGGAGTGTGAGATGTCTGTAAGGTTTCTGTAATCCCAACCTTGCAAGGGAGGTAAGTGAATTTCGGTTTCTCTGTTGGAATAAGCACAGAAAGCCTGTGGTATGTGAAGTAGAAATGTTGATTTATAAAAGGGATGTTCTGATGGGGGGCAGTGTGGGAGGAAAACTGAAAAAAAGTCTTTAGAGCTTTCCCAAGATGATACCTTTTCTGCATCTGTTGGCCATTACTTTCTTCCAGTTCAAGATGGTCGAGAGCACGAGAAGGTAACAAACCACTAGTGAGATTTTTGCTTTGCAGGAATGATGCTTTCATTTCAGCAGTGAGGAATGCTGACTGTGCCCCGGGTGTCGCTGAAACATACCCCTCTGATCTCTCCAGTGGGAACACCAATTAAATTTAACAAAAATAACAAGTATTAACGGAGGCTTACCTAGTCTCAACCCAAACTGACACTCAGCACTGTTACTACTGGATGATACTTCAGTATACGTTAATATGTGGCCTCACCAACTGTGACCAAAAGGCTTATTTAGCTCTCAGTCATGTCCCCCTGCTCAGTTTGAGGGTAACATGAGAGGGGTGGGCAATGAGAGACCCCAACTCTGGATTCATATCAACTCTGGCAAACATGACTGACTTTCAGACCATGGCAGGGCAAAACCATGGGGAGGTCTTCCACCAGGGATGGTACCACCTGGGGATGCTGCAGAGGCTTGTTGGAAGTGTGGCAGGGAGCAAGAAACAAAAATGAAGAGGAAAAACCGGATCACCTTGCAGTGCTTAGCTGGAGCTGTCAGGCAACAGTTAATGCTGAGGAATCTTGCAATTCTGTTTATATTCTTTTACCACAAGCAGGTGTTGGGAAGCCCAGAATGGGAGGGGCATGCAGATAAAAAAAGAAAGAGGAACCACTTTTTTTTTTGACATGCGTGATCTATTCAGATGAATCTTTTTTACCAACAGCCTCTTTTCCTGGAATCAGCACGGACGCTCAAGTGTCACTCCTGGGCCCTCTGATAAATGGGCGGCGTACCTCAAACATTTAGGTTATGATACCTGTTTCTGGTGGAAGATGACATGGTTTTGATGGGAGTTCTGGGGGAATTAAGTAATTTTTAACAGAGACATTATTAAAACCTCCAGGCTTTATCAAATTTAGATTTGTTTTGCTGTTTTTGTTCTTTTCATACTATTATAGCCACGTGCTGTCATGTTTACCATCTGAAAAGTGAGGAATAAAGGATGGATCTCTATTGACATCCATCTCATTTCTTCCCTCGGTCACCTTGCATACAACCGTGCATACAATTTTTACACCAACGGATTTTGTACATAGAAATGCTTTGACCTGCAGATTTCCCCCACTCGTTGCTGCTCCTTGTCCAGCGCTGCAGCCATCTCGCGCTCTCCTTTCTTCTGCAGCTCTTTGTTGCTGAATGTCAGGGTCATCAGTGCCACCAGCTGACATGATTAGCGTAGCTGACATTACACCACCACTCTAAAGGAAGCAGGCAGAGGGCAAGGGGGGGAAAAAAAAAACAAACCACCCAAAAGAAAACCTGCAGCCATTTTAGGTAGAAGGAATCAGGCTCAAATAGACATTAGCAACCTCACTTTTTCCAATTAAAGAGAAGGTCCTTGCACCACAACGGACTTAGATGGCATTTCAATGTGCTCCCATGCTCGTAAAATCAGTACACTTCTGCCTGCCACAACACATCTCCCAGAGGTGTGCTCCAGTTCTCAGAGATCAAAGGCAAAGATTAGGGAGAGGGAAAACCAAAACTGTTAAAAAAAAACCAAAAACCAACAAACAAATCAGCAGCATCACACAGGAGATAAAACCTGACCTGTGATTCAGCATATTCAGATGCTCAGAAGTACAACAGCCTGTGCACTACTGAAAGACAGCAGCAGTCCATTACTCGTATTGATTTGCAGCACTTTGTCAGCACTAATGATGTTACCTCATTAAAAGAGATAAATGCCCTACTGTTCTACCAAAAGCATCTGCTCCTTCCTCCTTCTCGCCTGTTCTCCAGCAGGGACCTCGGCAGCAGCACAGAGAAATCAAATCAAAATCCAATGCTAAACTCACTTAAAGCTGCTTGCTAAGGTTGCTTTTTTCGTTATTTATTTATTTATTTATAAACGTGGCTATTCTGTGTTTCCTATCAGGTACCTCTTCCCTTGACACCAAACAGGCACATCAAAGGAAAACAAAGCCCTGTGAACCACCATGGCCCTCCTGCCAGCAAAGAACTTCTCAGAAAACAAACTAATGTCTGTCTCGGATAACTCATTGACTGTTAGGTAAAACAATACGGGCTGCAACTTTGATCACAACAGGTGAAGCGATAGGTTAAGGCGGTGATAATGACTTCTGTCTATCAACGCCCAGCGACGTGTTGCCACACACAACGTGCCGGTTTTGTTCCGACAGATTCCTCGTTAGATGCAAAGGTAGCAGTTTACCGTAATGAATGTTTTATGCATAATCCCTTTGTGTATAGGGTCTCCAAAATACACATTATTAAAGTCTATTAAACTCTCTGTTTAGCAGAATTACCAATGTGCCTTTGGGGAAATTATTACAATGAAGCTGTACCGGTATTTAAATTCCAGTTGTTTAACAATCTTTTCCTAATCACCAATCCAGGTATCTACACTAAAGTGCAGTCAGACTTCTTCCAGAGCAGCACAAAACTGTCTATGAGCTGCTTATGGAAATTAATTTAAAAAATAACTACTTCAACATGGCATGTTTCTCATAATTAGCATCAGACAGCTATTGCTTTACAATAATAGGAACTCCTTCCCGATCCTCTTCACCAAGCAGAGCACTCCATAGTTAAACTTGGTTACAGAAAAAATTAACTATTTGCAGCCATACAATTTATATCAACGTATCAGTATCTGCAAGATACCAGCCTATTTAAGGAAAATTTGGCCAACAAGGTCCCATTCTTTACAAATGACTTTTCTATGAGAAAGGACCTGTCCTTGCATGAGATTGCACGGTTTCACGGACAGAGTGGCCCAAAAGCTGCTCAGGCTCGATGTATGCCCAGGTCCCTCCTCTGTTCCAGCTACTAAGCTCTCTGAACTGTATGTAAAGCAACAACAGAGCAGCTACTAACTGTTGGTTGTGCCCCTCAGACCATTTCCCCTTGCAATACTGCACACTACAGCTATAGCTAGCTACTCTCTAAATGTGCCAGTTTTCATGGCAATAAGTCTTAAACTTAATTCCCAAGCTGTAAACACGTGCCCATGCCTCCTGTGATATGAGCAGGTATTTTAGCAATGGGAAGAGTCTCATGTTTCTCAGGGGAGAGGAAGCAAACTTAGCAATCATACTAGAAATCACAGGATTCAGCTTCCTGGGGTGGGGTGGAGGAGACCTAGATTCCAACCTTTCTGATTTCATCCACGACCTTCAATAAATCACCATGCTCCTGCCTCCACGTCTCATCAGTACGAGGGTGATATTTCATCCTCTTTTAGATGCCCAGACGTGCTCAGGTTCTGTCTATGGGGCAGTCAGGCTCTCCAGCAAAGACGACCGAGCAAGTACCTAAACAGACATCTTGTCCTTGCCACTTACATCACACTGACAGTTTTACAACTTCAACGCCAGCTCAATTCTCAGTTAACTTCAATGATAAAAACAACATCAATGTATTGAAAAAATGCTGAGAAAAATTTTACAAAACCAGTGGGCACAGAAATGGAACATAAGTAATGAAGACGAGTTGCTCAATAGGGCTTCACATCAAATGAATACACAGAACTTAGGCCATCATACAACTACACGTTTTGATATGCCAAAATTTAAAGTTTATGTCCAAGTACAGATAAAAGGAGGACTAAAGTCATCATTGGAACCTGATACATAAAGTAAAGGTTCCTCTGACAAGTATGAATCAAATACTGTCCGCACTTTTGGCTCTAAGGCAAATTCAATACCCTCTGGCAGGCCTACACAATGAAGCTGTTTCCATCATGACCAAAAGTTCTTCAGAGAACGATTCCTGGAAAAATAGCACAGCAAATGGGTGGACCTATTTTAGCCATACACTAAATCCCTATAAATCAACGGCCAAAAGTGCTTCCTTTCTCCAGTTACAAACCCTGAGCCAAATCACCTTCTCCATTTTACAAATGCAACCTCATTGACTTTGCTCAAGTTACGCATGCACCAGAGCAGATCTCATCCTTGTGTGCAATAGGAGGCCAAATCTCCCATAAATAAGAAAAGAAACAATCTCTTCATCTTAACTGAAGTGGGATAAGGAACACCCCTTTCACCTTTAAAAAGGAGACATACTTCTAAGAGACAGAAGGGAAAATACCACTAATTTCACTTCTTCAGTTTGCCTCTCCATTAGGAAAGACTATAGTATGCTTAGAAACAACATGTTTTTCAGGTTTTTAAGGTTACCTTATCTGACTGCAGATCAGAAGTCCAAGAATATCAGACGTTGGCTTAGAAAAATCTCCAGCATCTACTTCACTATCCATTAAAGCAGTACCTCTTCCATCCAGTTTGATGGGGTGGTAGATCACGGGTGCAGCTCTACTGCAGCCTGAAGCCATCAGTCCCTTTTTCCTGTCACTTGCTCCTTTGCCTCCACTCTAGTTTCACAAGCACAAGGTGAGATGGTTCTGGAGTTACCCAAAATCCAGCCATGTCTTTAGTTTAAGTTAGCTGTTGGCTGGATTCACCCCATCAAGCAGCTCGCAGCTCATGGTACGGCACCATAAGCACCAAAACAGGTGCAAGTGGGAAGCGGGGGGAAGTCTTGGCAAAGGATCCAGTTGGAATAGGAAGAGGATGAACAGCCATAACTGGGACTGGCTTAGGCTGTCAAGAAATCTTTAGTACCTGACGCCTACCAGAAGACATCATAGAAACACAAAACAGTGCACACGTGGCACTGAACGCCAACATTGCAATACATGTGTCTAACGTTTCCATGTCCCTGTGTTTATCACACCAGATGACAGATCTCACAAAAGCATCTGGCAATATGATGTCACTTTTTTCCCAGGGTACTGGGCGTAGATGTGGTGCGGCCTTCATTTGTTATTGCGGCATGTGGACAAGCAGCTACCTCAGCCAAGTTGTCACTTTGTCTCTCCTGCCACCTACTGTACTGAAAATCAAAATATGTGTCGCCAACTCACGTGCGTCTCCACTTCTGTTTGAAAATACCAACCTTTAGTTCTTCTAGAAGTACCGCTGCGTGTATACGGGAACTCCCTGCTGTCACAACTCCTCCAGTGATGCTGTCCAATGTTTCCCGATGAAGGCTAAATGCAGCACTTTGAGCTCTAATTAACTCACTGATGCTTCAGGGTTAAAGTTAGCATTAGATACTAAAAATTCTCGGAGTTTAGGGCATGAACTCCTCTCCCCCTTTGCCTCATGGAGAATTAATCACAGAAGATTTATTTTAAACGATGTACAGGCCATGATGCCCCATAAACCTCTATACCTTTATTTGCTGTTATTTCCGTTGACAACACTCACAAGGGGCAAAACCCAGCAGAAAAATAACTTCCCATTGGGCGTGTGACTGTCAGCCCGTGGGCAGGGGTGAAACTCTTACTGCACTTGAGCTGTGTAACCAAATGGGCGTCACCCAAGAACAGACCTGCCAGATGCAAGAGTCTGCTTCAGACCATGGTTTACCCTTGTCCTTTTAACCTCTTGCTCTCAAAAAGCACGGCTGAGCGAGTCTGGCTGTGCCATGCATGCCCTCGGCAACGCAGTGCTACCCACATGAGACGTCCTTCCCGGGAGCAGCACGCGGTCCCACCGCCTCCAACATCACCGGCTGCAGAAGGGGCTTCACTGATGCTCGTGCCCAAGTGGCACGTTCAAGGAGAAGACAATTATTTTGTCATAACCATCTGGGTCCTGCCATCCATCCAGACACTGTTAATCACAATGAATGGCATCAAGAAGGGCAGCAACAAGTTCGAGTTGGTCCAGCACAGTCCAAGCCCACCGCAGGGGCTTCAAACCCATTCATGGTACTACATGGAAGCCAATAAGCAATCAACCCATAAACGAGCAGACAGATATCCCATGTTAATTATTTATGCTATCCTCCTAGAAGGCATGACAACTTTATTTTTTAGTATTTTATTATTAATTTCGAGAAAGTATTCAAATAGAAAAGAACAAGCTGAAGCTGCTACAAGAAATCTCATTATTTCCTAGTAAGAAGCTGGTACCTTACAGGTCCTGGTTTATTTTCCCATATACGGCATTCCCTTTTACCTAATCAACAGCTTGGGGCTCTATGACAGCAGATATCTTTGATAAAAGGAGTATTCTGATGAACGAGAAAGAGATTCAACATTTGCATGATCAGGTAAGCTATCACATGTATTTATTTATGCTGTGACCATAATAATCAAGAGGTATTAAATGTGGAACTGAGCATCAGTTAAATGCATTTTAAATGTGATTTTTTACTGGTTGCAGTAAGGAAATCGTGGACTAGCAGGACTCTTCAGGGTCTTTACAGGCTGCAATTAGAAAACTGGATACAGAAGATAAATTGTTCTACTCCTGCAAAAGCAAGTCATACTTTTGCAAGTAATAGTGGGCCTTTCATCTTAGCACTTAGAATTTGATCAACTGAGAAAAACACATTAATATAATTCACTCACAGATAAACATCTCTGAAAAATGAAGACCTCTCTTTTCCTTAAACAAATCTGACACGGCTATAACTAAAAATATTGTGTAACACACACAGTTCAGTATGGGCACAGGAAAACAACTGGCATGAGTAACCGAAGTGTCTAATCCCAGCTATTTAGCCACCAAAACGCCTCAAGAGCTGCGATACATTCACTTAAAGCCAAATTTCAGACATATTCAGGCCCACAAGTATCTATTAAATGGGAATGAATTTATCAGGGAGCAACAGTGTGTTCCCATTAATTGCACAAAGGCTGTAATCAGGTAAAAAAAGATCTTTTTACAGTGTGTGATCATAAGCGGCTTTTGGTGACATCAATTTAATTTATAACAGAACCAAGGCAAAAAACTAAAGGGTCACATTACCAGTTAGTAACACTACAGGAACTAGCAGCTAAAAGCTATTGAACTGAACAGAGCCTTAAAACAACTTGGTATTTTTAACACAAAACTTGAAAAACTTGCTACTGCAAGGGCAGTGTTAGAGGGTGCTCGCACATCCTCACCACAAACTCTCACACAACTCTCAAGGATCCCTAAGGATGCTCCAAGGGAATTAAAGAAGCCAATTTTATACACGCTGTGCTGTCTGGATTGATGTCTCAGTAAACCAACAGGCAAAGTTTAATCTCTGAAAGGCCTTCTACCTATGCTGCACT
Organism: Nyctibius grandis; assembly: GCF_013368605.1. Classification (NCBI taxonomy): domain Eukaryota; kingdom Metazoa; phylum Chordata; class Aves; order Nyctibiiformes; family Nyctibiidae; genus Nyctibius; species Nyctibius grandis. Next base: position 89,339,585 of record NC_090658.1, on the reverse strand, counting down.
TGACCGAATGGAAGGGAAAGAGATTTAAGCTTGTTTAGTCTACAGCCAATGGAGACTTCCTAGCAGAAATGGAAGTCGGCCGATGAGCAGGTGATAAGCTGCTCCCAGAGTTTCCCTTGCTTTGAGAGGAGCAGAGTGGCTGGGAGATTTTCAGAGCAGATTCTCCAAACAAGCTGTTAAGAGAAGCCGCTATCCAGAAGGCTCAACAGGAGGAATAAGGAAGCACAGAAATCACAGTTAATGGGATTTGGCCACAACCAGAAAACAGCTAGGTTTCCCAATACATTATACAGCCCTGCACTTCACTGCTGCACCAGTTCATTGCTGGATGAGGAAAATTTTCATAGATTTAATGCCTTAAAAAGCTCCATGGAAATTTAGATTAATCTGTTTAGAACAAATCTCACCTCTCCCCTGGGCTGCCCTGTAGATGCATACACAAAGAAGAGGAAATTGCTACCACTACACCATAACTCCTATGATTTTCTGTAAGGGGGAAGCTGTCAGGCTAGAGATTTATTTATTTTGAGGTTGCAATACAGGGAGATTACCACCCCGCTCATCTTAGATATCACCTCTCAAAACTACAAAGTTTGCCCAACTTTTCTGCAGGAGGGAATTGCTATTCATTCCTGTCAAGTGGGATAGTTTGAGCCCAAAAGTAGAGGGCTATCTCGCTCCCAGAGCATCCCTCCTTGTCACAACTTCAGATTGAGAAAGGTTATACAATTATGGCACAGAACAAGGTCTTTGGAAGGAAACATGCTGCTCTGAAGCCTGGAGGAAAGCAAGCAAACCCCCGGTTATGAGTTGCATCCCTTTGGAAATGGCAACCTCAGCATGACGTTGGGCAACCTCAGCATGACGTTGAGCAACCTCAGCAAGAGGTCCTCAGTGCCTCCCTCCCCAAGGCAGCAGAGCCTCCTGCTCATATTCTGACCTCAGTGGAGAGCAAGCTGGTAGCTTAAGGCAGCAATGAAAGAAAAATTACCATAGACGATGCTCTCTACCTGTGCAAACTGAAGCCAAGCGCAGGACGTGACACAACACGTACGAACACCAAACTCATCCCTCCTCAGATCCCAAAGGATACAGCGCCACGGTACGTGCGAGGAGGGGAGATGCTGGCAGCAGAGAAATTTCTGGTCTAGTCATGAGACAGAGGAAGAGGCAGTAGGAGCATAAGAATGGAAACGATAGGAGAAGCAAGATAAAAGAATTATGGGGCTGATAGTATCTTACAGACAACATTATTTTAGAAGAAGGGGAAGAAGTTAAGCAGGCGTGAAAGAGGAGGAAGGAAGAGTAAGGCTGATTTTCCTGATAGTTAGGTCATGAATAGTTCCCAAAACCTGTCTAGCTGGACTGGATGTCTGATGTAAAGATGCAAAAAGCAAGGCATGCAGCATCTTTGGAGCAGAAAAAGGAGATATTGGGGAGTGGAGCACTCTACGGGGGAAATTAAAAAAACTACAAGTTTTCTAAGTGCCATAAATAGAGATGAAGCTATCGAGGCTTCAACCAGTAATGAACATGAATAGTTAACAGCGGAATTATGCAGAATTGTCCACTAAACCAAAAATCTTAAAAACTTTGGCTCCTCACAACCGTCTTTTCTTTTGGAAATCCCACAGTCACTGCTGGGAGATTAGCTTTATAAAGTGAGAATTTAACTGGAATTGCAGCTCTGGGTAAGCATGGGAAATGTGGCTCACAGCAACAGAAAATGCAGGATAATTAGGTATTTTGGGGAAGAGGGGACAGAAAGTTACAGTAACTATGCAAACAGAATAAATAACAACGCTGCCCTTTTCTAGGACCGTTCCGAGGACCTCAGAGCAATCTACAGCCATTCCTCGTTAAAAACTGCCACGCTACGGCCATAGCTTATTGCACAATCTAGGTCCCAAACCTGGCTGTACTTCTCATCCTTATACTTTTATCCCTCTGCTGATCCTCACCCCGGACATCAGCCGTAAGCTGAGGGGCAGGGACCCCGTTGTGGGTTTATGCAGTGTGGGACCCCAGCTGGGACTCAGGGTGCTGCCAAGAGCTCCTTCAACATAATTAATGAGGCGGCCGGATCAAGAGGCAGAGAAGACAAAAGGTTTCCACCAAGTGAGAAAACTATTAAGCGTGAGAAGTGAAGGCTCTCCCCATGCCAAACATGTTCAGCGGCACAGCCCAGCAGGGCAAGTGGGCTGGGAAAGCGAGCCGTCTTTCAGACTAAAGTGTAAAAAAGAAGCAGGAGGAGAAAAAAGGGATGACAAGGTCAAGCAGAGGGAGGCAGGCTCCAAACAAACCCTCCCCAGAGGAAAGCACCTCAGCGGACACCGCTGAGGAGTCTGCAGAAGATGCTGCTCAGCAGGGGAAAGGGTCAAGTTAAAACACAAACCCACGTTTACACGCTCCCGCCAATTCCTTAACTGCAGCTGAGAATTTAATGAAATGCTTTGCATTGGACTGGCTTGATTGCACACGTCTTCCACCAATTTCCAGTTCCAGTTTCTGCTCCTACTCTGATTTTTAATCATCATCGGGACAAAACACTAATATTCAGATATTGCCTTGCTAAGAAATCTGGAGTAACTGGAAGTTATGTTAACAATATTTAAATACAGTCCATGCCTATTTAAAGGTCTGAATCCATCTCGTTAGAACACTGCATAAATTAACCCAACCTAATTCTCCAGGATGCATCAAGATCTAAAATGACCTAAGTTTGATGTTCTCTCTTACCACCCACTTAAAAAAAACAAAACCAACACGCTGGGGTTAGCTCAGGTTGCAAACAGTAGCAAAATCAACATTCAACTGAATAAATGCAATTTACTCCCTGATTTAATGAAGATCATGCCATAACCAGTTCAAAACCAAAACACGAAGAGGCTCTCCCCCACCCCTCCATGCACACCCCCCATTTTCCCTGTTAACGACACCCCAGCGCAGCCTGCCCGCTCGGGATCCTGCACTGCTCCCCCCATCCCTCCCCACCGCCCAAAACCATCCCTGGACGGAGCGAAGCATGCGTTGCTGCCACCGGGCTCCCCGTCCCCGCTGCCCCGCTTGCTCTGGCAGCCAGACAAAGCAAACTCCAGTCGCATCACGGAGCAAACTCATTTTCCAGCAACCTCCCAACCCGGAGTTTACCGCTACTGTAATCTGGTGCTGTCAACAACGCTGCCTTTGTTGCGCGCTCGTGCATGCAGCTGGTTGGTTGTTTTGTTTTGTTTTGTTTTGTTTTTTATTATTATTATTATTTATTTTAAGGAGAATTTTTGTTTTAAATGAGTAATCTGTTTTCGAGTGACTTCTCCTCCGCGCTGGCTCCACCCTGCACTGTAAACGAGACATTACCTTATACAAGAATGAATCTGCTGCATTCCTCTGTCTAGCTGCCTCGCAGCACATTTCCTACGCTCGCAGCAGCCCCGGCAGCGCACGCTCTCCCACCCCTTCCCCCCCCAACCTTTTTTTATTTTTTCTTTCCTCCCCCCCCCCCTTTTTTTTTTTTTCCTTTTCACTGCCTCCCTGTGTTTTTGTGTAAATGATCTCACATGACTCAACAAATCCATCTGCCTGGAGCAGGCCAAGTTTGGAGCCTTCCCAGGAGGGAGGAGAAGAATTGCTTTGTGGAAAGGACCTGGAGCTTTGCCCTTTCTCTGGCTCAAATTACCCGCCTGTCAGGCCTGACGGATTTGGCTAAAAATAAAAGGAAGCGGGCCGTGAAAAGGAGATGAATGAGCTCAGCAGTTCCTTAGATAACATGGGCTGGTGTCGCCCAAAGCTCCCAGAGCAGGAACTTCGCATGGTGGGGATGTGAGTGCAGTGCTGCAGCCCAGGTGAACTTGGCTGCTCAGGGACCCAAAAAAAAAGGCACAAAAAGGGCAAAACCAACCATATGCTGTCGGAAATAGACGGATTAAAGACACGCAGAAGGGGAAAACTGCCGGCTGTAGGTTTTGAGCTTGTAAAAGGGGAGATTTCCAGTGTTTCCAGTGGGGAAAGGAGGCGTGGGGGGTGTGGGGGGGGGATGCACGTGATGTCAGCCTCCCACCCTGCCCGGGGAGCCTCAGCATCCTCCCTGCAAATGCCTGCCCAGCGCCCGCAGCGGGTATTAAGCACTTAGTTTGGCCATGTAATGACACACTGCAACAATCTGTAATGCAAGGCAGTCAGCAAAGCCCTGGCTCGCAAAGCTCCTTCTCCTAACCATTAACCATATGTTTGGCTCTGCCACTGCCGGAGCGAGCGGGTGTTCCAGCGCACCATCTGGTTTCTATCCGCATAAGCAACTGCAAAGCACAGAGTATTTCCCTCTAGAGCCGCATCTTCCTCCCCTCCCGGCCCCCCACTCCTCCGTTCCCCGTCTTCCTCCTTCGCTCCCTTTCAAGTGGCAGCCTCGCCTCCCCTCCTTGATGCTCGAAACGCTGGGGACCGCGGTCGCCCCGCCGAGGATGTGGCAGAAGAGCAGTGATGCTGAGGCATGCCTCCCCTTGTGAGCTCACATCCCTGCACACACACAGGGATCACATCACTCAGTGCTGATGCTTGGGGTACCATGTTACAAAACAGGTGTGTTCTTGACCAGTCCAGGAGCCGCTGCAGTGCCCATCGCATCTCACTCACACACATGCGCACAGGGAGCATTCAGTTTGGATTACACCAACTCCAGCCTGACACTGCAGAAGGACTTCAAGAATGAACCTAATGACAGGAGAACAATCAGCAGTGTTAACTCTTGCCCCCAAACAGCGCCTTCTAAGGTGTTGGTTCCCCCATCCCACCAAATTAAGAAGATTCTGGGGAAAAAAAAAAGGAAAAAAAAAAGAGAAAAAGAAAAAAAGAAAGAGGAATGGAATGAGAGAGAGCTGAAGGAAGGAAAATATTTACTTTTCCTGCGATAACTAAACAAGCTCTTCCTGAAACTATAAAAAAAGCTTTCAAGTGTCATATTTTAGAAGACCTTGTACCATATGTTTGCTTTATGATTTTATGAATTCTAACTACTACTTGTGTTTTTAAAGCATTTCCATCCTTCTGTTTATTTCTGAAGTCACCTATGGGAGATCAGCAGTAATTTTCCTCTCAGGTTGGCCAATTTAAGATTAATCATGACCTAATGCAAGTATTCGGGGATGCAAGCAATAGGATATTCAGCAAATCCCACACTTGCTCCTTTAAAATAAATTTATACTCTGCAATGAGTCACATACACAGTGTTTATCCAAGTTACCAGTGCTACAAAGAAAAAAAAGCCCATTACATTTGCAAATACATACAAATCGCAGCTGTAACCACACAACTGCTTACACCAGGACTCGTTTCTATGACTGGATATTGATTTTTTAATAATGTGTCATTATACCAATGTTGATACAGCAACTATCTTCCTGGAGTATGCAATTTAATGTTAAAAAAGAAGCTGGCTCTAGGAAATATCAAATCCACACCCATTCACATGCTATTTAAACGCCTTCTGGGTCAGGAATATAGCAATGCAAAGCCACAATTGCGTTTTTCCCACCTAGCACCTAACAAAGAAAACGCAAAGGACTCGCCAGTTAAAAACAACTCAGTCTAAGGCAACTAGCTCTGCTGATCTGCCTCTCGATAAAATACTGCAGAACCTCTTCAATCGGCGCTGGAAACCAAGAGGCTATGTTGAAAAAGATGCATGTTTTTCGAATCTCCTCATACATGTGAGAAACCAGTGCATGAAAAATCACGCTGTAGGTCCTTGTCCTGGAGCCAAGTACACGTGGGGAAAACCCATATGCTTGTGAAAAGCCTGATGACTTCACTGGGACTGCCTAAGAAGTCTGATGGTAGGACCTGGCCCCAATTACGAACGTGGAGTGCAATTAGCACTGTAAACTCCCCCGCTTCATCTTCCACTCCCCCCTCAGTGAGGGAAATAATTACAATGATTAAAAACACAAGAGATGCATTTTAGCTAGCAAATTACACTTCATAGAAAATAGGATCTAAATATGTTAACGTCCATTATTTTAAGATAAGATTGCTGCAAACATACTAGTAGCATGTTTAAACATCACACATTAGGTTTCCTACAGCCATGCAAGAAGAAATTGTCTTCTTCACTCACACACAGAAAACAATCAGCGGTAGTCCTCTAAAGCACTAAAGGTCTAGGTCTGGGTCTTTTAGCAGATAATGATCTCTGATCCAGAAATCTTTTAAAAAGGGGAATTCAAGGGAAATATTCATAGATTCAGATTTGTGCACTCTGAAGGGAGACCTGATCATTTGACCTTCCATAAAACAGGCATGGAGCTTCCCCATCTACATCGGCGCAGCTGTAAGAAGTTGAATTAGAGAATCTCTTCGGGTAAAACACCCCATTAAAAAAAAAAACAAAAAAACAACAAACAAACCAAAGAAAGAACAGCCTCAGATTTAACAGCCTGACATAAGGAAGGAAGCTACCACGGCCCCGGCAACGTTGTCCTATTCAGCAATCACGCGTCCTGTGGGAACACTCACACCCTCTCGCCTGGTCTGAATTAATTTAACAGCCAGCCACTGGGTCTTGTTATACCTTGTCACCTTCCTCTACTCCTCAGTCCCTGACAAAGGGCCACTGTCAGTTTGAAACCCAGCCAGTTTTTAAAGTATAATAAAAAGCGGTGCCACATTATTACCTGAATCCACCGAGTCCTCCTGCCAACAATGTTGTTTTCGCAATCACATTTTTCTGTTTTTAAAAACTTCTCTCTTGCCTCATCGCTCTGTGTGAAAAAGAACAGAGAAGAGAAAATTGATTAACTGCATGTGACTATCTATTATTTGCAATACAGCAGTTGGCTTTCCCGGCATATATTTAGGTCTTTTTTTTTTTTTTTTCCTGCCATGTGTCATAAAGATATTAAACAAGAAAAAGTCCTTTTCCCAAAAGTGCTCATTGACCAAAGAGAGGTGTCAGAGAACAATTTGGAGGGGTGGCCAAGGCACCACAGCCCAACCCTTGTAGAGCTGTGCAGGAGAACGCAGCTCTCCTGTGCCCAAACCCTCTGCCCTCTCCCCAGGGCATCCTGCCTGGCAGCATCAGGACCAACGCCAAGCAGATACTCAGTGCTACCAAAAGCAAAAATAGGAGGGAAGAGAAAGCTTCTTAACTTTCTTTCAGTTTCAACAGTAAGTACATGCCACTAATAACCACAGCAGCAATGTAAAAATACTTGCAAAATTACATCGACAGTAAACTACTTAATCATACAGTTTCCCTGAACTTTGCACCTACAACATTAAGTAGTGACTCCCCTTAAAATTCTCAAAAGGGTCTTTTAAGCATCTGTGTTTACTCCCTACTTCACGTATTAGTAGCTTTAAGCCTCAGTATCAAGTTCTCTCACCAATACACTGATGAACCAAAATGTACACTTCGTATAAGAAATTTCCGTACGTAAATAAGGAAGAAAAAAGCCCATATGGTAGAAATGCAACTAAAGACACAACCTCAAAAAAACTCCACTAGCCTCTCTGAATGGCCAGAAGACGCATCATAAGTAAAGAAAAAACGCAACTGGATTTTCAGTACTGGAAATACCGTTAACGTCCATATTTCATTGCTTTCTCTGAAAGCAAACAAAACAAAACCCTTCACTTAAGGACACGCAACTCAACCATCTCCACGTGATTCCTTGCCTACCTCCACAAGGGCACATGAAGTAAACACAGCCACACAGCACTGGGCAGGGGATTTGGCTGTGATACCCTTCTTTTGATTTCAGGGCTCGGGCATTTGGCATACTCTGTCCATCACTGAAATGGATGTCTGCCAGAAAGTTTTGTTGCAAGGTTTTGGTCGCAGTGGTCTGATTGAGCCATTCTTGAAAAAGTGTCTGGAAAGACTCAACAAATTCTGGCAACCTCTGGAACAGAGATTTCAAACCTGGGACTAGCCAAGCACCACATGAAGCAAAGAGCATGGTCTAGACCAGGGCTGAGTAAGAGAGAGGTGGCCTTTGCCTTTGGCACCTGCTCCTGACCAGGCAGGGCCATCTCCTGAGCAAGGACAGGGATCAACCCTCTCCCCTGCTCCAGGTAACCTCCCTGCCGCAGCCCCGGCAGCCTGCAGCTATCTACACTCAACACAGAGCAGCCAAGAGCTGGGTCAGGGGATGGCGGGGGAAAAATACATAAAATCAAGAAATTTCACTTAACAGGGAGAGAAAATTAGAGGTAGGATGGGGAGAGAATGACAAGCTGGTCATGCATGGAGGGCTGCGGTAGGTCTGTGCAGTGGCTGTGAAGCTGCAGCACTGCCAACGTATTGTGTTCAGGCCTCTACGATGTATGATGTCGGTGGATGCCATTCACCATTTGTTTGCTTCATTTCTTTTTTCTTTGGTGTACCAAAGCTATATTGCAAGAGAGAACACTGATGAGTTGAAGCACTGAAAATGGAGGGAATCATGGTGGGCAAGTGCTGCCCGCAGTGGCTCCCTTCGCCCTCTCCTGCTGCAGCAGATCCCCTGCCATGCTCGGCACACTGGACATACCTGAGCCATGCATCAGGGCTATGGGATAAGAGTGCAGGACAACTCTCACAGTTGCTGGCAGCGACGACGGCAGCCACCCCGCTGCTCCTTGTAACCCCTCTCCGCTCAGGCCGATGAGCCGTGCCTTGGAGAGCTGCCACACAGCTCCAATGCAGCACCGCTCCAGTCATTTAAACCCAGCATCTCCCAAGCAGCCATTAATGATGAGTTCCTAACTGAGCTGAAACCCTGGCTTCTCTCAAGCAAAACTAATGAACACTGGCAGCAAAAGGGAGTAGTATTTCCAGTATATGAAATACTATGTAGTATGGAGATATCTCAGCGGCAAGGCTGTAAGATCCTCAAGATCCTTTGTCCTCTTGTTTTAACTCTCTTCCTGTAAAGAACTGGCAACACTTCTCAAATAATTTGTCAAACCATCAAGCCTGACACTGATAAACAGAAAAAGTTCACAAGGAAATGACAAACTTCTTCAGTAAGGTTTGAGTAGTGTGCCATAAACAAAAGCCTGGGGCCAAACACAGAGCAGCAGGGAAAAAACAAGATGCTGAATAGGGCATTCGCACAGGGCTTGCAGCTACAGCTGTACATTCGACATTAGGCAGGGGACTCGTGGAAAGGGCAGGGTGCCATCACATAATTCACAAGTCCATGCACTCACAAGACTTAAAATTAGGGCTGCACAAATCCCTTTTATATCTCACTGAGTCACATTCTGGCTGTAGTTATAATATTGTTATGTATTTGTGTTTGAAAATAAAATTAACAGCAAATAGCTGAAACTGCCCTAGATATTATGCTGCCTTAGACATTCATAGGTTATAACAGAGCACAGGTCTACAGTCAACCAAATGCACAACACAGGAAGACAGACCTTAAAGGTAAATAATTCAGGGCTTGAATTCTTTGAGGTAAATAATTTAGGGCTCTAATGAACATGCTGACTGTAAACAGGGAGTTCCACTGCTACGAACTCTCCAAACTGCCCTACATCCAATCCTCAGAAGTGCAGGGCAGAAAACTGTCAGCAAAAACATGCCTCAAATATTCCTGGCTGTAGCAATGTGGACTCTATCTAACACCAAAGGAGTCTCGGACAGGAAAAGGCAGCTTCACAGACGGGTTCCAGTGCTCCGTACTGTACCTATGAACTGCTGAAAAGGAGGTGCAAATTCAGAAACATCACTTGGGCACGCAGTGAGGTGGTCTGTGAAGCAAGGTAGTTGACCCATGTTGTGTCCCATGGAAGTATCGGAAAAACCCTTCAAGGATAGCCAACACAGCAGTTTGGTCCAGAGGTGGTAAAAACACACATGACTATGGGTGAGGCTGTAAGCTCTTTGCTAAATAAGATAGATCGTAGATGAAAAGGAAGCAGACAAACCGCCGACTCCTCCTCACTCCACAATCTCTCTTCCCTATCTCTTACAAAACTGGCTATGGTCAAGTGCTTTTATCAATACCTGGAAACTCCTGTGCATCTGTCAAAAAGCATCTCAGCCAGACAAAATCCATCATCAAACCATGGTATCAGTCCTCATCAGCTCTTAAATTACCAGCAAGTCTCAGCCTTCCCAGCCTGCATCCTCTAGTTCCAAGGAGTCATTCACAAGCAGCAACTATTCCTCACCAAGCAAGGAAACTATTAAAATGGAGATACAGAGAATTAACAGTTATATAATGTTGTTGCTGCTAAAAAAACTCCGAGAGTTTTTATGCTGTCTCACACATACATAAAGTAGTACGTAAAAACACCCTGGAGTTGCCTCACACCCTCTTACAAGACCTACATGAAACCAGACCATAGAAGAAAAGCCCACCTTTTGCTGCCAGACACGGGCACGTCAGCAGCAATAGCCAAGGCGCTGCAAGGCTGCTGATGAGCCTGGAAACATCGTATGGGAACATGCTCACAGATGAGCAGTCGAAAACGCAACTGCTGTTCTCACTCCCTGCCCAGCGATGAGGAGATCTCATTGGCAGCAGAGATCTGGGTCACCACCAGGAAGCTGGAGTTATCCCAGTACCATCTTCTAGGTAACGCTCCCGCAAAGGGAAACAAATCTGTGGCGAGGTTGCATCCGACGAGATCCTGGGTGTAAAACAAAACCAACCACTGGCGGTTTCTTTGTGCCCTGGTGATACCATCCAATTGAAAAAAAGAAAAGAACATATTGTCTGATGGATGTATGCAAACTACTTTGCAGAAAGAGTCTGTTGTCAATGCAAGGTTCAGATTGCAGTGTCTCAAGAGCTGGCAAATGCATCTTGATTGCCAAAGTCTGCCTCCTAAACGCCAGGCTAAAAAGTACTTGCTTGTCTATCCTATACTTCAAAAATGAAAACCCAAACATGGGGAAGGAGAAAGCAAGAAAGACAACTAGGTGTCACGTTTAAAGCTATTAAGTTTGTGAAAAATAAATGCACTGAATCTCCATGCAATCAAGTAACTGATACCTATTAAGGCATAGGACTGAAAACCGAACAAGACTCCTAATCTCTGCTAACCAAAGCTTTTGCAGTCTTCCTGTAGGCCATTTGCTTGTTTACATCTCATGGTAGTGGAGTTCAACTTTTGGAGAACCATGAATGGCAAATCTAGAAAGTGAAATGTGATATTATTTACAGAATAAGAGAGCATGCCATTCGCAAGAATTCGTAGCCGCACACATCCCAATCCTGTTCCTCAGTCCAACACCCACTCCTGAAATCCTGTACCAACCAGATTAGCCAATGTGCACATGCTTGTGCTCTTGCAGAAACAATAGTCTCTTTCAGTCCGTACAATCTTCCGAAGAACCAGGCGAAAACGTCATGGGAAAAGTTAGGAAGTATCTGCAGAACACAGCCTGCAAGATGAAAGGCAGAACGAGCCTTTTAACTTGTATGAAGTACATAACATGGAGGAGAAACGCATAGCTTTGTTACCTAGCCCCTCTTCCAAAGGGCTTTTTTTTTTTTTCCAGGATAGAAAAGGGAATTGAAACAACTTTAGAAAATAAAACACTCCAGCAGTGGAACGGCTTCCTTATAAACAGAGTGCTGCAGGCGAAATCCAGCTCAGGGAGCTGCGCAGCAGATCTGGGAGCCGATACCCACTCTCCCTACAGGCAGGGATCTCCTGCTGACGGCAGGGATCTTCGCAGGCAGGGTGAGTCCTCCTGCCCCCAGCGCACAGAGCTCCTCCCTTCGCTCCCCTCCCAAACAACGCTCTGCTGCTGCGGAGGGCATAGCGCTATTTTTTAATTAATCCAGCACAAGGCTTGAACTGCCTCAGGGTTAAGCTAAATATTTTCTGTCTTTAATCAGTATGGCAGAAGTACCTACAGAGAAAACCACTCTACCATAAGGCTAAGGAATTGAGGACAGAAAAAAAGCTGCAACAGATCCACCCTTGACCTCTCAAAATTTTGCCTCCAGAGGACTCAAATATAAAAAACCAAATTTTTCATCAGCAGGGAAATGGGTCAGGGAAACTGGCTCTTCGTAACATTATGATTGGGAATATCACATAAAAGTCCTTATGGAGTTGTACCATCCATCTTCTATTCCACATTGTAGGTCTCCAAAAAAGCTATCACAAAAAAATTCCCCCCCACTATCAGGACAGCACTAAGCGCTCAGAGAGATTTAAAACAAATACAGTTCTACAAATCCTTGCTTCTTCTCTCACAAGCAGCTGTATAACTCCTGTAGGAAACAAACACTCCCGTATCAAAGCAGATTTTCTCTGCATGCACTCATGCTGCCTATTATTTTTTAATCGTCTGGTACGCATCTTCCTACAGGATTGCTTACGTTAAGGGAAACACCAACATTCGCTCTGCAAAAAATACTGACTCCTGTTCTGCGCAAACACCGCAAAGGTTAATTGTGGCTTCAACTCTGCCTTTTGTCTTGCGCTGAGCAGACCATACAACCACTGGCATCTTACCTCTCACACACGCTTCCCCTCAACTCCTGCTCTCTCTCTGCAGGACTTTACTAAGCAGTTAATCTAAACCCGACGGTAAGTATTTTTCAAACTGTAGGAGCGAGTCAAAGTATTAATTTGATGTGTCTGATTGCACAGACACCCTATGAGAATGTGAGAGCTGATCACAGAAGAATACAAGTTGCTTTTTCATTTCACAGCTCCAAGAGTCAAAAAGGGTGTGTAGGACCCTGATATATACCAGATGTTTTTAAAGTAAGGTGGAAAAACTGGTGTGGACACATTTGCCTGTTGTGAAAGCTTCCCGATGGCTACCAACTGGCCGTGCTGTAGTGAGTGGGCTTGCTCTGCCTGCGAAAGATTACAAACCTAATGGAACAGAGGTATTCACAGCTTTCACGCATACGTATAATCCTGCTCTCAATCCTGCTCACTTTTCCAGAAAATAAATTTGACAAGTCCATCAGTATGATGTGAGAAAGCCTCGAAACAGAACTCATTACATATATTCTTTTATCTATTTAAGAAAAAAGGATTATTTTAAATAAAAGAAGGTTGGGCTGGAGCACATCTGTGGTTTCACCAAGTTCCACATTCAACCCAAGCAATGAAAGAGCAAAAGTTTTTCAGTTGCTTGTAGCAAGTCTTGCATCAGTTTCATTCAGAAATTTTTTTCTTTGAATTTGTGTTTGGATTTAAAAAAAGAAAAATTAAAAAAAACCCACTTTCACCTCAGCTCCCACAGGCCTCAGCCACTACCCTCCCTGCACTAGGCACCCTACAAATGCATAGAGACTTCACATTCTGTCCTGAAAAGCCAAGCTTCATCTTGTAGTTACAAAACTGGAGGTTGCTTGCTTTTCTTTTTCAAAAAAAAAAGGGAAAAATCATAGGGGGAAAAAAGAAGAAAAAAAAAAAGGAAAAAAAACCCCAAGCAGCCCAGAAGAAATATGCCATTTACATTGGCCTCTTGGGTGAAGCTCACTGCAGAGAGAAGTTGTCTTTCCATGGACTTGGGATGAAGTCTGGAGAGCTGAAAATATTGCTGAGAGGGGACATCGCTGTCCTCAACTCATGGCATGGCGGTGTGTGAAGGGAAGACACCTGCATCAGCCACACGCTTCCCAGGATGGGAAGCCTGGGCACTGCTGGAGGCACCCTCGTACCATGAGAGCACACATTCACAAGTGCTTTCAGACAGTACGGTGATATGAATCACGTAATACGGAGAGGGACTTTGACAACCTTCTCGTTGGTGACTCTGCAGCTCCTATTTTCACAACCCATGCTGGTTCAAAGAACACCATAGGATGTGGAAGAAAAAGGAGTATCTCAGGCCAGGGACAAGTAAACACATACAAAGGTGAAGCAAGCTGAGGGCTGGGATCTCGCAAGCCTCCCACATCCAACCCAAAGCAATTTCTTTGCTGAACACTGCCTCAATTCTTTTTCTACATAATGTTTGCAATCATAAAAGGAGGTTTCGGAGATTTACCTAGGACTTGTGAGATGACAGGATATTTTGCTTACAGTCCCGTTGAATATATTTATGCCTGTTGTTTTGACATTTACTTGTGCACATACTCTGTCCCCTTCTTTCAGCCAAGCTATGTCTGAGGAGCAGAACTGCCAAATCTTCTGGCCCTCAGAGCAAAGCGCTGCCTACCCCAGCCTCGAGCTTGGCACTGAAATCACTCATTCCTGCACAGGACCATGGAGATAATCCTTTGCCCATTAAATACCCCACTTTCTTCCTTATTGCTCCAGGAGGATATGAATGAATGAACTGCACTTTTTCTGAACACCACCTTCTGCCTTTATTGAGCGCTTCAGTTACTCGTTCCAGCTACACCTCCCTGCCCTTCGAAGCATCAGTTAAGGCTGCTGGGACTGATTTCCAAGTCCCCAGTTATAAGTCTCTTCGAGGAAAAAAGGTTTGATGCTATTAGCCCTATGAGAAAACATGCATTTAGTCCATAACCCTGGACTCCTGAAACACAGCTGTTAAAGAAAATTTCAGAAACTGAGATTTGCTCTTCTGTTGCCTCATTATCTTTACTATATCCCAGCAGAAACCAGAGTCCTTGCAGGCAGAAGAAGGAAGTCTTTATGCTTCCAGCTGCATCTAATGCTGGCTAGTCAACCAGATGCAAAATGTTGCATCAACCTGATGTTTCATTTCAAAGTCTCCAAATTTTTCTCTTACTGCTGGGAGTAGGTGCTTGTGGTTTAAGTTACCACTAGGGAAATTCAAACTCACAGCCAACACTTCATTACTTCCCAGCACTGCCGGGGCTGCCTTCAAAAGAAAAACAACCAGAAGATGTTAGACACAAAACGGCTTAAATCAGCTACCTAGAATATACTCTCTAATAAACAAAAAGTTAAATGCAATTAATTGAAATGAAGGCTGAAGCTCCCAGTAAGTCATGATTTTAACAGTAGGACAGGATCCCCAAGAAGTAGCTCTGGCCAAGAGGTCCTGACCACTAAATTTAATCCTGCAGGTGCTGACTTCATGCCGTTGTTGTCTTCCAGCCAGACCATTCCAGTTAAGCAGCCTTTAATATTTTCAGCAGAATCCATAGACTGAAACTCCCTTTTTTAAGTATAGTCATGCATAGAAAAAAAAATAATTCAACTTGCCAATGAAGAACAAAAATACCAGATCAATGAGCATACAGTCTTAGAAATTTAACTCTAATCCCCCACTTGCTAAGAAATCTCTTTCAGAGAAATGTTTATGTTAAAATTTAAAGTTATGTTCAACATTAATCTTAGGGAATTTTACAACAGAATGTATCAATTCTAAAGGATTCTACAGTTTTAATGACTTCCTAGAACCCATAGACAGAAATTAAATGGGGGGGGGACGGGACCTACAGTGTTGGCTAGACATATTTCAATATTTGTTACCATAGAAACAAGCCAGCAGATTTAGGTTTTGGAGTTATCCTTGCTATAAAATATTAAACTTCTTACAGTTTTTGCATATGTATATTATGGCAAGAACACTGTCAATCCTGATAAAGCCCAAAGCATCTTAATTATTTAACAGGATTTTAGTTTGTTGTTTTTTTTTTTTTTTAACAGAGTATCTTTTAACTTTTTTTTTTCCTTAATAGACTGTATTTTAAAATCTTCCAATAGTTCCAGAATACCAAAGAGACACTTCTGGCTGTCAGAATAATATACAGCAGATGCACAGGAGATAAAGACTTATTTTTCCACGATGCTGTGGAAAAGTGGTAGATAAAAGGAACACAAACGTATTCTGATAAAAAAGATTAAACAGTAATGATAAAAATTATACCAATTAGCAACTGTGATAATTTTACCAGCTAAAAGTACATTAAATGTTATATTTCATTTGAAAGAGAGTTCATACTTCAAATTCAGTGGTTTTGTTTTCAACTCTAGTAATGGAGAAATGCTGAAGTACAGAATTTAAGTGTTTGGGATAACAGCTTGACACTTCAACACTATCAAATACTTCTGGCAGATGCCCCAGAAATGAAACAAACGCATTGTCCTTTCATGCTTCAGAAGAGCATCGACAGTTGTGTTCAATCCACAGCGTACCCAGCACGCAAAAGGATCAGCAATTCCAATGAAGAGGAAGGACAGATGTTTACTCCAGCAACACCCCTTCAAGAAGGAAGGAGAAAAAGCTTGTTCAGACAACTCAAATGGCAGAGGAGATTGACAGCTCAGCTTGCCATCCAGAGGAGTCCTGAGCATCATTCGTTGTTGGGACGCGAGCTCAGCCACGAGCAGTGGGGAAGATCAACCCTCGGGCAAGCCCAAGCTCACCGCCGCCGGGACTGGATGTGCGCAAGTGGCTTTGACCCCAATTTCACAGCCAAAACTGGTTGTATGTCGCAGTCCTTGCTTTTTGTTTGGATTCAAGAAAATGTTTACTGGAGGCTCAACATGAGGCTTCCACATGACGAAAAAATTAAAAACTTGGGAGTAAAAGCCATAAACCACACAGTTGGTTCAATATTATATTCCAGCATTGAAGGGGACCAGGTAAAACACTAACAGAAGCAAAGCAAACCAGAACAAAGAAAAAAACTGAGCAAGACTGAAACACCCTCTTCTTCCAAGAATTAAACAATGCTTTTTACGAAGTGTAAAGATAAGCAGTGGGACTACCATTTCCTAATGCTTCTGAGGTCAGTCCTCCAACACAGGTTCTCAAATAGCCAATTAAATGTATGCAGTCCTCATTAAACTGTTACACTCGCATGTATACCATCATCTTAAAAAAGCCCAATAGCTCAAGCCTCCTAAAAAAAAAATGGAAAAACTTATTCTTGAAGGCTTGCAAGACAACCCTTTAACGAATGGAAAATATTCAACACTTTAAAAGAAAAATAGTAAGACGGCTTAATTTTAAATGAGTAAGAATTTAAATGTCACTTCCTGCATGTGACATCAATTTGAAGAACCTTGCATTTTTGTTTTCTTTGGTGTGGTTAACGGTGGAATCTTTGTGGAGCACATTTCTATGGCATTTACTGTTGCATGTTTATGTTCACCAACTGCTTTGCATAATTCTAAACACAAGAAAAGCAGAAAGTGATTTTTCCTCCATACAGAAAGAGAGATCTAAAAAGTAGCATGCTCCTAGGGGTTTCAAAGAAAGAAGACTGGAAAAAAACTATCCCAACACTCAAGGGAAAAACACACAATTTCCTTTCACTGACAGCTGCAGCGAGGTACAATGAATTTATTTTATCTGAGCAGTTATGTATACATGTTAAAGGCAGAGCAATGCTATGTACTATAGAGAATTTACCCACACGAGTCCACAAAGGGCACCACTGTCAACCAGCAGTTGAGAGGTGGGAAGTTATTCAGATGTCTAAATAAGTCTTGGAATGATAAGAGACACAAGCAGCACATGTTGTCAAACATACAGCATCACATACATGCGTTCAAATGCAGAGCTATAAACCCGCTCGACATACCCTCTTGTAGGCTCTCCGGGCCAGGTTTGTCCCTTAAGGAGCTGTACACTGCTGGAGACGGGGCTCTGGGTCTTTCATTCCCAACTGCTGCTGCAGGTGTCAACACCTCAGCACATCCCCTCATCATCCTTGCCAAGCGTTTGTAAGTCAGGGGCTGGTTCAAATAATCGCTGAAGAAACACGATGTAGCTTTTATAAAGTTTTCTGTAGAATTCATATATACTAATAAAATATAGCAAACAGAAGTCTACGTATGTGCTGCAGGTATATCTTGGAACAAAGAGCTATCATGCAATCATACTGCTCAGCTGATAAGACACCTCTCCCGTGCTTTGTCAACGCCCCCTCCCCAAGAAACGCATGCACAAAGTGATGGCTTTTACGTCATTCAACAAATACCTCTCCAATTTAAGTGACAGTCTGCGGAGCCATTGGGGGTGGCTTGGGTTACGCTTCTGGGGTGGCAGGACAGCACAGGACCAGTGCCCAGCCACCCCATGACTGGGCTCTGAGCAGGGGCACCCCAGCACTGAATGGCAAAAAGAAAGAGGAGACAGCAAAACCCTTGCATCAGCGCTGCTGAGCAGGAGGAAGGTGCGCTCTGGTTCTGGATAACACGCTCCATTTGGTCTGCTTAAAATATATGTATTAGAAAACAAACTGGGAAGATGAAACAGAAGATGGAGTTTCTCTATCTTGTAACATAAGAAGAAAACAAATTTCACCAAAAAAAAAAGTCAACACATGTAAAAGAAAGTATTCTCTATACAACATGCAATTTACCCAACAGTAATTCATTCTCCTTTATACCAGGGAGGCCCAGAGTCCAGTTGGATTCAAAAAGGGACTGGACATGAGCTTCCCATCTCAGTAAGACTTTGGAAAAGAACACAAACGTCTCGCACTTCAGTCTTGACCCAATAACTAAAGGGTAAAGCCACCATAGGCTGTCAGGATGTTGTATTTGCCATTTGAGGTGGGGCAGGAATACTGCTCTTTCCTCCGGAGCATCTTGTTGCTGGTCACCAAAATAAAGAGAGGAAATGG
Organism: Nyctibius grandis; assembly: GCF_013368605.1. NCBI lineage: Eukaryota > Metazoa > Chordata > Aves > Nyctibiiformes > Nyctibiidae > Nyctibius > Nyctibius grandis. The sequence goes on along the minus strand of NC_090658.1, from coordinate 89,321,103 downwards.
GGGTATACAGGCATCAATCTGAACTGGAACAGAAATGCATGCAACTCCTCTGTTACTGGAAGATTAACATGCGAGAGAGTTGATGAATGGGAAGGATTAAATATAGAACCAAAACATAAGCGAAATGATTAATTGCTAGGAAGGGGAACTGCTGATTTATGGAAGAGAAAATTAGTAAGATTTAGGAAACTGAAGGGAATAACTAGGGAGTGAGCTGCAGGGTGGAACCATTTGGAGCGCACAAGGCACGGCAGCACAGCGCATGTGCTCCAGCTTCGGCTGCCCCTCTCTCCTTCTCCCAGCCTTGGCGTGTGCAGATCAGACACAGCCGAAAAAGGCAGTGTTTAGAGGTTACTGGCTGAAAATAACCAACTTAAAAACAACAAGCTGCAATCGGTTTTAAATAATGTCCTATAATCTGAAACAAAAGAAACTGGTCTCTTCACTCAATTAAACGCTTCCATGCGGTCTCGCAGTGGGCTGGTAGCACTGCGGTGCTCGTGTCCTCATATTCCAGTGCTTTCTAGAAGTTTCTAAAAATAAATGGATACTTGTTTAACACTGTTTTCATTTATTTTAAGAAAGGATAAGTAGGAATGGAAATGGAAGGCATTTTTAGCATATTTATTTTTAATTTTAGGGTTACAGAATCTCAGTAGTAACCGATGCTTTTGGTCCTACGCTGCTTTGTTTTGCAACCACTAAGATAAAGAAACCTCTTTTGCAGTCAGCACGGAAGCAACAGGCACCCCAAAGCAGCATAAACCTGAGCAATAATCCAGCACCTTAAAGTCTGTTATGATCAGCCGTTTGCACGGTGTCTTCAATCCATTTGCTTTTGTGGGAAATGATAACAGAGGGAAAAAACCCAGATAAGCTGTGAAACCATAAAAGCATTTCACATTTTAGCACAACACCTGCTTGATTTTTTTTTAACTTAATGCCATTTTTACATGACTTACAAAAATACTTTTTTCAGTTAAAAAAAAAAGATACAACCGACTACATCCTCTTTGGGTTGTGCTCGTGAATGAGCTACTGTCTGCATTAGAAACAAGCACCTGGATCAATTCATGGGCATCCAGTGAAGCCCGCTGGTTTCCTTTCCAAAGACTAATTTACAAAAGATGCCGTCAAATCCCAGCCTTTGGGTGGCCTTGCTATTAAATACAAAATCTCAGGCGTGAAAGCGATGACGTGCAGGAGGCAGAGGAGCTGCCTGACGTGGTGGCTGCCGACGGCTGGAGGAGCCCGAAGCTTCGGCTTGCAGCAGCCGTGCACGGGAAGGAGACCGCTCCCTCCCCTGGAGAGGTTATTAAGACACCGAGGCAAATACTTTTCATACTTTTCCAAAGGTCCATTATGAAATACCGTACTGAAGACTCATTAAGAAACAACTTTGTGCTATCTTTGGGAGATGTTGCATTTCCTCACACAAGTCTTTATGTGAGCTCATGCCCTTTAGAGCCAAATACTTTCTGCACAGGGTAAACAGCAGGACCTGGATTCACACAGACACCCAGTCAGTAAAGACATACTCTGAGAGTGTGTAGAGGCATTGCCATGTTTTGGTTCAAGCACAGTCATCTTATTAAACAAACCAGCCAACAATTCAGTGGGGATCCTTCCCACCACCCTTCGTTTCACCTGATCTGGCTCCCACAGGTCCTAGGCAGAAGTTTCCCATCCTTCTCTACCAGGAGGAAAGGACAAGCTCAGAAGAGCTGTCGTTGTGTCACTAACACACCTGGTGGGGGGGCTTCAGGCTCTGTAAGAGGGCTGAAATAGAATGTACCACCACCTATGCAGCTTTCCATGCCTGTCACTCCCATCTCCTTGTGCCTCACAACTTCTAAATTTTGCACCATCCCCTCTCCCCCTCCATCCCCCAGAAGGAGTTTGCTTTTGGACATGAGGATACTCAGCACTGTGTTTCAGAGGGACTCCAGCAGCTGCTCCTGCTCCACTGAAGGAGGATCCTCACAAACTTCACAGTCAGGGTTTAAGGGTTATATTATCTTGATACATTTTTCTTGCTGAGGTCCAGTTTTACTCATTAGCCTTTTGAAGAAGCACCTTTTCATTCAACATGAGTATGCAGAGGATTTTTTTTCCCCCCTATACAAACACTAAGATCTAGGGGAGTAGCACAGGTCATCTGCTGTGACAAAATTCTGCATGAAGAACAGTAATAACATTTTTTGAGAACCTGATATATATAAGAATCAACACTCGAACCTCAAGTTTCAAGTAAACACACCATTCTCAGTTTAATGCTGTAGGCTACAACACAGTGTATTTTCCACTCAGTAGTACTATACAGTCTCCCTATTAACTAAACAAACGCCCATATTTCATTTAATGGGAATCTGTTGTTCTTGACAAAATATATAACGCAACAAGGTTCACTTAAGCTGCCAAATATTTAAATGAAACTGAGGAGAAAAATCAGAACAGGCGTAACATTTCACAAAAGGGCAGATGTAACAAACATTAAGTTGAAGTGGCCAAGAGATGAAGCAATAGAAAATTGGAAGCAATTAACATATAATATTCAAGAAGTATTAAATCCATACTGAAGACTCAACACAGCATTCACACAAAAAGACGTGGTGATGAAAAGCAGATACTTTGCATAATCAGCAACAAGATATTTCAAACGTAGCCATCAAAACAGAGGAGATGCGCCACTGAGAAGAGCTGGTTGCAGAACAGCAGCACTGGTAGTGTAGACAGGGAAGGACAGGGCACATGATGCCTGTGCATCATCCCCACCACCAGAAGAGGAGGTAACAGCTACACACAGCCCTTCGGCTCTGCCCAGGTGGCGACAGCATCTGCTTGCTGCCAGCCTGACAGGTACTTATGGTTTGGTAAGTACCTTCCCCCTAAAGAAACGCTTCTCAGTAAAACCAGGAGAACCACAACCTGCGCAACCAGCAGAATCACAGCGCCTGATCGGTGCCCGCTCTCACTGTGCCAGGCAGCCAACTTCACCCTCTAGGTTTGTCTTTGCACAAGTAGGCACCAACACTGGCCTCTCTTCGGGCATCTCCTGAGGACACCCTCCTCGCTGGCTTCCTTCAAAATGGGACATCACGGTCCAGCTCCCCTCCATCTCCAGACCAGCACTGTCCTCTCAGGCTCCCAGTAAGCTTAAGCACACGCTTAGCCAGAATTCACACCTAACTCCAGGTCCACAAATTTACTTCTTCCAGGGCACAGAGGAATAACTCAAGACATACGGATGGAGTTTATGTGGGCTTTAGAAACCAAGTTTTACTTCAACAAGTACCAGACACATGTGTAGCCAGACAAAACAGCAGTTCCCTACGTGCTCTGCGCTTTCTTTCACCTGATGCAGAGGGGGATACAGTAAGTACTCTTTGGACATCACTTGCTGGTCCAGAACCACAGGGTCATCCCCTACATCAGGGACCACCACTATCTGCTGCTCATGCCCTACTTCTTGCTGCAACGAGCCCCTGGGCTCAAGGGAACCCGTATACTACAGAACCACACCTCGCAGCTCCTCTCTGGACTTGAGCAATTGCTTACACATTCTCCCAGAGCCTCTGCGAGCTGAAGGCTCCTCGTTCATGCTACAAGGGAAAAGTAAGGAACTTGCCAACTCACAGGTAACGGGTGCAAGCTGGAACACAGGAGGTTCCACATAAATATGAGGAAAAACTTCTTTCCAGTGAGGGTAACTGAACACTGGAACAGGCTGCCCAGAGAGGTTGTGGAGTCTCCTTCTCTGGAGACATTCAAAACCCGCCTGGACGCGTTCCTGTGTGACATGATCTAGGTAACCCTGCTCCTGCAGGGGGATTGGACTAGATGATCTTTCTAGGTCCCTTCCAATCCCTAACATTCTGTGATTCTGTGATTCACTGGGAAGAGACAGCAAGAAGCATGACGATAATGAAGTGACAGGGTTTTCTGTCTCAACTTTAGCTAGAACTTCAAGATGACAAAGAAATCATCTGCCCCATCACAGACGCAGATGCCAAGAGAGCCTTTTCCTTTGTTTTTCTCGTACATTAATATTTCAAGAAGATGAAATTATTTAATTTTTTAAAAACTGAATTGTCAAGGGCTTTGAAGTATCACCACATTTACAGTGTGAGGCCTGGCAAACTGATGAAAATGGCTGATGAATTTCAGATATTTTTGTTTTGTTGTTCTTACATTTGATGTTCACACTTCGAAACCTGAAAATGTTGGAATGTGATTGCTATTCTTGTATGATAAATGCTGTTTCTATCACAGCCCTGAAATACTGCAGGGCTTACACACAACATGCACAGCTCTATTACTTTATTGTATCAAGCTCACAAAAGTTGTTACCTGCAAAAAATCAATTCCTACACAGTAGTTATTACAGTACATTAATTTGCACAAAGAAAAAGTGTGTTCTCCCTGGACTTATAAAATTATCTTTTAATAGTACAGCCTTTTGTCTTCTTCGGAGAGATAAGGAACATCAAAAAAATAAAAAAAAAAATAGAAACCTGCTCTAGGTGAACCTGCTTTAGCAGGGAGTTGGATTAGATGATCTTCAGAGGTCCCTTCCAACCCCAACCATTCTGTGATTCTGTGAAATCCGAGGCAATGTTACAAACCAGATGATTTTCAACCAACGGATGCAGTGTCCTCTGGAAGGCAGGGATCCCCTCGGTCTGTGCAGTGCGGGAGCTCTCTGCACCCCAATTTCAGACTCTGCTTTATCTGCTGGGCATTATCCAGCCCAACTATATGGAGTTAAATTGCAGAGGCTGCGGAGGAGAATGGGTAGGAAGGAGAACAGGGAATGGTCAGGGGATAAGCCCAGACCCTGAAGCAGACAATGGGGAAGCTATTAGGTGGAAGGGCGGCATGAGGCTGCATCCCCTCACCACAGAGAAAAACGGGGACTAACGGGAACAACAGAGAGCTCACGAGGAAAGAAATGCGTCCAGCTAAGTGGGAAGAGGCAGGCAAGCATTTGCACCACTCATTCCACTACGTGAGAGTACTCTGTCCTGAACCAGGTTTTGAATTTGTCTGGAAGCAGTCACTGAGCAGAGTTTTCCAGGTGAACACCAAATTTCTGCCAGATCAGGCTAAGTGGTGAGGCTTTGCTTTCCTGGCAGGCTTTTCAGGGGAGGCCTGGGCAAGGTGGGCAGGAGGCTGTGCGATGGAGCCCGAAGGCAGCATTGCCCACCCCAGGGCGTGCGCCCAGGGAGGACGCAGGGACGTGCACACACGCCCGAACCGGAGCTCGCCCTGCAAGCCCGGCACGTGCAGGTCCCAGGCACAATTCATTTCTCATAAACTGATTAAAGCCAACAGGTTTGTGCTCGTATTTACTGAAACGCTCTGGGTATTTTGCTTCTGCCTGCCTTGCTCTGCTTGCTTTTAAGAGCAGGCTGCAGGCGTCCCAGTAGAGCCAGCCAGCCCCACGCAGCTCTGGTCTTCCTGTGGCCGCTGCTGGCTTTCCCTCCACCCCCACGCACCCACGCAGGGGCTCTCCTGACCCCGTCCTCACTGGCTAACACTCCTCCCTCCCCAGGAGCACCCCAGTGCCTCCTCCCTTCCCACCTCCATCAGAGCTGACATACGTCACGCCACCCTGCTTAGCGCTTCTCCTCTCCAAAGCCAGCCGTTAAGAGGTAGCTAATCCTCTCTAAGCCCTGGGAAGGCAGGTAGCCTCCATTTTATACGTACAGAAATTGAAGAAGGGGTGAAGAAGTTCAGCCTGTTTCTTTCAGTAGATCCCCGAAGATGAAGCACAGCATTGGTAAGCATTTTACCTTAAGCTCTTAGGCAACACAGGGTAACCTACCAAATAAACCTAACAAGCAGGTGCTGAATGTTTATGATGTATTTGTTTACGTGACACACAAGAAATTTACTCTGGGCGATTTCTCTTGGTATGTTCATTGCTCTGTAAGCTTGTGCGTGCGCGCTTGTGGCTGTATCCTCTCCTCTAATCTTCAGGCTAATTTCAGCTAACAAATTGACTGGAGGCAACAGGAGCAATCCATGCACCCTGGTGAGCTTCCTTCAGAAATCTCTGCATGGACTATATGAGCCACTCTTCACATTCTCCCAGCCTAATTGCTATACAAGAAAGGCAGGAGGACAAACAAAAGCTAGAGAATGCCATTTGCAGAAACCACAAGGTAGCCGGCTATGGAACCCTCTCACCGCACCCAGACCTCTCTGGTGCAGGAACTCGCCCGCCTGCTGCCAGCATCACGGCTGGACATCCCAGGGATTACCTGCCCCCTGGGCTTCTCACATGCGTGGTCATTATGTACTGTCATATGGTCTGACACGTGTATTCCTCGAAGTGATGGGCTAGTGATGGGCTCCCTGGACTCCATCCAGAGGATCAAGGAGAGCTTTGAGGGAACGCTGCTGTTTGGTCAGTTGTATCCTGTTTGGATGCTTAACAGGGATGACCCTGTTCTCTTAGGAGGTCCAAGAACTCTGCGTAGATAATGAATTAACGCAGTGGAACTCCACACTCACATTACATGTTGTGGGAGAATGATCTCCAGTACCAATGCTGGTAGATATTATGCAGATGGAATATAAAAGTTACTTTAAAAAGACATAAAACCACTTCATAATGTTAAGATTTTAAAGTGACTGAAATAAATGCTATCTGCTAACAATAACATTTAAAGTGGGTGGCAATCCTGGTTCTAGCACACTTAAGCTTTGCATCAGAACAAAACTATCATAAATTGGTTAAAAACCACAGTGATATGCAGTTGACACCCACGTACGTTATACTGGTGCCCAAGCACAAATGATATGTGTGTAATATATCTCAGTATGCTCCATGTGTTACCACTGTTAAGAATAATGCAAAGTACTTATAATCTATAAAAAAAGTCTAATACAGTTGGGGAAAAAAAAAAGTCAGCTTCTCTTGTACGCATACATATTACTCTACATTCTCCATAAAACTGGTATTGTTTACTAAAACATTCTTTGGACAGATAACAAAATATCAACAAAAGATCATCAAATAAGAGAATACAAATGAAAGCATATTTATAACTATGATGTCCTCTAGTCTTTTTTCCCTATGTTCTTATTGTAATACACACGCTGAAAAAGGAAAATAAATGTTATTTATAAATATGGTACATGGACACACAAATACAACCTCAAACACAAAATATTAAGCTGCCAGACGTGGCTCTGAATAACAGTGATTCCTTTGGATAGTCCAAGTAACTGCAGTAAACAGGAAACAAAGAAACAAAATCACCTTGGTCAGGAGCAACCGTGCTCAACAGCAATAAATACTACTGATGTGAGAGAGTGGTACATTATAAAAATCTTCCCTTTGTTTTTGCAAAGAATGAAGTGCTGTCTGACTCCTCACCTGTAGCTCCACAATACACTTATTCTGACCGACAAACTCATCTCATTTCCAGCCTGAAGTTTGCTTTATCTCAGTTTGCAGAACTGCACAGATGCTTCTCCCACGAAAAATAAAATCCAGCCTGCTGCTTACACTTTGCCAATAAATCTAAAAGCAAGAACTGTGGACCCTTTGCAGTTTGAAAAAAAACCCTATGCTTTCCTGCTAAAACACGAGTACCAGTTCTGACAAAATCCTACACAAAATCACCCACCCTGCTTGAGGAAGAAAAGCTCTGCAGGCTTTACCCAGCACACACCCCGCGGAGTGGCCGAGCACTCCCTCACCTGCTGGTGCAGGGAACCTGCTGGGGAAGGGTCCTCTGCTCTCACCTGCCTGCCACGGGTTTGCAGAGCATCGGTTGCTTCCTTCAGGACCGGTGATCGGCCCCTCAGCAGAAGGCACAAGTAAACTAACAGCCATTACCCGCCTGCCTTATTTGTTTTTTTTTCTTCTGTCAAACTTACTCCAGCAGGTGATGCTGCCACTAAATTTCTCAGCATTTTAACTACCTGCAAACACATTAGCAAAACAAACGAAGGTGAAATAGCATTTCAAATGTCTGTTTCCCTGAGGTTCTTTCTGCCACATAGGAAAATTTCACTAGGAAAAAAAACCTCTACATTAGTGCTTGCAACTAAACACTTGGACTAAACCTTGGAAATAAACTTGTGACAGGAAAAAACAAATCTTTTCGTTTATGAAGGGGATTGATTATTAGTTTGCATAATCCCAAATTCTCCTCTGGGTAAACAAGACATTCAAGACAGAGCATAGACAAAACCCATACACCTACTTGGACAAAAAAACCAAAGACAAGAACCTTTTAAGACAACTGTATTAAATGCACACAAACCCCTTTTCTCAAAGCCTAACACTTATTTTCCCTGCATTTATTTTTCCACATTTAGCAGATAATTTCCCTAACACCCTTGAAAAGACAAACACTAATTCCGGGCATGATTAATGATCACAGACTACATCTCCTAACTGCAATCGTTCTAGGCTGAACTTCATGTAGTAAATATCGCATTCCACAGACTGATGAGCCAGCTTTCAGATAAACATGCTTGCTTAAATATCAAGTATTAACACCCCATGGCAATTCGAGTCCATGCACAGTGACTCAGTGCAATTATTCCGAGTGTAACAATAAGTGGGCAGTCATGCGGATTTTAACTTATTGGTTTAAACATGAAATTAAACAAGCAAGAAAAATTAATGAAAACTATTCAATTTTAGACCAGACTGGGTACAAAATATGAGTAAGTATTATAAACATGACATAATCTCATTTAAAGACACTGTATAACACATAAGTTTTACAAATATTTACAGACATTAATCTTGTTAAGTTGATTTCCAGAGTTTTATTCAGTAACAGGATTGATTGGCTGGAGAAACACAGGCTAAGACGAAAAAAAAAAAACAGCTGAAAGCTCTATTTTTGTCAGAATGATGGATTCTTTTCTTAAGCAACTTGTTTTGTTGTCTTTTGTTCCAAGACTATAAGCATTATTAGCAGTTCTCCAACTGACAAAAGAGGCTGAGATGTTTCGTCTTCACCATTCTGGATTGCTTTTTGTTTTCTCACACAGTCCAAGATCAGGGAAGAGGCAACAACTTTGATTTCCCTTCCCTGTAAGATCACCTTTCTTTTGCCCACAACTGGATCTTGCCTCTGAAGCAGTGCATATACATCTGCTCCATGGGCTCACGCTTGCTCTGATAAGAGATGAGTTGTGGATCCCATAGCCGAATAGTATCGCAATAGCAGAACTACTGCTACCTACACGAGTTTACATATCTGACACAACCGACTCATTAACATTCAGTTCCCTGTTGTTTATTTGCTTCCCATCATCACTGACTTCCCACACCCAAGCCTCCATACGGCTTTCATGTGGCCACAGTTATTTCTGTTTGCACTGAGAGGTCATTTCATACGCTGCTAGCAGAAGGGATACTGCTTTCTTCTGTAACTTCAGGCAGCTTTTAGGAAACACAGATTTCCTGCCCCCTTTCCAACTAAAGGCAAAGGTCAGTGAGTCTAACAATGAAGCACAGTGTTGTAGCTCGGTATTTTAGCACTAGAAAATTTACCCACAGAAGCAAAGAGGACAATTGCTATACAAAATGCCATGCGCAGTGCCCAAAACACGTCCTGTCCAAAACGTGCTTGAAGCCCAAGTACAGATTTGTGCCCACTAAAACAATGCTATTATGTATACGTTTTCCCAGAAAGATGATACGTTACCAAGCAAACGTCCAGTACATTAGAACTGGAACATCTGTTTTTTCGTAAGAAATGAGAAGTACAATATATGCAATATGAACAAAATAGGGTACGTTCCTTGCTGGACTCAGCAGCTAACGGTCATGTTCATGCTTTACTCCAAAGTCATGACCTGCCCCAACCTCTCTGCCATCCCCTTGACCTATCAAAAGCATTACACTGAGGCAGTGATTTTTTTATATCAACACTGCTAGTCCAATTATCCTTCTCTTTTCACAAATAGGGCTACATCTGATGTGCCATCCTACCTCTATGGTATTCCTCATATTCCGGAACCAAGAGGAAATAACATTGCACTGGGACAGCTTAGCCGTAAGTTTTTCAGAGCAGTATAATACTGTCCAGAGCACCAAGACCTCACTACGTATTTATGAGCAATCAATTTTTAAACAATGCCCCTCCCAAGCAAAGAAAATAATCACCAAAAAGACACATTGAAAATTGTTTCATTATTTGGGTCAGAGCTTGAAAGCATGGTCTTAGCTGTCCCATGGCAGCTTTTGCACCCATATTCCATGTAGCTCTTCTGCTCCATTTGGAGAAGACAGGGTCCTAAATCTGTGCAGGTCGATGCAGTGCATCTGTGACCTTGCCAGGCAATGGCAAGCCCCTCATCTATTTCACTGGATACAACCTAGTAATGTGCTGGTGGCAATACACTGCATTTAGTTCTGCTACTTTTTGTGTCTATAGAAGCTAAGTGTTCCCCGCACAGTGGTACTTTCTATTCACACACTTTTTTACAAGACTTCCAAATGTTATCACTCAGAGGAAATAAGTGGCAATTTTTAATAGTAACTGTCTGATGGCAGCTTATACTGTACACAAGAAAATGCCTTCTCAGATGACACTCCTGGTTCACCCCACCACCAGCTTCAGGTAGCAGAGTTACAGACGCTTCAGGGCAAGGCGCAAAAAAACTAACACAGGTCAATCACAGGAAAACCTACCCCGTCCTGCCTCTTCTGTTCCCCTCACCCCGCTGGCAACCAAGCTCTCCGGAGGATGCTTACGCCCCAATACACCAGCCTGTTAGCGAGAGCCTCACTCCTTTGGATTACTGACCCGGATGCAGAAAAGGCTCATGCAAACGTCTAAGGCTTCTTCCATAGAAATCAAGCTGAGCCACTTTCTCTGCCCCAGATGTTTTAGGCACTCTTCATTCTGCAGCCTCTGTGACGAGCACCCAGCCACTCACGCACGTGACAAAACTCACTGTGTTGGATGCTCGGGTGCTCACCACAGCACTTCCCAAACTAGTCAAGCATGGGGTGGAATAAGGACGTATGCAGAATAGAAATCCAGCTGCTTTTACTGAACGGCTTCAGTGAAATTAAAACCCTCCATCTACTCGCTGACTTCCTCCATTTAAGCACAATTAGTTAAATGGCACGCATCACTGTAAAAACAGGTGTGTGTTGTACCCAGGGGTTAGAGAAAGACAAATAATGTTTACTACATAGACAAACTGCCTGTATGTGAGGAAAACAGACTGGTATAGACTGAACTTTCTCAGGCAGCCAAGGAAGAACAGTTTGGAATGAATGGGGAAACTTTTATGGTTGCCTCTTCAGCCAGGCAAAAGCAAGAAGGGCCTCCAGCAGGTTGATCAGATGACTTCTCTTTTGTCTACTCTCCAAGTAAGGAGAGAAGCAGAAAAGGAAGCATAAGCCCTACTGCCAGAAGAACAAAAGCATGCTCTACTCATGCTCCAGTCCCTGGAGAGCTGCCGCCTGACCTGCAGCACACCATTATTTTTCAGTAGTCCTCCATCTCCCTGCTCTTGCTCTACAGAGACACTGGTTCACGCTCCAGCCCTCTGTCCCCATGTTTCCTGTCCAGTCACTCCACATCTTGGATGAAACGGCAGAGGAAATGACAGGGGAAAGGACACAGATGCCTGTATAGCAGTTGTACAGCACCTAGGACTCCTTCAGTGGGACCAGGCAACTGGGAGTCCCTCAGAGTGGTGGCATGGCTTCCCACTACCCCTGAACTGCCTGCCAAACTAAGCCTTCATTCTAGCATGGAGTTCCTCTGCCCAAGGGAAATAATTTCCCCTACACTGATTCACTGATTTGCAGCTGGTTAAATACTTCCCCCGCCTCCTTGGTGAGCAGGCACACATACACAAGCACACAGTCTGCAGCTGTGGAGAGAAACCCCAGGGGAGGCAGAGCTATTGATGTGCCATATATGGCCTGCCACCAGTTGAGAAAGCTCCCATCTGAAAGGATAAATTGCTTATCTTCAGTATCTGATGTTCTTTGCACTGTCCTAGATGAAGGATCAGTCCCATGTCTAAGCCAAAGCCCCCTTATCCATAAAAATCACACAGATCCATAAAGGAAAAAACCTCTGATTGTAACAGGCTGTGCTGCTTGGTCTGTACAGCACTTTCACCCCCTCGCTGCCTTCCACATGTAAGTGCCAGGAACCATGTGTTGCTATCTTGGGTTTCTCCTCTTTGAGGATGGATAAAGGTGGCTGAAGAGGGTTTCTTCCTACGGCTTTTGTTTCAGGGTGGGCCAGGTCTACACTGCTGTCACAGCAGCCATGACCATCAGAGTGCTGTGCACAGGGGCCAGCCTGGGCTGCAACCCTGACTCCCTTCAGAATTGCAGGTATCATGGCTAGACTCCTACGGTACCCAAATTAACCTGTTCTCAGTTAGACGGGCAATTTCAGTGTAATGCTGCTCCCCATCTTAACTGGATCCTGTTTTCAAGGTGAGGGCGATGGCTTTATGACTTGTAGGAATTGTTTTGTGCCGAAGCAGAGAACAAAAGAAGTGATGGTGGAATGGGACAGAAACACCAACCTACTTGACCGGTGGAGTCCACAGACAGTAAACTGGCCCACATCCTCACTGCCAAGAAGTGACCCCCTGGCTGAGGGTGGATTCTTGCATCTCAGGAGGCTACTACTGAGAGTGCCAACATGAGAAAAAAGAAATAAAAAGCTAGGTCACTAAGACTACTAAATGCCAAGAAGCACGAGAAACATACACAGAAATGCTCATTAGTCATAAAATACCCGCATCTCTCCCTCCAGCTCCTTGCATTGGGGATCCAAGATAAACACTGGAGTTTTAATCTCTTTTCAAGAAATTACACCAAACGACATGAATTCTTGATTTCTCCATGTTTGGGTTTCTAGGCAATAAGACTTTAGTACAACTCTATTTCACGCCAGGTACTAGTTTTAAAGTGGAAGTCAGACCTTGACATCTGATGGCGGGAGGTCTGAGATACTGCACATAACCAAATAAGTCTACTTCTCTGAAGACACTGTGGGATTCCCCCCCAATTATATGAGAAGCGGCTGCTTCTTTTTGTTGTTTTTAATGTAAATGCATTTTCCATTCTCCAGAAAAAGTTCCCAGGGTATCATGGCACCCTGACAGTAAGCCTCACGTGGCATCTTGCTTGAAGGGAAAACCAAAGTATTTTCCTACAGAGAACTGAGCACACTGCACAGCCAGGGTCCTCCCAGAGAAGACCAGCAACACGCTTCCAGGGGAAAGCAGAGGCCAGGAGCTCAGGCCTGACCTCAGGATTTTCAGTCTTCCTACCTAATAACAACTGTTATGCTACCACAATACATGTCTGCAAGTCTGAGATGTAAAAATAAGGTCCCTACAATTAAATGCTAAAGTGAGCTACAGTGAGCAATCCAAAAAGGAGGACCTAACTACGTCAGATTTTTGGACATTACCTAAGGCCTAATTTTAAGGTACAGCTGTCATACAAGGACGTAAGAACAGTTTTCTCACTCACTTTTGCCCTTAATGGACACTACACGTAGAAGATCATTTTCCCCAGCAAGCAAATGGCATTGCTGCAGACTATGAAGAGAAAACAACACTGAAGGATGCAGGCCCCACTGCGTGTATCTGCAGCAATGCCAGCTCAACACATTTCCACCTTTCCCTGTCTACCTGATCCCGCTTCGCCTCCGCTACAATTCACGGACCCCTTAACTTTTTCCACTTTAAATCTCTGTAGCCTTGCTTAGGAGCAACACATTGAAATGGCAGACTTTGAAACACCTTTTTAAAAAGTTGTCTTTTTTTTTTCCTAACCTGAAGGTTTCATTGATATGGGTTTTATTAATAGCTATTCTGGTGCAAGTGGATGCATAGTAAGTGGTTGTAGAGAGGAGGGTGAAACAGGAGCCTTGAGATGGAAAACTTCGCAGTCCTCTGGAGAAGCCCCACGTGAACCCACACTTTCAGCTTAAGTTACCAGCTATAGATGACTGCAGAGCCATGAGATTTTGCCTTAACCCAGCATGAATACAGCTGCCCTGCCCATGGCTTTACAGCAGCAGGTACAATGGGGACGAACTCTAACACCAGTCATGTTAAGGTGCCACCAGAAGAGCAAGGTGTGTGATGTTCTTACTTCTGACTGCTGCCCGTAGTAAGGCACGGAAAAGCTCCGTCACCCAAAGAGGCACGGAGCGCCTTTCTTTCCCTGCTGGAAACCTACCAGAACAACAACCACCTCATGAAGCGTACCACAGAAACCTTGCATGCTCACTGCTCATGTTTGCACTGTCACTCTTCTGGCTCCTGGTGCCCTGTCCATGTGTATTTCAGACAGGGCAAAGGGGACACCCTTATTTTAGCGACTAGTTCAGTTATCGATACAGGCACGTTCTCTGTTCATCACAAGCCCCCTTTGTATCTGCCAAGCACAACTGGGAGGAGAGGGAGTAAAGGGAGGAAGATATTCTGCATTTATGTTTCCATTAATTCAGCAAGAGAAACGGATCAAAACATTCATTTATTCTGTGTTCCAGGACACTTCTCCTAGACACTATATATAGTTTCTCAGATACTCGTGTCTCCCTCACCTACATATTCACACTAATCCATATAAAACTATGAGTCATTACACAAAGTTCCATCCAGAAGAGTAAGCCATTCATCCTTCTGGGGAGGAGGAGGAGAGGGGAAATTAAGAGCTGTTTCCAATTTAATTGGCAGACTTCACATTTTTGTTCTGCTTCCACTGGAAAGTGTGGTGCTAATTTTTCTGCCACAGCTTACAACCACAGTGAGATCTTGATCTGCTTCATTTATGTCCACCAGTAGGACCTCTAAAAAATGAAATAAATTAGAGTTGCATTTGCCATGTGCCTCCGGTCAGCATGCAAGCTCTGTGTGCCGAACTAAATGCTTGTGTTGTTTTGGGGACTCAAATGTTTTAAAACTCCCTGCAACTGTTAAGTCCCTTTTTCACCACATGTATGGTAAAATGGCAGAGTTTAAATGGCGAACTGTAACTTTCACACCAACTGCCCAAGCCTTGGTGTTGTATCTTCAGAGCATGATACCTCCTGAACTCATTTTGAAAAAGGGAGAGAAGTAACATGGATTCACTTACGATGCTCTGCAGCATACCCTCTCCTTTTGCTTTCATACCATAAAGCACATGTATGCCCCACCCTGTCTTTTTACTGTATCTTCTAGTCAAAAACATGGTTTCCTGTATGCAAGCAGCTTTTTTGGGTAGAGTTAATTTTTAAGTGAGGTTACATAGAAAGCAACAACTAGGAACAGGTATGTGTTTTAATACCTACGTCAGCTAATTTGACATGGGAGTTTTAACTATACGTTCCCCTTTCCAACATGACAGAGGACAGGGATTTGAATGTCTTCTCATTTTTTACTCTTTCTGTAATTTCTGATTTTTTTCTCAGCTGCTTATTGGCTTTGCACGACCTTCTCTCTCATTTTCTAATCCAACTATTTCAGTCTGGCAGCTGCATGCAACATTTATGGCTATTTCAACTCAACCACACTCATTCTGTTCCTTTTTGCAAACACTCCCTAAATCAGGGTGGCCAGTCTTTGCCTCCTGAGCAATTCAGGGGCCATTCCCACAGGCTGCGTCACCCGGTGCAGGGACCGGCCGTCACCCTGCCAGTGTTGAGGTGGGGGAAGTCCACAGGAGCTGCTGAGCCCCCAGAACCACCAGCAAGGCAGTCCCAGGGCAGCACTGAGCAGCAAATCCTCCAGAGAAGGACTGGTACCTTCTACTTGAGCTGCTCCGGGAGCTCCTGCAGCACTCAAGGAGGGATGCCCAGGAGACCTAATCTATACAAGGATTTTGGCAAGTGGACTGCAGGGTTACAAAGACCAGCCACCTCAAGTCCAAAGCAAATAATACACAAGAAACAACAGCTAGACAGTCTTTCTGCAGGAGATGAACTTGAGCCAAAGTGCTATGAGACTTTCAGCACCTTTTCCCAAATTAAATCAACTTAATTCTGTATGACATTGCTAATGATTCATACATCTCGCTACATCTTTGTGGGGTATTAGATTTCCCCGCAGTTACTCCTTTTCAAAACATGTATCAAGCCTTAACACTTCCACAATGGTTTGCACATCAACGTTTTCAAAAGCGTCAAATATTCAGTCTAGAACTACTGTTGGGTCCTTTTGTTTCAGTCTCAATTAGCAATGAGATACGAGGTGGCACAAACATCAGAAAGACTGCTCTACACCTCTGCTTAATACCTGATAGCTACATTTGACAGTTCAACTCACTTGAGCTCCCCCATAGCAGAGCATTTGGAGCTCGTGTCAACCGTGAGCTGATGCCAGATATTCCAGGTACCTCCATGGGGAAAACACCCATTTCTTCAGTAAGAAGAGTAGGTAAACTCTATCCTGCTCCATGGCAGAACAGGACATGAACTGAAAAAAAAAAGGTAATCAGTAGGCACTAAACCTGCTCAATTTACTAAGAAAGACGGGTGCTACATCAATCAGATACACGTACAAGTATAAGTCCACTCCCTTCCTTTCCCACCTCCTCCCGAAGCCAGCATATGCAATTTTATCTTCACCATTAGAATGACGGCAGGGTAGCTTGCTAGGCTATAGCATTTCACCTGAAACGTAAGGGAATATGAGCACGCATGCAATACACTCAACAAATATCCAAGGCATTAAGCAGCACCTCAACAGTTACGGAAAATTACAGGCCCTCAAGTAAAGATTTCAAAAATACAAGGAAACAAATTTGTTCTTGCAAATGTTAACACCAAGCTTCCTGGGGTACAGCTGCAGAAGAAAGGCATCGCATCTAAAGAGAGACAGTCTCCTTGCAGATTCCAGGTATTTAAGCTTTCTTTTTATTTAGTTTAAGGCTCACAAACAGTTTGTATTAGATATTTAAACTTTAAAGGCTATGAAATGATTTAATCACAAAAAAACGATCTTTGAAAGGCAAAAAATGCATACTCGTAGCTGACAAGTAACAATCAGGGAAAACTTTTTCTTTTAAAATAGAGTTATACTTCTTGCCTTCTAGAAGTTGTGGAAACTTCTAAAGGTAGAAAAGGCCATGACAAAAAAAGAAAAAAGAAAAGAAAAAAGAAGAAATGCAACACTAGATAATTTTAAACACTTCACATACCTAAAAAGGGCATATTAAACCACAACCTTAGTCATACACCTACAGCAGCAAATCAGTAAGAGCAGAGACGAAGTACCGCAGGCGCGACCTGCAGCCGCCTGGCTGTCGGCGAGGCGGCAGGTTCGAGCGCACGACAACATACGCCGGAGGAAGTGGGTGTTGTACCTCGCCCTGAGCATCTCCTCCTCCGCCCCCCCAGCCTCCTCTGACCACCTGTAGCAGCCTCAGAGGAAGCAGACGTGCTCCCACATACTTTCCAGCGACGCTGTGCCAGCCGCAAAGTACGCATGCAGCCATTGGCACGTGTGAACATACATACATGGAGCACCAGCGTTGAGTCTTTCTGCGATGATTAACCTACTTTGCAGGCAGCCAGGCTTTCTTTTCTCTTTTTTTTTTTTTTAATTTAAAAAACAAACCAGAAAAGCAGCCCAAGGGGCAAGAGAGACCCCTCCATCCCATTCGTGCCCTTTCCCTTTCTCCCTCCCCACGCACACCCACCCACACCTACGCAGTGCTGGAAAAAGGCTGTAAGCAGGGCATTATCACTAGTGCATCCTCAGTATTGGGAGCTGTGGTTTTGAGATTAAACACCCAGCAAAGACATTTCACCCTTTTGACCAGAATTTTCCATAAGTGATTGAACACGGGCTAGGAAAACAAAAAAAAAAACACCCCCCCCCCCCCCCAAAAAAAAAAAAGAGAGAGAAACGTCTAAATTTCCTCTCGTGTTCAGATGCGGCAGTATGGTTGAGATCACTTCTCTGCGACGAGCTAAAATTAGGGCAAAAAGGGCACATGCCAAGTGCCTGAGAGAAGGTGTCCGGCTGCGGACACCGCGCTGCTGGGGACGTCGGGAGCCGGTGCCCGGGCAGCAGGACCTGGCTTGAGGGCTCTCTTCGCAGGCGCCTCCACCAGCCTCAATACGTTGCTATCGGTATCTTTTAATCAGTTGTCAGCCCTTAAAAAACAAAAAAAAAAACAAACGTGCAATTTCCCCCCCAAAAACCCCCAGTACCCACAGAAAAAGAAGTTTTACCCCCGTAAACCCCAAATAAGAAAGGAGCAGAAGGGAACAAGTGGGGCTCGGGGAAGGAAGAGGCGTGGGATCTCTGCTGTTAGGAAAGCAACTCGCTTTCCAAGGGTCCTCTGGAAACTCTTGGGGCACTTTGCATATTCTGCAGCAACGATTTTCCCTCCTTGAGCCGTTTCAGCCTCGCCAATACGCCAGGGGAGGGGCCCATGGGCGGGGAAGGAGTTAAAAATGAAAACAAACACTGAAAAGCTATTTGTAAACTGTTTCACCCTGGCGATCATTTCAACTCACCGTTTCTGTAACCGACTGAGCAGCGCACCTGCAGAGCGAGTCGGGGCAGGAGACACCCCTCTATAAATACCTGGGAGAACCCTCGCCCGGCTGCGCCTCCTCGGCACCTCTCCGTGCAGGAGGACACTGGGGGAAGGAGGAGGACTTCATGGGAATGTCCTGAACTTTACAGTCAGGAAACAAATGGAAAGTGGGCAGGGGAAAAAAAAAAAATTTCCTCAGATAAAAACACCCTGAAGACGATTTCAGCTTTGCAACAACCAACACTGCCCTTATCTGGGTTCCAGGTTATCGGCAGCTCCCTCTCCACTGAGCGCAGGAGAGCCACAAGCACAGTCACCTGCACCACCAACCGCACAGGGCTGCAACGGGCAGCAGAGCCGCCTCCACTGGTTCAATGCCTCCTAGGAAGGCGGAAATTTTTATTTTGGAAAACAAGGGAGTAATTTCATAATGTGCTAATCTTACAGAGAGAGTTTCTCAGGCTATTCTGGTACATCTTTTGGGTCCCTCCATATGCAATCCTATGTGGTTTAATTTTTTTGTTTGAAATCAGGCAGGGGAGCAGCACTCATTCAGGCTGGCTCTTGGATGCCTTTCAACCAGGTGAGAGCTCTGCTCACACTTGAGCCAACTGAGAAGCAGGCATATCCAAGAAGTTTTCAAATTCTGATCCAGCATCGCTCCTCAAAGGTAAAGCTTAGGAGCTGAAACTAAGACCAAACCAGAAACAAGGATTTTTGAAATATGATTGTTGCAATCAGTCTAAAGAGGCAAGTGCATTAACCAATGCTGCTGATGTTGGGAAATCTGCAGGTAATCAGGATGGGCAAATCTCAAAGGCTGGTGTTCAAATAAGCATCCCCAATATGGCTGTTTGTCCAAAGCTTAACCAAGCTATTCAAACTTGCTGCTGTGCAAAGTCAGACTGCAAGGAAAAACCTTTCCGTAGCCATAGTTCTTCACACTGGAACGTGACTACCAGGACATTTCAGGTACTTACATGGACTGGAACTGGATTCTAGGAATGGGGAAATAGATCTTCCCCTACCTTCTCCTCAAGACCAGATCATTTTTTTCTCATTCTGACAATAGCAGAGCATGAGAGACTTCTGCTTTGACCCTGTTGCACTGCAGCAGGAGGCAGCCACGGACTGCCTGGTAGCCAGGGCTACCTGCAGACCCTACAACCACGGAATCACAGAACCAACCACTATTCCTTCGCATCCACCAGCTTCTACACTGCCTGTTTAGAGAACTGTGGCACTGGCGACACCCTAAAACCATCTGCACCACAGGATAATTACACACAGAGACAACAACTTCGCTGCAAGAAATGGACTGAAGGAACAAGAAAAGTGTTGGGCCAAGCGAACCACTTTTGGTGCCCATGTTTACCACCCCCGCCTCACCCTATCCCCTGCACATGCACACCCTCCCCGTAGTACTCAAGTCTCTCCCGCACTTCGAATTCTTCTGCTGCTGAGCACGTTAGTCAGCCCTTTCGTGTTATTTTAGAGCAGACTGTAAAGACTTTGGTCCTATAAAGTTCTCCTGTGACACTACTGACCTTGTTACTCTTTACACTACTCCAGTTTCCATAAGAAAGAAAAAAGTAGTTTAAAAATTCTCAAGTGATTCAAACAAGTACTGTGTTCATCTTCAGAAATGACTGGCATCACCTTGAGATCAAAATACCTACCAGATGGCTATAGGAAGGCTTTATAGCTTCAACTTCTATATAGGTAACACTTCAACAGCACAAACATTTTTTTTCCACCAAAAAGAATCATGAAAAGCACCAAAAATATTTGCAGCAGGCAGCTAATACTAATTCCAGCTTTCCTTGCAAGCTATTCTCACTAAATTGGTCTTGACAGTATCACAATTTATTGAGGTAGGGAACAATATAAATTAACAAAGTTGTGGCAGCCCGGGGAGGGAGGGAAATAAGGAGGCAATATTTACCCGTTGAAAGTAGGAGTTAAGAAAAACAAGCAGCATCACCCCGATTAAGTAAAACACGTGTTGGTGTACAACAGAACTTTCGCATTACGTTTGCAACCTTGTGTTTTGTTTTAATAACCGGGGCTAGACAAAACAATTGGACTGTAGCTGTACCACACTCCACGCCAGACCTTACTTGCTTTGATCTTCTGGAATGGGAAAAAATTTTGAAGAGAAAGTTTGGAGACTATTTGAATGATGCTCACAGCTTTTTAAGCTTGGAATTTGGTGGTTAGTGCATTAAGCATTACTCACTTTCTGAACAAAGTGGAAAGTTAACACAAATTGGCAGATGACTAACTGTCCAAGAAACAGATTACTGAATGAATCACTGACTCTACTTTTAGTCTAGTAATAAGGCAAACAAAGAGGAACAAGAAGGGGAAAAAGACAAACAAAAAATTTCCTTGCAAAGTGCTTATATTTGCACTGCCTGTGAACTTCCAGCTACGATAAACTATGCCAACAATTTTATAATTTACTGTGAGTTTTACATTGGGGTTAGCTCACTGACATCCCTCACGATTACTTCACACCATCATTTAATTTGGATTTCTGTAAGAAGAATTCTGCACCACACTTCTCAGTGCACATTTAACAGCAGTTACAGGAATAAATGAAGGGACTGGAAATGAAGCTAAATCGCTGAGCAGAGTCAGAAGCATTTGGCAGGTTACAGGTTCAACACACAGAAGTACCTCAGGCACAGCAGATACCTGATGTTGGCCTGAAGCAGAATTTAAGTTTCCCAGCTCAAGAGCAGGCCCTAAACAAAAGTCTGCAGACACTTTGATTTTTGCTAGTCAAGTTCTGGCCAAAAGTTTGCCCAATACGCATGGCCAGCATTCAGCTTTGCATAAAATCACCACTGGTGCTGCTCAGGAACACAGGAGACTGGCGGTAGCACCGTCCCCCTCCCAAACAAAAGCTGACAAGCTCCACCAGTCACACAGGGTGAAGCTACGCACAAAGGCTTGAGGTGATCTGGGTTTGCCACTCGACAAAGGCCCTGCGCCCCCACTGCTCCCTCCTGTCTCTCCTGCTTTAGCTTTGCTGCTCTTTGGACCAAATTGTCTAGAAAATTAGCCAGGGCTAAGGAAATGGTAAATTCATGTGTGCTAGGCTGGAAGGCTGAATCAGCTCAGCAAAATCCAACAAGAGCACGGCCAAGCAGGACCTCCTGTTTTCACCCAATGGCACAAGGGGTTACCAGCTCCTAACTTCACCCTCTCCTTATGAACGATGAGGTTAGACTCCCTCCTTTGCCTGAGCAAATTCAAGCATCTCTGATCATCTGCTTAACCCAGATGTTACTCAACATCTCTAAGTGCATATGCTTGCGACCATCCCCAGAGTGATAAAAGGTTGCAAGGAAAACCTGAGGGTCTAGGATTGCAGCCACCTGGTTCAAAAAAAACTCTCCACAGTCACCAGGTCTGCTCATCTCCTCAACTATAACTTAGGTTTAAAATCTAAATTCACAAGAGCTCATCACAGCTGGGAGATAGGTGACACGACCAGGTCACACACACAACCAGAATCAGGTGGGAATAACAACAGTTATTTGACTATTTGCAAAAGATAGTACTTTTGCATTTTGTTAACACAGAAGACTTGCTTGATTGAGTTCTGTTTTCCTCTAACGTTTCTTTCAATTGGCTGTTGCAAACACAAGCCAAAATTAAACGGCCCAAACCTCTCATGCTCTGGCAGCAAGCTCTTACTGCCAAGCTTACGGGCTAGGCTGGGCACAGGCTGCTCATGGTTCTCTGCAGCACCACTACATCGCAAAAGCAAGACAAGAGTGACCTTCAGGAGATGGGGCATAATGCTGTGATAGTCATTGTGCTTCGGGGGCCAGGTGTCCCATGGTCAGCTCTAGGTCTTTTAACAAATTTTGGTTTCATTTGATCCCTTACCCAGGTCCTTGCCAGACCCTGCAGCAAACTCAACCAGAAGAAAACTAACCCTACACATAAAATGAATAATCTTCTGCAATTTAGCTCTCAGGGCTTGCCCATTGTGGGATGAGACAGGTGCCAGGGCAAGCGCAAGGAAAGGAGAGGAGATGATGCAGAGCAGAATCACAGTCTCCAAATTCAGCAGCGACAGTGTCTGTTGCCCTTCACAGGTCCAGCCCTCAGTGATTTTGGACACAAGTCCCATTTCCGAGTCAGCAGAGCTCAGAACGTGGATGAGATTTAGACATGTTATTTATTTATCATGACCCAACCCTCAAGACCCTTCTCATGGCAAGATTTTCTACAGAAATCAGAGCACTGAACCTATGTCCTCTTGAACTCCGAATAAGTACTGACACCATATTTTGCAGTTCTTACCCATTATTCTTCTGTGAACTTCAGTAACAACTGTCCATAACTAAATCCCTTAAGTTGGAAGTTGGTCTTTTCTGCTATACTAATCTGCAAATAGTAGAATCTCTCTTACTGTTGCCATGTAACAAACAACTGGATTTTCACATGTTTCAAAGTTATATCTCCACAGGCTTCTGTGCCTCTATTTTTAGTGCGCCTCTCAGTATGAAGCTACAAGACAAAGATTCTCCATCACAGTCTGGTTATACAAGAAACTAACAAACACATCCAAGATATTGCAGCACAATCAAAATTATCTACATAAATACATTTAAATATTTAGTGGTAAAAGATGCCTGCTGACACTGAGGGAGCAGAGGTAGGTCTAGATTTACTGAGGATCTGCTCCAGCATGGACTTTGTAAAAAGCACACTCTGCTTTTAAAATGGAATAATAAGAAACAAAGAACTATCACACCCTTATAAGGAATAACTTACTAGTATAAATATTGCAACAACAGAGGAAGTAAACATAGAGGTTTCATAAATGTTGGAATTTTCATTCTAACAGGGAAGAAAAGACTAGCTCTGCCTCATCTATGGTCTTTAAATCTTGTAACCAAGGCAGGCAACCTCTACAAGTTACGTTGTCAAACAAAATGCAGTATGTGCTAAGGGTTGCTTTGTTGCACTAAACATGAGGCAGAGTCTTTACAAAAAGATTTCAGCCTCACAGGTAAACTGCTAAAAGGATGCCAGCACATTTGAAAACTATTACTAAAAAAAAAAAAAAAAAAAGAGAGAGAGAAAAAGAGAAGAATTTCATAGATCACTTTATGATTTGCCCTTTTCTCAGTATCACTTTCAGTACTGGAAGACGTGCGTTTCCTCCCAGGTAATGACAGACACATTCTGCAGTTGTCGTTTATTCTTCAACTCCTATTTTCTGTTTGCTTTCCTCTCCAGATCCTCTGACCACTGCTCAAACAGCAATACAGGTCACTCAGCAATCTTACTGTCCTCTCTTTACCGGAGTGGAAGGGAGGTGGAGAACAGCAGCTCGGCAAGATGAGGGTAGTGTGCCAAGTCTTCCCCCACTCGACATAGATTATATTTTCCAGATGCGCATCTCTGACATCAAGGCTAAGTGTCGTCAATGCTCATTGCGGTGAAACACCGAGGAGATAGGAGAAGGGAACATTTTAGCACCGCAAGCAGTGGTATGATTAGGTTTTTTTTTTTTGGAGGGTACAAGATCTTTCACTGTTGCACAGCAAATCACTAAAGCTTCCATAAGTTTAAAGAAAAAAAAAAAAGCAAGCTCAAAGTAATATTTTCCAACCTTTCACTAAGAGTAGGGGCCAAAACCACACGTTTTAAAGGTCTTCCACAGTTTTATTATTAGAAGTAGAAACCCTACTGATACTGATGAGTCATTTGTATTGGCGGAAACCAAGAACACCCATTTTCTTCATGTGTTACAAAGCTCTCAATGTGGTTTTCTATTCATTACTGGTCGAAGTAGTTGACTAAAAACAAAACAAGTGACAAGAACTCACCTTAGCATTATTAAAGCCTGTTTTATGCCAGCTGATTTTGTTTATCACACTTTTAGAGATCGCTTATTTTTCACCCCATTCCACAAAAAGAAGAAGAATACACAAAAGATGACTACAAATCTAAACTCTGTTGACGGTAAATCCAGAACTGCAGATGGATAATTCACTCCACTTCTGCAAAGGCTTCTGTCATCGACTAAGAAAGGAAAAAGAAAGGAGGGAAGAAAAAAAAACACAAGAAGAACATCAGTTAAAAATCATCAGTCAGCAGAAGCTATCGTTTTAGGATCCTTATGAGTAACCAGAATAGAGTCTGTAAATAAAGAAGCAGTTGTACAAGAGCGTAAGTTTTCATCTTCATGCAAATGAAGAAATCCTTTCATGCCAACGGCCAGCATTACTGCCACACAAAAGAGAAAAAACAGACTAAGAAATAGCAAATTTCTGAAAATTAAAGACAGCTGAAACCAGGTTTTTAAAGTTTAATCAGAATTCCTTGCTGGCTTTAAAGAAGATTTCTGCCATAAAAAGGGGTGGAGGGTAGGAGACTGTACAGCTTGCAATTGGCAAGGGAAAATACAATTCATACGCTGGACTTGCCCTATCCAAATTGGGAACAATGCTCGGGGGGATTGTTTTTGGTAACGTCCCATTCACAAAAAAGAAATAAACCCCAGAGGTTTAGTCCTGCTGAACATCCGTAGCATCTAGATGCACTTTGAGCACAACCTCCGCAGCGGTGCAATGAATTTCTACTTTACACTATGCACCTAGCAGAACAGCAGCCTGGCAAAATGACAGTGTATTTTGATATTACTGGGGAAGAAAACCACAGCAACGCAGTGACTGAAGAACTGAAAATAACCTTTGAACAACGGCTCGGCACTGATGGTTTCTCTGCCTGCGCTTCCTATTGTGGATAGTTTATAGTGAGGGCAGCTCCAAGCTGCACCAGACACGTGAGTCAGCAAGAGCGGCTTGTAGGAAACTGCTGACATGTTCAATTGCTCTCACATACACTGAACACACCTACCCACTAAATAAAAAACAGGCTGCATGCAAATCGGGGTAAAGGAACACCCCCACACCTACAGTTCCTGTTTTCCTAGTTCAGGTTTAAATTTTAAAGCAATCACTAATAAAGAAAAAAGAAAACCCTCAGTGCATGTCAGCTATAATAAGTAGCTATGATTAAGTCTCAAGGGTCATTCTGTTTATTTAAACAGACATAACTGCTTTTGCTCTTTTCAAAAAACAAAATCGCTGCCTCACAGCCCAGAAGCCCTGCGCAGTGACAAGCAGTAAACAGTTTCTGTTTGTCTTCGTGGGGAGACTCCTTTCGAACCTATGCACCAAAACCCATCTACCCATCACAGCCTGGCTGAGTGTTTTCAAAGCTCAGGAGCAAAAAAATAAGCTTCCAGCTTCCATTTCAATTCCTGCTAAGGGTAAACTGAAAATTCCCAGGTTTTTTGTTCCTAACAGCTTTTCAAGCATCTGTTCTGTTGATACAGCAGCAAAGTAAGTTATTGGTCAAGGTGTTCACAAATTATAGGACTTGGGAATAAATCGAGGGGGGGGAGGGGGGGGGGTCTGACCCTTTTAGGTCACCTTTCACACTAAAAAGAAGGAGAAAATGGTGTACCTCAGATCCTGGTGCCTCTTGCCCCTGCAGCCACCACTACCTCCTTCTCTTCTCTTCGGCACTGAATCTGAAGTCTCCCAGCTTGCTCTGAGGACAGGTTTGCACCAAGCAGGTGTAAACAGCAAAGGGGGAGCAGAGGCAGAAGAGATCAGGGAGGGATGAAGGGTTATGCACGGAGGGGCTGCACACCTGGCAGCCCCCTCACCCACGCAGGAGCTGCAGTTCAGCCCCCACCACATTAGAAGCTTTTTGCATGCAACCTGTTTCAAGCCAAAGGGAGACACACGTCTATCGATCTGCTAAGATGCCAGTGCAGCGCAGCTGGTGTTCTTCAGGTTGTTGCGGTGGCTCTTTCTGCATAAAGATCAATACAATCAAGCAGAGGAGTCTTCTGAGCCAAATTTTTGACAGATCGAAGTACTGCTGTACATGTAAACTTTTAGCATAAAGGTTTTTCCTAACTTATTCCCTCGTTCCTTTTTATTTACCTGTTCTGAACATGTCGTTGTTCTTTGATCAATACCATTAGTTCTAGTAACTCAGGAGCTTCGAGTCCATCACTGGCCACAAAGGCATTTGTATGCATTCCACTGCTTGCCTGCTTTAAAATTATAATTCATAGTCCAAGAGTGGCACAGTAAGTAGTGCTCTCTTCAATCCACTACAAAGATGTTTCTGCCTAACTAAAAAGCTAAACTAACACACTGCAACTCAGCTGGCTATATTCATACATTTTACATCTTCTTGATGCAAGCTTCAAACGAATGCGTAATATTCAGGCAGCTGCCAAGGTTTGATGTCTTTTGGCTGAATTTAAAGGAACGATGACCATTTTTTGTAAAAAGCTGAATAAGCATTTTGAGCACTATTCTGGAAAACCTTAGGGAGTTACTGGGGGTAGAAATCTACTATCCATTCAGCTACTACAATAAAATCATTTAGGCACCTCCTCAAATATCAGTAAAGAACTGCAATATCAGAAAGACTCTCTTCCACATTTTGTTAAAGCATTTGTAGTCCGGAGGAACACTGAAAGCAGCAGGACTGACTCGGACTTAGAGAAAGCTTCAAGTTTAAATCCAAATTTTCTTCAACACATTAATGGAATGACTGATATATTTTCCCTAACATAGTTCAACCCAGAAACCACTAATACACGACCATCACACCCAAAATGAGCCGAGCTGGAAATTCAGACCCAGAGGTGAAACACGGAAGCATGCATGCCTTCAAACGTAAGTCAGATCTGCTAAACACTACAGGTATGTTCATGCAACTTGTAAACCGAGAAGCCATTCAGAGAGCATTCCTCTGAGTAAAAAGGCACGTACATTTTGATTTGAATATATAAACCGTGTTCATACTGCCTAAATTAAAATCACAAGAGACTCCGTTCACGTCAGACAATAAATGCTGCTCAATTTACACCAACAGTTTATTACATAAACATGTCATTACTACCGAAATGATTACTTCACATATATTAATGTTACACATCTCATTTTTCAGCTTAGTGCCATAAACATTTCTTAGCTACACTCTAAAAGGTCTCCTCTTTACCTGTGCAAATGTGAAGTCCTAACCAAAAAGAGTATCACAGGCACACAAAGAGAAAACATCTCTTTTTATTCTTCTTGGATTTTTAACACGAAAAAAAAAGTGATCGCTGTTTTTTTTTTTTTTTTGATGGCTGGTGATAGTTTTAGAGAAAACCTTAAGGAAAATAACTAATTGGCAAACACACTGCAGCCTCCTTAAGAAAAATAGCTATTGCACTTCAGAACAGAAAAATCAAACAATGACAGTTTTAAAATAAGCGAAGGCAAGCAACTTCGGTCACATATTCCACACTACACCTCATCTGAATAGGGTTTTATTTTCGGCTCTCTTTGTCATTAATTACGTGCACACAGAAAGAGATACACAAGATTGCTATACAGTACATGGATTTTATTAAACTCATTAATTTCAATGAGTCTCTGAGGCCTTCTACAATGTCGACGATTTACCAGAATCTCCTCGTATTAGGAGTGCCATGTCAATGCCTATTTATTGGGATTTGGACCGTTACTCTCAGCTAGCAACTCATGTGCTATCTCTAACCTCCCTTCATGCCCAGCACAGAAGGGCGAACAGACAATGTTGTCTTACTGCAAAATGAACGACAGAAAGCAAAAAGAGAAGGAGAGGAGGGTGTCCCACCTACACCACCGGCGCATTCTGCCAGTGTGCATGACATTGATACCAACACATGTTCAAGATGTGCCTCCAGGTCAGGAATAGGACTAGGAATACCTGTCCTAGCGCTGCTTCCCAGTGTGAGATATCTGGGCATAAGCAATCTCTGATGATTAACCAGTTGGGATCTGTCAGCCTGTGCATCAGCCACGCACCTTCCGTGTGCACGTTTCCCATCCAATCCTCACAATTCTAAAAGTTTTCAAAAAAATTTAGTTCTTTAAGCACAAACTATACAGCAGAGCTGCCCAGCATTGCCCACTCTGCTTCTGTGGAGCATTTCTGCAAA
Source organism: Nyctibius grandis (assembly GCF_013368605.1). Lineage (NCBI taxonomy): Eukaryota > Metazoa > Chordata > Aves > Nyctibiiformes > Nyctibiidae > Nyctibius > Nyctibius grandis. The sequence continues at coordinate 89,292,565 of NC_090658.1, read as the reverse complement.
AGATCTCTCAATACCTTGACAACCACCCTATCTGCAAAATCACTAGGGACCTTTCTTGCCCACTTGACAGCTCAGTGTACTGGCGTACATCTGTTTGAATGCCTTGTCCAGTGTCACAGAGCAAACTAACAGCAAAACTAGACCTATGATCCTGATTTTTCAATCTTCTACTTTTCCAATTATTGATGGCTTCCTTCCATTTCTTGCACAGCACCTTCAGAACAGCCTTTGAAGCTGGAGAGTCAAATGTGAAAAACGATGCTTAAAGCACAGGTTCAATACACCACAGGGAAGTACAACGCTGATCCATTTTGCTGCACAAGTGCCCAGATCCCAGTGACGGGGGGGGGGGGGGGGGGGGGGGGGAAGGTGGGTGGATACAAAAGGCAACACAGGCTTTTAAAAGAACAAGCACACATCTGAAGTGGAATTTTACTTCAATGTGTCAACTGTAAAGACTCTTAAAATACCCGTTTCAGGCTGTTGCTACAACAGCCCCGTAGAAAACAGCTTAACACACAACCTTATCATTTTATTCTATCCATCTCATCAAACGCAATTGTCTCAAATTTCAGTACTTACATACCTGAAGAAGTCAATTTACCCAAGCACCACCACCCTCTTCAAACTGCAGAGCATTCCACCATCTACAGCAGAATCTCAGACAATTCCCAGCCCAAAAAAAACCAACTTGTTTCTAGCTCGAGCCCCACAGCAGCAAATTAAAACACACACAAGTTTAGCGACACTTCCAAAGTCTTCGAAAACGGGCTTTCACCATGAAAACACTGACATGGGTTCAACTAGAGCAAACGGCAACACTGTAATTTCCTAACCTTTCCAACATCCTAAAGAGTAATTCTAATAAGATGTCACCCCTGCCTCACGTTTATTATTAAAGAATGAAAACCGCGCTTCACTCCGGAGCTGCCGGGGCTTCAGCAACAAGGGCACAATGATCTCACGATAACTGAAGCGTTTTAAGCAAGACACCCGCTGCATTACAAAAATAGCCTGCTCCACAAAAGGAGAGGCATGATTTCACACTTAGCCTCGTTCATGACAGCCAGCGTCTCCGCGGCGCGCTGCCTTGCCTACACGCTACGTTTTAACGATCCAAGAAACTGTTATCGGAGTTCACATCTCTCTCCGAACCCATAAAAACGGGCGTGAGGGACACGGCGGGGACGCCGCACGCCCGGTGCCCGCTCGCCCCGAGCGGCTGCAGGTGGCGGCGGCGGGGCCGGGGAAAGGCGCCGGGACAAGGCACCGGGGCGGCCCTAGGCGGAGGGGGCTGCCCCGGGGCTCCCAGCCCGCCCGGCGGAGCGGTGCGCGGGGGAGCGCGCACAGCCGCCTACACGGATACCCGCGCACTCGGGCGCCCGCCGCGCACTCCCCGTTACGCAACGCGCGTGTTTCCCACTTTAAGACACAAGCACTAAGCGCTCCTGCAGAGCCCGCGGCCGCTGCGGGAGCGGGGGTGCAGCCCCCTCCGCCTCGCCCCGCGCACCAGCTGCTCGGGAGGAGGAAGGGAAAAAGCACGCTGCCCCCCTCCCGTCCAGCCTCCCCCCAAACTTCGCCCCCCCTCCTCCCCTTCCCCGGCGGGGCTGCCGAGCCGCGGAACAGGCGCACTCACCTCGCCTCCGCGCAACTTTCGGGGGTCGCCCCTCTCGCTGCAGCCTGGGGCGGGGGGGAGGCCGTGGGGCGGGGTGGAGCGGGCCCGGGGCGGGGTAGGGGGGGGGGGAGGCTGTTACGGCTGAGGAGGTTTGGGGAGGGGGGGGATTGCTCTTGTTGTTGCTGCTGCTGTTGTTTCGGAAATTCTTAATATTTCTCTGCGGTCAGAAACCTGCACCCTCCCCCCCCCCAAAGGAAAAAAAAAAAACCCCGACCCAGACGCTCATCACATGGCGATTGCTTTGAACCAGCTGCTTCCAGAGCCAAAGTCTTGCGGAGAAAAATAAGGGGGGAAGGGAAGGGGGAAGGGAGGGAGGGGGCTGGCAGGGGGGCCGGAGGAGGAGAGAAAGCCGCAGCAGAGGGAGGGAGAGAGGGAGGGAGGCGGGGGTGGGGGGGGGACCGGCACCGCGGCGGCTGTGTCGCTGCCGGAGCGGCACCCGGGGCCGGCGGCGGTGGCAGCCCGGCGGAGGAGGGAAGGCGGCGCTGCGCTGCTGCCGCGGCCGCTGCTGCCCGGCTCTGTCGCCCGCCCGCGCCCGCCGCCGCCGCCTCGCGCGCCCCGGCCCGGCGCCGCCCCCGCCCCTCAATCGCTACATTGTTGACATTCGCAGGCTGACATCATCCTCCCCGCCCCGCCGCCCGCTCCATTCACAATAACGCTACGCCAACTGCGCAGCGCCCGCCCGCTCCCTCGCCTGCCCCAGCCCCTACGCACAGAAAGCGGCGTACGGCAGCTCCGCGAATAGCGGCGCCGCTGACATTCCACCCGCCCCGCCCCTCAGGCCGGGAGCTGGTGGCGCATGCGCAGGGCGGGCTCGCTCCCTCCCCCCCCCGCCCCGCGCTTCCCAGGGGGGTGTGTGTGCCTCTGTGTGTGCGTGCGTGCGCGCGTGCCGCCGGACCCCGCGCCGGGGCTCGCGCCGGCGGCCGCGGGGGGCTCTGGGAGCCGTAGTCCGCCGCGATGGGCCGGTGAGGCTGCGCGCGGCCCCCTCGGCCGCCAGGGCAGCCGGGGGCGGCGGCCCGAGGGGGCCCCACCGGCACGGCCCGGCCCCGCCGCGCCGGCGATGGAGGGGTGAGGTGCGCCCCTCTCCGGCGGCAGGCGTGGGGGAGGCCGGGGCCCCCCGCCGCCCCCAGGCCTGGCCGTGCGGGGGGCGAGCGAGGGCGCGTCGGCCAGGGGCGGCTGCGGGCAGTGTGATGGGCAGGGCAAAAAATACCCGCCCGGTCACCCCTCACCGCCGGCGGAGCCTCGGTATTGATCCCGGCGATATTTGATGCGCTGCGCCCTCGGAGAGACCTCATCCTACTTCTATTGCAGTCATGAGTCAGCCCTGCCGAACATCGCAGGAACAGATAAATGCTCCCGACGCTAAAAACAAAACCAAAACCCCATCGAGTGTTCCCAGCGAGAGAGGCTGGTGTGTTCTTTGCCTCGTCTCGGCGGGTACAAGGTGCCTGTTTCCGAGCCCTGTCCCACCGCGAGGCTTGGCGCCATGGTTCCTTCTACCAAGTGGAAAGCTGTGATTCCTCCAAATTGCCCCGGTGCCGGCAGCCGGCGCTTCTCAGTGAGACCCCAAATGTCACGAGACATGAAATGCAATTGGGAGAACCGGTAAATGAATAAACTGCATTCTGTAAGACCGAGTTATTCAGCCGGGCTAGGACAGAAAAACATAAAGATGAAAGACGGCTGATAAAAAGGAAAGTTAGAGAATGAATGATTCACAATAGGGGCCATGAGTGAGATTATCTCTGGAGACATCTCTAATTAAAGGGTGTTGGATAACTAGGGGGTTACATTTTCCTGGGTCAGTGGTCTTGAAAAAGAAATTGCAGTTGCGGTAAATGTCAGTAAAGAGGGATGGTGACCTACTGCTAACAAAAGCACGTTCAGTAACGTGCATGTTTGTTATTTTTTCTGTTTATGTCAGTTTTTATTGTACATTTTCATCCTCTGTTTCCCCCTTTCACTACAGACAGGTGAGATATAGTGTTTTCCATATCTGTTGGAGAGGAACAATTTCTATGAAGTTATTTCACTGATGTCTTCGCCTGAAATTGCAGCATCTCCATTGGGCTACCTGCGTTTTCAAAGTCTACTAAACTACAGAAAACTATCCAAATACTGTGTGCCAACACAAAACCAACTCTATGTATGTAACGACAAATACTTTTCAAAAGCATAATTCTCCTCTGGCTTGCATTTTGCACGGTTGTCCGCTTGTGTAAAGTGAAAAGCATTTTAGTTCAGTAGCATTTTGCCCCTACTTTTCCTAGCTACATGTGTCTGCAGAATAGCACCCCACTGGAGAATTTGACTCATAAACTTCACTTTCCCTTTCCAAGTGATGTTCATATAAAGCCTTGCTCACAAGTACCATTTAGGTTCTGGTTCTGCAGACATATATAGTGTTAAGTACGTGAAAATTCCCACAGTGTGTAAGGGGACTTGTCATATGTTTAAATGGTAGCAGGACTGAGTCTCCTTGTTGCCTTGTTTTTCCTAGAGACACAAAAATAATTTTGTATTGGCATGAGAGATAAAAATACTATATTGGGAAGGACGGAGAGATAAAAATAAGCCATGCAGCATTTGTAATGCTTTAGTTAGCACATTACGTGCCCATTATGCCACTGCATTGAAAGTGCACATATTCTGTTATTTACAACATGCTACAGGAGATGGGGCTCCAGGCAGTCAAAGTCAGCCAAATAGAAAACTCAGCAAAGCACTCTGTATACACCTTTGCTCATAGAGCACATTTCTGAAAGGCATGATAATTGCCATTTATCTTACCAAACATTCATTTTAAAATGAATGTTTGTTTGGCTTAAAGGAAGCGTAAAGTGAAAACGTCTGGTTTAGATTTTATTATTCTGTTTACCCTGTGATAAAATTTGCAGTGACTTCAGTGTGAACCAGATCACTCTTGTGCAGGACGGAGACTGGCACAGAGTGAAAGAACCCGGAACCAAGCAGGGATTGGGCACATCGGCTTTTTGAGAACTCACCAAGCACATCTATGGACTTTTGGTACCCAAATACTATTAACAATTTTATGACCGACTCATATCGGAAGACAGAGTTCAGATTCTTGTATATCAGTCAGATCGTGATTTTATTATGGTCATTATATCTCTATATAACACTAGAAAACTGGGGAAATACTGACTGAGTTGATTTGCAAAGACAGAAGGAATATTACACTAACTGAATTAAACCTTTTGTTTAAAGGTGCTATTTTTATAGCATATATTTTACCTTTTCATGCGTTGACTTCCCAATTCATTCCCAAACTGCATTTATTCCAGCAACAGATCCAGTCTGATCCTGTTTCCGTTGCAATCAACTATCTCCATGCTTCAATTTTTGTATGCGTAACTATTTCTGGACCATTTTTCTTGAAGTACAGCCAAACATATATTCCAGACAAACATGAATTATTTGAAGACATGTCATGTTTGAAGAGAGGTCTCTCAAAATGATCCACAGTTTGTCAAGCAACAACAACAACAAAATAAGGTAAGAATAAATGTGTAGAGGTACAATTCAGAAGTGATCCCATGAATACTTGAGGGGTAACTCGCAGTGAATGCTGCAATGCTATCCTCAACAAAAGGCTACATCCACATATTTAGCAACTGGTTTTAGCTCAGCTTATGGACAAATTTCCTGGTTACACATTACCTTAACTAATGTCTTAATTGGGTGCTTTCTCCACACTGCTGTCACTTCATCCCTTTAGAGAGGACAGCCTGGTTGAGCTTATGGCACTTGACCTACTTTTCAGTTTTTTCTTTATGGATAACACAAAACTTTCCAGACTGTCTGAATTATGAATATCTATTTCAATCATATTTCATATGTAAATTTAAAAAAATTTAAATGGCATCCAATATTGTAAAACATGTCTCAACATCCCTTTCTGAGATCTCATTTGCATATCAATCTTGTAACTTGAATAGTCTTAATAGTGCCACTTGTTGGAGAGCTCTGTGTATTGCAAGGTATTTCAATCACATATTTATAAAAACAAATTGCTTTTTCCTGGTGATAGGTAATTCCTAATTTAAAGGGCTACAGAAAGAGATGAAAGTACTGCACAGAACAACTTTTGTTGCAGCCTTGGCTTCAACCACGCTGACTCAAAGACTCTATGAATGAGCAACACGTTAGTGGATCTTGTGCAACTTGATCTTTACAATGGTAATAAATGAGTGAAAAAGGAAAAATAAGGACAAATCTTGCGGTTTTTAATTGAGGAAATTGTCATTTCCTTCTGAAGTACATTCTACCCTGCAGCACTTGGGTGAAAAAGATCAGCTTTCCTGGATAAGCCCCGGTCCTGCGCACAGGCCTAAGTAATTATTGATAATTATGCACATACTCTCCTGGGTTGTGCAGGTAGAATTCCTGAAATTGCATCATTTTCTTTGCAGTGATTAAGAAATTCACAGCTGATTACTGATTATACTACAGTCACCATATGTCTTTTCGCAACAGATTCTAACACACCCCAGGTACATTGTGTTTCCAGGAGCACTGACAGTACGAACAGCACGCCCCGAGTCAGTGGCTGTGACGGCTACGAAGGAGACATTGTCATGGTGCATGATATCAAAGATCCGCAATGTGATGTCTCTGCAGCGTGGCTTGACATTGCATCAAAAGCTCCACAAAGGAGCATTTGCCATGCACAGAGCAACAGATCTCCAGCATGATATTTTGAGGAGCTGGAGAGGTATAATATTTGAAATATATTGAAGTATTAACAAAGCATCATTGCTGGGATTAAAATTATAGTGTCAGGAAGCAAGGCAGGAAAAAATGGCAGGTACTCACCTTTAAAAAAATAGATGCAAATAACATAATAGAAAGGGAATTTAAGGAGCTGTTGATTTCATATGTCAAGAAATCGAGGATGAGGAATCGTTAAGGTTTATGCCGTATGTCCAAAACATGTTCTGTGGTCTCGAAGTCAAAAGGTAGGGTCTTCTCTGGTGTTTATCTTTTTCAAAAAAAAAGAGAAGTAAACTGTTCAGATCACCTGCTTGCTGGGGTTGCTGGACTTTGGTTTGACATATAGTAGTTTGGGAAAAGTAATTGCAACACCTGTGCTAGACAGATAGGATGAATGGCCTAAAGATTATTCTTTCCTTTGGTTCTACAGGAGGTCAGAATTTGTCGGCACCAGAGCAAACACAATCCTAACAACCTGCTGTCTTGAAGTTCAGGGCTGTGAGAGGCAGACCAAATACAGCCCACGGCAAGTCCTGGAGATAGCCAGTGAGGTTAAGGCTTTGTCCTTGCCCATTTTGTTTTTAAATCAGTGCCTTCTTCTGAGATCTTCATCAGCTCTATTACTGCATTAATTTTTTTTACTTAGTATGTTCATTATTTTTTACAATTTGTGTAGATTTACATTTAGAATTGTATTTTAAAATGTAATGTAAAACTATATATTTTTTTAGAATTCCAAAGGTCAAATCTGACAAATTCCCTGATTCTGCAGGTCAGGGTGATTCCAGAGTCTGCTTCCAAAAGCCAGGACACACATAATGACATACCTAAACCTCAGTTCATAGTCCCCTATCACTAAGAATCAGTGCAGGCAAATCAGCTCCAAAAGTCATTCGAGGGCAATTGTGGACAAAGCTGAACCTTGTTTTAGCTCAGCTTGCTCAAAAGCCTTGTAATCCATTGTTTCAACAACGCTCTGTCTTTACATTTATCCAGAAAAGTGAAAATATCCGCAGCAAACCGTGAGAGTGCGGACAAAGCATCTGCCTTGGCAAGGCTGTCCTTCTGCAAATCAAGGGATGCACAAGAGGGTTGGAAAAAAGCTCCTTTCTCTTTAGCACTGCTGAGGGAGGGAAAACGTCTGGGGCTGGAGAACGAGGAGGGCACACGGAGGTTAATCCAGATGTGACGGAGCGGTGTTTGTGCTCTCGGCAGTAAATATCAGTCGTGAGGCTTTTTCCATTCAAGAGCACAGAGATATTTCTGAGCAATCTAGGTCCCAGTTCTGACATGTTGTGGGACACCAGTAATCTGACAAGAATGAATTCAAAGTCATGATTTTGGGAAGGATCAGAAGAAGGGTAAGAAAAAAAAACAGAATTCACTAGGGAGAAATTACTATTTGTGAGGAATCTTCTACTCCACAGTCTTTAACATCAATGAGCACATGCACCAGTGGCTGACTAGACCCAATTCCATTAATTAGAGTAAAAGCCTGGAGGTAATTATTACTCACAAACAAAGATCCTGGGTTTGTAACAGCTCTGACTTTCTAGCGCCTGGGATTTTACTTCCAGTAGAGAACTGCAACAGAGGCTTGGTGCCAATAAATTTCTTTCCTTCCAGGTTGGACTGTGCAGCCACAGCCCAGGATGTCTTACTGTCATCGCATGCAAGTTGCGAGGGATTTCTTCAGAGCTGCCAGTGGTGGTGGGATGTCCAACTGGATGCCTGACTGCCACTTGTGCCTCTGGTGACCTCTTCCTTGGTCCTCAGTGCTGGGCTGCCATTGTGGCGGCCGTGCGCTCCCTTTGCCTCTGCAGGAGGGGACGTACTTTGCCGAGCGCACTGCTGCTTCAGTGTGAGGAGGGATTTCTGGTGGTGAGTCATGCAAGATGTCGCAGATGGCGGGAAACACCAAGCCGTGAAGACAATGCAATGCTGGTAGGACTGGGAGAGGAGAGTGCGGCACTGGAGATGGGCAGTGGAGATGCAGGGGAGGAGGAAGCAGAGTGCAAAGCCACGAGCTTGGGCAGAGCCTGGTGGTGGTAGACGCTGCTGTGTTACGGGGCATGGCCAAGGTGCCCATCAGTGTGCCTTCAGAGGGAGGGGTGGGAAGTGACATGTAGCAACATGAGGGAATGTAAAATTTAAGAGACAAGTCTGATCATCATGTAGTATAATAATAACATGCTTCATGTAGCTGAAACATGACTGGAGCATAAGAAGGCTTGTGGAGGTCAGGGATGGCTTCTGGCTGAACAGAAGCCGGAGAAGGACCGGCAGGAGGACAGGTGGGGAACATGGAGGATGCAGATGTACTGGCACTCAGCCTGCGCACAGTGGCCGTACTGACACAGTGTCTCCCACTGCCACTGCCTCTGATGGCCTTGGAGTAGGTGTTGGAGTATTTTGGAGTTGTTATTTCAGGCCAAAGCCCTGACACTGTGTGGTTCTGCGGGGGGGTTAGAGTGCTTCAGTACTATACTGAAGGCTTTGACTTTTGCAGGGGCAGTTTATTTTGCTTTTAGCTCTAATAGTAACCAAAGAATTTGGGACCCCAACAAATCTGTGGGTTTCCACTCAAATAACTAACAACTGTTCAATTCATTTACTTCTCACATCAATTGCTTTTGCTTTTTTCAAAAAGACTGAAGGATATTCTTGCACTTGAAGGAAGGACCGGGACAGAGAATATATTTCTGTAAGGGTGAAGATGGTTCTTCCCATGCAGAGGGATTTATAAGCTGCATTCATATATTTTTTGATTAATAGATAGTGTTGCTGAAGTGTTAGCACTTAAGGCAGATGTCAAGTCTCTGTTATTTTTCTTTCTTGGAGATGAAAGCAGAGTGCGTTGGCTTGCAGCATGTGTGTGATTTTTTTTTTTTGTAGCTGCGGCAAATAATTGTGACCCCTGATTACTGGAGTGATTTAAAACTGCTCTTTGCTATGTTAACTTGAAGTTGTGAACTACAAAGGTCTGCTGTGAATAGCATATGAATAGAAAAGGGACTCTGCTGGAACTCGCTATTGTGTTTGAAGTTGGTAGAAACTAGAGATTGGAAAGACCCACTAGTTCACTGAATGAATTCATCGCACACGCAAGACAGAAACTCCTTGCACAGTGATATCCTTCCTACACTTCTCAGGAAAAAGAAAACATATTAAGATGTTTCTGGAGAAAATGCTGTGACACAATGCAATCCATTAGGTTGTCTACATTTTGACCTGGTCTGCCATCTAGGTAATTTTTGCATCAAATTTGCAGTGTCAGTTGCAGAATGACTAAAAAATTAAAGCTTCATGTAGAACAAAGATGATTTATTATGTATTTCTCTTTCTTATGCTGAAAGGAAATGTTATTCCACTGCTGTTGCAGTTCTGGTGTTCTTTGAAGAATTGTCATTTTACTCTAAATGTAAATGTTGTGAAAACATATGTGAAATGCAAGGTTGATAGTATTTTTTTTTTTTACTTGTAAATAGAAGACCAACAAAACATTTTTGAACAACTGGCAACCTGCAACGTCTGAAATTCACATGATGATACAAGTAAAAGGTTGAAAGCAGTCGGTAAGGAAACAAAAAATTGGTGATATTTGGTGATTATCCCAAGTGGAAAGAAAAAAATAAACAAAGGCTGCAAAGAGTGACAAGCAAATTCCATGAGAAGAAATTTCAGTCACCTAATAATTGAATTTAATTTAATTTAACTAGACAAGTAGGCCAAGAAACCTTTTTCTTTTTTTTTTTTAATGGACTTTCATGGGAAGTTGATAGAGTTCCTCAAAGGAATAGACTTACTAGCTGCAATTTATGTATGGTACAGCCTACTTTTGTCTTTAGCTTATGAAATTTGGTCTAGTTTGTCATGACTACTTTCTTTGTTAAAAGGTAAAATGCACATTGGGCAAATATTCTATGGCAATTTGCATAAAAAGTGATGACAAAGAGCAATTAATTCCTCATTATTATGCAGCGAAATGCTTCTTTGCTCCTAAGTGACTGTAGAGGAGAGTTTTTTCTCTGTGTGTAAATCTGTTGCGGCATTGTTCTAAAAATAGTACTTAAGAACCCTCTGCACTCTTTATAAATCAGGGTCTTTGACACTCCATTCGATTCTCCAGGGAGAGATTTTTCTCACACATGCTGAACACTACAAGTATCGCCCCAAATGTTCATCACAATAATAAGCATCAGAATTTTGTTAGATAAAGCAAGATAGAGGAATTTAATATTTTGTCAAATTAGATCTCTATCCCTTTTATCTGGAGATCAGCATTCAAAGTACACTCAGATCACACACAAATAGAAACATATTCCTACCACACACAGCTTGTCTGTACAGAACAAAGAGTCAAGGTACCGTTTTCCATGAAGGCTTGATTCTGAGTACAGATTTCATTACTGGCTCACCATAGGATAATGAAATTCCTTCAGGGCAGAGACGAGGTACATCAAAGAGGCAACGTGGAGAGGCAGACTTTGTTAGTGCATGCTCTGTCACCTGCATTACTGGTCCTTGCCTGCCTTTAATTTGTAAGGAAATGCCAGTAATTCAAACCCTTTTATTGGACCAACTTATATTTATATATATACATGCACACATGTATGTGTATATGCACACGCACACAGAAATATATATTTTTGAAAATACAAAACCTCTGGAAGTTGTGTGACTTCTTTGCAGCTGAAATGGAATACAGAAAATAATTAATTTCTTGCTAGCAAAAATGACCCATGCAGGTCCTAAAAGCATCTTTGCTTTTAGTAAAGAAATGCTGTCTGCCCTGTGTAGATAAATAACCCTTCATGCAACTTTGCCTTTTTATTTCTGTAGCAATTCAGAGTGACTTTAGTGCTTATGGAAATGAAAGGCCAATGTTCGGTCAGACCAGGAGATGCTGAAGACATGAATCACCGAAGCTTTCCCACAAATCTTTGCCAATATGGGAACAAAAGGGTTGCCCTACAGAAACACATCACGGATCTATCTAGTCCAGCATCCCGCCTCTGGCAGAGGCCAGTAACTGATGCTTCAGAGCAAATCAAAACCACAGCAAACACCTCGCTAATTATGAGATGCTATGCGTAGAGGAAAAAAAGGTTGATCCTGACTCACAAGAGAGCAGTTTATGCCCTGAAGCGTGAGGCTTGATTTCCCTTGTATCCGTTCACTTAACTCAAACAGTTGCAAATACTATTTATGCTTGGAAGAATTTCTAATCCTCTCTTGGATCCTAATCAACAATCCACCTCAATAACCCGAGTTACCAGGAAGTTCTTGGGGCTAAGCACACACTGCGTGGAAGCTTTGTGCGTTGCTAGTTTAGGGAAAGTTTTCCAGCCTTGGCCTGACACCCACTGCCCCGAGGATCAGACCGAATTGTCTAGATGAAAAATACCCAAGCTACCACTCCCTTCCCCTTGAGTCCTTCCTAACTGAAGCAGTTAATTCTTTCCCACCTCCAACTTGCAAAACTATTGGTTTGAGTAGATTTCTTTTGCTGGCACAGGGCAGTGGCTCCCGCTTTCTGTCCTTCTAGGAGGTTTGAACAGGTTCCTCTGTGCGTATCACCTCAGTACGAGAGAGGTCTGCCTGCAGGCAGGGGATGCTGCCTGGCCACGCTGCCTCCCACTGTTGCAAAGGAGAGGGCAGTGACAGGCAGAGGAACAGGGCAGAGGAGAAGCTCTTCTAGCGTTTCCTCCTGGAGTAGCAGGAGCTCCGCTCAGCTACTCTGTGGAAACATGCAATGCCTGTGAGACTCCCTCTCCTTCCCAGCCTATTCCAGATTTTCTGCTGTCCTGGGCAGGAATGCAATCAATGTTTTCAAATCATCCTTTGATGACCTTGAGCATCATTGCTCCATTACAGCAGAGCGATAATCCTCTCTGTGCTCTCCCCATTGAGTGTGGATTTCTTCTATATACATCTCAAAATGGTTACTTAAATCCAGCACACAGACCATAACACCAGTACCAGAAGGTAAAGGAGATCCAAAAAAAGTTTAACTACTCCCCATGGGGCATAAGTGCTTAAGCTTAAAGGTGTGACCCTGAGCTCCTAAACAGAGAGGTGCCTCCTAAACAAAGAGGTGCCCAGACTCTGTAGGTTTTCATCTCAGAGCTTCACCTTTACGACCTGAGGCTGTCATTGCTGCTTAGGCACAGACAAGCCTCAGTTTTGATGGTGGCAAGCAGACTGGTGCCTAAGGGTGTGCTTCCAAGACAGCTCCAAACAGCCCTCATGGGCACTACTGCGGTTGTATCCTTACCTCTGGCTGTGTTTTCCCATCTCTCCCCTGCCGTTTGCCCCTTGGGCAGACACTGGTGTTTGTTTGACCTTGTAGTAAGCTGGTTTGGGAGCTAACGTGGCTGCACATTTCTTTGCAGGATTAGTTTTCTGCCAGTTTAACTTCCTGAAGCGGCTGACCAGGAGATCAGACGAGACCAGGGCTGGTGCAAAGGGAGGAATGGGAATAGGAGGCTGGGGACAAGGTAGAGCACCCTGAACATGCATGGACCTGCAGCCTCAAGAGGCAGGCAGTGAGACACCTCTGCCCCAGTCTGGCACCCCACAAGAAGGTGCTCTGCCTGCTTCATGCTCCCCAGCGTGGAGGCTCATCAGCATCTGCTGCGAGGCAGAGCCAGCAGCACCTCTGCGTTTCAGCAAGGGGCAGTGCCGTAAGTCCAGGGAAGAGCAGTAGGGTAGTGGGGCGGGGAAGGAGGAGCAGGGGGACAAGGCAGTTGGGCAGTGGGCTCAGATTGCGAAGAAAGGTGATGAGTCTGGTGGCTCATCGCAGACTGAGAGCTGGGAAGGTCTAGAGCCCTGTGAGGCCCTTTCGTGTGAGGCAGAGGCACTGTATGGGAGCACTGCAAGGGTTGGGCGCAAGCAGAGTGTATGAACAGTGAGGATGGACATATATGTGTTTTGCTGGATAAGGCCCATTTCCCTTCATGCTTTCGCCATACCTAATGTCACCCATGCCTCTGTTTCCATCATCTTTCCCAGGATCTCCAGCTGTCGCACCAGCTATGTCAAACAACAGAACAAAACCCAAATCAGAGCCCTTGTTTAGCAATGATCTCCACACAGGGGATACAGCCTGCTGAATACAGAGCTCTCAAACTGCCCGTGGTGTGTCAGTCTGTTTTCTAGCATGGCTCATGCTATTTTATTTGCTTATGTGTCATTACCAGCATCCTGGGAGAGGTGGGATGGATATCTTCTGCGAGTTTTACTGAACTTTCCTGAAGCCACCAAGTGAAGAGAATGCCATTTCATGTCATGAAACTGTTATTTCACCTACGCATGTGTTATGTTGTATTCTTCAGACTACATTTTACATGCCTGCCGTGTATACGTGTGATCTACTGAAATCGCTCGCCATCTTCCATAATTTATGCTGCCCTTCAGTCTTAGGAGCGTGCATAAACTTCAGCAACGCACTGTCACTCCTCTCTAAATCATTGTGAAAAATCATCCGAGGAACAGCACCGGACCCAGGGCGTTCTGCGTTTCACCTGCTCCACTTTTCAGACCAGGCTCCAAGGTGTCAGGATGACACAGCACAAGAAAAATCACAGCCAGCAAGGTGTGAAATAACATCCCCAATAGTAAGAAATTAGAATGGGTAATGTGTTAGTACGAACCTTTCCATGGCTGTTCAACCTAGTAGTGTTGTCCTGGGGGTGGCGGAGTTGAGGAAAACCCGGCTTTCCTGAAGGCAATAGTTCCCCTTTTTCTTCAGGCCACATCTTCATAAAACCTCACAATGAGCAAATAGATGTAACGGAAATGGGAAGACGTGAGGGTTAACCTTTAAGTCACCAGGGGTTTAGCATTTACTGTTGACACACAGGACTGTACTGGGATTATTTGTTTCCTATCACTTAATCCATTTATAACACAGTGTACTAATCCACAATTTGTCTTTTGACCCGTCGCTGTGCTATGAAGAGCTTTGTCAAAAGGCATTTTGAAAACCTGCCAACACTTCCCGCTTCCTTAATTCACTGGGACTTTTTGCAGGTTTGAGGGGAGAGAGCTGCAGCCCAGCTAGCCTGATCCTGCACGCCCAAATTAACTTCATCCGTGGTTGCACACAGTGGGCATCCTTGGCCCTGGGGTCAGCATTGCCTACTTTCATTTCTGACTCATCTTTTGGAACAGGGAAATTCTTCAGTCTCAGGAAACACCCTTGTTTTTCAAAGTTGCATTGCAGGCTCTTGCCAGTCACTCTGATCTGAAGTTTAGCTTCTGAACACTCCTGGATTCTTTTAACTTCATCAGCTTGGGTTTTCTCAACTTGCTCCAGCACCTCTTCTTCAGAAATGTTTATCTTTTTATAATATCACACACATCATTTCCATAAATTTCCAAATCCCCCACTACAGTTTAGTGTAAATGTAAATAATAAATTCAGCTTCTTGAAAATGTCTTAATCCTTGTTAATTGCGTCCTAAATTCCTTAATGACCTGGAGGGCCTACAGAGACACACATGCAGATTTATTTACTTTTAGTCTATTTGAATAATTATGTATTGTTTATCTTAATATCTTTGGCTATTTGCTCCCTCTCCTCCCTCTGAATTACTATCTATCTAGTTACTGTTTACTTGTGACTTGTGCTGAGCTGGTTTGGGCAGAATTTCTAACACGTCTGTGTGAAAGCTCCCCTGGTGTTGTCCTGGAGGCAACGTCTCTGAAGTTCACAGCACCACGCTCTTCTTCCACTACAGCAACTCCTGCCTTGAAACAGCCTTTAAGGCTCTGGAATTTCTCATAAAGGTTTCGTTTGCCTCAATTCAGTTTGATAATGCGGCATGATGTGATAATTCAGGGAAGCATTTGATTTTTAAAATATTACTATCATTAACAACGATATTAGCCAAGACAGCAATTTTAACTTAAGGTTGTCAGATACTTTCGTCCTGTTAGCTGCTCATAAACTGCCCCATTTTAACCATTGCAGATGGTTTCTCCTATGCTCTGTGTCAAGCTCATCTATTAAAAATGTGTTTTTTTAAGAAGGGGAGTCGGGATTTTTGGAAGGGAGACAGGCTGGGAGGTGAGGGAGGAGGTGAGAGTGGAGCTGAATGAGGAGCTGGTGGGAAGTACTGAGACTGTCTGACCCGAGCACCACAGCTGAAGTAAAGCACCTGCACCCACCAGCCTCTCCTGGCTGCCCACGTGGGTGACTTACAGAGTGCCCTCTTGGAGCTTGTGATTTGTACAAGTGAGGCTCAGGACAAGACCACAAACTTAATTTATGTGTCTGATGTGAACTAGCATTGAGCCAAACCCGTAAAGATGCACAGCTAGTTCACTGCCTTACCCAGCCTCTGATTCCAAGCAACTTTCATTTTGAATTACACAGAATCGCAGAATCACAGAATGTTAGGGATTGGAAGGGACCTCGAAAGATCATCTAGTCCAATCCCCCTGCCGGGGCAGGATTGCCTAGACCATATCACACAGGAACGCGTCCAGGCGGGTTTTGAATGTCTCCAGAGAAGGAGACTCCACAACCTCTCTGGGCAGCCTGTTCCAGTGTTCAGTCACCCTTACAGTAAAGAAGTTTTTCCTCAAATTTAAGTGGAACCTCCTGTGCTCCAGCTTGCACCCATTGCCCCTTGTCCTGTCAAGGGATGTCACTGAGAAGAGCCTGGCTCCATCCTCATGACACTTGCCCTTTACATATTTATAAACATTCATGAGGTCACCCCTCAGTCTCCTCTTCTCTAAGCTAAAGAGACCCAGCTCCCTCAGCCTCTCCTCATAAGGGAGATGTTCCACTCCCTTAATCATCTTCGTGGCTCTGCGCTGGACTCTCTCTAGCAGTTCCCTGTCCTTCCTGAACTGAGGTGCCCGGAACTGGACACAATACTCCAGATGCGGCCTCACCAGGGCAGAGTAGAGGGGGAGGAGAACCTCTCTCGACCTGCTGACCACACCCCTTCTTGGGTGTGTCACTGAATTGTCACTGAGAAGGTCATGAGAGAAAAAACCTTTTGACTAGGTTATCTTTACCTTCTTTTTATGATTTTGGTACGAAATGGATTAATTAAAAGGGGGAGGAAAAAATCTCTTCTCTCGTCATGAGAACCACATGTGCTGTGTAAAGCAGAGAGAAGTGAGTGCTGTAAGTAGTGGATTATTTTATGTACTTCATGGGAAAAAATTGGCCAGCTCATTTCAAAGCAAACTATGCCTACAATACTTACAGGGAAGTAGGAGGAAATAATAATAATTATACCTGAATTGGCTTAGGGCTAAGTTCTGTAAATGAATATGGGTGTGGCTGGGCAAAATGTTGTCTTGACATTAACCCGAAGGAAGAATGAACCTATCATCAAACCCAGATTCAGTCGCAAAAAGTGTTGTGTGTGTTATTGTATATCCATGCAAGGATATTGGATTTTTTTTTTATTTTCTTAGCTGAGCCTGCAAATTAGCCTACTCCTTATTAGCCTTTGTAGGAGCATATTCATATGAAAAATTATTACAACTTCATTTCAGTATTTCAGTCTTAAAGATCTAAAATGGCCAATGTAAATGTTAGCAGAGAAAAGGAAAAAAAATAATTAATGAGTTGAGTATTTGTGGGTTTTGCTCTAAAGTAAATGAGAAGGTGAGTAAGGAGCAAGGAAGGGAAGGACCAGTAAGCTTATCTTTATCTATGGAGTTAGTGGTATGTTTAGGGCAGGTGGGATTATGTTCTTGATTAAAGCCAATAGCCATGGTCATAAAGAGTAATAAATAAGAAAGTTATTAAAGCTTATCCTATGATAAGCTCCCTTTGATAAGGGAGCATTGATAAGTGGGGCATTCTAGACAAATCAAGGAAGGACTAAAGGATAAATAGAGTCCAGTCCTATGTGGTGGAAAAAAGAGCTCTGCTGCAGCTCTTAACCGTATTACTGAGAAGGGTATTACCGAGAAACAATTTTTTTCAGCATCCAGAAATGTATGAGTTAAAAATTCTTTCTCGGCTGGCAAGAGCTCAGCTAAACAGATCAAAAAGAGAAGGAAAACCAAAACACAAGCTCAGAAGTTGCTTTTGCCTTGTACTGGGAGTCAGAAAGTGTCAAAAGATGTGTCATATTTTAAAAGGCTAAATGAAAGGTTAAAGCTGCTCAGTACATGAACAAAGAAAAGCTTTACTGAAAGTGTTTCTTTGTGGCATCCTATAAAAATATTACGGAGACAGCATGTATAAAAGAGTAAGAAAAACAGAGGTTACTGGAAATTCATGTAAAGGTGAGTTTCTCTGTTTTATAGCATAATGAAAGAAAGACATCACTCCTAATACTAGTGTTTCTAATTATCTGGCTTTTTTTTTTTGTTATATAGTTTTAAAACTTTTCTGCTAAAAACCTAAGGCACTTCCTGAAAACAGCGTGTTACAGACATTACCAGACTAGCTGAATAACCCATCCATCTTTCCTCATTCTGATTAATAAACGAAAATAGTCATATTCTCCAGAAATACATTCTTCGAAGTCAAGGGCTGAGGTTTTCTCCAATGAATTTTGATATAGCGTCCACAAGCGGCGACGTACCAGCGGCCGCTCCTTCAGCGGCGCCGTGCAAAGTGCCCTCCCCTGCCACGGGATGTGGTTGTGGCTGCAGAGCTGCGTGGATGCTTATCCACACTGGGGCTGCCTCTGCCAGTTCTGGACCGGCTTTCTGTCAAGCCTGACGCTGAAAAAGGCTGGAGAAATTGAGTTTTCACTGGTATGTCATGGTCCCTGAGAATCCTCCTGCCAGCTGCAAAAAGCTGAAGTTTCAGTAGTTCCAGCAGTTCATTCTTCCGTCCCACTGGCTGAGCTGATTCCTGCTGGGTGCCAGGTCTGGATGAAAGTGGTTGACGGAGTTGGCCTGTACATCACTTTGTAAATCCTGGAGATTTTCTTACTGTACTCCTTGCCCTGCTGGAATTATGTGAGTAGGGCTGAGGGAGCTGAATGAAACTGTCTTCAGTACTTTTTGAGGGTCGAACACTGAAATACTTCCCACTGAGGCACAAGTTACAGGTGTGGGCTGGAACATCAACACACAAAGTTACCCTCAGTTGATTTGAAACTTGGTGAAACTTTGAATGTGTGGTAAACAAAGTAAGTGGGAACCATTTAATCCTAAATATCCCACTTGAGTCTAAACCTTACTTCAAGAGGGTTTTGGATGCTACTTTTGAGGCCAAGTTTGCTGGAGAACTGTGGTATTCACCCTGAAAGTCGTGGTGAGATGAAAACTGACCAAAGCGAGGGGGTACTTGGGTGGTGTTCCTGAGCCTGTTCAGGGCTGCACTAATGCTGGTGAGGAGATGGGCCTTTGTCTTTGTGCGTGGTGCGGCAGCCTCTCCCCTGCCAGCAGCCTCTGCAGCCGTGTTGCATGATCAGAGCTGGGTAGATGAGAAGACTTACGATGTTTCTTAAAAAGGGCCCAAGACTGCTAATAGAAGGATGTGCAGAATTTGTAAGCTGCAGCAGCCTAACTTCAGACTGAATGCAAGTACAGTAAGGATTTTGGGGAGTTGGGACATGGGTGTCCTCAACAATCCCAGCTCAGATACAGAATAGACTCTTTTCCCAACCTATGACTGGGTTGAAAATGTCTCAGTTCAGTTAAACAGGGAGAAATTCTGCCTTCAGTTAGATAAATTCTGCCTTCAAATTCTTCATGGCTTTTTGTGTTGCTTACTCCCTGATACCAGTGCAAATTGGTCGTAAGTCACTCCTGAAATGGGAATGATTTGTACCAGCCATGCAGCCCACTGGAAACCCTGTCCCATCGACTTCACTAGGAGTTACGTGACTGTGACTGAGACTGTTGCTCTCCCCAGATACCCTGATGGACACCATCCATGTACCCTGTTGGCTGCTATGCTTTATTAGCTTTTGCAGTGAGACTAGAAAATGGGATAGACGTCTATAAAGCTGTATCCAAAGTACTGCATTTCTCCTCTTTGTCTAAGCACTGCAAGCTCTCCTTCTCTTCTTCTTCCCAGCCAAGGAGATAGTGCTACAGCGCGTAACTGAAACCAGGTATTTCTGCTATTTTTATGTCACAGATATGTACTCTGGGAATAAGTGCTCATGTCCTTCTCCCAGCTGAAAACCAAGTAAAAGCAAACCTTACCCATAATACTGGTAGATAACTACCTTTGATTTCTGTTAACAAAGCTTTTTTTCACACACAGTGGAGAAGCAGCAGACTGGGAGTGTTGTTAGCAATATATTGTCTTCTCACTATTGTTAGAGTGGCATATCATCACCTCATTTTATTTCTTCCATCTGTTTCATGCTGGGTTTGTTATAATGCTACTGTGAGAATACTATGATTGTTTGTTTGTGTTGATACAAGAAATAAATATAAAATGTTTTTGAAGGCACCATAAGGACGGAGAGTTTGATGGGATTACGGTAAAAGCAAGCAAGCTGTGAACAGAGACACAGACTGCTGCAAGATACAGAATCCGCAGAAGAAATGAGTTAGAGGTTATTAAGGGAGAAGGAGAAGAAAGATGTTCTTGTGAGTAAGGCACTGTACTGATACTAAAGAGATCTGTCCTTTGTTCCTGGATGCATTATTGGATTCCTTTGCGACCTGTGACAAGTCACTTAATCACTCATTGCCTCAGTTCTTCACCAGTAAAATGGGAGTAAATAAAATTTCTTCACATCACCGATCTACTTCAGAGATAAATCCATTCACAAGTTATGAAATGCTCAGCTGTTAAAGCAATGAGCACAGGGGGAAATGAGTAAATCAATGAATTCTAACTCTCTGCTTGTAATGAGTTTAGTGAGTCATTTCTCTGGCCAGTGAACCTAGTATGAGGACAAACACTGGCTTCCTCCTAGTCAGAGAAACATTAATGACCAGTGCTTTGTGTGAAGTTGTAACAAGGTCTGAGATACTTTTAATGATAATATGTCAGTAAAGAAAAAAAAAAAGATGAAACCCCCTTTTTTTCTTATTATATCAAGGAATAAAAGACCTAAGAGAGGGAATGATAGATGTCCTAACTGCATAAAATGAAAGCTTAAATAGAGAAAATGTACAACTTTTCTATCACTGGGAAACTTTTAAAGATTAAAACATACATGAGCTTGACTTTTCACTGCTGAGTACCTTGCACAGTTGATTACATCCACTAATAGTGAGAATAAAATGCTTCACATATAGCTGGTTGCATTTTATGTTCCCTTTGTACCTGTATAAATGACCACACAAGGCTCTAGGCACGGAGAATCCATTTCCCATCTATTTCCAGCATATCACAAGCTGAGGATGTTGCTTTATTCTTCAGTACCATGTTTGTCACTAAAGCTACAGAGGTATGATGTAAATGCCATCAGTGAATCACACTCAGAAAGCTTCCTAATCCTAGATAACTACTACGTGATGCTGTATGTGTTTGGAACTGATAAGGAAATATTTTAAATTTCCTATTATCTTTGATTAGATATGGGTTTCGGTTTTGATTTAGTGTTAGGCACCAACTGTGAAGAACAAAGGAGGTGTCACAGATAACGGAGAGATAATTGTTTTAAAAAGTGAGATCCCTAAGAGAGTAAAAAGCAGGTTGTTGAATTTCTTCTCATTTTATTGATTATCCTTTCACTACAATTATCCATCTGCGGAAACATATGCTTTCAAAGGAGTTAATCTTATCTGTGAGATGACTAACATGCATCTAAATTTTCCATTGTTACATACCAGTGACACGTCTTTAAACCAGACCCATCTCCCAAATATGTCAAACAGCAGCAACACCGACTGGTTTTCCTTTAGGATGAGGACAAGCAGTTTTCTCTGAATCACTGTATTCTTCCTTCATGGCTCACATGTGGTTGAAAATTATTTGCAGGCAGATGCTGACAATTTACTGAAGAAACTTCATGGTTCATTACCTCCTTTATGATAGCAGCAAAACAAATTGCTGTAAAGTCAGTTAATGTGATAGAAAATGTTCAAATTTCCAATAATAATAATAAGAAAATCTCAATCCTGCTCTCTAAACTCTTCCAAAATACTTTCCAAATCACCTCCCCTTCTGCATTTGCACGCAGATACTGAGTCTTACTTTGTGCTAAGTAGAACAAAGGTTGCCTCTGCGATGTGAGGGCTGCTGGTTTGAGATGCTGCTTAAAGAGATTCTTCAGTAAAAACAATCTACATAATTTAGTGCAACTGCTGGATGAGCGGAGGAAAAATAAGGAATGGGGCTTGTTGCTTCTGCTGGGTGTTGCTTGCTAGGTCCCTAACATGAGTTAGAATTACAGCATACAACGGAATATCGGTTACATACATGCTCACGTCTTTCCCTAGAGAAGGATGGACATATATCGTATGATAAGCATATAGCTACTGTGTGTATTCTGGTGATCATAAAATGAGTACAGGCGGCACAGTAAGCAAGAAAGAGCAGACAATCAGGCATTTCCAAATTCCAGTGCCTTTGCCATGCTTGATATTAGGACTGTCTGGAAATAGCTGTGCTGGTTTACATTTTGCTGAATGGCCTCCTGGCCAGGCTTCCAAAGAGGCTTTAACTGAGCTGACTCTCATGTTCAGAGGGAAATAATAGCAGGAGTGCTTTGGGGCTAGCTCCTGCCAGTCAGGAGGGGGATTTTCTCCAGGGCTAAGCTTGGATTCTGGACCGTTGTTGGCATAGCCCTTCTGTATTATCACAGCTCATGGCTTTCAAAAGGGCAAAATGCAAGAAAGTGAACAAAAATAGGTAGCTGCAAATGGTGGGGGTTAACTAAAGTGGATTCTCTTGATCAGCACAGGAGATGCCGCACGAACAAAAGGGTGAAGGTGGTGTAGCCAAATGTGACCTGACCCAAGACAGGAGAATGCTTTTGAAAAATCAGTGCTAAATAGCTTGCACGGGAGTCAAACAGGTGATATCCTTCTATTTTGAATGATAAAGCAACAGATTCTGTAAGTAACCATGGCTGCACCCAGGAAGGGTGGGTGATTATGACGTCCGTAACATATGTGTCGATAAAGCAGGCAGGTAGCAAATCATAATCTCATAGCAAGCAAATAATTCTAAAGAGGAGATTTGCATCCTAAAAGCGTGCCCTAAGCCAGAAGATAAGTCTTCCAAAGCCTGTATTTACCACATGTAGCACATGTTTAACTCTGGGTGACGTGATTTCACTTATAGTTGAAGCTAATACCACAGCTCAAAGTCCAGGGCTACACAGAGATGAGCAGTGTTTCAAAGTGTGTGCCACTGGACAGACTAACAATTTCAGATGGAAGAAAGAAATGGGTTTTCTGGGGATTGAGTGAAACCAGGGCTTGTTTCCTGTTTCTTATTTTTCCATTAAGCCTGATCAATAAGTAAAGGAGTAGAACTGGCATGCAGACCTGTAAGTTCATCGTTGAGATGAAAGAAGACACTCAGCATGAAGGCACAGAGGCACAAGAAAGAAAGGTAGGGGAGTAAAAGAGGAAGCAAAAGGCAAAACTTCAGTAGAAAAATCCAAAGCATCAGAATGGCTGATTTCAGCTTCAGACAGTCGCCCTGAGCATACATTAAACCGGGTTCAGCTGCTCTATGTACCATCAAATATTTCATATTAATAATTAACAAGTCACTGGCTGTCAGAGCAAGATTCAAATGGATGGAAGGGGAGTTTGGGTCACCTTCCCTAGGACTGAGAGTCTTAATGAAGGGATAGCTTTACTGCACTGCTGAGGAATGATGATATACTAGGCAGAAGGATTAAGGGATATACATCTTGAAGGCTCCCTCCATGCTCGCTCCCCCATAGGAGAGTATTTCATTTCCTCTTATTGTTCTTCTCCTTGATACCCTGCCAATGCGTACACATAAAGGGCTTGATCTTGCCTGCCAATGTGTGATGTACCCCAATGTACCTCTCTGGAAAATTAGCTTGCATATATGCAAACTCAACAGCAAAGGTGCTCTGTATCAGGGACATGACTGCATTCAATGCCTGTTGTAAATCAGAGTGGTTGGTGTGTCTTTGCTGGACACGTCCTCGTTTATCAAGGTGATTTTTAAACCTGTGTCTAATTCCCATATGTGAGAAATGGGAATTCACTGAAGTCTCTTGCAATGCCTTGTTCTGGCTTTAGATTTTCTCCCCAACACTCCTGTTCACCTTCAAACCTATAAATGACTGACTACAAGGCACTGGGTTTATTGCCTTCCCACTGATCGCTGATGGGCTCATGCCATTACATGAACAGCTCAAAATGGGAGTCAAACCCCAAGTTTTCCTTGTTACTCTGATGAAGCGGAGAACTGAAAAGGTACAAGTTCAAAGAGACAACAGAAGACCCCCACAGCCTTGGCCGCAGGACCACTAGTGACCACTAACCTGTGGGAAGCAGTGAGCAGGATTTGAGAGAAACTGAGGAAACAACAGTGTCTTCAAGATCAACTGAAAATGTTTATGAAGTCGGGCTGCCATTTGCACCTCTGGCTTGGGATGAAAAACAGCATAAGAACTGTGCAGAATTACCTTTGTTCTAGTCCTACAGAAGGACAGACAGACACACTGACAAACTCTGAAAGCCCAGAAAAAAAAGTGGCACATTTCAAAGAGCTAATTACAATTTCTTTCCCTTGGAGATTAATCCACTGACTGTAATTAAGCTCCCTCTATTTTTGAGATCTTGGCAAGATCTAAGAAAAGCGCGAGCGAGCGAGCGCCCTTGCTGGCCAAGCAGATTTTTTACTAAGCTCTATCAGCCCTAATTAATAGACCTTTGTGTAAGACCAATGAGAAATCAGATTTCCAATAGAGCTGAATCAAATGGCCTTGGCCACCTCTGCACGCACAGTTTGTTAGGAGCCAGGCCACAGCCAGGATTTACACATTCAGAGGATGAAAAGGAGGCATAGGGGGGGAGGCAGGATGAACAACTCCCCCCACCCCAACTCCTTCTTCTCCTCTGCTGCTGCTTTGTTCTGTTTGTAATCTTACCAGATGGCTAAGACAGCCTAGAGAAGAGATTGCCTGAAAGAGGCAGGTGATGAGGCCAGCAGCAGGGACCCCGGCAGTGATTGAAGAAACTGATACAGCTCTCTAACCCTTGCTGCTAGCAAAGTGCTTTGTTTTTCTTCTTTTGCTCATGGCTACATTGCATTTTGTACCTTTCTGACGGCCAAGAAGGATGCTAGAAGCCAGATCCTCGGCTGGCACAAGTGAGGATAGCATCACTAACATCCCTAGAGTGTGGCTGAACCGTGGTAGCTGCAGCTTTAGCCCTTAATTTCTGCACACCCCAGCTCTGCTCCTCTCCTTACAGCTTCTCCTGTGAGTATGCGGGCTTGCTCCTCTCAGAGCAGGGAGGACCTAGCCCTTTCCCACAGCTGTACCTGGCAGACAACATGTTTTTCTTTCCACCCACACCAGGGTAATGCTACGGGCAAACAGTGGTGCAACAGAGACCAAACTGGGTCATGGAGAACTTTCAGAGATTCCCAGAAATCTCTAGAGAGAATATTGACTCCACCAATATTCCTCTTGAGGCCAACACCACCCTCAAGAGCAGACTTGACTGTTTTCCATACTGCAAGTCTGTAAGTGCAGCCCCTGTCTGGGTTCAAGGCGCGTGTTCTGCAGCAGCTGCAGGGACTATGCTTGCCTCAGCTTGCTCCATGGGCTAGGATGCTCCCAGGTGCATTCAAACAGGCCAAGGGCAAGCTATTTGCGAGGCAGCTGTGTGGACTGAAAGTGGGTGGGATGTAGGGCAAAATATGCTCACAGCCACGCTGGGGCTGGTTTTCAAAGCCACCAGGTCTGTTCATGTTCAGCGATCCTTTCTAAGCCAGATCAAAACCATGACACTGCCAGGAAAGGTTGAAGCAGCTCATTCTCCACTTCCATTCCAGCTCCCAACAATCTGATGTGAAGAATTAGCCCTTTAAGAAAAAAACAAAACCTGTCGGGTATTTAATTCCATGCAATAGATAATCTGACCCTACTCTCATAAAAGTCAATAGCGAAAACCCTGTTGACTTGCATGGTAGCAGAACTGGGCCCTGTTACTGCACTGATGAAGCTGTGAGAGTAGAACAAGGCTCACAGTGGTTTCCAGTTATCATGCAAAGACCCAATTTTGTCAGTTGTCTAATATTATTTTGGTTTGTGGATTGTAATGACATAAATTAAAGTACATTTAAAGTTCTAGTATTCACCCACAATGAACTAAACAACAATAGGAAGCTGGTCTTTGTCATGAAAAAAATAAACTAAAAGCCACAGAACAGAAGCTGAAATACCAAAAAAATAAGGTAGGCATATTTTTCCTAGCTAAGCTTATATGCAGTATAAGTATCTTGGTCTGATTTTGTTTTTCTGGAGGATTAAGCATTGAATTAAAAACAAAAGAAAAAGTATTCTACTATTTCTTTTTTTAATCCTTATTATAATTATCTTTTAATCCTTATTATAATTATCTTTTAATCCTTTTAAAAACTTTTTTTTGGAATAGTATCAATTTCTCACTCTATATCATCGTCAAACACTGCTAAGACTTTTTTGTATATCTTTTAAAAGTGGAAGCACTTCTACTAGAAAAGTAGAAGTGTTTATTTGAACCAATAACTCTTGAAAAAAGATGAAGTTTGAACACAGACATCTCATACAGGAGGTTTTTCTCTGAGAGTTTGAGAGCTTTCTTCTACAAATGCAGTGATCAGAATAGGAAGTGCATTACCTGTTCTTTTGACCTCTCCCACATGCCGTATTTGCTTCTTACCTGTGGTCTCCTTGAAGTGGGAGCTACCAGACCTTCTACAGAAAGAAGTTGAAGGTCTTAAGAAAAAGCTGACCGTCTTCCAAAAGGCCAGAAATAAGAAAGCTTTTCTGACAAGTTTCCTCGATCTGGCCAGTATTATGGCAAATCTTTCAAGCTTTGGCAGTGGAGTTAAGTTGCCCAGGGAACACGAGAAACAAAGCAAGAGTCTGGCAATTTGTCATCACCAGAAGCAGAAGAACTGGAACGTTATCATCACATCTGGAGGTATCAAATCACCACCAGGTGCTGAATCAGTCATCCAAATGAAGAACCTGCAGGAATCAACTGGAAGAGAGAACACGCAGGTGGTGGAGCAGGAAACTGAGAAATGCTGCTGGTGTCTAATGGGGCAAACCTCAGAAAAGCCCATACAGGCCTCCCAGCTGATCCCAGTCAAGACAGACGATGCAGACGGTTATCTCTGCAATGACAACCCAGAGGGGCTGATGGTACATATGGCTCTTGGAGGCACAGGTGGATCCCATGTCAGTTTCCTGCTTCCCAGAAGTGAAGGGCATCATCACAATAATAAAGGACACTCATGTGGGGCGTTGTACAGTGGTGTATTTGGTGGGGATCTACACTGGTGACATTAGTGTCACCTAAGGCACTGTCCATTAAGGACATTGCTACTTTTTAGACCATTACAGATCATGACCAGGCTCTCAGAAAGGTTATATCCTCCATTTTCAAGTGATGAATTAGAGGTGTTGGTGTTGGTGAGCATTTATTAAAGTGCATCTAATCTTACGTACTCTTACTCTTTCTCTATAATGTGCAATAAAACTGCATTATCACGTGCACCTTTCTCTCGGGACACAGCGGCTAGACTCCTCTGGCCAGTAGCAACATTTCCTGAGTTTCCAGAAATGACGAATGATTCCTTAATGCAGAAGTGCAGCGGCTTCACTGCAGTCACAAAAGCAGATTAAATTAGTATTGACCTCCATGCTGTAGTAGCCACGCGGGTATCAGTAGAACATATGACAGCTCCGCATACTGGTTCTCATTCTGCTTGACGAAGATGAGATCATCACTGACCTAAAAATTGGCAGCTGCCCCTGCACCAGTGAAAGCAGCCTGGTTCCATTGACCTTGTAAAGAAAGTACTAACATCTGTCACGTATATTTGGAACTTCAAAAGGGAGAATTTTCCAAAAACTCAAACCTTTTGCTGACATAACTGATTTGTAATGTAGGAAGCATTACCTCAAACTGAGGATTGTTTCATGGTATCCTACTGGCGTCCCTCAGCCTTGGTTCTGCAGTCACAGGGGGAGGTTGTGCTGCTGGAAAGATTTCCAGGCTGAAAGGATGGGTGGACAGTGAACCTAACAACTGTAAATAACACACAGTGATGTGGAGAGCTAAAGGAGTCACTCACACAGTTTGGGATTAAATGGCTAAAGGCAATAAGAAGGTATTTTTGTCATATTAGGAATAAAAAATTTGTAGATCAGGTAAGGGTCCACTGCTGCTTGCAAATAGTGGATGTGTAAATCAGATCTCGAAAAGGTAGACACTTTCAAAGAGATTTTTGTGCTGTAGGTGGAGTGCAGCAGAAGGATATGCCCGGCTCAGGTGAAGTTATAGCCAGAAGTGGAAACCTCTCATGTACAGAAAAAAGGGCATGAAGCAGCATCTGCTAAAGATCAAAATTTTCAAATCAGCCTGTTCAGGTTAAGCATAGCCAAGAGGCTGAAAGGAGTGAGTCAGGGTGCCCAGAGCTTGAAAAAACTCTGATACTTAATCAAGGAGTGAGCAGTGTGACTCAGGGAAGTATAAGACCCTGATGAAGGTCTTGGTCCAAATAATAGAACAGTGAATTCATGACTCTACAAACAATAAACTAAGCTCTAGTTACATCTAAAATTATAGCAAATGTCAGTCAGTGTGGTGTCAGCGATGGTATGTCTCATCACACAAACCTGTTGCCCTTATTTGAGAGGTTTACTGGCCCGCAGATTGATATATACGCTTATACTTCTCAAAGCCATTTGACTTAATACTGCATTATCTTTTCATTGAGAAACTTGCACAGAATGAGGAGCACTTTCTTGGAAAGTAGTACTGAACAGAAGGACACAGGGGTCATTGCAAATAATTACCCAACCACAAGCACTTAACGCAATGCTGTGGGAAAAATTAGCCAATGCAACCCATAGATGTATAATAAGGGAATATGAAGTAAAAGAAGGAAAGTGATTTTGAATTAATGACTGCTATTACGATGCTTTGTCCACTTCTCATTTTCATGCTTCAAGAAAGATGTGAAATACTGCAGAGAATTCAAAGGACAACTACAAAAATGACCCAAGGACTGGAAGGCAAACCCCAAAGATAAGGCTTATGCAGGCTGAGAGGTGACCTGATCTGTGTTTATAGATATTTACACAGAGAAATGAGATCTAAGGCAATGTTTTAATGTCATACATAAAAATATAATGAGATCCAGTATCTGTAAGCTGAAGTTTAAATGGATTCAACCTTGAAATAAAAACAGGTTCCTAGCAGTGGTGTAAATGAATATTGAAATAGTTTACCACAGTGATGGTGGGCTTGACGTTGTTTCATATCTTTAGGATGAGGTCAGTTGCCTTTCTGAATGATGTATCTTTATCCCACTACTGTCAGAAAGCCTATGGTGATACAACCATTTCTGGCTCTGGGAAGGAGGAGGCTGAGCCCCACACCTGAGAGTGACTGGAGCTGTGATGGAAGCAGGGCAAGGAGAGGTGTGGCTCTTGGGTGTCATGAAGGGTTGAGAGCTAGGTCGGTAACTCGGGGCTGTGTGGCAGGGGCAGAAGTTTGCTGCTGGGCACATCTGGGCATTACCCCCTGATTACTTCCCTTCCACAGTGCTGGCCACAGGCATTTGGGGAAATCGGTATTTTTCCTGCATTGGGTCCATGGCTGTGAGTCCTAAGGCTTAACTTAAGTTTTTAGGCCTTATCTTGCTCACATTATTTAGGCTACATGAGGTTTATATACAGGACAAAATTATTCTTGTTATAAGGAGTGTTAAGGAGCTAAACCAAGACAACTTCTATGTAATAATAAACTTCCTGGGTGGAAGTTTAGAAAAACAAAGGTTTGACAACCATCTGTAAAGCATGGACCTGCCTGAGTCAGACCAGGGAGACCAGTGGTTTTCACAGGCTGGCCCAAGGACCATCCATGCAAGCCAGCCAAGGCTCAGTTTTATGGAACAACTAAGCTGATGCAGCCAATGCCTTGAAAATGCCCTGCTGCCTCTGGCCCTCTGTGGTCCCACAGCTCCCTGCACCGCTACCAAGTGCGGTTTGCTGACCTGGCCCTGCAGTGACCTGGCTGGGGCAGAAAGCCAGCAGGAGACTAACCCCAGAAGACAAGGTGTATTGCTGCCTGCTGGTTCAGCTCCTGTGCTGGAGGACCCTGGCCTCATATGAACATCAGTGCCCTGGAGGAAAGAGGACATGAGTAACTCATGGGGATGATGATGAGGTGGAAGACCACTCATTTTGGCAGTGGTTTGCCTTAGGTGTGGTGTCAGGTTATGCTCAAAAGCCACCTGAGTTCACCCATGCCACCTACTAACCTCAGAAGAAGATCTTGCCATCATAGGGAAGATTTTTAAGGCCCACAGCTCGAGGAAGGTTGAGAACAACTGGAGTAGGTGATATTGTTCTGTTCTTTCCAGTCCGACTTGGTGTGGTTCTGCAATACTGACGGAAAAACATCAGCTGACAGAAGGACAATGAGAGCAAAGGCAACAACACGTTATGTTGGTGTCACATCAAATATGGAAATGTTTAGCCCCAGCTGTTGGAAATGGTGCCAAATAGGATTTGTCCCAGTCTCCATTGACTGACGTGTTGTGGACAGTACTGGCTCAGCTAACTGGCTTCCTCAGGGGTGTCTCCAAACTGCTCTGCTTTCTTCTATTATTTCTGTGTTTTGATGGTGTTTGTATTCCATATGTAATGAAAAAATACCCTTTCTAAATTAAAATAACGGCTAAACAGTTTATTATGAAAATTACCTGTATTTTTACAGACAGCATTCTCTAGTCCTAAAATGGTCAGATTATTGATACCAAGTTTTAAAAAAGAGAAATATTAAAAAATCGGATTAATATGTAAAAGCAACGTGGTACAATTATTTAAAAAGCATTAAGACAGGAGTTAAAATTAAGAATAACAATCTTTTTGCTCAGTCACCAAGCTCAGGATCTATCATGTCTGCAAACAATTAATGTAAAACACTTTTTCTTCCCCTGTTTAAGGAGTGTGTGTGTGTGTTTTGAGTGTAGGTGTGCATATAGATTAGGTCAGGAGAGAACCTAATGGTCCTAGCAGACATATAGGCTATCAGACATAGACACAGTTGGATCTGCTCTGTTTGTCAGCAGTACTTACATATACATAAATGCACAAAGACACTTCATTCTGAGACACTTTTCTACCAGGATCATAAATTTATATTAGAGTATTCTTATTGTAGTCTGCTTTTCCTGGCCTGAAAATATCAGAGTATAATTTAATCCTCCCCTCTCGATGCCTCTCTTTTCTGTTCGTCCCCTGAAGAGAAGGAGCTTGCAGTAAGCAGTGGCCAGAAGATGCCCCGAGGAAAGCACGGTTCCCCATAAATAGGAAATGAAACAGAAAGCTGCAATCAGGAAAGAAGGGTCTAAGAATGATTTTAATAGCATTCTTCAAAAGGTGTATTGTGAACACTCACCACAATTTAATCCTCGAGCATTTAAGTGCTCCTGAAACATTACATCTTCTAAAGCGGGAAAAAAAATACCTTTCTTCTCTAGTGTTTCTAAACCCCATGATTTTTTTAGCAGTACATTTTCTTGTAAAGCTGGTACACGAGAAAGGGAAAACAGTCCACACTCCTTGCAAAAGGTTTGCACCAACACCTTCCCATGCTGCTTGCAGTTGTTATTAGTGTTCCCTTCCTAAAGGCAGTCAGAGCAGCCCTCGGGCACTGACTGCTCTTGTCCAAAGGGCTGACTGGGGGACTGGTACAAGGCAAATGTTGCAGGTTTGGCTGATTTACAATTTGCTGGTAAAGCTGCATAGCCACATTATGCCTCCAGATATGACCAGACTTGCTGAGTAAAGGCTCACTGTCTGAAAAATTACCTTCTAACCCTGAGCTTCCTTCTCTCCTAAGGACAGCACATGCTGGATTTGAGGTGAGGGAGGCCAGTGGGCTACAGTGCCTTTCCCAGCCCCAAGGCAGCCAGGGATCTGCAGTGGGAATTGCCCTGGGCTGGACTCTGGGCTCCTCTGGATTCCTCTGGGCTCCTCTGGACTCCCAGCCCTGCAACACAGGGCACTGCAGGAAAGAAACACCCTGCAGGAAAGGCACATGTTGAAGTTTCCAAGTGAAGAAAGATGCTCTGCAGTGCAGGAAGCAAGCATGTACTGGTCAAGGAATTAAATTACTCATGGTGGTGACTCACCCAGTAACTATTCAGTGTTAGTGATTAAAAGAGAAACCTTTGCCAGAGAATGACTAAAATCCATTGGCACAGGCTCTAAAGGAATCATGACTGGGCCTAAATGACTGTGTACGCAAGTGAGTTATTTTTCCGCCCCTTTCCACTGAAGCAAGGCGGAGGATAAGAAAAAATACACCATCCCTGTTTACGTAGGTTATTACAGCGCTGGAGTCGCCTCAGGGGGCCTTTCCAGCAGCCGCTGTCGCTGCAGCCAGGTTCAGGCTTACATTTCCCTGTTCAGGCTGTGCTATGATTTTTGTGTTCATTTTAAAGGCTGGAGCTGGCAGCATACAGCTAGCTCCGGGGCATTCATTCTTGCTTTGTTGAATGGTATATAGGAGGAGAAAGAACAAATTCCAGGATCTTGCAGTTTTGCCACAGAAATGAAAACCAGAAAGACTGGCTTTCGCAGGCTGCACCGGGGTAATCTGGGACTAATCTCAGCTCGATCGCTGCAAGCTGCTGAGCCTGGCAGTGGCTTGTCGCTCGGCATCTGGGAGGATCAAACCAAAGCCATCTCAAGTAACTCAGAGAAAGTACTACTAATGTATGCAAAAAGCAAGAAGGACATGGCGTGATTGAGAGAGAGATGAGATGCCTATTTTTCTTCCTGCTGGTCTCCAAAGTATTTTTCATGTTACCATTTTCTTTGTTCAATTCTGACATCCCCAATGCCCTGACTTTTTTTCCTCCCTACAGCCTAGCAAACTGTAATTACTGTCTTTGTCAAAGGTCAGTGAAATATTTCAGTGGCACAGGCTGTCAACAAACATGCTTAGAAGAACTTGAGAGTATTTGGTTGCTTTTGTCATTTTTTTTGTGGCTGTAAGGGAACTATGCAAAAAGGCAATAGCCTGGCATGCACAGATGTGTATTTCCCTCCAGTAAAGGTTAAAGAACAGCCCTGGCATCATTCAGAAAAGCCTTCCCACACCTGCTTTTCATTTCCTTTTGCTATTTCTGGTAACGAAAATTGGAAGGGTTGCTATAGATTTGGGGTGTAGAAGGCCTTCTACACATTTTGTTTTTTCTTAAAGGCAAGCCTGGGATTAAATGAACGTTTAAGACTCAAAAAGATGAAACCAGAGAATTTCTGGAAGGAGGATAAGAAAAGGAAAAAAACTTTGCTCTCGGTTATTGTTTTTTCCTACTGATCCATCTGGAAAGCTCAAGTTGCCTTTCGTCCTTTTCAAACCTCCACTGTTTTTGCACTAGAAAATCCGCTGCTTGCTGGAGCTGCCCCTTTCTAGGGTTTAACATGGAAACAACAGAACTGCAGTCTGTTTTACAACAAGCCATTGAGCTTCCTGTAGAAACAAATTCCTTTCCAGCACTTTCTTCCCCTGCTCGCCAGTCAGCCTTTTGTTCTCTGTCTTTTCAAAGCTTGGCTGTGCTGCCTGAAGGAAAGGGGCTAGCCTAGCCAAATGCACTTTTTCGCTGCTCCCCCCCACCCTGACTGCTACTGAGACACCCCCAGTAGATTCTGGCAGCAACTACGGTGCTCTAAGTCCTCAGGGAGATCCTTGTTCATGTCTCTCCCTCCACTGTAGTCACTTGGCTTCAGCAGGACCATTGGGTGTGTTCTGTTTTTCTGGGTGGGATTTCTCAACCCCCCTGAGGGAGAGTAGTACCAAATTCCTACTGACCCTGGCAAAAGAAACTGCTGCCTTAATGGTTCTGTAAACAGTGCAGATGAAACCCTCAGAGCAACACTGCATGCAAGTTCATCTCTCACCTGAGTGTTTGGAGTATTTCCCCAGAACACGCAAAGCCCAGGCTTCGCTCTTGTGCTGCCTCATTTGGAGAAACCACTTTGAACGCTTGCATCCCATGGGATCCCACCTCTCACAACAGGGTATAGGCCATATCAACTGGAATGTCCTTGACAGAGGAGTTTAAGAATCATCCAAAGTGGTCATAGTTTGGCAGTGAGGGCAGCCTGTGTATATGGTGGGTGTCCTGGACTTATAACCTGTGCCCACCAGATGTGCGGGGCTGTGAGCACAGCTGCTCTCCCCAGCCAGTGCTCTGTTTGGGGGCTAATGGGCATACAAAGCTGGTGGGACAGAGCAGGAGAGCTCTTTGCATTCTGTGAGAAATGCCGAGGCAAGTTTTGGCAGCCAGCTCTAGGCAAGAATTCAAAATGGAGCAAGGACTTAGGTGTCTTTGAGGTACTTTGCCTAGTCTGCTCTCGCTGCTAATGGCCGCTCACTTTCAACTTGCCAGCTTTTCAAGAGCCCGCTGTTAGGCTCTTCATCCTCTGCCTGCAGCCTGTGGAGAAGGCGGGTCTCTGCTCTGGGGCTACGTTTCCTACTGATCTGAACCGCTAAGTCACGCAGCACTGAGTCACAAGGAGATTTAGCCTCAGGTGCGCCAATGCCCTCAGGCATGTTTGCAGATCTCATCCTATGACTCCAACCTCCTCTTTTCCTGACAGTGCTTTTGCTCCTCCAGGGTTTTTGGTCAAACGATAACGTTGTGATGTCTGTGCCCATAAGTGCCATTTTGAATACATCTGAACATGCAGATTCGAGTGTTTCATTTTGAGATATGGATGAGATGATCTTGATCTCCAGAGGTCCCTGCCTACCTCAGCATCTCTGTGTGATTCAGGGTGTGGGATTTTATACACAGAGTGACATTCCTCCCCTTCCCGCTCTCCCCACTTTTAAATACCTTTTGGTGCCTCTCCATGCTTTTGCACTCCATTAAGGTTATTAGCAGATACTTAGGAAGAGTGTAGTTTGGCCTGCCTGCTCTGAAAGCATCTCATCTATATGGGAACTTTATAGGCAGTTCTCAAACCTTTCAGGTCAGTTTAGTGTTTTCCAGACACTGCACGTTCTCTTTTAGCATTCATAAAGCAGACTGACTCCATCCCTCTATCTCACAGCTTGGGAAGGGAATCTCTCTGCTTGCTAATATCCTTATTTTAACAGAATCAGAATTGCTGTATACAAACAGTGAAGCTGAAGATGATGGGCATTGAAAAAATGAGCAGGATCTGGTCCTGAGTTTAGGTGCAGCACTGCGCTTAGCTCCAAGGAAAGCAGGAAGGATGCAGAAAAGCGATCTCCGCTGAGGCATTCCCTTACTCTAGGCTTTGTATCTCATCTTTATTCTCTGTCAGGGTTTCCTCCACCTTCTTTAAACCACAGTGGATTGAGTGTGCTTCTTTGAAATAAGCATGCAATTGTTAATCAGTATATGTTATACATGAAAAAAGTAATAGCCAAAGCTTTTCACTTTGGCAGTACCAAATTGTCCTGATTTACCTGTGGTCTCATTTCTTTTTGGTAATGTATGCTGAAAGTGCTCTAACATCCCCCATCACCATAAGGATTCTGACTTAAAATGACAATCCCATCCTTTCTGCCTTTGGCACTATTTGCTGATTAACCAACTGCTGTCACCAAAGTCCTGGCGAAGTAACATGTGCTCTCTGCAGTGCTGACTGAGAGGACAGCATTTGGCAACACCAAACCACAGAAATACCCAGAGCAATGTCCGTGCAGAGACTGGAGCCCCAGGCAGCGTATCTGTCGCAGGCTGGGCAGAAAGTCTAGGGAAGCACCAGGAACCCCAGGTGCTGTGGAGTGCTCTGGTGATGGGCATCACCACTGTCCTCCTCGGCTGTGCTTCCCAGACCAAACATTTTCCTCACTGTGGGGTGCCCCATGCGATTAGTCTTGCATTGATTCAAACCTCCTTGAGTATTGCCAGGGTATCACATCAGCTTCTGTATTTGGCCTTTTGAATAAATAATATTTGCAGGAATTAATTGTTGTGAATACAAATGATGTGCCATAAATTTTTAGGAGCAAAGATTACTGAACAATCAGGAATGGCACTTGGTCAAGAGCACTCATTTGTGCCAATGAAGAAGCAGAAGTGCCGTGTTCGAAAGAGAGCCAACCTCCAGCAGCAGTGTTGCTGCTCCTTTGCTTCAGGTGCTTGTTGGTTTTCATTTGCTGCGGCGCTCTTGAGTCATTATTTGCTACAAGAAAATAACTGCCATTTAACCTAGTGATGCTAAGTCTAGGCAGAATAATAATAACAATATCACATCCAGCGCACTGTAATAATACATTACATAAAGACTCTGTAGCAAAAGAGACCCTAAAAAAAACATTTACTTGCTCATTTTTCTGATTATGTACCATACACTCAGCTTTGAAGGGTGGATCTGTGGATGAGACATATGGCACCTGCGTTAGCCCATAGATAAGGAGGGGGGACGCTGGTCTGTCCCCTCTGGCAGGGTGCAGAGGACACAAATGCCTCCTCACTCTGGGTGAGCAACGACTATTTTTGTCCCAAATGCATGGCAAGAACATAGCCCACACCTGGGTGGGACTCCGTTTCATGGATCTCCTCTGATGCCAGTAGCCTTTCCTGCTGCAGGATTAAGTAGGGTTCAGGACAGCCTGATTAAACACCCGCATTTCAAGACCAAAGGCCCTAAGCCACTTTCTGCATGAGGCTGACTCTGGGTGCAACTGGCTTTGGATTGAACGATGGCAATGTAATGCAGAAAAATAATGTAACAAATTGGGACAGGAAGGAGACACTTTCCCCACACTTGAAATTCCTGGGAGAACTCTATGAAAAAAGAGTATCACCTTGTGCTTGGAAATCTGGGTCAGGTGCATCATTGAACCCCTCTACTGAAAGCATATGTGATGTCCTTTTTCAATTTCTGTTTAACTCTTAACAACTTGTCTGTTGCACTTGGATCTCTATCTAATTGACAGACATCTTCTCCCAAAACCAAGAAAACTGAAAGCAAAAGAAACCAACAATGCAGCCTAGGTAGGTGGAGAGCACCAGAAAATCTCCATGAAGCTGTTAGCTAGAGACAGAGCCCTAGAACACACGGTGTGATGAATAAATGCATGGTGAAAACTTAACACACTCCCTGAAGCTATAGAAATGGGCTCACAGTTTTTAACAATCCTCCAATGTCCCCAGTGCTCCTGTCTGGGATCAGCGCTATATTTTGCCAACTGGTTAAAAACCATGTTTCAAGGCAGGGCTGGGTGACAGTAGGGAAACCAAGCAGCAGTGACAGCTATCCTACATTACTGTACACAGTAGTTATTATCATTAAGGGATAAACGGATGCAGCAATTGCCCTTAATTTAGAAACAAATAGCAGAGGGACAGCTAGTAGCTGGGGGAGGCTGCATGCACGTGCACTAACAGAGAATCTATAGCACAGGAGCAAGAGGATGCATTTTTCAAGATGACATGGAAAGAATCCACTTTGAAGTTCCCAGGCTGAGTAAAATCAATATCTAAACGCTTCAGTGAAATGTGTTTGATGTTGTCTACATGTAGAAACCCAATAGCGGCCACTTATTATTGAATAGTACTAGACTGAGCAAAGTAGGTCATATTACAGCTTTGTTTGGGAAGGAGCATTGTACCTGCCAGAACAGCATCCTTAATGCATCATCTCTGGCACTGGAGAATAAGTAGGATATGCACTCAAACCACCTGCAAGAGCGAGTACGCCGACAAACAGATCTCGGCTATGATTGTTTTCTGAAATAATCATTGGTTAAATTGCCAGACTCTGTCAAGTGGCTACTTGAACCCATCTCACATGCCAAGCATTTGCAAAGGCTATTTATAGAGCGACTGTGACTGCGGTGGTGCTGAAGGACTGTCAGCATTTCCATTACCGGTTCCTGTAACTTGGCAGTGTGATACCCACTCCAGGCTACAGTCTGACGTGAAGGGTGGGATTTTGTTTTGAAACAAACAATACTTCTCCTTACCTCTGCATTCTTTTCCCTAAATGCATTAAAATTTGTTGGTATCTATTAGACTTTTGTGTTCCTGTTGCTTTAAAAAACCAGAGTATAAATCTTCTTGATTTTTTAAAGAATTTTTTTTTTGTGGCCAAAGATCAAGCTGTGTTTTCCTGTAGGGAAAACAGAGATGTCTAGAGAATTGGAAATGGCAAGTGGCTGCCCCTGTGCATTATTAACACCGTTGCTGGCTGATGGCTGTATGTGACAGGGGGATGTTGTGTTCCTGGGTAGTGTGTGTGACATGCTCCTCTAGCCACGCAGAGGGCTGTCAGGTGTTCCTCACAAGACACAGAGAGCTGCTCTGCTGTTGTGCTTGACATCCTCTGACTCTGTCACATGTTTCAGGGCACAGTTGTTCAAGCACACGTGAGTCTGCCCACTGCTGCGGCTTGGCATGGCCCCTGCCCATGTGGACACCTCTCTTTCTGGGGTCAAGGGAAGAGCTTGCCATTGCTTCTCTCAGTGCTTAAGACCCATTGGGATCTCACGTCAGCCTGGGAAGAAGACAACCCAGCTTGCCCAGTCACTTTGTGCTGGGGTAACTCCACCCATGTGCTGCCTGAATTGTGGGTGGCCCCAGCTGCGGCGTGAGCTCTGTGCTCACAGCCGGATGGAAACACCCTACGCCCATGCGTTCATCAGCTGTTCTGTGTGTGTCTGTACATCAAGCGTGGCTGGAGCCACCTTCTTTACTAACGGGAGGTGGGCTGGTGGGGCGGAGGGTGCAATGCGCCTGGGGCACTGCCTCCCTCCGATGCTCCCGGCCATCCATGGACATGGCAGGACATGTTTCGCCAATGTGCCCTTCTGCGCTCACCGCCTTGCTCTCGTCGTCTGGCCCAAGAGGGATTGCAGTGCCTGGCAGCCCCAGCTCCTCGCTTGCTCTCGTACAGAGTCTGGACGTGCATTGATTTTTCTGCTTTTCTCAGACTGCACTCATCCATCATTTTATATTACTGGAGATACCATTAGCAATAAAATAAAGGATGAAAGGTACAGAACCCATTAGAGTGCTTACTTCATGCATATGAGAGAGTGAAACAATTAAAAGCAAATCAGCTTATAAACATGCTGATACAGTTATTAGCACAGTGAATAACATTCAGAGCATGTTACCAGGGGATAGAGATGAAATCTCCTCTTTCCTTTCTCCTTCCCTTCCTGGGAAGCAGAGGGAGGGATCTGATATTTCATAACCGCGCTGAATGTACGTAGCCATAGATATTGTACATGAGCAAGATGAAAAGAAGATTAAATAATAAAATCAAGGGACATTACACAACAACCAGTCCGCAATTGGCTTCTACATGAGTGAATTTCAGACCCACAATGGTAAAACTAGAGTGACAGGAAGGTTAAATACAAAAGGAAGAGGTAGCAATACTGTCCTGGAACTAATTTATAGTAAGCTAGGAAAAGCTTCAGCAAAGAAAAAAACAAGTTTGATTATTCCCATTCACAGAATTCTTTAACCAAAATCCTTCCGAGCGCTTGAGACCCTGTGAGGATGATACGAATAAGAATAAAGTGTGTATAAATATTAGATGATACGCAGGCATTCACCCACCTTCCTGAACACTCCAGTGTCATTTGCAAGGAAAAACATCTGCTGTGTATGTTTTGCAGCTTTTGCTTTTATTATCTGACTTTTTCTCTCAGCAACTTTGGGTGATGAGCCCGGCATCTGGACCCCCAGGTAACTTCAATCAGCAGGAGTGAGCACACCTCGGTGGTGTCAGGTCTCTTCCTCCAGGTTTTATACCCACTTACTGCAAAGGGTTGTTGTGTTTGGTGCCTCTGTGGGTTAGTGGTCCCCATTGCGGATAGCTGCCTGGCACTTCCAAATAGTGTCCCAGACAGTGTCCCAGGAGGTTGGGCCAGGTTAGGACCAAGACATTTTGGAGGCTGATGATGCTTGAGAATTTGCACAGAACAGAAAGGTATCGGAGAATTGTGCTGCTGTTTGGGATGGGAGTTTTTATGAGTGGTCTTTTTGATGAGGTCAATGTTGAAAAAGCATGGACTTTCTGTATTTTTATGTTTCTGTTCCTTTTTTACTCTGTGACACTGTAGAAAAGAGATCCTACTGTGATAATGTACTGGATGATAACGTACCGAATTGGGGTGGGTGAGTCAAGCATGATCAGCAATCAGAGGTGACATGGCTAGCCCAGCTGACAGCACCACGTGGTGGGCAAAACAGCCTGCAGCTGCTTTCCAGCTTTCCCTGCCCTGGGGCATGCTCTGCTTGGTCAGAGTCTACACGGTCCTCGGTCCTGTTGGTTGATGTTCCTATGTGCTTGTGGCTAAGAGCTCAAAAGAGCCAGTGAGACAGCCGAACTCAGTAAAGTAGAACCCAACAGTGCCCACAAAGTGCTGTCTGGGGCAACCACCCTCCTTCTTTCTAGAAAATGGTACGTATGAATACGGATCTTAACTCTGCAGAAAGGTGGTTGCTAGAAGTTAGGGAGTTTGTCCACACCCACACCTCCATGAGTTTAATTGTATCAGTACAAATCTCTCTGGACTGATTTAGGATGTGGTTATACTCATTTACCTTGCTATATGTGTAGAAGCTTGAGTTGAATCCTATAAAGGATACCTGTGTACAAAAATCTACTCCAGGTTCAGTGAGCAGATGTATTCACACTGATCAAAACCTGCTTAATATCTCACTTATAAGCTAAATGAAAACAACAGTGTGTTTACATCAGGCTTAAAAACTCTCTGTGGAGTAAAACCATGGTGCCCCAATGCATGAGTTCAGTCATGTTTATGCTTGACAAGGATATGGATGGCCAAAGTTGAAGGTGAAATAAAAGAGAACAAAAAATGCCCTCAAAGTTATTAGTTTGGTAAAGGGGGATCACTGTGGGGAAAAAAAAAAGAGAGGAACAGGAAATGACCTTCTCCTTTTGACCTGCATAGTGTTTTAATCTTGATTTGAACAAGCAGCACTGCAATCCTTCAGCCTCTGATTCAACACAAAGTTTAGAGCGGAGGTAGAAAATACAAGATGGATCCTGCAAGCCTGAGCACGTCTTGAGAAGACACATAGTGTCAGGACATTTCCATGGCCCCGGGGCAGACATCAGGGTTGCAGCACATGTACCAGTGGCATGAAGGCTCTTGTCTGCCCTGGTGAGCAGGAGGCAAGTGTGCATGGGGAGGGTGAAGCACAGCTCTGGTACACACATACCTCGGTTCCTGTCGTGGGATGAGGAAGGAAATGCTGACTAACAGAAGAGCTCTCAACTGTGTTTTTTTTTTTTGTCACCGATCCCCTAGCATTAAATGCAACAGTGACTTTGCATGGACTGACTCATTTCAGATATCCCAAGTACGGAAAAATAACTGAAAGATCCCAGATCTGCGACAAAGCTCGTTTTGATTCAGATACTTGCCTACCCAAATATTTAACTAGATCACATCAGAACAGCTGCGTATCTGTCCTGGTTTTGCAGGAACAAAATTTATAGAATCAAATTTCTGTTACATTTTGTTTCAGTCTGTGGCCAGCTGTGGAATGGTGATCAAGGCCACTAGCAGTTAAATCCAGGGCAGCTGACCCAGGCTGGCCCACGGGTGTGTTCTATAAAGTTAGTGTCAGGTTCACTATAAATGGGAAAGCTGCTGAGGAAGTGGGGGGTGTTTTTTTCTCTCCTTTCCTTTTTTCTCCTTCTCCTCTCAATAGTTATGATCCCTGGAGTGACTTTCCACCACTCTATGGGCTGAGTACAACTTTGTGTCTTTTGTATTAGTATTGATATTGGTTTTCTTATTTTATTACATCTGTTTAAATTTCAGCCCACGAGTCTCCCTCCTTTTCCCAGTTTCCTTTCTCAGCTGGGGAGGGGTCTTGGGTGATAGAACAACTGGTTATTGTTCAGCCCTGGGTGTGGACTAAATGGAGACAATGCCCCTTCTGGATGCCTCAGTTTGTGTTCTCAGGGAGACTGCTAAATGCGACTATAATTTCCCTTTCTTGTGTGAGGCAGCGGTGCCCAAACTTTTTAGGTTGCTAGGCCATGTGGCTTATCACAGTGGCAGGCAAAGCTGTGCCGTGTGATGCCTCCAGTTGCGCACAGCCCCGGCGAGCTCCTGGAAGTGCTGAGCACGCTCTCCGCATCCCACTTAGACCCTGTGTTCCAGGGGAGGGGGCTTCGGGAGCCAGAGGCGCTTGTCTAGATCAGCTCACGCAACTAGACCTGAACCAGCTGCTTCCCTGGGCGAGCAACTGGGCAATGGGGTGAGTCAGATAATTTGGGGTGGCAAGAACTTTCCTTGTCTCCTTGGGACCCTTCTCTTCTCCCCTGCTGTGCAGTGATACCACATGGCTGCGCCAGGGCTGTGCACCCATGGGAAAGGGGGAGGTCAGCAGCTGGCTGCTGTTGTCGCCACTGGATTTGGCCCACTCCTTTGGATTTCTGGGAAAGGGCGTGACTAGGCCATGGGATGCATGATGAGGCTGTGGCCAGTCATCTGGCCACTGCTGATAAATGGTCTGTGTGGTGAGAAACCCACAGGTCCTGTTAAAATGGTCAGGTGCAGATTCTCAGAGGGGATTTCTGTGGTGCCTAACTCCCAACGGTTGAAAGACCTTGTTTAACTGAAAAGATCCTTTATTTACATTATTTTCTTCTTCATCAGAACAAATAAGATTGTTGGAAATAGAAAACTGCCAAAGAGAAAATCTTGTGAGTGGGAAAAGACAGAATAAGAAACAATGAGAAGAAAAGCATGAGAATAAGCCAAAGCCACTCAGCTCTTTTCTTTGCCACAACTATTTCCTGACCTGTTTATTGCAGTAAGTGCCTATTAATGGGCTGACTGGAGCTCTCAGATGTGTGAGCTCCTACCCCAATAGTTATGTTGTGGTAAAAACAAAGCACGAACAACAACAACCCCAAACCCTCCACAACCAGTTCTTGGCACTGAAAGTGTTAGCAAGCGCTAACGTAGTAATTAAATGTACTCAATGCTTTCTGACTTCACAGATGACAGTCTGTGGTTTGCCTGCCCACCCAAAATGCGTGGGAGGGCAAACCCAAGTCTT
Organism: Nyctibius grandis; assembly: GCF_013368605.1. NCBI lineage: Eukaryota > Metazoa > Chordata > Aves > Nyctibiiformes > Nyctibiidae > Nyctibius > Nyctibius grandis. Next base: position 89,249,987 of record NC_090658.1, on the reverse strand, counting down.
AGAGCTCTAGTTGTGCCGAGTGTCTCATCACTTTCCTTATCAAGATTTTCACAGTCACTGGGAAAGGGTTGCACCCATCAGCAGGAGACATTCCAGCCCAGGAGATGAGATGACTTTCCTACAACTCAAGTTGCACAGGATTCCTGCACAATCATACTCTGTATCTCATCTCTTTCTGCTGTGCACCTTTTCCCTCCTGTGAAATTTTTCATTGCTTCTTCATCTGAATATAAAGGAAACTCACAGGAGAAAGCAGAAGTTTAAAGCAAAAAGAAAACACCACAGCTCCACAGAGACCTTGGAGGCATGACCAAGATTGTTCTATGGTGACCCTGAGTACCTGCAATTTCAGGAAGCCTTTGACAAGAAGTTAATAGAGCAAATAGTCACAGGACAAGGGGGAGTTGTATTTGACGGCTGAGAAGTGCAGGGCAGGAGTAGGCTGGCAATTCTCAGTGTGGCTAAGTGCTAACAAGGAGAAGCTCCAAGCACCTTATCTAGAGCAAGTGTTTGAAGTATGTCAGTCTGGAAAGGAAGGCAAACCACTGCAGCCACAAAGATGTACACAATTCGTCATTGGTTTGTGACTCAAGAGAGGGCTGTGAAGAGCAACAAAGAGACCTGAGAAGATGGAGAGAGATGGCAGGAGGGAAACTGTGCTGTCAACAACAGTGGAGTAACACTTTTGGAGACTGGGGTCTGCTGGGGTGCTTGCTTGGCAGCTGTATGGAGAGGTGAACTTTCCTTCTCCATGCCCTTAGTTTTTAGTGGTCAGGTAGTTTAAATGGTATTTCTGGCTTTGGAGCTGTAGGCATGCACTTTTGCCAATGTCCAGATCCCTGTGTTTTGAAACAGATGCATCACAAACATTTTCCTGTCTTCTCCCTGGAAGTCCTGTGTCACCTTGGTGCTGCTGACAGATGCCATCTCATTCCTCCTCTCCCCTCTCCTTCCTGCTCCTCTTGTTGCTGACCAGGACTCTCACCCTCTTTCTGACACCCACTGCATTGCTTGTCAGGCTGACTGTGGAGCTGATCCAGCTACCTGATCCATCAGAAAATGTCCTTTGCTTCTGACATCTGTTTTCCTCTTGTTTTGTGAGATGCTTCAGCTCAGGAGAGATCCAAGAAGCACTGGTGCTGCAGGACAGGAATTAGTGCAACTGCATGACTGTGATGAGGAGGTGTGGGGAGGATGAAGCGGAGCATCACCTCCTGGCAGCAGTGACACTGCCTGACTGCAGCTCAGTCACAGTGCCCCACCAGAGCTCAACCACCTTTCTGGCCCATCGCCGGGGGAGGGCTGGGCTGGGTATTCAGGTCATCGAGTGCTGTACAGCTCTAGCCCAAAGTTGGGTTTTCCAAAAGAACCAGAAGGATTTGTGAGTATCTTTGTAAACAGCAGCATCAAGATGCCACACAATATACCATAGCTATTAGAAAACAAAAAAGATGCTTTGGACAACTAAAAAATGAGAGAATACAGTTTACATCCACAAAGGCATTGTAAGGTAATCTGTCATGCAAGGTATGCTCACTTTGGTGGTAGGCCAGTCTTTCTAGAGAGAATACAGAAACCTGGTGATAAGACAACTGAAGTGATGGGAGACTTCTCAATGGAAAGTCAACAAAAAGGCTGGGCTTGCTCAGTCAGACAGGAGGTGAATAAAAAGGGACAGATAGGAGTGTCCTATGGCATGCAAACAATGCATATAGCACTTCCTGAGTTAAAAATGAAGTGAAACTGAAAAGTAACCATTTCCAGTAAATGGTAAATACTATTTCAACAATCTGGCAAGTTCATTGCTACAAGATATGAAGAAAGTAAAGGCACTATTAGGCGTTTAGATGTTTACATCAATAAAAGAATATGTATTGTTATTCTGCGTAGGATAACTGGAAAATCTACGGCAGTAAATACATCACAGATGATAAGCCACTTTCTTTTCATGTTTCAGGTAAAGTGGAAACTCTTTGGGAGATCACACTACTCCACAACTACTTAATAAGATTTTGGCACCTTTCTCAGAAACATCAAGAATTGGCCAGTCTCAGGCAGGACATGAAATGCTTTAACCTTCTATGGAAATCCTCCTATTCCCAGCACAATAAAGAAATCCCATGTGAACACAAGTGCAGAGGATGTCGGGAGCTCGTTTTTCTGACGCTAAGAACCAGGAATGTTTGAAGGAATGGGTAATGGTGTGACCCCACATGCCCATCTCTGTCTCCAAAAACAGCAATTGTGAGGTGCAGTGACAGCCTCTGAACATCCATATAAAGGCATTCAGGGCAGAGTGCAAGACCCATCCCCTCTTCTTCTCAGCTTTAACCCAAGAAATATTCAGCAAATCATGTAACGCAGAATTATAACAGATTGTCTCAACAAATGGCACTGCAAGCCTATGTGATATGAGGGTCTTCTGACATGTATCGCCATAGAGGCTAAGAGAAGAACAGCACCCACCCACGAACAGCATGAGCCAGGGAACTGAAATTAAGAAGCCTGTTTCATGTTAGATTAACAGCTCTTAATGGCTTTTTGATCTGCCATTCTACATGAATTTGTAGTAAAGAACTGACTTGTTTTGGATCCATAAACAATCATAACAAATGTTGGACTAGATAATCTTGCTCCTCCACACAGAGGAGGATTTTGCAAATCTTTCAGAAACATCACGTCTTGTTGCATTTGGGTACAGAAGTTAAAGTTGCCTTGAGGCAGCTTTAACTTGTGCGACCGACACTTACAAAGCAAATCACAGTAGGTTTTACTGACCTTGGCAAAATCAGAGGTCATATTTTCACAGATATAAGCCCTTTTAGACATATTCCCTTGACGTATTCACTGCAAAAACGTTTCTTTCTGTACCTCTACAGAATGTAATGCATGTCCTCACCTTCATTCTTCTCTCTTCAAAGTATTACTGAGGCTATCGAGAAGGAAATTAAGTTCCTTTTAGAATGTTTCAGTACAATTATTTGGGGAAGGATTCTCTGCCACGCTCTTGGGTATTTTTATATTTATGAGTTCTCTTTAAGGCTTTAATGGGGCAGCAGCCACAGTAAGATGAACCAAATAGGACTCTTAAAGAGAGACCTGGTACATTAGGGACAGATTCTCATTAGCCTTATAATTTTTAATCCTCTAAGCAGTGGCAGTGATTGCAATGTGACTTGTATTTGAGTGAGGTACAATGTAGGGTGAATCCAGTTTTCAGAGTCTGACCCTTCCTTATTCCCCTAGAAAAGCTCAGAGCAAATGGCAGTTGTTTCCTGCGGAAGAACAGCTGATGGACCAGGGAGGTTATAGGATCAGCATATCTTCATTTGCTCTATAAAGGAAGCATCACTGTGACATTTTAGGTAAAATAAGGAAGAAGACAAAACATGGGAAAAGAATAAGGTCCAGAGGGTTTGCAAAAGCCTAATATCAAGTATTCTGCTTCCCTTCATGTGTTCTGTGAGTTGCCTCTCTTAGTTTGAAGCAAAAGAGCACTTAATTCCAGGGCAGGATGGAGTAGTACCATAACTGTGTGTGGGCTCTTATAAATTTATGGTAAATCTGAAGCAGCTGATGGAGATTAACTTTCAGTGAAAAACATTGAGTTACCTCATGTTTAGCACAGCCTGAGCTCAGTTCCTATGGCTCAACTGATGCAGTATGAGAAGACTTTGACTGCCCAGACTGAAGCCCCAGCTAGCTCAGTACCCTGTCTCTAACAGTGATTGACAGTGGATAGGAAAATGGTTTGGGGGATGACAGTGAAACAGATATATTCCTAGCTTCTGACAATCTCTAACCTAGAAACTTCATGCGCCAAAGGTGGCATCTTTGTGCATAATAGCTCAGGATGGTCTTTTCTTATGACTTTGTCCAATTGCCTTTTGGAACCCATGCAAACTTTGGGGATTTACAGCATACTGTGGCAATTAATTCCTCAGTATAACCTTTGTGTTGTGAAAAAGTGCCATCTTTGTTTTGAAACTACCACCCGGTAGTTCAAATTTTGATGCTGTGTACTTCCTGTTGCATAGGAAGAGTGAATGATAATTCCCTATGCAACTCCGCCATTCCATTCAAAGTTTCCTAGGTGCCTGTCATCTCCCTGCTTACCTCTCTCTCTAGCAGAAGACTCCTAGGTTGTTTACTAGCTTCTTGAATCTTTTTTTTCCCCATACTTTTTTCCCATCACTTGTATTGTGTGTCTGTCCTTTTTGTAATGGTATCATTTTTTTAAGGTGGATGGAAGGACTGGAACTCCACAGAGGGTTCAAGATCTGGAAATTACAAGTTTTGGCCTCTGTTCCTTTCCTAATAGTTCCTGAGATGCCATTTGCTCTTTTGGTGCTGCTAAACCCTGAGCTAACATGTTAATAGAAAAGGCTGTTGTAATGCCAGGATTACTTTTCTGAGGGGTAACAGGTAGCTCAAAACTCACCACTGTGTCTCCAAAGCTAGGGTTGTTTTCCTTGTATGTATAGATGTTGTGTTCATAGACGCTAAATTTCATCTGATGTCTTTGCCCTGTTGCTTTGTACCATAGCACTGAATTGTGATTCTGCACAATCATCACTCATTTTTACAGCTTCAGTGGCTTAGTATCGTCAATAAACCTCATTGGTTTACTCTCTGTTGCCTTTTCTAGGTGGTTAGTGAATATGCTTAATGACACAGAAGCAGAACAGATCTCCACAGGACCTTAACATATATTCCTCCTCTTTTTTTTATCTTTAACTTTAATTCATGAGAGCTCTTTCCCCCTAGTTTAGCATCTTTAAGAACCCTTGTTAAGGGGTATTGTGAAACCTTGTTGAAAATCCACTCCTACTTTATCAACCAAATGGGCTACATCTACACGCTCTTTACCTCCATTAGAAAACTCTGGTAAATTTGTGAGATATGGCTTCCCTGCACAATGGCCATTATGACTCTTTTCCATTATATCATATTTTTCCATGTGTCTACTTGTTCTGTGCTTTTTAAAGTTTTTATTCATTTATCTAGTACAGCTAGCAGTGTTACTGATTGATAGGGCAGCTCCCTGTTTGACCTGTCTTTACTTCATGAAGCCACATGCCAACCAGCGATGTCCAAAACATCAGGAAGAAAAGCCTGGAAGATAGAGTCTTTCTGAAATATCCAAGGAATGCAAAGATTGCTACACAGACATTTTCAGGCCTCCTTCCTGGAACTGCCATCTGCTAGCAGATATGTGAACATCAGTTGCTATGGTAGCACACAAAATACTATGATGTCCAAACCCCGGAAACACAGAGTATGGGTCTAGAGCTGGGCTGTGGACCAAGAATCTCTGCGAGGTCTGGAGGATGAGAGTTTGATCCCCTTCCCGGCCTATGCAAAGAAATCTTTTTACTGTTGTGTAGTCTCATGGCTGACATGGGTTCAGCGGCAGATACTGTCATCTTGGTTGGGGATGACAATATGTAGAGCTTCTCATAAAACAAGCCTTACTTTTGTTTTGCAAATCTCCCAGTGGAGAGGCCTATATGGAGCAGCAACGGGCTGCAGTGAGACATTTTGGTGACTGTTTCCCAGGAAACTTATGCAACATCCATTGTGCCTGTGCAGCCTGTTGCAAAAAATGGATGCCATCCTCAGAATGTTGACTGAATATTGATCTAGCAAATGGGGAGAAAAAAGGAATGAAATAAAAGGCCATTGTAGCTGGTACTGCATATAAGTAGCTGGGAGGTTAATTTATGTTATTTATGGAAATTTAGAATACTGGGAATGCTCTAATGCTTATCCCACCTAGACTATTAGTGCTGTTCAAGTTCTTATATGCATGCATCACCATGTTATCTAAATGTCGCTAAGCCCTCTTTAAAAGCATCAGGCAAGGCTTTAAACAGTCTAGAAAGGGGACTGTGAAAAAAAGTATTGTTTTCTGTAACTATTTATAAACCTAAAAGGATGCATGTAATACAAGTGCACGTAAGAAATGCTTTTATTTACCAAACAGTGGAAAAATAGTGCAATAGAAGAAGAAGAAACGAATCTTCTGCCCTGAAAAGAACAACAGTTCAGGGTGAATTTTTAAAAAACATATATATAGTTCTTTCCTTTTTTTTTGCAGGGTGCACATATGACTAACAGAATCTCTCTGAAACAAAGAAAACACTTCAGACCAATTTATGTTCAACATGATTTTACGTTGTACAAAACACACTCTCCTCACTCATTTGACTATGCAAATAATATAAATTAAGAAAAGACAAAAGCAAAAGGAATATGTATGTCATCTCTTACAGGGATGATAACCACAGCACCTTTACGAGGGGCACTGTGATTTGGTCTCAAGCCTTCTCTTTTAACGGCTTGTGGAAAAGGTGTGACAAGGAGATCCAACAGTGAAATGACTGTGCTACATCAGCTAAAAATACTCCCTGGTCAAAGCAAAGAGCGGATGAGAATGTGCCAGAGGTGGGGTGGGAGGCGAGCCTGTGACGTGTATAAACAAATGCCCCAGCGACAACTGGAATGTATACAAAGGCATTGTCGGAGATTTCCTACACCTTCAGGGGCTCATTCTTCTGCTGAGGTGCACAAATATAGATGCTTTTCTGACAGGGTATCTCAAAGAGTGTAAAAGCAAAAGCCACCGCTAAATATAGACGGCTGTCACATGCTGCCTTTAGTCACATTTCAATTCATTGTAAACTGCAGCACGCCTCAACCGTGGTTCTTTTAACCTTGGCGACATATTTGAGGCATTTTTTCTTTGTGCACATTCCTTTCCCCCCTCTAATTCGGAAGTGGAAAGGTAGATGCGCAGTCAATAAACAGGCAGTTTTGATGGTCCTGTTGAGATTTAAAATGTAGAAGCATGTCTGAAACAACATGGAAAGTGCTGGTGAAAGGGGGAGTGAGTGGATGAGTCACTTTTAAAGCAAAGCAGGCAGACTGGGGGAAAAAAAAAAGAAAAGAAAAAGATCTGTATCTTGACTCAGTGCCCAAACTCTTAAGCTGATGCTTCACTGCAGACTCTGAAGTTCAGCTTATTTTTCCTCCCATTTGTTCTCTTATTTTTATGTCTTACATAATGGAGCTTTGATTCATAGAAATCTATTTATATAGTCTAGGACTTGGGCCAAACTCTGAAGTCCTAACTCTGTCTATCCTCAGGCAAAATGGCCATTGTGGTTAACGATATGAATGAGGTTTGCTAGGACTGTGTGTTCAGGGCTGGATTCCTGGGGGGCTATGCTTGATCACCCTGCAATTTCTTATATTCTTGCTAGAGTAGTGATTTAACGTAAGGAACTCCTGGCTGTATTGCAGTTGGAGGACAAATTGCCTGAGACTGACAAAATATCCCGGCTTTTACTGGTGAGGCCTATACGAGCCTGTGCTCCCTCCACATGCCCAACGCCACCACTCTACACTTTCGGTCCCAGCTTTTTGCCTTATTCCCCTCCCTCCATGTCAGTCCTGCAGCAGGACAGACATGGAGGCCATCCGCAAGCTGCTAGCTGGGAAAGCCCTGACATGAGGATGGGGATGTATTTCCCCTTCCTGTGGCTCCAGCGTGGGATATTTGCTGTGGAGGAAGAATGGCTGGACCGCAAGGCACCAGCACCACCCCAGCTGCAATATGTCTTTTTGAGGGCTGCAGCTGGGTGGTATAACTGAGGGCAGGTTCACAACTGAATGGGATCTTGGAAGCGGGGAGCAGGATCAGGCTTCTCCCGGGGCTGCTTTGCTTGGGGCAATTGGGTGTGAACAGAGGACCACATACACTAGGTCCATCTGAGGAGCTAGCAGAGCCAGCTGACCTTTTATCTGACAAGCTGGCAGCGAGGAGACGGCTGCCAGAGAGAGAGCTCCCCGCTGACATCAGAGTTATTCTTGGGGCTAGTTGGAAAACAGTGAGAGATAATGCTCTTTGCTGTAATGATGAGGCTGATTTCAAATACTTCACATGAAAATAGCAACTCAAACCCAACTAAGTAGGTCAAGGTACCTCAAGCCAGTGTCACTTGGCTCCTGCTGTGCTGGAGTGCAAGAGCTCCAGAAGACACTCCAGATCTGAAGTCTGTTAAGGTCCCCCACATCGCCTTCTGGAGTTGCCTTTCTTTCTCCACTGACTCCAGACAGGCCCTTGGGAAACTGGCCTCAGAAGTCAGCCTAGAGAGGAGGTAAAAACTGGCATTTGTGAATACCTCTGTCCCCCGTCCTTCCTTTCCCATCTCATTCAGGTATCTTGAAACCTTCAAGCCATCAGTGGTGATGAAAGGATGGAACAGAAATCCTAAAAGGATCTTTGCTGAAATTAAGCCACTTTGTGAAGTTATTTTTCAAAGTACAATGATGACAATGGTAAAACACAGAATTTAGGAAATAAATATCTTTCCAGGCTGAGATTTTTATGTCAACCTTACACCCTTGCAAATACTACCACAGTTGCCCAGCTGTAAACTCCTAAAATCAGAAGTTAATAACAGACATTGTCACTAATATACATTTAAAAGTAACGACACTAGCAGGTGATACAGCAATAATGAAAATAATGGCCCCTTGCAAATAAAGGGTGGGTAATGTCTTTCCATGATAGCCCTGCACCACGCTAGAGCACACAGTGCAATCACGGCATCTGCACTTTCCCATGGTTTTATGAAAAGTAGATTGCAATCCACTGACTACATTACATTTTGATTTCTATACAGATGTTGCAAGGGTTTCAGGTACATCTAAACTGAGCTAACCCATGAGAAAATTATGTTTCCTTAATTTTACTTGACTCTTTCTCTCTGTAATAATTTTTCTTCTTAACAAGCATCAACCTATGCAAGAAATGAGGAATGCATGTAGCAGCTCAGCATCATGGCCCATTTCATCAGCCAGACAGTTCTGCCCTGCCCTGGCCAGTGGGCTCCCTGCAGCCCTGACAGCCCCTGCCATGGGGCACATGGAGATACCATGGTGGTTTGAAAGGGACCCCCATGCCACAAGACCTGCATGCCCCGAGTTGGCCCTTTCCCGGCTCTTCCTAAAACTTCTATTGCAAGTGATGCACCACTGGAACAACCCAAAATTAGTACATCTGATCATGGAGATGGATGGAAGAAGATTCCAACAACAAGAATTTTCCAGAGTTAAGTCAGGAGAAGAAAGCAGGTAAGCTGCAATGGGCTCAGCCATGCTGCCATGTCCTGTGAGAACACGCCTGGCAGGATACCCCATAGAGTATGTCCACCTGCCCCAGATGGTGACCCAAATGCATTTTCAACATGTATTCACAAGGTCTATATAATTTATTAAAAAAAAAAAAAAAGGAAAATTCTTTTCTTCCTTTCAGTGCTGGCACTTCAGTACTTGAGTAGAATTGATTCCTGACCTGTAATTTGCCAATCTTTTAAACACAAAGCATGCTCATCAGATGGGCAAAGCAATGCTTGCAAAACAGTTGCACTGTGAAAAGGAGGTGGTGGTTTTTAGAAGTGATGGCGGGCTGCAAAAAGCCCTGCTTGCTTCAGACTCGGCGGTACCTGAGAGCAACACCAAGCATCTGCAGTTGCTGCCTCCTTCACCCCATAGCATGACAGTAGTTCCAGGCAATTTTACTTTTGCTATTAGCAAATCTGTTTGGTCCTATGGGTTGCTGCAACTTGGATGCTTATGTGAGAGCACAAGCTCATGAAAAAAAAAGCATGCCTGAATTGGAGATATTTTTGTGAAGCTGTGACTTAAGTTTTCTTTCCCTATATGCTTTCCTCTTTATCCTTCATCGCTGTTGCATTTTTGTTTTACCCCACAGTAATCGCTGCAAGCTCATCTGTAGTCCTAATAATTTTTTTTCCTAACAAGGAGGACTCTGTTGGGGCTTCTAGGAGAAGAGAACATGTTAAGTAGCTTTTGGGGTAGGTAGAGAAATCCCTGCTGGGTATTTAACCTATGTCTGTTTTCAATTTACAGGAGTGTTCAGGTCTAAGTCTGCTGTTAAAGATGAAAACGAAGTTACTCAAGTAATTCAATAAGATTTAGCTGAATTACTGAAAGGGCTATAGTAACAAAATTTGTAGTGTCTTTTCACAGAGGTCACGAAGTCTTGAAACAGGAAGGAGATTACTGGACAAGTTAAACTTCCTTGGAGCTGACAGCCTTACCTTTCCCCAGTTAGCAGCTCATTTTAATTGTAAAGGAAGATGTTCTCTGTCCTAAGCTCAGCATTTGACTAACGAATTCAACACCACGTGGGCAATATTAATCCCTGGCAGCCCTAGGCAGGTTGATGAGAGAAGCAAATTCTGCAAAACAGGGAAACAAAGGCAAGTGGCAAGCCACACAATGCATTTTTTGTCTGCACATATGTGAAGTTCATTGTCAGAAGCCATCCTTTCCGCCAACTGTAGGAGAAGGCTGTGATTGTGGAAATTCCCAACAATGGTTTTGAAGTAACAGGGGCTCTAGCGCATCTAGGCAGAAGTACTGGATGTTCATAGGGACAAAAGGGAAGGTCCTCTAAAGCCCAAGAAACCGGAGCAAGGAAGGATAAACAAGCAGCTTCTTGTTATAAAGCTTGTTACTGAGCAGCTATTCTTCCCTTGTAACTCCCAGCACTTCAAACCCTGCTGCCAGATCTGCTGTATCTTAAATTCAGTATTCGGTGCTGCATCTCATAACATGGAACTGGTTAAAGGCAAGGCAATCTTTTAAAATTCTGCTAAAGGATTTTGCCTAGAAATCGTCTGCTTAGGAACATTTTTTCATGCTACGGTCCTCTCTGTGCTTTCGATGTGAGTCTGTAGTTTCACATCTAGACTCTAAGTACAGAACATCTGTAGGGCCATGTATAAATAGTTACATAAATAGCTGACAGTGGACAAAGCAATTGCTTTGGTGAATCAGGTAATTGCTGGGCAAGTTACCCAAAAGAAAAGCTGACTCCTCTTTCCTGAGAAAGGCATAACAGTCCTTCTGGCATAAGGATTTTCAGATGTTAGTGGAAGCACTTTTTTTTCCTGATGACCTAAGTAATCAGTATTTTCTCTTTAAATAAACATGCCAAGTTTACGCCTTGCAGGTTTCTTGTTCTTAGCCCGTCTACACAGAACCTTTCCTGGCTGTCTACATAGCTTCTTAGCATCCAGCATCTTAAGGTTTTTATTGCAGCAGGAGCTTTGCTGCAGTGGTCATTTCCTTAGCTCATTGCTTGGACTACTCCATCATCACTTTTTCTTTGCTGGCTCCGTTCTCTCTGTGGTGATCACATCCCTGTGCTGGCTCTCGTCTCTTTGTGATATCAGACAGAAATAATTTCTCTTCATTTGCAAGCTCTGTTAGAGCCTATCCCCACCCTGCCCATAAACCTTCATTCACTGTAGGGAGGCTAACTTCCACCTCCATCAACCACAAGCAAGCACCTCTGCTATTTTCTCCTCGGGCTTGGGAGGAACTCCTCATTAAAAATGCACAACGCGCTCTTTCTTTCTTCCAGCCCCTGTTTTCAGAAAAACTCCCCTTTGAACACCGCAAGCCAAAATCTTGTCAGTAGTTTGCTGGACCCGCAAGATGGCTAAAATTGTCCCATGGTCTCTTACGTCTCTGGGTCTAGTTTTTCATGTTTGTGTTGTAAGGAAGGACTGTGTTCTTGTGTGCTGAACAGTAGAGCGGGGATCCCAAGTCTGCGACAACCACCAGTGACTCATTGTATGGGAGCGTGCTTGGGCAGAAGGAGAGGAAGGGAGGGGAAGGTACACAGGGATTTTAAGAAGCTTCTTCCCTCCCTTTAAACACTCTCTTTGATACACCTCAGCACCATCCCTCCAGGGGAGTGCTGTGTAAACCTTGCAGACCTTTGCTTCAACCTCCACCTCCAGCCTGGCTTTCTCCAGGAATGCAGGGAACTACACAGGATGCTTTCAGATATTGCATTACAGTCTGAAACCAAGGCAGTTCTTTCGATTGGAAAACCCAAGTCAACCTCAAAGAATTGGGAATTTGGTTGGTAGCCAACTCCTTCTGTGTAGCTCTGCCTTTCACATCGCCTTGCACTCCCTTTTCCTCTAGGCTTAGTCCTGAGGAGAGTCAGGTTCTTGCTTTCTCCAAGAGTTTTACTATTCTGAATAGTACAGCGTTTTACTGTCAGGTGCACCCTCCCTCTGCGACTATCCCTGAGAGGAGAAGCAGCACATGCAGGAGAGAAAAAGAGTGTTGTGCAGGACAGTTTATAAATGACTTCAGTGAGGCAGAGTGATGTGTCATTCTGGCAAAGGGCCCATTAAAGAGGAAGCGCTGCTCTTGAATGCATTCAGCTGGGGTTTCTGAGAACTCCTTTATACCCACTCGTTATCCATTTCATTTGGATGGTTATGTTTGCCTATGTGACGCAGATCTTAATAGTTTTCTACAGTACTACATCATTTAGCTCTCAGCTAATATAAAGCCAAGCTAGTAATTAACATTAAATGCTGAGAAATGGATCTGATGTGATGAACACTCAGCACATAATAAGAATGCTGTGATTTCTTACTTGGAAGCCATCATGGTCTTACAACATAACCAGTTGTTACAGATGCCCAAACAGAGCTGGGCTTAACAATAGGATCTGGTTATACTCGCAAACCTAATTATTGCTAGTCTGGTAGAAGTTGCATTCTCGGGCTCCACTTCGGCAGATAACAGCTTCTGGCATCTATTGCCATTTCATAATGGTGTAATGCTATTTATGCCACAGAAATCCCAGCTGAGCCATGAATTACACGCAGATCAGGCACACCACGGAAAATGCAGCTGTGTCAGGGGACGAGGCTTGCAAGTGACTGCTCTGCGAGGCCAACTCATACACTGTGGAGTGGGACAATGTAAGTCAACCATAATGATTATTAATAAAATGATTTGTTACAACAGCCATTAAAGGGCCAGGAGAACTGGAACCCAAGTGTGCCAGACACTGCAAAACCATCAGCTGGTTCCTGCTGGACAAACAGACAGACAAAGCTAGGCCTTAGCAAGGGGTAGGCTGGAGACCTTGCCCTTGATGCCACTAAGAAGAGGGACGCCAGGAGGAGGTGAATATGCTGCAGCCCTTCTGGCTCCTGCTGCTGCCACGGAACTGGCGGTGGTAGTGACTGAGTGCTCCTGAGGGACGGCAGCCTCCTCGGGGTCAGGGATGAGGGGACCAAATATCCTGGGATGAGCCCTGAATGCGAGGGCATGTTCCTGGTATCCCGGGTTTTTCGGAATGAGCTGAGCAGGGGTAAAGCACCAGTTTCTTGCCCCATGTAACACCATTGCAGAGCCCCAGCCTCTCCGTGCAGGGGTGTCCAAGCCCTTTAAAAGGCACCCAGGGAAGACCTGTGCTAGAGAAATGCAGGGAGAAGCAATCTCCTGCTGTGGGACGGTGACCTTCCCCTCCCTACAGAGCCTTCACCTTCCCCAATTTAGCTGCTGCTGCTGCTGCATTTCTGTGTTGGGAGGAGAGAAACTCACTGGGGCTGTAGCGATGCCTGAGAGCTGTGAGGAGAAGACCTGCACCCCAGCCCATGGGTGCCCCATCACCCTATGTCTCTTCAGCCTGGGTGCTTGGTGTTTTTAGCAGGGGAGGAGAGGGACACAAAACAGTTTTTAAAAGAAAGGGAGAGTAGGGTGCACTGTTCAAGCACAGCAAATAATGTGATGGCAGCAAATATGAGACTAATTGCATGCTTCTTGTGTGATTTGTGTTTTGGTTTTGGATTTTGGGGTGGTTCTTTTGTAGGATTGTATCTCTAGTTAGGAAGGCACAATCCAAGTGGAAATAAAAGACGACCAGGGGGAGAAAGTAAGGAACGCGAACAGGGGAGAAACAGATGAGGAGAAAAGCAGGGATTGATCCCAACATGAAGAGATCACAAGAGACGATCAACCCAGGGCAGAGAAAATCCAGCCTGTGCTGTGGAAAATTTTGAGTGCACCATATCAGACTTCAGCCTCACCCTGACCAAAATGTTCCATGTCCATATCAGGCAGATAATAATGAAAGTTCCTATACAAGTTCACACACAGTGGCAGCTTGGAAAATACAGGGATGTGAATCCTAAGAGTGTGAAAATAGATAGAGCACTGACGGGTATTCACTCGGTTTACCTTGGAAAAGTTACATGTTGCATTGATTATACTAGAATTTGAACTTGTCTCAAACCTGAAGGCTGGATCATAAAACTTGCCTCCCTGGCAAGCGCGCAGATCTTCCTTGCAAATCATCATTAACTTGTGGTTTACCATGAAATATTTTATTTTCCCTATTTCTGATAAAAGTACATTTTTTAAACTGCTGTAATCTGTGCTGAATAGAAACTTTTCTACCAGATACAGGATGTTGAACATTGGGTATACTACTTCATGGCCTTTTCTCTTGTCCTTGTGCCTTTGCTTTGTGTATTTTTGAGATTTTTGTGTATTTTCAAGCTCTTGTGTTGCTTAGAATAGCCTGCAGTTGAAACAGCAGGCATTTATAATATATCCACAGTCCCCTCCTTGATTAATCCCAAAAGACACACAAACAGGTTCTCAAGGGGGAATTCTTCATGTACCTTTTCAGTCAGTCCTTTTTTTCCTCTATGCTTTTATTTTTCAGTTTTTAGTGTAAAAATGTCATAGTCGTGATCTGTCTTGTTTGTACACTGGTAATTTCATTTCCCAGCTTTGTTCAGTTCCCCTTGAGCTATTGGATCCAAAATGAACAAAGGAAAAATAAAAATATTTGAGTCTAGTGGGGTAGGGTCAGCTTTGGGCCTGCAGTATGAATGGGGAAAGGATGCACATTCTGCAATGGCATATATTAATTTTTTATCTATTAATTTTCTAAATTATTCATGTCAGAGAAATAGAATAAAGAGAGGAAAAGCCATGGCACTCAGCATGTAAAAACCGCGTTCTTGTGCAGCTAATGGTCTTTTTGCTCTCCTTGTATGCTCTAATTCTTTTTTTCTCCACCCTGGTACTCTCACGGACACAGCTGTGATTGGGCATCCATTACCTGGCAGCAGTGGAGGAGTCCATATCTGATGCTGTTGAGGCTGAGCTTTGCCAACATCCAAGTGCTGGTGTCAATGCCAACTTCAGGAGCTTCCGCTCCACCTTCACCCACTCTTTTCCCTTGACAGAACAGCTTGTGGATCCATGCTGTAAATTATATCAGGCTTCTTTTCTGTTTGAAAGAAAGAAGTAAATGTATGTTTTTGGGGTTCCTAGGTCTAGAAGCAGACACAATCCACAAGTAGTTGCATTGACACAGATGAGGAGAGGGTTTGCTGTGGTGTAAGGGTGGGAGATGGGGTAGGGTTGCCTTGTGCCAGTATTGCTACACCATAGCCTGAGTCCATTCCTGTGTGACAGGCGTGGAGCGCACAGACTCAAGGGGGAAGCAGGCTTCAAGATGTGCATCTTTCTTGGATATTCCTTGGTAGCTGGTTCATGGCTCAGGTGCCTCCACAGCATAAATGGTTGTGACCATGTGCTGACTCGTTGCATGTACATATGTGCAAAGAGCGGACTCAGGATTTTGAGAATCAGCTCAGGAAAACAGCCAAAATTCAGCTAAAACTACTCCCAGAATAGATGCAGTGCATGGAGAGCGCTATGATTTGGTGAATCAGATCAAGTTTTTCTTTGGCAGCAACTTGTTTTAATAGTGTCAGTAGTGCACGTGTGTGCAGACAACACTGTGCAGACCTGGCCTCTGGCTTCTTCAGCCTCTGCTCTATCTGTCAAGTGAGAGTTGCTGTTACCTCAAGATGCTGTACAGATCAAAAGCAGCTAGTTAAATATGCTTACAGATTTTCAGACCTGCAATCATATCTGTGTATCTGGGTGACACACAGCACAACTGATGCTGATCTTGATTATGCCTTTTTTTTGCATTACTGTCAGACAAACAATGAAAGAGCCGTGAGCGGCATCCTCTAAGGTATTGCTGTCTGCATGCCGTCTCTCCGCTTGATTTCTTCAGGTCGGTAAGACTGTAAGAGCAATCTTCTGCAGGAGCTTTTGTTTTAAATTAAAGATGCTACAAGACTATTATGTCATGAGGCATCACGAAAAATACCCTTTCAGGAGATCAGATTGACACTTCCGCCCTGTAAGTGCACAGTGGAACAGCTACACGTATTGCTAATGTTTGTGTAGGCACCACGTAAGCTCCTCGAGGGCAGGCAGGGAGGCACCGCTTTGTTCTCTCACCTGCGCTGAATAGTGTTATCGGGGCGCCGATAAATCCTGCCACAGAGTTTTGTTACGCTTGGAAGGAAAATAATATGGTGTGTTACAAAGCCCAGTAGGTGATAAGAAAAGAAAAAGTTTACTTTGTTTTAAATAGGGGTTGTTTTGTGTGTAGGCATCTGCACAAGGGGATACAGCAGCAGTGAGGACAGCCTGTTGAGGAGATTCATGGCCTGCATTTAGAGACCTGGATTCCAATGCCCTGCTCTGACGCTTGTTTGCTGAGCTGTCTTCAACATGGTCTTCAGCAAAAACACTGTCTCACGAACAGTGCCCCTGCTGGGAAATTCAAGGCCAGTTTTCTTCATTGCTCAGGTGCCCAGCTGTCAAAGCAGCGCGCACTTCAGCTAGGATCTCTGGGGGTGAAACCTATAGGAAACCTGGCCTTATGACCTCCACAGAATCCACTCTTGGGAAGATGGATAGTGCTCTGAAATACCCTCTCTGGAGTTTGCTCTGAGTCCTCCTGCACGCAGCCATGAAGCCATAGCCATGAGAAAACTGTGTGACAAGATCGATCACATCTTCATGCACCTTCCTGCAGTTTGCTTCCACAAAACCACCAAGACATGGACAGGATACATGGATGTATCCTGGTGTATGGCCTGGCTGGAATCCTATGTCATTCTTTCCATGCTGAAAGAACAAGTGTAGCATTGCTGCTTTGGAAAAGCCACCTGCAACAGCCACCACTGCACAGAGTTTGCTGCTGAATGGCAAATGAAGTTATGGGTAAATTCATGCTGCAAACAGTGTCACAGAAGAGGGGAAGAACTGAAGAAAGCCTACTACCAGGCTAGGGATGGGAACAACCCTGGGAATGAGGTAAGGATGTGAGGAGGCAATTCTGCCTTAGGCGTGAGGCACTCCACACAGCAGCTAGGCCTGATTCTGCAGATAGCCCTAGGATGAGTGAGTGGCCCAGCTGGCGCATCTGCAGGGTTGTAGCCCTTCTTCTGACACAGACACACCAATACCCCAGCAGAGACCTCCAGCAGCTGGAGCCAAGCCTCCACCTTGGCTCGGTTGCTTACTTGTCAGGAGCAATACGGCTTCTGACTGTCTTGCAAAGGTCATGTAGACTGCACAGAGTAAATGACATCCTGGTTGTTACTCAGAAGGTCTGGAAGGAGTTTCATTCGGGGGAGATGTCCTGAAAGTCAAATACTTAAGCAATGGGCTGCATCTGGACTGTTAATGTGTTCAGAAAGTCCCTGAAGAGTGGCAACCCAGGCAATCCTTAGAAGCAAGAACTTTTCTGCCGGATCTTAGCTCTGCACTACCTTGTGCAAGACCATGAGTGCATGCCACAGTTGCCCCCACTCCTCCTCAGTGCATCAGAGAGTGGTTATACAGTCTCGTCTCACCACTGTGAGCTTGATGGCTCTGTCTAGGTAGCCCTGTCTGTGGGACACTGGCCTCAGAGCCAGGCAGGTGAGCTGTCAGTGGTGGGCCAGGTTGGTAAAGGACAGCATGAAAAATAAGAACAGGACTGAGGGGAAGACCATCAGGCTGTTTTCTGGATTTTCCACCTCTTTGATTTTCTTTTGGTAAGGTAAACTGTCCTGTCTCTGTTCTTTTATAGAGGATGGTAACAGATCTTCTTTACCAAGAAGATGGATGGATAGCTCATAATCTGGATTTGAGACCTGACACAGTAAGTCAGAAAGGGCTAATGGCGCTAATTTTTTATTTATTGCACTTCTGTAGACCCCAAGTGGGTACTAAAAGGGCAGACTACATTTCTTACTTATTTTTAAGGTTTTGGACACATTATGTTTTCATGCTTTCTGTTTTTCTGCAGTAACCTATTCCAGCCATAAACCAGTGACTGTCTGGGCACATTTAATCTGAGGGGATTCCACATGGCTGTTGTAATAGAGAATGACTGGTCTTTCAGTGTGTGGTCTGTGCTTAATCTGAACTGGCCCAAATAAAAAAGTGATATGAAAATACCTCTATATCTGTGGATTCCCCAGTGAGGAAGTCTGGAACTTTTGTAAAAGTTTTATTTTATTTTTAGTCATTAATAGCACAAAGCTATTAAATGTGGGCTGGTTTTCAGGCTTACCCCTTGCTAGTAGCCTCTCTGCAGGAAACCATTACCATTTTCTTGCATTTGAGAACAGAAGTTTTTGCATTTGACGATTGCAAAATATTTTTGCACTTTACAACATCTGCTTGTTATTTTGATTTAGGGGGCCCTGGGCAAACTCTTAGTTCACTCACTGTCTTACATCTCATCTGTGCAAAAAGCAAGTGAGGTTCATGATAGGTGCCCTGAATTTAACAGGTCTGAGCTTGGTGGAAGCAGCCTCTAGTGATTTTCAGAGCTCCTGGTACAGAGGAGAGCAATCTGCATGTGGCCTTCTGTGTTTGACAACAACATGAGTGGTGTTACCACCCCCTTTTCTAAAAGGTTCCTTTCTGCTCACTCATATCAGCCTACCACAGCACCATGATCAGTGGGAAGCTGAGGGCTGCAGGGGGTTGGACACCTGATGTGTCTGCACCTCCAGGGCTTGGGTTCAGAGGGTGTAAGAAATGCAGGTGTATCAGGTATGTGGCAAGTGTGAGAACGACCCTTTGAGGCAGGTTTTTTGGTCAATCATACCCCTGGTGTGTCCTAAGGGCTTGCACTGTGGTGGCGGCCTTCAGCAGTGACCTCACCAAACTGTGTGGGCACTGCCACAACCTTCTGGGGCCTCTGCTGTGAGCATAATGGAAGATAAAAATGCTTCCATACCTTACAGAGACATTGTGTTTGGTTTTCTACAATGGCAGATAAGTAATTATCTAAGTAAGGGAGACTAAGTACCTAACATAAGTAGATGAATCTTCTCATTTTCTTTGCCTCATCTTGTGCTGGACTAACTCCAATCACCAATTGCAATTCTCCCTCTCCTTAAAAAATCAATACTCCACTAAATCATTGTCTTTCTCAACTCCAAACATGAACATTTTATTGCACAATGATATCTATCTCAAATCCAGGCAATCTTTTACCCTGAATGCCCATGAATTTTAAGGGCCAATATTTGATGGTGTTGAGAAGAGCATAAATGAGTTACGTTAGGTATTTTGGTCTACAGGTTCTGAAAAAACACTGATAACTTGAAAGAAATTTTCTGTCAAATGCAACACAGAGTGTACACTGATCTGGCATAAATGCACCATCTACTCTTCCTGGAAATATGACGTGACAATTTACTAGTCTAGCATAAGGTCTCTTTACATAACCGGTCAGCCCACACCATATGGGAGTCACCTGCCCATATCTTAATTACATCTTATAGTCTGGCACCAGAGCCACCCTCACCATGCGTCAGTAAGCAGCCCATTTTCTAGTGCTGTCAGACCTTATCTATGGAAAGGAGAGGAAGCATTGGAAAGTAAATTGTTATGTTCTAGCAGAAAGGCCAGAAAACAAAGATGGTGGCTTTTGGGATTTTTGCTGGCAGGTTTCCAGCGTTCAGGGTGGATGTACCTAGGTACGCTCTCACCACACCAAGAGATGGGGCAGGGTGGGAGACTAGGGCATCAGTGTGAGCCCCAGAAATGCATCAGGACTTGCAAGCTTGAGCTGGGTTGTCATTTGCCCCTGTGTGGCCACCACAGACAGTTAAGGCAGGGCGACCTGAGGATCACTGTAGGACTGCCATGACTAAAGGTTTAAACTTAGCAGCACTGAACACTGCCGGCATTGGTCCAGCGGCCCACTTAAAGGCAGAATGAAGCATCCTTCCTATAAGCTACATGACACGTCAGGACAATGGCTTGTTTGCCTTTTTATCCATTTCTTTATGGGAAGATGACAAGTTTGTTGAGTCAAACTGTGAAGCTTTTGTTCAGAGTGGTGGTGTCTCTACTTGACTTGAGGGGAGGTTTGCCAGAATAAATCCTGAATGAAAAAGGAGGCAGGGCTTCAGGTTTTGATGGAGTGTTTTTACTGACATTTTAAGTTGAAACACATTTGCAAGGGGACTTTGACTGAAAGAAAGTTTTTGTGGTAAATGCAGCAATTTGGGATTTGAAAGAAGCTGCAGAATTGTTGCCTTGTGTGCTGAATCTTATCCCATGCAGGAATCCTTCAGATAGACTTTGACTAGTAGAGTGGGTGAGATTAATAATGATTTGAATAATTTATATCACTGAAATATTTTTGTGGGGGTTTTGCACTTCCTACAGATGTCTCAGTTGGACTTTTAGCCATGATGTCTAACAATTTTGAATACATTATTACAAATGCTTTAACTTATAACAAGTATGTAATACCTTTTCATGCTATTCACCCATTACTAGACATCTAGAATAATAAAAGCTGATCACGGCATAAGGCCTCCTTTCGTAGGATCTCCTGCGCAAATGTCTTAGGAAAACAAAGGCATAATGAAGGTACTATTATTTTCTCTTCACATCACTTGCACATGCCACAGAGATGGAAAGGAGGAAAATTTTACCAAATAAGGGGAAAAGAAAAGCTTTTAAGTAGGTCCCGAGTGGGTTTCTTTTCCAAATGGAGCTTATTTGTCACTGCATTAACACAGAAAAAGAGAGCAAAGGTGGGATCTCAGGGCAGCCCTGCCTCTAGGCACATCTCAAATTAGAACTGCCACGTTACAGCTTCCCGGCTACATGTACAGCGGCAGGGGTGGAAGACGTGGTATCTACGAAGACTTGGCCTGGATCGGTCAGGAGAAAGCCCGAGCCAACTGCTGACGCTGTGTAATGCCCACCGATAACCCACTTGGTAGCATCATGTCAGTGCTCCGAGTCCCGCTTCCTTGCTCGGGGCCTCCCATTCATAGAAACTGCCACTGCCTATGTCTTTGCATGCTTGTTATATTCACACCTTATTGCCCATCAGATCTTTGAAAGAGGGATGGTTTGGTTTTTTTCTGTTACAGAGGTGAAGCATCTTGTCTTGTTATGCCATGGTTCTCATTAGTGCTTACAAATCCAGCTGCTATACGAGTAAATCTTCCTGCTGCTGTTGATGAGAGCGCTAGCACTGAATCTGGGGTCAAAAATGTAAAGGTGAGATGTGGGCTGCGTAAATGATGTTTCAGACATCAGAAAAGACCTAGATACATGAAGCCTCCTGCATCCCTGCGAGACAGCCCTTGTCCTTTGCCATCCTCCCCATGTCTTGGAGGGGAGGGGGACGTGGTAAGACCACATGAAAGAGCTGAGTGAAAATGAGCAAACGTCATTAAAATTATCCAGTGGATATCAGTAAAAATGTACTGAGCAGTCCTGGCTGAGAGAGAGACATTTTTCACACTGTAATGGCCACATGGCTCCCTAAGTGGAAGAAGGAAGGTCATTTACTTCACAGGAAAAAAAGAAGTCTATGAGATCATTTATAACATTACTCACAACCATTATCTATCCCAAATCATTCTTATGCCTTGTCTGTGATATTGGCTGCCTTGCAGTGCTCTGAGTCTCTCTTAACATAAAACTCTTTCTTATTCCTTAATGGCATACCAGCTGAAATATTTAAAGCATTTGCAGACAAATGTATCTAATCGTATCCTAGATGCAGGAAGGCCTCAGGGAATGCTAACTGCTGCCACAGTCACATTTACCCGCCCTGGGGGAGGCTGTTGTTTCAGTAAAAACCCTGTCAAATACAGGTTGGTTAATAAGAAAAATGCTTTTCCACAAATAGAGCATCTTTAGGCTCACATCCTGCACTGACACGCTTCTCCAAGAGATGAAAGCTTCCTGACCTCTCCCACCATCCGCTGGCTTGCTGCACCCTGGTGAAAGTGCTTCACCGGCTGCAGGATGAGCAGCACTCGACTCACCTTGGGCCGACCGCCGAGGTCCCCCTTCGCCTAAAGAAAGCAGGGGGCTGTGGACTGGGTTGTGCTGCAAGAGGCTTCCGTGTTCAAAACTGGCCCTGAGTGTGTGATTAAATACAGGTGAAGGAAGACAGACCTAAAAACGCACTCAGGAAGGTCAGGCAATGAAAGAAGACTAGATCCTTGTCGCCCATGCAGTTTCTTGCTTGATTTGTGCTCGAGTCCCATATCCCATTCCCATATGAGAACAACCTCAACCCTGACGTGTGTAGCTATGGCTTTTCATGCATGACACTAGCAGAAATCTCCAGGCTCCAGCCCACCATGATGGCTGATCTAGTGAATTTCTTGAATAGTTTCTTGTCTGCACATGTTTTTTATTGGTTGGACTAGCAGTTACAGAATGACACCCAGTCCAATACGTGAGGGGCTGGTAAGGATCATTCATGACCTCCCGAACATTTTTTCCCACTCATTGCCTTTATTTCTCTGTGAATTCTACCTTGCACTTTCCAAAAACATTTGTTTTAACTCTGAGTCCATGCTTCAGAGCAGGACTGATGCATTGCAGGGCCCTGGGGGAGTATTTGGGGCATCCCACAAAACACCATCATGTTTTCTTCATGGATCTGGCACGGTTGCTTCCTATGATTGAGGCTAGTGAGTGGGTCCTGTTGACCATTGCCAGGAATGTGAGAAATGGTGATGTGCCTGTGTGAGGTAGGGCATCCAAAAAGAACACTCTTTGGTGTGTCCCAATGCTGAAGAAATTACGGCGATTGCTCAGGATCTTTGCAAACAGCCTGTGAACCCTACTCATTCCCTAGCACATTCAAAATGACCACTGCATTGGTAGGACATTATTTGAATAGCAGACAACTATGGAAACACTTGGCAAGAAAACATGTGGGAGATAACAAAGCCATTTCAACCTTTGGCTGCTACAAAGTGAAGTGTTTGAAAACCCTGCCCAGAAAGTCCTGAAGGCAAAATGTTATGTGTGGTGCCACAGATTATTTCATATGAGACATTAGCATTTTTGGTCTGACTATTGCTTTTCCCATGCTACTGACAGTGTCCTAAACTGACACAAGGGCAAAAATAAATTGTCTTGCCCAGCTCTTACAACTGTGAAAAAACACACCCTGTTCCCCAGGGTAAAAGTGGTTGAATGATCCACATGATTCCAACTATTTAGTGGCAGATCTCAGATCACTGCGGTGCAGCCTCAATAAAAAAAAATAAATAAATTGAGAGGTAGGTGGAGAGCAGCTGAGAACACCATGAATGAGCATGGATTAGTCCTAAACCTGGGTTAAGACTCACAGCCAAAGAATAAAGGAGCTGGTGAGGTGGGGAACACATTGTTCTCATTATCTGCCAGTGGTTGCACATCTGCACTAAAAGTCAACAAAAGGGCATTTTCTGTACAATTGTACATTGTGTAATAAGATAAGAATAAAACTAATTCACATTTATCTAGAATTTCTCAGAAGGGTTGTAGTCCCTGTAGACATAGCTGACTTTATAAAATGTGAAAGTCTGAGTCACACCAGCAGATTGTACAAGGCAGGGAAACTAATCTGATGTAATAGAAATGTTTACAAGCCCAGTAACCCTTCTCCCTCCACCCTCCTCCGCTTTAAAAAGCCACGTAAGGCCATGGATCAAAGCAATGCAGCGGCAGCACACTGAACACTGAAACAATAACAGCCCTGACTTCCTCAGACGTCAACAGTACAAATTACCAGAGGATTTTTGCATTCACTGAAGAAGGAGGTAATATAATCATATGCATCAAAGACTGGAAGTGGAGCTATAATACCACCAACTCTTGTCACTAAAATATTGCTAAACATGATTAAACACGGTTCAGTGGAAGTATCAGAAGCTGACTACCCAGTGGAATCAAAAAAGCAGCAAACAGTTCAGAAATGTATACTCAGTTAATGCTTACCAGATGCAATCAATTTAGAGTAATAGTCAGTTCCAGTCCTTAATTCATATCTTTATGAAATGAGTACAGATACACTCCTCTTATGTCTAACAGGTTCCCTCCCTCTATTTTTTCCTTTCCTTTCCAAGCAACACACGACCTTCGGTTTCTTGAACTCTTCATCACTCCCTACAAAAGCCGGAGGTTCCTTCCAGATAGCAAATTTGCTATTGCTTCCTGAGCAGATCTCAGGTTTGGTAAGGGTGCGTGCGATGACACAACACATTTAGGGTTTGGTAAGACATGTGACTTCCCTGTGCATGACACTGTGAAAATAAGCGAGAAGCTCAAAGTCAAAAGAGACCATACTGAACAGATTAAATGTTGCCTGTAAATGAGAATTTGTCACCCTGGGGGATGTTCCTTGCAGGGTCCCATGGGTTTCCTTTCCGGTCCTGGTGGAAGATCTGGAAATAACAAAAAAAATGGTGAAGAAGCATTAGGGATAGGTCAGCTAGAAAAATTTATCTGGATTACTTGTTAAAGGAAGGTCGGTTAAACAGCATACATTTTGACAGCCAAATGAAAGACCATGAAGCTAGGGATAAATAAAGGCAGCTTACCTACAGGAATGGGGGCTTTATTCTAGAAAGTGGTGGTTTAGCAGAGGATTTAGGTGACTAGGCTGGTAACCAAGCCTATGGGAGCTCTCAGGATAATTCATAGCATAAAGGCCGCTTTGAATCTCAAAGAAGAGCAGCGATATATTTAGCTGCCCTACTAACGTGCTGGAGAAAGCTCAGACAAAAGCAACAAGAGTGATTAGAGGTCTAGTAAATGTGAACTCGGGGGATAAATTGAAAGATGAGATTGTGTCTAGTCTGGAAAAGAGAAGACAAGACAACAGCCTTCAAATACATAAAAGGTAGCTGCAACGGAGACTGTAGTAAAGTGTATCTGCTGGCAATAGCACAACAAGCAACAAGCCTAACTTACAGCAAGGAAGATTTATGTTAGCCATCAGAAACATTTTCTAATGATTAGGACCACTGAGCGCTGGAATATATTGCAGATTACCATGGGATTAAGAACTGGTTAGGCCGGTGGTTTCCAACCTTTATTTTGCACCAAACCTCAACTTAAGCAAACTGGCAGGGTTCTGCCTCTCATTGTTAAATGGTGAAATTGTTTTGTCTTAAAACAAAGAGCCTTAAAGGCTTTTGAATACTGGAAATAATGATGGTGATGATGATGGCACACACAAAAGACATCACACAGGGAATACACCAGCTCTATTAAAACCAAATGAAAAGTCAGCTTGGGAGTTAGCCACCTTTTGTAACGGTCTCTAAGAGTGGGAGGGTGCTGAAAAACTGGCTGGGATGTGACTGGGGTGCGCAGGAGCTGATATGGGGGTAGAGGTTGGGAGGCTGTGCAAGAGGAGTCACCACAGAGAGCTGTGATGAATCAGTCTTAAAGCAAGCAAGAAATAACTGGGTTTTGGGATGAGCAGAGGTGAAGGGGAACTACGGACTCTTGTGGGTGGCCATAGGCTTACTGGCATGACACAGGGCTGGAAGCAGAGAGGACCGACGCAAAGGACATGAAATGATAGCAAGGTGGAGGGCAGAGCTGGGGGCATTTGCTTCTGGGTTGCAGTGGCTTTTCCTTCTCCCTTCCTCCACAGCTGTGGTGAGCCCATGGTGCTACACCTCGCTGGGGGGACCCCCAACAGAAACGGCCGTGCACCTCCAAGGGAGGCTCAGGCCCAGTCTCAAGGTGACAGTACTCAAGCAGGCCTTTTTATGACTGCAAATACCTACTGAGCAGCCTTTGTCAGATATATTGCAGGCAAAAAGTGATGCAGCACTGCTGACGAAGGAAAGAGGGGCATCTTTCTGTTTTCTGTGCTTCTCGTTCTGTTTAAACTGTACCTGTCTGAAGCCTAAAGAAATGTGCACTGATGTAAATATGCATGTGAAAACGGGGAGGTCTTGCTCTGCTGGCCATTGAGGGGCTGTGCAGGTGGTGCCCTCAGTTATCCCTTTCCCAAGAGCCTGAGGACGTGTTCTCGGGTTGTGTCACTCCTACCGCCCCAGCCGAAATCCCTTATTGCTCATGTTTGGGAACTAGAGTCACGATCTCATATGTTGTCACATTAACTGGATAGAGAAATGCCAGGCCTCCCACTACATATGTGTGGGTAGCACCTTTTTAGCTCAGAGTACTTTCTAATAGGAGTTAACCTTCGTGACATCCTTGAGGGACTAGCCCACTGTGATTAATCTTAATATCTCTCTCTTACAAATAGGAAAATCACTACCAAAACTTGTTCATCATCATCGTCTAAATAATTGCTTGATCCTGGAAGAAAGTATGCTATTTGTCTTTTTTTTTTCCCCCCAATGAGTTGTTCTAGCAATTAAAATGCACTGCTAGATATAGGGAAGAAGCCAGTCTGGAAATGCAACTCTTTAACAGTATCTGTACATTAAAGAAGGCCTTACTGCTATCGTAAGCCCTGCCTGGATGGAACCCTACATCCTCTCAGCTCCTGGCCCAACGAGGGCTTCAAATGTGTCTGGCTGAAGTCACAAGGCTCCTGTGCTGCCCCAGCACTGTATACACCATAATTCCTCTTGGAGGGAGTCCCAGCCCACTCTCAGCACCCCGAGATTAAGAAATGCTCAGAACTGTAAAAACACAAATCACAAAACAAGCTCAGTGAAGTCTGAAGAGCAGTTTTTGAACACCCCAATGTGGACGGTAAACCACAACAACAGTAACAGGAAAAGCAGCACCACAAACGAAAACCCAGTACTCCATTTGAAACTAAATTCATTTAACAAACTAGAAGAAATTGCTCAGCAATGAAAAGCTCCAGCACCACCACCCTGACCACATAAGATACATGAGAATAAACAGACTTGTGGGCACACCTCAAGCAAGGTTAAAACAGCAGCCTGCAACAAAACAGTCTCCACACGAGCAAGGTGATCTCACTGTCTGGTAGAAATAACGCTCATCAGCCAACTGTAATCAATCAATTTCACAGGAGCACTTGCTATATATAAAAACTGAGTTTGGTAAAATGTACAGGACGTTTGTGCCAGACAGCTATCTTCTGACCTCGATGAGCAAACTGAAAATATTTCTCACGGAAACTGGTTTTAGGTTACAGATCAAGTAATAACTTGGGAACTTCAGCAAAGGACAAATCACAGGTCAGCAAAGCCTCTAGAGAACATTTGCAGTGATGCTTTTGATTTGGTAGCAAAACCCACTTGGGGTCTGCTTTTGCAGAGGGTTCCAGGAAACAAGTTTTATTCTTGCTGGTGCCCTGGCAAAACAACTTTGAAAGGTGGGTGATCCGTGTTCGAGAGGCAGGTCATAAAGAGGATGAAGGTCTGCTTGCTGCAGTGGATGGCAGGTAACCAGGAGCCCCTTTCTGATGCTCAGGCACAGGACCAGTTTTTTCAGCAGGGGAGACATCCATCTTCTCTGATCACGAGCAAGGCTGTACGTATAGACACACAAGTGTCATACCAGCAAATTACATTTCTTACTCACCGTGTGAGAACTAATTTTTCCATGATTTGTGTCAAGCAGTTGATGGGTGGAAGTGGAAAGTCAATTAAAAGTACACAAATCAGATATTTCACTGTCATTTGCTATTAATAAAAAAACCCCAACTGCTTCAAATGTGCTTGATGTTTTGTGGGGAAGGTTGAATAGATGAGGCATCAAAACAAGTTTTGTACTTATGTCTAACAGATGTATTAAATAAGGGAAGTAGTAACTGCAGTTAATGAACGGACAGGCTGTTTCTGGTCACGTGAATGAGTGACCAGAATGAGATATTCAAAGACTTGTAAGTTCTTAAATATACAGATGAGTGCTCTGTGGCGTTGCCCAGATCATCTCACTGGAACTCAGTGACAGTTGTGTGAAGTGGGAACGTTACCTGCTGAGTTGCAGTTTGGAAAATCTCACCCACATCCTTCATGAATGCGTCTTGACCTTGCCCACCTGTTTCTAGTCACAGGTTGGAAGAGGAAATGAGCTTTGCTGCTTCTTCCACTCCCGACTGATTTCTTAACTGTGAATGAATGGGTCCAAATGAAGAAAGTGCTCTTTTCACACCCGTTAGCTAAACTGAAACCAAAAGTCACTATGCGAAACACTTTTCTGCATAACAGAAACCAAAAGTCTTTGCATTTAAGAAGAACAAATACCCAACAGGAAAAAAAATATTGATCATACAATACATGGTGTTTCAAACCAATCTTAAGAGTTAAGATGATTTCCTCTTTTTTCCTGTGAATTTGCAGCTTGCCTTGAAAGTCACTGTTATCAAACTGGCAAATCAAGGGCACCAATTGCCAGAGCTGAAGAAAAAAGGTTTGTCTGAAGTCCCTTACTTCCCTGTGTGACCTCTTCTGCTGGGCAGAGTGGCTGGTCTCCACCCAAAAGCAGGGCGTGATGGCACTAGGCCTTCTCCCTATGTACAAGATGTAGTGGAGAGTGCAGATGGAAAGAACAGAAAGGACGAGAAAAGGAGAAAAGGAAGGGTTCATGGGATGCTGGGAGGCTGGGTGCATTGTCTGAGGCCACACAAGAAATTTGTGGCAGGCAGGTGAACCAGTCGCCAACACCTGTGGAGGGTGTGTGCTGATTTCAGTGCCACTTGCCCAAGCGGCTGCCAAGGGAATGATATGTGGATTATCAACTGTCACCCAAGTGTCCCTTCACAGTGACATTATCATTCATCAACTCCTGGCAGAATGTGTCCACAAGTGACTTGGCAGGGAAAAACTGATCTTTTGTGCTAAATGACATTCTGCTGTCTTTTGCAAAATGCGGGGGGTATCAGAACATCTAGCAAAAAGTGAAGCAACTGGAAGTTACCTAGTAATACCATCAGGATACATTTAATACCTAGCCAAACCCACTCCTCTCAGATTATTGACTAATTCAGCCCAAACCAGGCACAAACAAGCTGCTGGACCGCATTGGTATGTGCAAGATTGGTGCTTAACATGGTAGACAATTTAGTCTTCATGGTGGCAGTAATTTGGCAGAAGATACTGTAAATTACTGTATCTCATGGCAGCTGATTTGGAAGGATTCTCTATTTTGACAGCAGCTCTTCTACCAAGAGGGGACACTGATCTTTGTGTAAGCACTGACTACAAGTAAATAGTCCTAAAGGAGTTTTACCATGTTCAGAATGCTTGTTAGCATAACTACTCCTGGGCAGTTATTATCATTAGGTGGGGAAAATGAGGCAGAGAGTTACCTGCCTTTGCTAAGACCATGGAGGTAGGTAGCACCGCAAGCAAATTCCTGTGTCTTGTTTGCAGAGATTCCCCGAGTCTCTTTGTATCTTCCCTGCACAGACTCCACAGCATGAAGGCTGGGGACTGGACGGACCCTATAGGTGAACTTTGCAAAATAGTGAGCATCAGGCATTATTTAAATTCTACCAGGTCTGCAAAGGGGAAACAGGGAACAAAAGAAAACACTGTATCCTTTTCCCCAGAGGGGTAGGGCAGTGCCTACGAGTGGAAAATTAAGGGTTTTCTTTTGCAACACGCATAAATCTGAACTCCTTTTGCTTACTCCCCACACCCTCCTGGGAGCTTCTGGTGAATTGTAGCTCCCTTGACATGGCCCTCAGAGCGGTGTGTGGCTTTCAGCCACAGTGTTTCTAGCTCTCTTTGGGATACAAACCTTGGGCTTCATTCAAGAAAGCACTTAGGCATGTGTAATTCCTTCAATTTCAATGGGACTATTCATGAGCATAGACTTAGCACATATTTAATTGCCTTCCTGAATATGGGCCAAAATAGAGAGTATCCTAGGAGTGCATAGGAAAGAGACTTAGTTTTCATTGCTTTAATAGAGATAGATGCTCCACTTAGCAGCATTTGCAAATGGTTTTGGAAGGTTTGGGACTTCTTGCTAGCACATCTCTAGAGGGTAAAGCAGGCAACCAACCCCACTGCAAATGAGATGAGGATCGCCTGTGTCTGCACCAACCCAAGGGAGAGGATTCACATGAGAATTGATACTTTTTCTCATTTTTTTGTATGTCTGCCCAACAAGTGCTCAGCTCCAACGTTCTCCCCATCCATTTGTGAATTTATCATTTTTTTTTAATGTCCTTTGGGAAAGAGCTCTGGATTTAGAGTATTCTATTGTGCAGGTAAAAATAGAAGAGAAAACTTTTTTAAAGTGTCTCTTTTTTAAGACTCTGCTTTCCATTTTAAAAATAACTGGAAGGAGAAAAACATGATTTGTATGTTAACTCTGACGTGGTAAAAAACTGGAGGTGCCACATGAGTAATGATGGTACATTTCATTAGTCTAACTCAAATTGTCACCCAGATACCACAGACCTCCACTGCATTCAACTGAAATTGTTATTGAATGTGAAAACCACAAACATCTTCAATATTTACAACCAGTTCTTGACCAAAGAGTGTAGATACCCTCTTCACTTTTCAAAACCTGCTCTAAAACATGATGTGGGTTGTCAGTCAGTGGCAGCAGTTTCCATTGGGCTTTTCAGTTGTAAACAGTCAACATATGAAACTGCTGAAATTTCAAAAATGAAGCATATTGCCCAAGACCTACATTCATTTATCCATGTGTAGGTAATTACAGTGGAGACCTCCACATCTGTGATGAGATTCATCTCGTCTTAAAATAGATGTCTCTTAGACATCTGTTAGATGGCTAATTGAGGCTGAGAAACTGTTGCTTAATTTTCAGACCCCAGTTTGCAATGCTGGCAGCTAGAAAGAAGAATGTACTTTCCTCACGGTCACTTTTAGTGGTAGCTTGGCCTACAACAGTCGTGACCCATATATGTGCCAAGTCGGCTGAGCCACGCTGAAGATTAGTACACTGACCGCTGCTGCGGGCTTAGAGGGTTTTGGGTTGAGTCATGTGTAGGTGGGGGTAGGGCTTTCTCCTTCACAACCAGTGTTATTTTCACTGACTGCCTGGGTGAGATGGAAGAGGAAGGAGGCTGATCAAACAGCGCCTGTGTGTCCTGCTTGTGGCAGCATTGGATGTGACTGCTCAGCACGCTGGGGTTGAGGGCGGGTGTCCGGCCTCTGCTGTACTTGAGATGCTGCTGAAACTGGGAGAGGGCACATGGATGGTGCCTCAGTAGCATGAGGCCCCTGGGGTGTAGAATATCCCCCTTCTTGTGGAGAGAGGCACAGCTGAGCCCTGGGATGGGGCTGCTCCTCTCCTAGAGCACTGCAGAGTGCTGGGGACACTGGGGAACATCTGGGATGTGAGGGAGGGTGCTTGGCGCAGTGCCTGTGTGCTGCCCAGTCTCACCTCTCCTCCTGCCCTCTGTGCAGCTGAGCTGCTCTTCATGGCGTAAAGGCTTCTTCACCTAAAGGATCCTGGGCCATTCCCAATTTTGCAATGGGCAGAGCTGCTTTGGGCTGTAGGGTGAAAGCAGATTAAGCTGTGGTCCTTCCCTGCCATGTAGGAAATGGGGTCAGGATGCACAGGTGCACATGGCTGATGATGCTACACAGCAGGGTACGTTGCTGATATTGCAATACATTTCTCTGCCCAAGGTGACATGAATGTCTCCCTGATGGAGGTGTGAGAAGTGTTTTTGAAAGACATATGAGACAACTCCAAAGATAATTTCTACTGTAGCTGTTCCTGAGGAAGATGGCCCAGGAAAGGCAAAACACAAAGGGATACGTTCACACACAAGTACATTTTTGTATGTTGTATCTGAGGATGGAAACAGGTAACAGAAAGTTCGCCCAGGAAAAAGGCAATTCTAAGCCAAGACTGGCCTGTACAAAAAAAAAAAAAAAAAGGACTGTAACTGAAAGGACTATTTTAAAATTAGCACACCTTGACCATTTACTTTGTTTTTTAAAAATCTTATTTCTAAATATAAGCCCATGCTTATAGTGGCATCTAGTGGCTGTTATGCTTATGGAGCTCTCCTCCCCAACACAGCTGCGAGTGTAGGATCAGGAGAGATTTGCAACACCCATTGTTCACCTTTTTGTCCAAGACTGACTTTCCAGTGGCATTTTTCGTGTGCATACTTTTTTTTCTTAGAGTATTGTCTAATGTATTAATGCAAAGATCAACACTGAAGTCGAGGGAGTTCCAGACTTTAGGGTGAATGTTGGGTTAGAGTACCTTATAAATAGGTGAAGTTCTGGACTCAGGTCTTCATTCATTTCAGAATTATAGAAAATGAATTTGAAAAGGCAAAACTTTAGAGTGGTTCAGATTGACAAAAGCTGGAGGTAGCTCAAACCTGATTTCTCATTTCATGTGAATTTTTAACGTTTCAGCAAATGGGAAGTGCACACGTACAGGTTTACCAAAAAGGCAAGCAAGCCCTTTGCTTCCCTTCATGCTGGCTGGTGCTTGCCTGGTGGGACAGCATCAGGGCATTTACTGAGACACGGGCCATGCCTTCTCCTGCCAGCGAGTACCCTAAAGGGGGACACTGACAGCCAGGTTGCTGAGAAAAGTAGACCCAGTAAGCGCCCTTCCTCTCAAGAGACTGAATGGCAGGAGAGCGCTTTCCCACAAGACAGCATGAAAAGAGAGGAAGTCAGTGCTGATGGCAGCTGCGAGGCCTCTGTCTGCCTCCTGCTCCTTTCCTTCTCCCGCAACCACCTGACACAGAGGGGAAACACTCCTGTTGCTCCTCTTTGCTGTCTGCTGGCCTTGCCTCCAGTGCAGGCTTCCTTGTCCTCTTCTTATGGCTTCACTAGTGCCCCAGCTCCCCCTGCTCCCAGCACCCCAGCTCTCCTCAGACCTCCAGCCCATCAACACCCACATGCTGCTGGCTCCCCGTGAGACCCTCCAGCCCAGTTCCTCGTTGCTCACAGCTTCTAGCATCTCTTTGCTCCCTGATCCCCAGCTGCCTGTCTCTCCTTCCCATGCTGTGGACTCTACCAATGGAAATCTTAGCATGATGCTGAGTTTTTCTAGTGCAGACTCCTCCCCTCTTTTCATCTGCCATTGTGCTAGCTGGTCTCTCCACCTTCATTGAGTCCTACACCAGGAATTTCAGCTCCTTTTCACCCAGTTTGACCTTTGCCTATCTCTTCCTCCACCACATTCCCTGCCGCCTCTTTCTGCAGAGCCCAGCAGGTTTTGCTAAGAAAAACAGTGAGCTCTGCTGTGACCAGTCTCTTCCGTTTGACCCACTCTTTCCTTTAGTCACAAGCACAGCTTTGACTAACAACGTTATTCTAGGGACTACGGTCTCTCCTTCTGTGAAGTTCAGACACAACAGCTATGCTTCTGCTACAAAACAGGTCAAGGGAAAGGGCCTCAACAGTGGCATGTCATTGTCCATACAGTTAATTAGCAAGGTCCTGGCACACTAGCACTCTCTCATCCTTGCTGAGACATAGCTCGGGACTACTCGTAAGAGGCTGCAGCAGCTGGACGGGGTTACCTGTATGGTGTGAGCGGGTGGGTGCGAGACCTAAAAAGCAGTCTCAGATCCATTTTATTTACTAAGGTAGTTGTAATCAGCATGATCAAAACTGTTATGATGACTGACTCATCGGTCACAAGTCCTCACTGAATGGCACTCCAGTCCTTCCCTCTCAGCAAGCGAGGGATGAGCCCGGCAGCTGTACTGGCATCACTGTGCACCTCCTGTGAGACCTGCCCTTCCTTGCCCTGCCTATCGGAAAGCTGCCACAGATTTGGGGAAGCACTGAGATAAACTCATGGCAGAAAGACCCACCAAGGAGCTTCAGAACCTTCATACTTTCTTCAGAGATCCCTGAGCCCTAGGTAACTGTGCGGTGAGAGGAGTGACTGGGAGAGGAGGATCACCTCATACCCACTCTGCTTCTGACATGGGTCCCAAAGCATCCCCCACCGGCTGCTCTCAGGGACGGGCTGAATGTGCCCTTGGTGGCTGTTCCTCTCTGCTTGCCCTGTACGCAGTAACAAAAGCAAGTTCAAGGGCCAGAGCTCTAAGGGTGGTGTTTTCTTCAGTGTGTGGACACATAGATTTATGTACTGAATTGTTGTGTTAAAACAATTCAGGCAACAACATGGGGGAAGACCTAGAGAGCTCATGTGCTACAAAAACCCAAGGGAATTTTTTCTTATGTGCATAACTTCTACTGCAATGTATGAAATATTGTAGCTAATGAGTCCCATTTACCTGAGATGTTAATACATCCACATCCTGTACCACTTTATCTTTTGATATTTTAGAACTTTTTTTTTTATGGAAGCAATAATTTTCTTGAGTATATTATCATGAATTCATTTAAACACCTAAAAGCTTAGCTATAGTCTAATTGTGACATAGATCTTAGTAATACAAAATCTGCTTTTGCAATGCAAATGTCTGTCTATTAGCAGAATCTTGTAAATTTGATTTTGAGTTTGGAGCAGCAGCTGTTTATTCAGTTCGCAGGTTTCTTGTGGTTTGTGGTTTCTTGTGGTTTAAACATATGCAGGGTGTAGACACTAACGAGAGCACTGAATTGTTTATGGGGATCTGTGAAGAAGCATTGCAGATTTGTTATGAATTTTTGCCAGGCCAGCGGAAATATATTAGCTTCTCCTCATGCAAAGGCCCACGTGCAGAGTAACCTCACTAATCCAGTGCTTTGGGACCATGCCACCATGTAGGTCAGCGAGAGTTTATGCCGCGACTGTACGGCAGTGGATTACGTCCCTTCTTCCAATCTGTTATTTGCAGGATTGTCTTTTCCCCAAGATAGGGCATTCAGGCATAAAGCAAAAAAAAAAAGAAAAGAAAACTAATTTTAACGTGCTCAGAGCAAAAGCCCATGTAAGAGCACTGCGTGAGGCAGCAGGTTCATGGTCATCTCAGCAACTCGTGAACTAGCTCTGTAATGCCAGCTCTGCGCTGGCAGTGCATGAACGGGCCCTCCTAGTTGGAAACCCATCTCTTACAACAATCACACACCAGAATCTGTGAGGCAGAGCTCTTCTTGCCTTTTCTGTGTACTTTTGCTGGTAATTCCATGCCAGTTCCACCACTGCCTGTTTTCCACTTCAGTACTCAGCAAAATGACTTTCCAGGAGCCCAAACAGTTCATGCCAAGCTGCCTTGCATGAGCTACAGGGAGGACAGGCTGGTTGTCCCAAACTCAGAGAGCAAGTGGCCAGACTTGTCCTAACAATTACTAACTTGATAAATATTGATTGCAGAGTGGTCCACTAGATTGTTGTTACCTCCATAAGGAAGGAGAGGAATCACAGAATCACAGAATCACAGAATGTTAGGGATTGGAAGGGACCTCGAAAGATCATCTAGTCCAATCCCCCTGCCGGGGCAGGATTGCCTAGACCATATCACACAGGAACGCGTCCAGGCGGGTTTTGAATGTCTCCAGAGAAGGAGACTCCACAACCTCTCTGGGCAGCCTGTTCCAGTGTTCAGTCACCCTTACCGTAAAGAAGTTTTTCCTCATATTTAAGTGGAGCCTCCTGTGTTCCAGCTTGCACCCATTGCCCCTTGTCCTGTCAAGGGATGTCACTGAGAAGAGCCTGGCTCCATCCTCTTGACACTTGCCCTTTACATATTTATAAACATTAATGAGGTCACCCCTCAGTCTCCTCTTCTCTAAGCTAAAGAGACCCAGCTCCCTCAGCCTCTCCTCATAAGGGAGATGTTCCACTCCCTTAATCATCTTCGTGGCTCTGCGCTGGACTCTCTCTAGCAGTTCCCTGTCCTTCTTCAACTGAGGGGCCCAGAACTGGACACAATACTCCAGATGCGGCCTCACCAGGGCAGAGTAGAGGGGGAGGAGAACCTCTCTCGACCTGCTGACCACACCCCTTCTAATACAGCCCAGGATGCCATTGGCCTTCTTGGCCACAAGGGCACACTGCTGGCTCATGGTCATCCTGTTGTCCACTAGGACCCCCAGGTCCCTTTCCCCTACGCTGCTCTCCAACAGCTCTGTCCCCAACTTGTACTGGTACATGGGGTTGTTCTTGCCCAGATGCAGGACTCTACACTTGCCCTTGTTATATTTCATTAAATTTCTCCCCGCCCAACTCTCCAGCCTGTCCAGGTCTCTCTGAATGGCTGCGCAGCCTTCCGTTGTGTCAGCCACTCCTCCCAGTTTTGTGTCATCAGCGAACTTGCTGACAGCACACTCTAATCCCTCATCCAAGTCATTAATGAATATATTGAATAGAACTGGTCCCAGAACCGACCCTTACGGAACTCCGCTAGACACAGACCTCCAACTGGACTCTGTCCCGCTGACCACTACTCTCTGGCTTCTTTCCTTCAGCCAGTTCACAAGCCACCTCACTACCCGATCATCCAGACCACACTTCCCCAGTTTAGCTGCGAGGATGCTGTGGGAGACCGTGTCAAACGCTTTACTGAAATCGAGATAGACCACATCCACAGCTTTACCATCATCTATCCACCGGGTAACATCCTCATAAAAGGCTATCAAGTTGGTTGAGCAAGACTTCCCGTTGGTGAAGCCATGCTGAGTGCCCCTAATGATCCCCCTATCCTTGATGTGCCTAGAGACAGCACCAAGAACAAGTTGCTCCATCACCATTCCGGGGATGGAGGTGAGGCTGACCGGTCTATAGTTACCCGGGTCCTCCTTCCTGCCCTTTTTGAAGACTGCAGTGACATTCGCTTTCCTCCAGTCCTCAGGCACCTCTCCCGTTGCCCACGACTTAGCAAAGATGATGGAGAGTGGCCTAGCAATGACTTCCGCCAGCTCCCTCAGCACCCGTGGGTGCATCCCATCAGGGCCCATGGATTTATGGACGTCCACGTTGCTTAATTGGTCCCTGACCCAGCCCTCATCAACCAAGACAGATTCCTCCTCTATCCTGACTTCTTCTGAGGCCTCAGGGGTCTGGGGTTCCTCAGGACAGCCTCCAACAGTATAGACAGAGGCAAAGAAGGCATTCAGTAACTCCGCCTTCTTTTTATCCTCTGTCTCCAGGACCCCCACCTCATTCATCAGTGGGCCTACATTGCCTCTAGTGTTGGCTTTACCTGCAATGTATTTGAAGAAGCCCTTTCTGTTGTCCTTGACCTCTCTTGCAAGGTTTAATTCCAAGGAGGCCTTAGCTTTCCTAGTTGCCTCCCTACATCCTCTGACAACAGACTTATATTCCTCCCAAGTGGCCAGCCCCTCCTTCCACGATCTGTACACCTTCTTCTTCTACTTGAGTTTGCCCAGCAGTTCCCTGTTCAACCATGCAGGTCTCCTGGTACCCTTCCTTGACTTCCTACCTGTTGGGATGCTCTGATCTTGAGCTCGGAAGAAGCAGTCCTTGAATTATTCCCAAATAAGGAAGCTTATTTGAAGTAGGTTGGGCAAACCTCTGAAGAGATATAATTGTTGAAACAATATTGCACTATGGAGAAATAAGAAAATTAATCTCTCGAGCCCTTTCTACCTAATTATTGAAAACATGCTATCTTCCTTAGGTATATGGCAAAAGGGAGCCCTCTTGCGTAAGTGGTGTATAAGAAGATCTCAGTTTTCAAGATGCTTCGCAGTTGGTTTCCTTTTGTACTTCAGCAGCAATGAAGGTTCATGAAACACGATGATTTATGTTGCAACTTCCAGCTCAGGGGAAACCCAAGCTGCTCATCCAAGCCCAGGACACTTTGCCAGTAGAAAGATCTCAGCATCTATGCCCTATTTCTCTAAGCATCCATCAAAGACAGGCTGGAAGGGCTGGGAGACCTTCGTAATAGCTCAGACTGGCTGTTCTTATGCTCCCTAAAATGGGCTATGAATGGATGAATGCATGCTGTGGAGTGGACACCTCTCTTACTGAAGTCCCATGCTGGCCTTCAGTTTTTGCTGTCCTATGAATGTTTCATAGCTGCTGAAGCCCCATGTAAATGTGCTGCTTCTCCTTTTCCCGTTGTTATCCTTCATCACACGCTGCTCCCACTCCCAGTTACCTACACAC
The DNA here is from genome assembly GCF_013368605.1 of Nyctibius grandis. Lineage (NCBI taxonomy): Eukaryota > Metazoa > Chordata > Aves > Nyctibiiformes > Nyctibiidae > Nyctibius > Nyctibius grandis. The sequence continues at coordinate 89,212,037 of NC_090658.1, read as the reverse complement.
TGCCAGTATGGCCAGCCAGTGTGTCCTAGTTGTCTACTGTTTCTGTAATGATCATGTCTTTTCCTCCCACTGCTCTCAGACTCCTTCAATAAACAAGCAAGACCGTGCTGCTCGGCTTGTGTATGCTGCAGCAGGCATGAGGAGCACAGAAGAGCAAGAAGAGGAGAGCAGTCATGGTGTGCGTGCTGTGCTGAGAAGGTGGGGGGGGGAAGGAAAAGGGACAGCTGGAAGGAGTGGGATTGACTGTGATATTTAAAAATACAAGGACATCTTTGTACCTAGCAGGGTGAGTGGCTTCTGGTTTATGTAGGATCTCTTCCTTGACATAGACTGATTGCAAGACTCAGACCTGCTCTTTTCCTGTGACGGCAGCCCCAAGGACAGCAGGGTGCAGCGAGCCCCTCAACGCCTGGTGGGATGGATGTCCTTCAAACCGGGCATGGCAGATCCTGGCCAGCCGCAGCCCTCCTTCCGCTGCCTCACCAGCCCTCCTGTCGCACCTGTCTCGGAGGCATTGTGTCAGCTGTGCTCTGGAGCCTCCTGCCATTTTCTCAGTAAGGGTTTACTGTCGTGTCAAATCTAGCGACGCTTCCTCTGTTCTCCCTGCCATTTTCCTAAAGCACGCAGCGTAGCTCAGGTAAATTACAGGCCTGCAACAGAAATTACTGGGTGTAACTCCCTGGCCTGAGTTAAAAGGATGATAGATCCAGGGACTGCAGAGCTTTCTCCTGAGCCTGAGACCGTGAATTGCCTTGTGAAGCTTGTGGCTTTGCACAGAACTGCAAAGTCTTTTTTTTCAGTCCCTTTTGTTTACCATCCCAATGACAGTGCTTTTACTGAGCAGCTACATGGCTGAAGGATCATATGACTGTATATTCTCTGGGCTTTCCTTCTAATCCAGAAATACCGTGGACAGTAAGAAATTCTTGTTCAGAAATTACTGTCAGGGAGGCAGTGTAAAGCATTTCCATTTTAATGGGATTTCCCATTTCTTCTTTTTCAACTCTCATGCCAAAGAAATAGTGTCCTGGTTTGGCCTAAACCAGGCCGATTTTCCTTTCAGTGATTTTTACTTTCAGGTAAGTCTCCTCTAAGTAACTGCACTTTCTGAAACTAACTGCATGTTTTGCAGACAGTGTCTGCTTCCAGGACTGATAACGCTCGAAGTTTGTAGTTCGCTGAGGCACCGGTAGGGATGTTGTGCAGTAAGGCTCTTGCTGTACTTAGTCTTAGAGAAACCAAGGTCACTGCTGAATTCCTCACTGCTTACGAGTGAAGAGCCGAAGGGGGGTCGCAGCTGCAGGGGGGAGCAGACAGGGTAGGTGACCAAAAATTGACCAACGAGGGTATTCCATCCCATACACGTCATTCTCGGTATAAAGCGGGGGGATCACGAGGGTCTCGCTCTCTTTCTGCTATGGCTGGTGTCCAAGGAGGACTCCGTCTGTTTTCCTGCTGCCCCCGATCCCGATCCGTGCGTTCCTGAATCCAGCTCTCGACCATCGCTAGGCCCAGCCTGGGCCTTCCCGGAGCCTGCCCTGCAGTGCCGGTGGTGACGTGGCTGACTTCAGGGGAGCTCAATCTTGGTTTTGTATACATATTTGTATATATTTGATTATTTCTATTATTATTATTATACTCTTTTCCATTATTATAGTTTATTAAAACTGTTTTAACTTTCCAACCCGGAAGCCTCTCTCCCTTTTCGCTTTCCCTTTCCCTTTGGGGGGAGAGGGGGGGGATAACAGAGAGCATCTGCCACAGGTTTAATAGCCGGCCCAGCTTTAAACCGTGACAAATAGAAACAAGCAGTTTTGCCTTAGATGCCAGCCTGTGCTGGTTCCTCTGCCACCCGCGGCAGCTCGGCCTCACGCTTCCACCGGGACTGAGCTTTCTGCGCAGCGCCTGACTTCAGGCAAAGAAATAGGAGGTAAGAGAGTGCAGCTGTTTGGGTGAGAAAGGCACCACAACTCATGTATTGCTGCACTTGTTAATACTGGACTAGGGCAAGGGTAACAACAGCAAAATCCATTTCTGTTTCTTTCCTAATTAGATGCCATGGCAGCATCAGAGAGAGTTATGTGAAAACTTCCTCTCAGACTTCACTGCTGACCTGGAGTGTGCTTTACATTTCAATTTTTTATATCTTCTAAAAGATTCATCCAGTTTTGAACTGGTTTAACCTGGGGACCATTCCTATGTCAGTGTGTCCTGCTGCTATCTGTTGGGGTGTCTGGTGAGTGCTGTGAGCTAAGCCCATCGTGCTTCACTCTCTGCAAGGATGCTTCATTCTCCCTGCCCGGACTACATCTATCGTTCGTCACTCTTCCTGCTGACTGAATTTCTGAGGTGCAGCGTGGTAACCACACAAGCCCAGAGAGGCTCTAGGCATGGGAGAATGGCTCACAGGAGCAGGGAGGGCTCCGCTGGGCACAGCTCATGGTGAGATCTGCCTAGAAGAGAAGGCAAAGAGTCCACTCACCAGCAGGGCAAAATGTTTTCAAGAGCTATCTATCATCTGGCACAATGCCCTTACCTTCCCCTGACGGGAACAGCCTGTCTTCATCAGAGAGGTATGAAGGCTTCTTCTTGGACCACGAAATGGCATCAGTCTCCAAAAATACCTTCCTACTTCTAGCACAAACCTGGTTATTGGGTCAAGCATATTCAATACCCAGGAACTAATACAAGAGTTTGGCTGTGACAGATGCTGATTGTAAAAGGCTTCACCTAGTAAAGAACTGCTCAGTTAGTCAATTAGTTGCTCTGAAGGAACAGAGAATGGCAAAAGACCAGATTTTGGGTATTGGCTGCTGCCTCTGGAGTGACAGAAGTCAGAGAGTGTAAAACACAGCACAAGCGAGTTACACAGTGTTTCCAGCCAGTGTCCTGGTATCTGGACCAGAGAGGGGAGATCAGAGCGTGACCATCTTTTCTTTCAAAAAGGCCTTTCCATCCCAGCAACTCAATGTTCCCAACACTTAGGCTCTTTTCTGTCCAAATACCCCCTCTTTGGAAAAAAATAATTTAAAAAGGATTTGGCCAAAACCCAACCAACAACAGCCAAATAAACTAGCAAGCAAAAACTCCAGGAGCTCCCTCAGGACAACATTTCTGTTGACCCTTCAACTTGGGTCCCATGGTGGTGGCGCAGGACTCTAATGTCTAGCTAGGTAGCGATGATGGCACTTGCAAATTAGTGTCATCCACTTTATTACAAAGATTGGTTCGTCAGATGCTCATACAGATGTTGTCGCTCCAGAGCATTTACAAGAGGGCAAGAGTAACTTAATAGCTCCAAATTAGCTTGTAGAAAAAAAGCATACATGGTGCTTAAGGTATGCCAAAAAAGCAGCATGCAACTCTCTGAAAAAGCAATGCTGCTACTCCTTGTGATGCTTTAGCCTCCTGCGGTGCCAGATGTAGCTAGTGTTTTGCTATTTCTTTCTTCAAATAGCAGTGCTCAGGGGGGATAAACTTTACTTAACCTAATTAATTTTAATCACAGCTTTCAAATCTCATGCTGTGCAAAGAATTACAAATTGGAATACATTAATAGAAGCCATGGTTTATGCTGCAAGCTAATCGGGAAGTGCGCATTTACATTTTCTGCATGAGTTTGCAATTACCATTAAAATAAAACTCAGTTATGTCCTTTTAAATTACTAAAATGTGAAGAAAAGATTGAGCTGGTCCCATTTGTTGTAGAAAATGACTTGAAAATGGCCTACATTTCAGAGAATTAAATGATTCTTACTGAACAAGACGTTTTAGAAAATGATTTCCAGTTGTCTAGAGTTAAGGTGCTTCCAGGCATTCTGGTTTAAACAATCTTTCTTTTAAAATAATTGATTGCTTAATGTTTCCTACCTGCTTCAGTACAGGTTCATGGAAAGAACAAAGAGTGTTAGAATCATGGAATCATAGAATGGTTTGGGCTGCAAGGGACCTTAAAGATTATCTAGTTCCAGCTCCTCTGCCATGGGCAGGGACACCTTTCCACTAGACCAGGTTGCTCAAAGCCCCATCCAACCTGGCCTTGAACAATTCCAGGGAGGGGGCATCCACAACTTCTCTGGGCAACCTCTACCAGTGTCTCACCACCCTCACAGTAACGAATTTCTTCCTAAGATCTAATCTAAATCTCCCCTCTCTAAGTTTAAAACCGTTACCCCTCATCCCATCTCTACATGCCCTTGTAAAAAGTACCTCTCCAGCTTTCTTGTTCTCCCACAAAGCCTCAGCTACATCTTCTTTTAGGAGTAAACAAGAGAAACAACATCTCATCCAACCACATCCAAAACGTAACTCCAAGGTACCACAGCACTGAACATCAGTCCAGAAAATTTCCTTCCCAATGGGGACGTTTCTCCTCATGTCATGAATAATGGTGGGGGCAAAAATACCCCCAAATACTAAAATGCAGCAGCTCTGGGGTTTCACTACAAACACAAAGCTCCTCCAAGTGTCTTTGAAATTGTAATTCTGGTAGGACCGGGCTAAAAATTTTACATACACCCAATGATTTAAGAGCCTTTGTCCCATTTAAAAACAATAAATGTGTGCACTTGAAACACTGATCTCTTCAGCAACTGATGGCGCCTGGGACCCATTCCCCAGTGCCTGGCTGTGGGACTGCTGGACCACTCTTCAGCAATGGCCACTTTCATCTGGAAGGTTAGGTGCCAAATTTCTGTGGTCTGTGTCACCCCAAGTCCAGGGGCTTCAATTTCAGGGGTGCCAGTGACTACAGAAGGAGTAAAAATAAGGTGGTCTTGGCCTTACTGATATATGCCAAAAGAGCTAATGTTTTTTTTACAGGACTGTGATGCCAGATCAAAATGATTTGGCCAACTAGCACTCATCTTCAAAAGCAACTCGATCTTTTAGGAAACTAAGTCCCATTGACTTCAGTGGAAACCTAGGTTTCAAGGTGCCAAACTACCCTTCTGAGCATGCAGCTCAGATACCCAAGTCATCTGGCTCTTTTAACAAAGTGTTATCTCACTAGAAATGGCCTCCTTTGCAAGAAAATTTGAATCTTTCCTGAAAGGAGTATTGTCCTCAGGAGTGTATTCTGTGTTGCAGTCTGACAGTGCCCCAAATTGGTTTTAACATAAAGTTTTACATCATAATCACAGTGTTCAAGAGAGTACAGCAGTGTTTGTATTTATTTTCTGGCGCAAACCTGCTGCAACTTGACATTTTTTTTATTCCAGATCATGTAAAGCGAGCAGTGCAAAATCAAGAGGAAAACCACAGTCTCATCATAGTTTGTACAGACACAGAAACAGTTTACTCTTTTGTGTAGCAAAAAGGTCAAAATGCGTCGCTTTTGGGAAAACACAAACAGATATATCTATTATAGATGATAACCTTTAGCTAAGTTGTAAACTTCATGCTTATTAAATAATTGTTAGTATATCAGAGCTTCAGGAAAGCCATGCTTAACATGTTGAGTTTAAATAAAATGGCTCGTGATAATGATTTTTTGTAAAACATAATATAAAGTACAAATACTGACACAGAGACCAACAGGATGAAACGTTTCCATTTTATTAAACTCATTATTATATCTAAAAAGTGCTGAACCTCACTAAAATCTCTGGAAGAGGAACATGAACCATGTCTTCACTGTGAAATATCACTTCAAACTTGTATTTGCAACAGAAAGCTTGTTGAGGGTTTCTTCTCTTTAAAAATGCAGCTTAAATGCTCTGTAGAGTGCTCATAACCACAGAATGCTATAAGTAGCTTTAAAGGAAATGATGAGCTGATTCTTAACAGATGTAAATCACCAGAGCTCTGCTAGAGTAAGTGGAAATCTACTCAATGGACAATTTTAATTTTAAATAAGATACAGACTGCAGATTCACAAAAACAGTTTCCATACACTTTCTTCAAATGGCAAAGAGAAGAGGAAACTTCACTTTTCAACCCCTCCAGTTTCCATAGGTGACTGTGAGAGTACGTGCTCATTTGGCAGAAGGAAATGCAAAAATGCACCTTGTTTTCCTTTCTGTCACGCTCAGGTAAATGACCGGTAAGTTTAGAATGGTTGCACTACTGCAAAAAATATTGAGTCAGAGGGAGCATGTAGTTAAATGCAGAAATGCCTCATCTCCAAGTGCTTTGTCTGCCTCTTTCATGCCAGGTAGGAGGGTGAGAGGGATGCAAATGCCACACTTGGCCTTCAAGAGAGCCCTGCCCACTGCTGAAGCAGAAGCTGGACTCCAGCAAGCACTTTTTGAATCCTTTCAGGGTTAAAGAAGCCACTATGGGTATGAGGCTTATGCCAGGGCTTACCCATGGCAGTCACCACCCGAAGCAGGAGAGCCCTGCGCTTGTCCTTCTGCTCTTTGGTGGCAGCTGCAAATACTGCAAGCATCCTTTGGCCGCTTGAGTTATTTCAAAGGCTACTTTAATAATTAATCTGGGTGACTTAGGCACTGTGTTGTTTTGTTGGGTTTTTTTTTTTTTTTAAATGTGGAAAATCCTAAAGCAAAAGTAACATCCAAGGTGTTTATTAAAAATGAATAAAGGCTAATTTCAGATACTTCTAAGATTACTTCTTGTTAACTGCTATAATCCAACTTCCTTCTTGTGTCCCAGCCTGTCCAGCTGTCATCAAGGTCAGTCTAGGTTTTAAGTAGGCTCTTTGTAGCAGCTGCAAACCCCAGCCTCTACCCAAGCGCACATTTTCTTTGCTCTTAAATTATTAACAATGTCTAATTTCAGACACAAAACCATTTTGTACCCATTAGAGAGGCTTTGTGCATTGAACAGGCTCCACGTGACATTCCTTCCCAACAATTCCGGACCAGAAGGAGGAAACCACTGCAATTCCCATTTCCAAGCTGTAAAGCAGCTTTCAGAACCACCAGCTGACTACTTAGTGCATTTTAATTAGCTCAGGAACACTCCCAGGCCACTGTGTCAAAATGAAGTGTGCACACAACTGAAGACTCACTCATTGGCAATCAGATTTTTAAGTTACCAGACCTGCCGAGTTCTCTCTGCAGAGCAGAGCCACTTCTTCAAAAGCAGCAATATTCCTCAAGGGGCAAGGGGCTGGGGGGGAGAGCCATATTTTTGCATAATCACAGTTTTCAGTAGTACAAAATTCACTGCTCTGTGGGAAGTTGCAAAACAAAACGTCTTAGTAAGTATGAAGTCCTCAGTGCTCTGACACGTTAATGCACGGGAAAAATTGCCTTGCACAACAGAGATTATGAGGGCTATTTGGCATCATTTTTCTGTTGCCAGGTCTTTATTCAGGGTCTCATCACAGTTACAGAGCAGAACGTCATGGTTTGAAGGGCTCCATGAGCAATATAACTCAAAAAAAAGAGCTTTCTCCTGCTGCTCAGCCCTCCTTCAGCAGAAGTCTCTCTTGCCTCCAGGAAACCCAGGTTACAGCAAGACGTGATTTAGCCCCTGCTGGCAGTCTCAGTATTGTTTAATTAACTTTTTCAAATTTATTGTAATTTCTTGCAGATCCAGCATAAATGTTGTGTCTTGGCTACTGCAAAGCTGACACTGAAAAATTTTGCAGAAAAACTACGTGTATTTATTACCACTTACTTAGTGAAAGTATATTGCTTTTGTCTACTAGTATGCACAGCAAAGAGAGGAGTAACACACTTTCTTTTCCACTTTGAATTTAGAGGCTATTTTGTGTCTATTGTATTTATTTCTATGTATTGGCAAATAAGGTCAATAATTAGGTAGTTTAAAACTCATCTGTGCACATGTCCAGTCTTACAACAGAGATTACAAGTAGAAGATGACTGCGCAAAACCTCTGTACTTGCCTAAACGTTTTCTCCAGATATAAGTGAAAGATGCATTTATTTAATTATTGTTTGCTCTTTCACTGGTGGCATAACGAAGTAATGTATTTTTATTTACGGCTTTGCAATCACTGCTAGACTCATAAAAGAAGATGATCTTGCATTTCCTGTGCTCTAAATAGTAGAAAAGAAAGAATTTGAGCCTGGTGAGAAATTCTTTCTTCTTTTGAGCACTGCATGTGGAGATACAGCTTTAGGCACATTCTTTCCTAACTGCGCAGCATTTTAATGTAATTAAGCAGAGTCACTTGTAAGGAAGATCTTGAAGTGTATAACATAAATAGATCTCTGTCAACCTCTTATTTCAACAAAAAGCGATACCATAATTTTTAAGTGCTTCTACAGAATTTTTAACAAGTAGCAATGTGTTTGGCTTAGAACCTTTTACTCTCTCCCCGAATTATAAAGTTCTTCAGAACATTATCAGAAAGTTAACTCTTGGATTGTTTTATTTCATTCATAGTTGTGACCCTGAGCAAGATTAAGCAGAGTCAGCTAGTTTGTAGCAAGCCCAAACCCCATGGTGTTTCATTAAAGCCTTTTATATGTAGGACACATATTACCTCATATTAAGATGTAATTTCATCACCCTGTTACGTGTATCCAAAAGATGTACCCATTCATTCATTGCTATCCCACTTTGGCAACAACAGCTGACCTGGTTTGTAATTGGTTTACTTCCATTTGTATCAGTCTAATCAACTTGGTTGCAAACAGTAGTAAAAAGAAGAAAACAAAAGGACCCCATCTTTTCTGACTAAAAGGATGTACTCTCCAGCCAAGCTAGATACAGGAAACCTCTCCTGAATTGTGCTGCTTAACCAATATTTAATCAGGGACAGAATCACTGGAGCCCACTAGATATGTTACTGGATGGACAGGCAGGAAACTTGGATCTTATTCCCAAATCAGGTATGGACCTTCTGGAAGGTCAGCTACACTCCCTTGGGCCTTTCTTTCCCTGTAACGGTGCTTTTTGGAAAGTGATTTGAAGCCTTCAGTTGAGAAATACTCTGCAAGTGTTATGTATCAGTAATAAAAGTAGCCCTAATGAACACATCTTTTTCCCTTAAAGGCTTGCCATGGGGCCAGCATCACCCATGGAAACTGTTTTGCAGCATTTTGCTGGTGTTTTTGCCTCATGAATTGTTGGAAGATGGGCTCCAGTTACTGATTTATCATTATAAGCCTGTGCTGAGACTCGTGCATCTAAATACTGGTGAAAATCCAGTCGCTGCTGTAAATTTTCTTGTTACCTATGCTCTGTACGTTTTCAAATAAGCTTTTGCCTCCTGGTTGCTGCAATGACATTTTTACAAGACGCTGCTGCCTATGAGACCAGATGACAGTGCTAATGACCCATGTCCTTGTTCTCTGCTTGCGCCTCTTGTTTCTCACACTCAATTAAGGAAAGGAATTGAGGTTAATATTCCTGTCCTTGAAATTAAATCTATCCTTGCCCCACAGTGCAATTAATGAAAACACTTTGGATACAGAGCCTTTCATCTCTAGGTCACTGGTTTATTTAGTAGGAGTTGACAATGACTCATGCCATTAATTTGTCTGCTGGGTGGCAAACACAGAGCGAATCGGCGACGTTAGCCTAGATTATAGACATTCACCTTGCAAAACCACTGCCACAAGTTAACACCCCTGCTGCTCTTTGAGGTGAATAGTTGTGGTAGCTACAAGACGACTTCTTGTACCACAGGTCCTCCTGCAGCCTACCTGCGGATACACCAAGGGTACACGTGGCCTGTGCTGCTCTTGCTACTGCTAATTCTAGGGATAATTAGAGAAATCTGGCTACTATGTCAAACATTAGCCTTGGTCCAAATAACAGGGCAAGTTATGCTATGCACTTTTACTGTGAGAACTGTGGGTCAATTATACACTTGCCTATTAAATGATTTTAAAGTCCAGAACATGTTCAGCAGCACAAACACAACAGATGGGTCAAAATGGGTGTAGGTACCATCTCTGGTTTTCCTCATTGGCAGATGCTGACAAGTGGGGAGTTCTCAGGGTATTCACAAATGCTGAACTTCAGGTACCTGAGAGTAACCTCTCCCAGATCCACCTATGTAAGTCTATGGGGATGATGACTTTGCAAGGCAGAGATGCATATTCTGCATCATCCACTTCAGGAGCCTAAATTCAAGCTCATGAATTACAGAATCACAGAATCACAGAATGTTAGGGATTGGAAGGGACCTCGAAAGATCATCTAGTCCAATCCCCCTGCCGGGGCAGGATTGCCTAGACCATATCACACAGGAACGCGTCCAGGCGGGTTTTGAATGTCTCCAGAGAAGGAGACTCCACAACCTCTCTGGGCAGCCTGTTCCAGTGTTCAGTCACCCTTACCGTAAAGAAGTTTTTCCTCATATTTAAGTGGAACCTCCTGTGTTCCAGCTTGCACCCATTGCCCCTTGTCCTGTCAAGGGATGTCACTGAGAAGAGCCTGGCTCCATCCTCTTGACACTTGCCCTTTACATATTTATAAACATTAATGAGGTCACCCCTCAGTCTCCTCTTCTCTAAGCTAAAGAGACCCAGCTCCCTCAGCCTCTCCTCATAAGGGAGATGTTCCACTCCCTTAATCATCTTTGTGGCTCTGCGCTGGACTCTCTCTAGCAGTTCCCTGTCCTTCTTCAACTGAGGGGCCCAGAACTGGACACAATACTCCAGATGCGGCCTCACCAGGGCAGAGTAGAGGGGGAGGAGAACCTCTCTTGACCTACTAACCACACCCCTTCTAATACAGCCCAGGATGCCATTGGCCTTCTTGGCCACAAGGGCACACTGCTGGCTCATGGTCATCCTGTTGTCCACTAGGACCCCCAGGTCCCTTTCCCCTACGCTGCTCTCCAACAGGTCTGCCCCCAACTTGTACTGGTACATGGGGTTGTTCTTGCCCAGATGCAGGACTCTACACTTGCCCTTGTTATATTTCATTAAATTTCTCCCCGCCCAACTCTCCAGCCTCTCCAGGTCCCTCTGAATGGCTGCGCAGCCTTCCGTTGTGTCAGCCACTCCTCCCAGTTTTGTGTCATCAGCGAACTTGCTGACAGCGCACTCTAATCCCTCATCCAAGTCATTAATGAATATATTGAATAGAACTGGTCCCAGAACCGACCCTTGCGGGACTCCGCTAGACACAGACCTCCAACTGGACTCTGTCCCATTGACCACCACTCTCTGGCTTCTTTCCTTCAGCCAGTTCACAAGCCACCTCACTACCTGACCATCCAGACCACACTTCCCCAGTTTAGCTGCGAGGATGCTGTGGGAGACCGTGTCAAACGCTTTACTGAAATCGAGATAGACCACATCCACAGCTTTACCATCATCTATCCACCGGGTAACATCCTCATAAAAGGCTATCAAGTTGGTTGAGCATGACTTCCCCTTGGTGAAGCCATGCTGAGTGCCCCTAATGATCCCCCTATCCTTGATGTGCCTAGAGACAGCACCAAGAACAAGTTGCTCCATCACCTTTCCGGGGATGGAGGTGAGGCTGACCGGTCTATAGTTACCCGGGTCCTCCTTCTTGCCCTTTTTGAAGACTGGAGTGACATTCGCTTTCCTCCAGTCCTCAGGCACCTCTCCCGTTGCCCACGACTTAGCAAAAATGATGGAGAGTGGCCTAGCAATGACTTCCGCCAGCTCCCTCAGCACCCGTGGGTGCATCCCATCAGGGCCCATGGATTTATGGACGTCCACGTTGCTTAATTGGTCCCTGACCCAGCCCTCATCAACCAAGACAGATTCCTCCTCTATCCTGACTTCTTCTGAGGCCTCAGGGGTCTGGGGTTCCTCAGGACAGCCTCCAACAGTATAGACAGAGGCAAAGAAGGCATTCAGTAACTCCGCCTTCTTTTTATCCTCTGTCTCCAGGACCCCCACCTCATTCATCAGTGGGCCTACATTGCCTCTAGTGTTGGCTTTACCTGCAATGTATTTGAAGAAGCCCTTTCTGTTGTCCTTGACCTCTCTTGCAAGGTTTAATTCCAAGGAGGCCTTAGCTTTCCTAGTTGCCTCCCTACATCCTCTGACAACAGACTTATATTCCTCCCAAGTGGCCAGCCCCTCCTTCCACGATCTGTACACCCTTTTCTTCCACTTGAGTTTGCCCAGCCGTTCCCTGTTCAACCATGCAGGTCTCCTGGTACCCTTCCTTGACTTCCTACTTGTTGGGATGCTCTGATCTTGAGCTCGGAAGAAGCAGTCCTTGAATGCTAACCAACTATCTTGGGCCCCCTTACCTTCTAGTACCCTGTCCCATGGGATTTGCCCTAGCAATTGCTTGAAAAGGCCAAAGTTGGCCCTCCTGAAGTTCAGGGTTGTGATTCTGCTAGCTATTCTGTTCCTGCCACATGAGATCCTGAACTCTACCATCTCATGGTCACTACAACCAAGGCTGCCCTCAACCTTCACCTCTTCAACCAGACCCTCTTTGTTAGTGAGGATAAGATCCAGCAGCGCTCCTCTCCTAGTTGGCTCATCCACCATTTGCATCAGAAAGTTATCATCAACGCACTGGAGGAACCTCCTGGACTGAGGATGGCTGGCTGAGTAGGCCTCCCAGCAAATATCAGGGTAGTTGAAATCCCCCATGACAACCAGGCCCTGTAATTGCGAGACTGCTCTCAGCTGCCTGTAGAAGGCCTCATCACCCTCCTCATCCTGATCCGGTGGCCTGTAATAGACACCCACAACAGTATCACCCCTGCCAACCTGCCCCTTAATTCGCACCCACAAACTCTCAACTCGCTCCTGATCCGCCCCTGGACAGAACTCAATACATTCTAGCTGCTCACTCACATAAAGAGCAACTCCACCACCTCTCCTTAGCGGCCTGTCTTTCCTGAACAGGACATAGCCATCCATGACCACATTCCAGTCATGCGAGGCATCCCACCAAGTCTCTGTAATTGCCACTAGATCATAGCCCCCCGACCGAACACGGATTTCCAACTCCTCCTGTTTATTCCCCATGCTGCGTGCATTGGTGTACAGGCATTTCAGGGAGCGAGCTGAGCACACCGATTTCACCCTAGGGGGATGGGAGGCCTCCTGGTCTACCTCAACACTAGAGCGTTGCCCCAGTGGTGCAAGCCCAGCTACTACCCCATCCCTCTTCGAATCTAGTTTAAAGCTCTCCGAATGAGCCCTGCTAATTCCTGTCCCAGAACCCTTTTGCCCCTACGACATAAACCTTCCCCATGTATCACTGTCACGCCTGGTGTCTTATAAAACCAGCCATTATCAAAGAACCCAAAGCCCTGCCTGTAGCACCAGTCTCGTAGCCAGGCATTAATAGAGAGAATCCTACTATTCCATCCCACGTCATCACCTGCAAATGGAAGGAGGGAGGAGAAAACAACTTGTGCCCCAGACTCTTTCACCAACCGTCCTAGGGCCTTGTAGTCTTTCTTCATCCCCCTCAGACTACGGGATGCAGCTTCTTCCCCACCTGTCTGGAAGATCAGCAGGGGGTAGTAGTCTGTGGCCTTCACCAGGTTGGGGAGTTGCCTGGTGATATCCCTGATTCGGGCTCCAGGCAGGCTGCAGACCTCCCTGTGATGGGGGTCAGCTCTGCATATTGGGCCCTCAGATCCCTTTAGGAAGGAGTCTCCAACCACTAAAACTCTTCTCTTCTTCCTTGTGGAGGAGGTAGCTATACGCCTGTCAGGTTTTTCTGACTCTGGTGGGACCTCTGATATAGGTTGCCTCTCCACCACATCCCTGTTGGACCGGCTGTATTCCATTAGGGCTTCATATCTATTTCTCAGAGGCACCTGAGGAGGCAAGGTAGGCAAGGAGGGCACTCGCCTTTTGCCACAGCCATAGACTTGCCTCCACTCACTCCTCTCCTCTAGGTTATTGTTTTCCACCTGAGAGGGGCAGAGTACAGGGGTCCCTCGATCCTGGGAGCTCTCCGGCAGGTGCTCCCATTTTTGTTGCAGGGAGGGCAGAGCCTGGCTCCACCAGTCTATCTCCATTTCAGCCTCCCGAATGCTCCTAAGCCTTTCTACTTCGGCTTGAAGCCTTTCAACCTGGCTTTGCAGTTGTGCCGCTCGGCCGAGCAGATCATCTACTTGCTCACAGCGCACACAGCCCCCTGACACCACAGAGACGCTGTAGCATTCCCTGCAGCCCGCAACCTGCACCATCGCCTCCTTCCGTGGGAGCTCTGTCTGGGTTCCCACATCCATTTTGGTCTTCTTCCACCGGGTAGATACCATTGTTCTTTCACTGAACTGGGAAATACCTGTTGGTGCCACCCCTGGTTCACAGCTCCTTGGCACCTTCCTCGCCTTGTGCACTGGGAGGGAGTCAGCGCCCTCCCCAACGAGCTGCAAACGACTGCAGCCTCTCCTGCCCTGGAGGAGCCTCTCCTGCCCTGGGACACACCCAGTCACTGCTGACTCACACAGGCACTGCTGAGTCTCCCACTCCCTTCTGGCCAGGGACTAGTCCCTGCCCTCCAGGAGACTTTTTATCACCCGATAACAGGGGGTGGAGCGTTTAAATCGCTTAAATCGCCCGCGGTGCCTCCGCGGTGCCTCCGGCTACGCCCCCTCCTCTCCTGATTCGTTGCCGGGAACCTCTGGGTCCGGGTCCGGGGTCAGGGGGAAGCAGCTCGGGGCTGATGGTCGCAGGGGGCTCAGGGGGGGCCCAGAGTACGAAAAACCGCCCGGTTAAGCCCGATGTCGCCCTCGCCCCCGCACTAACCTCAAGTCGCTGCCGCCGCTTTCGCTGCTGCCGCCGCTGTCCAATTACTGTGGAGGAACATACCTCTCCCTTGCTTGTAAAGCAAGTGTGAGAAAGCGCCTTTGTGAATACTTCTACCGCCCCTCCAGTTATGTGCTCCGGGGCTGAGCTCTGAGAAAATTGGCAATATGGGAAGAATAGCCATATACTAAGTAGACACAGCATCACCCCTCTACAGCCCTGATCCTTGTTACAGAGAAGGCTGCGTATCTTCAAGCTCACAGCAACAGGAACTTCTTCCATTTGCTGCTGCCCTGATACACTGGGGTATGCTTTCCAATCCTGACAAGCACACTCAGCTCTTGAAAATAAAGAGAAACCTGTAGTTCTCTTTTCCTCATCTCAGAACAAAACAAAAAAGATCCCTAGAGTCACAGCTTACTTATAACTGTGTTGAAAATCTTTGAACTCTGCTGTGCCTGAAAGAAAGGGGAGCAGGCATTAGCGTGTGATCATCACTCACACAGCAACGAATAGGTCTGAGCAGATACCATGGGGAACATTAGTCCAACTAAATACCAGACACCGGATCATAAAGGTTCAGGAGAGCTCAAAGTGCTTAGTGTTCATCATCTGCTTCTTAAGGGATTTGTATTTATGCCAAGTTAATAAGCGAACAGCACAGCCTGCGATTCATTGCTGTACTGTACAGCAATATTTTTATGCAACTGACTGCAGTAACACTGATGTTGCACTCGATGTTTGACTGCCTTGTGGAGGTGGACACTTTCTCTTGACATGCTCAGGCAGGACCGCAGGGCAGATGATGGAGTTGATAGCACTGAGATTTGAGAAATTTGGTGTGATGATCTTGCAAAAATGTTCACGACATACAGTGCTGCTGTGGTGGCTTGAACACAGATGAATAAATGCCTCATCTGAACGCTTCTGTATTTAAGGCGTATTTTAGAGCTACTGCACACTTGTCCATTGCACAGCAGGAGGAACGCTAAATCAGAATATAATCAATCAGCACTTTCAAACTTCTTTTAAGCACTTCTTAAAGCATTCAGCTCATTCATCCTGCAAGCAAAAAGGGCTCTTGGGACCTGGCAGCACTGGCAGACAGAGGGCTACTACAGATAATTTAATATTACATTGCATGCATGGACAGCTCTTTTGTTTTAAAAAGTGATCTAAACCACAGATTTCTTAAATGTTAATTTATAAATTACTTTTTAATTGATTCTAATATGTTTTCTTTGGGGGTGGAATAAGTAATTATGAAAAATACTGTCTTTTGGTGCAAGAAGCCAGTTCAAACTAAGAAACCGTAAGCAGCAAGTTGCTTATCACTGTAAACCATTTGTAAGAAACACGGCCATTGCAGCTGCTGCTGCGATGTTAGTGAGACTTTCCTGGGAAATGTAGAAGAACATACCCTCTTCCTACCCCTACACATGCTGTTACCCATCCAGGACTGTACTGTCTTGGGAGCCTGCTGTTTGTTAAAGAGCAAAGAGCAGGTAGTCGCGTGATACTGACTGTAGTGACAGTGAAAGGGACTGAGCCAGGCATGGTTTGCTGGAATAGTTAACAACCTCTCAGATCAACTAGCAGAGTTGGAAAACTCAAATTTTTAGGAACCCCCCTGCAGGTGTGAGGGCAATACACCTGCCCAGACAGTTTTAGACATCTCGATTAACACGCCAGATCGGCCACAAATTCATTTTCCTCACTGACATTCTCCTTAATTTTTCTTGCAAATTTTTGATATTTCAGCATTTGATTTCAGAAAAGGGACTTTGCAGGTTCACTTTTTGTGAACCTAAGGCTCTGCTTTCCCTCCACAACTTCAATAGCCAGACTAGAAGTAACCACTCAGGCAAACGACGACACGGTGCTGCTTAAAAACTTGTAACATAAACACCTGCCATTGGACTCTGATCTCCCTGCTGATGGTGTTCTGAAAATGATTCATTTCACTGTTACAAAATTTGCTCCCAAGTAAATCAAGTAAAGGCTAAACTTTTCTAGAACCATCTCCTTTGTCATTAGATTTTATGACTTTCTTTAGCAACTGTCTAATCTCTGTACATGAGTCTCACTGGCAGAGAATAAATGTGTAGGAGCTGAAAAGAGCACGGAAAAGCTGTGTGCTTTTAGGTTGTATCAGTCAGCTCCTCTTCTAGCTGAGACTGGGCACCAGGGAAGGAAAAAAGTCCCCAGAATCTGAGCTCTCAGACAATTAAAACCAAGTTAAATTCTTAATGTTCATCCCCTTTTGCACCTTTCATGATTTATGACATCAGGATTGTATTAATAAGAGATCAAGTTCTTAGCCTGAGGTCCTGCTCCAAAAGTAGTTAGATAAAAAGTTATGTTTTATGGAGGGGCAGATGAATTTGCCCCTCCACCTTGCTCAAGTCACTGACTTAGAGAAAAGCAGTGTTGCTGCTGGTATCTCTCACGAGTGCACTGGCTCCTTCCACTCTTGGAAAGGAAAGGCGCTTTCAGCTGTACCTGCTCAAGGCCAGCGAAGGCTGAGGTTTGCCCAGGAGGTGCAGGTTACACAGTCCTAAAACCATAGAATTAAAGCAGCTGAGACTGAAAACTCAGTTTGACCTATAGCGCTTTTGGGGGGGGTTGCGGGGGGCATGCCATAATATGCAAAATAAGCCAGCCACGCTCAGATCCCCTGCTGTGCTGATAGGGCTTTTTCCTCTTTTTCCTTTCAGGTCTGTGCTTTCAAGTCAGAGCACTCAGGAAAGCAACCATGAAACAAACAGAAAGCCTCCACCACACCACTCGTTTCTCTGTGTGGTTCCTTGGCAGCGCACTCACAGCAGGGCTTGCACCAAGGCTACAGGTGTGCTTCCCTCATCCAGAGATGTGGGCTACAGCATGCTCAAGGACCCTCACCCTCGGTTTTCAGGTTTTTTTCCCGCTAATAAACTAAATCGCTCCTCAGCCATCTCTTGGTACCTAGTGTTTTTGATGTGCATAAAAAAAAAAAATCACCCTCAAACTTTGCTACAGCTTTGGTGTCTGACAGTGTTCAAGGATATCTGGAGCGGTGGCTGAAGACCTCTAATGAAAACCAGCAGCACTGCGCTCACCAGCAGGCCTGCTAGCATTCAGCCATGGCACTGTGTTCTGATGTAAGGCACAGCTGCACTGACCAAAATGGCTCCTTGTGCCGCCTCTGCCTCTTAGGTCCCATCTGAGAACTTTACTGACAGAAGCAGTTTGTGCCCAGCAGCCCCGCAGACCCCATGCAGCCCTCAGAGGATGAGCTAAATTAGCTTCACCTCCTACCTCATGAACAATTCCCGGCTGTGCTCTAGCCGCATTGCTAATGATGATGTAAGAAACTTTTAATAAGAGTCTGATTTGCACGTACCAGGTTTAACTTTTTGCAGACAGCTGTTCGAGAAGTCCTCTGGTGACAGGCACAGGCAGGCTCCTCTGGGGCCTTGGAGAACAAAGATGTTCACAGGAACACTTCTGTAGAAGTGGCGTGGCAAATATGGACATCTTCAGATGATGGAACAATTAATTCCCTCTTTTAGCCTAATCTTTGTAAGCCTGTTTTCAGAAGGGAGTTTGAGTAGTCTTAAACATATATTGTATTGACACCAGCTATGCTGCATAAAAGGCTCATTGCAAACAGTTCTCCTCCTTTTCTCAAGCAGCTTTTGGCCACCTCTCTTTTCACACAGCAGGAGCTACCAGGACAGCTGTGTTGGCTTTGCACGTCGCTCAAAGGCGACCAAACATGTGAAGTCCACCTTGCTGCTCCTCATGAAAAAGGAGAGGAACAGACCCAGACAGAACTTTTAGGCATATCCACCTCCTCATATGATCTTCAAGCCTCCGACAACTAGGGATTTTTTTCTAATTTTCTGCTGGAAGCTAAAATCATGTCTCATCCCACGTGCTGAGCCTATAGGCTATTATGAACGCAAGTCACTCCTTGGTCCTCTGCCTAAATACCACAAGGAGAGCAGCCTACGTGCAGCTGCTCCGCAGCCTCTCCCCCTAAACACCAGTGGGAAGGAAAAGTGTGGCCAGGAGAAGGGAAGACCCTCGCATTTCCACCATAGTCTGCATGCCAGCGATAGCGGATTTGTATTTACACAGGGAGCACCCACTGCCTAAGGATACGAAGAGGTCTGAGGGAAGCCAAAACTCGCAGCTGCAATCTGTGCACTGCCGGGGAGCCGCAGTCGATGCGTCACCCCCCATCTCCCCCAGCACCGGCAAAGAGCTGTGGTCTCACACCAAGGAGGTAGGGGCTCCACTCCACCCACTTCCAGGTCTGCCTCTCCCAGTGCCCTTTGCTTTGCAAGGCAGGATATGCTTTTAACTTCTTACAACACAATGATTTGCTCCTCTCTTTCCATCCGTAAAAGGCAATGGTTCCCAAGCTAAGAGTAGCTGGGCTGCCTTTATCCACGTTAGAAGGGCGCAATGACAAAGCGTGTGTAATTGTGCAAACACAAGCCTATTTTATCCTTTAGAGTATCTCAAATTTTTAGCTACTTAGTGTAAAGCACACAGCTATGAATAAAAAACTTTTCCATTAATGCTTGTTTAGGTTAAAGCTCTAGGATTAGCAGTGCTCTAAGTATTTTAAGACAGTATTAATAATTATAAATTTAAAGTATTTGGTCTAAATTCAGTTTTGCTCTTTCACTAAGTACTACTCCATGACCAGAGTAGGTTCGAAGTCAAAACATTTGTAGCAAATCTGTCCAAGCGTGGTGGGAGATCTGAATCGCCCCTCCAAGCAGAGAAAGGTTACATGGGCACAGAAAAACCTGATACACACACCTGGTTTTATCTGTTGTTGTAGAACTTGATCCTCACAGGCTTAGAGCACCACTCATCTAGTGACATTACTAAAGTAAATAAAAACTAACTACAGAAAGCTCAGATTTTGGAAATAAAAAGACATCAATTCTGATTTGATATATGCAGCTCTACACCTATACACATAAGAACATAACAGTGCCTATACACGTACACAGGCTTACTTTCATAAGATCCTCCTCTTCAACCAGTTCACCACAGGGAAATCTGTATTTTGAGGGGTTGAGTGCACCGCACCTTTTTTTTTGCTCTTACCCTTTTAAACTTTCCTGCAGGTTTGAGCGGGGCACCTGAAACGGCCGAGTTGTTCAAAGCAGCTCAGAATAGATCTGAAGCAAGATTCTGTGTTCTTTGCAGGCAAGGAAACAGTTAAGGGGTTTTCTCTGTTTGTGGTACAGCAACGGAAACTCTTAAGTAGTAAAATCCATTATGGACAAAACAGAGAAGTTCCAGGGAATGGGATTTGTCCGAGCTGAACAACGTAAGACAAGCGCTTATCTTTTTGCGGAACATCTGTATGAAAGATGTGGCATTCTTAAAATACCTTGACACTCAGTTGCGAGCAGGACTATTCATCCTACACCCTACTTCTGCACACAGGAAGGGAAGAGCTAATAGCAGAAGAATTTTCTTTCGGCGGTGGGAACAACTGCATGATGATTATCCCCCACCCTGTGTGGGATTCCATCGGAGATCAAGGATGCCCTGGCAAGTGTTGGGGCATTACTACATGTTTGTGGAAGTCTCTCAGCTTTTATTAATTAGATTCCTGACAACGCAGTAAAACCCTGTAGCAGAAAGCCACACTGCTCATTCCTGAATCATATGAAATCATTCACCATTTTATGTACAAGTTTTGAATTACAATCTTCAACTTCTCATCAGAAAAAAACCCAAAAAGCCTAAAAAAAGCAATTTTGGCAGAACTGCACAGTGTACAGAAGCATACTTTCAATTACAAAATATCTTACAGAACACATACTGTAACAAGAAGCAGAGCCTGTTACCTTTTCTGAGAAAGTAGTGCCCAGACGAAACCAGATGTTTCACCTCCATTACTAGAGGAACAGTTTTAACTGGACAAAAGAGTACATTAAAAAATTCCTGCACACTCCAGATAGTTTAACAGAAAAATAAAAGTACATTTGTAAACAACTTTGAAACAAGAGCCTTATGAAAATAATATAGGTCACTGAAAGTTAAGCTATTAAACTCTTCTTAGCCCAAACCACTATATTCTACCCTTATGGGTTTTTTTAATGATACACAGATTTTGCCACACAGAACACTTCACTGAGAAATCTGGGCAAATACTTTTTAAATTTCTGGTGGAATTAAGAAGGGGACAATTTGAAGGTAAAAGGCCAAACTCCAAATTCCCTTTGTAAGTTACAAGAGCAATATAACCTAACTATCGAATGGAGCTGAGTTCAACAGTGCATGGAAGCACAGTACTGATGTACAAACTGAGGCCCTTTTTAATGTAAACCCTGAAAAGTCATAAGCAACTGTTAGAACAGACTTTTGTATTATGTACCATTAAGTTAGTATTGCATTCACTTCCATTATTCAAACTTTGCCATCAAGTGACATTTCATATACCATACTGATTCACCTTAAGCATATCTGTAAAAACTGTCCCAGGAAATGATTTTGTGTATGTAATTATCAACCATGCATCTGAAGCTGAGCATTAGTATTTATGCTGCTCTCCTTCGTGCTTCAGCATATGTTAAGCAAGCTGCTGATCACCGTGTGTGTCCATTTTGGTAGATGGACAGATGTATGTGAACAGCAATGCTCCGGATAACTTGTGCTATTCCTAATACTACAGTTATTTTCTCTACCAATTAAATTTTGCTATAAATATGTGTGCCCTTAAGTTGATCCCAATATCAGGTTCAGCTAACTAATCAAATTATCTGCTAAGGTTCTGGGAATGATAACCCTTCCTTTATTTAAATAAAATGAGGGAAGGGTTTCAAAGTCCCAAAGGTTTGCCAACAACAGATTTATTTTCAAGACAGGATGACGCTGTTCAGTGCACTATTCGTCATCTTCGTTGTTTGCAGATAAGCACAATAGTATTAATGTTTGTTATCAGGTAGGCAGGAACAGTAAGGGAAAATACTGGGAGGTTTTTACTCTTGCTGTTTCTCCAGGTTCTGCTAGTGGGCTCTTATGAATTCATTTGAAATAAGCGTAAGTCAAATTTCAGATCACTTCTCTTATAGTTTGAGGGCTCAGCAGCTAAACTTAAATTTTCTATTTTCCCTTTGCAAAAGAGCTCTATTAAAACCCTGCCCACAACTGAGTACTCCAAGAGCTTACGTAAGGAATAATTTCTCATTATATTTAGAAGTGCCTCATTTTTGTACCAGTTAAAAGTTAATTCATAATCCAAATAATCAATCTGCAATGTAAACAAGTAGTTATTTTCTCCCATGTAGTAATGGTAAATAATGACACTGATCATTACATACTCTGCTTGAGTTCATTAAATGCAATTCTTTAGTCACAAAGGCAGCAGGCATTCTGTGATGGACTTCCTCTGAACTATGTTCAGATGAGTGGAATAACTGAGATTCCTGATGGAGATCTAAGCCATTTCCCTCATTTTCTTAATAGCTTCCGCTATTTGCATACTCAACTCCATTTCATAATTTGCTATTTAAAATAAATTCATTTCCCCAAACCCTTCTCTCCCTATCCAAAACAAACTTATTTATACAAGGGACCTACTTTGCCCAGTGAATCACCTTCATAACATTTGCCCAGCAGCTAGATGAAACTGCATGCCATTCCCCCCAAGAAAGTAAAGAAAATACAGCCTTTTACTTCAAATATTTTATGAATGCAAGATTACAAGAAATGTATTAGTCAAAATGCAGGGCTATCAAGCACTGAACTAAGGATGCTGGCATCAGTTTGCCTACCATTTTGCATGTGGAAAAAATACACTATGTCTACAGGTAAGAAGGCATCGCTAATGCATCATGAATTTCTCTGGTCAGCCAGCATCACCTCTGCAGCTTGGTGCATGTTTAAGTCCTGAAAATAATAATCATATTAATAGTTTGAGATGAGACACTGGAACAAACCCATTCTTAAACAGGAAAGTTTTTGTTTTGCTCTTATCGAGGTAACACCAAAAACTAAAACCAGGATCTTACAACTTAGCAGCCACTGTAATACTTGTTAGGCTAGCCTTCACACAAGGAGCATGCATACAGCCACTGTTCTTGCTTTAAATTGAGGGCTGTTGGTTAATTCAAGTCACTGTTTTCTCACCTTATTTGATTAACCTGTTGAACTGGATGTCCACCATAGGAAAAGGAAAATTAAATGATCTTAAGTGTAGCAGACAGATACAGATCACACCAAGAAGCTAACACTCATGAGTTGTCATAATAAGGGATAACAATAAAAAAAAAAAAAAAAAAAATCAGTCTTTTCTGTGCATATTTTTCACTTGAAAGGTCCCAGGAAATCATGATGTGCCTGGCCGTTTCTGTTGCTGATTTCTGATGACCTCTAATTGTTTTTTGCATTGCTGATAGTAAGTTGAGAGACTTTTGTTTTCATCTAACAGCTTTTTATGTTCTTGTACCAGACGGGATGTGTTTTGCTGGTCTTTTTCATCCTGGTCCAGTTCTGCTATTAGTTCTTGTCTAAAATAAAAAAAAAGAAGTAATTATTTATAATCTACTTCTATTTGTGTGTAGATGACTTCATATGTTTCCAATCAGTATTTGCTTATCTGTCTGAACTCGTGGCTGGTGATATTTTGTGGGAAAAAAAAAAGTTGACAAAAAAATCTTACTCTTTACTGTAGTTTGTGGAAAAATTCTCTTCCAAATCAAAACCACATTTAAACTTTAAAATAGATGCAAGCCACAGCCTCAATCTCTAAAACTGTCCTTTATATAATGGCTTTCAGACGTAGTTCTACAGGTTACAGTAAAACATCTAAGGATCCACACAGAATTTCATGAATATATTCAACCCTAATTTTGCTTAACAACAACTACATTTAAAAACTCAAAAGGCAACTTAAAAAGCAAAATTGCAATAATTTTGGTAACTTTTTAGTAAAGTGCTGTTTTCTATTTGGACTTGAACTTCTTAAAGCAGTGGAAAAGCAGCTTCAAGCAAATTATTTTTCTAACTGTCATTTCACTTCATTTATGCCATAAGTGTTCAATATGTTTTTTAGCACCAATTTTAGAGGAACACACTGAAAAACTTGCTATAAATTATCCTGCAAAACTGATGTAGCAGTTTGTTTTACTATTTGTTTATGAGGTGACAAGAAGGCAAGCTGCCAGCAATATTTTAGCAACAAAATAGTAGAGGAGACAGTTCATGCTCATTAATTATTGCCATATGGTTTGTAATTACAGTTAAAGAAAACTTAATTATTCTATAAAGGTTGAACTAATAACTACCTTAACCAGCATTACATTCATCAATCACAATACTATTTTTTGTTTTAACACCTATGGGCTATTATGTTCCAACTAAGAAAAAACAACTTGAGAGAAATGTGTCTGCAGACTTTCTAGAAAAAAAGATAAAGTAGCAATCTAAAGGTACAGAATTAACAGTTTTGAAACAGAAACACATTTTTATATAATTTATTGACCCTTAAGGATAACAGAAATATAACCAAAATTAAGATCTTCACTCTAGCTTCAGTATCTCCTCATGAAGTCTAAAAATTCTAGTTGCACTTGAAAAAAAATTGTTTTCAGGATGCTAAGCCAAAAGTGAATAGATGATAGGAGGTCCATCTCAAAGTAGATTTTTTCCCCGTTCTGTATGCTATTTCTAATGTACAAGAGGTTTATACATACATTTTTCTCATTAGCTATTCCACCAACACCAATTCAAGCTCCTCATTAACAACTGCTCGCCTGCAGTGGCTCAGCCACTGCTAGGTAACAAGCTGGTTACTTGGTATAGCATGGGAGTATATAACGACCTCCCAGAACTGCTCCCCAGCATTGGCTGAGAAGCAGAACACAATAGAACGTATCGCAAACTGAAGTTCTGAATCAGCAACAACTTTGGCCCTAATCCAACAATACATGAAGTTGCTTCCCTTACATGTGTACACAACGTAAGAGGAAAGAGAGTATTTCTAGTGCACAAGGATAAAAAGGCACGTAATGGCTTTTAAGTATTGGGTCCTAAACCCCTGGTAGAAAAATAGGAGATGTGTGTTGATAAGACTGATAAGACAATGCAATGATTGACAAAGTCAGATACATAAGATAAAAAGTAAGTGCAAAATGAGTACCTGATGTTACTCAAAATTCTATAGTGCATTATCCAAATGATTATCTATATACTACAATTTAAAATCTTTTACTGGACAGTGTGTGAAATAAAATTCCAAGGTTCCTCGAAAGTCCAGGTCTTTCATTTGAGATGATACAAACATTACTAGTATGTTACATATACGGATGTGCTACACACTTTAAAGTAGGACTTGTCCAGAAGAAGAGTCTTAAGATTGATCAAAATTTTCAATTACCTGCTCTGAATCTCTCACCTATGGTGAGCAGCCCAGTATTGCTGAGAATAAGGCTGGAAAATAATTACGCCCTATGAAATATTACTGCATAAAGGCAGAAATAATAGTCACAAATAACAGACTTAGGGTAAAAGAAACATACAGAAGAACAGAAAAGGTTCAAGACTTTTCACTTACTTCCTCTGCAACAGCAAAGCAATTTCCGTCTGAACTTTCATATATTCTTGTGCCATTTTGCAGTGCTGTTCAAACACAGCCATAGATTCTTTGGAGTTTGGGCATGGTGCTAGAGGCTGAAAATAAATCAGACATGTTAAAAACTAATGAACTGATATCTCAGTATATAGTGTGTTAGAATGTCTCTGCAGTGTATTTATAACGTCTTTAAAAAACCAGTAAGGTTTTAAAATTAGTGTTAAACCATGCCCTGGAAAATGTTACTGCACTGATGTCAAAGTTGACTCAAACCTCAAATCTGCTGTTATTAATCTGATACTCTTTTTGTCACAAGGAACAAAAAATCAAAGTAGTGTTTAATCCCACACAACAAATGAAGTTAATACAACAATTTAATTCAGTAAGACTCAAGCAAATAATGTCTTATTTTGACAGTCAAACTCAGCTTATATTTGGTTTTCAGGATCATGTTTCCCAGGGCTTGTTTTTAATAGCTTGATCAAATCTCAGTCAACCAATCTCAAATTACATAATATATTTTTTTAGCCTTGGTCAAAAGTTAGACAGAATATAAACACAGGTAAGTATGTGGCACTATATTTTGCAGCCCAAAATCCACACACAGAATGAAATGCAAGATAAAGTCTCTAATAAAGCATATATTTATTACCTGTAACTGATGATCTAATGTAAGATATGCCATTGGGATGGAGTTATCTGACCCATTGGTCTCTGTAACAACACCAAGAAAATTTTAATGTATTTTCAGAGTTAATTCTGTTCTTATAGGACAAAACCAAGAATACTAAATCATTTCACAATACACAATCTGAATGTGGAAAGGCAAATGGAAATAGCAGCATTCCAATCCCAAGGCAGATGAATCATTTTGTTTTTCTGATAAAGTTAAGAACTTCAAAAGTATGGTCTATCACACCAAGAAGAAATAAAGATTAAGGTTATCATCCTACACTTCTAGAAGCCATGTAAGAGCACACAGATTTTAAAAATACTATTTTTGTACAGTTTGCAATCACATTCTCTATTTATAAAAAAATTGCCATTTCATTCTTGTTTATGAAGGATCAGCCAGCCAGCCCATGCACCTAATGATTTTAAAATTAGAAGCTGTGCAAACCAGCTCTGCCAAAATAAAATAAGCACAACCTCCTGCTCAGTTTTGAAACCTACTCCCAGTGAGGTCTATAAGTATCTTCCTCACAACATGCTCTAGGGCATCTTCTTTGCTCTGCAGAGATACTTTGTGGGTAGCAAGGAACCCAATGACCAATCTGTCTCCTGGGCCTGGCTGCTCTCTTTTTACACTGCAGTTACTCTGAATTTCTCTAGTGCTTTCATTCCAGATTTAACATGTTTCTGAATTCTTATAGATCTTATCTTTTGGTAGCCCACAATCTGGAGATCACAAGGTTACTGTTAAGCTTTAAGAGACACAGGAGTAAAGAGACATGGAGAATCTACTCATTTTATAGCTGCATTATTACTACTAGAGGATTATATGGAGGAGGGTAGGTGGGAAAAAAAAGGGGCTGCTTACCCATACCCCAAAAGCACCTGCCACAGAGCAGTCGTGGTAGAGAAACTAAGGTGTTGCCCTCAAAGACTATGCTATCTCCAAGAGCGGCTTCAAAAGGAAACAGAAATAAGAGAGTGGGAATGGAGAAAAAGTGGTTAAGTGTATGCTTGTAAGGAAACTGGAAGGTGGTAAAAAAAAAAAACCAACCCTAAAACCAGAGACTTAATCACTACAGTATCTTAAATGAGAACAATATAAAAAGTCCTTCCCTACATTAGACTATTGCCATATATGGAATACTGCTACAGCACCTTCACAATGTTTCAAATACATCAATACATGCAAAATATTTCAGATTACATTCCTGAGCATTTCAGCACTGTCACAGAACTGTAACTTTTCCTGTGATTGACCAGATTTGGCCACATCCTCATTTGATCATTTTGCCTCATTAAGTTAAAAACATACCCTCTTTTACAGAAAGCTAAAATTATTTCTCTCTTTAGAAATTCAAACAATTCTTTGTTCATGGACTGCATAAACTTAACGAGAAAAAATATACATGTGGTACATTCTGTATTTACCCGAGTATAAGGTGAGGGATTTCTGTGGGCCAGAAAATGGACCTGACTATTAGTTCTAGTGCTGTGCTGCATTTAAGGCCAAAGACTTGGGACAAACTGCCTTTGCACTGGCATACGATCAGCAGCTTTCAGTTCCCAGTGAACTATTGATTGGGTAAGAGCTTGCTTCCATGTGAGGCAGCAAGTGCTCACTGTCTAAAGCAACTCAGGACCCATGCTGCACAAAAGAAGGCACAGGGTGGGCTGTGGCAGTGGGCAAGGGCTTTGGGAAGTTATGTGTGACAAGGCATAGAGTGTGATCAGGCAAAGTGACAATGGACAGAAAGAAGAAAGCACAGAAGCAAAATGTAAGAGTATGTTGCCCTCTTCCCACTAAAACGGGGCAGGGGTGGGGGGGAGAAAAGTACGCATCTTACATACAGAATCACCTTATATTTGGTAAAATACAAGTGTGCATATATCTATACACACACATAAATATATGTGTGTATATATATACATGCTTGTGCAAGAGTCAGTCCACATGTGAGTTTCCGTTTTGCAGTTGGTTACAGGAAAAGAATGAAAGAGTCTGATCAGCCAAAGATGAAATGGATCACAAGATTTCAGAATTTGAGGTACTATGAAGTACCAGCTTGAGACTAAGTTTAAGATTCAACACGTAGATTTTGTTAACAAAAATCTAAGTCTTATTTATATTCTAAAAAGGAATTTGTGGGGATCTATTGTTTTCATGCAGTCCTTTTCATAATGGAGTGCATTGTGACTTTAAAAATTGAATTCATTAATATATGTTCATTCTTAATCCTATTTCATAACAAAAGAACAGTGATGCTACAGTAGAAGTATTTACAACACTTCTGCAGACACACTGATGTTAGTTCATTTAAAAACAGTAAGATGGTGTGCACACATACATTCTGCATAAGCAAAATTACAACACGGATAAAAAAACAGAATTAACGTATTCCAACTGATACTCACCTACATAACATTTCATTCCAGAAGTCAAAGCAATGAAAGCTTTAACTGTGCATTCATAATACAAAGGCACAAGACTAAAACGCTCTAAGATGTCTATTCCCCTAATTCCCCAAAACCACACTACACTCAAAAACTGGTGCTAAAAGATTAAATACTACTATTACTGCATATGTACAGTATTTTCTTACAAGCAAAAACGCTTACAAGTTTATGTAACTTAATATAATCTATATAAAAAAGTTCTTAAAGCCAGTGTGCAAAACAAAGCAGTAATGTAATGATTTAATTTAAGCAGAACTAAAACGGACCATGACTTTCACTGATTAATTTTGTTAATGTCTAGGCATACATCCCACACCATAATCAAATAAATATTTAGTATTTTTTACAGGCAAAAAGTTAACTAATGAACAAAGGATTACCTGCATCATCAGGTGTCCATGGATTACGAGTTGGCTTTTCAGAGGTTGGTCCCGAGGTAGTGATCATTCTCACACTAGGACTAGATGATCTACTGCTGTTTCTACTCTCCTGAAATGATAAAAGAAAACAAAATAAAATTACAAGAACAGTTAACAAAAGATTTTTTGAAGGGTTCATTTTAAAAAACATTACTAAAAAGAAAAATAAATGTGAAGAAACTTGAACCTATAACCCTCCCAAATACCCTCCTCCTCAAGCTTTTACCCTGAAAGCTCTCCAGATAGTTTGATAAACTTCACATGCATTGCAGGGATAATTTCATCCCCATTTCTACTCCATTTTTACCATATAAAAAGAAGTAGATATAATTTGGCTATTCAGCTAAATAAAAAGCAGTGCTGAACAATGTGTTCAAGATCTTTTATATAAAGTGTGACACTACGTCTAGTAATTTTCACACCACCATTCAGTGAAATCTAGCAGCTACGTAACATAAGAAGAAATGAAGTTTGTTTCCAGTGTTTAATCAATGAACAGAACTACATTCAACTAAAGGAATGAAGCTTAGTAACTGCACTAGGCTGCGGTGTATTAATCTACAGTTTTCTTATGGTTCTTAAGTTAACTCAGAGGTTATGTTATTCACCTTTAGAAAACATGAAAAAAGTGTTTAATCAAAAAAGATCAATCAATTAAAGCAAAGCAATTAGAAAATGAGTACATTCTCACAAAGCAAATTAAGAGCTACAACAAAATTCTGTAGGAAGTTCCTTTATATACAGTTTGACTCCTCCAATCCTTTTCTTTACAAAAGCGCAAAAACATAATACAGACTTCATTATGCTACTGAGCTTATTTTCATAATTATTATTTATGTTCTTGTATTTCATATAACCCCTCACTGACACAAAATGAGCACAGTAAAGGACTTAAGACTATAAAGCCCAGCAAGTTTTTCAGGAAAAAGTTGTGGATGCCCCGTCCCTGGCAGTGTTCAAGGCCAGGCTAGATGGGGCTTTGAGCAACCGGGTCTAGTGGAAAGGTGTCCCTGCCCCTGGCAGCGGGGTTGAACTAGATGATCTTTAAGGTCCCTTCCAACCCAAACCATTCTATAATTCTATGAAAAAAATGAAGTAAAAAGAAAAGATGCTATTAAAATACAACTATTTTCAATATGGTGTATTTATCATTAACTGATTAATTAGAAGTCCCTATTTTTCAAAAGAAGCACTCAAACATACATTACCTGGAAACTGTACTTCTTCATGACTCTAATTTCCAAATATCCTATCTTAACTTAATTTTTAAAAGCCAGGATTTCAGTCAAGTAACAATCCAAAGAGTAACAGGATTCTACACACTGAACTATCCATTATTTCAACTGCATTATGTTTCCCCTGCAATTTTTGTTAACAATTTAGTGTTTTATGTTAGTAGCCAGAAACAGGGCAATAAACTATTGTAGAAATAATCCGATGGATGATATTACCAGGATGACAGCATCAGACATTTTGAAAAAGCTTTTGTGTTGGAGTCTTTGTTGACATTAAGCAAGGTTTAAGCTGCCGAGCTTACTGCTTACTGTCAGTGTCCTCAGATATGAATGATAAACACACTCCGCTGATGTGAAAGGTCAGAAGACAGAGCAAGCACTTTTAACAGTGTGTAAGCCCTTCAAGCAAAAAGAGATTTGTTGAGTATCTACACCTGACGGCAAATGGCACCTGAGAAGTGTTCTAGTTATAGTAACTTCTCAATGCTGTACCAGATTGCTTGCTGTACCAGATTGTTTTGATCTATCAAAAGAAAAAATACATTTCCTTGATAATATTATTTAGACAAAATGACTAGAGATAGAAATAAAGGATTTGTATCTGAAACATATCTAAAAAGCACTGCAAAGTCCAAGGGAAGTTCCCAAAACTGAACACCTGTCAGATTACAGCGTTTGAGTGTGTGTTGAGTGAGATGCTTCAGGCCTCCTGGACAGGTAAGCCAGCGACTGTTCTTTAGCAATCAGTTTCTGCTACCCTTTCACAGGTATCCTTTCATTATTGCTTCCTCCAGGTACCTCAGTATGCTCAACAGACTTGTTATCAGGTTACTCTCAAATCATCTTTGCCAGGTGGCCAAACCCACATGGTGTTGTTAGCTTCTCAGCTTCCATTTCTCAAAGACTTGCAGTCTTTAAAAGCTGGTGTGCTCCGAGGTATAATCCACCCCTCAAGTTTAATTTAAATGGGCAACCCAGTTTAAAGAAATCATCGTTACTAGCCCTGTCTCCTCATCTGTGGATTTTATCTCACTGTGAAAGGGGAGGGGAAAAAAAAAAAAAGTGTATCTGTGACCAATTTCACAATCTCATGGACAGAATGATTCATGTGTGAAATATCAGATCCCCCAAATTATCACACTTAGCTTGCATGCATGTGGGCACGTACATTCTGACCTTGCTTCTCAACTGTTCACTACAGTACATGGTTTTCTTTAATAATTATTTTTTTCACTTCAAAGTAAACTGTAACAGTTACGAAGGCCCAGCAACAGTTATTTAAAAAAAAAAAAGTTGAAAAGAGGTAGTTTTTATATTACAATAGCACTGTGAAGGATGATATACCAAACCAACCAACCCAATAAAAGATACACAGGCAAGGACATGGATACCTTTCTAGGCATTTGATCACAACCTGCAGTTCCTGAGTGATTACGCCAAATATGTTTCTCAGTATCAGTATAAAATATCAAATTCTGTAAAGACTCTATCCAGTGTAAACAGCAGGTTCGCTGTGTTCCTTCAAGCCCCCGGAAGTTTTTATGGCTGCAGTTCAGAGTCTACACGTCTGTTTCTGTGTTACAAAGGTGTTTAGGCAAAAGCAGTAGTGCTGGACAGACGTCACAATACAATGTTTTAAAATGCATGTACAGGGAAATGGAAAGGCAAAAGACAATTCAGTGCGAAAGAAATTTATGTGGACAAATGAACAGAGCATCACAGTATACGGATGGAAACAAATGGAAACGTAGCGTTTGCCTGTACAGAGGGTTGCATCAGTGCTGCTCATGTCACTTGGATTAAGGTCCAGTCTAAGGTCACCAAGCACGAGAGAAGTCTGTGAAAAATCAGGCTTAAACACATGTTCTCAACACTGAACCACTCTAACAGCTAAAACAATGACGGAACACCTTTGTTGTTCCGTCAACGGCTTAGCATATTTTCCTATGTAAACTGTTGATGTAAAAGGGTCAGTTCAGTAGGAAAATCACCTGCAAAGCACTATTACTGTCTGCTGTTGATAACATCAGTAAAAGCAATACTGGAAAATGCCTTAAGTGTCTCAACAACATAAAAATAGTAATAATCAGCCATACAAACCACAAAAATACATACATATAATCATGAAACATACAAGAAGGTCAGATTAAAACAGACCAGCAGTTAAGCAGGGAGACAATAGTCTTGGTCTACCCTTTCAGGTAAGCATCCCAAGCTTTGGTATATTTATTATTACCAAGTCCAGTGTTTTCCTCCACCTTAACAAAAATTCCATTCTCAGTTGGAAAAACCTTCCTGATTAAGAAAATAGTTGTAACGGAATCATTTTCTATTGACAACAGTGGCAGTCTTCAGGAAAAGACATTTAATAAAAAGATTTAGTAAAAAGATCTGCTTTAGTGTGTCAGCCAAATAGTTAAAAAAAAGAAAAGCAGCACCGTGGCAATCCTTCAATTTTGAGCGGGACAGGGGCTTGCAAGGGCTGGGTGCAGGAGCGGAAGCACGCAGTGCCATGGCGGCTCGGTGAGGAAGGCTGCGCCGCAGGGTGGGTGTAAAGGAGAACGGAATGTGGGGAAGAAGGATGTTTGCAATGAAAGGAGGGAGGGGGAAGGGGATTTTCACATTAGAAAGGATAACCTATATATGGTATGGCGCATATGGGGAGATACGATAAACTGATCAGAGCTTCGCTGGTCAAAGATGTTTTTTCTGCTTTGGCTACTAGATTGCTTATATGGATAGCAGTTCAAGATTTTTAATAAAATTCAAAGGCAGTGAGGTCCAGAGCTATAGAAACCCATAAAGAATAATATTAAGTCTTTTGCCATCACTACATTGTGCTTGCTTTCTTCATTGTTTTATGATTTATTTTTTTAAAAAAATATACAAACATATGTACCCAAAAGTTAGCACTAGTTTCAGCAGACTTTTCTATCTCTTCTCACACCAAAAAGGGAATGAAAATTCTTTATTCATTTATATGGACAGTGCAAAAATTTCTTCCAAAGTGCATTTTCATGCCTGTTAAAATACTATGTTTTCCAGATTTTATCATAACATTTCCAAAAACTGCAAGATAGAAGCAGACAATTTTAATTCTTTCACTTAGATTTCCAATATGTATGTTATCAGAAGCAAGAAAGTAAAATGTGATTCTGGTACTTCTATAGACCCTCATCAGAAATTGGTAAGGTAAATAAAAAATCTTTTCTGTATCCTCCTGGTCACAAGGACTATTTAGCCAGAACATCCATACAAGCAGTAGAACAGCTTTCAAAAGAATATTGTTGTAACAGTTATCATGAAGTAAATGCTGAAATTCTACATTTTTAAATATTAACCATTCATTAAAATGAACTGAATGAAAAATTTTAAAGAAAAAAAGCTATAATTAAATATATTCATACATCAATCAGTGCAATTTCGTATAACTGATGTACTGGCACTTAATTTTTTTTCCCCCCAAGTCTTGCATAATTTTAGTTCTACGATTAACTGAATAGGTTAATCTATTTCTTTACTAAATTTTGCAGATTCATTTCTTTCTAACAAATCTGTCTTCTCTGAAGGTATTAAAATGTATTTAAGACTCATTTGTTATTTTCTGATAGATGTACATAGTAAATTCTGCTAATATTATCTGGGGGATTGATGAGGTTTCTGTGGGTATCGCACTCCACGGAATTAAAGAAGGATCAAATGTTGATCTCCCTGATAACTACACACCCCCAAAATTACCACCTATTTTAGATTATTGCAGTAGGTTGTTTAATATGGTAACCTGATTAACCTGATTAATATGCTAAGCTCCAGTTTCCCACATCCAAATAATAGTAGGGATCTCAAAATTGCCAGTTCACACTAATGACCAAATAGCCTCTGTGAATTACTGAAACAGACAACAAAGCAATTAAAAACACAAAATAAACACATCTGAATGAAGCATTAGCTGTACTTTTCTCATTTAACATGTTCCTAGTTTAATTTAGTCTTAGTTTAATTTCAATTTTATGTAGCATACTACTGTGTCTGTTACCATGGCACTTATGATACCAGGAAAGAAAAATATCATATTGAGATAGTCTTTTTTTTTTAAATCAAACTTTGTGACAGCACCCTCCTGTAAACCTTCCACAAGAAATGGAGAGATACTACTGTAAGTTACTATTCAGGGTTCAGAGATTCATAATAAATACATTTATAATACTGATGCACATGCTTTTTATTTTTATGCAAAAAGTGAATCTAATGTATGTGTACATATGTGTATAATAAGGTATGTGTACAATCATAAGTAGTAACTACTATTGTTTTCTACACATAGAGAGGCAAAAAGGCTTTCCTGCATAACATCTGCCCTCAGCCAAATGAAGTGGCACACAAAAACTACGTGTACCTAAAAATGATAAATGTCGCATGAGCTATACAGAAAACACTTCTCACCTAGAGCTTATTCATAGATTACCCTCATGGAATCTCATCTACAGGCAATACAAACGACACTACTGTCTGCCAAGCTTCCACATCATTTCTACGAAAGCATGGAAGGTGAAGATTTCCAGACCAGTTTCCCTGTACAGATTTGGTGTTGACTTTACTGAAAGATAAAGAGACGAGAAAGACGTTACCTGACTGGACTCTGTTCCAGCAACACTAAGATCTTGAATGGATCTGCGCCTCTGCTGTCCGTTTCCTGATGGGAAAAAAACAAAACAAAAACAAACCAGTGAAATCTATTCAGAACAAAATAAGAAGGGTGCGACTGTTGCAGAGGAGCTTGGAATTTGTACAAATCCACAGAGAGAAAGTGAGAGACGGGGAGAGAGAGACAGCTGCAGAATTTTAACTCAAAACATGCTGGCCTGTCAACAAAAAGTATACCCTAATACAATAACCACTCCTACCACATGAATAGCTGCTGCACTCTACTCCACCATCTTCTGTCACATGTATTTGGTCAGGCTTAGTACTCAGGGCAGGAGCTGATGACGACATCTATTTCAAGTGCGTTACGTTATGGGGATTTCTAAAAGCTAGACTGCGAAGATAACAGGCTGCCAGCTTTAACCTGTTGCTCTTTGGCGTGCTCAAGAAACACAGCAAGGACTTCTGCCCGCGTGCCGCTCCCCTAACGAAAATTAAGAAGCAAAAGCGCTTCCTTCTGGTCTTTGTCTCCTTCAGCTAACAAAACTATGTCCTATTCTCATGCTCTGAGAAGTGTGAAAAGGGGACTGTTCAGCTAAATCACATCTCACCATCAACCTACTGAGCACAATGCTGTAATCTTTTCCTCTTCTCCTTCCACCTGTTAGCAATTATCCACCAGTGACAGCTACATAAAACAGTTTAAATTTTAACATTGACACGCAATCAAAGGCATTTCCAGGAACCAAAGTCTCCTTAAAAACGAAAGGAGATTATGCAACGGAATCTCCCTGGCTACTTTGATTTTTATTACGGTGATTGTTTATATTGCCTCTTCAGAGCAGGTCAGCTGTCCGAAAGGAAACACCAAAACGTCCTGAGTAACAGCTGACAATGCTCAAAATTGTTGCTCTTAGCCCTGCATTATGTAACTTTACTGGAGGGGAGCATCTGAAACATGTCCTGCAGCCGTGGCAGCCCCTCGCCCAGCGACCCCGCACGCACCAGCCAACCCAGCTCACTCAAACCCCTGTAACAGGTATCCCATTTTCAACCTTTTAGATACTTCTTATTCAGCATCATTTCCATATGACTCCACGGCCTATCTTGACAGGTGTTTTGATTTGCAACAGTTACTACAAAAATGTAAGACTATTTAATATTAATCAATACATTTAATGGTATCATACTTTAAATTTTTAAATATCGGTACTATTACATGTAGGAACATGTTACCACAAAACAGCAATACAAAATTCTCAGTGCTACTTTACCAATTTGTCATGACATTTTATAGTCTAAAATTCATAGAAAGTACTATGAGAAACAAGCATATAAAAAAATCAAGATGGATTCTATAATGGGAATATATTCTTTGCTCTGACTACAAATGAATTTAAATTGCAACTTTTCTGCGATTTTGATTTTTTGCTTCTGAAATTCAGGGAAAGTATATACTTACCTAAGCAACAATGGCCATATTATGTTTAATACTTTGATATTAGAGATCGTGTGAACGACAAATCTATGCCAAAATTTCTGAACTTGTTCCTTTACAGTGAACTTTCTCACTACCTAATCATTTAACAAACAAGTTTATACATTTAATAGAATTCTGTGCTGTGGATACTTCATCTGGCTTCCACAGCTCGTCTCAATATTCAAGATACCACGACCGATACAAAAGTATATGCACATTTCATTCAACAACACTTTTATAAAATTAGCTCAGCTGAAATAGGCTTGCAAAAATATCTGAAATTCTCCTTTCAGATTAGCAACATTTGTGAATTTAAAGAACCCAGCACATGTGTTGCTGAAATATTAGAACAAGGCTGCCAAAATGTTAAAATAATCAGGGCGGGGTGCAAGAAAGAAAAGAAAATGCCTTGGGGGGAGAAAGAGGGGCCAGAACTACTGTGCTGTAATAAATGAACGCCTTTAAATGAAGTATCTTCAAGTTAGTAGCATGAGGGAAGAGCAAGCTCTACTAGGCAATGCCATTTTAATTAGTATAACTACTGCAGACATCTGGCAAATAGCTTAGACAAAGCAGAAACAGACTACGAATCAACAAATACTTATTGCTCCACATTCAAGACAAATTTCAATTGAAAAATATACTATACAACATAGAATCTTTATTTGAAATGATCACTGATACTTCTCTATGCTTTCCTCTCACAGTTTTGATCTTGTTCTTACCTCTACATCCATTTAGAACTATTTTTTTCTTATTATAAAAACTAAGAGATTTGTAAATGCACAGAAATTAATATACAGTGCTTGATGCACTAGGTGAGGATTTCAGTGGTTTACAGGATTTTAAGATTAAAAATCAAATATCACAAACCTACTTCCTGGCCTCAAAAAAAACATTTCATATACTGTTGTTTATCTTCTAAAACGAAATTCAAAACGAACAGGAAACTTCCATCTTGTGCTACCCCACATACTCCAGCAAAACCAAATTCTACAATTTATTAAGGCTTTTGATCACTGTCCCCACCCCCTGCCAAATACCCAGACCAGCTATGAACTCTCCTCCCTGCCCTTTAGCAGATACTTGCATCTCCTTTTACACTTTCTTATTTGTGCACAGTACTCTCTCTTCCTTACACATCTACAAGACCCAAACCCCTCTCACAGCACAGGATGATCAGTGAATGTAACAGTGCTAGAAGACATTTTAAAGAAGTTACATTGATCTGAATTCCAGAAGAATGAAGTGATCTGGGGAGACAAGGGTGGGATTTCTGGCTTACATTGGTTTTAAAAGTAGATGGAAAAATTACAGACCTAAAGCATCGATAAATCCTATCCACTTTCTAAAGACACTCAACGAAACGTGTCTATCCTCAGTAATCACTTATGCAGTGTCAATGCTATAAAAATCTTAACGCTGTGGCACAGTTTTAGATGACAAAATTACAAAGCCAAATGCATGCATGCTATATGCATGAGATGTGTAACGTTGCCAGTGAAGAAAAGGCTGTACTTGAAGGTATATTTGCTAGATGCTGCTTGACTAGTTTGTATCAAAAAGGTGTTCTCATTATTTTTCTTGATCACATTACAAACTATGCTTGATTTTTTTTGTTTCTTTAAACTGTAGCTACTTAAGCCTTTTGTACTTACTAGGGTTTTTATTTTTCATGTACATAAAATGTTGGTGCTTATTATACTATGAATTGAAAAAAAATATTGATATTTCACTTGGCTATCTGGTTGCAGAATACCATCACCGAAAACTCATTTGCCAAGTTGTTACACAAAAAAGGAATTAGTTGACCCATTTTTGAGTTTCTAAGTTTTGTAAGCTAGTAACATAAAACAGCATCTTAAATGAAAAAAAGTTCTATCCACCCTTATTGAAACCTCTTTAGAAAGAAGAGCAAATATATATATTAAAAACTTCCACTTCTGCTAACATTTTACCTTCAACTGATAAAAATTTGTATTTTAAGACCTTGGTAGCATAAGAAGTTAATGGATGAAAAGCAGCTGAGGCAACACATTACGAAAAACCCCAATGATAGCAGACATAGTACTCATACTTCTAAAATAGCCCTGCCCCAAAGCAGCTGACTCATGGTAACATGCCTGAGTGGTGCCTCCCCTCTCCGGTGAGCAGCTGCTTCACCATGCGCTCAGCAGAACTTCAGGCAACAACACAGACTGGGTCAGCACTTGTGCTGCCCCGAGGACTGAGATGGGCTGCTCGCCCCACCGACGGACATGCCCAGGGGAGTTCGGAGAAGCTGAGTATGTGGCAGAAGTGCTAAGGAACGAAACGGCGTGGGATGGAGACGGAGGTGCCAGTTTGGGGGTCTTGGAAGTGTAACTAGAAGGGGAAAAGCGTGTTAAGAGGCCAGGACTGAAAGACTTGTGCTAAGAGGGTAAGGAAAGGAAAGAGGTGAGAAATGGGCCCTGTTATATTGTCTTTAAAAGGAATAACTGAGTAAGGTACTTTTGAATAACTGCTTTACGTATACAGATAAATATAATTAGTTTACTGGGCAGATGATCACATCCCTGTCACGTAACAGTTATCTCTTTCTGGCCTTGGGATTCTTATGGGAAACCTGTTCTGACAACCAGAAAACTTTTAATATACAGCCCAGACTTATTTACAGACCATTTACATCTTTTTTCCATAGTGCCAATACTGTCTTTTAGCTTAAGCAGTTCTCTCTTCCTAGTCTTTAGCAGCAGATTCACTACAGAAAATAATTATTCATTTCTCAGCTTTCACTTTGTGGGCTAAAAAGTCATGCTTTCAGATTCTTCTTTGTACTCTCCATACCATCCTAGTAGCTCTTCTTGCTATTATTTCAGAGTGTACCTATGTTTCTTTTATATGGCTGCCCAGAACAGTATGTTAAATTCCTGATTAAACCTCAACAAAGGCCTGTAACTAGTGTTAGTGCTTCCTTATCTTTCCTGGAAATGAACCCTAAGATTTCACAGTTTTTTACAACTGCATTACATTAGTGGCTTATACTACCTGGGATTAATCTGCATGTACCTGCTACAGTCATCTTATTAAAAGAAATTGTTGCTAGTGTGTAACTCGGTGCATGACCCTGGATTTTACCTTATTTCTGATTTTTCCCCTCAGTCACAACAAATTTCACCCTATGTGATACTCTAATCCTCCTCTGTACAAATAGTCGCTTCTGACAAAGCATTAACAGTGAATTTCATTATCGCTTATTTAAGACTTAAACAAGACGTTAAGAGCAAATATTGAGAAAATTCATTAATATCTTGCTCCAATCCTATACCTTCTTTCATTTCTACAGGTTGCTATTTCTCTCTCAGCTATTCCAAATTCACCTTGAAATTCCCATCTTGTCAAGTTCAACTAAAATAGTCCAGGTAAAGAACATGTAATTGACTTCCTCTGCCTACATGAGTAAAAACAATGTGAAAACAACATGGCATTTTATTTCATTTACTTTTTAATTATTCTCTAAAAGTTTCAAGGTTTCTTGGAAGCCTCAGTGGTCTTACATGCAGACAGTGTGCACAGACAAGAGGCACTCAGCTTCTGGAGCTTCTTTACCAGGCTCTCATCATGTGTTGACACTGCAAAACTTGACAGATCTCTTCACTTTCTCTTTCCTTGCTCTCTCAGGATTTCATTTATGTCATGGCAGGCCAGGACCGTTTGAAAATGACAGTGGAAAGCTACACTAGTAAACTCTCTTGCCAATTTGTTAGCCTCAATGCCAAATAGGTTTTCTTTTCATGGGCAGTGCTATTGTTCTTTGGAATCTACTTTTTGACATTCTGTATTTTTACACGTAAACTTTAACAAAGTTATTTGAAAGAAAGTTTTGTACGAAATTATCTTTTGCGTTCAACTTTAAAATACCAAACAATGTCAAGATTTATAAGGAAATACCTCAGATAACACAAATTTAGAGTAGGGGTCCATAGGTTTTAATGGGTCTCTAGACTAGCAGTAGATACTATTACTTGCATCTCCTGCCTCTGACAAATCATTTTGAAGTGACTTGCGTACTGCTAATGGTATACTTATCAAAGTTTGTGATTGATTATACTTATTTTTAGGCTTTGAGATGTATGAAATGAAAGAAAGAAATCCACTCTGATTGCAAAAAAAGGAATGGGAAAGGAAAACGATATGCTGCTAACTATAGACTTGGGATAAATGAGAATTATTCATTAAAGTCCCAACCGAAATTACCAGCTATGGTGCCTGATTATACTGATTTTCTTCCTGTCAGAAGCCTCTCCTAATAATTTTAGTTTGCATTAACTTAAACACAACAGAAATACCTCATGCAGACACATTTTAGCTCTGGAAAGGTGTAGTCAAATGTAAGAATTACATAGATGAAGCGTTAATTTTTTTAAATCACAAGTATAATATGAAGTTCTGTACGTAACGTATTTAAGTTTTCTGTTCTACTAATATTTGATTAGATTAAAAATGGGTGCTCAAACACAACAAAGATTGGGGCAAGAAAATTACCTAGACAGGACTTTTTAAACTTAAGCCCATTTTCACCAAATGAGGTATTGTAATAAAAGACTACATATATAGTTTTGCTCTGTAAGAAGACTCTTAATATCAAGATCATAAAGGAAAAAATCCTTTATCAATAGAAGTAAATTCGAACTAGAAGATTAAATCCTTTATTGATAAAAGTAAGTTTGTACTTAAAAGTATCATGCTCCTCTTTACAGAGACGTTATGGAAAAATTATTGGGAAAATTTCTACTTCTGTCCTAGAGCAACTGGAGCAAGAAGTATTTTTAGCAGTCTGATCATTATTCCAGCATCTTAACCAATTGACCCGTTCACCTGGTCTGCGATACCTGGTATGATGATCTCAGGGACATCCAGAATGTTGCCAAATGAAGCAGTTTTACGATGGCCTCGTTTAGGCTTGGAATAGGCTGAAAAAATACACATATACAATACACATGCAAAACACTAAAATGGCAATAGCAAAATTATTAAATTCCTAATACTGCATTTTTCATAAACTTGGTTAAACTATAGTTCATGCAAAAATGTGTCATGCAGAATAAACTGCATTGCCTTCCACTCATGCTTACACATAGTAAAGCAACTGTTAAAAAGCAAAAAATGCAGAACTAGCTGTCATTACAACACCGTGTAATTAGTTATAGTTAGCAACACAAAAGTCAAACGCAGAAAGCAGCATGGCAACAAGGAAGGGAAAACCAAATGTAATTATCCAAACAGAGAACAAATTAAATTATTTCAGATCACCTGCATATTAAGAATAAATTCCTGATTGCCTGAACTTGAAAATGAACAACATTTTCTCTTTAGTGTTCGGTACTATTATATAACTATTTTATAAACAAGATTAATAGTTAGGTACTTCTAATCACACATTTTTTATTGTTATTTTACTACTTGTATAGTTTAAGATAAATAGTTCCCATTTAGAGAAAAAGTCTAAATACATCTCCCAAAGGTAGAACATTGCAGCGTATCCATCTCAAACTTAACAAGTAATGATGACGTGCATTACGTGATTTACACTTAATCTAGTGATAGACGAAACAAGAAGATTAAATGATTCTTAACCTGATTTAATCTTAACAACAGCCCAATTCTCACCCAGCCATACAATTTTTTTCAGGTTCACAGCATACTATTCCTGTCACACAGTTAACAAGATTAAAAAACAAAGCAAAACCAATACAGTGCTGTTTCAGCTCTTTTTGAAAAAGTTACGGTCAGGTGAGTTTGACCTCACTTCCAGTAGTCCACTACTGCCTAAAGTGATTTCTTAAAAAAAACCACCTAGTATGTTCAATATATACTTTTGTTTCAAGAAAAAGAAACCCTATATTCATAACAATAATAAAAAAAAAAAATCTTAGAATATTCTGAAATAGTCATCACTATTCAGAGCAATGTACTTAAGGAAGACAAACAATGAAAACTAAAAAGTCACACAAAGGAGGGCCAGGTTATCTCCACTAACGTCAAAAACTTACATTGACTTTAGAGTGTCAGTGACCAAAGTGAGTCCTGACATTTTAAAAGAAAACCAGCATGTTATTATTATCAGGTAAGTACACAGCTGTCTTCTGTGTTAGGAAACCTTTAGAGATACTTAGGTGAGATGTGCTACACAATCATCCAGTCAAAGACTGACAATACAAAAGACAAATCTTGGAACATGACTTTAAAATAAGAACATAAAAGTAAAAAGTGTTGGGCAAGAAAAATATTATTTAACGAGTAACTTCAGTATTTTGTAAAACAAGATCCTGGAGTAATCATAATACAATGAAGAACAAAAATGAAATAGTCATGGTGCACAAGAAAGCCAGAATATGATGCATATTTCCTTACTAATTACAGCTACTCGATTACTCTAATTTTCAGATTGGTAGACAAATACTAGAACAGCTAAATAACCCTGGACTAACCAAAGTAATTTTGCCTGATTATTTAAATCTGTGGTTATATACCATAATGAAAAAAAGTTTCAGATATGAAACTTAAAACCTGAAGTTTGCACAGATTAACAAACAATATCTTTGATGAAGAGACAAGAAAGTGTTTACCAAGTATACACATTTTTATTAATTTGCTCTTTTGAGAAGAATAAAGATGCTTTCACTATAAAATTTTGTATTTATACTTACACATAAATTCCAGTTCACTCAAGGATTCAATGTTTAGACACAACAGTTTATAGCTACCTGAAGCAAACCTGGCAAAACATCTGTAGCTTTTATTTTTTTTTTTTAAACAAAAGATACCAATGCTTTGTTAATCTGATGAATAAAATCTAACTATGTTTCTTTTTCTGAAATCTGTCAAAGTGGATTTTAAAACTTATTTGGGAACCTGCTGAACTTTAAACCCACCTCTTAATTTCAAGAATATTATAGGAATAACCTTGAAGGAAATATTATTTTAGAAGTCATTATGATAGCAGAGATGGAATAACATTATTTCAGATGCAAAGGAGAAAGTTGTGCATTTGGGATAGGCCTGATATTTACAAGTCTCATAATGATTTTTTTAGAAAGGTAAAGGTCTAATCCAACAAAAGTAATCTCTTCCACAACCTTAAAAGTACCCAATTAAAATACTCAACCTTGTTGAGTGTACAACTGTGAATGAAGCCATTTCCCCCCACAATTAATAAAGGACAATAAAGACTACATGAAAAGTTGAAGTATTTTCATACGACTAACGGTATTAACCTTCTCTAAGACTATGCACTTTTTATATCTTCCTCCTTTCCTTCCTTCCAACTCCTCTGTCTATCCCCCAACGTCCCTTTATTTTACCTGTGATGGAAGCTATTCTTGCTTCTATTTCAGACATGTCAGCACTCATCCTTTTGGCTTCTCCTGAAACAAGGGATGACTGTGGTCGCACGCGAACATCTGACAAGCTCTCCACACTGCTCCCACGAGATGGGGGTAAGCTCAAACGGCCAGGATCACCCTGTTTCAACAGTTACATTTTTAAAAAGAAAAAAAATTCTGCAGAAGCCCCTCTGTGACATGCACAGTATGTACGTTAAAATATTTCTGTAATGTGCATTTTAGACGTGACAAGATTTAAAATTTATAATTCAATAAATGGTAACAATTTAGCTATTATTGGCATACAAGAATCAAATATTGGCAACTTTCAAAAGAATCTAACTTTATGCAGATAAAAATTGAGCAGAACTAGACCAATATTGTCACAAGGGAATCGTATTTTTTCGTCCTACTTGAAATAAAACATAGTATTTTCAAAATTCACATAAATCTTTAATCCTTTCATGTCATACTGATGTTTAGCTTCTAAGTTAAGGAAGAAATGTTCAAATATAAATTGTTTTTAAGCTAATGAATCTCTTTAAACAAAATGAACTATTTTTTGATTTCATTGAAGACCTTATTAGATCCTTCCAGTTTACCT
Organism: Nyctibius grandis; assembly: GCF_013368605.1. NCBI lineage: Eukaryota > Metazoa > Chordata > Aves > Nyctibiiformes > Nyctibiidae > Nyctibius > Nyctibius grandis. Next base: position 89,167,981 of record NC_090658.1, on the reverse strand, counting down.
TTTTGTAATCATTCAATATTTTTCCATCCCTTTTCATATTCTTTTTGTGCAACTAACCCGCTCCAATTATGTACTGTTTTTGAAAGAAGTCACTAAAGTTTTGTAGCAGTTACAACACTTTTGTCCATCTTTGTCCATTTCATTACTATGGTTCAAAATTGCATGCACTGGCTTACCGGCTGCTTGGCTGTATTTTTCATTTGCTGCGCCAATTTTGACTCTAATCGTTTAATAGTGTCATTGGTAGAAGCTCCTTGGAAGTCACTTGGTTCCATGTTAGCATCACTCTTGTTACTTGTGTTTGTAGAGGTGATGTCCATGAATGAACCTAGAAATCAATAACATGGAATAACATTTGAGAATTTCCATTAAAAATACTATAAAGTGTGTCTCTTCACTTGAGCATTCTCAGAAGCCTAACTTTGCTTTAAAGCAACACTTTTGAAAACTTTTAATGAAAGGCAAGCTACAAGATTGCAACAGATCCGTTAATGCAAAAAGGAGTGAAAAAGACAGAATACACAACTAAGTACTATGATGACATTCTGAAGTCAATCTTTAGCTTGCTGTGAAATTGTTGGGGTAGATGTTATATTAACAATACAACCAGTAACCTCATTCACAATTAATGACAACTTCCATTAGTAACCATAGAGGAGCACAAATATTTTAAAAATAACAGACAATATATATTCACAGTTTAAAGTGATAAATCATATCTCAAAATCATGTGTAGAGGGGTGGAGAACAGCTAGTAAAGTCAGTACAATGCTACAGCTGAAAAGATTTTGTAATGTACAGGTCACTAAATTGCAAAGTAGCCAAGGAAACTTTATCCAAAATAACAGCAATTTGTTTGGAGACAGAAAACAAACCAACCAACCAGTGGCAGGTGAAGACACCTAAGATTAAAAACAACTGAAGTGGGAAAACAGTACTCTAAAAAATGAGAAACCGAATGATCTTTATTTTCTGTTATTAAGAGGATTTCTCTGAGAGCAAGACTACCTGAAAGCCTAGCCCACATTTTGTTCCATTCACCTTTCTAGTGATTTCCTTGCACTTAATTTAAATTACTGTATTTACTGCATCTTAACATAAAAACAACTGCAAGTTTAATTTGTGGAGATCATAACTGAAAGCAGGTGCAGCTTTCAAGAACAGCCAAAAATTTAAAAATACCAACTCCCAAACATGACATATGAGTGAAAGAGTGTCAATTGCTAGCAATCTTCATGGGGAAAAAAGGAGGAGACTTTAAACCTGGACATTCGGAGACAGCTTTTATTATGTGCTTGTTCTCCATTAAAGGTAAGCTTCAGCAAAACCATTTGGCTGGGAACACTAAATATGATGTGGTATGAAGTCTTAATAAAAAAACAGATTCCTGCCAATGCTTAAGATTTTGGAAAGGTTACCTTTCCCAATTTGAGTTCAAAATCAATATGAGAATGTGCTTTATAATTGATCTGCATCATTTTATGTTGCTGTTGTTTTTCTTTTATTTATACAAGTGTACCTGTACTAGTGGCAGAGTTGCTTTGGCCTTCATCTGAATACTGGCAAGGATACTGCAGAGGTTCATCAGCTCCTGGAAAGTACTGTGAAAAAACAGCAATGATTTGATTAAAAAAAAAAACACAATTGTTTTAAAATTATCTAAATAGTACCTCATAAAATAATTTATAAAAATATATTATAATAATTTATTTAGAAGAGAAATAAATGAAATTATTTTAGTAATACATTAAAATACATCTATGACTATTTGTATTAATTTCCTCAAATCTGTTATGGGTTAGTATACCTCTTCCATAAGGAGAGGAATGATTTCCCTTCTCTACTGTAATAATTTGATAATTTTTATCAAAAAGAGAGAGGAGGAGAGAGAAAACATGCAAGCCCACCTTGAGAGTGTGATAAAAGGCATACCTTTTATAATACAATTTCCCAACTTAATAGGTTAAGAAATGATTATGATACTAAAATAAACTTTTATACCCGCATCAAGTGTGTCATTATTTTAACAATTTCCTCCATAGATGGTCGTTGTGAGGGATCCTTGGACCAACAACGGGTCATTAAACTCTCAATTGGTTTAGGTAAGTTTTTGATCAGTGGTGGCCGAGTACCTATAATTGAAATCAGAAAAAAACCCTTAATTCGTTAAGCAGACCATACGATGACTGACAGCGACTGATCTCTCTCTGATATTTTGCTAAATAAATACAGGAAAACGTATAGTTAATTGTAGTCTGAAAGAACTGGCCTGTACTTAGACAAAAAAAGTTCCTTTGCACTACATACAAGTTCTAATTACACACAAACAAATAGAAAGAAATTAAATTTTTCCTTCAGTAGTGGTTTGAATAAATTCACTGACTGACCAAACACAACATATTACAATGGCTAATGAATATGTTACCACTTTCTGAAGAATAAAGCTCCAGACCAAACTAGGAAACAAGCAGTAAGTCTTTGGTTCCTAATACTGTACTCACATGGGGGGTGGGTGGAGGGAGGTATTTTTGAGGGCTGATTTTGCTCTTAAGAACTCCCTGAAGAATTATTAAGCACTGTAAGTATCAATTTCAGGTGACTTTTTCATGGCCTATATACATTTTTAATTACGTATTTTACTTCAACTGTTGTATAACTATTCAGCTGGTTTTCGGTTCAAGTTTCTACTCTTTTTACTGTTTCAACAATGAATATGATTAATGGACATCCAATTGTGTTTTAATACATGAAATACAGTGACATTTTGCATAGAAAGCAGCAAGTATTTAAGAATGTATTAACCATAACACGTAATACATGAAGTAAGAGTGCCACAATGGTTTCAAGTGAGATGAAGCACACTAACACTTCTGCCCTAAGAAGGAAAAGAAGAAAAGGGGAAAAAGGGACAGATAGGGAATTTGTCTTCCCCTAAAGGATACTCCTGCACCTTACTGAGGCTTTCTGATTTATGACTATTACATTTACGCTTACAGTTAATGGTTTTATGCAAGGCACTCATCACTTCTAATCTCAATGACTCGTGTCCTTGAAAAACTGAAATAGAGAATTTCTTCATTCAAAAATGCCATCTGCAAACATCTATCTTTGTGCATTATTAGGACTATAATGCTCATCCATCCTATCGCTGTCTGCCCCTTTCTCTTTTTTATCGAATAGGATGCCTGTGCTCACCTTAAGCTTCTATAATTTAGTACTGAAGCAATGACACTACAGCAGACTGGCCTTCATTGCTTGTTTGTTAATTACATCTTCCAAACAAATTCATGCTTTCTTTGATGTTGTCTTTCACAAATGGCAGAAAGTCTTTGCAGACATTCACTGAACTACTTCACTACCATTACTTTATTCTTCTTAAAACTCTGCTTTGCCATGGTACCTAAAAACACACTGTTAAAAAAAGTTACACCACTAGCATAAAGATACTACAGTCTATTATTCTGACCAGTGCTGTACCACTGCTTTCTTTTGTCCATTTGAATCAAACCATTGTCTCCTGTTTATATCCAAAGCTCCTGAGAATCTGTTCTGTATAGTAACTAGTGTTCTGTATAGTAACTAGCACAGTAGAGTCCTGCTCTATGACTATAGGTACCTAGATATAAAGATAAAATAAATCAAATGGCAGAACAACAAAAAAACCCCACAAAACCCACACGAAAACCGAAGTAATATTTTTAATGCCTAATGGTCCTACAGGAATTTGACAGTTTCTAGCATTTCTAAAGACAAGTCAAATTACTTGCACTCACAAATTTTTGGTAGACATCCAATAAAAAAAAAACAAAACAAAAACATGATGACAACTTGGCTAATGAAATCGTCATTCATCCAGACAGAGGGGTTGTGGGTTTTTTTGTAGCGCATGATTCAGATTACTTTTAAAATGGAGTGTCGTAACAAAAAGAACATGGCCCTTCCTTTGCTTGTTTACACGCTAGTTACGTGTAGCAGGAAATGCAAGCACTGTAGCAGCCAAATAACACAGAACCCATACTGCCACAAAAGCAGCAGTCTATATCAAGTCTTTATTTAATGAAGTATAAAACGGAAAAACTAGTAACTTAAAGCTGCACAGTTAAGAGTGTTTAGCAAATTTATATGTCAAATACACAACTTCAAATGCAATAAAGTATTTTCAACTCACCATTGTGAACTGCCCACATTATGCGGAAAGCTGGACCACCAATCTCATCAAAAGGTTTCCTACGGGTGATTACCTCCCAGAGAATAATACCCCAACTGAAAACATCACATTTTTCACTGTAATTGCTACCTGGAAGAAAGCCATCAATATAATTGTCTCTTTTCTAGATAACACATTAAAAAGAAGTACAGTTTGAGCTGATAAATAGCTCTATATGCTTCGTTTCACTTCACATTTGTTTTGCTGAGAAAAAACAGTTTTCTAAAGCTGGCCGATTCACACTAACTTAAGTCTGAAATCATTTGACAGTAGGATTGTTAAGAATGCCCCTCCCTGGAAATCAATCCTTTTCACTTGGAGTCATCCTGAAATGATAAAATCCATCACTTTTCTTACACAATACAAAATGCGATTTATTAAGTTTCAAAGATCTCCTGCATTCAGGATTTAACAGACTATGCTTGCTTCCTCTAAATATTCTTCTTCAACTCACTTCTCCCATGTTAGTCACAACATGCCAGCCAATAACGTCTCTGTGATATCCATTGCTTTTATTAATTACAGATCTTTAGCAGAATAGTAAGTTACCATATGAACATATCAGCAGATTCCTCAATTCCTCACCATCTTCTTTCCTCCCTGTTTATTATTCTCACTCTTTTTGTCATGTCATTACTTAATTAAAGTTCTTTGACCATAAGTTCAACATTTCTAAGACTCCTGTTAAAGATGCAGAAGACACATAGGTAATATAGAACAATGAATAAAAATGTTCAGAGACTGCAAAAAAAGAACGTATGCTCTGTAAACGTAACTTGTGCAAATACTAAAAAGAAATGTGAATGGCTAATGACATGATAATAAATGCGTGAATACAAATGATAGAGATTTGCTCATCTGTCTGCAAACAAGGATCAAAATTGGCATCGAGTGGTCAAGAGATTTTTTTTTTGTTAATACATAATCAGAAAGCATCATTGAGACAAATCACTTCACGAACAGTGGAATTAAAGAAGCTTAGTTTCATGTGGATACCCATCATATAGCATCCAGTTGCAACAGGCTCCAGTCTACCTATGAGCCATCTTCCTCTGCCCCCATACCTCTGACAAACTGTGCAAGAAAAGCAGCATGTTCTCAGGCCAGCTCTTGCAGACCAGCCAATTTGCAACGCAGACAGGAGAGACAGGCTGCAGCATGACCACAAGTCCTCTCTAAGTGAAGGCACTAATTTGGACTTCTCCCAGCTACCCATTTTAAAAAACTCCTGAAGAACTTGGCTTTACACCTGTATCAAAGTAGCTGAATGTGGCTTATGAGTTCAAAAGTTAATGAAGGGGAATAGCAAAGTCAGCTTTATCAGCCAGCTTTTTTTCCAAGGGTGCTGGAAAAAAAGGTATCTGTTAACAATGGCAGATTGCTAACAGAAGGAAAACAGTCCCTCTCGTCTATGCAGCCACAGCGCTTCTGTGAAACACAGCCTATGACAGGCAAGTAGTGTTGTTCTCAGGTTTGAGCAAGAAAATTCTATTTTGTGGCTGAGAAGTCTTCGACTAATTCTGAAAACCGACAGTCCAAAAGAAGTGAGAGAGTATTCTGTATTGTTTCATCATGTAACAGACCAAGGTAGGATAACAGAGAGACATCATAATTCCCCGATTTATCCAATTATCTCAAAGCAATTTTAAAATAGTTTCTTCCAAAGGGTGTTCTGATATTAGAGCACTTGCTCTCTTTCACTTTACCCTGATGTAAATGACACTCTTTTCATTTATATTGTTTGATCTGTACAAGGCTTTAGGTTCCCTAATATTTAAAACAAGGGGGAAAACTCTTAATAATAGGGCAATTACTTCAATGAACATTCTGCCATCTACAACAGATACTTCTTGTGCCTTTATTGTTCTCATCTAAAAACATTAGTACTAGAATAGTACTAAAATAGTATTAGCATTTGTTCCATTGTTGAATTCTGATGCAGTAGCATAAGGAAACGAATTTTTAACAGTTTTGACATTTCACATGATAATTTTAGTAGTTTAATTTCAAGAGCAACTGTTGTTGAAACAAGTTGTTTCAAGAGCAACTTGATACGCTGCATCATAGAAGCTACTAGATTCCTTTCCTTCCTTGACACTCGCATAAAGATTTGTGCCATTATCACTAAAGCTTTCAGATAAAAGCACAGAAAACCAACTGTAAAGTGAAGGCTTTTGCTGCTGTCCAACAATAAATTTGCAATACAAGATTTCTTTGTTCTGCCTTGCTGAATTCATACACCAGAGGAATTAGGGTATGCACTGTAAATCCCTACTACAATATATTTACTTCAAAATCTGGTTTAAATTAAGATTTTTCACTCAAAAAAAAAATCTATCTTTAACACATTGTCCAGTTGTTTATTTCTAAAAGAAAAAATTATCTCTTCTTTATACAATTTCATTTAATAGTAAACAAATGTTAAGAAAAAAAGCATTCCTAGCTGGAGTTAAAGAAATAGAGTAGGTGCCTCAATATAAAGTGACATAATGGAAATTTTTTAAGCACCAGAATGAAACAGATCACCCTTGGGTAGGTCCTCTAAGCAATATGCGGGAGAAAACGGTCCTTTCAAAACAAAAGCTCCAAAGGTGGTGTTCGGGAGGAAACACCTCCTAAAAATGTGTACAGACATATATAATTTGCTGCTTCTCTCTGGAATAAGGACAGTAAAAGAAGAGAGGCCACTTGCATCCAGAATCTGAGAAACTACTGCTGCACACAGGCACTTGCCAAATATATCAAACCAGGACACTTGCTTCCTAAACCACGAAGACGACTTCTCCAGAGCACTCTGCTAATCGCAATGATAATTTAAGGTACTGACTGACTAAAAATTGTTTAATTTGCAATCTGATATTGACTGGATTATTTCTCTGATGATCATGCAGCATTTATACCTATCTAATCGTCAAGTGTCATCAGTCTTCCTCAGCTACACTGCAAGAAATAGCTTGTTTTCCTACGTAACTAAATTAACTGTTAACAACAAGTTCCTCAGTATATAGGAAAGAGGACATACATACATCAAATCTCTAGATTACACAAAGAGCAGACGAAGATGAAGTTACAAGAAAGTGGGGGACTGAAAATGAAGGCAATTATGTTCAATTTAGAGGCACTAACAGGTAAATTCTAAATATAAAAGCTGATCAGAATAGGGGGTGAAAGTAATGACAGCATATTTAAATGTCAGAAGAGTTTGACATGACTTAAGAATCTCGAAAACAGCACAATCCTGGGGAAACAGCCCTCTGACTGTGTTTTACTTGCTTGTAAAATAAGAAACAGCAGCTGTCCAAAGGTGGTACTTATGTAAATCTCCGCAATGACACAAATAAAAGTTCCACATCTTCATGTAATAAACTAATACTAACATGATTGAGTCAACTGAGTGCTGCTCTTTGAAACACTGCATAATTATTTGGCAATATACAATCATACAGATTTTTAAATAAACATAACTACTTCTGTCAAGACTCTTTCAGCTGTTACCTCAAACTTTAGTACACTGATTGAAATAAAGTATGATTACGTGATGCTCTAAAGCATCACGTAATGCTAAAGGGTCTAGAGCACAAGTCTTATGAAGAGCAGCTGGGGGAACTAGGGTTGTTTAGTCTGGAGAAAAGGAGGCTGAGGGGACACCATATCACTCTCTACAACTACCTGAAAGGAGGTTGTAGTGAAGTGGGTGTCTGTCTCTTCTCCCAAGTAACAAGTGATAGGACAAGAGGAAATAGCCTCAAGTTGCACCAGGGGAGGTTTAGATTGGATATTAGGAAAAATTTCTTCACCAAAAGGGTGGTCAAGCCTTGGAACAGGCTGCCCAGGAAAGTGGTGGAGTCACCATCCCTGGAGGTATTTAAAAGATGTGTGGACTTGGTGCTTAGGGACATAGTTTAGTGGTGGACTTGGCAGTGCTAGGTTAACGGTTGGACTTGATGATCTTAAAGGTCCTTTCCAACCTAAATGATTCTAGAATTCTTTTTCCTATACCAAATTCATTCATAGCTGCATCCCTAGAAAGAACACATAATATTGACATTGTAAATTATTGTTACCTTCAAAAACTTCAGGTGCCATCCAAGCAGCACTTCCCTTATTGTTGGTCATGTGTGTTTGAATATCACAGGCTGTACCAAAATCACAGATTTTTAGAACTGTCCCCCCGGCTACCAAGAGCAAACTGTCAAGAGATTAAAAAAAAAAAAATTAAAATTGTAGGATGAAATAGTCTGGTAATAAACCACTGTTTTTTTATCCCAACAACTATCATACCAATATAGTTAAATATCTAAGGCTTGGCTTCTCAGTGCTTTAGTTTTATAATTTAAGAAATAAATAAGGTCACTTGTGCCTAATCTGAACATATGAAATATTTTAAAATAATCAAATACATATTGTAATTTATTAATATTTCTACATGCTAGATTTTAAATAAATATCTTCAGCCATAGTAAAACCACTAAGCATATATTGACAAAATTAGTCTTTCAGATGCCAGAGGCTGAAAAACAAGAAGTGCTGTAACAATTTTACCAGAAGAAGAATGATCAAGACTCCCATTAATGTCAGTCAATGTAGCTATTTATTTAAATGAAAGCACTTGAAGCTACATGTTAGCAGCTCTCTAAAGCAAAACAGGGGATACAAGAAAGAATTCAAGACATAACGTGTGGCCTCACATTATAATTTCATCTGGTAATAACTGCAGGCTACCACTAAAAAGGGGTGATCCTCCTGATCCCCAAATCTCTGTTTCCACCTAATCTGCGGAGCCAGCTCTGAAGCTGTAAATGAGTCAGATCAACGAAGTGACTGGGCAGAAAACTATTCATTTCTGTTTCAGTGGAAAGTAATGGGAGATTCTGGCAGGGATAGTGGAACAGGCAGAAGGAGGGGATAAAGGAGGATGGCCACGTGGGGAAAGAGCTCTAATACATCAGATTAAATATGACGTTAAAACCAAGCAACCAAACAACACTCTCCCCTCCAATGTTATCTTATTGAACACCACAACCCACTGTAAAACTGGGCCATTTTAAATGCCTCTGATTAGAAGCCCTATCCCAATCAAAATCCTCTTCCATGATGCAGGGCAGGAGCAGGATGTTTTTCCAGTTTAACACAAAGTAAGCGAGTACAGTTCATTTCCTGTACCATGCACCATCGTTCTGTAACTGAAGTTTCAAATGCACACCTTTCATTTAGAATAGAGTACATTCAATAAAGTTAGTATCAATTAAAGGTATTTATTTCAAATGCAATGAAATTATTACAAATGATCTTAAATTCCAGTTGTAAGGAAATATGAAACATGAGCCATAAACCTACTTTGGTGGTTTCAGGTCTCTGTGGATTAGAGCCTTTGGTTTCATACTGTGGAGATATGCCACTCCTTGGGAACACTGTAAACACCAACTCATGGCATGTGCAGCAGTATAATGAGGCAGAGGTTCAGCACCATGCAGCACTGCAAAACAAAGGCACAAACTAAAAAGAACTTTATTGCATATTACAACAGATACAATGGAGTTAACAACATACTAGTCAGAAAGCTCAGGTAATTACTGCAACTGAAAACATCCTTCTGCAGACTGTTAAAATAATGGAAATGTCAAAATATTTTCCATTTCTTAGTATGTTTTTTGTAATTTTTGATGTTAAAATTCAATGTGAAAGGTGTTGCTCATTCTCAGCTATCCCTGGTAAAGTCTACGTTAAACAAATGCTCAGGGAATTTACAAGTTAAGGAAGAATCTTTTCAGATATTCCACTCCAAAACCTTAAATGACTTCTACAAAATATAACAAACTGGTATCAAGAAACAAACCAGTGGACTGAAAGGTGGTTTTTAAAAGCACAGTCCTTTCTCCTTAAAATTATTTTAAGGATTTCAAAGAACAACAGAATGGTTGGGGTTGGAAAGGACCTCTGGAGGTCCACCAAGCAGGGTCAAACAGGCCACCCAGAGCCAGTTGCCCAGGACTGTATCCATGGGGCTTCTGAGTATCTCCAAGGATGGAGACATATGTATGAAACAACTTTATATTTTAGATCATGTTTGCCCTAACAGTAGCACTTCAGCTCCAGAAAGATGCTATGTTGAAATGATACTCACCATTGTACAGAGAACCTCCTTCAGCATACTCCATAACAAGACACACCTTTGGGGGGGGAGGGGACAAAAAATAGGGATGTTTTAAATGTAGGGGTGGAAAACAGCTTTTGTAAACTGAAAGGAAAGTTCTTTGAGAGGAACTGCAAGGTCTCCATAGCTAAGCTAATGGAAAATTTATCTATGAGGTAAAAAGTCAGTTTGAATGGTACATATTTATGTATAAGAAACAAGAATCAGTTTTATACTTAGTTCCCACTGTAAGTTAGGGAAGAAGAGAGTGATGTCCCCCCCGAGTCTTGACAAGCAAATGCTGTCTTCAAACTGCAAGTCATTTGCCTTTACTTTTTTTTAGCGGCTTACAAAAAATTTTAAACACCATGTCAAAAGAATTTCACTAGTACTAAGGAAAAAGGGATGCAGCATTATTTTAACCAATTAAATAGCCTGTACTAGAATTAGCTAAGGATACATCTGTCCTGTCACAGTACTTGCTTTTCCACTTTAAGAATTTTTGGGACTGTTTGTAGCTGTGGCAGAAAGAAAAGAAATCCTGAAAATTGCATACATGAGAATAGGAACTGATTTACAAGCTATGAATCATGTGTTGCCAATGTGTCTTCTTTTGTGTATTGCTGATTTGCAATTAATGGGATTGTAGCTATGAATGACACTACATATATAATACACCAGATGCCATGATGCCATTCTGACAACCTGAAGTATAACTGATGTTTAGAAAAAGCATTTGGGGTTTTCTTGAAAGAATTTATTTCTCATAGCAGGGGAAAGAAAAATCAAAAACCTGAAAACATCAGCCAACCTACATAGCTGTATATTTCCTTATTATGGATAAAACATACAAAATATATATAGAATATACATTTTTGTACATAAAATACACATTTTGTGCATTGATGCTTGCATATGTTAAGCCAGTCACCTTTTGTCATACTGAGAAAGCTATAACTTACTGGGTTTAGACAGGCTCCATATAACTTGACAATATTGGGATGGTTTACTCGTGACAGTTGTCGAAGCTGCAATACAAATCACACTTCATTTCAAACCATGGGGGAAAAAAGGCTAATGCTTTATTTTCACATCTATAATTCATACACCGCAACAGCAATTACAGTTTTATATATCTGCATAACCCTAGATGGCGATTTGAGGAATTACAAGACTGTTTGCATTTTAATTTATGTAAGTAGGTTTATGCCTAACTGGAACTGTATTTAATAGAAATTTTAAAGAGATTAAAGAAAGTATTTTTTTCATGGTGTAGTGAAATCACTCAAGTCATAACCTGTGCAACCATGACTTCTATAGGTTTGGAACTCTTCCTGGAGCCTCCAATTTTGAAATCTCGACTGACTTCATAAAAAAATGAATCACATAGCCTTTATTCACAATGTATAAAATTACTCTTCTTAAAAAAACAAACTCCAAAAACAACCCCAAACCACCAAAGCCACAACCCTATAAAATAAGCCAGCCAGTTTAATATTGATGTGACATAGTTCCAAGAACCTACTGCTGCTTGTACTAATTGATGATCATACTAATTGACAATCAGACTATTTTGCACTGAATTTTTCTTTACCAGTAGGTAGTAGAAGAGAAAGAAAAAGGAATTTTTTTTCCCTTTACACAGACTTCTGGGGTACCTTATGGTGTTCATCGTCTAGGCAGCTAATGTTATTTTTCTCTGGACGCTTCAGAAGTTCTAAAAAACCAGAATGGAGTATCACAACTGATGCTCGCACTGTATAAGGTTTCCTGAATCCTGGTAATTACTGAAGTATTTCTGGGCTTATCTTCTCAGACCTCTTTTGAGCACAGAAATGCTCAGAGGCTGATCAGATCTACTCAGAATTAAATTAGACTCAGACTAGTAACATTAAAAAACTTCCCATGGTAACGAATGACACGTAAATATTTACACAGAGAGGCCTATTACAAATATGCTTCCTTTAACCCTTCAGTGTGTTACATTTTTAGTTCCAAAATTGAGAGATTTATTTTTAACATATTTTGTGTATCTCGAACATCCTAGATTCTTACGGACTAAATACTACGCAGCATGTCACAATATCTCATTTAAATTACATGGCTAACTTTTGATTCTAGAAAATGTTAGGTATCTTAGGAAGTGTATCAGTATATCTGAACTACTCAAGATCTTTCTGAAGAAGCAGACATAGAATGGAAAGAGTGATTGCCCTTAAATGAGTTACATGTATCAACAAACTTATATGTAAGAAAAAACAATGAAATGATTAGAACTGCTGAAAAAACTAAGAAACAGCTTCAAGTACGGACCTGATTGTATGAAGAACCTACACTGTAGCCCCTGGAAGTGTTAATCAGCTCCAGGATTTTGGTGGGTATTTCAGCTGCACCCTGACTCCACACTGGGACAGAATCCAGGAACTGGTGTTTCCCCAATCTGTGTGCCCTCCTCTCTCCCCACTTGCCTTCCAGTTTTTATGGGAAGCGAACTAAAGGAGCTGCAATGTGCTCTGACAGGTGTCCTGCTCTGCAAGACAAGGGGTTCAGGCCTGTACTGGATACCATAGGCTGCATTTACCTTGTAATACAGACTTAGCTGTATTACACCCATGAATTTAAGAAAACAAGCTCTACCAAACCCCACATTTTCCAGCGAACTTACTGTACCTCTACAATGAAGGCTTTTCTTTCAGATTCACTTTCTATTTGTTTAATGGCTACATCTTTAGCTCGCCATTTTGCCTTGCAGACCACACCAAAGGCTCCTCTTCCAACAACCTAGAACAAGATAATACGAAACACTTGAATTAAAACTCGAAATGGTTTCATTTTCCGTGCAGGAATTCACAAACAGAAAAGAAATTTACCTTCAAAAAATGAAAACACAGAATCGTGTTTTGCAGCAGCAATTTAATACTATGCCGTCAAAGCATCACTGGAGCTTAGCTAAGCTTCCTCCAGAGATCAATTACAGAAGAAACAGGAAAACACACATACAAAACATTTTATTATTAACATGCAGTAACAGTATCTCAGGAAAACATGATCTTAATTATTTCAAACAAGATCTGCTCAGAAGAAAATTAGGGGAATGATGGCAAATTTATTTTTATAGATTTATCCAGTAAAATTGCATCTGTCTGCTGTATTCGTTTATGCTTACTACTGACAGGAATTCAAAATTCTGAAATTTAAATGCATATGCAAACAATTGCACAGGACTATGCTGGATGAGGTGTTTGAGGTGCTCAAAATTATCCTTGCATTTTCTCACATATGCCTCAACAGTGTAAGAACAGTAAATTCTCCCGAGAGTCCTCCAAGTAAGCAGTGTCTGTAAAAACTATGCTTTTCTCTATTTTTGTTGATGTCTGCTTTCTAGTTTGTTTGAAATTAACATTGCCTAAAAATATACAAAACCAGACAAGAGTCATAACTTCACTGCAACTTCACAGAAGCAGTAATAGCAGCTTCTGCATACTATATTATCCAAGAATCCTTTAATGTTTGCTGGGAAGGGGCTCGAACACCACCACTATTTGGAGCAGTTCTTTGAAACCAAGCATGAAAATGAAAGCAGGATAAAGAGAAGTGTCCCTTTTCTATGAAGTCACTTTCAGTTACTGGTGAGTTACAAACTACAGTAAACTGAAATTTCACTTCTTTCAATTGTGTTCTTCAGGGGAAAAATGGCAACATACAGAAATAACAACAAAACATGCATATGCAATGTAAAGTTGAAACTAGAGGGTCACCAAAACAGTGACTCTAGCTGCTACAGGAAAGCACAGACAAGCAAGTTGTTACACATATACCCAAAAGAAAGGTGGAGAGAAGAGGAGGAGGAAATGGAAGGTACACAAAAGCACAGAAGAAGGTAAGGGATAAGAGCTCCTCCAACTTCAAAAAATACAAGGCAGGGCAGATGAGAAGGATAGCAGGGGGAAGAAATGGACAAGGGGCTAGGAGGGCTGGTCTTGGATTCTGTGTTTGGCCCCAGCAGTCTTTGGTTTTAACAGCATTCTGTACTTGTGCTCCTAGTCCTTGATTTCAAGTAATATCATATGTATCCTGAGGAACAAAGCAGACACTTCTAATGAAATCAACACTTTTTCAGGAGGTGAATGAGAAAAGAAGGGAAAGGAAGGGGAGTAAGGAGAGGGTAGAGTGGAAGCATTTACAAATGTGATTACCATAGCAGTTTATTATGGCAAAATTTGGTCTTCCTTAAATAGGTAATGCATGCACGAATATTAATTTGGATGGAAAAACACACTTCCCAAAATCACAAAGCTCTTCACTAGAAAGTCATAGCTATTTACGACTTTATCCAATAAAAAAAGGAAAAGATTCGGGGTGGGGGTAGGGCAGGAATATTCAAAATTAAAATATAGAGATACAACATAATGAAAGGACCCACAAAATATTGAAACATAATATCACATCCACACTATAAACAGTACACTGATTCTTATAGGTTCACTAGTGAATTCACTCCTTAACAGAATGGTTTCTTAAAAGAAAAGTGTGATTTGTAAGAGATCAGTGAATAACCACACATTCCCAATGCTGAAACAATGCAAACCACCTGCTGCCTGAATGCTCTTCCTTTGAGGAAATAACATTTAATAATTATACCTCTTTTTTTTTGAGATGCCCCCCCAGTAATAATCTGGAATGTATTTTAAGAGTGCTGATCCAGAGAAGGCAACTCGGTAGCCAGGAATGTGCAAGCACCAGACTGTACTTGTCAAGGCTCCATGTCAAAGCAAACTGACTATCATGTATGTAAACCATGCTTGGGTTAGGTTCTCTCTATGTACTTTCCTAATAAATAAATAAACAGTGAAGCTGATTTCCCCTGAAAATAGGGTAGATAAGGTTGCAGGTGCATAGTCCAAGATAACTTTCATGCTGAAGATGAGAAAGTCTGCAATCAAGGGCCCAATTTGAAGAGGGGAAAAATACAAATTAAAAAAAAAAAAAAAATCAAGATTTTGCATTAAGAAAGATGAGAAAAGGGGAAGTATGCTCAATATTTTTGTAAGGTTACATATGGTATGAGAGATGGCTGCCCAGGAACGGTGATCAATGGCATTTTCCTCTTCTGGTTTCCTTAATACACACAAAGAAGTATTTTTCTCTTTTACATTACAGCACACACTTAGCCTTACAGGATCTCCTGGCTTCTCATCCTCCACAACAATGGTTCATAGACTGAGTCCACCACAAGATATCCAGAGCAGATCCACAGAACATACGCCATTCTGCCCCATGTAAAAAGGGATCTGTTGATTGTAACCTCCTCCCCAAACTACAGTATAGGGCCTTGACTCTTCTCTTGATACAACACACACCAATTATTTTCTTGTAGTTCACAACCGAGATTGGAAACACCAACCCATATGAATGACACTCAAGCAGCCTACGAAAATAGTACATATAAACAAATGGAAACGACGAGTCACCTGAAGACCTAAAAGTCCCAAATAGTCTCCCTTGGTATTTCCTCTTCTCTCTCAGATGACGCTTTGAATAAAACTACCCAATTTCAGTCACAGTGCTGATTCACTGAGCACATGGAAATCATCCACTGTGCAAGCACATGTAACTCAGACAGCAGCCTGCTCACACCTGAGAAGTACTAAGGACGGACAGTTAACGAGAGAAGGATGCCACAGAGCAACTCGGGCAGGATGAATTGCAGTGGCAGGAGGTCTGCTGCTCCCCTACGATATGGAAGAATCCAAACTGGTCAAGTAACTCGGAATAACTCTTCCCTCCACTTAGGGAAAAGAAGGTATGCATATAATGATTTCTCCTAGCTGGACACAATTAGCCTTACGGCACAAGGCTGAGTGAGACTCCTTTTAGAAGGCTCCTTCTCTCAATGTACCTTTTCTCACACGCCTTCCCAGTTTTTGACTACAACTCTGTTATATTTGATTCAGTGACACAGAAAAAAAATTGCTATTTGAAAACAGTGCATATACGTCAGTTAAAAGATTGGTCTCAGATACATCTGATGAAATTTAATGAAGCAATTTGACTTTTTCTTTTACTTAGCCTGAATCATTTACAACAGTTTGTGATGGATCAGGCTTACTTTTTTTGGCTAGTCATATCTTTCCTTGCTGAGAAGACTTGTATATGTCCGTACGGACAAATATATTCTACGTATTACAGATATAATTTTAATATTATAACTATGTAATATATACTACATGTATTTTTATATATTAAACATATTTATTTCTCACATGTATATAAAAGTAAAATTACATGTATAACAAAAAAAAGAAAGCCCAAGTATCTCTTACATTTGATTCCATGTGGTCAAATTCAGCCCATAAGCCAATACAATTGCATACTGTTTCCCTGAAGATAAATCCATGACTATTTGCAAGTTTAATACCAAGAACTGGTACACGTATTTCCAGTTCACATACTAGAGAAACCATTATTTTTCAGTTTTGCCATATTTTTAAATAACACTTTTATTCAGGGAAGAAACTAAGACAAAGGAGTGTACCACCCAATGGGACATTTTTACATTGTACCACAAATGTCACAATACTTGGGCTCTAGTTGAAAAGTGGAATAAATTCCAAGAATCAGATGTACTTTTTGAAGTCCTGCTGATAACTGGAAAAAAAAAAAAATCAGTGCCAGGCACCAACAGGAAGAGCTTACCAGGCAATCTAAATCTTAATTACATAATAGAAAGCTGTGAGAGACCATCAGATTTATAAATTTTACAGTTGGTGTAAAGAGTTTGATAAATGACTATGCAGTCAAGGTTTCATAACAATTTATCAGTGACTTGGTGCCTGCTTATGCAGAGGGTTGAACTTGAGAAGAGGACACGAATGCACTGGATATTTACCTAGGATACAGGGAAAACAGAGAAGAGCTGATCCTCCATTAAAGCAGCTCAGCCTCTTGGACAGCATACGAAAGGAGCAACCGTCAGAAGCAATGACGGATCTGATACAAACTTGAAGCTTACTGTATGTGAAAGCCCAGTATGTCTTTCCTACTTAATTTGGAAAAAGTATCTTACTTATTGTAAAAATATCCTTTATAATCAAGAGAGTGGAGCTTGTGCTGGATTCCATTTACATTTCATTTTCTTCCTTTTAAGTTTTCACTGAACTTATTCTTCAAAGGAGTAGGTCTTAGAATTTTTCAGAACAGTTTAAACACTACGTAGTTTCCTTCAACACTGTGTGCTGGAACCAAGTAACTTAATAGCACAGGAGGGAGGCGCTGCCTGAACTTTAGTTTCTTCACACTCATTCCTTCTTGTCCCCTGCTGTTGGTACCACACCATATGTTTGGGCAGTAGCGCATATTCCGAATTATATGAAGCACAGTTAATGGAATTATTGACACAACAAATCAATAAACAGAAGTTGATCTGTAGCACTGTGTATGTTTGGAAAATGATCTAAAAATAAACACATTATTTTGGTAAAAGATTTTCTCCCTCTAAATATCTTCTAAGAGAAAAAAGGAAAACATAGGGCAGATGACACGTTTAGAAATAGAACACCAGTGCTTCTACTTTTCCACAGAATAAAGTTTGTCAAGAACCACCCAGTTAGTACATGACACAGACACATTTTAAACTGGCAGAAATGCCTGAAGAGCTTTAAAGATTGAAAAGTATATACAAATGTATTCCTCTCCCTATAAAATTCATACCAGTAAAAAGTTATGTTTTACTGTGTGACAAAGCGACACGGCGAAAGAGTGCTGTTTTCATGTTTTCCAGATAATGTATTTGGAGTCTTATTTAAAGAATATGAACCATACAAGATCCCTGGAACAAACATTACCTCTGCCTCTGTGTACAAATAGTATCAAATGCTGTACATAAACAAAGATACATGATACTGACTTGTAAGTATGTAGACTATACTGACTGGTAAGTATGTAGGCTAGAAAACATGCAGGAAATAGAGACTGCAGATATGTTAAGCCCTCAAGGATGTATTTTGTCCTAAGGGATGTGACCAATAATTAAAACAAGAAAAACGCATCTCTCTCTATTCAGATGCACCCCATTCCCCTATCAAACGTCAAAACTTTGGAAGAATTAATTTTATCTTTGCTCTAACTGCCCAGGTTTTCTATTCACTGAAAAATATAAAGATACAAAGTTTTCATCTCTGTCTATGAAGTTTCCATGTTAGTTAGCTCTGCATGCTGGATAGGTAGTACTTTTCTTTCCAAAAAAACCTTGCTGGATATATAAGACAGCAATAAAATGTAATAGCTCCCTGGTTAGAAGATGTAGTATTCTTTGGAGAATTGTCTTCATCATTTGCAGTATCTACAAGACATGTTTGTTTACAATTTTGGGAAGGAAGACAAGCAGTTAAAAAAACCCAACTCAAACCCAACAAAACCTGTGCTTCCAAACAGACAGCAGTCTCTAAATTATCTTTAATATCTCTGTGCCTTTGGTTACTGGTACATTTGCAAATGAAAGGTTTATGCAAACTGAACTTCTGGATCTCTCAAGCTTCAGATAGAATGCAGGACGGAGGGTGGGGTGGGGAAAGATGTTCTACAATGCTTTGTAAAAACAGAAACACGTTTTTAAATTTAGTTGCTTCTATTCTTTCTACATACCAGAGTTCCAGCAGTACCAAGAAAGCATACTAATATTTTCAGTTTTTCACACATCTGCCCATATGACACACAGAAAGCATATAGACAAAAAAAAAAGAAGTGCCAAAAGAAGCCATGAACAACAGTTTACAGCCCCTAAAAATATATGCCTACATTTTCTATCATTCATTCAACCAGCCTCAAACTCCAGCTTTGGTTCCTCTGCATGTGCTATGCTTTATTAAGCAGGTTGAAGCAAATCGGCCTCATGCCACAAATGACTGTGGCCAATACCCTGGTAGCACTTTGAAGAAGGAGTTCAGATCTGCCAATTCTTACAGCTACGTTCTTTGACTGGTTTTATTTGTACTAGTGCTCAACCCACTTCTAAATGTTGCTTTCCCTTTCTGGGATTCATACAGCAGCAGAAAAAAAACAAACCCCAAAATCACCCCGCCCCTGAAAAAAAAAACCCTGTAAACAATCCCACTAATTTTAAGTGAACAAAGTAATTTAGTTTAGATTTAGTTTCCAAGTTTCAACTTTAAAGTTATACAAAACATCGCAGGAAAAAAATATTTCTTAATGAAAAAATTCAGTTATTAAAAATCAACTTATATTCTTAATAAATATACATAACTTCTGTTTACCACAAGCTAATACAGTTGGTCTATATTTAAGGCATCATCTGTCAGAGCTGCACAACACTGTACAGTTATTATTCAGTGACTCTGCTATCTGAATTTAGTTCTGTTTTGAGAAATCATTCTCTTTTCAACTTCTTCAGAACATGTTTATGGAGAATCAAAGTACCATCATGTATGTTCCTAAAATTATGGGTGTTTCCAGAAATTCTTCCTTTGCTCTAAACACACAACCAACCTCTTTGCATTTCGATAGCTCAGTCATTCTAAGAAACGTGTGCATCTCGAGCAAAGATAACAGTTTATCAGGTTATACTTTCATTCCAGCTTTTTTACATATTGATAGCCTTTTACACATCTGTCTCAAGAACTGAACTCACTTTAATCACCAGTAATTTTAAAACATTAACAAAACACTTGTCTGATGTTCTAGTATGAACCAATTGGTTCTGTTACAGCAGCCCAGACAGGAGATTCTAGTTTTAGACACAAAATGCTGGGTAATGAGGCACTCAGGGTGAAGGACTCCAACATGAGTTGGGCTTGCTGGTCTGGCACAGTCTAAAATTACTGGTCTTTGAAAAACAAATAATCATTCTGCTGTCAGTAAAATACTGCTAGAATCCACTGGGTGGGATAAATAAAGGACATGGGAAGCTTCTTCTGTGGTTTCAGGGTTTTTTTTCTCAGGGAAAGGCTTCCCCCCCCCCTAATTTCTGATAGCAGTTTCACTGTCACTCAGTTGTGACCCTAGCTGCCGCATTAGACATGGAACTTTATTATTATCTCACAAATATGCATCTTGCTTTCATCACTGGAACAGAAAAGCCTGTGAGGTTTCTTTCCCATGCATTCTTTGCGAGAGCAAAATGTAATTTTATTTTACAGGACACAAATTGATTCATTGAATAAATCTGCATGTTTAGAAATAAGTGTAAAGTTTTACAGTAGCAGTTTAACCAGCTTATTATCCATCTTCTAACAATTTCATTCTCATTAAATTGATGTTGTGTAACTTCTGCTATGAAGTTACTGACACTTCAGCTATTTTCTTATGCAGATGAATGAAGAGAATCTTCCACTGTTAAAACTAAACAAAATTTAAATAGTGATTTGAATAAAATCAGAAATGTATTTAGAGTAAAATCACAGAAAATTCTGGCGTATGTTTTCACCATGTACTAATTTTTTGCCTTTGCTTCTGGATGCCCAACTTTGCACCTTAAAGGCTTACTTTCTGAAAAAGGCTGAGAAATTGTAGATGAGACTGACTTCAAACGGATTCTTAACTACCACCCTTGGCTCTTGAGAACCAAGCCTTTCGTACTCATGTCAGCTACCCAAGAGTATTGTTCAGATCTCAAATCACACCTGCAGTTCTCGTCCACACTTCTTCCCATTTTGCAGATTGGTATTCTACAACTGGACCCAACCCCCCCCAGGATGTAAAAACAACGGAGGTAGTAACAACTCCATGTGCAGCAGCAGCTCACACAAATCGCTTTACCTTGTAGTGTAACGGACATAATTGGTCACTACATCTGTCCTTCTTAAAAGTTTACTACTATAAAGGAGAGCAAAAACCAGTTGTCTTGCTGTATTCCTCATTTTCTTGCTGAAAGCACTGCTCTGCTCCGTAACTGCAAGGAACACACACAGTTCCCAGCACACTTCTCAGACAGTTAATGAAATTATTCAACTGTTTCAAAAATGTCTAAGGTAGGTGAACATGCCATAAATTGCACCTCCTTAGTTGCTGGCACCTTAAGTAGGTTTTCTAAAATAAATATTTAGAAAGCTTACCTGTTCATCTTAAAGAAAACATTATTCTAAATCCCCTTAGAATTAACTACTGTTGCCCAAATAGATTGTTGAAAATAAACTTCAGTGTATACCACAGCATACCAGCAGAGCGTTACACAACAGTTTTCAAATAATTTACACTTTCAGACTGTTAAAAAGTAACTTTCAACTACACAAATATGGCAATGGTTTTCAACCTGGCTACATCAGACAGTGACTGGGCAGGGACGTGGCATACATGACCAGACATGCATCTTTTGGCTGTGCGATGCAAGGGATACACACATCATGTGACGAAGAGGTCTGCGTTTTGGTCATGTATGGGACTGTTATCGAGTTACATGACGGAGGAAGGGCTGTGGGATTTTCAGGAAAGAGTGGCAGGGAGCAGGTTGCCAGAACAATTCCCAACCAGTCTGTTCATTGCCTAGATGCGAAAGCTCCTCTGGGAAGAAGAGACAGCAGTATTTAGGCTAGATTTAAATATGAGATTTTAAATTAGGGCTATCAGGCTTTTTATTGTTAACCTAATTTCAGTTATATTAAGTTTTCTGATAAATTCTGTAGTTTTATTTATTCAGTTTATAATGATTTGTGTATCTAATATCTCAAAACTTAAGAGACAACATTCTCACAGTCAAACATTTGCATGGTAAAGTAGGGAACATTTCTAATAAACCCAAGTTTTGCATCGCTTTTCGCCTTCTAGTTTTGAAGATGCTCCCACTGTGTCACATCTATTTTGATTTGACTCCAACTCATTCACAATAATTATCTCTATATTTTACTTCAATCTAAGCACTTGAAATAATGAAAAGGCAGCTTGAAGTTGGAGACATGTTTGACTGATGAGAAGCAACACTACAGTTAGTCACGTGCATGGCAGCTAAAACAAAATATGGTATATTCTTGATATTATCCAGTAGAGTTCAGCCAAACCTAAATAAAAGCGCACTTATAGATCTCACATTTATTAGCAAGGACTCAGGGCCTGCAAGTATTCCAGAACTTCAATATCTATTAATAAACCAGTGGCAGAGTGGAACTGCTATCTGCTGACAAGACAGCCTTGATAATACAACAGCAAAGCTATGATTATACAAGCATTCATTTGAGTTCCCAGTGTAGATCTGTTGATGCTCCATTTTGAAACATCTGAAGTTTGTCAAGCATATTAAAATCTGACCATTTTGAGTCCTTACAGCCATTTAAAAACCCTTGAAAACTTCCAAGCCTGAAGTGAGAGCACAGAAAATCTTCAGTAATTATGTTTTGTTATGACTGCAAAATTGACTATTTGCGCTGAAACTGCATCATGAGTAAGAGGTCAACACCCACAGTTGAGAAAAATAAGGTCTAAGTACAGTCTCTAATTCACCTGTTTTATTGTAAAGTAGATCTTATTTCTTCCTGTATGCAATGATATTTAGACTGTGTTCAGCACTATGCTATCCCCACTGCCTAGAAGAATTTCTGGTAGGACAGGTACACTGAGTGTAACAAAATGCTACCACCAGCTGTCATCAGATTTTCTCATGGAGAGAACACTTTGTCAGTCCTCCCCTGCTTATATCACATGAGTTTTGTCATCTCCAAAGAAGATACTACTTGGAGGATAATGCAACAATCACATTAAATAAAGCACAAATTACTACTTCAGCATCATCTCTACATACATTTTCGTGCACATAGTCCTCCTGTCTCAGCGGGTGCTAGGCAGGTATGTAGGGCACAGACCAGCTCTGAACACTAAACCTTAGAATGATAAATTCTAGTTACACCAATTACACGCTATGCAGCTCCACATTTCCTACATGTAAAATAGCAATATAATCCTTGCTAACAGCCTTCCCAAGGGTGTCATGAGGATTAAGGATTTGTATAGCATTTTATTCATTCAAAGTGCTATGTGTAACACATTAGATGTGCTACTCACTTCTACGAACCATCACAGGACACCTTGTTATGGTGGTTAAATTCCTATCAACTTTTATTTTTTTCTTTGGGTGAAAAAAGCCATTTATCCCAAAGCATGTGATTTGATCCCTGTCCATTAGTATTGCAAAAACATCAGCATATTATCAAATGCAAAAATACTTTTCAGTTCCCAAACACCATAAAACTTCCTCACTTCAGAACAGTTAAATGCATAAAGGGAAGAGGAACGATTAGACTTATAGACCCAAAAATCTTCATGATTGTCATATTCATAGAAAGAGGAAAAGGCAATCTTTTGGAAGATATTATCTTCTGAGAATTTCCAGTGTCTGCTATGGTGAAAGCCAAAGTTACCACATACCTACCTGAATACAGCAAAAAGTGCCCTGGTGTTCTATGAAAATATTGCAGGTTTTATGTTCTGTGAACTCTCCCAGGCCACGCGAGCCCAGCATAATAATTATGAACAAATCAGTATCTAGCAAACCACTTTAAAAACATGAGACACTGGTTGTCATATCTATAAAAGGTACTACACAAAACTAAATTCACTGCTACATAAACTTTTAGGAAAAGGAGGGTAATTATTACTGAAAGAGAAAGATGTTAATCTATGAATAAAAGCACAAAGACTGTTCAGGCTGTCTTGGGTGTCTGTTACATCCAAGCTGGCCTCATCAAATTCAGTACGGATCGGCATGAAGCAACTTCATTCCTATAGAGATATTAGCAGGGAAGGAAGAAAAAAATCCAACAGCAGCAATATTTTTGTGTGATTCTGAGAGTTAAACAACATCGTGGTACAAACATACTACTGACCCCTCTAGTAAAGCATGTAAGCTGTCCTAGATCACACCCATCCTACTTGCACAGGAAATCCAGACAGACGAAAGGTACGTAGTAAATTCTGTACTTTATCCATCCCATTCCAGCCTCAAAGAATTTAAGGCAATAATTTTACTACAAAACTTTGTACAGAAGAATAAGAAATACTTGCTTCCAACTATGTTACACGATAACTGAATGTCACTTCCTGGGTAACACGCAGAGATCACAAATGAAATGTCACAGAACCTTTGTTAAGAAAAACTATGTTAAGAAAAACTAACAAAAAGACATCTGTATGTCCTTACAGCTAACAGAGCTGTAAATTTAGCAAATAATTAAGATTGGTATGATGATTATATATACAATGGTTCAATTAGGTGGCAGAAGGAGAAAGTAGAGGCATACAGAAGTAGAGATCTGAAAGAAACATCAGAATTAACAGTTCCCTCTTGTGACAGCGTTTGACAACCGTGTTTGCCACCCATACTAAAGTGGATGGCAGAATAGGCGGCGAAACTTTTAAAAAGTCCTGAATAAATCTATCCCGCTTAAATAAAACCCCACAGCACAGCACTAGGGTTGGTGTAAGTAAGCTGGCACCCCCGCTCCCAGCCATACCGCTTTTGTTCTCTGGTGCCAACCTCCGCAGCATCCAGAGGAGAAGGAAACCGCACTGGGAGGGCAGGGGGGCCCTGCAGCCTCCGCTGCCTTTTCCGCCAGCGGAGGGACGGCGCCGGGGAGGGCAACGCCGGGGGCAGCAGCGGGGCAGGCGCCTCGGCGGGGGCCAGGCTGCCCGCCCCGGCCCGCCAGCAGGCCGCGCCCGCGGAGCGGGGGGTGTGCACGGGGAGGCGGACCGGCGGCGGGGCCCTCACTCACCTCTTCCACCTCGATCTCTTTGTAGTCGATTTCTTCGAAGTTGAGGACCGGGGGGGTTTCAATCATTTCAGCGGAGGCGGCAGCGGACATCCCTCCTCTTTCACCTGGGGGAGGAGAGGCCAGGGCAGGCCGGGGGCGGAGGGCTCGGCGCCGGGCAGCCGAGGGCCTGGGCCGGGGCTACGCGGGGCGCGGCGGCGGCTCCTGCCCTCCGCGCGGGCGCAGGTCGGGGAGAGCCTGGCCGAGGCGCCGCCTGGGCCGCCGCGCGGGGCGAGGCCGCATCCGCGGCGTCCGCAGGCCTCAGTGGTGGCGGGCGGAGGCCCCGCCGGCGGCGGCGGCGCCGCTCCGCATCCCGCGCCCTCCCGCACCCCCGCGGACCGCCGCGCCGGCTGCCCTAGGCCGCGGCCTCTGCGGAGCCTGCGCGCCGCCTCGGCCGCGCGTCCCCGGCGGAGGGAATGGGGCGCCCCGGGGGCCGAAGCCGGCTCCTCCGCCAGCCCCGGCAGCGGCAGCGGGGCGAGGGGGCCGCGGCGAAGGTGGGGGAGCTGCTCAGAGCCGCGCCGCGGCCGCCGCCGCTGACATCAGAGCCGCTTCCTGCTGCCCCGGCCGAGGAGGCGCGGGAGGGAGGGAGAGGGGGAGGGAGCGCCGAGGGAGGGGGCGGGAACGGGACAGGCACCGACACCGGCTGCTACTCAGGCGGCTGCGGCGGGGCCACGGCCTGGCGGCGGCGACCCCGCCCCGCCGCCCGCCTCCGCCAGGGGGCGCAGCCGCGGCCCCGGGCCCGCTTCCTCTTCCTGCCGCCTCCGCAGGCAGGGCCGGGCCGGGGCCGCTGAGGAACGGCCGGCAGCGGCGGGCAGCGCTGGCTGCCCCCGGGGCAGGAATGGACACTGCCGTCTCGGCGGCGGGTCTCAGCCGGGGCTGGAGGAGCAGAGGCAGGCGGGCCTCCCCGGGCTGCAGGCAGCTGCCGGGCGCGGCTCACCACGGGTCCCTCCGCTCCCCGCCGCCGGACGGTGCCTCTGCTCTGCAGGAGGCGGGCGGGGGTAGAGGGCCCAGGCCGGGGCTGAGGCAGCCGTCCGCTGCGCGTTAGCTCCGTGCGAGTGCGGGGCAGCACGCCACGAGTGCTGAATGTACCTTTTCCTAATATATATGTATATATGTGTAAATATTTCCCCAGGGGAAGAGGTGTATGTAGGGGGGACGTGCTCTGTGAAGGCAGAAGCGCGGCGTTGGGTGGCCTGTGCAATTCAGCGGCCCTTTCTTTCTCAGGGGAAAGTGTGTGTAGGAGGTTAGCTGGGGAGCGGAGGGTAATTAAGCGAATAATGTAAACACATAGCAGTAAGGAGATAGAACTCGGGAATGAATGTGTACCTTAACCGCTCCCTCTCCAGTCCCCAGCTAATGGGACTCTGGGCCCACTTGTCTGACAGTTTGCACCTGCTTCAACGTCTGACTGGAGCAAAGCATCGGTGTTTTGGTGGTAAATCTCACAGGCTGAGGCTTCAGGGCGGCCCACGGTGTGAAATCAGTACTGCGATGAGTGGATATAGCCGCTGTGTTTCACTGAAACAGCTGTGCTTCATTTCGCTATGTTTAGCCTCGGGGCTATATATAAAAAGTTATGTTATTGAACAATACTATTAATAGTATGTAATTTTAGTAGATCTAGTAAGCTTTCCCAGATCTTCCTCCGTTAAAATGCTAGCGAATGTACCTCCCAATGAAGTCTCATAAAATGGGAGATAGAGCTGGTTTGCAGAGCTGCCTGAGAAAGCCACTTAAGCAATTAACTAGGAAAGAGAAGATCAAGGATGAATATGGGCAGTGACCTACTCTCATGATGGCTCAGCTGTTGTTAGAAAAGTTAAAGTACCTCTGTCTGAGCTACTGCACTTTGTGACAGGTTGTCATTTTAGGTTGTTTGCTCCCCTCTTGTGTTTTTCTGTCAGCTTTAGTAATTTGTCCGGGATTCCCAGATGTCTAGCAATCCAGAAATCCCAGACAAGCAGTCGTGGTACAGGTACCGGTTTACTGTGCTGCATGCAAGATGAAACTAGTCTCCAGAACAGGTTGGATCGGTGTGATTACATCGCCCAAGTGATCTGTGTGTGCGTGGGGAGCAGACTCTTGTCCTGAATGCATTGAATTCCTGTTGCTTTTTGATTTTCTGATAAGATTTGATCTAGAAAGTTCTAAAGAGGCTTCTGTTAGACATGGGAATGTTCCAGGTACCACAAAATCTGGCTAATATCTGCTTCATCCAGCAATGGGATTATTCAGAGCCCCTAGTTTCTCAGAGGTTGTGTGTAGGTTTGGATGTTCATATCGACCCTGGTGCTCTCCAAACATGTAGTCTCTGGATGATTCAGATCTAGCACCTGGCTATACCCAGAGGTGTATTTGAATTTTGTTTTCATGAAAGCCACCATTAATGCACATCTTGATCATACTGTGACATGGAGTCACAAAGTGCCATGTTTGTACCTGCATCTGACGACTTCTTGAAAGAAAGTGTATCACTTGTGTAAGCAGCTGCTACTGTCTCAGCTGCTGAGTGTGCAATATGTTGGTTTTTGGAAGATCAAGAATATGGATTTCTGAGGCATTGAGAAACTGCAGATCAGATCAAAACCAGGCTCCTCTCAGATAAATTCATAGTGCTAGATTAATTGCTTCATTTCTCTAAACACTTAAGACTGGGATTCAAGGCAGTCAACACATAAAGTCAACTGAAGCCAAGGAACAGGAGTGAATGAAAAACAAGGATGTGTGAAAATGTATTGCTGCTGGTCTCGATACCTAGTTGCAATCTTGAGCGTGGTGTCAGGCAGAATTCTGAAGTTAAAACTTCCCTTTTTCTTTTTTAGGACACGTATGTTATGCATTAGGGAAGGTGAACTGCATCAGTGCTTTTTAGAAAGATGGCCAGGTAGGTGATGGTACTTTAGGTGGCAGTTGGTGATCTCTAGTAAAAGTAACTGAATATTTGGCTTTTTGTTATGTTTCACAGACCTGTCTTGAGGATATATATCAGGCAAGTAACAACTGCAGTCTTTTATATTTTAGTGGTGAGATTTTTCTATTACCTTTATTTTTTTTTATTGATGAGAATTAAGAGCACAGAGGAGAGCATTCCAATTATAGTTGCTTGTAAGGTTCATTTCCTTTCAGAAATTGATGTAGAAATATGTATCTCAAAAATAATGAGCTCTCTCTTTGTGAAGGCAGAGTCATCATCATTATCAAAATGTCACTGTTATGAAGATCAGGTGGGGTTTTAAGGATGTGGTAATTTTGGTGTTACTTCTTTTTGTTTTCTGACTGAGAGAGTCTTAATTAGCTGTGTTGGGGACCGGGTATAACTTGTACACCCCCAAAACAGAATATTTTAACTATTTTTTCAACAAATGCATTTGAAGGGTGAAGGAAAAGAAAAGCTGCATCCTCCACAGGCTGTGTTTCTCTCGGAGAAAAGCTGCTCTTGTGTTTAGAAGAAAAACGTAGAACCTGGGAAGGCCATGTTCTGGCTCTCAATCGCCTGTCTCTAACATCAGAAAGAGGTTACACTGCCAGGAACGTGACCACTTACTTAAAGATTCTTCGGAGTCTCAGTATACTATGGTCAGAGCATGCACAAATGCTCAAACCTGAGATAAGTGCTGTGGAGCTGTTGTAGCTCCTGTCATAGAGCAGGTTTAAGAGCTATATTTTTTTCAGAAGATGAGGCAGTAGGTCTTATGCAAGTTATAAAATAAGTCTATATGGCCAGCTTAACAGACCTGAGACTTAGCCCTAACATCTGCATATCATAGCTAAAATTTATCCAACTTATACAGAATCTCACGGCTTAGAATTTGGGCACATTTTCATGAGTACAAAGGTGCAGATATATGATCCTGGCTACCCTCCGTCCAGCTCCCTTAAAATCACTCCACGTAACAGTTTTAGGAGGGTTTTAAGAAAAGCAAACCAGCATTATTTTTCTCTTAACAGGAACTCAAATAGTCACAGTTGTTTCTGAACCTTATTTTGCCTCCTAATCTGAGGCGTATTAGATCTCTCAAAGTTTTCCACCACGAGAGCTAGGAAAGAGGTATAATGCAGCCACTGTGCAAGTAAGGGCAAAGTAAAGCTGAGAGATGATCTAGATGCAGGCCTGAAACCAAACTAACACGTTGCAGCTGTCAGCAGCTGGGGCTGGCTGACTAAGTGGCTGTGTCCTGGTTTGGCCTAAAAGAGACCAATTTTGCTTTCAGTGATTTTTACTTTCAGCTAAGTTTCTTCTAAGTAACTGCACTTTCTGAAACTAACTGCATGTTTTGCAGACAGTGTCTGCTTCCAGGACTGATAACGCTCGAAGTTTGTAGTTGTCACTGAGGCACCGGTAGGGATGAAAAGGCTCTTGCTGTACTTATTCTTAGAGAAACTAAGGTCACTGCTGAATTCCTCAATAATTACGAGTGAAGAGCCGCAGAAGGGTCACACCTCCAGGGAGGAGCGGACAGGGCAGGTGACCCAGAATTGACCAATGAAGGTATTCCATCCCATACACGTCATTCTCAGTATAAAGCGGGTGGATAACGAGGGTCTTACCCCTTTCTGCTATGGCCGGTGTCCGAAGAGGACTCTGTCCGTTTTCCTGCTGCCCCCGATCCCGATCCGTGCGTCCCTGAATCGAGTTCCTGTCTGTCGCTGGGCCTTCCTGGAGCCTGCCCTGCAGTGCCGGTGGTGACGTGACTGACATCAGGGGGAGCTTGATCTTGGTTTTGTATATATTTAATTATTTCTATTATTATTATTATACTCTTTTTCATTATTATAGTTTATTAAAACTGTTTTAACTTTCCAACCCATAAGTCTCTCTCCCTTTTCTCCTTCCCTTCCCCTTT
Organism: Nyctibius grandis; assembly: GCF_013368605.1. NCBI lineage: Eukaryota > Metazoa > Chordata > Aves > Nyctibiiformes > Nyctibiidae > Nyctibius > Nyctibius grandis. Next base: position 89,138,050 of record NC_090658.1, on the reverse strand, counting down.
GGGGGGGAGGTGTAACAGAGAGCGTCTGCCACTGGATTAATAGCCAGCCCAGCCTTAAACTGTGACAGGCTGGTGGGGAAAAAGGTACTAAAAGTACCACCACTAATGATGGGACCTGAGATGACTGTTTAGTATCCTTCCTCTGAGGCTTGTGGCACAATGTATACATTATAGTTCAGATGACATTGTCCAAATTGTATGTACAATGTGCAACCTGGAGTGTATTATCAAGATGCAAAATAGAGAGAAAGTCAATAATCTGTTGTACATTAGGTTTTGGATTCATCTTGGCAGAATGTCATCACCTGAAAGTTAGAAATCTGGTTTCCAAGTGCCTTCTCTGGTCAGTGAGAAGAGACAGGCATCTTCAGAGGGTATTTCTTCCCATCTGTCGTAGACATATGTATTAGGACATGATGAATTACTCTTTGGAGATGTCTCTTTCTCTACTGACTGTAGATGGAGCCTACATGACAAACTTCAATTAGACACCTAGGGCTTGATTCATCTTCCCACCCATAGCCGTCTAGTGACTTTTGAGGCCCCCAAAGATTTCTGAGACGTCTGTACGGGGCTGGCAAATGTGATGTAAGTCATGAGCTGAAGGTCCAGGAAGCATATCCCGGGGAATCTGAGATGACGCTAATTAGGTATGTATGGGCAACTGGACTGATTGCCTAATTTCTGGTTACTTAAAGTGAGGTGCGAGGAATCCCGCCATCAGGATCTGACACCAACCCAGCTAAAGCCAATGTCCATCTCTTAGTAGATTATAGCTGCAGGTGGATCAGCCCCCAAACTCTAGACATCTAAATTCACAGCCTAGCTTTGTATGAAGTGTCAACCTGAATACAATTGTGTTTTTTTTCTCGTGGATTTGATCCTGCACTGTTTCCGTTAATGGGAGGTTTTCAAAGCAGGAATGCAACCAGGTTTAAACTTTATTTTTATATTGGAAAAAAATAAAACCCAACCAAACAAAAATCCCCCCAAAGAATTCTTCCCTCCCCTCCCTTCCCTGACAATGTTATATTCAAGACTATTAATTCAAGACTGTGTTTTGGCACAGTTTATCCCAATTTGACCCGACTGTTGGTCTCCAGAAAAGAATACCCCAAAATGAAATGTCAGGAAGAGCAGATGTTAAAAGTGCTGCCCATTGGTAAAATGCAGAGGGAAGTCTGCCTGTTGGTTTGGCCAATATTCAAACCACTTAGGAAAGAAAGAACTAGTTACTCTGCTTTATTAGGGGCATTAAATTCAGAGATGCCTCTAAGAAGTTATATTTGAAAGTGTGAAAATTACATTTAATAGAGCTCTTAAAATATGATGACTGGGCAACTGTTTCTTCTGATAGCCAGCAATTACTTAATCATACAAATTTCTTTTGTGATGTGAAAGAAATGGAGAAAAGCAGCTGATAGTTCCCTTTGGGTATCTGAGGATTTGATAACCTTATTTCTTCAAATGTACTCGGGAATATTACCGTCTCTAATCTCTACACCAGCTAGAGAAAAGCAATAAAAAAAAAAGTAATCTCAAAGGTCCTGGCATTAGTTTGTTTATGTCATAGCCTTTAACTTTATGAAGCGTTTTGCGGGGATGGAATTTGACATGCCTGTTGCAATTGTTCTCTTGATTCAGTGTTACTAGAGAAACAAATTTGCAGAAAATGGAAGTCAAGAAAGGAATGCAAGCAAATGTAAAAGGAGACATTTTTCTTCCAGGAAGTTTTTACATTAGACTTCTGAAAGATTTTGACTAGAACATGGATTCTTCAAAAAGAGTAATTTGACACTGGGAGAAATCATGCAGCGCGTACGTTGCTGTTTCCTGAGTCTGTTTCATTTGTCTTAGAATTTTGTGTTTATATGATGGGTATTTCCTGAAACTGTGCAGTGGGAGAAGTCAATACCGAGGCCTTTTTTGTTTCCCCACAAGGTGGTACTGTGGTACTGACTATAGAACTCTTGGCTGTAGTTGATTTATTTCTGTAACCCTTCAGCAGATGTTTTAAAGACAGATTTTTGTCTGTGAAGAAGACAGTTTTGGTGTTGGAATGAATTTTCTTAGCAGAATGACTCTTTTTTTTGGCGTGATTTCTTTTCCTAACTTTTTGTCTCATTAAAAATAGATTCTTTTGCAAGTTGTGGTTATCAGAAAAACTCCATTATTGCTGTTTGGACTTTTTCACCTTTTATTGCGTTTTTAAACCTAATCAGTCTATGTCAGAATCCCTTGTTTTTCAAGCTAAAACAATAGCTCTTGTAAGTTTATTCAGAAATTCATCCTTTTTTTTTTTTTTCCCTTTAGTTACGTGTAGGTAAAGAGGCACCTACAATTAATTACAACAATGAAAATAAATTAAAACCATTAAATATTCAGGAGAATGCAGTTTTCTCCCTGAAAACACACCTAACCACTGTCAAGCACAGAAACAAAACACAATTAATTGCTTAAATCAACCTCTGTGTCAGTACATGGGGTTCTTCCAGTAGCTTGCGGAGGTCTGTAAGATCTATAGTGAACAGCTCCATGTGTTTGCCCACCCACCATCGCATTTGAGAACTTGCATAATTTCCATGGTCCTGTCTACACTAATACACTACTGTAGTTTATAGCTTATTTTAGTAAATGGAATAAGGCTAAGATAGAGGCCTGAGCACTAGTCTGGGGGTCTACATGCTGTTACATGGTCAGCATAGTCCTTGGCATGGCTTTGACCCAGGACATCAAGTACTCCCCTAGACAGAGATTATCAGGGTTTGACTGTAGCCTGTGCTTTACAGGGAAGAGAGTTAAGCTATATTGGTACCTGCTGCACAGTAATTATTGGTCTCAAGAACAGAGGACAGGCTGTGGCCCGCTTTATTCACCTATATCTATGTAGCCACTGGGACCCACTGAGTCATGCTTGTGCTCCAAGCTAAGCGTGCACTCAGGAAGGTTTGGGGCTGCTCAGTTTTAGAAATGTGAACTCCTATTTTTATGATCTTTTACATCCATTATTTTTCTGTGTGTTGTCTGTTTCTCTTCACCTAATGTACATTGATACACCATAGATACCTTGAAAAAGCAGTTACTGTACAGATGCTGGTCGTACAAGGTATGAAGCATCATGCACAATCTATAGTTAAAAGCAGGAGGGGACATCAAAATGGGGTCCAGTGATATACAATGAAGCTTTTTAATGCATTTGGAGGCTCACATTTGACTGTAATTTAAAAAATATGACATTAGAAAACAGTGATCTATGCATTACTTAGTGATATCTAATAGCTTTTTCAAAAATAAATTATTTAGTTTTCTATAGAGTTTCTGTATATTCTTCATGAGTGGCAGAAATAAATTTGAGAGCTGAGTGTGGCTATTATCTTTCAAACCTTCCTTTCAAATAGCATCCCACTCCAGGTTCTTGTCCTTCATGGCGGGCAAGGGACTACAACATGCTTCGGGCAAGTGATAGAGACCCTAGGCAGGTCCCGAATTAAGGGTGTGCATCCATGTGGCACTGTACAATCCTTTATTGAGGCAGAGTGAATGTCTTAAGTCCACGAGCAGCCTAGCAGGCCTTGTTTGCCAAGGTCCACAGCCTGCCCTTCATGGCCTCTAGGTCAGAGGATAGAGCTGGTCCTGCTGAGGTGAAAACAGGACAGAAGATACTCCTCTTTTTAGGGCTATGTGACTTCCCAACAGTGAGGTGAGGAAGTGGGAGGCATGGGAACAGCAGATAGGGTCTAAAAGAAGAGCTGAAGGGCCACTAGTCCCCAGGCAAGTATAATGCTTGCAAAGCAGATCGCTGGAGTCTGCTGTCAATATTATGTTCATATTATTATGCTGGAGGTAATGTGAGAGCAGGATAAGAATTGCTACACAAGACACTTTGACTCAGACATTCTGTACGCTCTACAAATGGGAGTCCCTTCTTTGGGCATCAGATCCCAAGCAGAGAATTTATCTATGAATATATCTTCTCAAAGGATAAAGCTATGGTCTGTTAAATGCCTGTACACCCTACCTGGAAAATGACCTAACAGCATCTTCAGCTTTTGGCTCTGCTTTTGGACAATGTCCATCTATTATTGTTGATAAAGGCTTCTTTCTTCCTACTATTTTCCCCCATTACAAAGAAGTCCACTGAATCCTGAGACTTCCCTGCAAATATGCATGCTTAAAATAACACTTTCTGTGGGTTCTTTCAGATCTCCATTTTTTTCTTGGTGGAGATAATTAGGAATATTAATTCTACATGAGAGAAAAATATATGCAATGCCCTGGTGTTCTGGACCTGGGAGCAGTGTCTCAAATGTGTTTGAATGAGATCTAACAAAGAAGAATAAGCATGTGTCTTAGGAAGGCTCTTGAGACCTCAGGATGGGAGAAATATGCTTGAAGGAATCACACTGAAGTGGTTTGCCAGTAGTACATAGATAGGATTGCTGGTGGGAATATTTAGTAATATGGGTATGGTTCTTGTTTCTAGGACTTAGAGTTCATAAAAAACAGGTGAAAAGAGATTAAATGCTTCTCCGATATAATTTTTTCCATGTCAGAATATGCTGTTGGTGCCACAAGTCAACTTTGCAGGGGGAAAAGTGAGCTACGTAGTTACAAGCAGGAAAAGGAGGTGTACATATGCCCTATAAACCGGGACTCTTATTTCCCATGGCACTGGATCCCGGTAACAGTATTTCTTTGTTATAAAAATGCGCTTCAGAGATTGAATTGAAGCCACACAAGATAATTTTAAGAATCACACTTCTGAAAGCAGAGGAATATCACACAAAGAAGAGTAGCAGACACTGAAAATATTTGCCCTGTGGCTTCCAGCTTTGGTTTCTGTTCCTAAATGCTCCTTCTCTGAAGCCGAAGAAAACTGTTAAGCTGGACTCATCCCTTCACAGGCCAGACTTAGCTCATGTGCACTCTGAAACATCTGCAGACTCTGACGTAAAGCAACCAGAAACCCCAGTGTTTTATGAGCTGTTTTGGGCTTTAGGGAACTTCAACTAAAGCACAACATTGGTGTTACTGAAAGAAAATTAAGGGTCGACAGTTTGAGATGGCCACCAAAGGGGACTACAGGATCAAGATTATAAGAAATTGTTTAAGAATGCACTTAAGAGGTAACAGAGCTGAGATAATGACCTGTGGAAAGTCTCTTATGCTCCTGTAATTTCTTTGTCAGTTGATTTTGCCAGATATGTCTACATGATGCTCCAGGGTGAAGTAGCTGACCCTCAAAGCTTGGGAATCTGTGTATTTTCCTCTTCTACTGCTTTATCATTTTTGGAAGAATTCAAACATATATTCTAGTCATCCACTGAAGAATGGATTCTGGTTTATCTAATAAATGATATAAATTGCTGCTCTGTTCTATCTGGATGAAAGAAATGAAAAAGACCTCAGATAAAAGCCTGCCTTTATTAAAGAGCCAAAGACATTTTAGATCTCATTTGGCCTTCATGCCCTGCTCATTCCTCCTCTCTTTATCTAGTGGTGCTTTGCTGATACAGTTATTATCCTTTTCAGCTACTCTAAACATACATTATTAATTCTGCAACTGGCTTCCTACCTCCAGCCCTTTTAATAGTAAGCTCACTTAAAATCCTGTAAGGCTATATACCCTAGGAACTCCCTGCATGTTTCTCACCTGAGTGCACATACTCCAGTTCCCTCTGAATGGCCCATTTGTGCCATCCCCTTCTTGCTCTGTTTATTCCCTTGCCTTCTCCCTTCTTCTTGCTGTGCTTCACTATCTGCATCCCTTCTCCTGTATCAGGAAAACCTCTTTGTCCTCATTTTATGAATGTGTGGGGTTTTTTTCATCCATCAGGAAGCAAAAAAATCAGGGAAATAGACAGTAAGACTTGGAACTGAATCCCACTTGTGAGGTGGCTTCAAGACCTAGGTTGAAATATTTCAGTGAGCACCCATTTTGACGTTACAGCGTGCTTTTTGCATCGTATAAAATGGTTGGCCTCAACTATCGTAATGGTCATATTGTCTGGTTTTAAAATCCATGGGTTCTTCTTTAAAGGCTCACTTAAATAACCCACCACTTCAAACAGTTACTTCTCTCTTTCTCTCCTCATTAGTAATCCCCTCATATGCTCTTTGCTATGGTGTTTTTTCATCTTGTGTTTGTTTGTCCTAACTAATTTAGATATTAAGTCCTTGGTGACTGACAATGCGTCTATCTATTCAAAGCACACTTAAATAAATAAATTTAATAATAATTAATAATAAATATGCCAGCTGAGAGCTATGCATCTGAGCTAGCAAGGACGACAATGACATTGATGTATTCGGTTTCAGGAGCAGCATTTGCAGTTCCCCTGCCACGTCTCCTTGGGAAGTGCTGTTAATGGCTGCTGTGCTCTGAGGGGTGTCAGGTCCCCCTCTCACAGTCCTCCCTATCGGAGAGTCACTCAGAGAGCTCTGCCTTGACCTTCCTCACTCACCAATGTGAAATCCAGCCTTCGGAGCTAACGCTCTCCTAAAGGTGATCAAAATGCAAAGGGGAAAACATAGAATCTCTTTTGGGGGAGAGGATCCTGCAAATCCCTGACATCTCCCAAAAGTCACTATTCACAACTAGTACCAGTCCCTTACAGACAGTAAGATTTTTACATCTTTATTTATCCTTCTGTGTGGGGCAAATTATTCCCCCCTCCCCAGTTTCCTATATGCAAAAGGCTTGCAAAGCCAGTAAGTGCTTTTGTGAAACAGACTCTGTAAACACTCAGGCACAATCATTGAAACTGTCAAGAAAGAATTCATGTGGTGTGTGTTAACAATTGTCTAAGCTAGAACACTATTTAGTCTGTTATTCCTGGTGGGCACTACCTTGTAGAAAAATAATATTATTACAGATATAATCTTTCAGTTAGTAATAAACCTCAGAAGTCATCTGGCAGAGAAAGAGGAGAAGTGAGTCCTTCTTGAGCAGAGGTAAACGGGGCAAAATCTGCCTTTGTGTGTCTGCCTGAAGAATTATGACTTCTGATAGAAGCAAGTTAGTCACAGTATATATTGCCTTTTTATTTCATTATGGGAAGAAGGGATTACTTTGCATATATTTATTCTGGTCCATCCCATAGCTGGAACTGCAATAAAAGTCAGGAAAAGAATAGCTGAATAATATGTAGCAAAGGCAGAAGAATTATTGTAATTTGTATGATTATCAATCCATCTGAACATGACAATTTTTATCAGAGGTGGCAACATCTAGAGTGTGTCCCCTGTAGTAGCAGTTTTACTGCCATCAAAATCATAAAGTATTTACTGCCACGAGTAACGTTTGTCACTTGGGGTTTGTTCTCCCAGTTCACCCCTGGGGAAGAGGGGTGAGTGCTTGTGAGCTTTGTTTTTTTTTAGAATCTTTAAAATTTTACATAGGCATAAAATGCACCGTGGAGGAGACGCTGAGATGCTCTGTGGGATTGAGAAGCTGCAGACTAGATCACAAGGCAGTTCTTTCTTAAGCAAATAACTTTTCTTCTTACCCTGTAAGGCTTCATTGTGACAGAACTTTCTGAGGTCCAGGGAATACTTTGAACAAAACCGCTGCAGTCTTGAGCTTAATTCAATATTTTGTGGAATCAGTGGAGAAAGTAATATGATTCGTTCACTGTAATCAGCTAGCAGGTGTCTCTGAAGATCTGAGTCCTTCATGTTCAAATAAAATGCACTGTTACAATCCAGATGGGAGTTAATGATGGCGTATATAACTAAGATGGACTTGCTTAGGATGGAGTCTTTTAACCAATCAGAGATAAAAGAAAGCATTATCGATGGATATGGCTCCTTGGGAGTTTGGTGTGAATGTGAAATCCAAACCTAAATTAAATACTCTGGGCATGCAGTGTCAAAGAAAGGATATTGCACAGTGACTACAAACTTTTTGAAGTGTACTGCACAGCCTCCAACATAACCTCTGTGTCTCTCAAGTTCCAGGTTGTCCAGTCATTTTTTCAAATTTTAGCTACTTCTGGCTCATGTGGTGATGCCAGTATATTCGCCTTCCCCTTCTCCCCATCCTTTTCCTTAACAATAGCAATGGTGTGGCCACTTATGGCATTTTTTATACTTTATGGTGATGTGTGGCTCATTGCCAGTTTGGGGATACAGTCAGTGGGCTCAACCATCACTTGTGCAGCTGAGATTTGAGCGAAGGTGGGGGATAATGAAGTCTATGCAGCACTGCGTGTTGTTTCTGGGTTGTTGGCGTTTTAGTCCATATTTTCTGACCCCACCATTTCATGGTGCACGTAGATGCTGGCAAGGCCTTGAGAGAGGATTGTTTCTTACAGGACTCTATTTTTAAGAAATCTGTTGATAAACAAGCATTTTTCTTCTTAGTACTTGCTAGGTGCTTCTAACCCTGAAATAAGCAACTATTTTAGCCTATTCCTCATGATGACTTTCTGTTCAAGGCATGACAGCAATACCTGTCAGACCCTTTAATAGGTTACGTTTGCAGCTTACCCAGGACCTCATACTCCCTGTATTGACGATCCTATGAGCTTTATGTGAAGCAGAGAAATGCTACATAACGGTCTTCTAATTTTTGTTTCTTTTGACGGCTGAATATCAAGTCATTGTGAATGAGACTCATCTGCCCAAACACAGCTGTTTGTAGCTGAGCTAATCGCCTGCCTTCATTAATTAATGAAGGAAACTAGGCACTTCTGGGATGCAATTTGTTTTATACCAAAGGAGATACCTCAAACACATGAGAGGGGTTGAGACCTGGAAGTTTCAAAATTTGTGACTTAATTAGGTCACTAAAATTAGTTCAGGCCAAGGGAGAGGCTGTTTAGGCTTAGGGGACAATAGATGACTATTTATAGCTTTATTTATTATTATTAGAAGGAATCTCAGTAATCAATATTCCCTTATTTTTCAGTACTTTACAGGAATTTAATTTCTCATAATTCCTCTTTTTTTCTCTTTGGGAGAGGAGAGCCAGGATTCCTGTCTGTCCAATTAAAATGTGGCTTCCATCCATGTTTTTTGAAAGGCAATTCTACCCAGGGATCCCTTAGAATGAATGAGCTGAAACTGAAAGATGTGTATTACTCAAACAAATGCAATGGGCTCAAGACAGGACTAACTGGGTGCTATTTTATGAGCAATACAGGAGGTCAGATTAAATGATTCAGTAGCCCCTTCTAGCCTTAAAAGCTATTAAAAAACCTGAACAAGTTCAATAAAAATGTAATAGCATTTTAAAGAAATTACTCTAAAACCCCTGAGAATTAAACAATAGTCATTAATAGCTTCTTTATGATGTTTTCACTATATATTTCTAGAGCAACAAATCCTACAGAGAGGGATATATTTCTCTTTAAATTGATTTGATGAGGAAAAAATGTCCTCACTCGAACAATCAGGCCTGGTATAGCAAAAAAGCGTATTTCCTCGTGTGGATGCCTCACATGCATTTGCAAGTAGGAAGAAAGTAATTTAGAAATGAGAGGGGGATCTTATTTGAACGTGAATTTTCAAAGCATCACTCTGTGTATTGTTCAGACAACCCTTGGCTCTGACTGTTGTGTACAAATGCATGAGCCAGTGTGTATGGGCAGTGTGAGTCATTCAATTTTTCTACTATATAGTAATAAAAAAACAAATGGTGTTGAAGGCAGCATTTAGGTCTAGAGAAGGACGCTGTGATAATGCCATGAATCCTTGCACTCAGCGATCAACAGTGACGGCATACAAAGCAGACAAAATGACAGGCAGCTTCTTGCTTAACGGATGTTGATCTGAGCTGCAGACACAGATTTATCCAACCTTATTTTTATCTCACAGCTCCTGTACCCCGACTAATACCTTTAAGAAAATGAGTGGTGCTTTAAAACATGGTAACTCAAGCCTATAGGAATTAAACACATTTGAAAAGAAGTTGATTCATCCTGGTTAATATCAGAGATTTCTGGCCTTTCTTCCTTCCTCTTATTCCCCTCAGTTATATCTGTTTTACATTTTAATGTAATATATTGTACTATAGAGGCAGTAGTTTCAATTCATGCTGTGCAAAAGAACAGAAACCCAGAACTGCTGCAACACCATGTGCCTTCTGGGGATCCCCGGAGCCAAATCTGTCTGGAGAACTTCCCTTCATAGGATATAGCTTCTGCATCATTGCTAGTAAGAAACGCGATTAAATGTCCTGTAATGTAGTTAAATACCTACTCTGCACACACAAACAAGTTTTTCATGACAGAAAAAATACTTTTTATTGCTTTTATTAGCATTATTGCACAAAGACTGGTCTAAGAATTGTTTTTACAAATTTTATTTGTGGCGAGACATGAGTATTTAAAGAAGATCAAGTGTGGAAAGAGAAGACAATTTCAATAATTTTTAATAATCAGACCATCACATTCAGGTTTACAGTCTGGTTGGAGATAGTGTGATGATCTAAATTAAGAGAACTGAGAATGACGACTGTCAGAAAGGGAGTAAGTATTAAATAGACGGGGAAAGAGTCAAGCCTCTAATTCCATTTCAATATTCACAGATAAAAATAACAAATTCAGTGGCACATAAAACACTGACATGTTGACTCTAGAGAAACTTGGCGAGGCCATTCACATGAGTAGAATATTAATTCTGATGGAAGAAGTTCTGTATGTAAAATTGTCTTGAGAAAGGGTTTCTGAACTGCTCAAGACTCAGAAGAAATTTTGTGTCTAAAGTGCTTTAAGAGTGAAGCATTATTTTTAGGTGTATATAACATACTGAACTGTGGAGACTAAATGCCAGCAAAATGTAGGTATCTTTTGGTAATGGGCCAATAGTGATGCTTAGTGATGCAAAGAGAAATGTAGAAGTGCTGATAATGATGTTCTTGCATAATTTTTTCCTCTATGTAAAAGGGACCAGGATGTGAGTTGGAAGTGTGGGCATGCCATAGTGATGTCCACAGTTCCTTCCTAACCCTGCTGGGGTTGGAATACTATAAATATTCCTGTGAGATTTTGGTACAAAATAGAGCACAAATTATGGGAGGGCTGAAGACTGTTTATTGTTGTTGGAGCAGTAACATACAAATCACAGAATCACAGAATCACAGAATCACAGAATGTTAGGGATTGGAAGGGACCTCGAAAGATCATCTAGTCCAATCCCCCTGCCGGAGCAGGATTGCCTAGATCATATCACACAGGAACGCGTCCAGGCGGGTTTTGAATGTCTCCAGAGAAGGAGACTCCACAACCTCTCTGGGCAGCCTGTTCCAGTGTTCGGTCACCCTCACCGTAAAGAAGTTTTTCCTCATATTTATGTGGAACCTCCTGTGTTCCAGCTTGCACCCATTGCCCCTTGTCCTGTCAAGGGATGTCACTGAGAAGAGCCTGGCTCCATCCTCATGACACTTGCCCTTTACATATTTATAAACATTTATATATTTATAAACATTAATGAGGTCACCCCTCAGTCTCCTCTTCTCTAAGCTAAAGAGACCCAGCTCCCTCAGCCTCTCCTCATAAGGGAGATGTTCCACTCCCTTAATCATCTTTGTGGCTCTGCGGTGGACTCTCTCGAGCAGTTCCCTGTCCTTCTTGAACTGAGGGGCCCAGAACTGGACACAATATTCCAGATGCGGCCTCACCAGGGCAGAGTAGAGGGGGAGGAGAACCTCTCTTGACCTGCTAACCACACCGCTTCTAATACACCCCAGGATGCCATTGGCCTTCTTGGCCACAAGGGCACATTGCTGGCTCATGGTCATCCTGCTGTCCACTAGGACCCCCAGGTCCCTTTCCCTTCGCTGCTCTCCAACAGCTCTGCCCCCAACTTATACTGGTACATGGGGTTGTTCTTGCCCAGATGCAGGACTCTACACTTGCCCTTGTTATATTTCATTAAATTTCTCCATGCCCAACTCTCCAGCTTGTCTAGGTCCCTCTGAATGGCTGCGCAGCCTTCCGGCGCGTCAGCCACTCCTCCCAGTTTTGTGTCATCAGCGAACTTGCTGACAGTGCACTCTATTCCCTCATCCAAGTCATTAATGAATATATTGAATAGAACTGGTCCCAGTACCGACCCTTGAGGGACTCCACTAGACACAGGCCTCCAACTGGACTCTGTCCCATTGACCACCACTCTCTGGCTTCTTTTCTTCAGCCAGTTCACAATCCACCTCACTACCCGATCATCCAGACCACACTTCCCCAGTTTAGCTGCGAGGATGCTGTGGGAGACCGTGTCAAACGCTTTACTGAAATCGAGATAGACCACATCCACAGCTTTACCATCATCTATCCACCGGGTTATGTCCTCATAAAAGTCTATCAAGTTGGTTAAGCATGACTTCCCGTTGGTGAAGCCATGTTGAGTGCCCCTAATGATCCCCCTATCCGTGATGTGCCTAGAGACAGCACCAAGGACAAGTTGTTCCATCACCTTTCCGGGGATGGAGGTGAGGCTGACTGGTCTATAGTTCCCCGGGTCCTCCTTCTTGCCCTTTTTGAAGACTGGAGTGACATTCGCTTTCCTCCAGTCCTCAGGCACCTCTCCCGTTGCCCACGACTTAGCAAAGATGATGGAGAGTGGCCTAGCAATGACTTCTGCTGGCTCCCTCAGCACCCGCGGATGCATCCCATCAGGGCCCATGGATTTATGGATGTCCACGTTGCTTAATTGGTCCCTGACCCAGCCCTCATCAACCAAGACAGATTCCTCCTCTATCCTGACTTCTTCTGGGGCCTCAGGGGTCTGGGGCTCCTCAGGACAGCCTCCAGCAGTATAGACAGAGGCAAAGAAGGCATTCAGTAACTCCACCTTCTTTTTATCCTCTGTCTCCAGGGCCCCCACCTCATTCATCAGTGGGCCTACATTGCCTCTAGTGTTGGCTTTACCTGCAATGTATTTGAAGAAGCCCTTTCTATTGTCCTTGACCTCTCTTGCAACGTTTAATTCCAAGGAGGCCTTAGCTTTCCTAGTTGCCTCCCTACATCCTCTGACAACAGACTTATATTCCTCCCAAGTGGCCAGCCCCTCCTTCCTTGATCTGTACACCCTCTTCTTCCACTTGAGCTTGCCCAGCAGTTCCCTGTTTAACCATGCAGGTCTCCTGGTACCCTTCCTTGACTTCCTACCTGCTGGGATGCTCTGATCTTGAGCTCGGAAGAAGCAGTCCTTGAATGCTAACCAACTATCTTGGGCCCCCTTACCTTCTAGTACCCTGTCCCATGGGATTTCCCCTAGCAATTGCTTGAAAAGGCCAAAGTTGGCCCTCCTGAAGTCCAGGGTTGCAATTCTGCTAGCTATTCTGTTCCTGCCACATGAGATCTTGAAGTCTACCATCTCATGGTTACTACAACCAAGGCTGCCCTCAACCTTCACCTCTTCAACCAGACCCTCCTTGTTAGTGAGGATAAGATCCAGCAGTGCTCCTCTCCTAGTTGGCTCATCCACCATTTGCATCAGAAAGTTATCATCAATGCACTGGAGGAACCTTCTGGACTGAGGATGGCTGGCTGAGTAGGCCTCCCAGCAGATATCAGGGTAGTTGAAATCCCCCATGACAACCAGGCCCTGTAATTGAGCGACTGCTCTCAGCTGCCTGTAGAAGGCCTCATCACCTTCCTCATCCTGATCCGGTGGCCTGTAATAGACACCCACAACAGTATCACCCCTGCCAGCCTGCCCCTTAATTCACACCCACAAACTCTCAACTCGCTCCTGATCCGCCCCTGGACAGAACTCAATACATTCTAGCTGCTCACTCACATAAAGAGCAACTCCACCACCTCTCCTTAGTGGCCTGTCTTTCCTGAACAGGTCATAGCCATCCATGACCACATTCCAGTCATGCAAGGTGTCCCACCAAGTCTCTGTGATTGCCACTAGATCATAGCCCCCCGACCGAACAAGGATTTCCAACTCCTCTTGTTTATTCCCCATGCTGCGTGCATTGGTGTACAGGCATTTCAGGGAGCGAGCTGAGCACACCGATTTCACCCCAGGGGGATGGGAGGCCTCCTCCCATGTTGCTCCTTTCTTTAATAAAGAAAGCAGCAACAAAATGCTGCCGGTCACAATTTGTGACACAAAATTAAAGTAGATAGCCCAAAGGAGCTAGTGACAATAAGTAAATAACATTTACAAATATGCTGGAGGAAAAAAAAAAGGCAAAAGCAAGAGAAGCAGTCAGTCTCTTGATAGATGACAAGGGTTATAAAAGTCAGAGGGATGAGGCTTTGCGCAATTCTCTTATCCTTCTGTCCTTGTTCTCACTCATGCATCCTAAGCTGGAAATGGGATCCTCTCATGTCTAATGGGAAGGGACATATGGTATAAAGGAAATAAGAAGTGCAGACATATTCCAGTGCCTTCACTGTTGCTTATGTGAACTTATCACCATACAGGGAACACAAAATCTTCAACTCTGTAACAAAGCTCAGCTCAAATGTCTGGCAAGGCTCACAACACTGCAGGCAAATCCCGCCTTTCCTGCTTGGTCTTCACATCTGGCCCCTCCATCTTCCCACAGCACCTCCATCCTGGCACAGATGAACCCATCACAACCCTGTGTGGGCTCTCCAGGACGAGACAGGCCAGGAGGCAGCAGTTCTGGAGCTTCTTTCTGCCTCTGCTCTAGTTCCTCAGCAAAAGGTTTATCTGCCTTTCTCCTGCCGTGTGCCCCTGCACTGCTGGTTTTCTAAAACTCTCCCACGTCTGCTGGAGATGTGCATCACACTAGAAGGACTTGACACGAGTGTTTTTTTCCAACTTCCCATATCCCCTCCTAGTGTGGGTGAAACTTTTTCAGGGGAACAAACTACCAAACCAATGCTCCAGTCCTTGTATTTCTCTACTGTGGTCTCTTTGGTGCGTTGACGTTAGCCACCTACTCCGGCAGGCTCTGCCAGGATTCCCGTCACAGCACCGTCACAAAGCCTTCTTCACCAGTCTGTCTTCATCCCCCGCTTTCCCAGGGCTCACATATTTCTCAGCGCTGCTCCTCTCTTCTCTCTCCCCTCCCCTTCTCGACATCCTTTTTTCCCCTCGTTTTCCCAGCAGCAGCAGCCCCTGTTTCCCTGTCAGCCCGGCGCCTCTGCCTGAGTTCAGTTCTTAACAGAAGTCACTGGCGTAACATACAATTACATGGTTATGGATTATGGGCCTCTATTTAGCAATCAAATCTTTGCTTTTCTCCAAGTGGCAGAACATGAGTAAACTTGAAGTTCTACCTTCCATGGAAGTTTAACGGCTGAGGTGGGGAGCCACATCTGTGTGGAAAGGAAACTGGAAAGATTTATGGAAGGAAGGTAACGAGAGCTTGACAAATAGGGGAATTATTCCATGAAGGATCCCTGTGCCCCTCAGACTGCTTTCCTTGGATCTGGAGCAGCACTGGCCTCCAGAGCTGTTCAAAAGGGGTCTGCAATCCCGCAGTGCTGCGGGATTGTGGCAAATGCAGCCAGAAATGTGCTGGCAGCTGAGATATCCATGGACCTATAAGCTGCTTCTAGCCAGAGAAGAGTGGGATGGAAGGGCAAAGGAAATAATTTGGGGGGAACTTCAGATGAAGAAGGTGCCTAGGCTGGCTGCATGCTGAATGCTGGCGCTGTGTACAGACGGAGGAAGGCTATCCTACCCCATGGAGAGGTGTCAGCCAACGGCTGGGCTTGTGGGGCTTGCTCAGGCAGGGCTGAGTCCCCGTGGGCACTCAGGAGAGAGCAGGTCGGATGCCCTGGTGAACCTGAGCTGCTGCCCGCAGGGGCAGCCCCCAGGAGACTTTGTAAGGGAGGTGCACGGCACTGCTTGCAGCCCAGCCAGCCTCAGTGGATGCGTGGGAAGAGGAGCTTCCACACTAGCACGCTGTATACGCAGTTTGTCCCTCTCTAGCTGGTATTAGCCTAACATGGCTACGCTGCTCTTGCTAACGTAGCAAATTTATTCAGAGCAGATTGCCAGCGTTGTGGCCTGGGTTAGCCTTAGAAGCCTGCTCAGACAGTGAAATTTGGGAGAGCAGTGGGTGACCCCGGCAGCTGGCTGTTCACGCCTGCATGGGCTGATGCTCCGTGGCCTCTATCACCTTCACTCAGGGCAAAGCTTGGAATAATCAGCAAGTAAAACCTGTAACACGCTGAAATAAATGAACTAATGCAAAGTGCTTTTCCACCCCTGATGCAATTATGAGCTATTGCTGGTTCGTAATTTAAATAAATACATATTTTTTTTCCCACTAACGTGCAATACCTACAATTGCTTGTATGAAAGCTCTGGTTGGATCATGCATTCATGTTCCTTGATCATGAGACAGGGAACTGCTAGAGAGAGTCCAGCGCAGAGCCACAAAGATGATTAAGGGAGTGGAACATCTCCCTTATGAGGAGAGGCTGAGGGAGCTGGGTCTCTTTAGCTTAGAGAAGAGGAGACTGAGGGGTGACCTCATTAATGTTTATAAATATGTAAAAGGCAAGTGTCATGAGGATGGAGCCAGGCTCTTCTCAGTGACATCCCTTGACAGGACAAGGGGCAATGGGTGCAAGCTGGAACACAGGAGATTCCACATAAATATGAGGAAAAACTTCTTTACGGTGAGGGTGACTGAACACTGGAACAGGCTGCCCAGAGAGGTTGTGGAGTCTCCTTCTCTGGAGACATTCAAAACCCGCCTGGACGCGTTCCTGTGTGATATGATCTAGGCAATCCTGCTCCGGCAGGGGGATTGGACTAGATGATCTTTCAAGGTCCCTTCCAATCCCTAACATTCTGTGATTCTGTGATTCTGTGATATGCATTGCTTCTGTCTATAGAAAAAAACAAACATAGAGCTGAGAGCACACACTTAACATAAAAACTGTTCCAGAAGAAAAACATGTTATACGTATTATGCAATATGATAAAGCTCATATCTCTTTTGGAATCTTAAGTTTTGGATTTCGTGATTTCTGCGTGCTTAATATTTTCAGTCTTTGTGTTGTGATAGCTATCTTTTCCATTAATTTGCCATCTAGTTGCATAAAAAAAGCACTGCTTTTGTTTTATTTGTTTACATTTTATTTACAGCATTCCTCCTTTACCAAAGGTGTGTTAAATTATTAACAGGTTTTGTCCATGTTCACAGAAAAGCTAAATTGATTCCAGTACAATGGGTGCTTATTAAAAGGCTGGCTAACAGGTTCACTTTGCCCACAAAACTGTGCACTGTGGTCTGAAGTATTCATTTTCCAATTAAAGCTATTTATTTGTTTTTATTTCTCGCAGTCATGGTGAACTCTTGTCAGTGGTATTTTTTTCCACAGAAATGCTCTGTATTTTTGCAGGAGTAAAACTGCATGTTTAATTGGTTATTTTAACACCTTTAGTGCAATATCTCCGTGCTTTAATAGGGCTATAATTTTTAAATGTAGATCCGTTATTTTCTATGACACGAATGTTGGCAGACTTCTCAAGTGTCTTGCTTCTCACTGGTGTCTCTGATTTCACATTAAAATCCCTCTTTGTCCCTCCTTAGTCCCTGCTGATGACCCTTATTAACCAGAAGGATTTCTAGACCTGAAAAGCTTATCAGGTTAGAAAGGGGCATGTTACAAAAATGTGTTTCTGTCAGAACTTAAAGTAACCATGAGGATAAAGAAAGAAAAGCCTGTGGTGTTGCGCTGGGCAGCATAAAGATAAGTATGCCATAAGTTAGCTGATTTTTTTCTTAGTATTTTTTCTGCTATGATGAGATGAAGCGTTAGGCAGAAGCATTTAAGTTTTGCTCCACTAAAGGCATCAACTCTGTGCAGTATCCTGCTTACCTAGCACTTGTCTGAGCCTTCAAGTCAACAGGTCGGGTCTCATAGATGGTGACAGACAGGTCATCTACCTACTTTCCCATTATGTTTGAAGGAAACTCTGTTGAACTCTTGCCCCTCTTTCTGTCCTATCTGGTAGAAAAGGATGTGAAAGATTCAGGGAGAAACAGCTATATGAATGGCTGTAAAATACCTTGCTGTGCTTATGATGAATGCATGAGGCCAGAGCTTGAATTGGTGTCAGCTGATGTCACACCATGGGTTGGCAAGGGGAACTCTGTTCATTGACGCTGGTTGAGACCTGGCTCTTTGAGTTGTGCCTCTTTAGGTTGCAGAGTTTCATTCAGTCAGTCAGAACAACTCATGTAGCTTTGCACAGCTTTCTATGAGTAAAGTTAGCAAAACTGGGCCAATTAGGGTCAGAAAAATCAAGTGTTATATCCTAAAATGCAGTGACTGAAAAAGGCTAGAGTTCATGATATGCTAAGCCACTGAATGAGGGAACTCACTGGGAAGTGCTAAGGACAGAGCATGAACACAATGTTTAGGTGTGTAAGGAAGGAATATCAGGTATGAATGAGAAAACAGTATTCCACATTGTTCGATGCTGGGGAGATATTTACAAGAATAATAATAAATCAGACCAGAATGTCTTCAAGAGGAATACTGAAAGCCAGGGAAATGTTACTGCACCTGTCACAAGTCTTTCACCAAGATTTAATAAAAATGGTTTCAAGTCTATAAATATACCATAAATTTAGAGATGTAAGAAGCTTGATGTATTTTGATTCTCCAAGATGAGATTAAGAGGTGAACTAATTATGATTTACACTTAGGTAAGGAAGATAGTTGTGGAGATAGGTCTTTAATGCAGTGGAAAAGCGATAATGGGATCCAATAGTCAGAAAACAAGATGGACAAATAAGATGTGTGTTTTTAGTATTGAGGGTGATTAATCCACAAAACAATTTAACTTGGAATAAGATGGCTTTTCAATTGCCTGATGTCTTTGAATCAATAGTGAATATTTTTCTCAGAGATGGGCTATAGCTTACTGAGACATCATAGACTTGATGCAGGAGTCACTTGTTAAAGTTCCTTGGGGAAAGGAAAGGTCAGGCTAACTGATCATATATCATATCATATCTTATCATATCATATCATATATCATATCATGTCATCCGTCCTTGTGATTTATGAATCATTTATGTCATCTTGGCCAGCTCTACATTTTGATTCCTCTTTTTATCTGACCTAAGTTTGGATATAGAAGCTTCATGCACAATAGTCTATAAAATCAGGGAGAAGGTCAGCAACATTTCTTGGGAAAATTTGTGGACTGCTAATTTTTCTGCTTTTCCAAAGTAGTGAACATCAACTGTAAAGCAAATGGACCTTGAAACCCTTAGTAATCCCTCCCTGCTGACCTGACCAAGTGATCTGCTGGCATATGATAACTTGCGGCTGGGTTCAGGGTCCACTGTCTCAGCGTACATGAGATGCAAAGAAGACATTTTTCCTCAGCCTAGACCCCTATGAGAGCAGTTCAGGCTGAGCAGAATATACAAGAGGATTTGCTTTTCTTCTCTATTTAACACTTTATTCCTTTTAAAATAGGTCCTCTTTCAAACAATACTATAAAGGAGGAGTGGAAATAGCAAAGACCAACCTTAGGAAGGCTTTTTCTGTGTATCCACTTAGAGCAAAAACATAAGTGAGGATTAAGCAATCTGAACAAATAGAAGGCTGATTCTCTGTAAGTTGAGACATGAATCAAAGCAAAATGAAAATACCTCCTTTGCAAAAGTGTGTCATTATGTTGCTGGTGCTATTGAAAGCACTTGTTTTATTCAAAAGCCTGGTTGTAAAACCTTCATGGGGGTGAAGAGAAGGCTGAGAAACAGTCCCCATAAGCCATAATTGGAGAATCATAAATGTAACAATTCTTTTTCTGCTCTTGGAATCTGCACAATTTCTTTCTCTCCTCAATGATTAAAATGAAAAAATTACAATCATGTTGTCAGAGCATGGTTCCTACTTTAATTCAAAGTTTGTGGGCTAATCCTGGCATTGGTATAACTACAGCGAAGTTTACTGAAGTTACTCCACACATGGATTAGATGTTGTTTGTCTCCTCATGCCTCTACTTTCCACTCTGATAAGATACCTTTATGTAATCAGTCAGGTTTTTCAACTATGGGTGAAATATTGACTAAAACATTGGTTTTATCTCTTCAAGCTGCAACTTAATTTTTATTTTGTTTCAGTAATATCTTTGTCAATTGGCAACAAACTATGGTATAAGTTTCTATTTAGGCTGCATATATGTGATGAATGTATACTCCCAGAGTAATCAGAAGCTGAACTCTAGTAATTATGATTAATACTGTTTGGAAATAAATTGTGTTAATTTTAAGCTTAATGAAATTCCAATAGTTGATTTTACACTAAAAATCATGCTTGCAAGATCTTGAACCAGCCCCCATCTGTGATGAATGCATTCACATCACAGTGCTCTTATTTGTGAGGAAATCTCAGCTTCATACTGCTGTGGAATGCACTTGATGGCATGAAAACGCTATGGTCCAGAACTGTGCACTCCTTCTTTCCCAATGGCTAATACATGATTTTTGACTTGCAAGTAATCCGTTGCCTTAAATAAGAGGGAAAAATGGAAAAAAAAAGCGGCGGTATTTCTAATTCTAAAGGCTTTGAAATATCACCAGTGAAGAGAAGCATTATATTGTTACACCCTGAGCACAGTAATATCTCCTGTGTCATCACGTTATAGAGGGATTACTCATTTTTAGATATTCTTTGTGGAATTTAAGAAGAAATGTGAGGCATATGTCATACTGCTCTTAACCCTGTGGTGTAGAGGCACCTAGAGAAGCTAAACCAATAGCTGTGTACATTTATATAAGTCTTCTGGTGCTTGGTCAGCTATGCAAAAGCACAGCACAAAGTGAGTTTCCTGGAAAACATAAATCCTCTGAACTGTTCCAGTAGCAGCATGGAGTGTTTGATACCCCTCCGAGGATTTTCTGTGGGAAGCAAAATGGCCTTTCTGGGGCAGGCGTGCAAGTGTTTGTTTAGCTTTAGGGGCAAGTGCACAGTAATCCACTAGGGTGGGAACAGGGGAAGGAATGAACGGTGTACCTTCTACTACAGATCAACCTGGAGGGTGCCACGGCCGTTTTTCTTGGAGCAGCTCTAGAGCACATCAGCCAAGCAGGAAGAGGAGCGTTACCTGGCCATGGAGGGATAGCAGGGGATGGTCCCTTCATCTTTTGCAGAGAAATAGGATTTTTCCCAAAATCTGGAAATCCAGTCATTAGTGGATGGAGAGTGAGATTTCCAGCTGTTTGAGACGGTATATTTTCTTGTCTATATAAATATCCTTT
This sequence comes from Nyctibius grandis, assembly GCF_013368605.1. NCBI lineage: Eukaryota > Metazoa > Chordata > Aves > Nyctibiiformes > Nyctibiidae > Nyctibius > Nyctibius grandis. The sequence goes on along the minus strand of NC_090658.1, from coordinate 89,116,878 downwards.
AGTTTTGACCTAAGCAGTCCCATATTTATAACACTTTTCTTTTGGCAATTAAAGTAGCTATTCAGTATTTGATTGTATAAATGAATGGCAAAATTCCCATGGACATCTGTAGGATCAGGTTATTGCTTCCTATTCCTTGGGTGCGCTCAGTCAAATGTGGCTCTTCTTTTGCTGTGAGGCAGCTTCCAGGCTCCAATGGTTACTCTAATGGGTACTGAGCATCTCCCACCCCCGGAGTGTTACTTGTCCTTCCTGCTCCTACGTCCTCTTTGACAATGCTGTCAGCTGGTGTGGCTGTTGTGTTTACTCTCTTCTGTATTTCCCTTTGAAAAGAAGAGAAGGACTTGGAGTTTAAGTCATGAAAAACATGATTTTCCCAATATGAAAACCTTCATATAATAAACTATACATAGAACAAAAATAAATTCAATGCAGTAAGTGAATGAGTGGAGTTTTGTGTCACTGGGGAAGTGTTCTGGAAAAGCTGTGACAGGGATGAGCAATATTTATTTCATTTGTTCTCATGTTTCGTAGTTTCTCAGACTGCGACACCAAAAAAGGCCTATTAGGATAATCTAATCTGGACCCCTCCTGCATAAACAGAATCTCACTCAGTAATTTCTACATCAAGCCTGATAACTTCTTTCTCCAAAGATGTATTCTTTTAGCATCTTTGTGCTTCTTAATGGTTATTGATTTAAGTGTCCTCCATCCTGCTCTTAAAACTGCTTTGTTTAGGGGAAGAAAAAGTACACTTTGTTTCTTATCTGAACAAAATAAGCTTCTGTACTTAGTTTGGCATTTTTTTTTCCTTTCCCTATAACAAGAAACTTCTGCATAGCTGCTCAGGGCATTTCGGGGAATATTCTCAATTGTCGGTGGAAAAACCCTGTTTCAGGTAACAGTTGGAAAAAAAAAAAGGAAGAGAAGATGTGAATACCTGGCATATGATTAGCAGATTCAGTAGCTTCACTCACTTCTCTAATTGTTTATAAACTGAAGGACAGGTTGATAGCAATCACTCACTTCTTCCAAAATAATTATACTGTCCATGTCAGCTTTGCTTATCCTCCCAAAACAGTTTGAAGAGCTGACTCCCTGAAATATTTATTCCTCCATCAAAAAGACAGGAAAAACAGTGATGGTGGCATGGCAGGAATTTTCAGAAGTGCATTGGAGAAACAAATAGGATGAACTGGAAACATTGGTCAGCTCCCAGAACTACGATATCGTTGGTATTAGTGAGACTTGGTGGAATGAGACCTATGATTGGCGTGCTGGGATGGAGGTCTACAGGCTGTTCAGGAGGGGTAGGCAGGTAAGGCAAGGAAGAGGTGTTGCACTATACATAAGGGAGAGGTTTGATTGCACAGCTCTTACAGTTAGTGATGATGTGGTGGAGAGCCTCTGTGTAAGGATTAGGGGGATGGAAAACAAAGGAGATGTTGTAGTGGGTGTCTATTACCGATCGCCCATCCAGGATGTAAGCACTGATGAATTAGTTTATAGGCAATTAGGAGAAATTTCTGGATCAGTAGCCCTTGTCCTTATGGGAGATTTCAACTTCCCAGACATCAACTGGGAATATCATACTGCTGAGACGAGCAGGTCTTGGAAATGCTTGAAGTTTGTAGGAAATAACTTCTTGTCACAGATACTCAGTGGGCCAACTAGGAAAGACACCCTCCTAGACTTGCTATTTGTGAATAGAGAAGGACTCGTGGGGGACAAGATAGTAAGTAGGTGGCTGTCTTGACCACAGGGGTCATGAAAAGGCTGAGTTTAAAATTTTCAGTGTAAGGAGAAAAAAGCACAGCAGAGTTGCTACCCTGGACTTCAGGAGAGCAAACTTTAAGCTATTCAGGAAGCTATTTAGTAGAGTATCCTGGGAATCTGCTTTTGAGGGCTTAGGAGTCCACAAGTACTGGTCAGTCTTTAAGAACCACCTTTTAGAAGCGCGGGAGCAGGCAATTCCACTGTGTCGTAAGTCAAGCAAGCAGGGCAGCAGACCAGCTTGGCTGAACAGGGAACTCCTTGTGGAGCTCGTGTGGCAGATGCACGCACTCTGACAAAGACCTGACAAAGGCCTGATAAAGACTTAACAAAGACATAACACAGACATGACAAAAGCCCACAAAAACTTCCCACCAGAGCTCTTGTCATGCCCACATGGTGGTGGTCAGCACCTACGTATTTTGGTGAAAAGGTGAGGAAGTTGGGCTCCTCAGCCAATGGTGGGTCTACGTGACCATATTTGACCACAGATCAGATTTGATTAGTGTATAAACGGAGCCCCGATGGAGAGCCATTTTGAGTCGGTCTTCCTTGGAGCAGTGGGTCTGCAGTTGGGGACTCTCCCCTTGGGTCAAGACGTCACCCAAGGAAACTCCTCGAGGTTGAGAGCTCTCCCTTTATTAGGTGAGTGATTGCACATTTTGGATCATCGGCCATAAACCTTAAGAATTCTTAAGTCAGTTGTGTAGTATTAACTCCCAAATGACATTCTGAACCTGTGGATTGTTAATGTTTGTCAGATTCTCAAAGCAGTTTCAGTTAGAGTAAAACTTAGTTTGATTTTGTTATCATTTTGTAAAATAAACCCTGTTTCTAGTTTGTTAGTCGGTCTGGCTTGGTTTTGTGAAGTTCTGTGACAGCTCAAGAGGAAAAATAAATTGTATGATCTCTGGAAGCGAGGTCAGGCTTCACAGGAAGAGTACAGAACTGTGGTTCATTTATGCAGGGAGAAGACACGAAAGGCCAAAGCTCAATTAGAGTTGAAACTGGCCAGTGTTATTTCAGATAATAAGAAGGGCTTGTTGAAGTTGGTCATCTGATTAATGGTGATGAAGAAAAAGCAGAGGCATTCAATGTGTTTTTTGCCTCAGTCTTTAGTAATACTGATAGACCTTGGGCTGCCCGGTCCCCTGAGTTGGAGGATGAGGCTTCCCATGAGTGTGGGAACAGTGACTTTCTGTTTGTGGACACTGAAATTGTAAGGGACCAGCTGTATCAGCTGAATGTACACAAGTCCATAGAGCCTGATGGGATTCATCCCAGAGTACTGAAGGAGCTAGAGAATGTTATGGCAGGACCCTTCTCGATCATCTATCAAAGGTCTTGGGAGTCTGGGGAGGTCCCCACTGACTGGAAGCAAGCCAATGTTATTCCATCTACAAAAAGGGTGTGAGGGAAGACGCAAGGAACTACAGACCTGTTAGTCTAACCTCAGTTCCTGACAAAATTATGGAGAAGATTATACTGCGTACTATTGAAAGGCATTTGAAGAATAATGCAGTCATCAGGCACAGTCAATATGGACTCACAAAGGGAAAGTCCTGTTTAACTGATTTGACAGACTTCTATGATAAGGTCACCCACTTAATGGATGAAGGGAAAGTAGTGGATGTAGTTTTTCTGGATTTTAGTAAGGCTTTTGGTACTGTTCCTCACAGCATCCTTCTGGACAAGTCATCCAGCTGTGAGACAAGCAGGTACACAGTGTGCTGGGTGAAGAACTGGCTGAAGGGCAGAGCTCAAAGGGTTGTAGTGAATGGGGCTACATCTGGCTGGTGACTGGTGTACTGGGTTTGTGTGGCCAGGTTTTGGCCACAGCGGGGGCTACAGGGGTGGCTTCTGTGAGAAGCTGCTAGAAGCTTCCCCCATGTCCAATAGAGCCAATGCCAGCCGGCTCCAAGATGGACTCACCACTGGCCAAGGCCAAGCCCATCAGAGACAGTGGTAGCACCTCTGTGATAACATATTTAAGAAGGGGAAAAAGTTACCGCACAACAGCAATTGCAGCCAGAGAAGGGAGTAAGAATATGTGAGAGAAACAACTTTGCAGACACCAAGGTCAGTGAAGAAGGAGGGGGAGGAGGTGCTCCAGGTGCTGGAGCAGAGATTCCCCTGCAGCCCATGGTGAAGACCATGGTGAGGCAGGCTGTCCCCCTGCAGCCCATGGAAGTCCACAGTGGAGCAGATATCCACCTACAGCCTGTGGAGGACCCCACGCTGGAGCAGGTGGATGCCCGAAGGAGGCTGTGACCCTGTGGGAAACCTGCGCTCGAGCAGGCTCCTGGCAGGACCTGTGGACTGTGGAGAGAGGAGCCCACGGTGGAGCAGGTTTTCTGGCAGGATTTGTGACCCCACGGGGGACCCATGCAGGAGCAGTCTGTTCCTGAAGGACTGCACCTCGTGGAAGGGACCCATGCTGGAGCAGTTCACGAAGAGCCGCAGCCCGTGGGAAGGTCTCATGTTGAAGAAAGTTGATGGAGGACTGTCTCCTGTGGCAGGGACCCCACACTGGAGCAGGGTAATAGTGTGAGGAGTCCTCCTCCTAAGGAGGAAAGAGTGGCAGAGACAGCGTGTGAGGAACTGACCGCAACCTCCATTCCCCATCCCCCTGTGCTGCTCGGGGGGAGGAGGTAGAGAAATTGGGAGTAAATTTAAGCCCAGGAAGAAGGGAGGGGTGGGGTGAAGGTGTTTTTAAGATTTGATGTTTATTTCTCATTATCCTACTCTGATGTGATTGGTAATAAATTAAATTAAGTTTCCCTGAGTTGAGTCTGTTTTGCCTGTGACAGTGACTGCTGATGGATCTCCCAGTCCGTATCTTGATCCACGAACCTTTCATTGTATTTTCTCTCCCCCATCCAGCTGAGGAGGGGAGTGATAGAGCAGCTTTGGTGGGCACCTGGCCTCCAGCCAGGGTCAACCCACAACTGGTCACCAGCAGTGTTCCTCAGGGTTCAATTCTAGGGCCAGTCCTGTTCAATATATTTATCAACTGTCTGGATGCAGGAGTTGAATGCATCATTAGCAAGTTTGCTGATGATACCTAACTGGGAGGTGCTGTTGACTCTCTTGAGGGACAGGAGGCCTTGCAGAGGGATCTAGACAGATTGGAGCATTGAGCAAAGATTAATGGGATTAAATTTAGCAGGTCGAAATGCCAAATTCTGCACCTAGGATGGAGTAACACCAGGCACAAGTATAAATTGGGAAAGGAGTGGCTGGAGAGCAGCCCTGCAGAAAGGGATTTGGGGTGCTGGTTGACAGCAGGCTCAATACGAGTCAGCAGTGTGCCCTGGCAGCCAAGAGGGCAAACTGCATCCTGGGGTGCATCAAACACGGTATAACCAGGTGGTCAATAGAGGTGATTATCCCACTGTATTCAGCATTGGTGCGGCCACACCTTGAGTACTGTGTGCAGTTTTGGGCCCCACAATTTAAGAAGGATGTGAAGGTCCTTGAATGCATCCAGAGGAGGGCAACAAAGCTGGCACAAGGGCTGGAAGGAACGTCCTATGAGGAGCGGCTAAGGGCTTTGGGCTTGTCTAGTTTGGAAAAAAGGAGGCTGAGGGGTGACCTCATTGCTCTCTACAGCTTCCTGAGGAGGGGAAGTGGAGAGGGAGGTGCTGAGCTCTTCTCCCTTGTATCCAGTGATACGATGCATGGGAATAGTTCAAAGCTGTGCCAGGGGAGGTTTAGACTGGATGTTAGGAAGCATTTCTTTACCGAGAGGGTGGTCAAACACTGGAACAGGCTTCCTAGAGAGGTGGTTGATGCCCCAACCCTGTCAGTGTTTAAAAGGCGTTTGGACAATGTCCTAAGCAACATGGTGGAGCAAGTCCAAAGAAGGGCAACAAAGCTGGTGAAGGGTCTAGAGCACAAGTCTTATGAGGAGCTGCTGAGGAAACTGGGGTTGTGTAGTCTGGAGAAAAGGAGGCTCAGATGAGACCTTATCGCTCTCTACAACTACCTGAAAGGAGGTTGTAGGTAGCGAGGCAGATGTTGGTCTCTTCTCCCAAGTAACAAATGATAACAAGAGAGGAAATGGCCTCAAGTTGCGCCAGGGGAGGTTTAGATTGGATATTAGGAAAAATTCCTTAACTGAAAGGGTTGTGAAGCATTGGAACAGGCTGCCCAGGGAAGTGGTGGAGTTACCATCCCTGGAGGTATTTAAAAGATGTGTAGATGTGGTGATTAGGGACATGGTTTAGTGGTGGACTTGGCAGTGTTAGGTTAATGGTTGGACTTGATAATCTTAAAGGTCCTTTCCAACCAAAAACGATTCTATGATTCTATGCTTTAACTTTTGGTCAGCCCTGAATTGGTCAGGCAGTTGGATTAGATGATCTTTGTAGGTCCCTTCCAACTGAAATAGTCTATTCTATTCTATTTGAATAAAAGTGCTTGGGAGGAGGGCATATAGGACCTTCTAATAAAGGTAGGGAAAGGAGGGGGCAAGGAGTGTCCTATGTGTACTGTGGACTTGGCCTAAGGAGCCACAAAGTATGTGATGCTCCACTTAGAGTGACTTTTTAGAAGGTTTTATAAATGTTACAGTCACACTGTTCCTGTGGGGCACTGTATGCACCTGCAAAGTTTTTAACACTGCATACACTGATAGTGGCAGGAGTGGAAGTTAGGAAACATCCTTCTTAGCAGAGGCCCAGGACTGCTAGGGCCAAGCTACTATACTTCAGCAGTCTAAATATTTAGGGTCTGAGTTTTGCATTGACCATTATTTGTCCTGCTGTTCCTGTTCCCTTGTAGACTGGAGTCCCTCTGGCAACAAGGTGGAATAGGCAAGGAAGTCCACAGCTCTAGCTAAATAGTCTGAAAGAGAATATAAGGAATAGAAAAGAAACGGAAAATGCGCATTGTGAATACTAGAGGCTTTTATGCTAATATACATTTCAATACAGTTCTTTGTATTTCAACTCTCAAGTGGCATAATGTTCCAAACTAACCCTCTCTAGAGTTAGGGCAAAAAAAATATAAAATCAAAGGAACAGCAAAGTAAACAGTGCATGTGGACAGCTGTACTGCTTATGTTGACCTTTGTTTTTATTTATTCAGTTACAAATGGGAACAGAAAAGAACATAAGGGGTAGCAGTTGGCATAAGGCATACTGTTCTCCATTCTTCATTGCTCCTTTCATGTCTCCTGGGAAGGATACAGCAGGCTTGGCTGGACCTGATAAGCAGGAGCACTGTACAGCAAAGGAGCCTATGAGAAGTGTCAGCACGGCATTTGTGATTGAATGTTGGTGCATGTGCTATCATATTATGAGGTGAATGTGTTCTGCAGGTTTCTACCTAACAAACAACATGAGAGCAAATGGTCGCTGGTAAATACATCTTAAAATTCAAAAAATAAATTTGCAAATATTTGTTACATTTAGAATTTGATAAAAATTATGTAAAGAATTTTATACAAATTATGGCTCCATAGTGAATACGAGATTTTTTTTTTCTCAGGAAGGGCCCAGTTAATTCATAAACTACAAACTCCCAGTGTAATGGCTTACGAATAGCAGCAGAGCTCTAGGAATGAGTTCATTTGTTTTCATTCTGGGGCCATCTGTTGTTATTTCTAATATATACTTCTTAGCTTTCACCTTTGATCTTTGCAGTTTCCAGGTTTTTAAACCTTTATAGTTCATGATTATATGTTTTAGTGATGTCAGTGAAAGGTTATTATCACTTTCAGTGACTTAGTCGGAGCTTATTATTAGTTTACTACCCTGAGAATTGCAAACAAATAAGCCAGTAAGTAAATATTATGGAGAGATGGTTGTGTCTGCATAGTTAAAGGTTATGACTAACTCTGTGTTTCAAAGTTGATTATAACATGCTCCCTCACAGGAAAGTTCACTAAAACAAAAGCAAGATGCCTAATAAATCACACATGAGTTGTCTTACTGGAGATTAATTCACTGTGCAAATCTTTGAAGATACTCAAAACAAGGCTGGACTGGAGTGCAGTGGTTGTATTTTATCTCTTCGTATACTCACCCTTTTTTCCTTTTTTTTGAAGTGAACCCTCAAAATGGTTTTCTTGAGTAGTTCCAAATTTATGCATGTAAACTAAAGCAGAATGAATCACTCTTGCAGTAGTGACCGGGGCACAAAATAATTGGTGGGATAGCAGTTGGCACTCAGTCTTTTCTTCTCTCTATCTGTCACTCCCCACACTTTGTAATAAACTACTCATATTCCTGAAATGAAAAGCATACTCTCCAGGAAAGGACAAAGCAAAAGAAAATGGTATTTATCTGTCTATCACCCTTTCTTTGTTCTTTCTTAGTCCCAATCTTTGCTAGAACATATTTCAGTATTCCTTTATCACTAGTTTATATTCTCATTCACATCACTGTGCAAGCTTAACACTTCAAATGCTCCTTTTTTTGCCAAAGAAACTCCCTTTTAACCAAGCCTAGCCCAAGCCACACCTGCCCAGAAAACCTGCAGCCTGGATGAACCTATGCTAAGAACATCTCCCTTTCTTCTCTCACCTCTTCCTGGGTCAAACCAAGTTTTAATTCACTGCATGATGCTTCAGGACTCTCTTCCTTAGATCGCTTCTCCCCAAATCCCAGCGCAAGGAGGCAGGGAGCAGACTTGGAAATCAGAGACACACCAGGAGGGATTGTTCTGGTTGGCTGTACACAGCCGCAGCCCAGGTGTCTATACCTGCCTTAGCTGTGTAGTCTATCTTTACAGGCAGCAGGAAGGAGCAGGCACCTAGAAAGCAGTTTATTTTCTCTTAAAATAGATGAGAAAATAAATCAGATGACTCATGTCTGAAGGGGGCTTTTCCTTAAAAAGAGGTTGGGGTGACTGGCTTGGATGTGCACAGCTGCTGTAGATGTGACAGCTCCCATGGTCACTGGTGTATAAACACAAAGCTCTGCGGCTCAGATCCACCATCACTCAGAACAAGACAGAAGGCTCTGTTTTGCTGTTATACCTTTGGTGTGCCCCATTTTTGACCACAGTGAGCAGTTCTGGCCCTATGTCAAGAAGGACATAGGGGATCTAGAGGAGATGCAGAGAAGGGTGAGTAGAGTAATTAATAGAGTGGGGCAGCTGCTGAATGAGGATGAGTTACAGATGTGAGACAATACAGCTGGAGAGGAGAAGGCTGAGGAGGAATATGACTGAAGTTTCCAAAGTCACCAAGGCGCTAGATAAGGTAAAGGCAGACCTGCTGCTACTCACCAAACGCTGCACTGTTGGAACAGTCTCAGAAGCAGGAACGTACCTTCAAACATGCCTACAGCAACAGCTGGGGGTACACGAAGAAGAGACTGTAGGAAGCAATCTGGCTCGTGGGCTGTCCTTAGTAGTGTCTCTTTTCTTGTGCAAGTCAGAGGCATGGTACTGGGCTAGATGGATCACTGGTGAGACCCAGTGGGGCACGTCTTAATGTTTCCCTCCACTGACTGTGTAAGACATGAAGAGTAGCTTTGCTCCTAATTTATATTTCTTGACAATTAATGCTGTCTGGCATCAGTCCCAGGCTGGGTGCTCTGGAGGCAGCTACCTCTGACGTTGGTCTGAATTTCTGGAACTGCAAGGGTCCACCAAGAGCTCTGTCTTTACTAGTGAGGTTTTGTTCGTCAGCTCCAATGACCTGGGAGAGAGCAAGTTCTCTCTGCTCCTAATGAAATCAATGAGAATTACGGGCGCTGAGTGTATTCCAGCAGGTGTTCAGCATCCCACAAGGTCAGGCACTTGGTTAATAGACTGAAGCTGTATAAAATAGTGAATGCTATTAGCAGCCAGGGGAAAAATCAAAAGGTAGAAAAGGACATTGGGTAGAGCTGTCAACTACGCATTGGAACAAGAAAAGAGAGAAACTGTCTGTAGTGCTTAGAGCAGAAGGGTTTAGACAAAGCAGAGAAAAAGCACTAATGTTTATTGCTATCAAATTCATTCTGCCTTTCAGAATACTAAGTATTTTCAGTAATGAAAAAAATTCTGCGGTTTCAAATGTATTAAAGAATCACCAGTGCACAGTCACATTGCTCAGTGATACTGAATCCTAACTTACCTCCAAGTTTGAACATATTCAGGCTCAGGTTAGCCTCACATATTTAGGTAAAGTTGGCTTGATTTTGAATGTTTACCTCCACAAAATAAGCAAGTCCCAAAAGTCTGGTCAACTCAGCTCAAAACAACAGTCCATAAAGCATTTGAAAGCACTAAAGCAACTTCATGGAGCTAGTAACCTCCATTTGACCATTCACCACACCAGTCATTTTTGCTAAACTTAATTTATAGCATCTATACAAGCCTGTGTCTCACAGTAGTGTAATTAAATTCATAGAAGCTTGTCATACTTTTAACTTTACAGCTAAGTGTAGCATTCAATAAATATACCAATCTCATACTGCAAATTGACTCTAATGCAAACAGATACAAAAATCAAGCCTGTTCAGAAGAAGCTATTAGCCACATAATGGAAAAAATAACTGAGTTAGAATTGCTCAGCTGATCAGCACGTTTTATTATCCCATTACTTTTCCCTCCAAGTTCTAAGAGACCAAATCAGAGGTTAAGTTACCAAGTTTAGTTTAATTCTTCTTCAACAAAAACTTCACCTCTGAAGGACTGCGAAGACCCATCCCATGCCTCTCTGTCTGGGGGAGGCTGCGCGTCCTCTGTAGTCAACGGGAACTCAATGCAGCTGGTAGCATGCTGAGGTTCTCAGCATCGGACAGCAGCGGTGGAATGCTGCTGGCAATATTGTTCTCTGACAATTAATTACATGAGAAATTCTGGCAATTAGTAACACAAACCCTGTGATATTGCTATAATTTGTTTGGCAAGATGTTAGCGTTGATAAATTCGTGGTTCCTTCATTAAAAGTTGCTGTGAAATGCATCTACCCCTTCATCAGAACTGTAGCGGTGGGTTCTGGGTTTCTCTGTTCTTCTCCTGCAAGGGGACAACGTTTTCCACCCATCTCAGACCCTCTGGGCCAAGAAGGATCTCCCTCAGATCTGCTTCATTTCAACTCTTCACAATACTCCTTTCATTGTGCTGGAGTAATGTAGATTAACAGTTTCTCAAGATCAGGCAGGTATTCCTTTCTCATATTTGATTACTGAGCCTGTGAACACTTTGAGGCATGCAATATCCATTGCCCTAGCACAAAGGTTTTCTCACTCGTGCTGAGACTGCTGGGTGCTTATACAGCAAGAAAAAAGATGATATTTTTCCAGTTTTCTAATCATCCGATATTGCATTCTGGTATCAAAACCCCCCTGAAGTAATTGTTCATCCTTCTGATCCCTAATTGCATTTATCAACTCAGTATGAAACCTATTGCTACCTGGAACTTTGTCTTCCTTTATCCAAATATTTCCTCACAACTATTTTCATAATTTGCAAAAGCACCTACAAAATATATCCACACAGGAGGCACTTTTAGTATTCTTCTTAACAAATACAGAGAAAAAAAGTCATTGTGTTTTTATGTTACCTTCAAAATTACTGTTAATATAAAGGAATATTTTTTCAGCATACTAAATCCCATGCAGCACTGTAGGTTGTGAGACAAAAATTATTTGTATATTATTAAGTTCATGCTGTTTTGAACTACAGAACCACTTTGGTAATATTTTTCTTGGAAAATCAATTATATATGAAATTGTGTAGCAATTTAGTAACATAAACCCAGGTAATAATATAATTAAAAAGAAAATATTTACTTGCTGCACGGGGTATTTCGTATGCATCTTAATTATGTGCCTTTGCTTGCCAGCTTGTATTATGTTTATAACCTTTGGGTAGGTTTAGCATCAGGCGGGTAGGAAAATAATAAAAGCTGATACTATAGTTAGACTTCAGTTGTATTTTGAAAAATGATTGGTATCTAGATCTTTGCTGCCAGTGGCACTGTGAATTAGGAAAATGGATAGCAAAAATATTCCTCAGCATGTAAATCTTACATGATAGTGTGAGGAGTCAGAACCTAAGCATCAAACTGACCATGTTTTAAGTATTTTAGGCCAGGTTGGTCGAAGTAGTGTAAATAGTTTGACTCTAGCAGAGTCAAATTCTTCATAATATTTCTCTGCTGTAAGTCAGCTCTGAATTCGATCCTTTGTTTTATTGCTCATTTTAATGAAAAGGACTTTGGGAAATATTCTTCCCACATATCTTACAAATGTAGATATGTACAGTGAGAGATTCCATTTTCCGTCTTTTCTCAGAAGTAATTTCTTTGGTTTATATATCAGAAAGATCCTCTTTATAAATCTTATCACTTGGGCTAGCTCTTTTATTAGGAGCTGAAGATGATGAAATCACCAGTCATTCTCAACGTCACTGAACTAAATGAGAAAAGACTTAGCCAGCTACCCAAGTGAGGGTCTTGGGCTGATATATCAATATTCGTCAAGTATTTAGAGACTTTTGGAGTCTTTAATTAGCTGTTGCATGTTGAGGATTCAGTTCAGTAAAGACAAACAGGCTGTATTCCCTTCAAAAGCTGGATGAGGTTTACTGCAGTCTTAACTTGAGGATTTGTTCTGTGTTGCAAAACAAATCAAGCACCCTGTGATTATAGTTCCCCATTAATAACTTTCTGCATTGTTTCCTTACCAGTCCTAACAAGTTTTTTTCTTTAGAACTTTAAAGACTAAAATCCCTCAAAAAGACATGTCTACACTACTCAGAGAGCTTGGGCACTTTCTTTAAGAACACTGCTTCACTAATTTTGTCTGATTTTAGGTGGGGAAGTCCACTGGTGAGTAGATGTCTCGTTCCTGATGTGGTCACTGCCGATCTAACCAAGACCATCAATGGAGTTTATTCACCTGACCAATGCAGGCCAAACAAGTTGCCTTCTGGACTCCACTGTTAAACTCAGATGTACACATCTATACTGTATAGACCTAAATATGAGATGAACACCACTTTTGGTGCCTAAAATGTAGGTGAAAAGTCAGATACCAAGTTAGGTAGACTTGATATTTAAACTTCCATTATAAGAGGTAGCCTATTGTTCAGGGATATATGATGAATGCCTCAAGTGGCAAAGATGTGTCTCAGGTATTGGTGGAGTTTCCTGATGATTCACATGACCTTTTACTCATTTTGAGCATGCTGCCTTTTCAAATTCTGTGAAGTTGATGCATTATGGTTTCCTTCCATCCCTAGGAATGACAAGCCCTCCTGCTATCTTGACGTTCATGTTTTCTTCACTATTTTTCTCCAGTCTTAGATCCTTACATATATCTCCAAGACAAGAAATACCAAGGTTTGCTTTATGGTCCCATCCTTTGGGAAAAGAGAAGGAAGGGATAACAGTTTTTTGTGACTTTCCAGCAGCAACAAAATCTTCCCTAGAACCTATTTTTCTATAACTGAATTCAACTCAAGGTCTCCATGCTGTTAGAGGCCAATGTCCATTATGCACTATTCTATATTTATACTTAGCTGAAGTCAGTGTCAAATGCTGTAGCTGGGCAAATGCCAGGGCTGGCAAGTCCTTGTTTTATGTGGAGAGTCCCATATATGGTCGTCATTTATCAGAATGACAAAAGGCTTTTTCAGCAAGCAATGTTGAATTTCATAGATTCTCAAAGGGACAGCTCCTCCTGTAGTAATGAGTAACCCAATTCAGTTTTGTCCAGAAGATCCCACTGGCTGTTCTCCGGCAGTCATCATGTTGAGTAACAAAACTGCTGTTACATCTAACAACCAAAAAATCAAGTGAGAAGACGAATGCTTTGGTTTAAAATAAGTAAGGGTTTGAAGACTGTCCCCATGCCAGCCCTGCCCAAAGTGCTGGTGGGGAATATCTTCCTGTCTTTTGACAAAATCTTAGCCTGCATCACACCCACAGAGAAAAAACTGTGATGAAGATAGACAGACCAGAAAAGTGGGAGGTCATCAGGTCTAGATCCCATTGTTGTCTCTGCAGGGGGTTGTTTTACTGTCCGGTTCGAGATCTTTGGGGATGCCTTGCCATCAGGGAGCTCTGTTTGTGGAATGAAGACTGGTGGTGTGGTCTTGTCCAAAAGGTGCACTGAAATCACCCCTTCTAATGTTTCTTTTATTTAGGTGTAGCTGTAGCACTCTGGTCTGAGGTGTTTCACTGGAATTCTACCTGAAAAATTTCTTCCAGTTTGTTTTAACTCTTGCCACTGGTCTCTTCCTAATAGCTGTTGGCTTGAGCTGTGGTCTGACATATTTTTCTTTAGGCTTTAATACTTGAAAGTAAAGCCCCAGATCTTCTGGATGCTTTTTCTGTTGTAGGAATTGCAAGATAACTCATTCTTTCCCTGCTGGTCTAAGTCTTGCTTTGATTTGGCGTTTTTTCTCTTCACTAAGCATAGGGTATCATCAACTTTAATATCCACCTCCATCAGTACTATTTAACTCTATTTTTAAGTGGACATTATTGAATTTTCTTTGTTTTTCTACAGTGCAGACTTGTGTACTTTCTTCTATGCATCTTCCTCCTTTCTTAAAGTCATATAACTGCTGGATTGTTTTTCTTTTCCCTCTTGAACCTTTTGAGTCAGCATTAAGGTGCTCTTTAAGATCCATAATGGATGGGAAAGGAGACATCAAGGAAAATAACTCACTACTCAACATTTGGAGTAGTCAAATTCCTTCTTGGTGACCACCTACAACACAGCATCTCTGTACTTACGCTTGTAACCCTTTCTAGTACATATAAGAATAGTTCAGGATTGGTTAACCAATTGCATATGCTTAATGAAAAAATGAATGACCCCACCACTGTATAAAAAGGAGAGGTACTCAGTTTTGCAAACAGTAGTTATTCCTTGTTAAATTTCTTTTTTGATTCTTCAGCCTATTAGAAAAAGTGGCCAGAAACTGACTTTTGGTTAAGATAACCAAGTACACAAAAATATTCTTTATCTCTTTGTAGCCACAGTCAAAAATTCATATTTACAGATAATAGAAAAGCTCCACACAGCAACTTGCAACAACATAAACTTGCTTTTTGGCCAGTAGAAAAGTGATTTGTTTCTCTGATCCAGAGGAAAGAAGAAAGAATTAATGCAACCAAGACAGATACGAGGACATCTTTTAAAATTCCAGGACATTATTTTAGACCCTGGTGAATCATTGAAGTGCTTCAGATGCCACTGAATAAGAAGAGCATGATGATAACCTGTTTCTCTGACCTATACTGGAACACCAATAACTGTAAATTCACCCATCTGCCCCCATTTTCTGTCTGCATGAGCGAATAGGCATTGAATGTGTTTCAAGTGGTTCTCCAGTTTCAGGAGGTTGGGCAACCCACTGCGAAATCACAAAATTAGGTAAATATGATAGATTCATGCTGAGGACATATAGGGTGAATGAGATCTTCTAGTTTATACATGAGGCAGCCAAATAAATTAATAAGGAAAATTGACAATCGTTTATACATGCCAGCATCAGCATGCGTCTCAGCAAAACGGCTGGTGAAAGGTCACAGCTCACCTGCCACTGAGATGACCAGCAGCCAGGCTAAAAATTATTCATTTTCAGACATTGTTTAGGTACTTTGTTCGCCATGGAGGCAGAACACCTTCTTTTTCTTCTTCTTTTTCTTTTTTTTAGCAGGCAGAAGCAATAAATCAGCTAGTGTAAGAAGACCCAGCTAGCCCAACATGGATCGATTTCTTGGGGAAGTCGATGGGCTTCTAATAGAATTACAACTACCTGTCAAAATAGGGAAAACATATCTGTGACAGTGACAAAGGGCAAATCAATTGAAGAAGTGTTGTGGGCTCTTTTTTCCTTTTTTTTTTGAGACATAGATGCAACGTACAAGTGTGTCTTTAAAAGCCTCCAACTGTGAAAAACAGCAATATGTTTATCCCTTTACAGCAATACTGAATTCTGTGGTCACTTTATTTCTGCTGCAATCACTAGGCTACTCCCCAGAGACAAACTAAAGAGCCACATCCAGAGCTATTTGAACAGTTTCTCATGTATTATGAAAGCTATTTAAATAGGCTTTATTAACAGCTGTAATAATTTGCTCCAGGTGAAAAACCTGGGCACATTTTGTTTACCACAAACTGGTTTTTTTTTTCAATTACACACACGAGCTTGCCAGTTTCAGGGTTTTTTTTGGTGTTCGTGCAGCTCAAGCAGAAAATCAGCTACAACAATGTTGTTGGCTCAGAAATTATGTTATAATTTGCGATAATTAGATAAAAATTGAGTTATTGAACAGTGGAAAGCTGCCATTGTGCTGCAACACTACTCTACTGCCTGTATATAATGTATATAGCCTTTGCCTTTAGTACATTTCATATTTACATTAGAGATCAGAAAGGTTCTATGTAGTTAAAAATGTAACTAAATATGTACATACCTATTGATGCACCAGTTTGTGATGGTCCTGCAGATGTCATGATTGAGTACTGAAGCAGTAAGATATTTCCCAAGTCATGCCAGCACAGGCTTCTGCTCTGCTGGTACAGCTCCAAAATCATGAAGAAATACTACAGTAAAATAAGTAGGGTGACACTCCTTATTCTCCTCTCACTGCAGCTGTTCCTGGGTCTAAAGCTGCCTCTGACTTTCTATAGAGAAGACCGCATATCTTTATGAATTTTGTATACATGTGTGAAAGAGAACTTGGAACAAAACTGTAATCAAAATTAATTATCTGGGAATCTTCCCCTTATCCCATAACTTGGGTATATAAACCAAAGAGGTGTAAGTCCTTTTGTTTCATTTCTTAGCACATACCAGTTTGGACAGTGATTGGGTGCCAGAAAACTGTACTGCCAAAATTAAAAAAGCAAACAGTTTTATTCTCCAAAATTTACTCATGTACTTTCTTTCAAATATGTGTATACACATACACATACACATACATTTATATACACGTGTATGCCACACATTTAGAAAAGTAGTGAAAGCAGCATTTAGAGCTATACTGCCTTGTTAAATAACCTGAAGAACAGCTGAGATGGTATATTTTGCAGTGCTACATGTGTACAGGCCCAAATTATGATGATTGGAATTATCATGTACAACTAAACTGGGGAAACTTCCTTGAAGTCAATTGAATTTGCATTTAAATAGATGATAAAACTTCCGTTGACTCCCAATGAGAACAGGATTTCATGCAGTGCAATTAAACCAGACTGTAAGAGGACTCAGGGTCAAAATTCTCAGACCTGAATATTTTTGCTTTTCTTGCATTTCTTTGCTTGCTTTACCTATATAAACTCAGTGTCCAGCTGTGCTCTTTATCATATGCTGCAACTTCTTTCGGCTTTGTTGGGTCTTTCAGGCTTACATGAGCATGGCAACAACATCTCTGGAGGTAGAACTGTGTTTTAAATTGTTTGGAGCAAGGAATAAACCATAACATTAATCTTTTTGTAGAGCATTCTATGCATTTTTAACACTGTGATTTTTAATAGATAGTAATGATAGCAATTTAGAAGTAGCCTGCAGATTCTAGTAAAGGACTTGCCTTCAGAAACGCTATCCCCTGCTGCTAGTTTGCAAATCTTCTAATTCATTGCCACATGGAGTGTCCTATGTGCGCAACATTTTCTTACTTCAAAACAGATAAAGCTGCATATTTTACCAACAAAGGTTCCCGGACAGCATGTTATCATTTTTCCTGTGTGGGACTATAGCTACTTTAAATCACTTCCAAATAATGGTAGTGGATAGTTTAAAGATCATGAATAAGTAATTTATTTAAATTAAGCATTTAGATTAGCCATCTGTATTTCAAAGTGTATAGATCCGTACTAAACCGGTATATTTTTCCTGAAGAGCTTTTCACGCTGTAAGTTATTCAGTGAATCACAGTATTCCTCAGAATGTCACATCATCCTTAAGTTGTATCTATCTGCAAGAAGTGTCTTCCCGTCCCTGGCACAAGGTGGACGTGGATCTTTGTGCTCTATAGACCTTGGGAGCCCAGGGGGGAGTGGCTGGGCTGGCGCTTTACAGCTCCTACGGCAGGGAAAACAACGGGGAAGCTATGGTTGAAGGTCTCAGAACAAAGGGTGTGAAGTTAGATCCAAAGACTGACTGATGTCAGAGTAAGTGTCTCTCCACCATAGACCACAGCTCTTTCTGGAGCCTTACTCACTTCAAAAGTAGTGAGAAAACTCCAGGAAAGAGGGCAGATGTTCCTGTTATTTTCAAACAGATATATAAAAAGCTGGGTAGCCAAAAGGTTTTAACAACAGCTTTGTAATGAAAGTCGGGAAAGAGCAAGCGGCTAAAGCTTGGTCATCACAGCTTCAGAGCGCATCTAGTTTATGCAGCCCAATTTGAATTGTGTATGCCACTTCAACTTTGATCTATGTTTTATAAAGTAAGGCTTAAAACTCAAAGCATCAGGTGAAAGAGTTACCATGAACTTTTACTGTCTCACAAATAAAAAAGCTTGAGGGAGAGTTTGGCTCTCCAGAAGTGCCAGAAAACCCTGTTGTATGTGTCTGAGGAAAATGCATGGGGGAATGAGTTATGGAAACAGTGAATCTTAAAATACTCGCACAACAAATACTGTGCCACCACAGGGCTGTGCCTTAAAAACTTGGCATCTTTGTGCCTGGTTGTACCTGGGAGAAAAAGCTATGGGGGACAGAATGTGTAAGCACTGCTTTCTGCTCAGTACTGAATCATTCTCATGGTTATGTTTGGCCCACTTTTGTAAACTATGTGTTTTAATATGCATTATAGACATTCCACTAACAAAGGTATTCTCTTTTCTTAAATAGAATTTCAGTGAAATATGTCTTGAGAGGATATATGACCCATTTAAGGCAGGAGGAACAATTAGTTACTATAGGAGCCTAGAAAATATTTGTTCAGTGCTCTCACAAGCATGCAGCCTGAATGCCTCGCAAACACAGTGTCACCATTATAAATTAAGCAGAGGCAAAGTGCCTGACTGTCTCCTGTCGTTCCAGTTTGATACACAAAGTCCTGCAAACTCCAGGGCTTTTCAGTAGCATCACGTCAGTGTAACACAGTGGAAAATCAGATTGGAGGGATATTCCTTGTTTGTTTATTAGCACTTTTGAAAAGAGGTCATGCTTCTCCCCCTTTTTAGGATCGTGCTTACTAGTCACTGTTTTAAAAGGGCTAATTTTAATGTTGCACTTTAGCATGTATAGCATATACTGAAAATATTCTAAAGTACCAAGGGTAAAAAACCCTGAATCAGCTTTTAAAAGACATCTTTGGCGCCTATTCTTGCACCATTCAAGCCACTGAATGGTTAAAGGAGTGTCTGACTCTTTGAGGTACTCAACACTTGCAGTGAAGTGCTACCAGAACTGCAGATTTCCACTGCATTTTAAAGGAGCTGAAGAGCTCTGTGTCTCCTCGGCATTGGCATTTGACAGGTTATCTAACATGACCCTAAGTGTTAAATAATGTGAAGTATATCTGAAGGGTTTTAGGCATCTTATCTGCACGTTCAGCTTTTGGTCATTTCATTGCAATTTTCAGATGAAAAGAAAATTAAAGAAGGTGAAAGCAAATGAGGAAAACATTAATTTGTTACTATACTGTTCAGTTTTAGTGCTACTTACTACGACCCCCCCCATTCCACTGAAATAAAATTTAAAACAAGCAAAAAAGTATCAAAATTTGAGCAAAAATAAAGTGCTCCCCCAAAAAAAAAGCACAAGCACAAAACAAGACAAAATAACTCTAATGAATATAGTTTTAGGCCTACCCACAATATGGAGGATTTATCTTCTACAAAGCTTTCACTCTAATTCATTAGTTCCTTCACAGAGTTATAAATTTCATTAACTCTCCTGTGCAGAAATCAGCACTGTTCGGCGCTCTTGAGCAGATGTGATACAAGAGAGCCTTTTGATTTTTTTTTTTAAACTCAAAGAGTAATGACACTGCAATATCATGTGGTGAAGGAGCAATAATTTGATAAACATTGTCTTTCCATTAGATTAGAGCAATTAATCTGATTCTAATTTAGCTGAAACATTACCATACTGGAATCCCTAGAGCCCTATGAATAATCTCTAAACACATTGTCACACTCAGCAGACAAACATTATCTCCACTCATACTGTTATTCCATATGGTCTCCTCCCATTCTGATGGAGGGCACCCTGCTGTTTCAATCAAATAAATGTCAATTATCTGAGATAGATTTTTTAGTTCACGAGCGCAGGCTTACAAATCGTCAACAGCGGCTGTGGAACAATTGTCTGCAGTTCTCCCCTGATTGCCACTGCCTCCTTTTTCAGCTGCAGACCTTGCCGGATTTTTGTGAAACTTCATTGCATCGTACACAGTTTCAAAGGCTATCTCTTGAAAATTGTAGGCACAGAAAATCACTTGTACCTGGGGAGAAAGCAGCAAAACATAGAAGAAATGGCAGAAGGGTTTGCCGTGTAGACTTCTTTACACTGTTAGCTGGGATAGTCTTTATTGCCTTTTCTATTTGTTGGTCTAGCAGGGTGCCAAAACTCTATGTGACTAAAGGCTGTTTAGGCGGTTGATAGGATCTTACTCTTCTAAGGCAATGGGTCTCAAGCCTTTTGCTTCAATGGATTATGGGCATACTCGCCACTTCTCGTGGGCCGCCTTGCACTTTTAATTCAAAACACTATAAAAGAAGACAGGCTGAAAACTGCAAGCCCTTGCAAGCCACAGTTTTGACCACTGCTACAAGGTTCAAAGCTTATCCAAAACATCCCTTTGGCACGGTAATCAGACTGCTTAGTATATTTGCCTAATGTAAGCCTTGTGGCTACTATGGTGTCTACCATTGAGGGAGTGATGTGCAATTCAGGTTCTTTACTCCCTAATGCCGTCATGTAGATAGAAACAGCCAGAGCATCCAAGGTAGGTTCCTCTAAGTGGTGGTCTGAACACAGCACTTTGCAGGTTGAGCTCATTATTCTGTTACATCATATAAGGCCCATGTTATTTAAGGTAACGTAGTTTTCTTCTCTGGATGTGTGGTGTTAGGCAAATACACCTGATGGGAAGGAAGGATGGAGATGGAAGATTTTGTTGAACTGTGCTTTCTCCAGCTTTCAGTTCTTTGGATGCTCAAAGCAATGTAGCAGAAAATACCCTTTGTTCATCAAAACACCTTAAACTCTGTCAGATAATCCTATCACCCCTGCCCCAAGGTATGTTATTGATTGATCACAGTTGTTTATATACATATGCTGCCTTAGAGAGGGTGTCTGTATATCTGTGTTGGAAAGATCACTTGGCAATCTGACATGGAGAATGTTTTAAAAATTGAAAGTTCTGCAATATTTTAGTGGTACTTGGCATTCGTCTTGACCTAAATGACATGGACATTGTGAGTAGAGAAGTTTGTTGCATTGAGCCTGTGATCTATGTAAGAAACTGCCTGTTTGATCATCTATGTGAGGACCAGTATGGCATTCCTCTGGTTGAGAAAACCTTTAGATTGAATAAGTCCTTTTAGGTCCAGTAGACTGGGATATAGTAAGTACAGTGTGAATGGTTTCTCAGCAGCTTTAAATAATACCTGTGAAACTGGCCTACTTTGCTTAACTGAGGAATAATATACCTGCTCTTCCCAGCTCTCTTGCCTTCCTCACTGGGTTCTTTTTAGCATCCATCACATAGACCTGAAATGCTGTAATATCTTACTGCTTAGAAAAAGTCTTGTTTTTCAAGATGCTGTGTACCTCCCCCTCTTCCTAACATCAAATGGACTCCCATATACTTCCATACCTCAGGAGCAAATTAATTCAACCCCTTTTCACCAGGTATTCCTCTTCCCTGGCACAGGCGGCTGGAAACACAGAGAATCTGTCAATGAAGTGGGGTGATTTGTGTGCAGCAGTTATCCGTACATTGCAACAGAAGACAGGGCTTTCAAGCAGGTCCATATGGTTATCAGCTTCTAATCTAGAATTTTAGGCTATCTGTAATTGTATGTTATAGAAATAAAAAGTGTCTCTTACTTTGGATTTGGACATTCTGTCGCCATTAATGTGCCAATAAAGGCTTTGCTTGAGGACATTGTAGAACAACACACTTCTGTTAATGTTGCTCAATAAAATTATTAATACGATCAATTTGATTTGAAATTTCTCTTGTCTTGTAAAGTATCAGATCATTAACTTTAACAATGTTAGAGAGTTTTGACTATCATATTCAACTAAATTAATGTCCAAGGAATAGCTAAGAGCTCATTTTACATAGTGGGAAGTATTAATGTGCCATAATGGAAAGTATTAATGTGCTACTGGATGTAAATAAAATGCTTCAGGAAGGATTAGGCTTGTACTAGTACATGCCATAAAAAAGAGGCAATGAGAGACATGAGGCAGAGAAGGAAACAATAATGATTCTTGAACTGAGGGTATGAGATAAAGAAAAATGGTATTGAACACCTGAAATTCGCTTGTACCCAGGGATAAGTTGATTCTCAGGGTCTCAGAGTAAGGCTTGTTATATGGTATTGAGAGACAAGAAATAGGGTCAGGAAGTGCACAAAGAAGAAACTCTACAGGTACCTCTGCATGAGCATTTTAGTTCAAATCAGGAGAGTACCTCTGAAGCACAAATCTTAATCTTTCTGGTTTACAATAGTTTGGTTCACATTGTAGAGAGATCTTGGAGTACATGACAATAAACTGAAAGATGTGGTCCCAACTTGCACCTAACTCACACTGGTCATGGCTGGTCAAGTCCATAGGAATAGATGGAGCTAGGCAGAAATAAAATGCCCTGAAATTCCTATAAAGTGTATAGTGAGTCCTCAGCACTAGATATTTCACTCGACAAATCCACCTTTATTGGGCCACACTACTTGCTTGTGAGGACATAGCAGCGAAATATACTGGAGATTCCTTCCCCTGTCCCACACGTATCTTCTCACTCTAATACACTCTGGCTATATGAACATGCATAAGTATTGACCAAGTCAGTAGCAGTTGTCCCAATTACATTTGGGAAAGTCGTGATTTTAAGCCTGTTTCTAAAAGCATCTGTGGATGCTCTTGTACTGGCAGTTCCAACAGCTGAATTTAATAATAACATGGCACTGATCCTAAGCACTCACACTGAGTATAGAAGGGGGAACTAAGGGGATAGTGGGAACTGAACACATTATTTTTGAACTCTTATGGATGTGCAGTGCTTTGTTTTTTTTTTATCCTTGGTCTGGTCCTCTGCCTAAAATAAACTCACACACCAATAATGATGGGAACTGACTGCCCAAGTGGCAACTCTGCTGAAAAGGACCAGATGGATGCCAAACTGAATATGAGCTGACAGTGCACCCTCATCGAAAGGGAGGCACATGCATGTGGGGTACATTAGGAGGAGCATGGCCAGTGGACTGAGGAAAGTTACTCTTCCCCAGTCCATGCGGGTGAGGTTGTACCTAGAACAACTTGAAGGCCAGTCACAAAGATGACACAACTGCAGTGCCTCAAAGTGGTGGCAGATCGTGTAACAAGGGGCAACAGCCAGAGACTACATTCAGGTTGGTCATTAGGAAAAAGTTTTTGCTGTAAGTGCAGCACTGGAGCACGTTACTTAGAAAGATTGTGTAATCTGTAATGTTGGGTATTTTAAAGACATGGCTGGGCAAAGCTGATCCAGTGCTTGTGGTGGCCCTGCTTCAAGTGGGATGTTGGACAAGGTGACCTCCAGAAGTCACTTCCGACCAGCACTGTTATGACTGTAGAAGTCTGTGAACCAGACTTAAGTGCATATTAGGGGAATGACATGACGAGTAGATTTGTTAACTAGAACATTTGTCCTGGCCTGGCTTTGCAGAAGGTCATAGGTAGCTTAAGTTATAGCACTCCCTGAGACACCAAAAGTCTGTAGCAGTTACCTGAGGACAGTCTGTCTCTTTTCATCTAAGATTTCTTAGCAAGTAGAGGGGTAAAAGCAAGGCAAGAAAATAGAGGGTGAGCCTTGGTGAGCCTTGGGGAGCCTGACTTACCATTGCTGAGAGGAAGGAGAGAAATGGTAGTTGCTTCTTCAGTGGGACCCCTCATTCTCCTACCCAGAAATAGCTGCTGCCCTATATGTTTCCAGCTGTAGTGACAGCAATGGCTGATTTCCACCCTGGCGGTCTGCTGCCTGAGGCAGCTGCCTGTATCACCTCACCTTGATGACTAGGTCTGATCAGGACTTGCAAACTTGCTCCAGGGAACAGAGCAGCTGTACTCAAAATATTGAGCAGTCGTCTTCACCTCCACCTCAATACTGAAGGCTTGCCTGTTCTTCCCTGTGGGCTGACTCAGTGGTACGGGTTAGGAGCAGAGACAGGTGTCAGCATGGCCTGAGTCAGAAATCTACATTTTCACAGCTTTACTGAGATACTGGGAGATACAGCCACAAGCTGGCCTCATAAATGTCACACATATGGAAGAGCAACTAGATGTTACCCACAGAGGCATAGCTGAGCAGGTGTCTGCTTAGAAAGCAGCTGCCTGGGTGATGGCTTTTCTTCACTGCCTATGTTACTTTTCTCATCCAAAGTCAATGGGAGCAGTGGCATTGAAATTACTGAGTACATTGTTACATCCCTGATTTTAAAATATAAACTTTTATAATTAAAAAAATTTTCTTTCAAAATACATTTTTTTTCCCCAAAATTGATGATATCTTTGGTTAACATCACAATTTAGATTATTTTTCTTAGAAATTGATGACTTTATTTTATTGTTGAGTTGCTTTCTGATAGTTTTAGTAATGCAAAAAACTTTCTGTGTTGTGGGACTGAAGAAGCAGGCTCCATTCACAACACGACAGACTGTTAGCAAATGGTAAATATGACCTATGGCTGTAAGAGTCTAAATGGATTTTTTTCCCCTGCTCTATTTTCAAGATGTGACAAAATTACTAGGTACCCTATGTATCCAAAGTCAGAAAAACACTGGGAGATGAATACTGTCAACAATACCAGAGAAGCCTGATTTTAGCTCCACCACAACACAGCAGAGTTCTGCTTTCATGGTGCATTGATTCAAAACCTGCAGGCGCTCTCTTTCCTTGCTGAAATTACAGGCTGTTTAGTGAGTAGTTAAGGCTTTGAACTGGAGTGTGGAATAAAGTCATCTGGTCTTTATCGATCCACACAGGGCCAGATCCTAATAGTGTGATGTAAGCTACAGATGCTCCCTCATGTTGCCTAAAATGAAGGCGAAGGATGAGACATAGCCAAGAAGTTTTACTGACACGTCTAGTTTTTAGAGTTCTTCACCTTTAGTCAGTCACCTTTAAACAGCCGTTTCTTTAAATTCAAAAGAAAAATCATGGTGCTGGCAAATGATCAGTATTCAAATCTATTTGTTTATTTATCATTTGAAAGTATAATTTAAAAGCCACCTCAGCCTCTCAAAAAAGATTTTGAAGCACAGGACCACATGAATTAGGGAAAAGCCAAACCAAAAGCTTTGCTTTTGTTATGTTCATTAATACATTAAATTAGAAGCATTGGAGAAGCTAAATTTAATATGAAAGTAGGCAGTTGGCAGCATTGTTTGGCTGTTGGACTGTTGAACCACTCTGGTTCCTGCGCTTGTAGGAGGGACTGGAAGTAACAGAGGGGCTGGAGAGGAGGCCATGAATAAAAAAGACATTTGTTTCAGTATCTTGGGTAAATGTTTAACAGTTGTAATGAGACTGCTGTGAGGCATGTTGATACGCTCAAACAGGCAAGGTGGTGGTGGTGTTTCTTTGGTTTGCCTAACATGGCAGTTGCTTTATAAGGTCTCTGTCCTGCAGAGTAAAAAAAAGGGATGTTTCTGAACTCAGGGGAGAGCGAGAGCTGCTGCCTCATACCAAGGGGGAATCCCCGTCCTCTCCTGCATCTGGAGCAGCGGTGCTGTGGGATTCCTGAAGTGCCTTGTACTGCACTGAGTTATGTCTCTTGGCTGGTTTCTCACCTTCAGGCAGTCACTAGCTCTCAAGGCACCGTGCCTCACCAGAGCTTTGAAATGAGAGCTGCTGTGTCACTGGGAGCAGGTGCTTGGTGGTATCTGGTCTTTGTGGTGGAAGATCATGCCAAATTCCTTCTGGTGTTCACAGTGAGCCAGTGTCCTGGTTTCGTGGGGATAAAATTTATAGAATCAAGTTTCTGTTACATTTTGTTTCAGTTTGTGGCCAGCCATGGTGATCAAGGCCATTAGCAGTTAAATGCAGGGCAGCTGACCCAGGCTGGCCCACAGGTGTATTCTATATCATTAACGTCAGGTTCACTATAAGAGGGAAAGGTGCTGTGGTATGGGTGGGGTTTTTGTTGCTTTGCTTCCTTCTATCTTTTTCCTTTTTCTCAATAATTGCTATTCCTGGAGCAACTTGCCACCACTCTGTGGGCTAAGTATGACTTTGTGTTAGTTTTGATATTGGTTTCTTTATTTTATTAAATCTGTTTAAATTTTAACCCATGAGTCTCCCTCCTTTTCCTAATTCCCTTTCTTGGTTGGGGAAGGGACATTGGGTGATAGAACAACTGTTTATTGTTTAGCCCTGGGTGTGGGCTAAATGGAGACAGCCAGTTACCTAAAAGTCTTCATGCTGTTCAGTTCATCAGTGGAGGTATGCATATAGCTGCATATACTGTTCCACTCTGAGTGTTGAACAACTTGCACAGACTCAATGGGGACAAGTGATACATTGTAAAGTTAGGACACAAAAAAAAAGACTATAAGAGCACCAAATGCGGTCATACCACATGGCTGTCTAGCTCTCTGTCCTGTCCTTGATGGCTGTCAGAAGGAGATGTCTAGGAAGGAGTATAATGACAGGGTGCACGATACATGGTACTTCCTTGGGTACTCTCCCTGCTTCCAATCATTTGCAGCTCAGAGACTTCCTGACCTGAAGATGTTTCTTTGAATTTATAGCCTGAAAGTATTTCTGATTTGTGAACTTGCCCTGCCTCTCCTTGAATCTGTGTAAGTTTTTAGCATTTGCACAAGCTGTGGCATGGAGTTTATCAAATACATGTGATTTTCTAAGGTCACAGCCTCAGAGGTCAGGCTGACTCCTCATGTCAACAGGATTCAGTCCCCCATTGCCATCACAGCAGGACTGGGCTCCGAAACCAGCTAGTCTTCAGTACCCTCTGTACCTGTTAATACATGTTAATATTGATTAATGCACTTGCCACATATGGTGTAGGCACTTGTCTTACTCCCCATCCACCCGGGATACACATTAATCAACAGTACAGCATGGTATAGTATGTCATGTCTCATTGCTTAAACATTTTCCTACTCCCTTATGTTGTTATTAAATTGAAGAAAGCTGAGTGCTCAGACAGAAGTAATAGATCAGTATAACTGGATTTGTCTTAATGCACCCCAGATGAATTTGCCCAGAAGAGTTTAATGGAAAATCTTTTTGGGACTACAGAATCTTTTTGAGGAGTTAAATCACTGAGGATTGCTTTCTGCAACTGCTGTAAAAACCAAAAAGACCCTCTGTGCTGGTCCCCTGTCTCCTACAAGATAAAGATATTATTTCTCTCTCTTCCCTCCCCCATTAAAAAAAAAAATAGATTACTGGCTTCAGAAAGACAGCACTTCAGCTTCCCAAACTTTTAGTTTCTTAAACAGTGTCCTGTTAATAGGTTATGGGCTAGGTACATGTCTGCTGTAGCTTAGCTCAGTTGAGCCCAATGGTGGTGACACTCAGTGTCTCTGATGTTAGTCACCAGAAGTCAGGTGCCTGGTCTGAGCAGCTGGCTCTGTAGTTGACACAGGAGGATGGGTGCCTCCTGAGAAAGATTTATTTTATCCTGTGGTAGGTGTTTAAAATCAGCCTCTAGAGATATCTTTCCTGCTTTATTGATTAGAGGTTATTGATTCACTGCAAACTAGCTTTCCCAGCTTCCTCTGGGAAAAGTTAGACCCTGGGACCTGGAGCTTAGACAACAAAGCAGCATGGTGGAGAGTTATTTTAGTTGTATTTGGTATAATAGGCTTCATATATAAAAAAAATCATGTTCAGTAGACATAAAAAGATGGAAAACCCCCAAATTTTCGTAGAAGCGTAATGCACAGAACACAAGCCAAAAGGGCTCATGGGGCAAACAGCAGGTCCTTCCAGTATGAATTGTTACTGGTGTGAATTGCTTCATTATAGGCCATATGACTAATTTGTATGTCTAACTCATCACTAAATCAATATTGTTGCTGATCTTAGTGTAAAGTGAGGAGCTACTCACTGAGAGCAGGAAGAGGTGGTAACTGTCCTGTAATCAATATATTTACTTGGTGTGCCAGTGACAATAATGGAAGAGCAAAAGAGCTGAAGACAATCACCAGAGGTTTTGCACTCTGTTCTGTGCTGTCTGACCTGCTGCTAGGGTACAGAAAGTTTCTTTTACATTTGTTTCTGAGATTATGAACACAACTGTGTCTTTTATTACTTAAGAAATTTCTAAGCTCATACACAGCCTACTAATTACATGCTATATTTTAATGTGCTTACACAAAATGACCAGGTTATTGTTACTCATGCAGTCCTTACCACACCATTTTATCACTTCTGAATGCAAGTTCCATAGTCCATTAACATAGTTTTTGAATTTTTTTTTAAAATTCTGTCAAACAAGCCCATGGCTTCCTTGGTGTTTTTATCTTCTAGATATGTGAAGAACATTATCGATACACCTTGCAGATTATTGGTACTATATGAATACCAGATAGAAACTGTATCCACTGTGAAACAATGGATACAGTCAGACCTTCTGAGCATTGCAAATGTAGCTTGTGATGTGAAGAGTAAGTCCAGAATAAATTCGATGCAGGAAGGATTTTGATGCATAATTGAGAGCTTTTTCATGATATACTTTCCAGAGTATTTATGCAGTGCCTTACATCTTTAAGCAACTGTATAAACAATAAATAATCCTCATCATAATTTATAGTCCCCAGGGCACTATAAATAAAGGTTATCTTGCAGCAATCAATAACAAGCAGAAGAAGAAGGGTTTCCTCACTGACTTTTATGAAGTTTTCAGTAGTGTTTTGATTTGATTCAGCATTTCTGATAGTGGTGTAGTGTTTGCCTGCCTGCCTGCCTGAGATGTTCAAAGGCAAGCAAGTTTGTTAGGTTCACAAATCCTACAAGCCTCTGAAGGACTTCAGGAGCTTGCTGGGATGTTTGATAGCTTCACTGCAAAGCACTGCTCTCCAGGGTACATTTGAAACTGTATTTACATTGAAACCTGTGTCAGGAGTGTCCCTAGACATGCCTACGGGATGAAAACAGGCCAGCTTGCTCTTGCTCTAACCAAAGATTACTTGCTCGGGTTCAGGGCGGCTTGTGTGGCTTTTAGCCAGCTCAGAGTATTAGGCAGCATAAATTTGTGTCTGGCTACCCTCACCTACTTAGACACCCATTGTCTCTAGATAAGTATACAAGCCCTCATCAATGTATAATATGTACAACTCCAAATGTTAAACTATTACTCATTACAAGGTCCCTATGAGGTAAGAAACTACTGTAATTGTAATTTTACGGGTAAGAAACTGAGGCTCAGGCGCAAGATTGTTAAAGGTGCTTTCATACCTTTTTGATATCCATAGAATGGGAGTCTCTGAATGCTACTGGAACTCTTGTGCTAAGAGATGTACTTAACTTCACTTGAAGGAGCCTGTTGGACAGTTGTCAGGGAATGACCCCTTACTAGATATCTGACATCAATGTTATTATCCCTTTCTTGCCTTCAATTTAAATCAATTGGAAGGAAGGGAGGGAAATTTCTTCAGTAAAAAAATTAATGTTAATTATAAGTCCATTATTATTGTTCTTAATTTACTTTTTTTCTTTGGTCTGCAGGTGCCTTATTGCACTTACCAGTGAAAAAGCTGAGAACCGACTGTCTTCTGTGAGCATCTTTTGGCTTCAGGGCAGGGGGTGATACAGGAGGTGAGTGCAGTTTTCAGGAATGAATAAGGAGCTCTGGGCTCAAGTCACATGGACCCTCCAGGTGCCTAAATCGCTTTGGCAATGGGACTTGGGGTAGGAGAGTCAACCGAAATGGGCGAGGCTTTGCTGCGTCAGACCTCTTTAGAGTTTGCCACTTCTGTGACAGTGATTAGTGAATTGCATGTTAAAAAACTGCCTTAGTTCTCAGACCTGTATATTTACATGAGCTAAAGTTAGTTATTTGCTTTGACAAGCCACAGGACCTTTTCAGTGGCAATCCTGGCAATGGCCATAGCAGCCACAGCAAGAAGGGTTATAATCCACTTCTGTGAATAGCACCACTGGTTCCTAAACTGGCTTCCAGTTACTTTGCAGATCAATCCTTCTGAAAAAGCCTGAGTTCTGTGTATTTTTTTTAAATTTGAAATTTGACATTTAAGAGTGTAAGGGCAGATAGGCAGTGGCTCCTCTGTTCACCGAGAATGGAAGTTCAGGATACATGGTGCAGAGACCCATACTAGCAGGATAAGATTCAAATCAGAGCTGACTCAATTGGAAAAATTAGTTTGGCGTGAGCTACTGAGCAGCGCTGACATTTTGAAATCATCAGTTTACGTGCAACAGGGAGCTGCACATAATGTGATCAAGGCAGATTAATATGGGCCAAATGTGCATTCAGTTTTGAGCACATCTGGTACAGCAGAGTAACACTCAGTGGATCAACCTGCACAACAGATCCTCTGTACATCCATGGGAACCGGTGTTCCCTTCAGTGGAAGTCTTCCTATGCAGGTTATGTGACAGGACAGGGTTTTGGTGTCACACATAGGTACTGGGATGGTTCTTCCTGGTGACCACCCTCTCTTATCCCTCTCCATGCTCCAGCTGGGCTGCAGCCAGTCAGCAAGAACTCTCCACCCTTTTCCCTTTTCCCACCTCTCTGCCCAGGAAAAGAGAGTCTCCCTTACCCCTGGTGCTATATAGGAAAAGAGGTCTGCCTTTCATGCCTCTTCAGTAAGTAAATACAGAAGATTGAAATTCAAAATTTCTAGAAGACCAAGTAATTTCTAGTCATATTTGCAAATATTTTTTACCTGTCCTTATTTCCTTACTTATTCCTATGGTTCACTCCCTCACTGGTGATGAAGCCCCTTATTACACTGGATGTAAATTGTGGTTTGGCTTTTTAGGATCATGCATGGTGGTGGTCTATGAGAAAGGCTTTCACTGATCCCACCTAAGCAGTGACATTGAGGTGCCATGATTGAATCTCCAACCCATGCCCAGCAGCATGCTTTGAGCAATGCTTTGCCATTCCTGTCACTGGGGCACAGTATTTGTTCTGTTTCCTCTTTAATTGTATGTTCCTCATGATAGAGTATTTTGTTTCCCAGCTGTAGTACATGAAAGAGAAACTCAAAGCTCAAGCAAAGGAGAAAATTGAAAAAACCCTCAATGATATCAATCAGAGAAGACATGAGTAACCTAAAGAAGAGGTAAGTTGTAGATTTCCACATTCAGAGGACACTGCTTGCCTTGTACTTTTCAAACTTGTTAGTGCAGCTGCTGATTCAAGCAGTATTTCTGGCAATTCTCATTAGGGCTCTCCTGCCTAAAGTCAATGGACTGCCTGTATCATACAGCACAACGACTAAACCCACCTTTGCTCTGCATATGCTAAAAATGTAACTGGAATGCTACCCTTCATAAGAGAGCAAAGGAATCAACAAAATAGCCTGTGCGGGACCTAGTCTGTTATGAACTCCTTCCTTTATATCATGAAAATTCGATATTTCTGAGAGAAATAACCCAAAATGTTTCATAAATATTTTTAGGCATTAATATAACAGGCGTAACTTTTCAAGGGCTCCAAACATCAGCCAGTCTCATTGCCTTTTATTGCCTCTGAAGGCGAATTTTATAGTGGGCTTTTACTTCTAAATTGCTATTTTGTTAAGAGAAAACAAAGCAAAACATGAACAGAAACTAGATCTAGAGATGTTCTGATTTTTTGCATCAGCAAAGACCTCCTATGCTTTAGCAGAGGCCCATGTTGGGCTGTTTTGCTCCATGCTTTTGTCATGCTTTGTATCACTCTGTTTAAATTAAATCCCAAAGCTACTGTTGGGTCGATTTCTGGTAGAGCAGAAGTGGCATAAAGCCAGTGTTTCTTGGTTGAGAAAATATGTTCCCTCTGTGATAGTGTCTTTTAAAAAAAGAAACTATCAGTAAAGTAATCAGTAAAGTAAGAAACATCAAGGTAGATCCAATAGTAACACCAGAGAGTCTATTCATGTATAAGAAACCCACCTGCTTCTCATAACACCACCATAATAGACTGTGGATATTTTTTATTTTTAATTTTATGGCAGCATGAGCTCTGCTCTCTGTATAGTATATAGCACTCTTTGTACAGACAAAGTAGAAGTGACATCTATCCAAATACACTGGCTCAATGAGCCTTGGTTTTGATGACCTTATGCTTTTTTGGTCTTCTGGTTTAACTGTGGTACTTTTATTGTTGGCTTTGAAGAAGTTAAATGTAGTCTGAAAGCCTTTTCTTATTTCCTGCTTCTTTTTTTTCTTCCTCTTTTTTTCCTTCTCATTGTAGAAAAAATAGTGACCATGTCAAGACAAACACTTAGGTTGTGGATTTTTTTTCTTTTCTACTGCTATTTTTATTACAAAGCAGCCCTGAAGACTTTTTAATTCTCTTGATTGTTTAAAGAGGCTTCATGAAAACATGACATCTCAGATGTGGAGATAGGTATATATATATACACATATATATATATATATATATATATAATTGAGTGCAAAATTCTGTTTGCCAGGACTCTACTACAGTAAGATCCTAAGGAATTCAGCAAAATGGAAAGGGTCAGTAAGGGTTTAATGGAATTTGATAGGAGGCCCCATACAAATATCCAGATGAAACTATAGCCAATTATTCTGTGCTGAATATTATGCGCTGATGAAAATAAAATACCTGAGTTTAATCTTTCATTCAGAGTAAAGATTTGTAGTATAATGACCTGATTTAGCTGAAAAAAGGAAAAAATAAGTAAGTCTGACAGCTGAGAACAGAAGGGGGATTAATCTCAAAAGTTGATAGTCTTTGTTTCCCATCCTTTCATTATTGTGCAATCAGAGCAAAGAAAGAACTAGCTGCCCTGACAGCTCCAATTGCATTGCTTGGAGAAAGTGGGAGGCATGGTGGAGAGAGATTTTCCATTATTTACAGACAGAGGAACTGACAAGAAAACGGAGAGAAATGGAGCCAGTCAGTCCACCTCTTGGTCTGCCTGGGGCTTAGGGCAGAAGCAGGCTAACAGTGTCTGCATTCATCACCAGGTGCAGCAAGGGCAGCTGTAGGTAGGTACGACAGGGTGGGATGTCTCACAAGGTGCAGTAAGCCCACTGAATGGATAATTATCCCACTTTTCAGGCTTACGTTTGACCTCCAGTGTGCCTGACAAGAGGAGAAGGAGGGAGACGATGCTGTGGCATACACTAGGGTGCTGTCTGCTCTTCTGATCCCTTTGACAGTGCCTCTTCTTGGCATGTGACATGATGCCAGCTCTCATTCCACTTGTGAACGTACACAACCACCAGCTCCACTATGCACCAGTAAATGCCAGTGGCTGCTGCAAGGCAGGCTGCTGTGCACCTATTTGCTCCAGCTGACCGGAATTGCACTTGGAAGTACCATGGCATACCTTATACTTCTTACACCAGCTGTTTGAATTAATGCTTGAGTTATCACATTCTCAATAATCACCGTGTTAAAGTAGGAAGGGACTGAAAGGCTAGTAAGAAAACTTTCCATGTATATTAGAAGCAAGAGAAAGACCAAGGAGAAAACTGCATTAACTATTAAAAGAATAATAAAATAAGGTGCCAAAAGATGAGATTGAGATGGTTGACATGTTCAGTGGCTTTTTTTTTGTCAGTCTTCAATAAAGTGGTTAGCTGTGCTCATAAATTTAACAAAGCTATCCTCAGAAGAAAATAATAAGAAAGAAGATAATAAGATAGGCCAGTTAGAGAATATTTAGCTCTTTGATGTTTTCAGGAAGAAAACCGGTTTCATGTCTCGGGAAATTCACTGTAATGTGAAGCCTGGCAGAAGCAACCTTAGAGCTATTAGTGGTTATCTTTGATAGTTCTTGGAAGGTGCATAGGCTTCCAGAAGACTGGAAAAGAGAAACCATGGTGTCTGCTTTTGAAAAAGGGTGACATGAGGAACTAAAAATCATAGAGTGGTCTACTTAGCTTTGATTTCTGGAATGATATTGCAACAAATATTCAAAGTATTTTTAAACACCTGGAAGATAATAAGGAAATGAATTAACAGCCATCATGGATTTGCCAAGAACAAATTATGCCAGTCATCTAATTTCTTTGTGGAACTAAATAACACCTGCCCTTATGGATAGGGAAGAAACAGGCAATGGAATGCTGCTTTCTCATGATAAATTCTGATATTATCTCTCATGACATTTTATAAACTAACTAAGAAAGCACTCTATAGATTTAATTATCATAAGACTAGTTTGACACTGTTTGGAAAACTACTTAGAAAGAGGTTATCAAAAGCTCACTATCACTTTTCAATATTTTCATGAACTTTCAAGTGATACCAACATTTAAGGAGCATACAAGAGGACAGGATTAGACTTCAAAGAGAGTTTGGCCAGTTAAAGTCTAAGGCAGCACAACGCAGTTCAACAAGAAGAATTTCAAGATATTAGGCTTGGACAGGAATAATCTTACATCAACACAGAGAGAGAATAAAAGGTTGGAGAACTGGGTGTTCTCCTTATTGGAGAATAAGAAGTCAGGCTGGATCTCCCGTCACAGTGAGTCACATACTGAAAAAGATTAAAAAATGTAAAAAATGTAATTTTGTTGTGAGTTAATAGGATAGTTGCACAGGATCTCTAGGGGATGTGAAATCATGTCCCGCTCTATTAAGTTTTGGTAAAGGCTCGTTTGGAATATTATGCACAGTTTTGGGTACTAACTTTTGAGAAAGACCTGGCTTAACTGGAGAGATTGCTGAAAACAGTAATTGTAGGAGTAGAAAATGTTATTTATGAAGAAAGGCTTAAGAAATTGGGGTGGTTAAGTGAAGAAAGGAGAATATTAGAGGGAAACATAACAGTCTTTGAACAACTTAAAGGAGGGAGGAAACTGTTCCCTTCATGTTCTATTGATAGAACAAGAGAGAACAGGCCTTAATTGGAGCAATGAGGATTTGTGTTGAAAGTTGGGAATGATGTAATGAGAGCAAAGACAGGAAAACTGTAGCACAAGCTGTGAAAGGCTGTGGGATCTCCGCCTGAGGAACTCCTCTGTCACGCATGGCTTGGGTATAGTTCAGTGGGGAGAAGGATTAGATGTACTCTTGAGGTCACTTTCAGTCTGATTTTCTATAACTTTTTGCTGAGTCTGTTTTTGTTTTCCTTTCAAGATGAAGTTCATCCTCAAGAGTGACTGTGAAGTGAAACACGTGTTATTTAGCAGAAAAATACTAAATGACTTGATATCCACTTAAATCTCAAATATGTGCTTGTCACCTCTTCTCACAAGCTCAAAATGGGCTTTTTGTGTCCTGTGTGAGCCTGTGGTTCTGGATGAACCTAGCAGGTAGATTTCAAAATACAGCTGACCTACTTGTAAATGTTTAACAAGACTGATGATTTTTGTTGTGTACGTGAGATGGTTCTCAATGAGTTAGATGTCAGACGTACTCTTTTAAAAATGTTCATGGTTTTAGAAAGCCTCAGGCTTTGGTTCATCTTGAGACACCCAGTTGCCTTAAACTCAGCTCTGCTGCAAAATGGGGCATGAGATTGGTTGCTATCTTGGTAAGTGCTGGCTCTGCTCACTGTAGTTCAGCTTCCAAAAGAAAACTTCAGCTGTCCTCACAGTAACCTTCTTACTTTTACAGTTGTAGGCTATGAATACATTGGCACCCAACCTATGATCCAAAAGGTTTTCTTGTTAATAAGTTTTCCTGTTAAATTTCAGGGTTGCAAGGTCAGGTTCCAAACACGGGAGTTTTTCAGTTTCATCAGAAGATGTTGAGCTCTGTTATTAGGATTGTTGATTTTGGCTTGTAATTGCAATCAAAGCTGAATAATTAAAAAAAGCAGCAGTGGTTCAAAATGATTGCCAGTTGTAATTACAAACCAAAATCAACAATCCTACAGCCTACGGGCACCGTATGTTTTTTTCTGCACACTGCAACTATACTTCCCCCATTTCTTCTTCTCACTCAGCACTGGACACCTTCCACTTGCTGCTTGACCAGCTTGCAGGGCATCAGAGCTGGGCTCTTACAGGGGGCTGTTGTTAGCAGGATATCTCCTGTTACAGGCATTCTGCCCACATATAGGGGTTTTGTCATCTCTTCTCCCAAGAACCTGTCATATGAAGAATGCCTCTTGTTGAAGGAAACATCATGTAGCCAACTGAATTGATTAAAAAACTTTTATTATTGTTTGTTAAACTGACAGCTGGAAAATTGATTCTCAGTTAACAGTTCTAATTTCTATTACATGTATCTAACTCCTTCTCAAAAAGAATTTGTATTTCTCATTTAATAACTTGCATATATTCATTTTGCCTAAGTGTCATATCCTGGATTTGCATAATGAGATTTGAAAGCATGTCCAAAGGTAAAGAACTCCTAAAATAATCTAGATCATGTTGAAAGAGACAAGGAGACATTTAACATATAGAAGCCAGAAGAGGGTGAAGAACAGCTTTTTCATGGCTGTTAAATATTCTGCAAGTTTACAGTATCATCTAATATGACATTTCATCATAGGCTACAGAGGAAAAACAATTCTAGCATAGGATATTACAAACAAATGAGCCCAAAGTATAAAGATACATAATATACAAAATATTCTGTATAAATATACAGAAGAAGCAAAAAGGAAGATAGTTTTGAATATTATTATTCAGACTGGTCAGGGGCCATAGTGTAACCTCCTTCAGCTGCCCAAGTGTCCTATTACTAAGCCTGTACCCAGTTTTAGGTTCAATTTTCTGCTTTCTGGAAAAAAAAAGTTGTACTGCTTTCCAGTGATTTTTCACTAACTCTGGTGATGTAACAGAAAGTATATACTTTTTATCATGTTTAAATTCTTGCATGAATGTTCAGGAGAATGAAATGACTGGAAAACTACTTAGACTTTGTGACATTCAGCCCCATGAATTTCATTACTGCTTATGAAGGAGCTTCTCACTAGTACAGACTTCCCTCTCAGGAAAAAAGTAAATAAAAGGCTTGTTGTTCAATATAATCTATGGAGATATAAGACCTTACCTATAACCTCTTCAGTTTGAAAGTGAAGAAGCAGATTACTAGACCCAAGCTGCAAGGCTCCAGGTGGTACTGAAAATCACTTTCTTAAGATGAAAATGAACTACAGAACTGAGATGCTGATGGGGTGAAAGGCACGTCATCTCTTGTGGTGTATAGAATTTGGGTGACATCCTTTGAAATATGTGACATTACTAGCTGATGTCAAGAAGTGACCAAACAGCAGGCAGAGCATGAATATATCTATAAACAGGCCAGACAAACTGATGTATATTTAGTGAACAGGATTATGTGTGTTTCAGCTGTACCATCTTCCTGCTGTGTAAAAAGAAATAAATACAAAGCTTCTTAGGATTAAACATTGTTAGTTGGTTTCCTTTTTATTTTATGTTAGGAATTTGAACTTCATTCTTAAAATCCCATACTAAAGAATTGGCCTAATAATTTTAATAGCATGGTAGAGACTAATTTATTTGATATTTTCTGTGGTACTTTGTAGTCAAACATTTGCATAGTGGAGTATTTTCTTTAGTGTTTGCGTTTGTGGGAAGATGTCAAAAAGGGTGCATTGTGCTTGTGGTAGAACAGTGTTCTTTTCTGTGTGCATGATTTATATTTGATGTGATGGGGAAGAAGCAACAATAATGAGGTTAGATTTGATAATTTCACATAAATGATGAAAGGAGCCCACATACTTTCAAAATAAAACTGATTGAAATTTGTTCTAGTTGCTCCCATTAATCTTAATTGTAATTCCATATTTCACTTTAACAGGTTGCTAAATTTTAGGAAGCTGTGTTATTGTTCTTACATACTTCGTTAATTTTTAATTCACAAAGTTTTTCTGACTTCTGCATCTGGAAAGAGATGCCAGCATTTTTATTTTCTATGTGGGTGTTTATATGCCAAGCAGCATCTCTCTGATTCAAAGCAGCCAGAGAAAATGCAGAAAGGTCTGTTTAAGGGCAGACTTCCACACCTGGGATAAATTTGGTGGAAGGCTTCTTTTTGTAGTCCAGCTTTTAAAACAAAAAATGAGTCTTTCAGTCCACAAGGAACAGGATAGTGGTAAAAAAACCATGAACATATAGCACATGCATTGCTTCAGAAAACTGTGCTCAGTTTTTTAATGTCCAGAAGGAAGACCTGGCTTTTGTAACACAGTACCTGCGGGGACAAAAATCTCAACCTTTCTGCTTCCACTGACTTCAAGGAGAGTCAAGTGTTCTCCACACCTTGCAGGATTAAATCCTTTGTAAACTTGCTCATGATTAATATATGTTATGAATATCTATTAAATGTTACAGTAGGTTGATAACACCCAGCCATATCACTCACATTTATTAAAAGAAACTGTTCAGTCACAGTCTGAACAGGAGGGCGAGAGAGCAACTCAACTGCAGTTAGATTGATGATACTTCTAAAAATTGTCC
Source organism: Nyctibius grandis (assembly GCF_013368605.1). Classification (NCBI taxonomy): domain Eukaryota; kingdom Metazoa; phylum Chordata; class Aves; order Nyctibiiformes; family Nyctibiidae; genus Nyctibius; species Nyctibius grandis. The sequence goes on along the minus strand of NC_090658.1, from coordinate 89,078,421 downwards.
AAGCATGTGTGCAAGAACCTGTCAAAATAAGAGTTTAATAAATGAGAAAGTGAAGGACAGGTAACTTTCCCAATATACGAAAGTTGTGCACATGCATGTGCATGCTTCATTTATTCCCCGCTCCCTAACAGGTAAACAATACAGAAAGAGAGTCTGTTTGCCATTTTTGAGCTAGATTGTCTGGAAAAGAAATTTGCCAAGTCAGTTATTACTGGGGTTACAGCGGCATGCAGTGTGGTATCACTGAAGACTGCTTTCACATCAGCAAAATTTCCACCAAGCTCAATGTAGCGGTTCTTGCCTGTCGCTCCAAGAACCCTCTCTGGTCTTCCGGGCAGTGTTGGCAATAGCAGGATTTGCCCTCTGGGAGGACAGGCCGGTTCTGCAGAGGGCACAACGACGACGGCAGGGTAAGGGAGCAGGGGGAGATGCAGACCTGAGATTGGGGAGCAATTGATGCTATGGGGTTGCCTACCCCAGGCAGTCCCATCCTTCCTCTGCAGCAACAGCATCAGCCCCTGATTTCATAGGGGATTTGCATTTTTCAGAGGTCTGTTGCCCAAGTTAATTGCTGATTTTGCCTTTGTTGGAAGCTGTCCCTGTTTATACCGGAATTGGTGAGGTACCGTGGTACTATAAAACTCTCAAAGGCAACAGGAGATGTGATATATCGAAGCATTTTCCTCCCTACTGATAACCTGAAGGTGTTTGTGGTGCAGATTAGGTAAACTAGATGAGGAACAAATTTTGAAAAAGAATGTGCCTAAATATAGGGACTGAAAGCTACATTTAGGCACTTACCTGATGTGGAACAGACACCATCATCTTAATTTTAGGCATTGATTGTGTAAGCCTCTGACAGCAAAACATAAAGCACTTGGAGATGGCACCCAAGCAGAAACGGGCTGTTGGCTGAGCAGTTCTTAGTGCCTGAGCACTCCATAAAGAGGGTCTTTTACACCCAGTGATCTGCTCCAATTGCTTTCTCATAGCTACAGAAATTATTCCATTCATAATTACAGTAAGGGGCTTGACACAGTCCACATTTCTAATAAACTGCTACAGTACTTCTTTATCAGCTAATTTTATTCATTACTAACCTCTTGTTTCACGACATAATTCATATGTAAAGCTCCTGGAAGGTTACTAAGTAAATATCTGTGACTACAACCTCCTCTGTATTCCATGTTTTGATATTATTAGTACTTATGTGATTGTGGCTATGGCATCTTTTCTTAGTAACTGAGCTATGGGCCATTTATGGTAAAATGCTGTATTGTTAATTTTGGGGGTTCCAGGATTTTGCTGGAACAAAATTGTAAGCACTAAGTGAACTTATTTGCTTTACTCTCTTTCTGTTCTTGAAGCTGGCATTGATATCTGGTATGTGATCTGGTATGTGATGTGATATGTGGTTGACTGAAGGTCCTACCCTCCAGATGTTTGTGACTACCTGTGTTCTGGTGTATGGACATTAAGAAAGCATCCTGGAAGCCGGCTGGCTAACCTTGGTATTTACTGCCCTTTGAAAGGGGAAGGACATTGTCAGGGCCATAAGGGCACCCAAAAGCCTGTGTTGCTGTCACCATCCATGCATTCCTTGCCCATGGGCAAGGATCCCCATTTCAGAACAGATCCTTGGTCCTGGCTGAGATGCTGGGGGTAGCTCTGTCTCCTTCTGTCTTGGCTTCCTTATGGGACTTTCCGGAGGGACTCCAGACCTATGCTCCAGTCAGGTCTCCATGCCTGCCTCCCACTGTTCCTAAAAGGTCTTCCTGGATGCACCCCAGGTCTGGCTCATTCACCTTGTCCGGTGGTGACCAGCTGGTTGATGGCTGTCACAGTCAGTGGGCTCCCTCTTCTCAGATGTGGTGGGTCAGCACCCTGGTAAGAGAGGGCACTGCCCGTGCTGGGGTCCTTTTGGCTCCCGTGGGCTCCTCTTCCCTCAGGACAGCCCAGTTCTCCTGTGTTTTCTGCCTCAGTTGGCTCAGGCAGCTGGTCGTTATATAATGACCTCTTTGAATCTCCTGCCCCAAGTCTCGTTGGCAGGAGCAGGAGCCTTTGATGATTTGATAAATCCAAAATAGATGAGGGTCACTTCGCGGTCATGGTCAGGTTGGCTAGGAACATCTGCTTCATCTAATGGCATTTGGTGCCTTCTATGGGAAGGTGGATTTGTCTGGGCATGTGACATATTTAAATAGTGTGAGTCATCAACATCTGAAAGGACTTTAATGCCCTCATGTCGTGTGCTTGGCATTGGCATTATATGTGAGTGAAGACAGTATGCTGAGCCATATTGGAAACACTCACGCCATTGTGCTCGCAGCAGCATTGGAATATCTCAGCAATCACTTCTGATGGCTCAGTTTGCCCCTCTGAGAGTGAGGAATAATAACTTATTATCAAGTTCTGTGCGATACAAATGATGTGCAGTTCTTGCCTGTTCCCTGCATAATTTCTCCTGAAATTGTACTGTGATTTCTGCTGCACACTTTAATGCATGGTAACTTAAATGTATTTGTGAGAAAGGAAAAACAACCCCAAAACAAACCAATAGCCCTCAAACAAACTGAGTTATTTAATAATTTACCTTGATGGAAGATACATATGGATGGAAAAAAGTTAACTCATCAGGGAAAATAGCATCAGCAGTAAAGAACAGTAATCAATGTGAAATAATCACTGCAGTACCTGAGTGCTTGTTGAAAATCCAAAAGTCTGCATCAAGTCCCAGCCTCCTCCTGGCAGGACAGAGATCACAGTGTGTTACTTTCTGTCATCTTGGCATAAACTGAATAATATGAGTTAAGCAATGTAATGAGAAAAAAATGGCTGAAGTCCAAGTTTGGGGTATGTGCCACTCGTAAAGAACGTATCCTATTCAGAAAAATCACTCCTATTCATGAAAGATTTAAGCCAATGCTAGATAGATTTTTAGTGTAGGTTACATAGAAGGCTGTACAATATAGTTTACTCTCCTAAACTGAACAAACTTTGCATTCATCAATACAAGTTTCTTGGCATGCAAGTGGTATTCAGGAGCGCACAGGGGAGGGGTAAGGCGGGCCAGAATAGAGGTGAGGAATGAGGGGAACTTGGCACTGACACAAATGATACCAAAAATGCTGATTTAGGGAGGAAAAATGTAAATCATTTTTAATGTCTTTTGAAGAAAGGTGCCCAAGTTAAAGTTACCTTGAAGGCATATGACCCAGCCTGACATTGCTTTGGCAGCAGAATGTGAAGGATGTGTATGCAGAGATGAAATATCCTTTGATGAAGCATGCTCACAAACAGCCTTTCTGACAATGACAGCAATGTGAGTACCTTTGAAGATCCAGTTATTTTTTCTGTCTCTGGACAAAGAGAATCAGGTACGATTTATTAACTATGAAGCAAAATGGATCTCATTTTCCATCCATGGGTGTATTTTATCCCCTTATTTCTTCAAAATCAGGTAGCTAAACCTACCACTAACTCTGAGCTTGTACTGGTTCAAAGACTTGGTTTTTCCTGAAAGAGGAACTGATACTGAACTGTCATTTTGAAATCATTGTTATACCCAGTTTGGGACTGAACCAGCAAATAGTTACTGCTTCAGAATACTGAGCTGGCCATAAAGTGACATCTCTGCTGGGGAGCTACTGAGTGTGGGAGCTGTCTGTACCTTGTAGGGTGTACAAAGCCATGTCACATAGAGCCTCTCCTGCTCCTACCCCTCCTCTGACCCTCCCCGACCCTGGGTTTCCCCAGTGTGGGCAGAAGAAGCCCTCATTTCTGCACCACGATACAAAGCTGTGCTGCTTGGCAGATGCTAGTAGGTACCTGTCAATTCAGGTACTTTTTGTGCTCACCTAGCTATATTTTTTGTCTTCTCGCACAATGCGTTTTTTTTACAGCAGAGCCCTTTATATGTCATTTGGACCTTTGCAGTCCTGTGGAGTACATTGCTGTACAAATGTGTATGAGTTTCTGTACATTTGAGATGTGAGTGTGTAGTAGAGGGGTTATTTTTTCCTCTCTCTTTTGCTTGACTTCCACAGCACAGCAGCAGCCGTGCAGTGCCCCAGTGTCTCTCCATCTTCTCAAGCCATATGTGAGAAGTACGAGGACACTGCGGTGCTGTGCTGCAAATACGAAGGGTGCCAGTGCTGCTGGGGGAGCAGGGACTGTCCCTCTGGCTGAACTGCACCCTGAGGTTTTGCCTTTGTCACGTGCCCATTCCTATTTTTAAATGCAGTATTTTTCATTTAAATGCTTTGAGGGATTGCTGGACCTGATCACGATCTATTATGGGCCTGAAGTGGGACCCAGACTAGAAGGATTTTAGTCCCAGTTTAAACTGAACTAAGACTGGATTGAAAACCTGCTGGTTCAGCTCCCACCCGTAGGCTGTTTTCATTTCTGAAATATGTGTCCCACTACACACGCTCAGATCTACAAAGGCTGGAAAGCAGCTGCCAGTATTGGATGGGTCGATTATATTCTGCAGCAGCAGTTCCAGCCTGAAGAGCTTTAATTTCTCCCAGTGCTCCTTTGTGCAGACTGAAAGCTTCATGGACTATCGTCACCATCCACAGCCGTGGGAGCAGGAGAATTAGAAATGGGGTCTTTGCAGAGGCTACCTGGGTCCTGCTTGGAGAATGGGATGATTTCAAGGTAGAGGAGAGAGACTTGCTAGCTGTGTCTGGGAACCGCTCCTGACCTTACCTACACCTGTCCTCTGTGGCTTGCTGCAGAGGTAAAGACTGGGACTCATGGCAGTCATTCTGAAGGGCAGGGCTTTGGTTTGATGTAATCTTACAAGAATTAAGAGGTGTTTTCTTCACTAATTCAGAAAATTCAACACTGCCAAGTTTAACTGCGAGCAAAGAGGTCCCTAGAGAGGCTTAAGCCTGCTACTTGCCAATGCACCTTTTTGGCTTTTTGGGTCTGTCCTTTGCAGTTTCTTCATGTGCTGCATTCTGGGAAAAACTGACCCCTAAGGAGGTAGCCCGAAGTCTGTGCACAACATACCTCTTTATTTAACCTTGTGCTGACCAGTTACACAGCAATAAATCGAATCCCTCCTGACTTCTACTTTCCAATACATGTTTTTTAAAAACCCAAACTGAGACCTTTTCTCTTTTGCAGAAACCTTAATAACATTTCATAGCCTCTAAATTCTTGGCTCAGAAATGTATTTTCTCTCTGAAGACTTCTCTGACTTTTAATAATGAAGGAACTGCCTGACCCAAGCAGAGAAATACAGCAGCACTTTCTTTTTTGGTGGATATTCATTAAAAAATGGTCTCTAAACAACAGGTTAATAGCTTATGACCTGGATATACCGACAAGGAAGCTTACTAGTACCATTTGCTTAGTCCTAGGTGGAAACAGTTTCTTTCTTTATCGGTATCCTACAAAAGGGAAATTTGTAGAACCTGCTTGGAGATTTAGGGGGATGTTCATTGCTTCATTGCCAGTTTAACATTACCATTTAAAATACACAGTATGTGAACTTGTCTTTCATATTTTGCAATGGATGCAGTGTAAGAATCATAATATATCACTTTCACAAGTAATTTAGCACAGCATAAGGCAGGAAATGTAGCTGTACTGTCTTAGTACTTATTTTCTAATACAATTCTAATAGATTTTGAGTTAATGACACAGAAGATGACATTTATGTCCTAAGCCTTTTTGTTATCTGTAGCAGCACAATGAAGGAGGAAGTTACAAGACCAGATGATAAGATAATGCACTCCTTGCTTGTGTACAATAAAGTACCTTTATAAAAAGCTGGCTGCCTTTGACGCTTAACTGATGTCTCACTGTGAGATAGTACCTGGGAGGCCAGAGTCAGTAAAGCTAGTTAGGCTTTCCTTCACTAGAGATTGATTTGTTCCTTACTTGAAAGAAGATCTACTTTAACCCTGCAACAAGGATTATAAGACTTTTTAAAGAGAAAGGCAGGAAAAACAACAATCATTTTTTTTCTGTGGTTAATAAAGGAAGAAGATTAAAAAGACTCCCCTGTTGATAAGATCTAACCATTTATGTTCCTGTGTGATGAAAGGTGAATACCTATTTAAGATTTATTTAGTATTTTGTCATCTATAATGAATCTAAAGGGCACAACAATTTGTCTTAACATTCTGTAACGCAATGAAGCTCATTTTAACAAATAACTGTATAAATAACACATTTACTAAAGCCCTCAGTTGACTGATCTTGTGCTTGAGCTGTAAAACATTTATAATTGATAACAGAGTGAAGCTGAAATAACAGAACAGATTATTTTCTGTATAGAAGAATCAAGAAAAGAGTGTAAGGCTCTTGTAGATATGTGTGCATGTTAAAGTAAAACTTCCTGTGCATCTATGCAGGGTCTTATTTCATGCTCCTCAAACTAACTGAGTATTATCACTGATTACTTTGGACATGACACTGGACAATGTCTAGTTTGAAGCCGAGGCTCTTCAAGTTCTTTACAACTTCAATGAAGCAAGCATCACAATATTTCTCTGAAATGTCATAATACTCTCTGATTTCCAGAGGCAGAAAGAATAATTATTGTTTTCTCATCCCTTGGTTCATTTTTTTACTACTAGCCAATCCTGCCACTTGGTACAAAAGATGATCATCTCTGTACAACAGAAGTAAAAGAATGTTGTGGGTGGATTTGCTGTTTGTAGGATTGTGCAACCAATCAAAAAAGTTTTGAGACCTTAGTGCTATCACCCATGACTTTCTTTTCAGTTCTCAGTGGCTGTGTTTGAGTCCTTCTTCTGTGCCATGCCAGTTCAATATATGTGATCTTTGAGCAGATTTTTGTCTGTTTTTGTGAGATACTCAGCTCATTTTTGGACAACTGAGAAACAGCAAATCAAAAAATACATGAGAATACAGCATAAAAATATGCCCAGTGGAAGGATTAGTCAAGCTTCCCACACAGTTGTACCAAAACATCCCTTTTCTGACCTGTGCCTACCTACAAAATAAATAAGTGTGTGAGTAGGAGATCTGAGTTTTAGTTTCTGGTGCAGAGGATATGCTTTCTTCAGCAGTTCAATTTGGCTGCACTGGGGTCTAGAAGGAAGGAGCACAGGCACTAGGCTATAATATATAATATTTCCCTTCCAGAGGAAGCCCTAGAGGACTGAGCAAAGTCACCATTCATACGTTAGTGAGTTTACTTGAGTAAAACAGGTCAGCGTGTTCCTATTTAGCTTGAAATATCTGAAGAAAATCTAGTAATGTTACTTAACTTCAGTTGGTTTTGGGCAAGACCTAAATAATTTTTATATGAGTAATACTAAAATAATTCAGCAACATTTGTGCTGACTCCTGAGCATTGTACTTCTGCAGTATTATCTGACCTCTTTTGTACCTCTTACTGAAGATGAAAGGAATTACGTCCATGCCTGTTTCTCTCAACAGACTATAAGGAGTTCAGACAAGTAGCTCAGATGTACACCTCTAGTTATTGAGACCTAATGTTAGGTGTCTACATTATAGGCTCTATCTAGTGAGTCCCTTTTGCCGTGATTCACTCTTGAATTTGAACTCATCTAGAGTTTTGTTTCCACTAAAACATTTTTAGAAGTAGAATACATGAAGAGGAGCTGGAGCTACAGTGCTGGAGCAGAGGGAGTGAGAGTCTTCTATGGTGGGACTTTAGTGGGTCCTCTAAGGATCTTCTGCTCTGCTTCTCTACGTGCTCTCTTAGATGATATATATGCGTTTGGTAGAAACAACAGATTGAATGCATTAACCAAGACCTTTTCACTCACCTTGTCTAAAAGTCTTTGTTCTCTGACGCTAGTCACAGTTCTTTGCCTGCATCTGTGCAGTGCTTTTTTAAAAAAGAATAGAATACTGTCAGTGTCCAGCTGAATAAGTACTAAGATTTTGTCATAAGATATGTTGAAAGCTCTTCAGATGTTTAGAGGAAATAATCAGAATTCAGAGGGTATATTAAATTATCAACTATCTAATAAGTATGCTACTTCCCAGCTGGGATCCTTCTGGTACATTCATTCATCTTCAACCGGTGTAATTAAAGACGAAAGGTGTAACACTGATGATCCTTCTCTAGAGATCTCATCAGTTTAATTCTAGAACTATCAATGGAAAGGGGATATAATATAAATCGTTCAGACTTAATTGGACACCTGCTGGAGGTCAAGCAAAACAACCAAGGTCTACTGAAATAGGGATTGCCTTCTGTTATTCAGTAATTCCGTAGGAGGGAATTAGGCAAGGCAATGTAATCTTTGTCTCTTATCTAGAAGTGTCTGGCAAAGGAAACACTAGCAAAGAAGTGGAAAACAAGAAGAGCAAATAGGAATGTGCTTAAAATCTCACCATGAGAACCGATAACTTCATGCATGCAGCAAGTGAAGCAAAAACTACAGTGTCAGGGTTGCATTCAATAGCTTCCTACTGGTGCAACAAGGGTGTGCAGAACTATTTCTGGTGTAACACAACTGCCTTATAACCTTCTGCTCAGAAAGTATGCCATAGCTGATGAGTGAAAGAAGAGTATTTGCTTTTCTCAATTCTGATTTTAAATCACATCAGTGCATTTTGATGTAGTAAAAAAAAAAAAAAAAGGGGATGACTCACTTTTAAAATAATTTTTCATCTGGTGTTGTCAAAAATCATTTTTCATTGTGGTGATGTCACCAGACCCACTTGATCTGTTTATAGCTGTTATTTAAATTTCTGTTTCCATAAATGTATATGACTGCCCTGAGGGTGTCTATATTTGTTACAGAAGGTGTCTCAGGAATCTTGGAGCAATCTCCCAATCTAATTAAGAGTGCTATAATTACAGCATTAAGAGCTGTGTTGCTAATACTAAAGGTTCAAAAATCATGAGTCAGGCCCCATAATTTGAGACTGGCCCCCAAATGTGAATATCTGGTTTTAGAAAGAGTATATTATGTTTTGGACTCATTTTTAATTTTTGAACTCCCTCTGCCTCTTGCCACAGAGGCAAGAGTTTGTGTGTGTGTGTGCGTGCGTGTGTATGTGTATGTTTGTGTGCTGCTGTAATTCTACCAATAATGCTACCTCTTCACCATATGTTTAGGATAAGGCAGTGCTGGTCCCTGCTCTCATTCCTATCTACCACCTTACCTTTAAGCCCCTGCAAGAATTGTTACTCTGTGGATCCTCCTGTAGTACCTCATGTTATTCACTCCTTGAGAAGGGAACAAATTGCAGTATCTTGTGTTCTTCTTCCCAGGCATGAAAGGGAAAGAGATGGGAAAAAGGAACAGAGGGAGCCTTCCACATGGGTGGGAAGGATGGATATCTTGAGGTTCCAGTCTCTTTTTGTCTCTTCCTCTCTTCGCTACTCAGGTGAGAAGTTTATCTCCCTGTCTTTCCTTTTCCCTGGAGGTGGGGAAATACATGGTGAATGCAACAAGTTCTGAAATGGGACCACAGTCTCTGGATTTATCTAGAGATTAAGCCAGGACCTTCCTTGTCCTGGCCACAGGACAAAGCTAAGATTTGGTGATAACAGTCTGAGCCCCTGTACTGCAGGAGACAGCACTTACTGTGCAGCGTTTTGCTTCTGTCAACATTGTATTCAAGTTCTGTATATACAAAAGGTGCTCAGCTATGATACTGTTGGGTACAATATATGTCAGTCTTCCAGATAAAACAGAATGGAGGAACCTCGGCTTGAGTAGACTAATACAAAAGTTAGTCTCTGTTTTTCTTACCAGTTTGTTATAGCCTAACTAATCCCTGGAATAACTTATTCCATTTATCCCTGGAATTTCGATTAGTGAATTACCATAGAGCATCACCATGTCTTGCAAGGCAATTTGAAAGTTTTGCCTCAGAAATGGCCGTGTTACAACTTGATATAGGAGCTGCTGCCTGTGGATGGAAATACTTTTGATTTCCCTCCTCATGGCCATGACATAAGTAAAGAAATCTTTCAACACTCCTCCCACACAGCAGCAGGGAGCTGCCTCACCATAAAATGTTCTTTGCTGTGACACTTCAAAGAGGTATTGTACTAATTGAGATGGATTTTTTAAAAAGGACAAGAAGCTTTCAAATATTCTTTTAGATCCCTATAAATGTTTCCTCATACTTCAGCCTCTGACTCATCTTCTGAATTGCATGGCATCATTGCATATGCTCTTCTACTTGCAACCCTCCTTTAATAATTTATCCTTTTTTTTTTGTATTAGCTGACTGGAGGTCCCTGGGTGCTTTTCTCCCTTCATGATGTTGGTAACTTTCAAAGAGACAACGTTATCTAGTAGTGACTAATGGGAGATGTCAAGTTTGACAAGACATTTTCTCATTCTAATAAGGATGTCTGTTACTGGATTTTCTTTCCTCAGTTTTCACTCCATGGAATGGTGCTGTTTGTATATCATCCATCCTTATTGACTGGGCCAGCCACAAAGACCACATATCCCCATTCTTAACTTTTGTTTGCGTGTTGTCTACATTACACTTGAGCAGTGAGGTTCTCAAGTAGACTTCTATAATTGTTAAAGACTATATTTTTAAGCTGAAGAGTGTGGGTGTCATTCCACAGGACTCTTGCTGTTCTTTTGCATAGTCTTTTGGAATAATGCAAAACTAATACCAGGATGGGGAGTCCTTTAATGTTATCTAAATAGAGGCAAGTAATGTTTTCTTGTCATCTAAGCTTCGTCTGTTGTCAAGAGACAGAGAAACAGGTACCACAGAGAATGCCTCATTTTGTCCTAAAGAAGAGTCTAAGATAAGTAGGAGAAATTGTCCTCTGCAGGTACTCATAGTCCTTCCCTTGCATCTAGGAGAACTGTGATGTCTAGTTTGCACAGCCTAACTTTATAGACACATGAGGCCTATGCCTTCACTATCTCCTTTTCCTATGCTGAGTAAATCCTCACTGAACGTAATGGAGGACCAAGACTGGGATCTCTACTCCAGGTCCAGCTCCTCCTGTCTCAGCGGTGGCATGCACCAGGTATCAGGTTTCTGAGAGATGTTTAGGGTGCTTTATTGCCTAAGCTGCACAGTGCTCTGGACCCTGGAGCTTCACCTCATTAAGGGAAAAATATCTTTTACCTGGAAATATTGCTACTTGTGTTTTGTTCTTTGTTCAGGATGCAGGTGTTGAGTATTAGCACTATGTCATCATCGTATAGGCCAAACACCATTCCTGTTTCATCAGCCTCCTGTAGAATGGCACAGGGATACTATACAATTGCCCCAAGTTCAGCCAACCATAATGCCTCAAAACATAAACCATATTCTGCTTCAAGTTCTTTTTTCTTAATAAACACAACCAGACCCCAAGAACCACATACTAGCATATTAACACCAGTGGGACAATTGTATTGCTAAGCCTTAACAGTGCATGAGCTGTGATTAAACTTCTCTGTTAAAATTCCTCAGTTCCAGAAATTTCCCTTGTTCTGACAGCTTAAGAAGGTGAATTCATCCTTGAGATGACACAGTTCTTCCCTCCAGACTTCATACATTTTTCTAGAACTCCCCTACATTATACTTAGGTATTTCAGTGTTGCAATGTATAGCACCAGCTCAGTTCAGCAAAGCTATTGAGCTTTTGTACTGGTTAATATAGTGAAATTTATACAAGCTTAATCACATTTATTATCCCTGACAACAATGCAGATGTTCTGAATGCTAAGTGATTTTTTTATAAAGAATATAATTAATTTTTCTGGCCCTGTCCAAAAGTGCTTAGTGGTCAGTTCTGCCACTGAAATATATTTAATAATATGTAAATCTGGCATTTTGGGAAGTAATTAAAAATAGAGTTTCTGTAATTTTAGATTCAGCTAATATCTGTATTGCTCCTATCTGAAGTGGTACTAGGCTTGAACTAATCGATTTTTGAAAGGGTTTGGTTAGTGATCTCAGGGGAAATAAGGTAGACTGTATGAAAACATATTAATTATAGAGCCTTCTTTTTTAATGATGCATACCCTTTTTAAAGTACAATATATTGATGTAGCAACTTCTTCAACTTAAATCATCCAACAAACGTTTCTAGTTTTGTCTCATCTGTCTTGATTGTTTGCTATATTTATTACAGAATGAAAATAAGATTTTAGATTTTTAATTATTAGCTATAAAGGATTCCAGAGTAGCTCAATGAATTAATTTCTTTGTAAAGCGTATACAACTTCAGCAAATTTTTGCTGACTAGGAAATTTGTCTTTCTCAAAGATTAATATTACTTTCCCCTTCAATATGTCATATTTTGCTCTCAAGTGTACAGAAAGCTTATTAATGAAAAAGTTTTTACTCTTCTAATAATATTTTTAATTAGTTTTTGAATGTGCCTGTTGCAGTCTTGTTTGAAGTGAATCAATATTTTAGGATTTTTTATTTAAAAATATAAAGCCATTGTGTTAATGCAGAGGTAAATGCTATGTCTAGCTCCCAGATTGGAATGGAATACCAGATTATCTGGTGCAGAGAGTCTGGGGTTTTGCCTGCAGAATGCAGGGCAAGGCTGGAACTGCTTCCAGGAAATGGGGACAGTGTCATTCCTGATGGGCAGTTCCTTTGCCAGAGGATGCTGACTGCTTGCCGTCACAGTGAGACACGTCAGAAGCTGCTCTGCAGATGGAAGGATGGGATGTCAGGATTTGGCGTGGGGATAGCACGGGTGGTTAGCAATGAGCCCAGCCTGCAGATCTAAGTGCGACAAGATGCACGGTGAGCCAGAGCACTGAGGTGGAGCTGCCTGCACCTTTCTCCTCCAGTGAGCGCAAAAGGGTATTTAGTATCTAAAAGCTTCAGTTTACCAGAACACAGCTTCGAATACAATAATTTTGAAACTGAGATAATTCAAGTCTGCTACATAAGAACAAAAATTTAAAACTTTGAAAACAACTGTTTCTTTTAACCATTGATCCTTGAAGGACAAGTCCTTTCCTCCAGCTCTGCTCTCAGTTTTAGTGGCTTCCCAAGTTACAGCAAACACTATATAAAAAGTCTGGTCTTTGATCTGACCCCTGGTTGTGTGCCTGCCCCTGCTCCTCAGGGTGTCTGTTTTCCCCACCCTGGGATCTAGAAGGTTTTCCCAGATCAGTGTGCTGGGAGGCAGACCCCCACTCCCTCCAGAGAGTTTTGTTTGACGCAATGAGCACTCCCTCACACAAATCAAATGGATAGCCTTCCCCTCTAGCTTTTTAGTAAACAAAGCATGAAATGCAACAAGACAATGAGCCGTGGACCAACAGATAAAATAGAATCATATAATCATTTAGGTTGGAAAAGACCTTTAAGATCATCGAGTCCAACTGTTAACCTAGCACTGCCAAGTCCACCGGTAAACCATGTCCCTAAGCACCACATCTACACATCTCTCAAATACCTCCAGGGATCGCGACTCCACCACTTCCCTGGCAGCCTGTTCCAATGCTTGATAACCCTTTTGGTGAAAAAATTTTTCCTAATATCCAATCTAAACCTCCCCTGGCACAACTTAAGGCCATTTCCTTTTGTCCTATTGCTTTTTTCTTGGAAAAGGAGACCAACACCCACCTCGCTCCAACCTCCTTTCAGGTAGTTGAAGAGAGCAATAAGGTCTCCCCTCAGCCTCCTTTTCTCCAGGCTAAATAGCCCCAGTTCCCTCAGCCACTCCTCATAAGACTTGTGTTCCAGACTCTTCACCGGCTTTGTTGCCCTTCTTTGGACTTGCTCCAGCACCTCAATGTCTTTCTTGTAGTGAGGGGGCCCAAAACGGAACACAGTATTTGAGGTGCAGCCTCATATACAGGGACCAGCTTTCCTGTTTTGTGTAATAGGTGCTGCAGTAATGATCAAAGGCTGTGTTTTGGTAATACTGTTTCTTCAAACTAACTCACTAAAGTAAGATTCCCTGACTTTTTTTTTTGGGAGGGGACACATTTCAAAGAGGTTTTTAGTGTATGAATATCCCTACTGCTAGGTGTGATCCTGTGCTGTCTTTGTGACAAATGAAACCACTACTTACACAAGTAAGACAATATTAGGCAGACATTTCAAGGATTTTTAGTGATCTTTGCAGCTAAGAAAGAGGATCTTCTGTGATGGGACTGGTCAATTTCTTCACAGACCATCAGAGAATGTAGCTTTCAGCTAAAAGAAAATTATTAAGTGAATACTTATATCTGAGTATCCTGTCTGAGAGAGAGATGTGAGAATTATGAGTATCTCAGTTACTGATTAGACCATAGAGTTTTGTTTGCGTTTAGATAGTCAAAATCGAGGTGTTTGACCGAGCTTAGCAAGGTGGTGTCTGGAGAGTGGAGTACCTGGAACATACCTGAAGATGCCCATATTATCAGTCCCATTTTTAATGTCAGGATGTGGATGACAAGAAAGGTGTGTTTCAGAAGATGGTTGTGCTAATTTGTCAGCACAGGAGATCCTGTGCCTCCTTTTCCCGTTGCACTCTGCCTGTGTGATCCTGTTTTCTTTTGCTGCCTCTGAAGCCAGCCTGACCCCTTGATGAGACATTTGGGCTTATTCAACAGGCAGAAAATTATCTCCCTTTTTTGCTTGCTGAGTGAGCTGAATTGACTCATCAAACTGTTGGAGCTAGCACAAAGGAAGTGGTAAGTACACACAGCTGGGAGAGAGAAAAAGGGGAAAGCTGAGCCATATTTTTAGTGGTAGGAAGCTGTTAGACCAGCTCAGCACTCTTGTGAAAACTCATTTTCGGTGAAGAACTCCTGTGTCATATTCATTCTGCCTCTGGTCTGGTGAAACCTGAATATGTTGGCTGCTAAGGCTGGTGGTTCTGCAGAAGTGTTTGCCAGAAGAAAGGTCATTTGATTTAAGTGGGTCCTTTGGTGGAGATGTCATTGGCAATCAACATTGATGGATTGGAGCTAATTACTAAGTCTTAGTGCATAACCTTTTAGTTCTTATATGTATTTTTATAAATGTAAAACTGGCTATAATTTGTTGACTCTTGCAAAAGATTTTGTCATTTGCACTTCAGAAACTTTCGTGGAGCTCCAGAAGTTTTTGTTAAAACTACAGATGTATCCACTTACTGTATCTGTTAGTCACAGGAACAGGATGGGAATGCCTCTGAATCTGCAATGCTAAATAGTATAAGACTTACTGAAGAAAATGCTTGCTGGAAAAACATAAAGCCACAGAGAAGTGAGCATATTGGAGAGGTTTATTTTTGTCATTATAGATGAATGCTGGTGATTATGTCAGGATTTTCAAGTTTTACAGTGTTCAGCAGCCACCATAACAAAAAAAAAAAAAGCAGATTTTCAAAATAATCCAGCTCCTGTCTAGCCATTAAAGAAAGGGACAAATTTTTGAAACTATATTCAGTACCCTCACATATGGTTCTTCTGGGCAGTTTTTAAACATGGTCAATGCTAAGATTTCAAGCTCTTCAGAAAATCTGGCTTAAGCTCTCCATACAATGCTGAACAGCCTCCACACAGAAGTGGAGCAGAATCAGCTACCTGTTTACCACAACAGAACAATTGATATATCCAGATTCAGGCTGGAATGGATCAAAACAATAAAAAAGAGGAGATTTGGGTGACCTTAAGTGAAATGTTTCATTTCCCCGAAAGGAGCTCAAAGAATGACAAAATAACAAAGATCAAATCATGGATCAAAGATAGGTGTTTTAAGAAGGTTTTTTAAATTCAATTCCAAGAAGACATTCACAGAAAAATGCTTTTCTTTGTAGATGGATTTCACCTGAACAACTGGGGTACTTAGCTTCTGATTTGCAAAAATGATAGAAAGGTTTTTGAATCTGTAAAATGACAGAAGATGACTCTGAGAAACTTGTATAATCTTTATAGAAGATTATTGTTGCTACAATAATTTATTACAAGTTTTTTATATAGATAAATGGATATCAGGAAGTGAGATAATAAAAAAAAGGAGAAGGACCTTATTAGTAGTTAGGCATTGGGTTGAGGCTGGCCTCAAGGGAATACATGAAATAGCAATACAAGGAGTGTGCGCCAAAAAATGGAGGCATTGGAACTGCTAATGTACAGAATGAAATTGGATATCACAGAGAGAAGAGTGGTGGCCATGGCTGCAACAGTGAGAGATTGAAGGTCAAAACGATCAGAAAAGTCAGAATCAAAGAAAGTACCTTCACTCAGAAAAAAAAAACCCAAACCTAACAGCAAAGACAGTGGATAAAACAATCTCAGAGACAAAATTATTTTGGAGAAAGATGATAAAAGCCATGATACTGGCAATGGACTGTTAGGGCTGGATTTGGTGATAGCTGTGGATTCAGTATTGATTTTAGAAAGATAAATAACACTGGAAATGTATTTATTTAACAAAATCTTAACTTCCCTGGGATAAGTTAGAGAACAAAAGCTGTGAAAAAGTCCATCAGCACCTTATTTCTAAGAGTGGTCATCCTAATTTTTTCCCAAATAGTCAATGAACCAGCAAATGCTGATGCTATTTTAAGCTTGATTTTGCATGAAGGGAAGATGATTGAGAAATGAGTTTAATAGAAAATTACTTTGAATTGAAGGGCCCTGCTGCCTTTCAGTCTGAATGAAAGGACAGACAAAGGAAAATCTGCAGAGTTCTCAGTCTGAATGGGAGAAAAACTCTTTCAATGAAGGGAATTTTGTCAGGGAGATCAGCAGAGTGAGATATTCATAGACGTGTCTGCGGAGGAAACTTAGAAATAAGTTAGCATGTAAAATGAGTTTAGAAGTTTAGTCCCAAGAAAAGGGTGAAAATATGTCGGAATCACAACTGTGTTAACAGTCACTGTAAGGGGTACCCTAGGAGTGTCAAATGGCCTGTAAGTAACCACGGACTCATAATGCCATGACTTCTAGAAGTCACCTAGTCCAATCTGCTCTCAAAGCATTATTAACGAGAGCAGGTTGCTCAGGACCTTGTGCAGTCAAGTTTGAGTATCTCCAGGGACAGAGATCCCACAACCTCTCAGGGCAACCCTCCTAGCAATAAGATTCTGTCCCTTAGCCTTCTCTTCCTAAGGCTAAACAAACCCATTTCTCTGTCTCTTTTCCTACATCAGGTGATTCAGATGACTAAAAGGAAATAGCCTGCAAAGAATGAGATCTTGGAGCTCGGAAAACATAGGGATAAAACACAAATTTTAAAATGTCAAGCTGCAGTAAACCTTGCAAAGCATATTAGAAAAAAATAATCAGAGGTTATTAGTTTAACTATGTATGGAGATAAGCAAGAAAAATAGAAAGCTCACCAGGCTCACCAGGCACAAGGAGAACATTAAGATAACAAAAATTTAATGGTATGCCCCAAAAGTCAGTTTAATATTGTGTTTTATTTTTTTTTGTAAAGATAACCTAGCTTGACTGCAGAGCTGGGTAACTAAGAGGAGCTGGATATGGAATGGACTTTTCCATTTCCAAAGTGAAAGAAATGAATAATTTCAAGGCAACAGATAACTGTTGTTGCAGAACTGTGAAAACACAAACCCACAGAATCACAGATCCAGTATAAAATTTTTTAATGGTTTTCTTAATTTTCAAATGGTTCTATAGTGGGTATAGTATCTGTTAATGGGGAAAAGCAATGAGAGAAACCTGCATCTGTTAGCTGAATACTATATAAAATTCAGAACATGTTTTGAGAGAAAGAATAATTAAGGACATCAAAACAAGTGAGAAACTGGATAAAATGTCACCAAATTCTACTAAAATGGAAATCTGCAAGCTTGTCCTCTCACTTTCTTCTTTATGAATGAAAATGAGTTATTTTCTAGGCAAAGGAAATACAGTATACCTAACTAATCAGAATTGCAGTAAAATAGTATGTGAAGTTCCTATTAGTTAAACTTTATAATGAGGATAGTAAAAAAAACCCCAACCTGTCAGCAGAGGAACTAGCTAAAAAAGGAGATAGCCATATTTGTGATATAGGGTAGAGGGAGGTTACTGTTAGACTTCCTCTGGTGAAACTATTGGAATAGAACTCCTACAATCTTTTCGTTAATGTTGGTGTAAAGGCTCAATGTTTAGAATACAAATGAATTTTGCTGACAGCATAAATTGGGAAGGCATCATTAATGCAGAAGAGGATCATAATATGACACTGGCAAGACTGGATGACCTTGAAAACTGTGATCACAGAAATGGGATGGAATTTAAAAATCTAAGTACAAGGGTCTCATATAAATATCTTCTTCAATGATTTGGGATCTCACCATTAGAACAGACAGAAGAAAAGAGTTTTTTGCTGGATCAAAGAGTGATACAAGGAGCAGAAATGATGCAATGCTACAGAAAGAAAATTCAGTCCTTGGATGTGTCTGCTGAGGAACTGCTAACAGAGGGAGGGAAGAGTGGATGCGACTGGATGAGGAACATCTTCACTATTGTTGTACAACTCTGTGTTTGAGAAACATAACTGGAGCCAGGAAAGCTGCAGAAAAAGGCGAGGAAGATGGCTGGGGGAGTGGAGAACAAACAAAAAGACCTTGTCTTCTTTAGCTGAGCAAATTGAAGGCTGAGAAAGTATTCAGCATAGGCCTATATCATTTGGACATGTAGTTGTCTGAGACTGCTGGGAATGAGACTCTTCCAGTCAGATATTCCTACATCTGCTGATTTCAGTTTCTTTACTACTCACCATGGAATTTCTCTTAAAATGCAGCAGCTATTCAGAGACTAGGCATGGGGAATTAAAAGAATTTAAGTAAAATAGCATATGCCTAGACGCTTTCATCCTGTTTTGAACTGCCATTAGGTACATTTAAGGGGAAAAAGCTGTGGAAAATGTGAGGAGTGAAATCCTGGCTCCAGTGAAGACAATGGTGAAACTGAATGGTTATAGTTTCCCCCAGCAGTATACCATGTTTGAAAAAAGTAGCTTGGAGAGAAGTAGTTCATTTTTACTGTCATCTGATCTCTCCATTGTTCACATTCTTTGTTCAAATTCAGAAGTGTTAACATAACTGTTTTTCAAAGAATAAAAAGCTGAGATTATGAAAGGCTAATATTCTTGGAATGTGGAAATCAGGACAAGTCCTGTTTTTTTTTTTTTAATCTGAACAAATAATTAACAGGAATTAAAAAAACCCACAAGTTCTTAAACACTTCCTTTGGAATGAAACGTTCTTAGATTATGGGAAAGAAGAGGGCTCTAATTTTGCTGTGTCTTTCACTGTCACGCAATAAATTTCAAAGATTATTGGAAGCAGGTTCACACAAGACTCTGCTATTTGTCTTTCGAAATACGCACAAACTCATAGGACAGTTCATCTAAATCACTTTGAAACACCCAACAGCCTGGTACTGTAGTGCAAACAGAACTATTTTATAAATCAGTCAGGAGAGCCCATTCTTTAAAAGGCATGCTACATTGCTGGAGGCAAAAAGCTCTCTGTTTCGTTATATAGCAATGACAATAACTCAATTTAAGTATATAATGACCCGAGTCAGCAGTCCACAACAACAAAAATTTAATAGGAACCTTGTCTAGTTTACTGACATGTTCTTCTCTAGAACCTATTATAGGCTCTTCAGTATACAAACCAATTGTCTCTAATCTTTAATATTGCTAAGCAGCAGGGAGCAAATAAGCATTTTAGCACAGCTTTGCTTTTTATAAACAGCATTTAATATATTAACATGCTCTTAGGCATGGAGCTGTATGTCAAATGTTTCTGAAGTTTGGTCATTAGAACAAGCTCTCTTGAAGTAGAGAAGTGTGTCTGCTCTCCCGTAATGCCCTTTAAAATGTACTGGATGTCACTGCGTTGTGAAGGCGGAAGGCTCTAGTGTAGGACTCCTTCGGGAACAGCATGGTTTCTGACTATCTCCTGATGTAAATTAAAGCCATGATAAAGTGAATGGGCTCCAGAGAACCATTATAAAGAAGATCACTCTATTAAATACAAAACCAAACGTAATTTCCTCCCTATTTCTTTCACTGGTTTTCTACATACTGCATTTAAAGGGCACAGGTACCCCTGTATTGAGTAGGTTGTAATGGCCACTTAGTTTCTGATATGGAATATTATTATTGGGGTAGTAGTGCTGAGACAAGAACAGCAACAGATGAATAAGCTGTCAGAAGAAAACTGTATTTACATCTCAGTTGTGGGTGTTCAGAACTCACTCGTGTTCAGTTAAATGCCATTTTTTTACTTTTTACAGTTTATGAGGCAGAGGACATTAGATATAAACATATTTTTTATGATTCTGGTAACACTGCAATGCTTTAACAGTATATGTTGGCCCTCCATTAAAGAAAGGTGGAAATTAACACACAAAAAAGCTAATCTTTGCCTGAAATGCAAAATATTATACAGAAGACACTGCCTGAGTCACTGAGTCCAGTCCCCTGCCATCACAGATTACTGATTTTTAGTTCAGAATGCTCTGCAGCAGATGTGTCTAACACACCTCCTTGCACTCTGGCCCACAGAAATCTTCCCAATATCCTTTAACGCAATGAAAGCCAATAGTAAAGGAGGAGGCATCCCTAGAAGAGAAATGGGGAAGAAGAGTATATGTGGTAAAAGGAGCTGTGATGAAGGAGGCATTTGAGGGATGTGAATGAGAAAGACTGGGAAATCTAGAGCTAAGAAATGGAGAGGAAAAGTGTTTGGGCATGCTCATGGGGGTCCAACCTTGACTGAGTCACACTATGTTTGCCACAGGGTAATGTCAGAAACCTGGACAATCATTGTGCCTTACCTGACACATGGGATGAGGTTTATTTTACTTCAAATGTTTTTTGTATAAACCATTATGCCTGAGCTAGCCAGCCTAATCTCACTTTATCCTAATGGACAAAAATAGGCAATTTTAAGAGAAGACCAGTTTCCAGCAGGTACTTTAGGATGGGATGTATTGGGCCATAGAAGTACCTGATTCTCTCCTTTGAGTCCTGTGGGTTTTTTTTTTGGTTTAGTTTTTGTTTTCATTCTGTGCATGAGAAATAGATTCTGCTGCTATGGACATTTTCTGTCAGAAATGTTATTACAAGACACATCCTCTGTGTCCAACTGCCACAGGCATGGAGCCGTGCTTCCATGGATAATGGTACGGCCATATGTGATAAGTGCTGTCAGTGCTCTGTTGTGAAGCCTCTGTTTGCATCCTCCCTTTCTCTTGATCGCTCAGCTAGCAGAATGAGTTCAAAAGGTTTGTGTTTATGCAGCCAGCAGTGAAGGGAACAGAAGACCAGGAACTTTGTGAAAAATCATCCTGCAGAAGGAGGATTTTTGGAGTTTCACTCCATTATATTATGTTATTCTTTTCAGTGGCTGCTGACAACTTCCTATTTAGTATTGCCGATGTTTTCTAGTGTTTCTTTTCTACAGTGCTTGTGGGATCTTCTTTTTATTTTATTTTTTAACTACTGAATAGTCATCTGACACCCTGTGAAATGGGACCTGAGGACTAATGAAGTTGAAAGAGTGTGTCATGCAAGGATGCTATTTGACAAGACAACTGTGCTGCTCCAGCAGCTTGCAGCTGCCAAAGAGGGCAGTTCTGCTCTTGCATTCCTTGCTCCATCCCTGTTGCTGCTTGTCTGCGGAAAACTCCGTTCGGTTGCTGGCTGGCCTGAGGCTATCCGCACCCAGGGCCATTGAGCACTGACACCAATGTGAGGATGCAACAAATGGCGTTTATTTAACTGCGCAACAGCCTTATATAGTTGTCTTGTCCCGTACGAACTCGCACGGTACTTGCACATCCTGCTCCTTTCGCCACGCCTACCTTCCGTTACAGCCCGAGATTTTCCGGTCGCCGTACCCTAATCTACCTACACATCCCCACTCTCAGTTTTCACTTGGTTCAACACTTTGAATGGCCGGAGCTAGCTTAGCAAAAGAATGAAAAAATAAAGAAAAAAAGAGGAAAGGGGAAGAGGTCATAGAGCACTAGAGCTGCTGAAACTGAGGAGGCAGGATTGTGTGTGCCGAGGGGATGTGCCTGCAGAAAGGAGGAGGGGGAATCTCTTCTTTTGGCAGCAGCATGTTGCTCCCTGTCTTACCTGAGGGTAAACGTGATGACTATAGCCAGGCATCTGAAGAAATCAAAAAGAAGCTGCAATGACCTAGGAATGATGACATTTACTCAGAAGCTAGTCCAACAGTTTCACTGCATACAGTCCTGAGGTAGGGCTTGCCCCACTCTGCTCATGCTGGGGTCACTGGGGGCTTATGGGACTTGAGGAAGGGCTGCTCAGGTGGGTTTGCAGTTTTAGCTGTGTGAGCAGGAGGAGGCGTAGAGGTTGAACCTAATGTTTTGCATCAGGTTTATCAAAAAAGGTCAATGTGTGAAAGAAAGGAGAGATTCTAGAGGTTACATTCTTGTTTTTATGCAACCAGTCCCGCTGAGTTTCCTTTGGCTATTTTTCTGATTCCTCAGTGGGGACACTTAGAGGTTAGGAAAAGGCCCTAGTAAAACATTTCAACTTCTAAAATACAGTGTTGTTCTGGCATTAGACCTTTCAGTTGGCCTCAGATCTTACTGTCTGTGATTAGGAAGGAAACTTGTTTTAGGAAGGAAACTTGTTTTACATGCACTAAAATGCCTAAGGAGAAGTTATTAACTCTTCCTCCACTTCCCCACCATGAAGCTGCTTTTATTCCAATTAAAATGTCTTTGGGTTTTCAGAAACACTTTTTCCTTGCTTTCCTTTTTCCTTATGAAAAGTAACAGGGCCCAGCCCCCCTGAAGAGAAGGTGAACCTGGGTTTGATAGAGAGCTTAGCCATTGGGTGGTGAAGTGTGAACTTGTCTTGTCTCACTAAGGAAACGGACAGAGTCAGCATCTCTTTATTTTCCTCTCTGTAGCTATCATTGTGAAACAAAATTATTTTTGAAGTCTTGGGAAAGCAAGATTCCCTTTAGAATAAGTCTTACTGATTTTATCATTGCTGGCCTTGTGAGTGGCTGCTGATGGACTTTTTACCAGCTGATGGGAACATTCCTAGTTCCTTTAAGAGAAAGTGTGTTGAAGAAACTGTCTGTCATGGACCAAAACCATGGGCTCAGAGGATTTGATATTGTTTATTTCTCTTAGAACTCATTCATTATGTTTTCCATTCTTTTTGGATTTCAGAGGCTTATTACAAAAAATGAACAGTTTAACATGATCCGTGCTAAAGCAAACACATGGTACATCTGGTGTATTGTATATCTGTCCTCAGACAATAGTGGGCGATGGGACGTTCTCCAAGATGGTATTATGCCATAGGCCGTGCTTTGTCTTGTGTCTTACTAGAGATTTCAGACTCTATCATTTTTGTAGCGGTGTCTTCATTTTTAAACTTTCCCCTTAGCATCCTTCAGGAAGTTTTATCTGTGGTATAATACAAATACAGACTGTACAATGAAAATATGATATAAAGCCAGAATCCTGAAGCTGATTCAAATAGCTGATTGTGGGGTTGACGACAAATACCTGATGCAGGGCCCAAGTCTGTAGTATCTATAAATACAGAAATTGGAGAAGACTAAATGATTATATAATGATGATTAAACACCAAAGCCTTTCTCTAATAAAGAAATGAGGTATGACCTAATTACTAATGTTTGGTAGTAAAGATTGATCCATTTATCATTTCACTCTCTGTAATGGTTAAAGCCTTTTCCCCCAATTTTTAATAAAGTGAAACTGTTGAAATATTTTCAAACTTTTAAGTTTAAGGAAAAGGCCATATCACTTATTGGGCTGAAGTAGTCAGAATTAAATCATGATGACCTGCCACAACTACCTTTGTGCTTTTAGCCCACCTCAGTACAATGTAAAGTGATATAAATGTTTAAGGTTAAACCTCAAGCTTGTCACAGTTCAATTTTTTTCACTGAGAAGTAAGTTAGCAGTTGTGGTGAGGTTGTAGACCCATGGGGTAAGTTAGCAGTTGTGTAGAGGTAGTAGGTGCCCCATCCCTGGAAACATTCAGATGGGACTGGAATGCATCAAAAGCATTCACATTGTGGACTAGGATGGCTCAGTAGACAGGGTAACCCATGAAGCCATCGAAATTTGGTCATGCTTCATCAAGTGCCGGAGTTTCAGTATTCTTCTCTGGTGTCCTGGGAAGAGCAGGGTAGAATTGCATTTAACTCCTTAGGATGTCCCATGCTCAATGATTTAAATGTGGAGATGTATCTGCTTTCCCCACCTGTCTTTGAAGGTCTTTTTAGGCACCAGTAATAGGACAGCAATAGTGTTGTGATGATGTGAGTAGCGGTTGAATTAGATCACACACACTCATTTTTGTTTAAGATAGGACATTTCTTTTGAAATATGATACAGAATAGATACTAAGGTCTTTGATAGCCATGCCAGAATTCAGACTGCTTTCTTGGGCCAACTGTCTCATGCCACTAGTGTCTGTGATTCACTTAGAGTTTGCCTGTGTTTGATGAGGATAAACTGAGCTCAAGTTCTGCCTTGCAGTGCTGTGACAGGCCTTTTGTAGTTGATGGGGCACCGAAGGTACAGAACATTCAAAGTGTCTTAAGCAGAAGAAGTGTCTGTGGTCCTCCTCAGCTAGTAAAATTTTTATTGAGAGAAGTCCAAGAGGAGATCCTAAGCAAAA
This sequence comes from Nyctibius grandis, assembly GCF_013368605.1. NCBI lineage: Eukaryota > Metazoa > Chordata > Aves > Nyctibiiformes > Nyctibiidae > Nyctibius > Nyctibius grandis. The sequence continues at coordinate 89,053,875 of NC_090658.1, read as the reverse complement.
TAAATAAGGGAACAAATTCAATACAATGAACCCTGAAAAACTGTCCCTTGAGGAGCAAGGCTGACATCCAATGTTGGGTTTACACAGAAAATCTCAACGCTTTCTTACCGTAAGATGACTTCTTTCTTGTCCTGTGCTTACTTGGTCTGAGTGATGCTGTTCATCTCCAAGGTACAGGTACACAATGCAGCAAACGCTTCACTGCATTTAAGACTCTTGTCCTAAAACATCCATAAGTCTGGGCCACAACTGGCTATATTTTTAATCTCCGTCTCCATTCTTCATCTTCAGTCTCCTACTGAAGAACGTAATGCAAGAGATGCTTCATATAGTCAGCAAGTCACAGAAGAGATGGAAGCCTGGTCCCCAAACTGGTGGACCCAGACATGATTCAAGTGAAACTGCAAGAAGAGGTAGAAACAAGAATATGAATAAGGGGGATGCTCATATCTGTTCAAGTCCTGCATGGAAGTGGTAGTGGCTATTTCAGACCAATGGTGATGCTATGGAGGTACTTCCCATCTCATACCTGAGAATGGCCTGGCCTTTTCTGTTGTGGTTGCTGTATTATTCATAAAGAAGTGGCCAGACTAGATCAGGACTACTAACTTTGTTTCTGCTGGTGCACACTAGGTTTGCCTGTGACATAGCTGAAATGAAGTAAAAAAACCTCTTACTTGGAGAGGGTCTCTGAGGCAATCCAGAAGGACATTTGGCTCCTGAATACTGCCTGTAGGTGTGATTTATGGGGTCAGTTCCATATCTGGCTGGATGGAGAGCCTTCCCCTTGGTACTTTGGCGTCTGCACATTCGCGATCTACCTGTGTTGGGTTCCTGTGCTGCAGAGTAAGTGTTGCCCTGAAGGGAAAGGTGAATATCAGCTGGCAGGCTGACAGTGAGCTTTTTTCCATAAACCTGGCTCAGCCTCAGATTGCTAATAAACAGCAAGTGAGGCATATTTGCTATAAAACCCAGGTGAGGCCCTATATGTGGACAGGTGAAGGCTTCAGGTGTTTTAAACTTGTAATGCCCAGTATGTTCCAGAAGAAGGACAAATCCTTAATTACAGTACCTACTTGAAATTCAAACTCTTTCCATAGACCTGTTTTTATTTAGCCAGGCCTTTACAGGGGAAGAGGGTAATAAACAAGAAGATCAGGTGATTTACCTGAAGAGTTTGCTCTCAAGATGGCAAGAAGCACACATGAAATGTGCTCATTGGAATTAGACCAGCAGACTCAGAATGTCATCAATTGGACAAACATTGAAGCTAATTTCCACAGCTCCCATGGAGCTGTAGTCTCTGATCATGTCTGTTGAAATGACCTTTGGAAAAATGTAACAGGGTAAATGACAAAGTGCAATTGCAGGTTTTGAAATTTCTCAGTAAAAGGAAAATTTCTGATCAAAATTTTATTAGGACACTTTTACCTCTTTTCATAGCCTTTGAAACCTTCAATAAAAATGGTTATTGCTGCCACTGCTGATGAGAGCATATATGAAAAAACGGAGTTTTACAGTCTTTTATCCTTTTTATTTGAATTTGATTGAATTCAAACACAGATGAATGTAGGGACTTGTCCATACCAAAAACATGTTGTTTTGTGTAGTTACTGTTCATAAATGACCTGAGTTTTTGCTAACATTTGTAGTGAATAAGTTAGTTTTGTTATTCTGAAATCAGAAATGAATGGACCGATAAAATTTAAAAGCTTAGGTAGGACAAGTGTAGAAATTATTCAACTCATTGCAGATTGTTTTGATTGTTAGACCTGGTATTGTTAGAGCAGGAAAAAGAAGACTATAGGCTTGTGGTCTGCTTCTCTGCTGGTAAGCTGGTAGGTATGGGTCCTTTCTTCACAGGCAAGCCAGGATGTTTCTCTCTCTTGACTCTTCTTTCCTCTTCTGTCATTTCTACTCCTTTGACCTTTTCCTCTGCTGATGCTGGAGTAGATTGGATGATGATGCTTTTGACACTTAGAATTTTGGAAGATGTTCAGTTTAACTTTGGACTTAGATCTTTTAACTTAAACTTTAAATAAAAGATGTTCACTGTTTGTTCGGTCTTTGGTCCTCTGGAGAGCTGAAATTCATTGCTCCATAAACCTGTACAATTGCAGCCACAATAAGGTGCTTCCTCTCCTCATGCTACATATTTTACGATTTTGCAATACACTCTTTGTACTGTAGCTATAGAAAATCCCTTTTATTTACCTTGATTTTGCCAAGATATCTTTACAACTGATCCTTTATATCCCCAAAGAAGACAACTAGTTTCAGTGGGTTTCTTGTGTTATTCTCCCTATTCCTGTCATTATATTGCCTGGGGTGCCAGGGAGTTTAATAGTTCCCAGGTCCAGTTGTGCCCCACATACTCATCCTGCTTCAGGGGGCATCCCTGTCCCTTCTGTATCTCTCCATTCAAAGGAAACCCAAGAAGGTAGACATGGCCTGTGCTCTATCAAGTCTCCTGATATGGATGATCAGGAGACTGGGACTGCAGGGCACATTGTGGAGTGCCTTTTGGCTCCAATCTAGAAACAGTCTCTTTGGGTTGAGTCCAACTTCGTGTTTTGTTGAAGTAGGTGAGCTGTTCACAGAATCACAGAATCACAGAATGTTAGGGATTGGAAGGGACCTCGAAAGATCATCTAGTCCAATCCCCCTGCCGGAGCAGGATTGCCTAGACCATATCACACAGGAACGCGTCCAGGCAGCTTTTGAATGTCTCCAGAGAAGGAGACTCCACAACCTCACTGGGTAGCCTGTTCCAGTGTTCGGTTACCCTCACCGTAAAGAAGTTTTTCCTCATATTTATGTAGAACCTCCTGTGTTCCAGCTTGCACCCATTGCCCCTTGTCCTGTCAATGGATGTCACTGAGAAGAGCCTGGCTCCATCCTCATGACACTTGCCCTTTACATATTTATAAACATTAATGAGGTCACCCCTCAGTCTCCTCTGTTCTTGTGTTCCTCAAAGAAGACCAGAGAAGGAATGAGGAAAATAGGAGTGAGTTCCATCATTGCAATAGATCAGTCAGGCTACTGTGGGACAGGTCTGTTTCATTCATCACCTGCCAGATAATGATGTGAAAAGACTCTCTTTATACTAACTTGTAGTGTCTCTTTGTTAAATAAATTATTTATAGTTTTTCTCCAACTGTAGCTACAATTCCTCACCACTGATATGAGGACTGACTTTCAGAGGCCTCCCACAGACTTTCTCCTTGCAAGCCTATTCTTCTTACCCCTTTTCATTTAAGCTAAACACAAGGGAAAAGGCCAAACTTTCATAGGTCTCTGTGTCTGTCAGACACACGCACAAGGGGACAGTGAGACTGTATCCTTTGGAACACGCAATGAAAAAGAAAAGAAGGCATCTGTTTTCAAGATAATTGATTTTCATACATTTTAAATATATGGTCTGTAAAGGGCTGACTTAGCATGTTATAGAATATTAACTATTTTCCCTCAACCCCATCCTCCAGTTCTGATTATATTTTGCACATAGAATTGCGTATTCAGTTAGGCACAAAGCTATGGAAGCAAATTTTCCCATTTCTAATTTCACTGCTTGCTTCAGTTACCCTTGTAATAGTATTTAGGTTCAGATGAACATGCAGTTTATCCTGCACATTTAACATAAACTCCCTGAAAATTTAGTTCCATATATATATACACATGAGTATTTGCTGAGTTTTGCAAGGATCAGATCCTTGACTCTAAAATGCCAGCAAGAATGAAAGAAGTAATTATATAATTTATGTTTGCTAGCATTCTTGTAGTTGTTTTATTTTGTAAGAAATCCAAGGCAACAAGCAATTCAAGGGAAAGGAGCATTGCAGTAAAAGAGAACAGGAAATCACCGATGAAAGTTTAGAACCAAGCTTCAAATATGGTAGAGAATAAAATATTTTAGATCACTTTTCCATTTTCCTTCAAAAGCTATAAAATCAAAGAAGCCTAACACTCAGGAAAATTCAAAAGGCATTAATGCATTTACGTATCTCCTGCTTAGGGTCTAGGAGTAGCCATTTCTTATCATACACAATTTTCATGTTGTATAAAACCTGAAAATTCTATCAGATAAATAGTGCTATTAAAGAGTGCTATTATTTCGCTCTTATGACCCTCAGCTTCTGGACAAACCTTAATGGCTACTGTAAAACTGCCTGAAGGGACGTATGCTAACTCCTGGTACATTTGTAAATTCTCTTATAATTACTGAGGGATGCTGCTTTCTGCACTTGCTTCACAAGAAGGGCTGGGGGGAGAGCGGCTGCAGCTGCCAGCAGTGGCTGGGAGCCATGGGATGCTGCCACAGCCTGTGCTTCTGGATCCCGTTCTCCTCCCTGGGGGGAGATGCGGCTTCTGCATTGTGTAGCAGAGACGCGAGTTTACAGCTGCTCGTTGTGACCAGGGCAGCGTGGGGCAGGCAGAGCATTCCTGTGAATCTGGCCAATGACCTTTTTATAGGGTAAAATCCTATCCTTGTGAAATCAATGGGGTATTTGCCATCACAAGGCCAGGGTTTCTCCCAGAAGTTCCTCATTGTAATCTGAGATAGGCAGGCAGGCATCACTGGGAGTGTAGAAAAAAATGCCTCAACTTGCTTTGGTTTGTTCCTGCTAGACCCAGTTTTCCACTGCCTTGGATGTGAAGTTTAATTTTTCACTGTGCCTGAGGCCCAGCAACCTGGAAATTAGTTAGGGCTACTTGCTCTCTTTATCCCCCCAGGCACCAGCTAAAATTGAGGAGGGAGCCTTTGACTCGAGCTGCTGCAGAAGACTGTGTAACAGTGGGGGTGAACTGTAACTGACACTTCCCCTCCTGTTTTTCCTTCCCCAAATCCTTTCCTCCCCACTTGGCTATTTGTTTGCGGGGTGAGGGTGATACAGGAGGTCTCTTCCCTCCCTCCTTCCCCTGGCAATGGTGCTTTGCTCCCCCTCGGTGCAAGTGAGATGGCTGCGGAAGAGGCTGGCGATAAAGTTTTCAAGCACAGCGAAGCACGTCTGTTGTTTCTCAGATTAGAACTGAGTCCATAATAGTTGTCTGACAATTTGCAAGTTGGATTTATAAATCTGCCCTTGTAAGAGGCTGAGTTATAAATGCACTGTGCAATTTATAGAACCTGACAGCAAATCTTAACTGCAAGCTCTTGATTTATACACCATCCTTTTAAACAGTGATTTTTGGTTTGTTTTTTATTGAAGTATTTCAGTATGTGGTAAGACAGAGAAAAAATTTCCATATCCTAAATGGGATTAACAAATCTTAAATCAGATCTGTAAGTCCTACAACAGATTTACAAATCGTACCAATAAATCCAAACTAAAACTTCATCTTTTTTTTTTTTTTTTCCTTTGACTTACAAATCCCGATTTTGCAGCTGGTTGGTAAGGAAGTGATTTATAAAGCAAGAATTTAAAGCTCAACTGTCAGTGTGATCAACTCTGAGAGGTCTGGCTCTCACATCTTATTGAGTGCTTTGATTTACAAGCTGTAGTCAGGCTCTCTCTATCGCGGCTTTTCTCCTGAAACTTGGAGTTGTTTATTATGAGATCTACAAAAGGTTAAACTCTCTGTATGCCACAGTTTGACTGGCCTGGCAGTGTTATGGAAAAGGTGATACCTAATCAGATTGCAGCTGGCAAAAGTGCCCTGCATAACATTTGGTTGTCAGAGAAAACAAACAGCATCTGAGCAATAAATTCTTGAAATGTTAATAAGCTGAGATCCCTGATTCTTTCTTCTTGCATATATCTGTAAGGCACAATGCACACCTTCAACAGCTACAAGAACAGAGGTGTAGGTCCTCAGGCTGCTTTGCTGTTGTTTAAGTCCCATTAGAGGTAAGATTAAACATGTTACATGCTTTACTGAGTACGGATGGACTTAAGCACGTGCGTCAGCTTGTATTTTAGTACACTGCTGAACAGGATTGTAGCGGATTCTTTTTCAGATCTGAGATCAGAATTTCTTTCTAACTCATGTCAATATCTGGCTTTGAAATTCATACAAATAAAAATGCCAGACAATTAAAGCTACGTAATTACAGAATGCATTCTGGAGACTGAAATCATTGTAATAAGCTGTTGCCTTCTGAGGAAAAAAAGAAAACCCACCAACAATCGAAAGCAGCTTCAGTGACAAGAGAATATTTAATTTACGGAATATTTATGTGAATTTCTTTCTACCTGACATATTAGCTCCCACTAATCAGATAAGTAATTTAAAAATCACTTTCTATACTCTAGAGTGATCACTTTAAGTGCCCATTTTTTCTTTATTGATAATCAAGCTTTTCTTTATATCATCTAACATGTTTTCCTTCTACCTACTCTTCACCTCCTTTTTATTGATTTAATACCAAGAATCTTTTCATAGTAAAGAACTTGGCAAATAGCGTGTCAGAAGCCTGCGTCCCTGCTGCTGTTTGGATTAGCTCACTGACGTGCGTACAACACCTTGTAGCTCAGAGGTTGCTTTTATTATCGTTTGAGCTCCTTGAGAGTTTCTGGGCATCTGCAGCCAGAAGACACCGTGACAACCAAGTTGTAACACAACCTCCAGACCCATGTTAATATTCCTGTCTTTTTAATAAGGTTAATCAGTATTTGCTTAAACTCAAATGCAAATACTTGGTTGTGCTTTAGGGGTTCAAAAATGTAAGTAAGTGTTTAACATAATATGGTCATGGAAAATAAGTGAGCCTATAAGGATAAAAGTGGTAGCCAATTTAATAGTAGAAAATGAGATTATTTTAGATTTCTGAATTATCTGCCTAATATGATTATTTTGCGTAGTTTTGAAACAGTTATTGCCTCCTGTTAAAATTTAATTAGGACCAGCTATTTTACACACAGATGTATTTGTATCAAATAAGCATGTACCTGCCAAACCCAAATGATACTAGCTGCAGCTGTTGGAAAGGTGTTTAATTGGGGCCGAATGTCACTGGGTTATTACTTGATTAGTCTCATATTCCCTCCAAGGCACGAAATGGGCTAGGGGGTAGCCAGTCAATGCTGCTCTGTACTCAGGCCTGGTTACTCCTGGTGCTCCTTAGGACTTTCACGCTAAGTTCAAGACAAACCTGATGTGGTGCAAGGGAAACCTTTGCAAAACCAGCAAGTCCATTACCCTTTTCTGGTAAATTCACTGAAAATCCTTAAAAAGTGGGTAGGATGATTCTGGTGCAGCTAGGCGTCTAACTTTTAGTGTCATAAACATTGTGATTTGACAGACAGCCACATGGATCTGAAGAGGTGAGAACCAATGTGCTGGTGCCTACTGATTACACAGTGATTATTTAAATCCTTGTTTATTGTTGGAAGCTGTGTACTTAACACAGCAGCCCATCAAGAATAGACTTCCCAATCTGAACAAATAAATCATGTAATCCTAATAACAAACAAAGTGTTACAGAAATAATGAAAAACTCCAAGGAAGGTGTGGGGGCTGGAGCCTGGAGGAGTAACTTTGTTAGCTCATACATCCCTTACAAGTGCCCGTCAGTAAATTTTCAGGGACTGGGCAACTTCATGGAAGGGCAGCAGGTTGTACTGATAACAAGATATTACATAAAGATAAACATAATTACAATCATGGGTCTGTGTCTTTTTTTTAACAAAAAACCTAATTATGATAGTAATATGGTTTTAATAACGCATGGGGCTGTTCCAGAATAAATAAGTATCTATTACTGCTCAGGAAAACTGTGTTTTACTTGTGCTTGGTTTTACCCAAGCATATAAAAACTACCTCAGGAAGAGCTATGGGATTTGAACAGCCATTTGACCTATGATGAAAAGGAAAACAAGAATTCAAAAATTTGCTTTGTGGCTTCTGTGGCTTTAACAATTCAGAAGAAATCTCATAGATAAAATGGCATAAATATATTTACTCTTCTACCTTGGAGTAATGGGCACTGAAATCTACTCCGATAAAGCTTATGGAGATCTGGGAAATTGTGTAGAACAGAAGTCTTTATTATTGCAGTTGGAATGCTTGCATACCTAAAGGGGTGTTTGGTTTTTCTCAGCTACAGACCAAAATTTTCTAGACTTCCTTGAAAATCCTCCCCTGGGTAAACTGAAAACCCTGGAGATTTTGTATGAGCAAGAGCATCGCAAAGAATTTGAACCAAAAGGTCTTTTCTACATTGTCCTGCACTGAGCTGGAGGAGCAGCAGGACTAGAGCATCGCAGGGACCTTATGTGTAGGGCTGGTGTATGGCATCCAGGAGTGGCAGTTTAGGCCATATTACTGAACTTGAGGATGGACGTTTTAAGTTCTGAGTATAAAGTGTCACTTGAATGGCCCAGAATTTGATTTCACAATTGTATGCTGCGATTAATCCCAATTTGTATTGGAGTAAATGGGTATGCATTCAGGCCCATGATATAAATAGTAGGGCTTATCAAAATGTGTTTTAGCTTTTCTTGGAAAATTATGGTTTTTTCCTTTAGAAACATGAATATCCTTGGCTAAAAACAGATAGCAAAATGTTTATTTCAAGTTACTCCAATATGTTCTACAATGTCTCAGTTTACCTAACCAAACCAAGAGGTTTCATCTTGGGAAAATTTGGTGTTAAAAAGTGTAGTTTTAAATTTTATTTTTTTTTAACTGTAGTTTACTAGGGAACCACTGTGATTTTCTCATCATTTGAAGTGCAAATAGCTCAAACCTTGCTGTCCTCAATGGGTCAGCCTTCCCTGCTCGTACTGCATCATGGTTTATTTCAGGGACTGGTCGCGATACAAAATGGGAACCTTTGTTGGATAGCAGTTCAGAGGAAGCAGGTTGCTTTGAGAAAATGGGAGTGTGTGGATCCTAAAATACAGTGACAGTTTACAAGGATCAAATTGAATATTGAACTGAAGTGAAGCATTTGCTTACAGGACTGCTGAGATGTTTTGCTTCAGTTAAATAACATATGTTCATATTTCCCTGCAAAAGTCTTCAGCCTTTAGCTAAGTTAGTTTTTCTTTCTCTTTAATTTCATGTTTGAGGTCTTTTTTTTCCCCAAAAGAAATCAAAATTATATGTGGAAATAAGACAATACTGTTGGAAAATGATGTTTTGAGAATCCTCCTTCCCACATGTACAACCATTATTGATGCAAAAAAAAATGGTTAGGTCTATTCTTTCCACCATCCTAATGCACAGTTTTGCAGCTGTATTCATGCACAAGCATGTGCAAATATAAACAGCCCTACTTGGCTGATGTACTCAAAGAGGTTCCGAGCATTAAAGATAAGCCATTGCATTTTACTCTGCTATAAAGTACTAACAGCCATTTCTCAGCACAATAAAAAAAGAGATGGGTAAATGTGTTTTGTATTTAACTTTTGAGGTTTTCAGCTTGTTCTGGACAGGAAATACTTGAACAATAAGCTGTTACTGTCTGTTCTCAGCTCTTTCCAACACTACCACCACACTCTCACTAAGAAAGAAGTGAGGGGAAAAAAGCAAGCTCTCTTTCTGCGTAGGTGGAAAATGGAAAGGCTCCATAGTGAGACAAGAGAATAGCAACCCTCCATACTATCTTCTCTGTGTGAGAAGAACAAAGACTGTTTTCCTGGCCCTTTGCCTTGCCTCCCCCTCTTCTCCCTTGGTGGTGGTAATCATCCAGCTCTCACGTCCCAGCAGTCCCTGGCAGTGGGGAGGAACTTCTCTGACTTCTCTCTGTGTTAAGTCCGTCATGAATTAGTCTCAGATTTGATAGGGATTCTCTGTTTCTCAGGAAAAAATGCATGCTATTGGAGCGAGTTTGCAGATGTGCTGACTTACAGAGTTTAAAATTATTGTTAACCTTTCACGGGAAGTCCTGAAGAAGAAAGGAAGGCAGCCTTTTATGAACTGATAAAGCTCTTACAGGTCCTTCGATGAGTCCTCATATCAGAGGAGATTTAAAGTAAAGAAGAGAGAGACTCCTGATGGGATAAACTTTTTCTTATGCCTTTGCATTACAGGTCAGGCTTTGCTTTTTAACAATGAAAAAGAAATCAGAGCAGGTATTGACTTCACAACGATGCAGATTAGGTTTGTGTACTCATGCAGACATAAATGAGAATTCAAAGCCAGACACCATCTCACAGAGGGAAGAAATGGAAAATTAAACCTCTCATTATTGCATTGGAAATTATGGGATTATATCTATCACCCATAGCATACGAAAATGTTGTAACCAGCTTTGCTGAGTGGATTTGCAAGACTCTTTGGAAACTAGAAATTTAGAAATACTAGTTAAAGAAAGAAATAGTAATTGCAAGTTGCTTTTTATCTTTGTGATATATATATAACTTATAGCTGTCTTAAAAGGAGAAGAATTATCTCTTCAGCCCCATCTGCTTTTTAAGTTAAATTTCATTGTGGACTAAAGGAGCAGCTTAATGAAGACCATATCCTTAAACATCTGCATCTATTCGATCAGTAGATCAAATCACTGCTTCCCTTAGGTGTATATGACCTGACCCTATTCTTACAGGCTTCACTTGCAGCAGAGCTTTAATTCATAATTTCTAATTTTCAATTCTTAATACTCATTTATGGTGTCATCTTATTTAATAAATATTTAATATTAATCTAATTGAACAGGATGATGTTTAAAACTGTGAAAGTTCTGCTTTTTTTTTCTACTACTATCATAAGTTGTCCTGAAAAAAACAGATGATGATATAGGAAAGGAAAAAACCCAGCAGTGGCATTTACAGTTTAGCAGTCAGCAGCACACGAGCTGTCAAACGTTTTTCTTTGACTTCTTGACACAATAAAAAAAAGACTGAAAGATTTTTTCCACTGGCACTTACAAATATCCTGGAGTTAATGTGTGTATCTGAGGAAGAGAAGAACTTGACCTAAGTGATTACTTTTACTATTTTGGATTCTTATCCATTACAAACAGGAGTGCTTCCAAACACGATGAGCTGTGGAATATAGCCACATCCAGGCGGGGCGGGTGTGTTCAGGTTTCTCAGGCATCTGTAATCAGTGAATGGAAGGAATTGTTAAACTGTACTAAATAAGAACAAAAGCCCCAGTGAAGTATTCCCTTACTTAGAAGCAGCTTTCTGTTTCAATCTCCTTATTCAATTACATCATGGGATAATATGTAGGAGACATTGAGCCAGAATCGCTTTAATCAAATAAAGAAACTGAAAAGGACTTCTACCCTCAGTATCATTTTATTGAGACTAATATTGTTATTGTCTACAGTGTCCATATCAAAGAATCTGGATTGATTTAATCATTTCAGGCAAGGTTACAGAGAGTATCCTCAGTACATGTCCATCAGCATACCTTTATGGAGATCAGTGCCCTCATACTGATTTACATCAGCCCAGGGTTTACCTGGTAACTTCAGACCCCAGACCTGTCCGTGAGTTTCTGGATGAACTCTGGCTGATTCACTATTCAGTAATCATGAAAAGGAGCACCATTATCGGAAAAGCTGTGGCATACACTCTTTCCCGTGTGAGAAATGTCTGCTTTTTACCAGGTGAGAGGTGGCAAGAGACTCTGTCATTGCTCTCGCCCTCTGCGGTGGTGTTAGTGCCTCTGCTGCCAGCACAAGACTGGACCTGTTTCTGTGCTCAGGGAACACGGAGGGCTGCCAAGAGCTGTTGGCTGCCAAGGGTAAGTGATTACTAGGAATGCAATGAGGTAAGGAAAAGCTTCTTGGTTTTCCCCCTCCTCTCGTACACCCATATGTGGTCAACCACGAGCTGGACTGAGTACAATGTTTGAGTCAAGCCAGATGCAATAACCCTTAAATCTGCCTGTGACAAGGTGAGAGGGAAAGAAGGACGTGGTTGCTCCAGTTTGGTAGTGCTGGCTTGAGGGTTCCACGAAAAGTGCTGCATTTTTTTAAAACATGAATGGACTGATTTAAGTCATTGCTGTAATAAGGCCTTTGGTGATCCTAATTAGGGGTTTGTCAGCTAATGAAGAATGGCATTTGAGAACATGTGCTTAAGGTCTGAATGCCCAGATGTAGGGGCTTGATTTGTGTATCATCTGTGTTAAGCTGTGTGAGGGGATTTTCATCCACAACATGTCTTCTTGGTAAGCCATGTGCTCAGTGACAAAGATAAGGAAGGTGACATGAACAGGGATATCTTACTCTTACTGCTAGGTCTTCCTTTGTTCAAAGGATTTCTGTTTTGCTGCACTAGGGGAGAAATGATAGCACACACTTATCGAGCCATTGCGACATATCAACAGCAAAGGTGAGATTGAATCTGAACATTATCTGACCAGAACATCATCAGAAGAGGTGGCCAAAGGCCTACACGTGACAATTGTCCGTCTAAGTGTCTGGCTGATGGTTGTAAATGGCAAATACATCCTCTGAAATACACATCAGTTCTGGAACAATTTGCAAAGAGGAACAGGTCGTAAATGACTTTACTATCACTAATAGCAGTCTGTAATTATTACCTTGTTAGGCTGTGCTCCTTTAAAGCCACCCCCTGGGAGAAGCAACTAAGTCAAGGGCACACCTTGGACAGATCTCCCACTACAGATCTACCTGTGGGATTACTCTTGTGTTTAGGCTGGCTGTTGAAGTAATCAGTTATGTTAATCTTCTAATTAATGAACTAGTATCCTTTTCATAGAATGCGCTCATGCCATAATTACTGCAATTGTGTTACCAGTGGAGCACTTGGGGAATGAACGTGTATGGAGTGCTGTCGAGCTTGAATTGCATGCTGTGGGGAGGCAAGGGTAATGTTTGCTCTCCTATTGAGTGGACACTTTTTTGAGAAAATACAGAAGAATCTGATCAAAATGCCACTAATAAGATAACATTTTTTTCTCTGTTTTACCATGTATTAACCATACCTTTCTCTTTTATGATCAGAATTTATTCAGGTTTTAGTTTAAGCATTTGTCTTATCTCAACTGCAGCAGAAAGTCTATTCTGCACAGTAGGAAAAGTCTCCAATGCACTGTACATGGAGAAAGAAAAATCATTTTGCTTCCTTCTATTTTTTTATAAAATGCTGTCAAACATTTTTGTGTATAAAGTTTCAAAATTCCATGGTATCTTGAAAATCTTTAATAAAAAGTATAACATCAATATTAAACATGTCTGAATAGAGGCTTTATGGGGAGTGAACTAGATGGACAGTTTGATTACTTGGAAAGTGATACTTCTATTTGAAATGAGTTTACCTGATAATATTTCAGACCTTGTATCAATTAAACTCTATATTGAAAATCAGAGGAAAAGAATATGTGCGTAAAACTTTATTAAAGCCAAGTAGAAACATCACAGTGAGTTACTGGGACAGTTCTTTAACTCGTGTAAATTAGCCTGGCTCCACTGAATTAATAAAGGACCTAGCTCTTTCAGTTCAGCCTTCCAGTTGATCTAAACATGACTCATATATACATACATGTACATGTACATATGCAATTTCTTGTACGTGTTTCTAGGGCTAGTTATAAAAAAGCCTTTTCTACGTTCCTCCTGGAATCTGATAATAATGTACACATTCATTTCAGTGAATCAGGACATAGAACAACGGAAGGTAGTTGGGAGGATCCTGTAAGGGGGTCTTTGTACATAAAAAGAGTTTTAGTGGTTGGAAACTCCTTCCTAAAGGGATCTGAGGGCCCAATATGCAGAGCTGACCCCCATCACAGGGAGGTCTGCAGCCTGCCTGGAGCCCGAATCAGGGATATCACCAGGCAACTCCCCAACCTGGTGAAGGCCACAGACTACTACCCCCTGCTGATCTTCCAGACAGGTGGGGAAGAAGCTGCACCCCGTAGTCTGAGGGGGATGAAGAAAGACTATAAGGCCCTAGGGCGGTTGGTGAAAGAGTCTGGGGCACAAGTTGTTTTCTCCTCCCTCCTTCCATTTTCAGGTGATGACGTGGGATGGAATAGTAGGATTCTCTCTATTAACGCCTGGCTACGAGACTGGTGCTACAGGCAGGGCTTTGGGTTCTTTGATAATGGCTGGTTTTATAAGACAACAGGCGTGACAGTGATACATGGGGAAGGTTTATGTCGTAGGGGCAAAAGGGTTCTGGGACAGGAATTAGCAGGGCTCATTCGGAGAGCTTTAAACTAGATTCGAAAGGGGATGGGGTGGTAGCTGGGCTTGCACCACTGGGGCAACACTCTAGTGTTGAGGTAGACCAGGAGGCCTCCCATACCCCTGGGGTGAATTCGGGGGGTGAATCTGGGATGAAACCGGTGTGCCCAGCTCGCTCCCTGAAATGCCTGTACACCAATGCACGCAGCATGGGGAATAAACAGGAGGAGTTAGAAATCCGTGTTCGGTCGGGGGGCTATGATCTAGTGGCAATTACAGAGACTTGGTGGGATGCCTCGCATGACTGGAATGTGGTCATGGATGGCTATGTCCTGTTCAGGAAAGACAGGCCACTAAGGAGAGGTGGTGGAGTTGCTCTTTATGTGAGTGAGCAGCTAGAATGTATTGAGTTCTGTCCAGAGGCGGATCAGGAGCGAGTTGAGAGTTTGTGGGTGCGAATTAAGGGGAAGGCTGGCAGGGTCGACACTGTTGTGGGTGTCTATTACAGGCCACCGGATCAGGATGAGGACGGTGATGAGGCCTTCTACAGGCAGCTGAGAGCAGTCTCTCAATTACAGGGCCTGGTTGTCATGGGGGATTTCAACTACCCTGATATTTGCTGGGAGGCCTACTCAGCCAGCCATCCTCAGTCCAGGAGGTTCCTCCAGTGCGTTGATGATAACTTTCTGATGCAAATGGTGGATGAGCCAACTAGGAGAGGAGCACTGCTGGATCTTATCCTCACTAACAAGGAGGGTCTGGTTGAAGAGGTGAAGGTTGAGGGCAGCCTTGGTTGTAGTGACCATGAGATGGTAGAGTTCAGGATCTCATGTGGCAGGAACAGAATAGCTAGCAGAATCACAACCCTGAACTTCAGGAGGGCCAACTTTGGCCTTTTCAAGCAATTGCTAGGGGAAATCCCATGGGACAGGGTACTAGAAGGTAAGGGGGCCCAAGATAGTTGGTTAGCATTCAAGGACTGCTTCTTCCGAGCTCAAGATCAGAGCATCCCAGCAGGTAGGAAGTCAAAGAAGGGTACCAGGAGACCTGCATGGTTAAACAGGGAACTGCTGGGCAAACTCAAGTGGAAGAAGAGGGTGTACAGATCGTGGAAGGAGGGGCTGGCCACTTGGGAGGAATATAAGTCTGTTGTCAGAGGATGTAGGGAGGCAACTAGGAAAGCTAAGGCCTCCTTGGAATTAAACGTTGCAAGAGAGGTCAAGGACAACAGAAAGGGCTTCTTCAAATACATTGCAGGTAAAGCCAACACTAGAGGCAATGTAGGCCCACTGATGAATGAGGTGGGGGTCCTGGAGACAGAGGATAAAAAGAAGGCAGAGTTACTGAATGCCTTCTTTGCCTCTGTCTATACTGCTGGAGGCTGTCCTGAGGAGCCCCGGACCCCTGAGGCCCCAGAAGAAGTCAGGATAGAGGAGGAATCTGTCTTGGTTGATGAGGGCTGGGTCAGGGACCAATTAAGCAACGTGGACGTCCATAAATCCATGGGCCCTGATGGGATGCATCCGCGGGTGCTGAGGGAGCTGGCGGAAGTCATTGCTAGGCCACTCTCCATCATCTTTGCTAAGTCGTGGGCAACGGGAGAGGTGCCTGAGGACTGGAGGAAAGTGAATGTCACTCCAGTCTTCAAAAAGGGCAAGAAGGAGGACCCGGGTAACTATAGACCGGTCAGCCTCACCTCCATCCCCGGAAAGGTGATGGAGCAACTTGTTCTTGGTGCTGTCTCTAGGCACATCAAGGACAGGGGGATCATTAGGGGCACTCAGCATGGCTTCACCAACGGGAAGTCATGCTTAACCAACTTGATAGACTTTTATGAGGACATAACCCGGTGGATAGATGATGGTAAAGCTGTGAATGTGGTCTATCTTGATTTCAGTAAAGCGTTTGACACGATCTCCCACAGCATCCTCGCAGCTAAACTGAAGAAGTGTGGTCTGGATGATCGGGTAGTGAGGTGGATTGTGAACTGGCTGAAGGAAAGAAGCCAGAGAGTAGTGGTCAGTGGGACAGAGTCCAGTTGGAGGTCTGTGTCTAGCGGAGTCCCTCAAGGATCGGTTCTGGGACCAGTTCTATTCAATATATTTATTAACGACTTGGATGAGGGATTAGAGTGCACTGTCAGCAAGTTCGCTGATGACACAAAACTGGGAGGAGTGGCTGATGTGCCGGAAGGCTGCGCAGCCATTCAGAGAGACCTGGACAGGCTGGAGAGTTGGGCGGGGAGAAATTTAATGAAATATAACAAGGGCAAGTGTAGAGTCCTGCATCTGGGCAAGAACAACCCCAAGTACCAGTACAAGTTGGGGGCAGAGCTGTTGGAGAGCAGCGTAGGGGAAAGGGACCTGGGGGTCCTAGTGGACAACAGGATGACCATGAGCCAGCAGTGTGCCCTTGTGGCCAAGAAGGCCAATGGCATCCTGGGCTGTATTAGAAGGGGTGTGGTCAGCAGGTCGAGAGAGGTTCTCCTCCCCCTCTACTCTGCCCTGGTGAGGCCGCATCTGGAGTATTGTGTCCAGTTCTGGGCCCCTCAGTTCAAGAAGGACAGGGAACTGCTCGAGAGAGTCCAGCGCAGAGCCACAAAGATGATCAAGGGGGTGGAACATCTCCCTTATGAGGAGAGGCTGAGGGAGCTGGGTCTCTTTAGCTTAGAGAAGAGGAGACTGAGGGGTGACCTCATTAAAGTTTATAAATATGTAAAGGGCAAGTGTCAAGAGGATGGAGCCAGGCTCTTCTCAGTGACATCCCTTGACAGGACAAGGGGCAATGGATGCAAGCTGGAACACAGGAGGTTCCACTTAAATTTAAGGAAAAACTTCTTTATGATGAGGGTAAATGAACACTGGAACAGGCTGCCCAGAGAGGTTGTGGAGTCTCCTTCTCTGGAGACATTCAAAACCCGCCTGGACGCGTTCCTGTGTGATATGGTCTAGGCAATCCTGCCCCGGCAGGGGGATTGGACTAGATGATCTTTTGAGGTCCCTTCCAATCCCTAACATTCTGTGATTCTGTGATTCTGTGAAAAACAAACGACTTGACTTTTACTACACTTTTGTCAAACTGTGTGAAACAACAAAAAAAAAGCCAAGTATTTGTTTTGTGGGCTTTTATGTTTTGCTTTATCACTTTTTCTCCATTCAGTTTCCTTGTTATCTTTTGAACACCTTAGACCTAGTTTAAAATTTGCATTTCAGTTGGTTCAATATCTTTATAGATGATCTAGACATAGGGATTGAGTGCACCCTCAGTTGAGTGCAACCTCAGTAAATTTGCAGATGACACCAAGCTGGGTGGGAGTGTCGATCTGCTGGAGGGTAGGAAGGCCCTACAGAGGGATCTGGACAGGTTAGATAGATGGGCCGAGACCAACGGCATGAGGTTCAACAAGAACAAGTGCCAGGTCTTACACTTCGGCCACAACAACCCCATGCAGCGCTACAGGCTGGGGGAAGAGTGGTTAGAAAGCGGCCCGGTGGAAAGAGACCTGGGGGTGCTGATCAACAGCCAGCTAAACATGAGCCAGCAGTGTGCCCAGGTGGCCAAGAAGGCCAATGGCATCCTGGCCTCTATTAGGAATAGTGTAGCCAGCCGGTCTAGGGAAGTGATCATCCCTCTGTACTCGGCACTGGTGAGGCCGCATCTTGAGTACTGTGTTCAGTTCTGGGCCCCACACTTCAAGAAAGATGTTGAGGTGTTGGAGCGAGTCCAGAGGAGGGCGACCAAGCTGGTGAAGGGTCTGGAGGGTCTGACCTACGAGGAACGGCTGAGGGAGCTGGGGTTGTTTAGCCTGGAGAAGAGGAGGCTCCGAGGTGACCTTGTTGCAGTCTACAACTACCTGAAGGGAGGTTGTGGTGAAGTGGGAGTCGGCCTCTTCTCCCAGGCAGCTAGCGATAGGACAAGAGGACATAGCCTCAGGCTTCACCAGGGGAGGTTCAGGTTGGACATTAGGAAGAATTTCTTTTCAGAAAGGGTTATTAGACATTGAAACGGGCTGCCCAGGGAGGTGGTGGAGTCACCATCTCTGGATGTGTTTAAGAAAAGACTGGACATGGCACTTAGTGCCATGGTCTAGTTGACATGGTGGTGTCAGGGCAATGGTTGGACTCGATGATCCCAGAGGTCTCTTCCAACCTGATTGATTCTGTGATTCTGTTATACAGCTGGGAATTATTTGCATAGCACCTCTTTGCTGCTGATCAATCTGATGGAGGAGTGTTGCTGTACGCTTAACAAATCAGTGCTCTGTTTTGTAGATGGTGGCAGAAAATGTCTGCTTTATATAATTACATTTTTAGACCAAACAAGAAGAAAAAGCCATTAATAAATTATTGTGCATATGATAATCAAAGCAAGTTCTCATATTCCATACTCCAAAACAGAGGCAGTATGTAATAATTTTCTAGAAATTAAAGTAACTATTAAAGTAACTATTTCTTGCTTTGGCTTCCTCATGCATTTGTGTGCCAAGTTTCAGCCTGAAGCAGACTTTAATGGTTGCATTATGAAACTCTCAAAGTGGCTGTGATCATAGAATCATAGAATGGTTTGGGTTGGAAGGGACCCTAAAGATCATCTAGTTCCAACCCTCCTGCCATGGGCAGGGACATCTTCCACTAGACCAGGTTGCTCCAAGCCTCATCCAACCTGGCCTTGAACACTGCCAGGGAGGGGGCATCCACAGCTTCTGGGGACAACCTGGGCCAGTGTCTCACCGCCCTCATGGTAAAGATGAAGACACTGACAAACTGAGCAATACTGGTGTTGCCCAGTTACACTGCAAAAGTTACCTACGAGAAGTTATATAAATCATTATGCAGTGGATGTAAGTCAGCTGCCAATGATGGGATTTAAAAGAAAATTATGTATGTGCAGCTTATTCCAGAATTTTCTTCTCCAGTGTTTCTTTTTCCCTGTCAGTAAAATCTCACACTTGTCTTGTTGTGAGAGTATGAATGTTGAATTAATGGACCTCTGTCCTGATCCAGACAGAAGTTTCCTGATAGAAATGTCTATGCTTTGGTGTGGTCAGCTGTACCAGTGCTTTAACTGGTGTGTACGTGTGGATGTGTCTTTGCTTCAGCAGCAGCATGCACGGCTTGTGCTCTCCCCTCCAGATCTATCAGGAAAAACTTTTCTATGAAGAGGCATGTGAACACTGTATGGAGTTGTGATAAATTACAGATGCATAGTAAATTAAATTTATGATAGCTACCTTTGACCTCCTCCTATATGCTTTACTTATTAATCACATCTCTTCTGGGATCACTTGTGCTGAACAGCTTCCAAGATTTCCACATTTTTAAACTAGTCTGCCAGAGGTGTGCATGAATATGTGATGCTACTGAAGGAGGGAGGAGACGTGAGTCAGAGACCTCATCAAGGAGAAATGTTTCACTGGCTTGGAAAACTAAGCGAGAATGGAGGAAAAGGAGGAAAGTTACAGCTGCGAGCAGCACTAGATTAATGTCAGCTCATTTCACTGGTGCTTCCTCATATTGAGTATATTACGGTGGTGGTGTGCTCATACACAGACAAGTATCTAATCAGGATTAGGACACAAGGGCCAAATATCTTCTCTGTTTTGATCCAGTTCTGGATTCAGAACTTGGATGATAAGTCAGTGAAGTCAACTTCTGTGCTACTCTCTCCCATGTCTCCATACTGACACTTTCAACCTCAGCATAGCAGTTCTGAAAAGGGGTCCATATAGGGTCACTCAGGTGTCAGCTCTGGGAAATTGTTCTCCTTCCTTTCATGAGCCAGTGAAGATAAAAATACTATCCCACCACCATCCATTAAATGCGTTCTCTATATATAGAGAATATATTAGAATGATACTAGGGATATTGAATTTATCTTCATGAGATGGGGATAGTCTCATCAGTCATGAGTGTCACAACTAAGCAAAGACACAAGTGAATAATGAAGCCACCCTTATCGAGTACAGATGAATTCAATTTCCTCTGCACTATAATGTCATATTTGATTCAGTGAACTATAACATCTACTTTTTATTTTTTAAGTTGCCCATGGGTTCTACCTTTTTCTCATTCGTCCTCTCTAAAGCTGTTTTTGCAATGCATTTTTCTGCTTTTATGCATTCTGCATGTCTTTTTCCTCTGTCTGACATAACAACAAAGTTGAATCATAAGTAGAATACATAGAATGAGAATTACCATGACAGGTGGCTAAATTCCCTGCCCCTGCTAGGTTTTCTGGAGGACCGATCCCTGGGACTTATGCGGACAACACTTTGAAAAAGCGTGTATGAGTCTGTCCATCCTGATGGACAGAGTAGCATGAAGGAACTAAGTGTAGAAGTGGCCTTGGTGTTAAACAACCATAACAGGCTGTGAAGAATAAACCAAATACATACAATACTATGTAGCAGTAGGTCATGTGCAGAAAAGTCCATGTAAAAACAAAGCAGGAGAAAAAATTACAATGGCCTTCCTCTTACCAGCACACTTTTTAGTATGAGTAGACGTAATTAGAAAGTGTATTCCTCTCTATGCCATGCACAAGCTGCCCCTTTCCCCAGAAAATGCCTTTATTGTGTGCTGCCTATCAGCCTGCGCAGTAAGCTGCTGTTTCAGGATGCTTTGGATGCACTGGGAACAAATGCCACTGCCACAGCTGGGCATTGGGCACTGCAAGAAGCACACAGAGACAAAGCATATTCAAACCCTTTTCCACCCCAAATGTTGAAGTTGTGGCAAGATGCTCGCTGCAGACAATGCCCGATTTGTTTTCAGCCAACTTAACTGTTCACATAATCCTACAAAATTGAAGTGTGTCTGCTTAGGCAGAAGAATGTGCCACTTAAGCTACCAAGGGCAGAGCATAGCACTGTCCATGGGAAGAGCTCCTCTCGGCTGGCACAGCACTCAGCATGGTGGAGACATGGCCTCTGGCTGAAATACCCAGAGGTTGCTGTAGTTTTTTCTCCTTGCAATACAAAGAATAAACATGCATGTGTTGCGTGAGCAATGCAGCTGCTGCACCGACTCTGAGCATGGTGCTATTTTGTACCTAGACTGTATATTCTATATTGCTTGATACAGAAAAGGGTGCATTAGCTCAATTTCAAGCTAATTATAGCAGTAGAAGATTCTGTGGGAATGCCTCTCCAGGTTTTACCAATAAACTCCTTAGAGAAACAAGGAAACGTATTCACATTATATTTACCTAATAGATGAGATTCAGTCTATTAGATGAGATATGGAGTAAATTAAATTCCATGGCAGGTGAACACCCTAAGGGTACTGTAGTTTATAACACTATATTAATATTCTGCAAGACCACTGCATGAGCTTAGTACAGCTAACTTCAAAATTAGCTTTACAGGCCACCTGCAGAATTTTTTCTGGTTGCTTTCATAGTCAGTGCTGCAATCATAGATAATTTAACATAAATATTAAGTAAATAATTGGTTCAGAATATTTCAAGGTTAGGGACATAAATCTCATTCCCATTACATGAATGCAAACCATAAAAATACAAGGTGGTACTTAATCTGGCAATTTTAGTTTTTAATGAGCCATATTCCCTTCCATTTTTTGAAAACTAGAAAAGACCTAAACAAATTCTACAGAACGTTGTGACAGAAGATGCAGAAGGATTATTGTGGAAAGAAGATATTAAATCAGAGCTCTATGTTAAAAATGCTCAGGCTTATAAAAAGATTGTAATGAGCACTACTAAGGTTTTATAGTGCATTTGTATAGATTTAGTGATATAAATATAGACTGAAGGTTTTTTGTTATGCTTTTCCAAAAAGATGGTTTCTGAAGCTGAGCCCTAGCTGAGGTAATAAGAAAGAGGTAGTGGATGTGGCTCATTATGACAGTTGTGGTTATGAGATGCTTTGTAATTAGCATCCAGAAGCTTACAACTTGCGGGTTAGCCAGAAGTAATCATCACAATAACTAGGTGATGTTTTAGGCAGAAAAGCACATTTACATTTTGAAGGAGGTGAGATCTTTTTCTAATGCAGTTCTCTAGTGCCAGAGCTTGGGAAGGAGATGAAGAGGAACTACTCTCAGATGTCAGACTTTTGGCTGTTTCCAAAATAATCTTAACACTTCATAACAGTGATACTTGGCTAAAGGTCAGCAAGGTACTATGTCTTTTGTGTGCATTTTCCCAACATCAGCAGACATTTATTTGATTTTTTTTCTATATGCTGCTTACATTTTTTTTCTCACTGCAGCATGTCTGTAGATTCTTGTTTGATGCCCTTGTCCCTAATTTGTCCTTCAGGGTACAAGGAAGCTTGTATTTTAATCATAGCTTCAGAGAGTAAGTTGGTTTAATTAGCCTTCCATTGCTTTCCAAATCCTTCTCAAAACATTTGCTCTCTGATATTATTGTCAAATTGTAAGAGGTGGCTGAGGAAAGAGAGCTGCAGGTGTTCCTCACAGAGCAGGCAATGCCTGTTAATGCAAAATTGATCTGAAGAAGTAATTTTATTAGCACTTGTCACAGAAAAATTGCAGTCAGAGAATCTGCTTTCAGAGTTTGACTCTGTTGGCTTTTACCTGTTGCTTCCTTACTACTACAGCAATTCCTTTAGGCTTAGTAAGATTTTTGTGTGTTCTTTTTATTTCAGACCATTAAATATTGAATCTCAACAAGCTAAGTCTCCTTTAAGTGATGCCAGTAGAAGATGTCTGCAGAGGATACTTGTTTGCTATTCGCCTACTGCAGCAGGGAAATCTGCAGATATAAAATTGGGATAGCAGGATCCCCCTCCAGGCTTTCTTTTCAAAGGCAAGTATGTGGAGGCATTGGCTTTGGTGGGGAAGGACACGCTTTGAATTTTCTAGTCATGGTAGCAAAATCCACCAGAGACAGTTGTTAAGATGGCATCTGAATATTTAGTAACTTAAGCAACTTAGGAAATGTTGCTTAAGAGTAATTGAAATGGATTAAAAAGGGGTCAAAATCCACTGATATTCTGACAAGATATCTGAGACTTTTTAGGTAGGAAGGTTTCCACTGTCTTTTCTCGTACATCTAATGGATGTTCTTCTTCCTGTATGCCCAGAAGTGAGGACATATCAGTGTGAACTTTTAATTATTAAGTAAAATTGAAGTATACTTTTGTGAGGATAGTGCTAAAAAAAAGCCCCACATATGAAAGTGTGAACAAAAATCAACCTTGGAGTGGGAAGACAGAGGACAGAAAATGAAGGCAGAAGAATGATATAAAAAGAAGGCAGGGATTATCTTGCTTATTCTGATCATTTTCTCCTCCGATTTATTGAGGTACTAAGATGTGTCTTGATTACATTTTCCTGTGTCTGCTAACATTCTTGATTTTGCACTTCGATACTATGTGGGCTCACACCTACTATTAAACTTTCATGACTGAACAATTTCAGTAGGGAAAAGTCTGCTCTACTAAAGTGTATAGAAGTTGAATAGCTAAAGTCTAAGGCAGACATATGAGGTAATATATAGTGTAACTTTTTATATTCTCAATTCTTCTTACTACACCCTAGAGATACTGAGAGACAATGGAGACAATGTGTAATGAATGACAGAAAATGTGTGTAAAAGCATTGTCTGGTGAATAAATTAAAGCCTTTAGTCATAAGACCAATAATAGGAGAAGAGAGAAATTAAGAAGTATGAGCAAGGGAGACAAAATACCTAGCAGAATAAATGGATACAATAATTTTCAAACATGTCAGCTTGAATCAACTAAGGTAAACAATCGGAGTCTCAGTGCATGCCTGGACTAGGCAAGCTTTGCCACTGAGTACTGTAAAATGGAAAGGAGTCATAAACTGTTGGAGAACAGAACAGAAGTATGTGTCTGACCATTTATAATCTTTTAATCAAACATGGAGCCCATAGCTGGTAGCTTTGGAGACTACTTTGTCTGTGTATTCATAGACCATTCATAACTCAATGAGCCATAAAATGCTGTCTCACTTTCTTGCTTCGGTGGTTTCAACACCTTCCTCTGGGACAAATTTCTCTAATAACAAGAGGTAATTCAATTTTGCTCTTGCTCAGTCCTAAGCAAACAGATCTGGCTGTTGTGAGTTACCAGATTTGTGGAGCTTGTGCAGGGAACACAGCATAACTGTTGGAAGATACCGGGTGCCCTGTTAGACTGTAAATTGACTGTTGTATGTACAGTCATGGATATTGATGCTTTAAAAACATGAAGGTATTACTGTGCCTTGTAGCACAGTGGAAACTGGTGCCTGTCCCACCACACCTTCCTTTATAAGGGTGCTGTAGGTGAGCCTGGGACATGGGGAGTCCTGGCTTTTGCTGTGGGAGATGGAGGCAGTCACTATCTGTGGGGTTGGATGGTGTGAATATTTGTGGTGGAGGCAGCGGGGAAGGTGGTTTCAGTGCTGGCAGTGGGGGCAGAGGTGGACGTGGTGCAGGGTAGAGATGGTGGCACTCTTCTCCTGCTGCTCCTGGCGGGGAGGGTGCAAGGAAAGGGCTCTAGAGAGACAGCACTGCTTCCCTGCATCAGCCAGGTGCCTTCCTCTCCCTCCTGCCACTCCATTGCTTATGAGCTTGCTGCTTTTCATTCCAACAGTTGCATTTCTACCACAGACACAAGGCATTCCTGGTAGTAATGCAGTTCAGGGGACCATTTGGCTGTTTGAGTATTCACATACTTTTCTAGCTCGGATTTTATACATCCCTTTAAATTTACGTGTCAGGAAGTTAATTTAATTTGTAAAACTGTTGAGTTTGTGGAGAATACCTTGAAATGTTTTCTTATCCATTTCTTGTCCATTTCTTATCCATTCTTGTCTTAAAACTGTTTTAGAGAGAAAGAATACTTGTCTGTTTTCACTAATAATAAGCACTCACTGACTTGCATTTATATTGCTGCAGAGAGAATGCACGTAGTTATATCAGGGGCATGAAAATTGATTTAGAAATGGAATAAACTTTTATTCTGTTCTGTGAGAACCAAACATTGATTTATTTGGGTTAGTTTAAACAAAAAAGAACAAAAATCTCAATAGACAGTTTTTATTTGCAAAGTTTCTTGGTCCTTCCTCTGAAGCATCTGGCCCTTTTAGAAAGAGGATACCAGACAAGGCTGCTGGTGAGATTTATCTTGTCAAATCAAGTATTTTCTTCCTGTAGCTATTTTTCTCTCTAATCTATTATTTTGAGGCTCATCTGCAGGCCACATGGTGCCAAAGCTCTGGTTCTGCCTTGTACTGACTGGGGGTTTCCCTTCATGTGAGGGTTTGACAAAAAGCATCCTTACTGCTCCTGAGGATTTCCTGGTTGAACTGGTTCTGACTGCTTCTCTGTTTTTACTATTTTATTTTTTTATTCCAAAGCATCTGTGTTCACCAAACATTTTCCTATATTTTCCTTTTTTCTGCTCTAGATGGCAATGTAACACTTTTTCATCCACTGGGAGCCTCATGTTTCTGTAAAATTTGTATAAACCTAGTAAGCTAGCAATAGATTTATCTTATTATGTGTGTACACTACTAGCTGTAATGGCTCCCTCTGCCACTCAGCCATGACTCTCACCCCATCACATGTATCCACTCTCCTTCCTTGTCTTCCTTCTGTCCTCATCTCATATGCTCCATCTCCTGTTCTTGCCCCGCCAGCTTAATTTTTCACCTGCCTCAGATTAGGATAACTGTGCATGAGACAGCCTTGACTTCTGTATTCTTCACCCCTTTTGTGACACTGACCCAGATCTTGGCTTTCACACTCTTACATTTCCTTCATGCCCAAATTACTAATTTCATACCCATACCCTCTTTGTGTCTCCTTCCCCCCACACCTTTTTCTGGAGCCAGAACTTAATTTCTATGAAAAGCTCAGTTGTGGTGCACTAATAATGCAGAAATCCTGAGCAGACTCTCCTATTTTGCCTGTGAAGTAAAATGTGCTATACTGCCAATCTACTTTACTGAAATTAGGAACAGGCTAATAGCATATATTTTTGGTTATTTAAGGCAGCTGCACTGCATCAGAATAACATCTACCTATTATTCTACCCTAACAGTGGCCAGCGGTGGATGCTGAGGGAAAGAATGTTAGGAAAGAGATGTATAAATTCCCTTCAGGTGGCACTTGAAACTTTAAAGATTTATTGAGCCAAAGGTTGTTGTGCATTGTTGCATCTAATTGTCTTTTATGGAGATTTCTTCTATGAACTGTGGAGTTTGTTCCATGATTAAATTATGGAACATACATAAACAGATCTTAGCCTTCAGATGCTTTAAATCTGCTTATTGATAATTAAATACGGTGTTCCTAGTTACTGGGTTATAAGACATTGTAAATAATTGTTATCCTTATTTTTTGGGGGGGGATGAGGTAAAGTGAACTGTACCTCATGTAACAGAGTTATGTAATGATGCTGTATGTTTTGTTCATTTTCCCTTTCCTATTAGTCCCCAGTGGTCCATTTGCTTTTTTAATTTGCTGCTGAGCATGAAGATGATGTTTTTTGGGATGAGTGCAAGACCTCTTTGTAAGGGGTAATAGATAATTTGGAATGCATTGTTGTGTCTACATTGTGTGGTTATTTCCCTCTCCTGTTCTTTTCTTTGTATTTATTGACAGTGTATTTCATTTTGGTGTGTTATTACCTATTCACTTAGAAACACGATATCTCCTGTAGCTCTTCACAGTCAGCTTTCAAGTGAAGTAAGTAATTTTGAATAATCAGAAAACTTGGCTACCTCATTCATGAATGTGTTGAGGAGCATAAGCTTAGCACAGAAGACTTTGGTAACCTTCCTGAAATGTGAAAACTGACCATTTATTCTTATTGTTATTTTTTCTATCCTTTAACTAGTAATTAATCCTTGATATCTTTGAGAGGACCTTCATTTTTATCCCAGGAGAGCTTATTTTGAGAGTCACACATGGTGAACCTTGTAAAGGTGTGGGGAGGGGAAGGTATCCTCTGGATAACACTTTTTCATATGCTTTTAACTGTTTCAGAGAACTCCAATGCATTTCTGGGGCATGACTTCCATGGAAATCATGCTGACTATCCCATTAAATTTTCCCATGCGACACCTGAGTTGACTCTTTACTATAATTTCAACCAATTATTGATCAAAAATTTGTCACAAGTGCAAGAACCGAGGGGACACAGGAAATCCCCTGTGTTTGCTCAGTTCTTGAGCTCATGACAAAGTTTTGATTTGGAAAATGGGAAAAGCAACAGAAGAATTAATGAATAGTTACAAACTTACCATTTGAAACAGTACAAAATTACTATTTGAAACACGTGGAAGTGGAGAGTGGCTTGAATGAGAACCACCACAAAAATGGCTTAGAAAAGGGCTTATGTAGGGTTTATATTTATAAAAGGGAAAAAGAGGCCTTAATTTAAGTTCCAGGAAAATTATAGAACAACTCATGAAACAACTTGTGCTACATTCACCTTGAAGATAAAAACCAAAAGAATAACAACCAAAAGGACTCAGCAGTAAAAAAAAAAAAAAAAATCAAAGAAATCCAGTGTCTTTGTGTGATACGATAACAATCCATGTGGATAGGAGAGAAGCAGGAAATACATCTCTTCTTTAGATAAACGTGGTCTTCACGAAAGTGCAGAAGAGAGGAAGTGGAATTGGTTGACAGCCAAATCTAGACAGTAACTCTTTGTGGCTATTTTCTAAATAGAAATATACAGTCCTAGCCAGATTTGTTTGGGGTCTTTCTGGTCAGAGTTTATTCAAGACTTTACCAGTGTTCTGAACTTGGCGTTGACATGAAGCTGGGAGGCAGTGCAAATCCTCTGGAGGGCAGAGTTGGAGTTCAAAATTATCTCAGTGAACTGATGAAAACTAATAAAAACCTGTAAATCAATAGGGATATTCAGTTAGGCAGTGATAATCACCTACACAAATATGGGATGGGAAACAACTGATTAAGCAACAGTCCTTCAGGAAAGAGTCTGTGAATATAGTGATAACAACCTGAACATGAGTCAACAATATCTTGCTGTTACACAAGGACAAACTTCATAGTGAGAAGTATAAGCAAAAGGAAGTTTATAAGTCATGTGACATAATCTTTTTGCTCTACTCAGCCTTGGTAAGGACACACTGGAGAACTATGACTGGTCCAGAGTATCTCATTTCATGATAAATGTGGGATTATGACAGCAGACTTTGAAGGCGTGAAAGCCTTCTGCAAAAGAGCAAGGGAGTAATCTGTTCTCTGTATTCAAGGTGGGGGTAATAGGCATGAACTCCAGCAAGAAAGGTTAAGGTTAGGTGTTAGAGTTCCTAACATTAAGGAGACTGAATCACTTGAACAATGTGCTTTCCTAATGCCATAGAAGCTATATCATTGAAGGCTTTCTGACCACATCTGTCAAGGATGATCTAAAATCTTACAGCTGACCCAGCCTTGAGGCAGGGGTTGGACTGAGAACATTTCCAGTACTGTTCACTGTTATCTCTTGCTTTACCTCTTTCCCCTAGCTCCTCTGTTTTCCTCACTTATAAGCTGCTTGCCATCTGGTTCAAGGCCCTCTACTTCCTGTCCCATGTTTATTTTTCTTGAATTTTCTCGAGAGCTAACAAGGCCAATGTCAGACTTGGTCAGACCTCACTGTTCTTTTACTTTTCCAGATCATTCATTAGTTTATTGAACAACATTGGTCCCAGAATTGATTTTTGAGATACCTGTGCTGGCAAATTCCCTACCTTCTGAGAATGAATCATTTGTCCCAACCTGTTGTTTCCTGTCTTCCAAACCATTATTAAACCCTGAAAGGTATCCCTCTTATCTTGTGCCACCTTAATTGCTCCTCAGAACCATTGCTGAAGGATCTTGTTTAAAGCATGTGTTTGAGTTTGGGTTTTTTTGAATGCATGCTGCATTATACCTACTGAAACACTGTTTTCTCACTGTGTCCTTTAAGTCTCTGTTTCATGAATTATGAAAATGATGCTGATTCTGCCCCAGTATGTTACAGTTATTCATGTGCCCACCTGTTCTATCTTCTATTATATTTTAAGATAATTAGCAGGCAAGTGAATTTTCTGGTGTGTTAATCAGATTTATTATTCTGTAATTCCCAGAACTTCCTCTGTAGCCCCTTACAAAAGCTTGGTCTGATATTTGTCTTACTCTGCTGGGAAGTAATAGAGCTTGCAGTAAGCAGAAGGGGATGTACTTTTGTTAGTTATTCTGTGGTTTCAAAACTGAATTTCGTTAGAAATATTTGTGAGTATGACCTGGCCCTGGGTGATGTGTTGTTCATTTTTTTATGGTATATTTTAAAATTTCCATTGCTACTTAACCTTGCTCCCTAATCAAGTTCTTTGTAAAAATAACACGGCCCCTGAAGACCACTCAGATTTCAACTTCTGTTGATGCTGATGAAAATAATTAATTTCTCGTAATGGTATTACCTTTCTTGAGTATGCCTCTTTCACTCTGAGCATCATTTTGCCCAACTGCCTAGTTAATTCTTTTTAAAAAATTATATTTTATACCCTTATCATTGCCCTTGCCTCCTGATTGGCCCTTGCAGCCAGCCTTCAGGGAATAATTTCCAAAAATTAACAATAAGCTGCCTAGAGAAAAGAATATGGATGCCTTTAATGGCATCTTCTAAGTAACTACAACATTAACTACTTTCTCTTTAAATGTATTCTTAGCTAAAAATTCAAAATTTTAACCAGAACCAGGCAGTTTACTAGCACTTCTTGGAGCAGTATTCATTTGCATATTGCTAAACCACGGTAGGGTCCTAGGTTGCAGATGGGGCTTTCAGCCATTTTAATACTTTTACTGTTACTGTTTCTAATAATTCCAGCAAGAAACGTATGGAATTGCAGTCCTTCCAAAATCAGTTCATTGCTTTAAAAATATCTAAAAAGACATACATAAAGAAAGAGATGGGCCTGTTAGAGCGGGTCCAGAGGAGGGCCATGAAAATGATCAGAGAGCTGGAACCTCTGCTATGAAGAAAGGCTGAGACAGTTGGGGTTGTTCAGCCTAGAGAAGAGAAGGGTCTGGGGAGACGTTATTGGAGAGACCTTTCAATACTTAACAAGGCTTAGAAGAAAGACCTTATGATCTAGGTAATCCTGCTCCGGCAGGGGGATTGGACTAGATGATCTTTCGAGGTCCCTTCCAATCCCTAACATTCTGTGATTCTGTGATTCTGTGAAAGACAAAGAGAAATTTTTTTACCAGGGCCTGTAGTGATAGGGCAAGGGTTAATAGTTTTAGACTGAAAGAGGGTAGATTCAGAATGGATATAAGGAAGAAATTTTTTATGATGAGGGTGGTGAAACACTGGAAGTTGTGGATGTCCCATCCCTGGAAATGTTCAAGGTCAGGTTGGATGAGGCTTTGAGCAACCTGATCTACTAAAAGATGTCCTCGCCCATGGCAGGGGAATGTGGACTAGGTGATCTTTAAAGGTCCCTTCTAACCAAAATATTCTGTGATTCTATGACTTCAGTTTGAACTTTTTCACCTGATTAACATTATTCACATGAAAATGCAAAATACATAACATGACCGAATATGAGTACATAAGGCAGGACTGAGGAAAACTGGGACATGCATAGTTCCAAACATCAATTACATGTAATGATGATCAGAGTATCACAAAGGCACTGAGTCCATTGGAAACTGACTCTGTCATATGATAGCTCCTCCAGTGCAGGATCTTGTTGGAAGAGTTTAACTTTGTAAATTCACCAATGAACTGGTCTCAGGCATACTTTACCATTTCTGTTCCCCCTATATTACAGATGCCAGAAGGAAAAATAACCATAATAAATAATAAAATTTCACCTTAAAATTTTGCTTCTCTGATAAAGGATGATTCTAAATGGTATAGTGCAAATCTAAATAAGTTTTTGGGAATAGTGGGGTTACCTCTCCTCATAGTAATATAAGCAAAGGAGAATTAGGATGTTGTATAACTCCCTATGTTGTGGAGTGACTTTCAGTCACTAATCAGCTATCATGCAGTGCAAATACCAGAAGCAAAATTTCTGCATGTTGGATTTTCTCTAAAAGAAAAACTGAATTAAAAAAGTATTTGTGAAGCAAATGCTCCAATAAAGTTCAAACTGAGGATTGATTCTGCAAGTCTGTCTCTAAGGCATCACATCATTGCTAAATGCTACGCAGTATTCGAAAAGATGACTGTCCTGAGATTGCCGGCCTAAATACAACTGAGAGTGTGATCGATTTAACATCAAAGAGCTAAAGTGAAATTTCCATACTTTATAGGTTACAGTTGGAGACTCTGGTATATCTGATGGTTGTTTTGAATTGCACATACTGTCCCACTGATTTGTATTGCTCTAGCAATGCAAAGCAAGTGTAAACTCAGCTTAACTACCCACCTAAGCTAGTTTTTTGACTACTTCATATCAAGGGAGTGGAAAAGTAACCAGACCATGCTGGTTTATACGTCCTACCTATGTAGGCTGGCCGATCAAAGGGAAGACAAACATTTTAGGATTAGAACAAATCTATGATTTTTTTCATTGCTTTGCCCAAGAGAGAATGTTGTGGAGCTCCAGTGGTCTGGTGTACTAACAGATAGTAGAGGATGAACTATTTGTAAATGGTGACAGCAGCTTCCTTCAAAAAAGTGAACTCTTGAATGTCCTGTGTCAAGTCTCATCCTGTGCAGTTTCTGCCAAACTAGTTCCTTTCCTATTCTTTATTTTTTTAAAACGTTTCTGCATTGCTATAAATTATACCACCCTTCAAAGTAATTTTTCAGCAGATTTATGCTGATACATTATTAAAGATAAATATTTCAAGTGATGCAAAGGTCCCTCAACTTCTTTTGAACTATATTTTTAATATCTAGGAAAGTTGATGTTTCAAATCATCCCTGATCTTAGTGCCCTAAGGCTTGCAAAACATCCCCAGTATTAATGAACATAATCTGAGGAAAACATTTGTCAGAGGGAGCTGGGAAAGGGACCACGAAAAACGTATTACATAGACTGGAGCAAAATGGCTAGTCTTCTGATTATAAATCTAAAATATTAAAATGATGAATTCACAGAACCCCTATTAGACATCAAAGCTTGTGTCTTATTGGGGTATGCTTTTAATTTATATGCCCTTTTTCAGGCCAAAAGCAAACCTGATAAATTGAACAGTGAATTCCTAACCTGATTGAAAAAACCTGACTCTGGATCATTGTTGTCAATGGAAAGGAGACTGTGCAAGCTGAACTCTGCTCAAGTAGATGCCTGTGGTATAATTTAATGGCATATTTTCAAACCTTACAACTTTTAAATGCAGAGCTAAACTTTAAAGTGGCAACTTAGTAGCCCTTATATTCTTTGCTCTTTTATCTTATTTCAGTTTTCTTTGTTTCAGAAGTCTGCAGCAGGAGCAGCTGTAGGAAGGGAGAATTTAAGTGCTTTCAGTTGGCAAGAGCAGCCAGTGTTAAAGCTAATAAACATTATGTCTTTTTCCCCTCCCTTTTTCCATAAGAGTGAGGAATGCACTGAAATGAATATGCAAGCAGCTCATAGTCTGTATATTACCCAAAACTCAGTTTAGGAATCACACACAGAATCACAGAATCAATCAGGTTGGAAGAGACCTCTGGGATCATCAAGTCCAACCATTGTCCTGACACCACCATGTCAACTAGATCATGGCACTAAGTGCCATGTCCAGTCTTTTCTTAAACGCATCCAGAGATGGTGACTCCACCACCTCCCTGGGCAGCCCATTCCAATGTCTAATAACCCTTTCTGAAAAGAAATTCTTCCTAATGTCCAACCTGAACCTCCCCTGGTGAAGCTTGAGGCTGTGTCCTCTTGTCCTATCGCTAGCTGCCTGGGAGAAGAGGCCGACTCCCACTCCACTACAACCTCCCTTCAGGTAGTTGTAGACTGCAATAAAGTCACCTCTGAGCCTCCTCTTCTCCAGGCTAAACAACCCCATCTCCCTCAGCCATTCCTCATAGGCCATACCCTCCAGACCCTTCATCAGCTTGGTCGCCCTCCTCTGGACTTGCTCTTAAGTACTTAGTATGCTTAAGTGCTCTTCATTACATAACCTTCCCTTTTCAAAAAAGTGAAGATTTTGTTATATTTCACCCAGAAACACATTAGGATTCCAGAGACAACAGATAAATATAGTGGATGAAGCATTGTAAATATCAGTAGTGAGTGCACAGGATGAGAGAAGACGAGTGATTATGGTGCTAATGTGAGATTTCGGAGCACTGCTTTCAATTCCCTCTTCCACCACAAGTTGCCTCTCTGATCTGGAGCAAATTTATCTCTCAGGCTTAAATTTACAAATGTGTTAGGCACATAACTACCTCTGTTTAAACAAACACTGTGCTGATGAAATGAATGGTAAGTTATTGACCAGTACATTTGGTTCCCTAGGCTTCCACTTTTGCTCTGCAAAATTGGAGGTGATGTTGCTCCATTAGCGTAGAGTTGTGCTGGGAGCATAAATGGCTTACTAAGTTCTGGGGATGCTGATTGTCCACCTGTAGGGAGCATCAGAATATCTCATATGATTATGCCCCTGTAAGAATTCATGTTGAGTTCCTTCCTGATATTGTATTCAGTTCCGTTCAACCCATCTCAAAAAATAGCATATAGCAAACCCAGAGAAGGGCAATGGAAATGATCAAAGGTATGTAATGGTTTCTGCACACGGAGAGGTTGAATAGACTATTGCTCTTCATCCTGAACGAGAGGTGACTGAATGGGGATGGGATAGCAATCAATGCAGTTGTGAATTGTGAACAATTACTGAGAGTTTCTCACCATATAAGTGCTGTAGACTTAGTTTTTTACCCAATGTACAACTAAACTGCAGGACCCTTTTCCAAGGGGATTGTGGGTGACAAAAGTTAGATGGTTTTAAAATACATAATAGAAAAATGTCTAGATTAAAAATCCATTCTGGATTAGGGAACACAAAAAAATTACCTTGAGTTCAAGAAATTCTGTAAGCTCAGGCTGCAGGAGGCTGTGGGGAACTGCTGCCTCCTGTTTATCCGTATATGTTTTGGGTATATTTGGTACTGGCCACATGAGAGAGCATTCTAAGATAGACGGACCTTTTGTCTTGCCTGACACAGCCATTCTTATGCTCTTCCTTTCTAAAGGCAAACAAATATAGACAAATATATTCTTCTGTGCACATTGCTGTGTTTCATCGATTCAATGGCAGATGGTCGGTGTGCCCTTTGCTGAGAAAGCTGAGGGGAAAATGATGAAAAGATATTTTTGCATTTATGTTTTATCTTCTTTCCCTGGAATGAGAGAGAAGGGATTCCCTTTGAAGAGCCTGTTCTCCTTCAATGGCTGAAAGTGTCTAGATTGAACCTTCAGAGTTTAGTATTAGTGAAGGTCAAGCATAGTGACAACCATCTTAGCAATGAGCCAGAGAATCAGCTGTGACAGCCTTCTGCCACATGCCATCTTTGCGCTAGATGCGGAGTAAACTACTCCTTTCACATGATAGCTTTCATCCTTCCCCTACCCTTGCCCAGTTACTTCTGGTTGACAAGACAAAGCAGAGCCTGATCATCTGTGGCTCCTGGTTGTGGGTAAAAGCCTGAGAGGCCAGCAAAGCATCCCTGTTTTTCCTACCCAAGCCAGGTGGTATCACAGTCACAGCAGAGTAAAAGAGGAAGTTGCTCCTTTTGGAGACACTCAATAGTAAAGGGGGGAATGATTCAGTCTAGCCCTGAGTGTTTTGAGTGTATTGCTCCTGGGGCAGACTGTGGACTTCTGGGGAAAGGCAGGTCACAATCTGAATGTGGATCTCCCCATGGCAATGAGCAGCACCACCTACTAGCTACCAGTTGTCTATCTCCTTACAAGAGAGTAACGTATTTTCTGATTCTTTTCCCTCCAGCAATCTTCCTTACAAAAACTCCATTTGTAGCAAGGCATTCTTCTAGGTGAACCAAAAGACATGCATCTCTCTCTCTGACGTTTGTTAGCACTACTTACCATGTGGTAATAGGGCATGCCCAGCAGCAAAATATAGCACTTTCCTCCCAGCAGGACTGGAATACAACTTCCAGGCTTGCCATAGCCCCAACAGTCCTGGGAGAGAGGAACTGAGATGAGACAGTTTATTTGCAAAACAGAGAGCTGTATTGCTAGCAATGAACTGAAGAACAAACAGAAGACTACGCAAATGTGACACTTGCTCTTTTCAAATTACAGCCATTGTATTTTTACTACAGATGAAAAACAAACAAGCCCCTCTGTCTTGTCTCTCCCAGCTTGCTTAGAGACTCATCTCAGCTTGGCTGCATGTAGATCAATTTGTTTCAAGAGATCAGCATTTCCTTTTTAACCTTTCGAACTGTAAGTCCCCATAGGATCCTGATGTTTTCATCAATTATATATTTTCATTTTGTACTGGTAATCAATAGCACTTCAGAACACTAATGTCATACCATATCTTTGTCTTGGGCTAGTAAGTGAGTAATAACTAAATAATGCATTTCAAACAAGAGGGCAAATGAATATTCTCCCTCCAGCACACAAGGAAACGTGCAAAAAGAAATCACTGAACAATAGGACATTGATTTTTGTGGCTCCAAACTTTCCATCTGCAGGCAGAAAAGACCATAACAGAGTTGTAGTGCATTATCTTACTCCTGAAGTTGCACTTGGGCATGAAACTTCCAAATGCCTCTCATTTTCCCAGCATTACTGCTGGATAAATGTTTGGTGCAGGCCAAGGTAGTGCTGAGACTTCACAGCTATAGTAATATTTGGAAAGCAAAAGAAATGCTTGCAATCCCAGCATTGTTGGCAGGACCTTTTCAAACACTATACGTTCTCAACGGACAAAGCTTTCAAACAATTGATATCTGGGAAACAAGGCTACGTCTGTACTAGCAGACCTGAGAGAGTCGGGGAATAGCCTCAGACTCTGGTTTGCAATCAAACGTGCTGTTACATTGTTAGCACAGCTTTTGTCAGAATTTTGGGCAGTACTAAGTAGCACTCTCCCAAGCAGCGCTGGAGTGTACGTAGATTGGGAGCTAACGCTCTTGGCAAACAGCTTGAACATGATATCCCTATTTTGGGTACGAGAACTTGGCTGTGCAGATGGGAACCAAGCTGTGTTGGCTGGTCTTGGGGCCAAAGAGCAGTCTCTCTCTCATTTCATTTGCTAATGTAGACATAGTCAATGTGTATTGGCTGTGTCTGATAATCTTGCTACCAGCAGCAAAAAGAGCATCTAGTGGCTGAAGTATTGGACTGGGACTGCAGAGATGCAGTTCCTAGACATTGCACAGATTTTCAGTGTAACTTGAGGTCACTTAGTCCCTCTCTGCTTCTTGTTTCACTTATAAAATGGGGATAACAGAACTTCCCTACTTTAAGTACTGTGATGATGACATGTGGAAAGATATGATAGTTTTAAACCTATTGAATACAGCAAACACCTTTTACTAGAAGTGTCTAGAAAACTTGGGAGTTCATCTGACTGTGAAAAGTTTCCAGTTCTCTCTCTCTCTCCCCGCCCCACTGTTTATTTCTCCAAATCAAACTGTTTAGCTCAACCACCGAGGCCTCTGCAGGCCCTGGAATCTGGCTGGGTTATTTTTGTCTTCTGT
Source organism: Nyctibius grandis (assembly GCF_013368605.1). Classification (NCBI taxonomy): domain Eukaryota; kingdom Metazoa; phylum Chordata; class Aves; order Nyctibiiformes; family Nyctibiidae; genus Nyctibius; species Nyctibius grandis. Next base: position 89,017,204 of record NC_090658.1, on the reverse strand, counting down.
GAATTCAGCCTACCGGTGTACCAGAAAGGCTTGAACCCCTGCTTTGAGTTTGTTGAAATATGTTTTGAGCCTGAAATGTTTAGAAGAAGACAGGCATATGGCATTTTCTAAGTAAAGTTTGTGTCACTGGAAAATTTGAGACCAGCTGTCAGTGACTAGGTGATACAGTGCTGTACCATATAATAATAATATTATTACTACTACTACTACTACCACTACTACTACTACTAACAACTGGAGAGAATAGCAAAAAATTATTAATTAAATATGCACAAAAGAAGATAGTTGTATTTTCCACCCTGATTCAGGGCAGTGTTTAAATTTATCCTTAATGTAAGCACACTTAAGCACCTTTCCCAAATAAAAACTGATATAATCTGATTTTGGTTACAGTAGTGCACGATGCTATTATGTCCAGAATGAGATCCAAAACAAAGCAAGTATTCACTTGGACAAGTTTCTCTCCCTAAATTGATATTCTGCTTGGTGGTACCACTGCTGGAGTTTCCCCTCCCTTGAATTTAATGTACTGCTTTTTATCAGTCCTGTGGTACCTTACAATGCGTTGTCAAATGTTCCTGATGCCAGCCAAATTATTGTCTCCACTAGCAGTGGAATGAGCAAAGAACCTGCACTTGGGATATACTCATATATATTAATATATACCCAGGATCCTTTGGCTTGATTCCTTGTCTTAGGACAAGAGGTCTCCACATATTCTTGCTTCACTTGGATATACTTTGTCTGCTGACTTTGTAGCATTTCATTATTCTTTTACATTTCACATTATGTTTTATGTTTCGCTAACTAACTGACCTAATTCTGAAAACGTAAGTGAAGAAATTTCTATCTGTCTAAAGGTATATTAAAAGTTAACAGTTCAAATGATTCACACTCTAACCTGATTTTCTAAAATTCGTCTTTTTTTTTATCCAGAAGGTTAAATATAATTTTAACAACTGGTCAGCAACAGATGTCTGAAGCTCTAGGAATGAAGAATGCTTTCTCTGATTCCATGTGTTAAAATTTCTAAGATCTAGAAAAACCCCCCTTCTTTTTTTATGCTCAATAAAACAGAACATGGAGTAGCATGTTTAATTTGGCTAGAAATCCTTTCTTTTCCAGCTTCTTGCACATATCTCTAGTCTCTGTCAGTGTAAAGGACATAACTCTCTAACAAATCTTTCTCAAGACTGCCCTTTAGCTTAAGACAGTCCTCAGCTGCCGGAGGGCTTTCTGCCCCAAAAGATTTATCTGTTCCTCCTGTCACCTCAGACCTGCGTACTAACACAGGTGGAATTGAAGAAGTTTTCAGACTTTCCAGCCAAACTTTCTGCACAAAACCCATTAAGATTTCTGTGCAGATGCGGGTAGAGAGGGGACCTGTTGAGGTGGATATGCTTCTTTTAATCTTGACTACAATACAATCAGATTTTTCTGTTGATCTTTGATCTCAGTACAAAACGTCCCTTAAGCCACAGGAATCCAATGTATCTATTGAATGATCTATCTATCTATCTAGCAACAGTAGAGTCAATTTTTAGAAATATATATCATGTATCATTTTAATTATATTATTCGAGTATCTGACATACATCCTTGGTTTTCAGAAGTTTGGGGAAAATTCTGTCTTCACAGGTATGTGCACAGAGGAATTACTTTTTTAGTCAGGAGTTAAATTTTATCCTCAACACTTACATGCTCTCAATTCATCCTACTGATGTTATTGAGAGTCTCTAACTTCAGTAGGAGTTTGATCAGGCCCTAAAGAAAGTTGACATCACCTACAAAAAACAACAAAGGACCGTTTCTACAGAGAAATGAAATCAAAATATCCCTCTTCAACAATTAGAAAAGGCACTGTGGAAAGACTTCCAAGAAAGCAGCTAAAATTACGTAATTAAATATCTAACATCGCAGGCAATAGCAGTTTGTAGAGTTCCAGATTATTTTAACTCTTTTATTTATTCTCTGTGAAATAGAATTTAGCAAAAGTGATGCACCCTTGGAATTCTAAGTGAATAGTATCTTTCCTGTGGGTTATAAGATAAATTTTTTCAGTAATGAAACTTTCATGGGTTACGAGGTGAGAATAAGTAGAATCTTCTGAAATTTCTTCTCCCCATTTAATTCCAAAGTTCCCAGAAGACTAAAAAATAACTTAATTCCCCAGGCTGTTCCAAAGTCCATCTTTCCTGGTCATTCATAGATGTTTGCACTCAGGGTACTCTCTGAATTGAACCAATTGCTTGTGGTCATATCAGGTGTGGGTTTAAGAATGTTTTGCCTTGTGGGCAACACGGGTAAGACTGAAAAAGCTTTGGATTTCTGCACTCTGTGGAGACTTCCAGCACTATCCCAGATGGTGTTTTGTGCTCAGATCTCTCTGGTCTCTCTTGTGACACACCTTGGCACAGGTAGCGTAGGCATCACACTATAAAATCTCTCTGCTGGCAAACCATAATGCAGCCCTCCCATCATTTCAGATATTTTGACCTGAAGAAGTAGACACCAAAACAATAACATACTAGTGGCATGCAAGCACTCTCTGGGGCTCATGGAAGGGCTGTGAGGACACCAACGAAAAGCACCATGTGTTAAAAATGCAGTTAACATGCTCCAGTAGCAGCTGGGTGTGGAAAGGATGGATGATAACTAATACGCTGCACTTCACCTAGGGGCCAGAGGTCTTTGACTGGACTGGACTTCCAAGTTTTCCTGATGGTGATCAACAGGCACAACTGACTGATTGAATGATTTTTTGTTGTTTCATTTATTTATTGTAATAATAAGGCAGTTCAATTTTTGGAGCTTGTTTAAGCATCTATTTCCTTAGCAAATTAATAGTTGGTGGGTGTAAATGATGAGTAGGAAGCAGTTTTTTTATTCTTGATGGTGTTCAAATTCTTTTTTTTGTAAACAGGAGCTGATTTTTCTTATATTTATGAGTGGAAAATAACAGTGAAGTCATTGTTTAAGAGGTGAGAAGGTACAATAACAACAGCACAAACACTGTATAACATTCTAGATGCTGAAATGAAGAGGCCTGTTTTGAGAACCACGTTGTCTCCTGTTGGTACTTGTTTTATTATTTACATCCATTTGGGAAATGAACCCTCAGGAGGTTGAAATATAATTTCCAGTTATATTTTCTTAGTGGGGGAAAAAAAGAAAAGACAAAAAACTCCAACAAGGAGCAGTAAAATGTCTTACCAAACCACCTGAAAAAAAGTTTCCTTCTTCATTTTCAATGAACTACATTACTGAGTGATTCTATGAATGTCACTGTATTAGGGGCATATGGACTTTTTGAGAAAAAAAAATATAGGTAAATAGCTGACTTAAAATTTCAATATCAAATGTGTCCCTGCCTGTTGTTGGTTTTGAATGGAAGAGGATTAAATGGAGAAACAGAATATGTTCTGGAAGGGGAGGAGGGCAAAAAATGGTAGAAGATTGCAATGTCTCAGCAGTAATTGCTTGAGATCAGTTATGTCAGCAGTAATGTGAAATATTTTGTATCCTGTTTTTGCTTCTGTAAGAAAAAAGATCTGTTCTTCAAAGAGGTGAGAGCACCATCTGTGGCAGTAATGTGGGAATGAAATTTGTGAGAGGACATCATGTTTCCATCTGTTTTCAGAGAGCCTTAAACAATGGCCAAATCTGATGAACAGCTTCTGCTGTGTGAACTTGTGAAGTGTGGTTTACAATGTTTTATGGCTTCTGCATCTAAACTTATGCATGCAAGTCCAGAACGACTGTCTGTCAAGTGCAACTGCCTTTGCATACAGACATGTCTGCACTGGAGGGCACACACAGCATCAAAGGTCTGCTGCGGCAGCTGGCTTTCATATTGGACATGTACAAGTTCCTATATATGCTGAAGCAAAGAGCACCTAAATTCTTTGTCAAGCTCTTCCATTTCCAAATGTTGGCTTCAGGGTGTATTTAACAACAGATAAAGAATAAAATGTGATAATGCCAGGTTATCATCTTGCAGTACCTTTTTTTGTATCAGTAAATTGTCTGGTGGCACTTGTATCTTTTTTCTAACAAGTCATATTGTCTCCAACCTGTCCCAACCTGTCTAACTGGGTAAGTTAACATTGACCTTTGCAGTTATTTTGTGTTCTCACTTTGCTGTCCCCCTCATCATGATGTTGGCTTTCAAGGAAGCTCAGGAGGACGCACCTTTTTTTAGGAACCAATATTAGCAAAAGAGCATCAGAGACTAGCCTTTAAACGCAGAGGCCATTTATCCCTGACATTCATTAGTCTGGAATTTGTACTTCCTTTTGGTGTTGTGGTGGCAAGGCATTGCTTGTTAAATAATGAAAATAAAACAGTATTTTTTTTTTTTCTCATGGAAATGCACTCAGAACTTTAACAGACCCTAAAGTCCAACGGCTCTGGCCAAGTCTGCCATTACCTGCAGCCTGTCTGAATTTCTGCCAGATCCAATGGGACTTTGGAGCAGGTTGCTATACAGATAATTTCTGGAATAAGTCATCTTTTAAGAGCCCATTGTTTTCTCACTAGTCTTTGCTCCTAAATCATACTGTAGCTAGGCCCTCCTTTAAATTAGGGCCTGTGAGCCTCTGAGTGAAAGAGCCTTCTTGGAGACGTCAGTTTATCATCTTGGAGAGCACCCACCCCTAGCCCAGTAGCTGGGAGGGGGACAATACGAGTTCCAGTACAGTAGTTCTGACCAGCATGAGATTTCTCCCGTGAAAGGGAAATCCTCAGGAGAGATGTAAAGAAAAGGATTTGAATCCTAAATCACCTGTGAATCCTTGGGAGACCTGAGTGAGAAGCTTGCTGTATTGTCCTTTCTGCATGACAGAGGCAACCTTACAGGAGCTAGCCCAGCCAGTGCTCTCTGTGTGGTTTTGGCAGCCCACTTTGATCAGGAGTCAGAACAAGGCTTCTCTGGTTTGCTGAACTGGGAGTGTGACATCAAATTTAATTTTTGTATCATTAAATAATGTATTATCTCAGGGTTTCACCTCAAAAATGCACCAACAATAAGCAGTTTCAATTGGAAGGCATGTATGTTTTATCTAGGAAACCAAAGAGAAGTTTTAAAAAATGTAGCTTCAAATGAAGGAGAAGAAGAATGAATGGTAATATTGTGGTCTTGTAAAGGTAAGAGAGAAAAGGAAAGAAAGGCTGAAACACTATATGATGCTTGGGCCATTTTCTTTTCCTTTTTCAGGATATATGAGGAAAAAACCTCCTGTGTAAAGGAATATTAAGAAACAAGGAAATACTTAGATGAAATAACCTTCCAAACTAATGGTAATGGATCTCTTGTGATTTTAAATATATCCCAGTACTGTGCTAATGCATGCAAAGGATGAAGGAAACAAGTTACAAATGGAAAGAGTGTCAAATTCTCAAATCAAGACAGAATAATTCATCCTAAGAAATAATTTATACCGACTAAGCTGTCTGAGGTTTTGGAGATCAGTGTTTGGCATGTGTTTCTATACAGCTTGCACTGTGGACCACAACATAGTATATAGATGATTCATGGGCTGGAGACTTTCTGCACATGCGGGGTCCGAGGGGGGTTGGCTTGTCTACAGAACAATTTTTAACATTCCTTTGCACCTTATGTCTTGGGTTTCTTTTCAGTGGTTTCAAACTCCGACTTCTCAATAGCTGAACAAGATATTAACAGGATAAATTGCTCACTGCATGTAAGCAAATTACAGGAGAGATGTGACTTATGAAAGCAGTTGTGTCTCTTACTTGCTTAAACTCCAGCTATAATGCTGGTAAAGATGACAGTAACAATATTAATAGGGAGAATATGTTGCTATTAAATTGACGGCAACCACTCCTTTATTTACTTTCAAAGCTGTGATTTGCTAGTACTGTCTGCTCCCCCTCTACCCTGCAAAAGAGAAAAAAAAAAGAAAAAGAGAGAACCAGAAAATGCAGAGAGGATTCTGGCCAAGCTGAGCAAGGAGATGCAAGTAACCTTGTGACTCTTCCCTGCCATCAAGGATACAGAGAAACACTAGGAAACCAGTTTTATAATATTTTAATTCTTTAAATAATGTTTTAAATATAACTTTAAAATAATTTAAATAGTTATATAACTTCTCAGAAAGACTTTGGTAACTGTTCTGATTAGTGATATTAAAGATCAGATGGAAAATTAACGGTATCCCCTTATACCAGTAAAAGCAGAGGCTGAACTTTTAAAAGTTTGCTGCCATTAAAGTCTGCAGCATTTGAAATATCTAATAAAGCTTATGATGATAATTCTCCATCCACTGCAGCTCTTTCTTTTTTAATCCATTTTTGCTTTCCCTGACTGTTTGACCTTCTTGAACGATGCTAAAATTTACTAGAGGGTCAAAAAGTCACAGGGGCCCACATGAGACATAAAGCAAGACGAACAAAGACAGGATTTCTAGGCAAAATCAACACATTTCTAAAGGCTACTTCATACTGTGCAAAACACACCAGTACTGTTTATAAGAAGGGTAGACGGAAGTTTGCTTTATACATATTAAAGGTACTTTTTATGCTCTTATGGGGAAAAACACGTTTGCAAGCTTCACATTCCAGGATCTGTAACCAAATAACAAGACTTTTCAGACCTGCCAAGTTCAAAATCTAAGATTTCAGGTCCACTTGCCAGCTCACATTTTCCATTTGGCAGCAGCACTTCCTCCAGCCCTGCCAGTAGCTGGCCCCTGAGATACCTCCTTACGAAGCTTGGGATTTAATTTAAATTTTTGGGTTTTTTTTCCAAACATTATTGTTCTGTAAAGATGAAAGTCCAAAATTTCAGTATAAATCCAGGCTGAGCAGAATCTATTTTTCCTGCTGTAATGTCTCCAAGACAGCGCCCGCTTTGATGAAAGTTTGGAAATGATATCTGGCTTAGCCAAGGGAGCCTATTTATTACCTGCAGTGGTATTTCTTTGTGAATACACATTTGTCAGGGGAATTCTGTTTCTTTGCTTAGATAGTGCAGGATTTTTCTTTTTTTTTTTTCCCCTTTTCTAACTGTGCATGCCTAATTCCCCTTACTGTTAATGAGAGTTTAATGTGCACTTTGAAATGAAGAAAAAAACCTTCTATGCAACTGATAAAACAGAGCTTAAAGAGGTAGGGTGACAACACTTGAGAGGGGAGAAAACAGCTGTCTGGCTGTGAATTTAATGCTTTTCTGCCACAGGAGTCAAACCGAAGCAAATTGGTGGTAATTTTTTTCTTTTTTTTTTCTTTTTTTTTGGTATGAAAACAGTGCTTGAAAGGGAGAGACAATAGGAATGGGGTAGTAAAAGGACTGTGAATTTTAACTAGATGCAGTGTGTGAGCCATGGAGTGATTCCCTAAAATAAATAAAATAAAACTATTCAAAACAGGATAGTGGGAAAAAAACAGTTTGCATAAATTGTACTGACATTCCTTTGGATCTCATCTCTTTTCTGTGTTGTGTTCTCATTTTGATGGTGACCTTTCAGACTGGTTCTGGATAATTTAAATCAAGAGAATGTTTTTCCTTGTTGTGCCACCCCCTAGTAGTCCATTCATTCAAACTTTAAGGAAATTTTGTGACAACAAATCACCATGACATACTTATTCTTGCAATCCCCCTTGTCCACCCTTAGAGAAGATCCATGACTTAGCATAAGAAGTGGATTACCTTTGACCCCAATTAATGTTTTTATAATGAGTACCAAAGGAAGTAATAATGTTTTGCCACTTATTATCGAGTGTTGCTGGGGCAATCTCTGAAACTTAAGACTTAGGTCATTGGCAGCACTGACATGATGGCAAACATGCTGCTGAGGTTTAAGCCCTGCTACAGTGATGAATAAATGGGTCAATTTAATTTCCAGTACTATCAGTCTGAAGCTTTGAGGAGAAGAGTGAGTGAGATACAAATGTCCAGGGGTTTTGCAGATTTGGCAGAGGTTAGAGTTGAAATTCCAGCATTTCTGAGCCTATTCAAATGTTACTTAAAAGAGAAACAATGAAGTAATAAAATCAGAAATTATAATTATGTTTTGTCTGGGAACTGGAACTACATCATTTTTAAGTGCAGTGATAAATATTTTTTTATATTATTATATGATAAGACATGATATTGTATAATAAATCATATTTTGCAGCTTGTCAGTAGGTTGATTGCATTGGACAACTGTCTAGCTGGCAAAATTCAGTGTTCTCAGTTTTAAAGAATGGGTACCATCTGAGATGTTATTGAGCAGTCTAATCCTACCCCCCTTTTGTTATCTTTTAAAATTGTGTAGTAATGCTTAAACACACTTTAAAAAATACCGGACAAAGAAGCAAAGGCAGTTGAAAGCCACCTGACAGAAATAATGTTTCTAAGTCATTCCTTGAACTTCTTATATAGGGAGAATTAGGCTGTTTCTGGAAAGCTGTGTTTTAACAAGAAGAATAAATGCCTTGCATAGAAGTTCAGCAAGGAGCCACACTGACTTACCTATAAACCTTGTCCACTTGAGGTATAGTGACTGATAGCACTGGATGGCTATGCAGGTGCCATTTGTATAAAGAATTCCTTTCTTGCAGTCTATTATTTTTCTGTTTTTTTCTTATTGCAATTATGAAAAGTTGTTTATACCAACAGCCAGTTCTCAACCCCTTCTTTACATTAAAGAAGTATTTTACTGCTTCTCCTCCTTTGATAAAACTTCGTTAACCTCTTTTGCTCATGATGGTTGAGCAAATATCTATTGAATGTCCTCCCACAGGGAAAAACAGGGGGTCACATTAATTGACAGAAAGGTGTTTTTGGGAGAGGGAAGTCTTCCCTCCAGTCCCTGTGTTATGGAGGACAGACACTTAGTCTGTGTCTAGATTACCAGCTTGGAAGTACCTGCCTGGCATCCTGGATCCTGATGAGCATTGCAGCCGCCTCTGACTGCCCTCCGGTATGGGTGAAACCAGGGCCAAAGCATAAAGCCTCGCCTGCAGCACAGAAATTCCCTGGCACATGGATGGAGGAGGCTGGAGCCACAGTGATCTCCAAATGGTTGGTGGATCTGTACTATACCAGAATTGAGACTATGGGCTGTCTTGTCCTATCCCACTAGGTAAGACTGGATGCAGATTTTAGCCTCTAGGTTTCAGTTTCCTTCCCTATAAAAAGTAACATTTGCTTTGTCTCTCAGGATTTCCATGCACTTTTAATTATTTGATTAGAAACTTTTTTGTGTTGATAACCTTAGATAGAAAGATTATATAAATGCAAAATACTGTGTTGTTACAAAATGTCTCATCTTGAAGAGGTTCTTTCAAGGCTAACAGCTGTAAAAGTACAATGTCTATTAAAAAAAGTTACTTTTTTAGTTAGACTAATGCATGCGTATAACACATAAACAATTGTGAGGAGTGTTTTTCTCCATGGCTGCATGCCAAGATGTGACATACCATCTCTTTACTCTGTGTTTATGTGTTTGTGTCTTTTTTTTGTCACAGGTAGGCTTTGAAGTGCACTGAGTGTTGGCCATTTTCGTGCCTAGACATCTGGAAGCTCATACACATCGAGCTTCGCAGCTGACTGCATCAGTGGGCAGGCAGAGTGGCAGGACAGCATCGCATGGCTGCCCATTCTCGTGAGCAAAACCAGAAAAGACTGAGTCAGGCTGATTTTAGGAAACACTAGTTTTGACACTGGCATTTTAGAGCCTTGTGGGTCACAGATACACATTGCACCTGAAGCCCTGTGGGCAAATTTCTATTCCTTTCTGCTCTGCATAACGAGCAACTTAGACTTGGTTCTCTGAGCATGGTTCTCTGACTGTTTTAGCGGTCTCTGAAATTCATTCAGCTTCACAGACCTGCTTCCTACCTGTGTTCATATCAGAAAAGATGCTGAAACAGCTGGGGGATGAATTATCTATTTATTTATTCATTACAAATGTTTCTTTGACCTGGCGAAACGTGGTGAGCTGGAAAAGCCTTTTTTGTCGCTCGTGTTACCTTTCATCCTCCGCAGGAGTCACAGAGGATTTAAAGATCATTTGAAAAGCAGCCTTTTGCTCTTTGACAGCCCTTTCAATATTAGCCTCCAGTTCTGTTTTACAAAGTCATTGTTATTAACTGTGTTCGTGGCTACTGCTATTTTCCTGGGATTGCAGAGAAACTTGAGATACTAATTGCAATGAGCTAATTTGGCAATACTATGCAGATTTCCTTAAGGCGTTAGTTAAGAATATACTTTCCTTTACACAAAGAGTGTTTGAAAGAGGGAACAGACTGCAAATGCAGCAGAAGGTATGCTTTTGTACTCCTATACTTAAGAGTAGATGGTATAATTAGCTTACAATGGCAGTTGAATGTATTTTTCAGAACAGGAGGAGAACATACAGAATTAAACAGTAGCTTTAGCTTAATGATAATCAATGACAATGATTATAATAATAATAGTACTTAGAACTTTAATGTAGATATTTGCATCTTAAAGTGCTATGCAAAACATTGACTTAATTACTGTCACCTCTTCAGGGAAGGTAGGTATTATTGCCCTGACTTAATAGATAGCGAAATAGAGACATAAGGAAATGAAATGACTTGCCAAAGGTTCTGCAAGAGCCTGTACAGGGATTCAAACTTTCCATGTTCCTTTACTGTATGCTCCCTTATACCCGGCTAATTGTGTATGTTTTAGGGCTGCTCTATGCTTTTGGAACTTGAGCCAAAGTCCTTTGAAATTAGAAATGTGTGTAAAATGTTTCGAAGGTTGTATTTTTTAATCAGCAGGCAACTGGAAAAAATACTTTAATATGATTTTCCTCTCTGGGTCAACCTGAAACATATAGTCAGAGGCAAAAATTTCAGTTTTATTTTTAAATAATTTATTTTTTTGTAATCCTTTTTAAACAGACCAACTTCTAAAAGAGAGGTCAAAATTTTGTACAGAGTAAGTTGGAAAACAAAAGAGATTTTCTGAAATTGCTTTTGTTATTAATTTGGTGAGGGGGTAGCCTGAAATTATTCAGCAAATTCCAAATTTATTAATGCTTTCCCAGACATTCGAACTGCATACTTTTTGAACTTGTATCTGGTAGATATATTTTGCCTGGTTCTTATTAAAATCACTGTTAATCTTTCTGCCTCAATTATTTCTCCTCACTGAAGTACTGGGGATCAGCCCTGTGATTTGATTACTTGCAGAGTATATGGTAAGTAAAATGTTAACATGTTAACATAAACAGTTTTCTGACCACAGCCACAATTTAAGGCGATGATGACATATTGTCAGATGAATTGTATTCCATAAGTATAAAGTGAAAACACCAGCTTTTAGGTATAATTATTTCCCTGTGTGAAAGACATTAAAACCAGACTACAGGAATGAGTTTTGCTCTGACTGTGTACACTATGTTTTTAGCATAGATCTTATGGGCACTGCAGTTCTGGTTAATTAAGTCTGAGACATAGTTCACTTCTTAGGTAAGAAATGTAGTTCCATATCTGTAGAGCATAAGGCAATAATAGATGTCAGCATCTGCGTTTGTAGGATTTAGAAGGAACTTTTGATAATTATTTTCTCTGCTTCCCACCTTCTGTCACCGTCGCTTACCAGTGGGTCATTGCACACAAGCTTCCAGGCATTTAAAACCTGGATGTACTGAGCTCCTTCCTGTGAACGGGGTGAAATAGCCCTCTGTACTGGGAGCCTCTCTGTACACAGCTGGTGTTACATTTATGTGTTTTGAATACCTATGGGGTGAGTGGCTATTTGCTGGTACTCTGAAGGGACATGACATATGTAGGTAACAACTTCATGTAGTGTTATTGATTTTCGCATTGTACCAGCAGTTGTTTCTGGGCATATGAATTTCTTGCAGAGCCTCTCATGATAGTCTGACCTAAAGCTTCAGAACGTTTTTGCAGATGAACTTCAGGAATGCTTTCCTTGTTTCCAGAACAAGATAGTCGAATTCATCAGCTAATCAAAATATCAAACGTTTTTATCCAAAAGGTTTTTATTTTTTAACTGGGGTTTTCATTAAAGGCTTTTGCTTTTTTTTAACTTTTTGGATTTTTTTTTCATATTGTCATGACTGAACATAGCAGTAGAAATGAGGAACACTGAGAAAACAGTGAAGAAACTTTCTGAAAAAATTCCTTTGTATTTGCTTTCCACAGGCATTTTACGTTGAAACGCAAAGGTTTTTCTAATGGTTACAGTTTTCCATTCAGGGTATGCGTGAAGAAGCTATGTCTGTAAAGGGGAAATAGGCCATAAGACAAAGAGTGGCTAGTCACACAGCTCAAGTTTTGGAAAACATTTTTTTTTCAACGTATGGGTTTGAATGCATGATACGGGCTAAAACTATTCTCATATATTATTTAGCAAATCATTTCAAGGAAGTTTTATGTTCAAGAGAACCGCAATCTAACAATAAGCTAACAGAAATGTACATTCTGCCATATAATTAGTAAGAATTATTCACTGCTCTAGTTATTAAAACTAAGAGGCTTTTTGAGAGGTGGAGTATGAATGAAATACTAAATTTGGTTTATCCTCACAATCCATATTCGACATCAGAGATGAGTTGCTGTCTCCACATAGTTTAACTGACTCTGGGCTCTGAGTAGTACTAAATAAGAAGCGAGACCTAGTGGAGCAGAATAAGAAATATGCACCTGAAAATCAGATTGTGCTGTAGTATATGTTGGTCACACAAGGTGGCAGAATGAGCTTAGGGCTATCCCAGAAATAAGAGGCAGTGAAGCATCATTGTTTTCAGAAAACAGCATACCCTTGCTTGCCCTACGAATATGCCAAGTTGCTTCTGCAAATGTAGAGGGATGGAGGAGAGTATTTTAGTACAGCTTTTTTTGATAATTATCCAAGTTCTTCAATTTCCTTTGGAGATTTAATGGAAACTGTTAAAAGCTTGTGGCTAACTTTGGAAATTAATAATCATACAATGCTGAATCTGCTCACATCTTCAATTTTATTGAAAACACAGTTTACTTTCTATCGATACATTGATTCTCTAAGTGGGGCTGAACCCTTCAGATGAAGGACAGCTACAAGAATGGGCGCGTAGGGAACATTTCGCTTTTCATTATCGATTTATGGCTAAATTCACTTCTATGGTAAGTGAATGAAACTCTATTGACTTTCCTGGTGTTGCATTTACTTATAGCAAGTCTAAGCATGGCAGGTAGACCTATGTGGCTGAACGGAGGACTACCCAAAGAGGAGAAATTGAAGTCCAAGGCAAAGACAAGGGATTTCTCTGCAGCAATTTCCATGCTACTGCTTTGGCCAATGGGTTGAGGAATAGTAGTGACACTTCTTCCTACATCTGAACAGCTACCAGATGCTCTCCTTGACTTCCAAGGCTGCCCTTGTAATGCTCACTTCCAGGGGCAGGGCTGAGCTCTGTCCCCAGGAGCCTTTGGGTGCAGGTCGCAAGTGAGCTCCTACGCATGCCTGCTCAATTTGCCCCTGTGGAGCTATGGAGCAGCCAAGCGGTGCACCAAAATGGTGGAGAATTTCAGCTATGGTGAGGGATTCCTCCAGTCTTATAAGCTCCCGACGTGATTTGCACCAGTAATACATAAAACCAGCCTGTGTTTGTTGAGCCCAATTAATGTTGCTTGAAGAGAGACAGGTATGCTGCTGTAGGATGCATTTTAAAAGTAGCTAATAACACATCCTGCATCTGAATTTACTCCTGTCTGCAACTGAATTAAGTAACTGACCAGGATTTTCTCATAAGTAAGGGTTTAAGGACTGGGATCTACTCATTGCTCCTTATGCAATATATTTTTGGAAGCTCATTAGAAGCTATTAGAGTTTATTCACCCTTGCAACCTTTTCAGCAGATGTTCAGCAGTTTGTTTTTTCCTTCACTGCCTTAAGATATTTGGCTAAGCATTAAAACAAGACTGGAACAGGTCAGGAAAGTATTTATTTCTCAGAAAAATAAATTAGGAAGTAAAATAGATGGCAATTAATTAAAAAAATAATTTGTAATCTATCAATGAGAACTGGAAAACAAGAATTAACTGAAAATTTGGAATTTAGAGCTATAGCAAACACTGGAATTGCAACCTTTCTCTTTGCACAGACAGGAGGTTACAAAATGGTAAAGAAGGAAAAAAAGAACCAAGAAAAAAGGCAAAGCAAAAAAAATAAAATTGTGACTTCTGGAAAATGTCTTTTGCATCAGCTGCATTTGCCTTTTGCCCTTCAGTCATTCAGGGGACCTTCAGTCTGTGAGATTCATGAAGCTTCCTGAATGAGCTATGGTCATGTCTAAGAAGGTTTTTTAGCCCACGCTTAAGTGCTGAGCTTCAGGCCTAAGAGCTCCCTGGCCACTTGTTATTGTGTCCAGCTTACTCCGTAAGCATGTCCTGTCTTTCAGCTGTTAGCTGCTACCTCTCAGCTGAGCCTCAGCACTTGTGTGACATCCCCTCCACTGTCCCACTGCAAAGCCAGGGAGGTTATTTTTAATTGCCAGTGGTTTTAACTTACCTGCTCAAATGCGTGCTGCACCGGCTTGAGTGACTCACACATACTTCTCAGCCTAGATAAGTTAACTGAGAGGAGACAGCTTCTCAAAATGCCTCTCTGCTGTGACTGCCTGCGAGTCCTCCCTCTTCTTTTCAGTACAAAGTCAGGCACTAACAGCCTAAACCACTGCAGGGGATGCTTTGAGTTAAACTGCTAGCCTTGCACTGAAATGGGCAAAAATGCTCACTTATACCTGTTCCTTACCACCTCTCAATCACTAATTACTGCCTTTCAGTCTGGTTTTCCTCACGGCAGTCTGCTGCCGTTGGTGGGGTGTGCGTAGGAAAGCAGGAGCTTCCCGGGAGATCCAAGCTGGGGGCTGCGGGGTTGCATAGCCGGGATTGGAGGGTAACAGTAGGGATGGCTGGAGAGCTGGGGCACACGTCTGGGCTCAGACAGGCATTTCGGGTACTATCTCTCACGGTATAGCAAAACCCATGTAAATCACTTAATTCATATGGTACTGTCAGAGAGCTGCAGTGCAGTGTGAGAGAGAGGACTGAAACAAGACTCTGAATACACCAAATATACATGAGTAGTAGGCAGCAATCTGTACATAACAAATAATTATTTCATGTCTGAGGAGGCATTAGATGCTGTTTGCACCCTGAGAGAGTAGCTTGGCAGCAAGACAGCCATAGCTGAGCAAGAGCAGAAATGCAGAGCTCTTCTCCGAAGAGCGGGTGGCGTGGGGCAGCTCCCTTTGTCACTTTCCAAAATCACTGCACAAAGTGATGACTGCATATTTCTTAAATAAGTAACAACTGATTGGGTTTCAGTCAAAATCTAACAGTCTCAGTAGCCTTAGCTGGTGCCCCTGAAGAGCAGAAAGCAAGCAGAGACGTAGCATTACTGAGAGAGCTGGCACTGACAGCAGTGCGATGACTCAAAATATTAATGGCAGTGACATAGATGCTCGCATAGACACCATGCTGTTAGGTGCAGGTGTCATTCACGCCTGCACAACACACATAGAAGCAGAGCACGCTGTTTCTGGACACACATGCACATAGGCACCCACTGGTGTATATATATATATATGCGCTACTGACGTGATGTGTGGTTAAACACAGTGGGTGGGATGAGAACGTGCTGTGGGGTTCATGTGGTCACTGAAAAAGTTCTCGTTTGAGTGTGCTGCTAGAAAGCTCACAGGGCAAATGCATATGGATGACTCCAGTGTCCAGAAAAATGTGCTGTGGCATGGCTGTATTGTACTGGAGCTACAGACGGTCCCTGACAGCCTTTGTAAAGTGATATGAAGCAAAATACCTGCAAGAGCAAGGAAATAATTCTGTGTTGATTCATGCCAGTGTTGTTGGCATTGATGGTTTAGCTGCCTGTACAAAACAAATGTGGGCAATCAGTTTATCTTGAAATAACTGGTATGACTGAATAAAGGAAGTTGTTGCCCAATCTATTTCATACTAATTGCTCCATGCCACAAATTCAGTGCCTGATCTAATAAGAACTGACACTGAGGAGAGATGTTCCGTTCACTGCAGTAGTCTTTGGATCAAGGCTTCATTTTAAGGGGAGCAAACACAGCATGCTAAATTAGTGTTCAGCTGAGTCGTCACTATCCATTTCTTGAGAAGCAGACAGGCTTGATATTTTCTGCGTAGACAAATGAGTCTTAGCACTTACATGCTGGATTGCAAGCCAGAAAAGCCAACTTGAGCACATCAAAGCTTCAGTAAGAGCCGGGGCCCTGTAGGCTGCTGTCTGCGACAGACCGCCTCGGTCGGGTGCCTGACACGGAGCTCTCACCACTGCGTTGCTGCACAGAGTCATTTACCACCCAACAAACACTTAGTGCTTATGAGGCATTTTTCAACAATCATGCTGAGGCCATAGCTGGGGCTTTAGCTATTTAAACATCTTAAAAAATCTGTCCCTCGAGACAATTTAACTCAGCAGGATTTAGGCTGCTAAGGCTGTCATCATCAAAGGGACCAAAGCGTCAATCCATCTCTTTTCATGCCTAAGGACATAATAGTATCATGCCCCCTCCCATGAGGGTGTACCGTAGAGAAATTTCCAAGCTCTCAGCACCCAAACTAGCTAGCTCTGGAAGCAGATGGAGCATAATTATAGCAGTGTTGAGCTGCACCTGAACTAATTAGCTCTGCTGAGAAACAGGGATTGAATTTAATAATGCATGTTCTGCCATACCAAAAAGGCTAGGCTGCCTTTGAGACCCAGGTGAGTGTCTCTGCGTGGTGCTGTGCTGAACTCTGTGGATGTACTCTGAAAGTCAGCTGAGAGCTTTTTTTCACCATAATCCACTGCACAATGTAGATATCACCTTGTCCCAGCATTCAGGTACCATTGGCATAATTACTCCTCGGCTGTCACTTGCCTCCTGACTATTAGTTTAGCATGTTAAGTTCTGCATATGCTCAAGATTTTGCTGTCCAAACTCACCTAAATATTGAGATCTACCTAAGACTGCTGTGGCCTAAAGTCTTGAAGCCTTCAAAATGGGACTGTCTTTGCTATGAGCCTGGTGTTACCAGCATGGTCAAAACATGCCCAAAGTAAATGGTAGCTGTGAGAAAGAGCAGACCCAGGTTCAGATCCCTGCTCTGGAGCTGTGATACTTATCAGATGTGGACTTGAACTCCCATCTTAGATGTGTTTCCTAATTGCTGGCATTATAGCCAGTCTTTCTAGCCCCAGTCCTCTGCCTATCAAATTATTTCTATAAAGAGGAGCAGCTCTCATGTTGGTGACTGAGATATTTTTCCCACCTTGCAGGAAGCCGGGTATTGGGACACTGACTTGGGGTGCTGGTTTGAACTCAAGCTCTGGCTACGTTTTGGGCAGAAGGAGCAGTTTAACCCTGTCCCCAGCACCCTCAGAGGGTGACTTAACTCCAAAACTCTCACTTCTCCTGGCCTACCACTATTACTCTCTAAAAACGGAAACCTGAGGTTTTGTATCAGGCAAGTGGCTGAGATTATGAGCTTAATGGCTCTGAACAGAGACTCTGTCTCTCTGGACGCGTATAAGCACTGTCCCTTTTTGCTGAAACTTATTTCTTGCTATTTTGGTCCGTGCCTTGCTCAGCAGCTTTCTGTTGACCCTGCACTTAGGTGACTATCCTTGGAAAATTTGTACAAAGTAGAATCAGGACTATAAGCAAAGTGTTGCATTGCTTAATTCTGTAAAGCCTAATTACTACCTAGGAAGTGGAAATGGAAATTGGACCCTTGAATTACTTAAAGTCTTTTGAAAATTTAAGCCATGGTTCGTAACATTTGATGATTTTTTAATGTAGTTCCTTCAGACAAATTTAGTGAGTCTGTGTGCTGCAGACAACAAACTATGACTACTGGATCAAACATACACACAAATCCAGAGGTCAGTCTTTTAATTGGTTCTTCAATTTTAAAAAACACAGGCTTCAATGTTCTGAGCCAAAGGAGATTTTTGGTAGCTAGTACTGATGTGTCTTACTGGGTCTGTTCTTGCAGAGGTAAGTAGTTGTCTCATCAGAAACTTGAAATGCCTTTGGATTTGTTGCAGAATCATTATTTTTCCTGCCATTCTTCTGATAGACCCCGAAATAAAATCCTTTAACAAGAAAAAGATCTGATTTACAAGATCTGTAATAGCTGTGTTGAATTCAATTGCCTGTGCAGGAAACACCGGAGTCCGTATCCCCCTCCTCTCCCTCTATTTGCTCCTCTATTTGGCTCCAATAACCTGTTTCTGAAAATACTAGTGGTAAGTGGATGAGCGAAGGCATTAGAAGCAATATTGCATTTGTAATAAGGGGAAAGGGAGACGTGAAGCGAGGAAGGAAAATCCCGAGTCTGAGATCTTCCCCCACGCTTCTCCTGTCATGATGCAGACAGGCTGCCCATTGTATAGGGGAACGAGCAGAAGTGCAACCTCTCCCTAAATAATTACATGAATACTTAACATGCAGGTTTAAAACTTACAGTATATTATAAAACAATTATGTTTCCTTTGCATGAAAAATCTGAATTACCATTCAGCTTCTTTTGTCATACACATGCGTGAGTTTGGACCAATTAGTATGAATATATTGCAGGTGCAGTATCTCAGGAAATTGCAAGAAGCTGTGCTGTATTTTTGTACAATAGAGGAGTGCCAGAGCTATAACTCTTGGAAGAGCTGAAAACTGGAGAGTTGTGAGCGTCTGAAGTGTGATTTTATAATCATAACAAGCACCGATAGCCATCTGTATAATGGGCGTGAAATGAACGCCTTATTTTCTCAGATTGTACTGCTACCCATTTAATTTAACTGGAGACTGAAAACTATTTAATTTTAGATCATGTGTTACCTTTCTCATGTGCCCAGTTTATCTTTCTAACTGCAAATATGTTATTTTGAATGGTAACAGCAGTGGTATTGTGTTAGCTTTGACGTTATCTCCAGAAAACATTCTATTCCAGTGAAACACATCTTTGCATGTTCTTTAAGATAAACTACTTGGGAATTCATCAACTCTGAATTTTGTTTGGTATCATTTTGTCGTATCTAATTGTTCATGTAAAACTGATCCTTGTACCCAATTCTGAGATGCAGTTTCATTTTTAAGTGCAAGTTCCTCATAAATTCAGGTAAGCATGGTAAGATAAACGCTTCCTAAACCCAAATCTCAAAGTACATAAATAGTAGTGTGATAGCAATCAACATCTGCTGAGGATTTGACTCTTAGAGTTACCTGACCTGATAATAATTTCTGCTGATGCTCCATTTGTATGAGTAGAACAGAGGGACCTCAAAGACCATGACGATTATTCATAGATGGTTTGATGCCCATATATTATGGCTCCTTTAAGCCTCTGTGGTAATAAGATTCATGCCCACGATTTTACCTATGTGAAGTCACTGACTTGATGAATGATACTGATATGGAATGTTTCCTTCTTTACAGGTATGAAGGGAAAAATTAATCATGGGGACTTCAATGCAAAACTCAGTGACTTCAGCCAAAACCATTGGTGCATGGAAAAATTTCTGATAGCCACTGTCACACACACGGAGTGACACACTGGCATATCCACTTACTTTGGCTTTTGGGAAGTGGCAAAGGAGGAGGAAATACAAGTACCAGATCAAAAAAACAGTCTGTGGCAAAAAAGGAGTTTTCAGGTTGTCAGTGTGGTGAGTCATCTGCACAGTGTTTCCATAAATACAACAGCATCAGCGACTACCTCTTACTTTTAGCTGCAGTAACACACACACAGTTCAGTGGAGTAGGAGGAGGTAAGAGGGCTTACTCTGAAATGGAAATAGCAGGAGAAGGATATCACATGAAGCAAATTCCTGGAGTAGGCAAGACTAGTGACAGGATAAAGATTATTTGTTCTGTAGATAGCAGTCCTAAAGACACAGTTGGTTTGTGGGGTGTTATATGAGAAAAAGATACATATTAAAACTCAGTGTCCTACTGTGTGATGCACGGATGTTTTCCAAGTGCTAGTTTTTAATGCTGGAAAACAGGACACTCTCAGCTCCCCTCTAAAATTTTAATGCTAACAGAAAAACTGTTTTTTTTTCATATAATCTTAGTCTGAGAAAACTTATTTTTCTGTATTGGTTATGAAATAAGAAAATTTGTGGGCTCCGTGGCACTACCCCTCTCCTCTGTCCCCGGGTTCTCTGAGCATGCCTGTAGCTAATGTGGCAACACCTGTTCTATATTTCAAATGTAGCAGGAGGCCTTTTGAGTAAACTATCATTTAGAAAAGAGCTAGAGATTGCATAGTCCCCTGTGGCTCTGGAAAAATTTAATGGAGTTAGAGACTAACCCCCCACCATTGCTCCATGAAGCATGGGGAGCAAATTCCCTTACCTCTGATGAAGAAGTCAAATGTTCTCAGAGGGGTACCTCAGCCAATTTTTCTCTTCCCTCCCTCTCTGGTAGAGTTTCCTATGGGAATGACTGAGGATTTACCCTGTGGAATTTAGAATTTGAGAAGACCTATTACAAAATTGATTTTATTTCCTTGTCACTGCAAAGTTGTTCCCTATAACATGTTCGCTAATGATTTATCCAGGAGTTTCAAATGTTGTAAGTGCCAGTGGTTCTGTATTTCCCCAGCCTGTCTCACTGACGGATGGTGTAGATATGGGGATCGCAAGATCCAGTAGAGGTGAAAAGAGAGGTAGCCAAATAAGATAAAGATGAAATTTCTGTTTTACTGTAGGAGTAAACTGCTTGGGAGGATCAGGAGTGAGACCAGTAGTATTTGCGGTGTATATTCCAGGTGATATAGTAGTTTAGATCTAGGCTACTTTTAAAGACAATGAAATTTGCCTCAGACACAAGCCCAACCACTTTTAAAGTTATTTCCCTTCAAATCTATGGAAACTCTTTTCCCACTCTTTTTTTTTGTAGTATGTTTGCACAATATCTGCGAGAAGAGCTTCTTACTCCTACTTTCTTCCCCTCTCTTCTCCCATCATGCAGCCCCTGCCCACGCACACTTCTTGGGAAGCAGGTGGGATGAGAAGTGCTGAAGAAACACGAGATATGACGTTCTTGAAGAATCTCTGATCTGCTGAGCAACTTCTTGCGAGATTTACAACTACAAAGGATTTACCATAAATAAATAAAACTTTTCAACACCTTACAGTTCCTGGGAAACAAAACCCGAAACATTCTGAGTTTCGCTTATGACTTCTTATTGCCAGCATAACCGGCGAGTTTGCTGTCTGTTTCATCCCATTGTGCTGTCCACCTGCCTCTTGCATTCTGTCTCAAGCAGCCACAGCAATATCCTGTCTCTTCTGCTACTTGGCCATCCAATATAGCAGTGCATGGGTAATGTAATGCTTAAGGATAATAACCCGGTATCTTTTCTGCCTTCTGCATACGAAATTTGGTATTTGCTACTTTTTTTCTATTTGGTATTGACTCTGGAAATTTTTACGCAGACAGCAAATGTAGTTGTGAATTAAATCTCCAGGTTTCTCTTTTCACAGGGCACCTCTTTTCCTTCATTGCTTTTGCTTTGTTTGTTCAAATTAAATATTTATTGCATTTTAAAGAAGAGTGAACTTTCAGTACAAGATAATAAAGGATTTATCTGATGATAAAACATGTAAATCTTTCCAGAAACTTCAGGAGGATTTTAATATTAATGCAGATCAAATATGAAAATATATGCAACTTGAGAATAGTTTTATGGAAACAGGAAGAGCTGTGGAGTCAGTGTAGGAGTAATCCTTATTAGGATAAGTTTCTGATATTGATAAAACAGAAATACAGTGTCTCATTTTTTTCTCTTGCTTAAATCTCTTCATTCTTTTGTGAAAGGACAGGAAAGAATGACAAGATTTTTTTTTAACAAACTGCTGAATAAATCATTAGAGAAGAAACTATAGGGAACAAGTTTGTAGAGACAAGGAAAGAAAACCAGTTGTGTAATAGGTCTTCTGAATTTCTAATTTCCAGAGGTTCAATCATCAGTCCCGTCATAGAAAAAGTAGGTTAATTATAGATAATTAATATGTTACTCTTTTTAATATTTTAATAAGCATGGATATCCCTCCTCCTGTGGTGCCCTCAGGGTAACTCTTCCTTTCTCTTAGTATGAATTTCAGTACAATAAGGGCCTAGTACTCAGTATTCCTAACTTAATACAACATACTAACTAAAATTACTGCTTAAAGTATTTAATTTTTTAAATCTCCCATTTACTCTTTCCAAAATATCAATGAAATCATGTAATGTACTTACTCAACAGCAAACCGAAACAGAAATGGTGAGTTTGGAGAAAAATGAGAGGAGGAAATCAAGTGGTAAGATACAGGTGAATTCTTATCATGGCAAAGTTCTCAGATATCCTTTCCGATTTTTAGAATTATTTTCAAGAACGGATCATTATTTAGGTGGTGAAATTTCCTAGCTCACATTATAACCATTAAGGAGGAGCATGGAATAGAGTGATATTGGGGTTCCTGCTTCATGCCTAAATGGAATATTCCACGTTGGCATTATCTGATCACCACTTTTATTACAGCGACATCCCAGTTTGATTTCGCTGACTTTCGCACATGTTCAGAGCTCGCACCAATCACTTTAACAAAGCTGGACATGATTGGAGAGATTTGTGGTTGAAAAATTCACAAAATCAAGGACTTAATAAAATAGGATAGGATTTTCAGAAGGTCCTTGAGGACCTAAGTCCTTCGCTGCATGAAGTCCAGGGTTCCCATGTCCAGAAATACGCTGAGTACAGAGTACTACAGAGGAAGGGTCACTCTACACAGCCTCTACTTTTCAGAACTATGTCTCTTCTTTGCAGACAGCTTCCCTCAGCAGGAAATCCTCAAAGATCTACAGTCGTGTATAGGAGTGTGGGATAGGCGATGCACAGCCCAGAGATCCAGAGACCACCTTATTTTCTAACACTTTCTTGTAATACTATCTCTTCTCAGTCTTAAGATTACCATTTTGAAAGAGATTTCAAATTCGCCCAGCATGAGGATTTTGCAAGTCTGCATAAGAAACTCATTTGTGCTGTGCTCTAAAATAATTTCTGAAAACGCCCTGCTCCCATTTATCATTCAACATGCAGGTTTCTTTCACTTAGTGCATTCTAGGACATGCTCTGAGCTAACTAGTGAAAAACCTCTGCAGGATGTTTTGCTCATCAGAGAGGCATTTTGATGTTAAAGAAATATTTTCCTTTTTATTTTAAAAAGTCTCATTGGATAAATAGTACACAGATTTTCCTGAGATGTGCTTTGAGGGCAGCTGCCTGGAAAATGAAGAACAGAGCCTTCAGATCTCTGAAATTAATGGGAAAGTTCAGTGAAATTTGGATTAGACTCTGATGATAAAGCAATCTGAGACAGAAACATCATTAAAAGATACTGGTAATGGAATTAGGAGTTTATTTGTCTGAAAAACAGCTTGCGAGGTAATAAGTAATGAATTATTGTTAAGAATTATATCTGTCTCTAAAGGGAAAAATATCTTGTTGAATGCATTGTACATCTGTGCTGAAGAAAGTATTAAAATAAGTACCTTTGAGATAAGAGGATGTACTATAAAAATGACCAAGCGAAAAGAGGGCTAGGAGGCTTTTATGCTAATTAAATGATGGACACACAGTGAAGAGACAAATTGTTAATATATGCTAAACACAGAAAATCTAGAAGACCATCTGATACGTTCTGGCGGAGAGAAAACATGTCTGTGTAATTAAGGGCTGTAATATTGCATGTATGCTTGCAGGCAGAGATAAGGTACCTAATCTAGCTTTTCCTGAGGTGCACTCTGTCTTTTTAGTGCTTAAATTTCAATCTTAAGATTCCCCTAATGTTGCTGTTTGTATGAGATTGTTTCTCAGTTTCTGGCACATAACCGATTCCCTGAGAGACAGATGCACCTCCAAATAATGACTGCTTGTCAGGAAGATAGTTTTTCGTACCTGGCTTTAATGCAGAACTTTATTTTCAGACAGGTTTCTCAGAGGCTCATGCTGTCTTATTTTTAATGGATTAAAAAAAAAAAGGGGCTGAGTGGGAAAAGCTGTCATGCAGACGTTCCAGACGGGACTAGGACAACATCTTGTTTGAATAACCATCCCACGGATCCGTCAAGCTGAGCTGAGACATGCCTCAGCAACTTCGACTCAAAATCAAGCCCTTGGATGGAGGGCGGGATGCAGGAGTGCCCGCAGCCTGCATGTGCCTTGGCTCCCCTCGCCGCAGTGCCTCTGCTCAGGAGAGCGCTGGTGTGGGCAGAGTATGGTCTTGCAGAGGAGATTAATTGCACCTTTGCTGTATTACACAGAAACATATGGCTCAAAGCCTACAGGAAAATATCAGAAGTGGGATTTTGCAGAAATAACATAAACCTTATTTTGCATGAAGTAAAATCAATACTTGTCTGAGCGCCTTCACAGGGTATGAAAGCCATACGTTATTCGATTTCACCGACTTTAGGGTATTTGCCTCCATTCTCTCCCCAGTCTGCAGTTGTTTTTACAGGGAAGCTGCATTTTCCAGGGTTGTGTTTGTGGACTAAAGTACACAAATTTTGCTTCTAATCATTGCCATATAAAACGCTGGGGCAATGGATATCTGCCCAGTGGAAATTCAAGTGCCATAAATTCAAAGCAAACCTGGAACAATGTGTACCTCCCTCACAAAGCTCTCAGAATTATCTTTTCAGTTGAGTAGGTCTCAGTAGGACCAAAACAGCCTCCCACAAGCTTTGCAGTGGTAAACCTGTACTAGTAGTGACTACTGTTCTGAGAGATGTGAATGGTGAAATTGGTGCAAACAGCACAAGGATTCATTTCTCGCTTTTATTTTTAATGTCCTGGTTTCAAAAAGCACCAACGTTTTGTCGGTTCTTGGTGTGAAGTCACTTGCAGCTAGTGAGTGAACCTCCAGGTGGGTTCCCATGGAGGAGCTCAGAGCTGTGCTTAGCGATCTGCAATCACCACCAGTGCAGCCGAAACAACCTAATTCTCTTTGTGCTTGAGCTATAGATGTTTTCCTAAACAGATTAGCACTGATTAGCAACGAATTATCAAGCGTAAAATGAGTTTCTTGGCTTCTAGCCACTGGACACATACAAAGAATGGATGTCTGTGGGGGAAGGAAAATGAGTATCCATGGATAAGGAAAATGCTTGGACATATTTGTTGTTGCAGATTATTGCCAGGTCAGAATAAAAGTGGTCATTGCCAGTTAAAGACCACACCTCTATCCTTACAGTAAGCACATTGTTTTGTTGAAACAGGAGCTCTTAAATTATTTCCTTTCTGCTTATCTCTGTTTTTTTAATATATCCAGCAACACTGCATTTGAGTATTTCTGTCATTCAGAAGTAATTTGCTCTTTAGATGGGGCTGCTTGCTTAAAATGCTGATGTTAATGATGCTGAAAACAGGGCATTAGGGAAAACTCAAGTCCCATCTTGAATAGACTTGCAGACACTGGGTTGCTTTGAGAGAAGGTAAAAGACGTGTTAAGCGCTTAATAGCTATTTAGAGGACAAGTAAGCAGTTGGAGTACTTTTCCTCAAGAGAAACTTTATTCTAAAGGGAGCTGCAGGGGTGAAAAAGGGGAAAATTGGTCCACCTGATTATGAAGAGAGAGATCAGTAAAATGGTTGGTCTATAGGTCTGTGGCCTCTGCTCTATAAAATAGGAGGACTCTTGCTTTATTTCATTGATGACAGGACGAGGTTGTGAGGCTTCTCTTAGCCAGCAGGAACACTCAGTCTACTCAACCCTTCTGCCAGTTTGTTTTAGTTATTCTAAGCAGTCTGATGGTAGGTGCAATATCCCCACAGTTAACAGGTCTATTATCACTTTAATTATCTTTAACTACTAGGCATGCTGTGATAGCAGGCACTGAGAGATTCGAATATACAGTAGATCCAGTAAAAACTCTTTGTCTTGAGTGGACTGAAATGCTTGGTTTTTACACATAAGCTAGTTTGTTACTAGCACTCATCATCTCGGCTACACATGCAAATTAATTTGCCAGCAGTCTTATGATTGACATCTGAAAAAAACCTGTGTAAAAATACAGATGATGTCCTACATTTGCTTACCAAAAGGAGACTTTGACATTTTTAAAAGAAAAAACCCAAACAAATATTTTTAGCTTTTGATATGAAACCAGATTAAAAAGAAGAATAAGAAACCAATTATGTTTTCTTATGTGATGAACAGAAAATACAAAGAGAGTGCTTGCATGCTGATGGGACAAAGGAGGGGAAAAAGGTTATTGAATATTTGACTTTTTGTTGAAGAACTTTGCTTTTCCTGTTGTCTGTTGAAAGCAGACATTATTACAGAATCTCACTGAATAACTCAAATTTCTATAAAGCAAGATTTCAAAATAAAGATTTCTGATAGACTGATATATATCCTTTATATGATATATGTCTTTATGACCTCCAATTATTTAACAATTTCTTATTATCTTCCATTTTTTTCATGCCGTATTTTCTTTTCTTCCCTTATAGATCCTTGTTATCTAACACACATTAGCTCATCTCTGTTTCTTCTCTTTATGCATTTATTTTCCATGGCTGCCTCCTTTTCCACTTCTCAAATATTTTCCTCTCTTGTTTTTTTGGTTTGAAGCTGCTCAGAAATGTGTGTCAGTAGTATAAACTTGCATCTTAAAACACAGCCTCCCCATGTCTCGTTCTTAAAAGCATTGGGCTAATGAGAAAAAGATGCATGACTTCACCTTTTTATTTCTTTCTAGGCTCACTGTGAATCCTAAGCCATGTGATGCACCTGGGTATGCTGGCTTTACTGGAAGATTCATGGACAGTTACCGTAGTGGTATAATGTTTCCAGAAAAACACATATATTGCAGGTGTGTAGCACTGTTTTCACGGTGCTTCCTTGAAGGGTTATAAAGAGCATCCATGTTGTGGCAATGCACCAGCATTCAGACATCGCTGAGGTATTCAGACATCAGTGGTTTGCCCTTGTTTCCCTTTAAGTGAATCCATTTGAAGCAATTTGTCATCTCTCTGTTTCCAACAATATTAAGTACACAGCCTTGCACCGATCTCTTGGCTTAGAAGAATGTCTGTACTTGGAGCGGTGAGTTCACTGAAGAATTTTTTTTCACCCTTTAGCCTTGTGTGGATCTTTAATGACCTGTTACACTCTGCCTCTTTCTCTAATCTTCTGAGAGAGTCAGTAGGCACAAACTGTACTGAGAAAATTATACCATACCATAGTCTGAAACTGTGAGTCTGATTCCAAACTGTCTGGTGGGACTGCTGTCAGCACCTAAAGAAGCAGCTCATTTGAATTCTGGGTGTACATGTGAGTTAATATGAATGTGCTCAGGGAGTGAAGGCTGATGTATCAAAGACACCGTTCAACACCACCTCAGGAGTGTTCCTAGTAGTGCGACCATTTTTTTCCTTTCATTTCTGTCAAATTTATCAATGTCTGATGTCATTCTTTCTCGAAGACAGAGCCTATTAATATGTATAAAGTAAGAAAAAAAAAGTTCATCCCTATGCATTAACATTTACTTATGGCAATTATGTCTGAGCTTACTAAATCCGTATAGTCCCCCCTTTTCCTTCTTTCTATTCCTTCCTTACAGAACGTGACACCAGATCTACCAATTTTTATGAAGCTCTGTGTGTGTGTGAGTGTGCATACCCCTGTACATATATTTATATGTGTGTGTATATATATCTCTCTGTATATATATGCAGTACTAATGACTGGATAATTTTATCCACTTTTTGTATCTTACTGCTAGAGCATTTCCTAAGAAAACTAATGACTGCTTACCTGGAGCTAGACTGAGCTATTAGGCAGGCACGTAACTGCATTGCCCCAGGAAGTATACAAGGAAGGAATTGAACCTGAAAGAAGCATAGTTTGTCTTGTGTCTCCCTTCTTGTTTGTGAAATGAAGAGGTAATTTACACTCTTCCTTTTTCACTTGCCTTTTTCTGGTGCAGTTTAATTTTTCTACGCAGTCAGCCAGCATGTAGGAGAAGGAGCCAAATGGCTCTCACCTCTCACCATCTCCCTTGTCCCTGCAGTCCCTCCCTCTCGAGCCTCGACTGTCCTGTCCTTCTGGGCATCCCCTGGGGACACCCTTGTGCCAGGCTGTGCCAGAGAAGGGACAGTCTGATAAATATTCTCTGTGCTTGGTGACAGCCATAAGGTTAAATGCTACATGTCTCCTTTCATGAAATGTTTGCTTGTCTGTGTTTGCCCAGATTCTCCCTAAGAGCGCCAGCTCTCAGTCCCTGACCTCCGCTGCTCTGTGTGGGTTGGGGGTTGGCTGCATGCCCCCTGGCTCTGTGCCAGTTGGCTGTACCTCCATGGGTTCGGGACACAGCAGTTGGTGAAGGGCATGCGTGCAGGACCTCGCACCCATGGGATGTGCGTCAGCACTTTCCCCACGTGCAGCAGGAGGATGTTACACCACAGACTGGGGTTTGCACTGGCTTTGGTGGAAACCGTCATTTGTTTTAGTCAGTGAATGAGGCACATAGGCAAGGAGGCCTTGTGTAGGATAAGATTTTGCTGGAAATGAAGGGAGTGCCTCTAGGCACCTTCTCAGGAAGGGGCTGTGACTCCAGCTCACATCCTTGGTTTGATGCACCCTCCAACCACCTCCCTTCGGAGGGGCTGGCCAGTTTCTGTGGGGCTGGAGCAGGTGAAGTGAGAAGGTGCTGGTCAAAAGATAGAGGAGAAATTATATCTTAATGCTATATAATTCTCCACATTCCTCCTCCTTTAGGGGTATTTATAATACAGTTAAATCCCCCTCCATCCCCTTCCAGCTCCACACTAGGTCCTGGAACTTGCAAATAAATGAATCTTTGCAAGAACTTTAAACCGCAAGTTTTAGGTTCAGGGATGTGACTGTCTTCTGCTCTGTGACAGGATATGACGGAGGAGGAAAGACCAGAGAAGCTAGACTCCTATTTCAAGAAGTAAGTTCAGAGTTATTGGTTCAGCCAAATCAAAAAAAGAGCTACTGTTGCAGTAATCAGTGCAGTACCTAGAGGCTACAGTCAGGATTAGAAGGATGCAGCTTTGATGTTTTCCTAAAATAAATACAAGCATTTTTTACTCTTTTAAGCTGAGTCAACGAAAGAGCAGCTAACTGCTTTGTTAGCCAAATGACCCCCTGCACTGCTTTGGTCAATTTTTCTTCTGCCATGGCTTAAATCACAGTTTAAACATTATCTTCATTTGTTCTCTTTGTGATCCTAAGGAAATTAGAAGGCAGAGGAGAGAAGGGAAGCAGGACCCATGGCTTTAAATGTAAGACTTTGCTACCTGTTGACTTGTATTCAGACCACTCCTGGTTGCACTATCAACACTTGCATTTGCAGTTGCTCACAGTGAAATAAGCAGCAGCCCTGCCTGTCAGGAAGCTAGTCAGAGTGGACAGCCATGTCCCTAGACATCACCCCATAGCCTCAGGACAGCCACACTTGTCTGAGGTCTTCATGCTGGTGACCCCTCAGCTATCTTACCAAGTCCTGTTGGCTTTCCTGGGTTCAGGTGAGATGCTTCAATCCATCAGTCAACTGTCATCAATAAGAACTGTATTTATCATCATCAAAATAAGTTTGTTTTCTTCAAAGAAGCACTGTCTATGTGTTGCTGTTCATGTGACTAACTCAATTAACTGTGCTCCACACCTGTACAGTTGCAGAGCTACCGAACCCCCTGCGAGCTGGGTGATTTATAAGCCCTGTGCGCCACTTCCCTGTCCCATTTAGTGGGAATCTATAACCTAACCCTTTCCCTAATGGCATTAAAAGGTGCAATTAATCAATAAAAGGGGTCAGTTAATATTCTCCGCACAGAAGTGACAAACATCGGAATAATATGCTCTCTCATGGCTGGTATCCCTTCATTTTGTGGTTTAGCTAAAAAGGAAATTGGCAGGACAACCACAGTGTACGCCATGGGATTGCTCCGCAGATCTGGGGAAGTTGTTATAACTGCTGCAGAGAAATATTTTCTCTGCTGAAGGAGTATTTTAAAATAAATAGAAAAGTTAGTGAGGAGTAAAATTTTGCTTTCTGTGGTTTGGGAAACTTTCTTCCCTTATTTGAAAGACTTAAGAGTCATGGGGGAATCCCCTAGCAGCCATAGGCCCTGGGAATTAAATTTTGACCATCTGTTCCCTATTCCCTAAGAAACATGGCACGAATCCTACTACCATCTATTTCTCTAAGCAGCCTCCTGTGGAAACAGGGAGACTTGATTAGTGCATGTGCACATGGTTGCCTGTTCACGTTTGGAAAACTGGCCACTAAGAAATGTCGGCTTGATATTCATTACCATCCTCAAACTGTCTGCACTGTATGTGTGAAAAGGTAACATTTCCATTGCGGAAGGCAATACATGTGGGAAACAAGGATTGAGATCTTCTTATCAGAAACCAGATCAATTCATTTGCTATACAGTTCTCAAAACACACTTTCTCTTAATAAAGGGCTGACCTGGGTTCAGCAAGTTTGTGGCTCTTGTGTATCGCCAGTGCTCTGCAGACGATCTAGAATAGTTTACTGGCAGGTGCAGTCTTCTTAACAATACCTTCTTTTTTCAAACCATTTCAATGCTGTTCATACAGCAGTAGTATGTATGTTCATATTTCTTAATCTTATTTCTGAGTTGCTGTTGACTTTTCTAATGGAAATTGTCTTGCATTTTTTTCTTCAGCTGTTTATTGAATTGGGAATATTTTTGTTTTCCAGAAAATGCAGCTGTAAAGTGAGCCACTCTGATCTTTCAGCTTTCTGGTGAGTAATTAAAACAGACTCTTCAGTTTTCTGTGTGTTTTCTTTATGAAGCTGCCATGAACTTAAAGCAGGTTTTCATCCCAGGCTGTTTTGCCTATGTTATATATGCTAATGTTTCATTTCATTTCACAAGCTACTATTTTTTATGGAGCAGAGGCCTTTCTGTTACACTGAGTTTCAACAGAGCTGCCCTTGCTTATGCCTGAATATGGGTCATTTTGTACCTGACCAAGACCATTTGGTACAGTGGTGGGTTAATTTTAAGATTTGGTACTTGTTTAGAAAAAGCTTTGCAGGATATGGCTGCATCCTATGTTCCTTATTCACTAGACTGGTCTTTTTCATTCGCCTTTGAAATGCCTATAATATAGTCTATGTGTGTAGACTATGTTTTATGGATCAAGTGAATTGGCAAATTAAGCTGCCTGGCTATGGAATTCAATTCCTTGAAGTGCACTGCTGAGTCTTTAGTTCCAGTGTAGAAAGGGGAAATTTATAACAGACATCAATAGATTTGAGCTATTGCAGGACAGTTACTTTTATCAGTGGTGCCTTAATAACGAAGAGTTTCAAAGAGAGCACTGTTGCAGAGTTTCACAATCATTGCCTGGACACAGGCTGGCCTAACATTTGGTTAATGGTTTTGTTGATTTTTTGGGGGACATGGCCGAACGATGGGAAATGAACTTCATGAACAACCATATGAAGTTGAAGGTTTGAAGTTGTTTTGTACAAAAGCTTTTAAAGGCCCTAGTCTTTGAATTTTTAAATTAGTAAATATTATTATTATTCTAATTTTGATCAAGAATAGGATTTTCAAATGGTGCAAAATGGTTATAAACAATTTTCATCTGCAGCTGTCTGTACACCAATGTATTAAAAAATTACTTATAATATTTTATTGCAGCAGTTTTTAATTTAAAATTTCAATTAAAACACTGCAGTACTGTAAGCAAGGAAACATAGGTATGATTGTTTTTAGCTAAATCTTGTGCTAAAAAATAACTAAGATGCCAGTGACTGTTTATACGCCACCTTTGTCTATGAGCTGGTTAGCAGAAGTATGACTGGGGAGCCTGCAGACAACTTTCTGTAGGAGGGGTATTCAAATCAGAGAATATGGAAAATTCTCTGTCTCTTTTTTCCATCTGTTACTTCTCTTAGTGACAATCTAGCAACCTTTTCCTGAAAAGCAACATATGCATGATCATCATCATTAGTAGGAGAATTGTAGTGTCTTTGATCTCTAAGAGTTGAAGAGAAGCGCATTGTGTTAAACACTATACAAATGCAGCACCTGTGTAAATGTAGCTCTAAAAGGAGCAGCCTAACTTGCTCCAAGCAAGTTAAGGACACTGGTTATGATAAAATGGCTACGTTGTTATCAGCTAAACTCTGCTTTTCTGACAGAGTAAAGTGAATGTCACTGTGGCCATGAGAAGATCCATCGTGACCTGCAGTTCTGCAGAGGGGTGACTCAGCTGTCCGGTTTTACAGTGCCTGAGGGGCTACACTGGACCTCACCCAGGCCATTGGTTGCAGTTGTACAGGCCTTCAAGTCATCAGCAGAAATATTTTGTTTCCTCATGACATGAAGCTGTTTCTTGATTGTTTGGCCTCTTTCCCTCAAAATTTGCAATGAGTTTTTAAAAGAAGATGGCAATATAAAAATTACTTGGAATAATTGGTCTAGTAATAGCTTGTAATATATTTTAATGATTCTTTTCATTTACTGAACAACAGTTCAGGTAAAATCTCATTCCAGACACACACGGTTCTGCTATTAATGCCACGGCTGTGTGGCAGCAACTTCTCATAACAAGATATTATTTTATGAGGGTAGTTTCAGAAGGGAATTTTCTTTTTTATTTTCAGTTTGTTAAATTATAGCTGTTTCTGGAGATCTGATGGCTAAGAAATGGGAGCCTTTTATTCTGCTACAGTTTTAGATAACTACATTATTTATGAAAATAAGCATTTCTCCTTATAATGTATCAGGGAATAATCTGCATAATCCCCAGCTTCTTGCAGAAATCAAAACATGATTCATTTCCTTTTCACAGGTTTTGGTGGTGTAAGAACATAAGAAAGGCGCTGCTTCAAAATACAGCCTCTGAGGCCAGAGACAAACTCGATCTCTTCTCAAACGCTTCTCCTTTGCTTGGAGAGGCTGATCCACAGGACTGCTGCCAAAGGAAGGTGCTCAGGGCCTAGGACTTGGGATGCCGAGTATGGCACTTTTTCAAGGTAGAAGAGCAACATTGAAGGAGGATATTTTTATAAGTAAAAATACTTGCCTGATTCTCCTGTCACTGCTCAAAGATGTGCATTTCTGTGTACTATTTAAAGTAGCATTAAATGCATAAATGTGTGTAGTCTGTGACACTCAGCTCAACAGATATGAAAAGATCACAGCCTGTGGTAATGATTTAACTTGCTCTTTAAGACATTTGCAACTGCTTCACATTTCGTATGCCTTTTTACTGTGTGAGATGAAAGCCGGACCGTGGTGATGGCTCAGAGACCTACATTTTCCCTTCTAATCCTGCTGTGTATGAAGAAAGAAGGACTGGTTATTTTTATTATTATTTTGTACCGACACCAAGTTGGAAACATTTGTAGTTATTTAAGTGAGTAAGGAGGATCTGCTTCTTGCCTTGGGGTAAGACAGTAAACTCTTCCACATGTTAACTACATCAGTTATCTCTATAAGCTTTTCACATGCCTGAGGGGTATTGAGTCAGATGGACTCTCTCCATTCTAGAGAAATCTCCAGCAAAGTTCAGCCAAACCAGCAGCACTTACTCAAGAACAACATGATGGGTGTGTATGTGTGAATAGGAGGTCAATGACATGGTGCTGAGGAAAGAAAGTGAGGGTATCCCTTTCCTTTTCAGCTCCTGCATGAGAATAATAACCCTGGTTTCAGAACAGAAGAGCTGGGATTTTTTTGCTCTGCCATCTGCACTCCGAGCAGCAGTGAGAATGAGGTCCTTCCCAAAACCTGATTCGAGGTTTTCATTCTCCAGACCTTTTAAAGTATCATCTTTGCTAATTCGTAAGGAAACACTGGGCCAGTCTGGTGTCTGGTGGTTTCACTCAGATGCTATGATGCAGAACGAGTTTGCCATCCAGGGCTCTACAGACTGAGGAGCCCTCAGGGCTGCATCTGCATTTCACTCCTCTCCTGAGATTCATCTTCACCTCCCTGAACTACGCACCAAATTCAGCTGGCAGGTGGGCATGA
Organism: Nyctibius grandis; assembly: GCF_013368605.1. Lineage (NCBI taxonomy): Eukaryota > Metazoa > Chordata > Aves > Nyctibiiformes > Nyctibiidae > Nyctibius > Nyctibius grandis. The sequence continues at coordinate 88,983,146 of NC_090658.1, read as the reverse complement.
GCAGTCCCCTCCCCAATGGCACCTGATATGTACTTCACAAGGTGGGGGGCAGGCTGAAAAGATGGATATATGAGCCTATTTTCATGGGGAGCAGGGAATCTGACATGGGGAAAGATTGTGCAAGTCACACTGAGTAAATGAGACCTGTCTCTCACTATGGCCTCTGTGTCTTAGGAAAGCTCTCCCTAACCACAAAGCTTAATATTCAAATGTCAGTCCTTCCCTTACAACTAATTCACCTTAACAGGGTTATATATGTGAATAGCCTCACTGGGACCAAAGGAGTTGTTTACCTGCATGCAGTGTCGTGCATACACATTTGCAGGATCAGGCCCTCTAGGCACACAGCAGGTTTCATTGCCCTGCATGTTGCTAAGTCACAATCTGATGTGAATTAAGGAAAGTGAAGAGAAGCATATGGTTACATGGCAAGAGGGCTGCAGAATGGTTTAAAGTGTTAAAGGTTTAAATCACACCAAGGCTATAAAAATCAACTTTGTTTATGGAGCGGTACAGAGACCTATTGTACTTAGTATCGATCAATCCATTGAACACCTGATTCAAAATGTTCAATTGAAAGCTGGGGAAAAGTGCTAAATTGAACAATCTAAATAACCCGTGAACCTGACAGTCATAAATCAATGGCAATGTTACACATAGTTAACCCTAACCAGTTAGCAAGTTATCCCAATTATTTGCTGGGTTACCTGGTTAGGAAATAGTTTACCCTTTAGAATTGTATTAATACAAAAACCTTCTTTGCGCTGAACGTTCCTTGCTGAATGGAGTACCAGGCTCACTAAAGCCTTTCTCCCCTGCTTCTACGCCAGGTAAACCTTGCTTGAATATCAGTATGGGAAAAGGACATTTGAAATTAATAACCAGGCTTGCAAAAAGACACAGTTAACTTGAGGTGACTTAAAAAATGTTGCTACAAAAGGCATCACACCACTTTTCAAAGGTGCTTTACTCTGCATGGAGGGTTATTCACATCTGTATGGGCTCTGCTGAACACTGAATCTTTCTGATGCCAGTGCTGTTTTGTTACTTTTATCCACAGGCTCTTTGCAGACTTGGGAGGGCCATGGTTTGCTGACCCATCTTGTCGTATACGTGCCTGGCCATATTTGCCTTTCTTTACTTCCTAAGGACAGGTAAAACGCTGAGTTTTTCAGGAAGGTTCACAAGAAAGTCTCGTTTCTGATAAACCATTTTGCTTAGCATTAATTGCATTATACACCTCTACTTCTTTACTAAATTAGTCCTCCATTAGCTTTTACATGAATTTATCCTTTAGGCTCAGGTGAAAGGGCTGTAATTGCCTGGGTTATGCATATAACTTAAAAAAAATAATATTGGTGTGGTGTTGGCTTTTTTTTTTGTTGTCTCTTGGAACTTCTCCAGTGTTCTCAGACTTACCAAATAGGAATATTCATGGTTTTGAAATTTCTTCAGCCAGCTTTTTTAAAGGTCTTGGTTGCAAATTATGCAGGCCTGCTGATTTAATTTGTTATTTAACATTCTCCTGATTTAATGCTGAAATGAACAACATTGCATTGTCTTTTTACGACAGAACAGATTTTGTCTGATTTTTCTTCAGAGATCAGATTTATTTATAGAATGTACAGATTTTTGCATATGTTATTGACATGGCTACACTTCTGTGCAGTCAAGGCCAAAAATTTTTTTGTTATCCTTAACTCTGATGAAAAAGCTTACTTCTTGATTCCATCATTATCAATTTTCTGTAGTTCTTATCTTCTGTCTAATACTCATGACTTCCAATAAATGCCTTTTTTTGCACAATTATTTTGATTTACATAGCTGTTTTCACTTCTGTGCAAGTCAACATTTAGGCTAGCCCAGCTTTCGTTCTTTTTTATAAACCTCTGGTAAAATGTTTTATAAACACTTTCCAGTTATTATCCACATTTCCTGTCTAATTTCTTTCTCCCAACTGATTTAGCTCATAATTGTTTTCAGCTTTGCAAAATTGGCTCTTCCAATCCATCTAGTATACATATTACTGGTCTGGACTTAATTCTGATTAGATATAACAAACAGAAGAAAATAACGATCGCTTTTATCTAACCTACTGCTGTTTTTTTACTCTAGTTCTAAGATATTTTATTTTCGTCTATAAGGATAAAATAATGCAATACAGCATTCCCAAAGTGTTGGATGCAGCACTTTTTAAGGAGTTCATAATTTATGGAATATTCCAAGGATATGTTAATTTGGTGGCATCAAAACTCCAAACCATGCTATTCAGATTAAAGTGCTGACACTGCATGGTTTATTTTTCTTCTTATTTTATGGATGCTTACTTAAGGAGATAATTTTCCTCTTCTTTTGGTAATGACTTGCAGAAGGCAGCAATAACAGAAAAAAAGCATACCTTTTTGTACCTCATTTGTAACACACCAATCTACAGATTAAGAATTACTTACATCTTTGAATGTATTTCCTAGTTTTGTCATATTTCCTTTACCTTATTTTGATGACATAACAGAATTTAGAAAGGACAGAACTGGCTTCTCACAGAATCCATCCCAAGGAAGAGGGATGGATTAGAAGGGAATGTGTTTAACAGCTCCACCCCAACTGACATTTTAAGAAGAGCATAGTGCCTGTCTCAGCTTTTTATACTTTTGTGATGCTTTCCTCAATAGATTGCCAGATGGTAAGGTGGATTAGAGAGTCAGGCTTCAGTACAACATGTACCTTAGAAACCATCAAACTGTCTCTTGAGTGGGAGACACTGCTAATTTCAGTGGATCTAGGATCTGGCTCTGCATTGTAGTTGTTAACGGACAAAGTTAGAAATGACAGCCAACTTTGTGCCCTCAGCTAAGGAAGATGATCTCATTTTGAGTATGTTCTTGTTCATGGTTGTTTCCTGCTAGGCATTTTTTAGAGCACTTTGCATCTACCTCATTTATGATTCTGTTCATCTTTGGTTTGTTGATGTTAAACACATTACACTTGTGTATTTTTTAATTTGAAACCCTATTTTTCTGTGCAGTTATGATTCCATCTTTCAAATTAGGTCAATGTTCAACAGAATTAGTCAATTTACATTGTCAAAAATGTATTGCATTTCTCATTGAAACCTTCTGCTTTTCATAAAAAGACCTTTTTGCTTTAGGACTATCACTATAATTAATAACAATAAAATTATATTTTTCTGTGGCCTCTAAATACTCATGCAAATGCATCAGTTGGAAAATAGAGATTTGTGAAATTACTTTTTGATGAAAAATGTAGACTCGCTAGTGCCAAATGTTTCATGAATACATGTCAGTCTTTGCCACATTTTATTTTTGTTGCTTTCAGAAAGTTTAATATAAACTGTTGCTATCCTTACAAAATAACAGGTTTCTTTTTATCTGCTTGAAGCAAACTCTTCTCCCTGAAGATGTTTTGTATTATCTCTTCTATCAGAAGACTAGTGTGCTTAACAATACAAACATGATTAACTAATGAGATGGTAATGTGATGCTCACCTTCTTTCACAAGCATCTAGCAAAATGAGAACTGGGCAGACTGATCATGCTTCTCATGGTGGCAATGTTGTGTCAGTAGGCATGGAGTGGTGGACCCACGGTAGCTGGAGAGATTAGACATTCAGAGAGGTGAGACAGCCACATGTAACTTCTAGGCAATTGGGCCTGAAAAGCTTTGATGACCCTCGCTGTACTCGGTGATGCTCTGCTCCAAAGGGAGGGTGAGAATTTAACACACAGTGCCTTCCTGATATCAAAGGACTGCAATAGGTTTTAAAAGCTAAGGTGATATCACCATTAAGTGCTTCACTCTGAGAGGCTACCCTCTGGGCTTAAGGTTTATAGGAAGCCCTGGGGTGTAACTGCTTGAGCAAGGAACTGTATTTGTTCGTTGTAATATGGTGGTGTTTAAACCATGGTTTTAGATGTAGGACTTCCTGACGATGCAAAAAAATACATTAAGTAGAGATGACAGAAACTGCCAGTAGATCAGGAAAGTTCATGGTATCAGTCTTTCTGTGGGACAGCTTGCTGATCACAGCCCTCTCCAGCTTTCACATTCTTGCTGGAGAGAAAAAACTATGGTTCAAATTTTAGCAGAGCAGCCAAAATGAGTTTCTGAGGATTATTTCCAGTTCAAAATTTGCATGATCCTTTTCCTGTGAATGTTAACCTATCCTGCTGCACCAGTACAACCTGTGGAAAGCAGGTGGGTTACAGAAATTAAGCTTTGGATTAAAGGTGGATCACATTGGGAATAATGACAAGAGTGTACCGGGAGGAGGCCACAAGCTCGCTCTTCTGCACTCATACATCCCCCTGGAAGACATGGGTGGTTATGCTGATCACAGATCAAGCCGAAACAGATTCATTCTCAGAAAATACGCTAATGCAGTGTAGAGGGAGATTAACCATGTCTGCCTGCAATATGCTAAAACATGGTCGTTATGCTACTTGTTTGGGTCAATTCTTCTAAAGGCTTAACCAAACTACCTTCCAAAGGCTAACCCTGCTGATTGCTATCTAATTTATTTTCCCTTGGTAACCCATCCCACTTCACTTGCCATTGGATTTAGAACAAGAAGCTGTAGAGAAAGCACTGTAAAATCAGAGAATAATGTGACTTGAAAATGTGAAGGATATTCCATAAATAAGCATTTGACTTGTGCAAGAGTCAGTCTTGCTATGGGAGTTAATTAACAAACAAGTCATGGCTGTGCTCCTTACTGGTGTCTGTGGTAATCTTGCTTGGTCCAAAGAGCTGAACATAAATAAGATTGTCACAAAGTGTATGGTGAGAAGGAGAATCTGGCATTTGGGAAAACAAATTTCAAGCAAGCCCAGAAGTATCACTGTGAAGTTTTGCCTTTGCAAATGCTGTCACAGTTGGCAGAAAGGAATCAAGAGACTTATTTACAATTTAAATGTGAGCTTGGTCATAGAGGACATTTTTTGCAGGGAGATGTGGATCAAATATGTCCACTGGGTTACAATGTTGAGACCACCCAGGCTTTTGCTTATGCTAGTGTTTACATAAAAAGTTAGAAACAAGCTTCTCTGCAATTAGAAAGTCAATATCTAACTAGACGCTAACTTGTTATATACCCTGTAGTCTAAATGTTAATAGCTTTGACCTCCTTCAGTTTAATCTTAATCTCCTTGACAGAGCAAGTGAACTCTGGGTTATGCTTTACCAAATAGTTCCCTTTGTTTTATCCCCCCCCTTATGTTTCCAACAGTGAGTATGTTACATATTGCAGACCCAAATGAAAGCCTGTCTTCTCTTTCAATCAGTCATATCACTAAGTATATGGAGCAGAAAAACCCCTGTGATTGACACTGCTTCAACAAAAGCAGATTCAGTTTGCAGATGATAAGAGGCAAAGTCATACAAGCAGTGTTTACAAAGCAGTGAAGGAGAGAACGAAAATTAATGATAAAAGGACTAATCTTATTGTTTTACTAGATGAGAGAATGGTTCTTTGTGTTTGCTCTAGCAGAAGCCCACGGATTGTCTCCCACCTCCCTTGTACACTTTTGGCAGCAAAATTTCCAGATTCTGTATCAAATGCTGGCTGGTAGATAAAAAAAAAAGCTCTGGAATGCTTGGGAAGACTCAGAAAGCAGAGGAGTGCCCACACATGATAGTGTGGGCATGTGCTACCTACAGAATGCTGTGTAATTGAATATTATCTCCCTTATGAAGGAGAGATGAGGTATAAGAGCAAGGCAAAAAAATTCCTTTAAAAGCAAAAGAAACAAAGCTATGTGAAAACATATTGAACTGGCTGATCTCATGTGTTTTGTGTAGTATGACAATTTCACTGCTATCAGGAGAGTTCTTCATGAACTCTTCCCTTTTAGGGACACCAGATTCAGGTCAGCTCTAGTCAAAAGGAGCCCCAGTTTTCAACCCACGTTCCTGGTGCTGGATTGCTTGTATGGTAACACGGCCAGCACAGAGCACAGCAGTACTATTCGCATTTCTTGGTGCCAAATGCTGGAGGGGGATGACCTGGGCAGATTCACAGAGTGGTGGAGTAGTTTATGTTAGAAGGGACCTCTGGAAGACACATGGTCTGACCCCTGCTGAAAGAAAAGCCCACTTCAAAGTCAAATCTAGGCTGCTGGAACACTCCCAATATCCACTACCAGAAGACACTGGGGTGGCCCACTGGGGCTTTTTCAGGACAGCACATCTGTACAGAAATCTGTTTTAACCTTGTGTGATGGCCATTATTGACTGCACAAGAGGCAGGACAGAGAATTAAAATCCAGGACTATCTCAACAGGCGAAGGACAACATAACCTTGCTTTCTGGCTCCTCTGCTGTTCATTAGTTTCATGGCTTAATTCCTATCTCTTGCTAGCAGGGCCAGGCAGCTTTTTCCTTTCAGCAGCTGAAGTCACACTGCCTTACCAATGTTCACCAAGGGTTGCTGAACAAGTGTTGCCAATTTCTTTCTCTTCAAGATGAAGCCTGCCAGCTCAGTTATGTCCTTCAGTGAGCACGAATATCTAGCTGTAAAATAATCAGTCATTGTAGTCTTTATTGAAATGCAATAGGTTGCAAATAGAGTAGGTGAAGTGATGGAAGGCAAGACTAGGCTGTTTTAATGATTCTCCCCTAAAAGTCTCTATGGAGTTTGCTCAGTGTGACTAATCTAACCGTCCCCACAGGCAATATGAGAAGCAGTACTAGCACTGAGGGAATAACACACACCTCAGGTTTCATTGAAACATTCCATTTCATCCCATTCTGCCCCACTACAAAACCATTGCTGCTTTTAAAGAACATTACTTGAGTTAGACAGGAACTCTGTTGGGAGATAAGAATTCACTCACCAAGTGATGAAACTCAGGCAATTTTAATCTTTTCCAGAACAATTGCAAATAAAGGCAAATAATATAGGGATTTCCATAGTGAGAAAGAGAAAAAAAGACTTTCTGGCATGTATTTCTGAACCATGTTCAAATTACTGGTGTTCAGCAAGTTACCAAACATCAGCAGAGACACAGGAACAGTATCTACATGTGCTTTTAGCTTATGGAAAATATGAATAAATTTGGTTTAGTGTAAGCTTCTTTCACTATGTGCGAAGATAAGTCAATATTTTAAAAATATATATATTTGTTGCTGGTAAATGCTTGCATATGAATACGTTTAACATCCCCACCATAGTTCAGAAGACGTGCAGTAATTTGTTAATTTGTGGCAATGTGTTCAAGTGGCTGAGCTCAGGTGGTTAGTGCTCCTTCACAGTCATGACTTATTCTTGCAGACTCCATGAATTAATAAATAAGGACCCTGGCAAACTAGCCCTCAATGATTTTTTCCGTGGAAACATCTGCACTGAAAAATAAAGCTGAGAAAAATTTTGCATTGTCAATTGCTAACAGTTACAGTGCTCCTCTGGTACATTAGTTAGAGTAATTTGGGTTTTAGAACAAAAATGAGTAACTGTGATGCAGGCACACACAATGAATATCAGGGAAATCAATCAAAGTGTAATAAACTTTTATTAAAAAAAAGACATCGCCCTCTGGCAATTCATAAAACAAATCCCCAAATCTGTATAGACAATACAAATAAACATAAAATGATTCTTTAAGGGCATAATGAAGGGTTCTGTCAACAATAATAAGAAAACAAAGCATAGATGTATGTTTGTGAAAGAAATTGCACATTTTCTGTTGTTCAAAAAGCCTTCGGCATTTCTTTTTGATAAAAAAAAGGAGTACAAGATGCAAGAAATGAGTTCCACATCTGAGCAATGTCTTTTTATTCTCTGCTTCCCATTCTATCAAATTTAAGTTTATCATTGCTCCGAGTGGGTCTTGGCATTCTGTGAAGGTTTTGAACTTGCTATGACACAGCTGAAGTACTTTCATCTAATCCCGTGTCTGGGACTTGGCCATATACCTAAGTTCAGCAGAGTCCACTCTTGCGCTGTGTTCCTAGTGGACTGCTTCTGAAAGACAGAGGCTTCCCTGTTGCTTCAGCCACATATTTCAAGCTAACCTTTTCCAAAAATTACAATTTTTAATTCTATGAAACATTGCTGTTATAACGTATGTTATTAAAATAACTGTTCTTTATTTTGTTTTCTTTTTGAGTTCCTTTTAAATATAGTTATCAAAGCCCTACATCATATTTGGGTCAAAAGATGATCAGTTGAAATAGGATGTTTATTTAACAATTATCCATGGAAAATGAATATGAGGGCAGAGGGGTGAATTGCAGGTCACTTAATCAGAATTTGAGTCTGATATTAATTGGACACTTGCATTTTGCTCCTCACTCACAAAAGACTGGCTTTTGAACTAAGAGGACCTAAACTGAAATGGAGTCTATTATTTTATCCTAGGAGGCATTTATTTTAGAACAAATCTAAACCATAGGGAAAAAACCCTCCATCATGAAAGAAAAACAAGTGATACCTGAATGTTTTCTGAAAAATTGAAGGGAAAAACAAAGCTTAGAGCCCAGCACTACGAAGTCCTTGGTCCATCTTCCATCTGGACCACGCTGAACTCTGCACTGCTGAAAGAGAAGTTGGAAAAGCCCTACCTGGTCATCACATCAATTCCTCTCAGGTACATGGTATTTTCTTACATTTGCTCCTTCCCATCCTCCTTCCCTCCTTCCTTCTTTTCTTCCTGCTTTCCTCCTTCTTTCCTTCTTCTCTTTCTGTCTTTCTTCCAGTTTCCTGAATACCTTAATTCCCTTCTTTGTCAGGATTCAAGTAAGAGGGCAATTAAAAGACATTTCCAATGAAAAAAAGGCTTTTTCTTAGAACTTGTCTCAGTTGCCTACTCAATATTTTCTTCTCATCTACTGTTCCTAGTAACAGGTCTCTGGGTGACTTCAGGCAGTTTGTTTTCCTTCCCTGTGTTGAAGCCTTTGAGAATTTCCCCTTAGTAGTCACATAAAAGTTTCATTAGCACCCAAATGTTTTCAAATTTTTGTCCACACCCTCATATGTTGAGAAGCTCAACATGAGCCGGCAATGTGCGCTTGCAGCCCAGAAGGCCAACCGTATCCTGGGCTGCATCAAAAGAAGCGTGGCCAGCAGGTCGAGGGAGGTGATTCTGCCCCTCTACTCCACTCTTGTGAGACACTACCTGCAGTACTGCGTCCAGCTCTAGGGCCCCCAACATAAGAAGGACACGGACCTGTTGGAGCGAGTCCAGAGGAGTGCCACAAAGATGATGAGAGGGCTGGAGCACCTATCCTATGAAGACAGGCTGAGAGAGTTGGGGCTCTTCAGCCTGGAGAAGAGAAGGCTCTGGGGAGACCTTCTAGCAGCCTTCCAGTACCTGAAGGGGGCCTACAGGAAAGCGGGAGAGGGGCTTTTTACAAGGACATGTAGTGATAGGGCGAGGGGGAACGGTTTTAAACTGCAAGAGGGTAGATTTAGATTAGATATTAGGAAGAAATTCTTTACTGTGAGGGCAGTGAGACATTGGAACAGGTTGCCCAGAGAAGTTGTGGATGCCCCCTCCCTGGCAGTGTTTAAGGCCAGGTTGGATGAGGCTTTGGGCAACCTGGTCTAGTGGAAAGGTGTCCCTGCCTGTGGCAGGGGGGTTGGAACTAGGTGATGTTTAAGGCCCCTTCCAACCAAAACCATTCTATGATTCTATGATATCCAGGTACTCCCCATCCGCATGTGATGATTCCTTCTCCACACTGGATACCTGAAAGTGCAACCTTCCTACTTCAACAGTTATTGTAAAGCCATAACACCAATACTCTGTAATTTATTGAGAAGGCTCATTTTTCTTGTGTGTAACAGAAATAAGAGCATTACACAACATAAAAATTGTGGTCTGCAATTTCAAATCAGAGTCTGCAAACATTAGTGCCAAGTAACTGTTAAATATGTAAACATTGGTGTGACTGATCTCTGACAAATCTTGAAATGTAAGAGCTAGGGTACATAAACACACACCTGTCTGGCTGCATGTTTGTATTGCAGCTCAGTTGTTAATGACCCTAGTTTTCATTCAATAGGAAATTTTGTAGTTCTTGTGAAACCTTAACTCTGGTAACTTTTGAATAGTTAATTGGGCCATTCTCCTCCTATTTTTTTTGCTATCATACCCCCTGCTCCTTTTAATGTTGTTATTATTGATATTATTTTAAGGGAAAGATTATTGTTATTATTACTGAATGCAATGCAAACATATAAAGAGATTGCTTTACCTTCAAGGACAGACCCAGAGATGTAAAAAAATTAGAAATTCATGCAATCTTCTAAATCTGAATGCTATTTGACATTCATCAGAGCCAAGAGGTACTCAGTACATTTAAAGTCAAAGTGCCTAAATACAGAATTAATAGCTCAGTATGAGGCACCTCTTTTGAACACCTGAAGGTTATAAGAAATGAGGACAGGGATCGAGAATGCAAATTGTTATGCGACTGTTACTAGCTGCTGCTGCTGTAATAAGCAAACTTTATTATTATCTTTGCCAGGTAACTGCAATCTTTATAGAGGCCAATAATCTATCTGGGGTTTATTATTTTTGTATTTATAGTATTAAGAATTGATAGACCATGAATTAAGATAAGGCACTTGAAGCAGTAGATAGGACTGTATATGGGAGACTTTGGAAGCTGATGAATCAGAACTCCTGCACTAGAGCCTGCAGAAATCATCTGTGGATTTGGGATCCAAGTTTGCCTTTGTTCCTTAGAAGGAGAGTGGGAGGTCAGATCTCCAGCTGTTTACTTGATGCTGCACAGGTACTCCTCTTCTCAAAGCTATGGCCAGTGACAAAAGGAGTCCAAGAAGACTCATGGCCAAATACTGCAGTGTGGGTGCATTGCTACCCACATGAATTCTCCTGCTCTTGGCTTGTTTTGGTGGCATATGATTGTCTTGCGCCTAGTCCTGGGACAAGCTCTCAGCCCTGCACTGCCCTGCCCCAGCCCATCCCCATACTGCTAGAACGTGGGGAAGGTGAATTGACCTCTACTCACGAGACAGCAATGGACATAACTTTGCAAATTGTGAGCACCTGCTGCACTCTAAGGGGCAACAGATTTCATTTTCTCTATTTACATATTCCTTTGTGCCAAAATGGGCTTTGGTGTCAGCAGCGCAAGTTCGTTCAGAAGAAGTGTTTACCTTATCAGTACCGAGTTTTGACACTCTCATTACACTGTCTGGATACTGCAGATTCAGCAATGTGCTTCACAAAGCAGAATAAGTGCCTTCAAAGGATTGCATTGAGAGCGCTGAGGGAAGAGATATCGAACACAGACAGCAGAGCTGGTGACATACTATTCTTTCTTTGTGGCTGAGGATAGTTGGGTAGGTTACTTAAGCTTCAGAGATGTCTGGGAAAACCAGCTACTAATTTTACACTGTGACACCTTGACAGCAACAAATTCTTGCTGCTTATTACCAATTGATTTTCAGTCCTCCTTCTCAGGGGTGACTTTAGACAGCAATGAAGCCAGGTGCTGAGAACTGGATATAGTAGCCAGGGAAAAGAGGTTTAAATCTCTCTTGGGATGTGCTGCATCATGCGAAAAGGTGAGAAACACCTACTCTGTCTATGAGGTGAGGAAATAAACATGGCACTGAGCTGCTACTGTGACTCTGTGTGTGTGAAAAGTATATTAAAATCCTGTCAAGCAAGAGACCTGATCTGTGTAAAGATTCTCTGTCTTGTTTCCTTGCCTAAAATGTCTGTAACCCTATCCCCTAGTTGAGAAACTCCAATCCATGTGACAATGTTTGAGGTTTACAATGAGGATGTGAGAAAATCACAAATGAGACCCAAGATTTTATTTTCAGTTTTTGATAATTATATTCATAGTTGTAATTTTGTTAATTAGCAAACCTATAAGTGTACAGGACCTTGTACATAATGCATTTCATTGCTTTCAATCATTTCTATTCTGCCTCAAGCCTACTCATTCTTTGAAAGTGTGTAAAACCTTGGGGTATAAATGGTCAACTATTTCCTAAATTATAGCATTATTTCCTTGTAAATTAGGTTATAGTTCACTGTAAGGTCCTGTGAAATGACTATAATAAGCACCCCATCTAGTTTAGAAATGGATAGTACAAAGTAACTACTGAATTTAATTATAACTTTAAAAGGTTAAACCCTCATAGTATAAGGAACAGATTAGAACTCACTGAAGTCAATGAAAAGACATACTTGCACATTTGTGGACTCTAGGACACACCCCCGAAAAGGGAATGATTTGAAATGTCACTGAAAATGCATTAGACCCTCATTTAATGTGTGTAGAAAGTGTGTAGAAAATAGTTGATCTAGATCACACTTGTTTGTATTAGACATGTTGAACGATGAGCAAAGAAGTGTGTATACACATTTATGTATTTGTGTCCTTGTCCCTTGTGGTAAATTTTTATATTCGAGCTTGTAACCTATAGAAGAGAGCAACTTCTTGGGGACTGCTGCATTCCCTTCTTCATACGTACGACAGATTTTGTGAGGTATAAGCAGAGCTTTGATGCTGTTCCTCACATACATGTGTCCACAGCTTCATTTGCTAGAGCAGAGGGAGAAAAAAAATTATACCAGGAATATGTTCTGCATAGCAGAGAGAAACCTGGAGGCACATCTGCCTTCCATAACAATGAGCTGCTCTCCTGCTTGCTTGTGGGAAAGCCACTACTGAGCCCTAAACCAGACATAGCCATCAGGTTCTTAAAGCCAAGTTTTGAATCAAAAGAAATATCAAAATCCCCTCAGACAGTGCTGCAGTGTGGATATCAGATGGTCAGTCTAAAATCCTTTGAAGAGCCCTCCCACATTCCCGGGTAGCGGTGCAGCCTAATAACAGTGCCAGAGATGAAAGGTTTGGGAGGTTTGATCTGGCAGCTGGAAAACAAGTTGTACTATGTGAGACTTACAGAGTTCAATCTCTTCAGCTTATCTGAGAGAAGACTGAGAGGTGGCTTGATCATTATGTCTAGGTACTTACACATGGAAAAGAGATTCAATAGCAGGGGCTTTCCGAGCTTGTTGACAAAGACCTGATAAGATCTGTGGCTGAGAGTTAGACAAATTCAGCCTTGACATAAGTCATAGCTTACTAGCAGAGAGGATAATTGAACTAAATAACAGTCTCCTAAAAGGGTTGGACTGGGGACAGGACAGGGACAACTCAGCATGGATTTAGGTTTTTAAAATAAGATTTAAAATCCTTCTAGGAGATATGATTCAATCCACTCTCTGGGAGAAATTCTGCGTCCAGTAGGTCCAGGGACTCAGGTGGAATAGTTGTGGCGGTCCTTTCTGACCTTAATGCTTGTAAATGTATGAATCCCTGACTCATGTCATCCTTTTGTGGCCCAGGGAAAGGATAATAAGCCAAGCACAGCCTTTAGAGTGCTCATAACACCTGTAATTCTGTGTTAAGACAACCACTGCAAACAAAGCTTACCAAGACCAGGGAATCAGTAAAGAGAAAGGACTTTCACTGTGCACTGGGCAGATGTATTCTCTAGGCTCATGTCTTAATTTGCCTTTATTTCTTTTTCATCTTTTTCAGAAACATCAGAGGTGGCTGCAGCTGGAGACAGGGCAACAGATGGGTAGACTGCAGATGCTGGATTCTATTTTCCACTTATTTACTCAACAGGTCTTCAGATTTGTATTTTCTAAGTTAGATCAGCAAACACCTTGGTTTATATTGCTTTTATTTCTGGGCTTAGGCTGAAATCATTTGAATATCCCTTTAACCTGTTTCCTATCCAGAAGTGCTTGATTATTGAAAGCCTTTTTTTTCTTTCTCAAGCTAAGAGGCTGGACTCAATTAACTAATGAGTCCTTCCTTTCTAGAGAGGGAGAAAACCTATGAAAGTTCATATATCTATAAGAACATATTACTGAAATGGAGAAGATGGGGAGATGATGCCAGCAAAGCAGTCTGAAAAAAAACCCAGCAGAACCACCCCCTAGTTTACCATTTCCAGATAGCTGAACGAGTACAGAGCAGAAAGGATAAACAACAAAAAAAAATCCTTGTTCTGTGGGAATTGATTTTCAGAAATGCAAATTGAATCTTAATCTTGCTGTGCTGAAGTTTCTTTCTCGGGAATGGGCAAATGTGGTATCTGTAGGTATGCTTGCTTTGGGAGGTGGCACTTTATTTGTACCTAGTTTACAGGGAAAGACCAGGGCTACAGTTTCTTCAGTCGAAGAGAGTCAAGGGACCCCAAAGGGAATCACGCTTTGAAGCAAATCAAAGCAAATAAGCAAAATGACACACAATTGAAATCACTGAACCAAAATCCACAAATTAAGCAAATGGAACACCATGGTGTCCCTCGCAGTGAGCAAATCGAAAATGCATACAGGTGGAAATTCAGGGTCAGCGCCTGCCCAAAAAGAAATACATTTTGTCTCAAAAATGAGGCATTTCTGACCCTAGAATTCAACACTTCACTAATGCTTTAATAAGCAGCGAGCTGCTGCTCTGCTCTGGCTTGCTATGAGCTGCTACTCAGAAGTCCTATTCCTGCATTAAGATTTCAGGATGTCCCAGATTCCCATCACAATTTCCTTTCCCATCAAGGGGAGTGCACTCCAGTCTGTGAGGAAAAAGGCCATCCATTTTTCATTTAACAAACTTTTATCTACCTTGTCTCTTAAGTATCCAAAGTCACACACTCAGGTAAGGTCACTAACCTTGTCTCCTCTTTCTGAAAGCCACCCTAAGATTAGACACAGTTCTGTCATCAGGCTTCTCTGGGAAATCAAATATTATTGATGTTAGCCAGCAATAGTTAATAGTGTCTTCAAATATTATTGATGTTAGCCAGCAATAGTTAATAGTGTCTTATTTATTATGTATGAAGACTGAGATTTTTAAGAGAAATCACAAGCATTAAGTGCACATATTTTACTTAATTTCATTGAGATTTGGGCACTAAAGCCTTTTAGGCTCCTTTAGGAAATTCAGCCTATAATAATAAATAATAAGAAAAATGTTACTGGGAGAGGAAATTTAGTAGTCTATTTCTTAAAGACCCAGATTTTATTACAGGAATGTAGGTGCAGATTGCCACATATACCAGACTAATACTTCTCTTCAATTCTTTTCCTAATCACTGCAGACTAAGAATTAAGTGGTAAAATTGGAACAAAATATGCCACACATTTGGAGTGCTGCAGCAGATGTGCCTGTATGTGTACATTGCAGGAAGCCATGTTCACTTTCCCAGCCAATATCTAAAAGAATGGTCTGGTCTGTTTGCTGATTGTGTTTTGAAAACTGAAGTTTCTTAAAAAATTTTAAGGTCAAAATAAAGGGAAAGGAGGACCTGGGATTTCTCTGATCTTGGAAGCCTTGGAGATTAGGGAGTTTTATTTCTGCTAATTCACAAAGACTGAAGCCCCCTGTCATGGGCACAAGACTGGGTTATGGACTCTTAAGGAGGCCAACTAAGGAAGCCTAGCTGGTAACTCGCCTAAAAAGCATTCTTAAATCCTTCTTAGTCAACTTTGTGGGCACTTGGTGCCCATGAAACATTTGATTTGTCTCCATCTGCAGAGAGTCCAGCCTGAGAACCAGTCACAGGATCTACTGAACTAGCTTAGCGTCACTTGCCTTCTTGTAAAGTAAACAATGAAAAGAAAAAACAAACATACATGTATGTGCACACACCTTCACTCTTCTCAAAAGATAATTGTCCAAAGCATATCTAGTATTATAAAAGCAGAAATTAAAATAATGTTCAAGAGAATCTTCTGAGTCACTCTCCAGTAGCAGTGCAAGTTCCACAAAAGAGAAGGCAGCCTGTGATGAAATAACTTGGAAAGAATGAAAGGAAAATACCTGTGGGAGACATTGCATCTCAGAGGGCTATGCTGTCTTTCAGACAAAATGGCTAGCTTAGGATAACCATGTGTTTTCAGTGTGAGGAGTGAGAGGAAGGGTCATAATTAATTTGATATAGGCACAAAAGGCTTGGCAACTCTATTCTATTACAGAATAATTTTGTAAAAAGCCAGCTTCTCATGCAAATATCAGGAGGCTCAATGCTGCTAACAAATATGTGAATAGAATTAAGGAAAAGGTTGAGTGATAAAATGGGAGTCACTAATTTCCTGTCCCAAGGCACTTAGATTAAATAAGTGCTAAAATAACTCTTTTATTTTATTCAAACATTCATTAAAGTTGTCAAGGATATGTTGAAAATGCCAGAATGAATCAGTTATTTGACTTCAAGAGCTCAGAAAGTGTTTAAACCACAGAATGTTTGAACTTACGTTCAAAAAAGAGTGAATTTCCTAAGGACAGTTATTGTTCCATCTTGAAAAGGACAAATTCTCTCATGAGGAAAATCAAGCCAGAAGGAATAGATTAGAAGCGATAGACTGTTAAACCTGGTTCTCATGGTGATTAAATTTTTTATATGTATCTATGTCAAACATGGATAATACACATAAACATGACCATTACTTAAATGCTCTAATTCTTCTGTAACATTATATTGAAATCTCTTTTTCCACTGAGAAGAATAATGGCAATTAGTTGCTATCTGACTGGAGCTACATAAAATATAAAAATATATTTTTTAATTTTACTGGCAGCTATGTTCACACATCGCCTAGGACACAGTTACATTTATACAATAGAGGTAGTGTTGACCACACAGCACAGAGCAGGGATACTAGCCCAAATCCACAGGTAGGTCAAATCTCTGAGATCTGTGTTACTTACTGTCCTGGTTTGGACTAAAACAGACCAATTTTCCTTTCAGTGATTTTTACTTTCAGCTAAGTTTCTTCTAAGTAACTGCACTTTCTGAAACTAACTGCATGTTTTGCAGACAGTGTCTGCTTCTAGGACTGATAACGCTTGAAGTTTATAGTTATCACTGAGGCACCGGTAGGGATGTTATGCAGAAAGGCTCTTGCTGTACTTATTCTTAGAGAAACCAAGGTCACTAAGTTCTTCACTAACTACTGGAGAGAGTCCAGTGGAGGGCTACAAAGATGATTAAAGGACTGGAGCATCTCTCTTATGAGGAGAGGCTGAGGGAGCTGGGTCTGTTTAGTCTGGAGAAGAGAAGAGTGAGGGGGGATCTTATCAATGCTTACAAATACCTTAAGGGCGGGTGTCAAGAGGATGGGGCCAGACTCTTCTCAGTGGTACCCAGCGACAGGACAAGGGGCAATGGGCACAAGCTGAAACATGGGAAGTTCCATCTCAATATGAGGAAAAACTTTTTACTTTGAGGGTGACAGAGCATTGGAACAGGCTGCCCAGGGAGGTTGTGGAGTCTCCTTCTCTGGAGATATTCAAAACCCACCTGCACACGACCCTGTGCAACATGCTCTAGGGGAACCTGCTTTGGCAGGGAGTTGGACTAGACGGTCTCCAGAGGTCCCTTCCAGCCCCCACCATTCTGTGATTCTGTGAATTACGAGTGAAGAGCCATAGAAGGGTCACACCTCCAGGGAGGAGCAGACAGGACAGGTGACCCAAAACTAACCAATGAGGTATTCCATCCTGTGCATGTCATTCTCAGTATAAAGCGGGGGGATCACGAGGGTCTTGATTGGTGCGATATTGTCACCGGTGCCCTGTGGTAGTAGCAATTGGTACCTGTTGTTCTTTAACCTTCAGCAATTCCACAACAAAAGGATCCTCTGAGAGGCCAGGCAAGGTAGACAGCTGTTTAATGTCATCAGTTTGGGATCATATTGTGAACCTGTAAGGTGTCCTACAGCCAGAAGACTTCAATTTTCCTGTCTCAAATGGCGGTTTTGGACAACGTAGACCAACACCCAACACTCTAGGGGGCTGTAAAGGTTGCTTTTAGTCTGGAAATATGAAGCTTTCAGCTAAAACTGTCAGTGTCTGCTGGGTTTTGTGAACCAGCATGGCCAGCAATGAAGTATGGGTTTGTGATCACAAGTGTGCTCTCAGCATATATTGAACAGACCACTGTTCTGGGTGTGATGGCATAACATTTCCATGCCTGCACCAGTCTGAAGAGCAGCACTGGTAATGATTGCTACTGATACATGTTAATCCTAAGAGTGCTAGAGATCTTTTAACAGACGCCACCAAAGATCGGAATTTCAGACTTTGGCAGTTTGTGTCTGGATTTTCATGTCATGAGGGAAACTGAAGTGTGAGCTGATCATTTCCAGTGTCGTTGGCCAGAGGAAAAAATTCCAGAGGGAAATGAGAAGCATACAAATTGATGTATCTGCACCCAAAGCCATCAAGTGCCTGACTGATGCCCTTTAATTATTATCATACTTAACTCCTTATCTGGAGGGCTGAAGGGAAAAAACCTGTCACATCAACTTTCTGTCAGGTTTAATAGTGTGAATACAGTAGGCAAATTTTTAAAAATTTAGGATCCTTTATTTTCCCTAGATGCCATTAATTCCATTAAAATAGTGTAGAAAGTGTTTTATGTTGATGTTGAATCCAAATGCCACTGAATTCAGGAAAATTTGCTTTATTTTCAATGGGCTTTGCTTTGAAGCTGTAAAGAACCTGAAAGGCGAACATATATTTTAGTCTAATTTGCACCTTTTCACCTTATTATGCTTTGTTTTGTTCCTGAGGGTGCAATTATGTATAAAAAGCCTAACTTTTACCTCTTATGAATCAGTTTTGGATTTAACCCAGAATCATAATGGTCTCAAATTATGTGTGTCGTGTTAAATGTCAGAACTTGATTATCGTATAACCCTTGCAAACTGGTACAAATGGAATGGTTTTGTCTAGTGTCTGGATTATTTATGTGAGTGATAATGTAAAAGAGGAGAAAAATCACAGAATTTGAGCTGCAAAACCAAGTTTGGAATAGCATCACAAACCATTTAATGTGTAATCTACACTCCAAATCTATTCTCAATATCCAGTTTGAAATCAGAAGTTTTCTAAATTTTCCAGGTTTTGGAATTTGTGTAACTAGTAAGAAAGTACTGTTTCCTATCAATGGTGTCCAGTTTATTACATTTGTCGAGTATCAGAGACCTAAAGACCATCAAAGAGAGGATACACTGTGCAGAGCACCGTATTTGTATGTAGATAGGGTCTCTGTTCTGAAAGAACTTTTGTTCAGTGAAGACAACTGACACATTAAGAGCAGGGAGGAAAGATTCACAGTAATGTGCACATCTGTGTGTTTATCCTTTTCTTCTTCTTTCTATAAATACACATAGATGTTAACATTTTGTATGTCTTCTTTTCTCATAGGTATCACTCTTAGCCAAAAGGTCCTTCAACATATCTTTTATTTCTCTAAAGAATGAGATATTTCATAGTTTTATGCAGGGATATCTACATTTGAGATAGCAAAAAGGCTTCCATTTATTGTTAGCATGCTATTTCATTTTGGTTACATGTATTTGAGCATAAATTTTGTGGTTTAATTCAGTGTAGCCCTTTGAAACCTATTCTCAGCTAGACTCTATTCTTGTTTAGTCCTAAAACTTCAGCATTCTCAATTGTTGCAACATTGTATCATCAACATTTTTACAAAAAAAATTAGTCAAAGCAGTAACAGAGATAACTTCACATTCTGACAATAAATGCAGATGGTAATGAGGGCACTAAATTAAGCAGCCATTGCTAGACATAGAGGAGTCTAGGCCCATGATTTGCAGTATCACTCTCAGCAGGTGACACTTGCTAGGCAGGCAGTTCTGCCTACAGAGTTCTGACTTACCAGATACACAGACTAGATGTTCACATTCCCATAGCTCACATTTCATCCTGTACAATGTCATCAGCCAGGCACTACAAAGCCACACCAGTCTTGCAACTGAAGACAAATTGTAATTGAGACATGGGTATGAGTTAATTCTGGGAAAACCCCACTTTTGAGCCCCTTTTTATATAAAGGAGCAGAAAATGTTCCCAGGTTTCTTTTCTCTGTGTTTTGCTCTGCAGCTCAACCTTGATTTGAAGAGTCTTATATTCAATGGTCACTTATTCCCTAATACCTTGGGAGCAGGCAGAACATTGTAAGTGAAACTGAATGGAATAAAGCACGGAAGGGAAAAGACTGTCAGGAGCAATTGCTTAAAACTAGAAGGATAGGCTACTTAAAACGAGATCTTGAAGCTAGACCATAAGGTAGTTATTTAATTTTTTGGCTTACAGTATCAAACTTGTCATTACCCTTTTAGGAAAAGTCTAAGAAAATTGTCGAGTACATGAAGGTAGCAAAAGTAATTTTATTTGATATAAGAGGTTGATGTTGGTAAACAGATACATTCATTCAATGCATCATTAGCCCCAGAAAAGGATGATTGGATTCTGGCCAAAATAGAAGAAAATTCTACTAGGAAAGGGAACTGATCACAGCAAGATTAATTAGACCTATTGTCTGAAAAATGGGAACTTGTCAATTGTAATAAATTCTCATTTAAGATATTGGTGAGCCTGCTAGGAGACATTTGCATATATGGCAATGCAAGCATAATCACACTAGCCACTACAAGTATTGCCAGAACTCGATCCCTGTGCCACAAGTCACAGCTCACATAGGCAGTTAGATATTGCCTGCCCTGAGATGCCTCCAACAGAAATGGAAGAGACTGAGCAAGGAAGTAAAGCCAGTGGCATGGCCAGGTTTAGAGGGAGATCTGTTTTCCAGAACACAGCATAGGAAGCAGGTCTGCTGAGTATGGACAGAGACTTACAAGAGGCAGAAATCGCACTCTACTGCAAAGTTTGGATGAAAAAACAGGGACCCTGGGTAATGCGTCTGCCCGTCTTTGAGGTGCTATGCAGTAATGGTGCAGAGAGTAAGAAAGAGAAGTGGAAGATGCAAAAAGAAGAGAGATGGAGACAATTTCTGAGAAGTTACAGGCCAGCATAGAGCCAGCTGCTTGAGACAGTAACAAATTCAACCTAATTTTCAAAAGCAGCAACAAAAGAGAGCATCAGCTTTTGATAGAGCACAGCAGGGAAAGCGTATAAGTCATCTGCAATCGATAATTTTGCCATAGGGCTAAGCTACTTCCATGATAAAGAGCTGGCTTTGATGTCAAAAGGAGCAGGTGCCTGTGGGAGGTCAAAGTTTGAAATGAGATTACTCACAAGGATCAGAAAGATAATCAAATCTGCCCACTTCTGTGGCAGTGACATATCAGTACAAAAGACTCAAGTTCTAAATAGCCACAGTTAGGAATGAAAAAGGATAACTGCAAAATCCTGATGAGAGGACAAAAGGGAAGAACGGCTTCTGAGGGCAACTCATTTCTGACTGACTTGAAAGGACCAAGCTCACTGGCCTGTTAAATGGCTTTTGCTGTTCAGTTGAGAGGGAACTGGAGGCAAGGACACTCAGACCCAGATACACAAAGAAGCATGGGCCTTGCAGGATTAGCAAGTCTGGCAGTTTTAGCAGTGGAGTACACGGAGCCCAAGTAAGCACCCATGTCCCTGTGCAATGAATGGAGAAAGTTGGACACACTGACTGGGAGAAAGACAAAGCGAGCCAGAAGCAAATGTTCAGTAAGGAGAAATGTGTCTGAAATCCCACTCCTCTTAAAATTACCTGCAACCCAGAACTGGGCTCTTACATAAAACTGGGATTTGCAAATAAAAGCATCCTTCTGGACTGTGGTACTAACTCATCCCTGTGTGAGTGGTTTGCTAGCTTCTTTCCTCTCCTTGAAGTTCCAGTTAGAGGAAGAGCTGTGCACCTTCTACACAGTTACAGCACCTGCCTAGCAAGTGTGACATCTGAGTTCAGGGGTTTTGGGGTTTAAAAGTTTTAAAACTGCATATCCTGCACTCTTGAGAGTGTCCTGGACTCCAGAGCAGAAAACAGGTTGGTGTAGGGGGCACGTTCCGCTGGAGTCCAGACCATAATGTAATTAACGTAGGGCTCGTGGAGCCAGAAAAGCGGGTAAAGAAGGAAATACTCTGACCTGGTGCTGAGTGTGTGCTCCTGGGAGGGCATGATCTGATGTCTTGAAAAGAATGAGCCAACCAGCTGCACCGAAACGCATGGGTCAGTTTCACCACCCTGAAGTCCTTTATGGGTCTTGATCATACAGATAGTTGGATATCTGACCTCAGAGGTACAGCTACACTATACAGACGGCTTAGCGCAATGTTGAGTTCAGAGTTGTTTCAAAATCATTCTCTGTTCAAATCCTCTGGCAGTGGTGACCAAAGTAATTCAAGGGCTTACAGACAGGGTCTGGAGGACTGCCACACAGCCTCGCATCTCTCAGCCTCTGTTTTGCAGCCAACATGTGGCATCTAGTCTGCAACCCTTTGGATCAGATCCCTGGATCAATCTCTTTGGCTTTGCCTACCTGAGTAAACTGAACCAGGCCAGGCACAGCCCGGGGCGTTGCTGGCACATCAGCAGCAGCAGTTGTGTGGCAGGGGTGTTTCTGGCCAGGGCCAGCTAGCGCTCTCCTGGACAATTTCTGGACATAGCTGAAGGGATAACACAGGCCTGGGACTGTCCCTAATAGGCAGTACAGAGGTGCTTGCCTCATTTTGGGGGGAAAAGGAATATGGACTTGCACAGTGTCATGTCATTTGCCAGCAGCCTGTTTAATGTACTAGTGTGAAAGCAGCACTGGTGGCCTCATCACTGGAGCTGTGGCTTTCTTTCCTGCCTGAGCGTAAGCCTGTGCACACTGGGCTGATTGCAGAGGGGGTGCAGAGTGGGTGCTGAATGTGCCACAGCACCAGAACAGGCTTTGTCCCATGGTGATACTGAGATGTCTAAGTGGGCCAATACCCCTTCTTCTCTTTCGTGGCATCCCAAAGGCATCCAAAGGCCTGGATCAGTCTGGCTGAGCAAGTAGACTACCCTGGTCAGCGTACTCAGACAATATCAGCAAGACAAAGTTCAGGGTAAGAGCATCACAAGTGTATTTGTCAGCCCAGAATTGCCTGTTTGTAACTTGACAGCTGCCATGGAGCCTGAGAACATCAATGAGAGCCGTATTTCCTCCACCTTTATGTATCTTTTTTTCCCTTTTGTAACCACGTCTGCCTGCTTTTTTCAAAGGTGGGGAAAGAAACTATCATTCACAGCTCATACCTGAACAACAGAACAAACTCTTTCATCCTGACGAAGAAAGATTACTTGACAGAATCAGAGAGTGTATCCAAAATCCTGTCTCTGAAAGAAGGGTTTTGATACAGTTTGATTATTCTTTTTCCTTTGTGCAGAAACTCTATTTCAGTTTCAGAAGACTCTTTATTTTGTTTTGATTCTTTTCCTTTTGTGTGTCTTAGTCAATAAATGTCCAGACTTTGGCACTGATTTCTCACTTTGTTTGTCATGGCAACTGAGTAGTCCTTATTCTTCAGCCCCTGAGCCTTGTTTCACTGTTTGATGTTGTTCAGTAATCTAAACAACTTTGACAGTCTCTGTTTAATTATTCTATAAAAATTAATACAACATAGTCTTATTAACAATTGTATATAACAACTAATCAAGAACATTAGTACAACTCCAGGTTGTAGATCTGCTATCCCTCGTTTCAGCAGAGCTGAACCCTAATGAATGTAGTGTATATATATATATTTATAATCTTTATCTTTATATTTATCTATAAGGAATAAGACTAAGAATATATTGGTTTGAATTTTAAAAATTCAGTTGATTTCAGGTGTTTGCTTTGAGTGTCACTTGTATCAGAAATAGTGTGGTCAGCAGGACTAGGGAAGTGATCATCCACCCCTGTACTTGGCACTGGTGAGGCCGCACCTTGAATACTGTGTTCAGTTTTGGGCCCCTCACTACAAGAAAGACATTGAGGTGCTGGAGTGAGTCCAAAGAAGCTGGTGAAGGGTCTAGAGCACAAGTCTTATGATGAGCGGCTGAGGGAACTGGAGTTGTTTAGTCTGGAGAAAAGGAGGCTGAGGCGAGACCTTATCTCTCTCTACAACTACCTGAAAGGAGATTATAGTGAGGCAGGTGTCAGTCTCTTCTCCAAAGTAACAAATGATAGGACAAGAAGAAATGGCCTCAAGTTGTGCAAGGGGAGGTTTAGATTGGATATAAGGTAAAATTTCTTTACCGAAAGTGTTATCAAACATTGGAACAGGCTGCCCAGGGAAGTGGTTGACTCACCATCCCTGGAGGTATTTGAAAGACTTGTAGATGTGGTGCTTAGGAACATGGTTTAGTGATGGACTTGGCAGTGTAGGTTAAGGGTCGGACTCGATGATCTTAAAGGTCTTTTCCAACCAAACCAATTCTATGATTCTACGATTCTGCATTCTGAAATTTTTTTGAAAAATGTATATGTTGCAATACATATTTGCAACATGCTTCTACAGGCACTAGCTCTTCTACTATCCCTGTCTTCTGAAGGAGTTTAGGCCAATTAACCAGGCTAGCAAATCAGTTATAAACTCAGCAGCTACAGCCATGCAATTTTCTGTCCTGCCACTGTGTGTTTGTGGAGTTTCCTAGGCAGCAAGTCAAGGTTGTGTACTCCTGTGTGGCCCTGTTATAGCCTGCCCCTATTCTCCTCATGTCTTCTGGAGAAGCACAGCTGTTCCTCTGCTTTTGAAAAACTGCGTTCTCAGCCAGTGCACACTTTGTCCTCTAAAACCTTATCCAATTTATATGAAAACTACTTCCAGTAAATGATCTCACAGTACTATTTTGCCCCAGTTTCGTAAGTCCTTTGTAACCTTTCTTGATGTCTTCAGTAAATGTCTTCAGTGTTTGTATCTTCCTCACTGGTAGTTTATGCTACCTTGATGTTTTGTGCTTGGCACTCATACAGATATCTATTTAAAAGTACATTTTTAGCACAGGGATTTAGCCATCTGATTCCTATTAACAGTAATGGGAACTGCATGGCTAAGTCAATTACCATGTACTGTGCTGAACATTTACCACTTATTACCTTCCCTTTGTTTTCCCTTTAAGATGTTTTCTAGCCTTCTGAAATTAATGTACTGATCTGGGTATTGGAGCTGGATATGGTTCACTAAAAATCCTGCTTATATTGATGTATATTTGTTGTTGTGTCCACTGACAGAAGTGAAATACCTCTCCTGGTATTGCATGCCTGCAGCAAAAGGCTTTGAGACTTTCATTTTGATGCTGCTTTGGATTCACCCACAAAGAAACAGAGGACCAGCGTGAGTCGGACAAAGGGTACCACCACAGGACTCTCACATGAGGGCTCTCACTCAGTGTACCGTGGCACCTCTCAAATTCAAGTGCACATTAAGTATCCAAGTGATAATATAAATGAGCCTGAGGTCAACTCTGGTATAGGTGACACAAACATTTCCCTTCTGTCTGCTGCTCTGTCCCTCACTGACAAGTGCAAATATAAGTGGGGCTGAGTGAATTTAAGAGGGTAAAGCCAAGTTCAGCAATGAAGGGAATAGCTGGAAAAAGCCACAGACCTTTGGAAAGATAATACCACAGCAATAGTCAAGCTTGTGTGTGGTCTTGTCATCCCAACACATGTGTTTTTGCTTGGGGAGATGGCACTTTTTTGGCAAAAGTGTTTTGTCGTCTTCTTTGGCTCACAAAGAGACGTTGTCCTTTCCATTTAGACGAGGACCTACTTAGTATGACCTACATTTTCATTTTGCCTCTGTAAAAAGAGAACAGAATTTCTGTCAGAATGGTTAAAGGAAGTAAAGAAAAAATATGCCAAAACCTGTTTTATTTTAATTTCAAGAATGAGAGATTTTTCTATTTTTCTTTGCAAACTATTTTTAACAACGTTAAAAATGGACAAAAGTGTAAAGATGTTTATCAGCTTTGTCAGAAATTTTTTTATTTCTTTAGCTCTGGTTGAAAACTTCCCAGACACGTAGGCAGAATTTTATGAGGGTAAGTTAACCTAATTAAACTGAAGATCTGGGAGTAGACTACAAGGTGGCTAAGGAGAGAGGGGGTAAAAACTCCTTCTGCCTCACTATAGTAACTGACATCTTCCTCGGCAGGAGCAGCAGCAATGAGAGGAGAGGGCTGTATGGACAAAACATAAGTATTATCTTTCTGGATGGTACACTGAGCAGCTTGCCCTTGGATTTTATGCACAAAGCAGGTGATCTCCTACCCTTGCTTCTCTTACATATTCAGTTGCCTATGCCTAAATGTGGATTGTCAGAAGCAGTTCAGTACCAGGAAGAATATCTAGCAGCACAGTTATTCACCTCCTCCAGATACATTTTTCTCCCATTTGCTTATCTATCCACCAGGAAATGTAGAAATACCATAAAACAGCTGGCTCCTTGCTGAAATTAATATTCTGTGTTCAGCTTCAAACTGGCATCTAACAGCATTGCAACCTCTCTGTCTGGTTCTACTGAACTTCAGATCTCACTAAACAAGGTGCACACATCAACGGTTGTAAAGGCTCTAATAACAATCACATTTAAAATAATTTTAGTCAGCACAACTGACAATTTCACATAGGAGAACTTTCTCATTCAGGAAAAAATTGGTCAAGGAGCTCCCATAACCATTGATTTTGCTTCTTACCAAATCCTGTAACACTATGGAAGTCTTAGAAGGAGTGTTGAGGTTTTGAAAGGATGAGCTGAGAAACTGTATCCTGTTCCCCTGAAATCAATCCTGACACAGTCTTGGTAAAAATAATATGGAAGGTGGTCTATCATGAGTTGAGGAATGGTTATACAGTTAATGCCAATCAGCACGTGTTTTGTAGAAAAGAGTTCCTGTTGAACAAACCTGTAATGTAGCATAACTGGCTTCTGTAAGGCAGTAGGTTTAACATAGCATTTCCATGAACAAATCTGGCTAGTCCTAATCTGCCGTAAAATTAATATGAGAGATAAAAAGGCTTTAACTGAGAGATGACAAAAAAAAACCCAGTAGAAAACAAGGAATTCTTCCCACAATGGAGGATTTGAGTGCTATCTGGCAATTTGGTAGATACTCCTTTACGGTAAGGTGCAATCCCTCATGTGCTTGGTTCATACAATTGGGGCATAAGCTATAATTCCTGGAAGGGAATGAATCCTAAGGAGGGTATGATTTCATGTTTTTGATATGAAATGAGAGCATGTAAATGATACTGAAGCAAGTATTCATTTAAATTTCCTATCAGAAAAAGAATCTATGAAAAATGAACTTTTTTCCAGGAAAAAAAGTAAATTCTATGGAAGATGCATTTTTGTCTGCTAGTCATCTGAAATGAAAATTCCTGATGAACTATAACTCTAAATGTTCATGGTCATACGTTTAAAAACAGAGTGTAGGTCACTATTGCAGAATGAGAGACTGTATCCAGGAGTGCAGCAACACTGAAAAGTGTCTGGAAGCCATGAATATAAACAGTTGCACCTTTGTTCTCAATGTGGTAGGCTAACATAACTCTTGGCTGTACAAGGACAGGAATATCAATTAAGAATAGTAGGTGCTTTTATCTTTTGTCTACTACTAATGAGACCATAACTGAAAACAAGGTGACCATTTCTGTGCTGCAGTTTAAAAAGCATTCTGAAAAAGTGAGAAGCTTTAAAAAAAGTTAAATGGAAGATTTTGGGTTTGGAAAACATATTTCATACTGAGAAACTTAAGAAGCTTCATCTACTTATTTTGTTGAAGAGAAGGCTGAGGGATGGTTAGACCATGATCTGTGAGTACCTACCTGAGGAAGAGGTTTCTCATAGCCAGTTCTTTAATCTAACACTAAAAAACATAATGAGATTCAGCAGCTGGAAGCTGAGGCAAGACAAATTTAGATTTGAAACACTGAACTAATTTTTAACACTGAAGGTAGTTAAACATAGGCATAACTTACCTAGGAATGTGGTTGATTCTCCACCATGTGGACCCTGTATTTTAGAATTGAATGTCCCTCTGAAGAATATGCCATAGTTCGAACAGAAATTACTGAGAGGTTTCTGTGGCTACGTTCTGCTGAAAGCAAAACAAAATAAACTTTTGATGGTGGGTTTCCAACTTAAAATTTATGAATTTTATTTAGACTGTAAATATACCAAGTGAATATTAACCACTCCTAATGTCTACCTGAGACCACAGAAAACATGAAAATTCAGATTTGAAATGCAACTAGGGTATTTTTAAAGGAGTGATGATTCATATGTTCATAACTGTAGAAATGTCAGCTCCTTCACTCCCTATCAAAACAAGAAAAAAATGAGAATGTTCATATTATAAGTCTTTAAAATCTGGCTCGAGCAGTGGGTCGTTAAAGCTCCATGTAAGTATAGCTTTGGGAACTCAGTTATATGTGCCAAAACTATGCAAATGGAGATGAAAATCCTTGTACCATTGCTGGGCACTTTGCTTTCAGCATGGCTTTCACAGAAAACGCCTTCTGAAATCCTAATTCTAATACTTAAATCACACCAGCTTTTTTTTTTCCAGGCACCTGGCCTCTTGGTTGTAACATATTTCCTACTGCCTCCCTGTATCTTTGACAGCCATGCCAGATGCTCATTTACACCAGAACTGATATGAGGATGAAGAGCTCTTTGACTGATGTGTGTACCACTGCTTGACATTGCCAAAGGATCAATGACAAAAAGCTTTATCTTTAATCATCACACCCATCCTACGCCTAATGGTTCTTTTTCTGAACTAATGCAAGTTGCGAACTACAAACCTGTGAACAACCTTAATTTTTCTTTGGCAGTTTTTAGATCTCCTGTGGGTTTTCTCTTCCTAGGGGAACTCATATACATGTTTTAAAGAACCTTGGGAAGTCTGGTGGCTTTGAAATGAAGGCAAACAAGCCTGTGAATCTCTGTGTGAAGGACCTGCCTTTTTTTTGGGTAAGAAAACAACATAGGGGGTATGTCTTGAAGACCCAATCAATGATAGTTTTAGTGGTCATAGTTTTGAATGGAAGTAGAAGACTCAAACTGTGCAAGTTAGTTGTGGTTGTTACCGGATTTTATTCATCATTGGTCTATTTTTGGAAATTCACTTCCACTTCTTATTCACCTTGCCATTGCTTTCTACAACTAATAATAGGACTCTCTCCCATAAGAGATAATGGTATCACTTAGCATTTAATTTAATTAATGCCATGCTTACTTGGCTTACCTGATCTTGGCAAAAGGTGGGGAAAAAGGCAGTTATTCCTGAAGGTGGGATTCTTCAGTTTAATTTTGATAAAGATTGGCAACATTTAGATGAATAAAGCAAAGAAAGGAAAAGGAAGTGAAGAAGTGCTGGTAAAGAGAGGTGACAGAAAGGTAAAGGCAATTTGTAATTTGTATTTTATGGATGAAATTAAAAGAAAATATTGTGGAAGCAGAAAGGGTGTTCAGTATGAACTGAACCTGTGTTTAGGAGATAGCTGAGAGATAAATATAATGTGGAACTTGGCACAGATACACAGACGCCTGAGCAGCTTCTGGAATCACTTCTCTTTCTGTATTCATCACATACATCACGATGGAGTTGTTTGAGAGTCATAAATAGATGTGACTCATAAATTTAACTGTGTTAGGCTAACAATTTGCACTAAATGAAATAAAATAAGGAAAGAAACCTGTTAAACAGAGTTCTGTAGTATTACACAAGAAATGAAATACAGCTCGTGTCCCCAGCTGGAGAAGCACTCGTGGCTTATCTTCACAGGTTTTTTGGGAACAGGTTGACACACGTGGCCCATGAGAGCTTAAAGCAGGCGTCTGTTAAACAGGTATAAATCACTGCAAAACCGAGTAGTGTAGCTGTATTTCTGAAGTGAACAACCAAGACATGTTTCCATTATATTTCCCCTCGTCTCACTTCTCTCTCTGTCTCTGGTTTAGTTTCTTTATTTCCTAAAGGAGGCAGGACCTGAAGCATTGACCAGGGTTGTGGGAAAGTTCAGCTGCAAGCTCAGACTGTGTCCAGCTCTACAGACTCAAGCACATTGTTTCATTTCTCTTTGCCTCTATTCTCACGTAGCCTCTGCCTTTATACATTTTCTTCTTCCAAGTCATTGGATAAGATGCACAAACTGCAGCTGGAGTGGGGACCAAAAGTTACGAATCCCACGGTCTCGTTGCTGGGTGATGGGAAAACTGTGATGCATAAATAGGCTGATTTATGTGGGCATGGTCCAGTGACGAGAAGAGGTTAAGACCTCTGCTTGTGCTGCTTCTCAGGTTTTACACCACAGCTTATGAACGAGGTCATGAACTGCTTTAAATCACGGAGTGGTCACTTAAAGAAGGCGAAAATCACAACTCAGTATGGTGGTCATCCACATGTGGTGTTCTTCACAGAAGCTCAGCCATTGCTTGGCCAAGACTGAGGGCTGCTGGAGGAGGCAGGGTAAACTGGTCTGCTCCCACTCACCTTACCCTGCCCATTCCTGCCAGCAGAAGAGCCCACCTTCTCAAGGGTGTGGACCAGTCCTATCTCTTGCTTGTCTGAAACTTGATAATTGAAGGTCTTTCTCTGTTAATTGAACTGACCTGCTCTGTTGCGCTTTGCACTGAACTTGAGGCTAAGAATGATGTGCTCAATCTAACAGCGTGTGCCGAATTACATGTGGGACACTGCTTAGGCAGTTGTCTGCGGAATTTTTAGAGGCTTTTTTTTTTTTTTTTTTTTTTACCTAGACATTAACACTTGAACACAATTTAGGTACTTACTGTCGTTGTTTCTCCTATAGAAATATGCTCTTGGAGAGATTATTTCTTGAAATTTCCATTACTTGACCTTTGAGGAGATTCTTTTCATTTATTGGGACATTACAGAGGGTCAGATATGTTAGCCCTAACCAGCATTTTAAAAGTGCAGGAATTTAAATGTTTTGTAGATCCAGCCCTGCACCTCTTCTTCATGAAAGACAAATTACATTAGGATCTGCTTTGTAACAGGCCAGTAATTTTTGCTTGTCATGTAATGCCTGCCTCTGCATAACTTTCAGAAAGAAAGTTAAATCCAAAATGTCTCCCTTGGTTCTAGTGAGAATTTGGCTTGAAAAACAACTGTGGCCCAGGAGAAAAAAAAAACAAACCCTTGAATATTTTGCAAATCACAGGAAAAAGCTTTGTTGATGGAAATTTTTTTTTTTGCTTTTCTTTGAAATAGCACCAAAACATAGTTGTCAGAGACATTAATTTTTTTATTGATCTGACACTCAGAATATATGATTTTGTTTTGTTCTTTCGTTACAATAAGCCTTTACCTTAAACTCTTACTGTACTGACATTTATTATTATTGTTTTGCCTGTTTGTTATTTGTTTTGCCTATTTATTATTATTTAGCCTGTTAATGCTGTTTCCACTTGGAACCCTTTCTAACAAACAACAGTGTTTTCATAACACATAAACTTATGTAGCCAGCTGCATATTTCAGGATCTTCTGCACTACGTCTCATTTAAATTACCTGTAAAAGTCTTCTGCAGGTATTTCAGTCAAAAAGCCCCAGCCAGTCAGAAGATGGAGAGTAGAAATATCGCAAGTCATCTTCCAAGCATCTTCTCTTAGCAATTTGTAACAATAAGGTATTGAAAATGAAATTAAGATTCTTTTGTAATTTCATTATCCTGGAAGTGATTTTATAGCCTGCTGAGAATTAAACGTTGAAGTACAGCACAGTGTACAAAATAATTTCTGTTTTAATACATTTTTATGGCCCTCAAAGGAGCAGAAGCACAGCTCAGCTCAGCAGTAGCCTGTGTATTACTCAGGTTTCCAGGTCTTTAATTCAAAATGAAAATTAAACAATATTCCTTTTACCAGAGTAGTTCATCCAGAACTAGCTAAGAAAATAATTTTTCATTTTGAAGGGCTCTTACTCAAACTCTTTCAAGGTTTTTTTTTTTAATTGTTTAATCCCAAAATTGAAACCCCAGAATCCTCTGTAATAAAAGATGTGGAGCCCCTATGCACTAATTGCATTGCCTGCCCGTTACAGCTGATATGCACTAGTTAAAAAGCTATGATACAGTGCATAAAAGCATAGCACCTGAAATAAAATTCACATGGTATCCAACCCTGATGAATTTTTCAAGAGGTTCTGCCAGACTTGCAGCTATCTGTGTAAATAAAACATTAGTATTTTAGGATTATTTTGAGAATTCCACCATTAAATCCTAATGAATAGTAGAAATCATGTGTTTGGTTAACCAAGTTTCTGACCTCTGCCACAGATGTAAGATCAGACAACAGTGGACTTGATGCTGAGATCAGTACAGACAGCAAGAAACCGGTTAGAAAAGGACATTTCAGCTGATACATGAGAAGCAGAGAGATGCCTAACTTCTTTCACAGGATTTTCTCCTAGGGTCTGGCATGAATCCACCCCAGAAATAAAATGACTTCCCTCCTAGTTAATCCCTGAGCTTGCCTATGACTTCCTTCTTGGCAGCTCACCTCCCACATCCCTCTAGCCTCTTGCCAGTGGCACAGCAGAACTCCCTGTGCATGTAATGGCTTTGCCTCTGATTTCTCCAGCATCAGGACTCTCTAGTCATCTCTGGGGCACTGTGCTGGTTTCTCTGCCCTTGCTCCACAGCCTGTGGCAGCAACAGGACCAAGGTTTAGGAACTGGCTTGAATATGATGCATGTTGGCAGAGGCATCTGAGAAACAGTCGCTGGCTGATGCTGCTCTGCCTTCTTGGCTTGAGGTAGCCATGGAGGGAGCCATAACTAATGTCCTGTCTCCTTAGTATATGCTGAATACAGCAGAAAAATTGACTTGTTTGCCACACACTAATTCCTTCTTCCTTCTGTGATATTTCCCTCCTCTGTTTTTGTTTGTTTGCTGGTTTTGGATATTCATTTTAATTCATTTGAAATGAATGAAGCCATCATTCTTTTGAAACAAATGAAGATATTCCATGATCCATAATCTTTGCATTCGCTGCTGAATCTACCATTTTCAGTGTCAGCCACAGCAGCAGTGTCTGCTGCCTTTAAAGTCTTTGAAGTCTCCACAGCTCAGGCTGAAGGCATTCAAAAGGGAGAAAGTAGCAGGATGGGGGAGGTAAGGGGGAGAGGAAGGATTTTTTTCTTTGCCTACAGCCACTCTTTACACTGAACGGTAGAAATGGAACACTTGAAAATAAAGCAACCCACTGATTTTCCCTTCAAAAGAAGTTTCAGCCTAAGCCAGGGTTATTTGTAAGTTTTCTTAGGTAACAGACAATGTGTGACCTGATGAGGTTGAAACCACAAGTGCCAATTTTAGGGGGTAAAAAAGAAAGGGAATGGATTTTCTAAAGATCTTCTTATTTCCAGTGTTTTAAAATGGATAGGAATCACAGTGACTGTATATTTTGGGGGAAAACCATGAGAAGAGATGCACTATTAAAAAAGACTGTAATTCGCACGTTATTGTACTGCAAATTTGTCTTGCTATTCAATTCCTCATGATGGGGAGGGGCATTGTTAGCTCAAAAGGCCCCAGGCGGACAAGGGGGCTGCTGAGCAGCCTTGTAGGGAAAAATGGACTTTTTTTCAGAACCATGCTTGAGGTGGGAGGTTTGATAGAGCAGGCTTGTCAAGGGCAATGACAAGTGGGAGCCATCAGATGTTCAGCTAATGACACACAGTGCAACCAAAGAGTAGCCACCGTGCAAAAGGAAGATATGCAGGCAAACTCACGTTGTCTCTGGACATGTCTGCTCTGAAATCAGAGGCAGGATACACGTGACATGGAGCTTCAACTAATAAACTCAGCAGAGAGGTTTATCTTCTCGGATGTGACACTGTGCTAATGTGGTCACACTGCTTTTGGACCCTTGATACGTACTCTAGGAGCTGTGCATAACATACCAAGTTCCTGAACAGTTCTCAACCCATCAATGCAAAAGACTTGGCAGCTCTTAAAAAATATTTGGAGCAATATTCTGGAAATAAATTCTGAGAGACTGGAGACCTACTGATTTATTCAAAAATATCAGCTTGACAGCTTGAGTTAGAGGAGGACTAGAAAGATTTTTGATATTGGCACTGTCTGATTCAGAGGCGAAAAACTGATATTTTGTGAGAGTGAACTGAAAATCCAGAGGGGAGAAATATCAGATTTGATCTGTCAAAATGTTTCATTTATCTGAGTTCAAGATCTTTTGTGTGATTTTTCTCATTCGGAGACATATTTTTCTATTAATTTAGTTATCTCCTAAAAGACATTTTGACCAAGAAGAGAGACCTTCATGATTTTGAAAATGTCATTGAGAATTCCGAACCTTTTAAAAATGGTAATGAGAAAGAGTCATTTCTGAGGAATTATGTTAGGAAAGGTTGAGCCCAGCTTTACTGATGCTGTCTAAGAATTTCTTTGTCACTGGAAAAATTGTAATGTGCTTTAGGCAGAGTACAGATGAAAGAAAGCTGCCAGGTAGAATAGAGACTGGAACAGGGTCCTTGAGTCAATAAGGGGCATGCCTTAAAATTAGAGTGTAACCTGTGTTACTTATCACCGTGTGTAATTGCATTCATCAGGTAAAAGATACTATGATCCAAAGGAATTGACTGTTGGATACAACCTCAGGCAGAAAGAGACTTCGGTTATTAAGGGCAAAAATAAGAACAGAATAACTATCTTTGCTATCCACAATAATGACAAAAGCAACTCAGAAAATTTGCCTGACAAGTATATGGGAGTTTACTCAAATATGCTCAGCCATATTTCTTTTCAGTGTTAGTGAGATATAACAGGAGATAGAGAAACCTTTATACACATTATCTCCAGGGCAATGTTATATTAATAGGAAAGGACCAAAGCATCACAAAAAAGCATTTCTCTCTACCTTGTGTTACAGTATGTGATAATATATACAGTATCGCTGGATGTGTGTCACTCCTTTGGATGAAAATACAGTAATGAATAATAAAAATTATGCTAGGTCTCTGCAATGCAACTGTTTTTCAGCAAGGTTAAGAGTGCTGAACTTCATGCTTATGAAATGGAGTATCTCAGTTTTTAAAACTAGAAATATAATGAAACATAGGAAATGTTCCCCAACACCCCAGTTAGGAAACCACACCCTTCTCTTTACCAATGAAGATTAATCCACTTTTGTGTACTTGCTAGTGCTTTTCTTGCATCATAGTTGAACATTGGAAGTAATGGACCTTTTATCACTTCATTTGGGAAACTGTTTTGCATTTGAATATGTCTTTTACTGTCACCCCATTTGGAAGCCTGTTGTTTACATTTGTTTTCTTAATCTTACCTAATCCCTCCCATCTTTAATCCCTTAAATAACTAAGTAATTTATTTCACCACTTAATGTTTTTACTTGTGCCTATATGCTTTATATATGCTATCTCTATTCTTTCCTTTTTTTTATCACATCTTTTATTAACTCGAATTCTCTGTCATCTAATTCCCTTTCCAAGTATAAGTCTCTTTTGTTGTAACAAAAGGGTTACAAAAGGGTTGGGCAAAAGGGTTCTGGGACAGGAATTAGCAGGGCTCATTCGGAGAGCTTTAAACTAGATTCGAAGGGGGATGGGGTAGTAGCTGGGCTTGCAACACTGGGGCAACGCTCTAGTGTTGAGGTAGACCAGGAGGCCTCCCATCCCCCTGGGGTGAAATCGGTGTGCCCAGCTCGCTCCCTGAAATGCCTGTACACCAATGCACGCAGCATGGGGAATAAACAGGAGGAGTTAGAAATCCGTGTTCGGTCGGGGGGCTATGATCTAGTGGCAATTACAGAGACTTGGTGGGACGCCTCGCATGACTGGAATGTGGTCATGGATGGCTATGTCCTGTTCAGGAAAGACAGGCCGCTAAGGAGAGGTGGTGGAGTTGCTCTTTATGTGAGTGAGCAGCTAGAATGTATTGAGTTCTGTCCAGGGGCGGATCAGGAGCGAGTTGAGAGTTTGTGGGTGCGAATTAAGGGGCAGGCTGGCAGGGGTGATACTGTTGTGGGTGTCTATTACAGGTCACCGGATCAGGATGAGGAGGGTGATGAGACCTTCTACAGGCAGCTGAGAGCAGTCTCTCAATTACAGGGCCTGGCTGTTGTGGGGGATTTAACTACCCTGATATTTGCTGGGAGGCCTACTCAGCCAGCCATCCTCAGTCCAGGAGGTTCCTCCAGTGCGTTGATGATAACTTTCTGATGCAAATGGTGGATGAGCCAACTAGGAGAGGAGTGCTGCTGGATCTTATCCTCACTAAAAAGGAGGGTCTGGTTGAAGAGGTGAAGGCTGAGGGCAGCCTTGGTTGTAGTGACCATGAGATGGTAGAGTTCAGGATCTCATGTGGCAGGAACAGAATAGCTAGCAGAATTGCAACCCTGAACTTCAGGAGGGCCAACTTTGGCCTTTTCAAGCAATTGCTAGGGGAAATCCCATGGGACAGGGTACTAGAAGGTAAGGGGGCCCAAGATAGTTGGTTAGCATTCAAGGACTGCTTCTTCCGAGCTCAAGATCAGAGCATCCCAACAGGTAGGAAGTCAAGGAAGGGTACCAGGAGACCTGCATGGTTGAACAGGGAACTGCTGGGCAAACTCAAGTGGAAGAAGGAGGTGTACAGATCGTGGAAGGAGGGGCTGGCCACTTGGGAGGAATATAAGTCTGTTGTCAGAGGATGTAGGGAGGCAACTAGGAAAGCTAAGGCCTCCTTGGAATTCAACCTTGCAAGAGAGGTCAAGGACAACAGAAAGGGCTTCTTCAAATACATTGCAGGTAAAGCCAACACTAGAGGCAATGTAGGCCCACTGATGAATGAGGTGGGGGTCCTGGAGACAGAGGATAAAAAGAAGGCGGAGTTACTGAATGCCTTCTTTGCCTCTGTCTATACTGTTGGAGGCTGTCCTGAGGAGCCCCGGACCCCTGAGGCCCCAGAAGAAGTCAGGATAGAGGAGGAATCTGTCTTGGTTGATGAGGGCTGGGTCAGGGACCAATTAAGCAACGTGGACATCCATAAATCCATGGGCCCTGATGGGATGCATCCGCGGGTGCTGAGGGAGCCAGCAGAAGTCATTGCTAGGCCACTCTCCATCATCTTTGCTAAGTCGTGGGCAACGGGAGAGGTGCCTGAGGACTGGAGGAAAGCGAATGTCACTCCAGTCTTCAAAAAGGGCAAGAAGGAGGACCCGGGTAACTATAGACTGGTCAGCCTCACCTCCATCCCCGGAAAGGTGATGGAGCAACTTGTTCTTGGTGCTGTCTCTAGGCACATCAAGGATAGGGGGATCATTAGGGGCACTCAGCATGGCTTCACCAAGGGGAAGTCATGCTCAACCAACTTGATAGCCTTTTATGAGGATGTTACCCGGTGGATAGATGATGGTAAAGCTGTGGATGTGGTCTATCTCGATTTCAGTAAAGCGTTTGGCACGGTCTCCCACAGCATCCTCGCAGCTAAACTGGGGAAGTGTGGTCTGGATGATCGGGTAGTGAGGTGGATTGTGAACTGGCTGAAGGAAAGAAGCCAGAGGGTAGTGGTCAGTGGGACAGAGTCCAGTTGGAGGTCTGTGTCTAGCGGAGTCCCGCAAGGGTCGGTTCTGGGACCAGTTCTATTCAATATATTCATTAATGACTTGGATGAGGGATTAGAGTGCACTGTCAGCAAGTTCGCTGATGACACCAAACTGGGAGGAGTGGCTGACACAACGGAAGGCTGCGCAGCCATTCAGAGAGATCTGGAGAGGCTGGAGAGTTGGGCGGGGAGAAATTTAATGAAATATAACAAGGGCAAGTGTAGAGTCCTGCATCTGGGCAAGAACAACCCCATGTACCAGTACAAGTTGGGGGCAGAGCTGTTGGAGACCAGCGTAGGGGAAAGGGACCTGGGGGTCCTAGTGGACAGCAGGATGACCATGAGCCAGCAATGTGCCCTTGTGGCCAAGAAGGCCAATGGCATCCTGGGGTGTATTAGAAGGGGTGCGGTTAGCAGGTCGAGAGAGGTTCTCCTCCCCCTCTACTCTGCCCTGGTGAGGCCGCATCTGGAGTATTGTGTCCAGTTCTGGGCCCCTCAGTTCAAGAAGGACAGGGAACTGCTAGAGAGAGTCCAGCGCAGAGCCACGAAGATGATTAAGGGAGTGGAACATCTCCCTTATGAGGAGAGGCTGAGGGAGCTGGGTCTCTTTAGCTTGGAGAAGAGGAGACTGAGGGGTGACCTCATCAATGTTTATAAATATGTAAAGGGCAAGTGTCAAGAGGATGGAGCCAGGCTCTTCTCAGTGACATCCCTTGACAGGACAAGGGGTAATGGGTGCAAGCTGGAACACAGGAGGTTCCACTTAAATTTGAGGAAAAACTTCTTTACGGTGAGGGTGACCGAACACTGGAACAGGCTGCCCAGAGAGGTTGTGGAGTCTCCTTCTCTGGAGACATTCAAAACCCGCCTGGATGCAGTCCTGTGTGATATGGTCTAGGCAATCCTGCTCCGGCAGGGGGATTGGACTAGATGATCTTTCGAGGTCCCTTCCAATCCCTAACATTCTGTGATTCTGTGATTCTGTGATTCTGTGTAACGTAATGATGATGCTACAGATTGAACCCTGTTTCTGAG
Organism: Nyctibius grandis; assembly: GCF_013368605.1. Classification (NCBI taxonomy): domain Eukaryota; kingdom Metazoa; phylum Chordata; class Aves; order Nyctibiiformes; family Nyctibiidae; genus Nyctibius; species Nyctibius grandis. Next base: position 88,944,736 of record NC_090658.1, on the reverse strand, counting down.
ACACAGCGAGAGAATAGAGAAAGGGTGTCACAGACTCATGGGTGAATTCTGCCCTTTTCAGTTTTCTGCAGAGGTACACTCAGTTTCCAATATTTATAATTTCTACATTTGAAATTTGTTTTGGTCTACCTGCCTTTAACGAAACTAGTCTATTAGCTGTGAGCAACCTGCTTAATGAGTTTTAACTTGTTATCCACTATCTGGCAGCATGTGTTCTACTTTCCAACTGGTTCAATAAATTTACGCATGTTGTGGGAGGGGACTCCAGGAATTTCAAGATGGTAGTGTGAATATGTTCAATGGGGACATATAATCACAAGTAAACAGAGGACATTTGCTTCCTTTGAACAGTCTTGTTAAAAAATCTTTCCTGCTAATGTGACAGAAAACAATGTTTCAGGTACTGTTTGTGTATGATACAATATTTGCTTTAGCATCTCATCAATATGACATTTTTCTTTGTTTTCTTGCAGGGTTGTTTTTAAAATAATGAATCACCCATTATGCTCTTAAACAGAAACTAGCCTTTTGGCCAAATGAAACACGTGCAGCCTTTGTTCAGCCTGTCAGTTGCAAAAGGAATTAGTGTCATGTGGAAAAATAATAATTACTTTCCTTCCTGCTCACATGATGTTAAGAGGAATAAAATTTGGCAGGCCTGTTAAGCAAACTGAATTTTTCTTGTTCCTAAAATCTTTTACATTTTATATTCAGCATACTGCTTTGGTCTGAAGAAGCTGAGGTTTTTGAAAACCACAACATTTATATTTGTTGTGCCATTTAATATAGCTTGTGAGCTTATGAAATGAAGGATTTTTCAGACATGGCACATGCTAGCATTGATTTGAAGGCCTGTTTGTCAAGATCCATCTCAGTTTTGAAGTCATGACCTCTTAATGCTGGGTTTGTATCTCCTTAGTGTGCAAATATAGCCTAACAGATGGTATAAGTACAGTCATGCCAGAGACACTGTATGTGCATCTGTTTTGATTATTGGGATCTGCATGACTGTTCAGGAATTACACAAGCAATGGAAGTTTTCAGATCTTCAACACCTAAGGTGACCACAATGAAACTATATTTCTTCAAATGTCTTTTACAATTAAAACGAACAATCATTTGTTGCCATATAAAATTAATGTGTGGCTCCAGTGGTGCTCCAAGTAGAAGCAAGATTTTTTTAGAATAAAACCCCTGTTCCTAGGCAGTGCCCTGGAGGAGTCAACTATTGATGTCATTCTAACTTATGAAATCCACCAACATTTTCAATCTGAGTTTTGATCTAATTGTTGTAAAAACGTCCTATACACTAAAAGCTACTGATGACCTTCAAAAGTAGCTAACAAAGGCTTGTTCTTTGCTTTAGCAGATTCAGTATTTCAACTACTTTTCAAAAAGGTACGTTGGATTCTTCATATGATTGTGGTTGAAGAAGCGACTCTGAGGGATAGCTCTACTCTCATTTGTCCATTTGTTAATACAATATTTTTCTTCAATAGCTAGAGAATTTTTTAAAACCCCCAACCCCTATACTTTTTCAGATTCCCTAGTGGTTTCTATTGCAATTTATGACCTTTTGTCCTCTTACAGTTCAGTTTTGAGTGATTTTTCTCTTATACCTATTTTTATTGTACTGTAAGAATTGATTATGGTTATCTTAAAACTATTCCAGTTCTCGCCAACTGTTCAGGAAATCGCTCTTCTAAGACTTTAGCATTAAGTTGAAAGATTTCATATTTATTTAATTGTATAAGCTTATCCCTCATATCTGTATTGCTGGTGATACAATTGCTTCTAAGATACACATTTGGAAAGCTGAGAATTGTCTTTGTTCTCATTCTGTCTCTGGAACTCCATAATAAATGTCACCAAGTTGTAGTTCATCTTTGTAGAAATATCTTTGAGCTTAGATGAAGTTCGACCAAGTTCTTCTGAACTGAATTAAGAGAAGTTATAGTAGGATTAATTTGGTCCACTGTATGCAGCCTAAATTGGTTTTGGCAACTTCTCTCTTACAGATCATTTTTAACCAGTAAGGCTGTTGACTATGACTTCCTCTCTTCCAGATTTGCAGAGAATGGGACCTATGGTTAGCAGAAGATTTTGCCTTGTTTTTCCTTTTCTACAATACTCTCCCCTCTCCTCATTGCAGTTCAGTGTGGTGGGATGGGGAATAGTGTAACAAAATATACCGCCTTCTTTGTGTAATAGCTTTAATCTAATACACTATATGAAGCTCCAAGGTAAAGTTTAAAAATAAGAAGGAAAAAAGGGATAGAAAGTAGAAGTACAGCAAAGGAGGAGATATGTTTTAAATCAGATCAGCAATAGATGGAGAGTCATCATTTGCTACAGGATCCATTTCAAAGTTGTACAGTAAAGAAGTTAGGGACACCATGCTCATGAGTTCATGATAGATGATGAACAGCATGGTCTCTACAGACTGGCGCTATGAAATCTGAGGCTTGGCACAGCCACAGAGGAAGCAGGAGGGCTGGAGGCATGTGTGAGAGCAAGTCTGGAGAAGCAGTAGATTGATTAAAGTTGTCAGAGTTCCCACCACAGCCCCTTCTTTAACACATGCTGAGTCTGATGCAGGTTGACTGATATGCATGCTACTCCTTTCCACGTCTTATCAGACCTGGAGTTAATGCTGGGCAGAAGGATAGCTGGCACAGTGAATGTGTAGGCTTAATGTACACAAAATCATCCCACTGCTTAGCAATTTTCAGCTATCAGCAGCCCAGATTTGTTTTTGATGTGAGGAATTCCATCTGCATTTTGAGAGATGACAAGACTTTTCAGAAGAGGAAAGCCAGGATTCTCGTGGTGGGCTGGCTAGAAATGAAAAAGCTTGCCTCCCATCTGGCGTCCCCTGTCACAGATTTGGTCTGCTGCCTGGAGAGAGGCCAGAGCTCTCCATAGTGTGAGAAAGGCCAGTAGAAGAGGCACCAGTGATTTAATCCGAGGTAAGCCTTGTGTTCTCCAGTTTGGAGGATATTTGGTCAGTCTGATGCTCCCATCAGGTGTTCCTCTCCTCCATACAGCACTGGGGCATGCATTCCTGCAGCTAAATGTTTATGGGGAGAATCGTAGTAGTCCAAGGTGCCGGTGACAGAGAGAAAATGCCAAGGAAAGAAGATGAGGTTCAGGAGAGAAACAGAAGCTGTCTAGTTGATGGCAACAGTTCATAATTAAGGAGAAAACACAATGGTCCAACCAGTCAGTGGCAGGTGCTGACTGGGAACAGGGACCTGCTGAAGAAAGAAGTAAATATTGCAATTCTAACTTGAGAAGCAATAAACATTTTAGACAGAACTTGAAGGATTGTTTTTATTTTCTAGTACAATCAGCAGATCTCCATGTTCCTCCCAGCCAGGCACATCCCAGCTCTGTAGTTCTAGAAACTTTTGTTCACTGTTGCTATTTACACTATAGAAAAAAGTAAATACTTTGTTGATCTGCAGTCAGATGTCCCCTTTCCACAGCTCAGCATAGACAGAGAAGAATGTAGCTCTGATGTTGATGGCCGATAAGAGGGCTTATCAAAAGGGGAGTGCCAAAGTGACACAAGGGTAACCCCTCCCTCTTTCTTTGTAGGATGTTCTCCAGTGGTGAATAAAGCTTAAATCTGGTGTAAATCAGATTGTGCTTAATCAAAGAGCTTAAATGACTTATAGATTTTGACCATTTTCTGCACTAAGTCCAAGTATGGGTTTGTGTTTTAATTTTCTCGTGTGAAAAAAATTCTAATATCTATAGTCCCCCAAGCTTCATTGTACCATTAGATAATCATACAGAAACTTTTCTTGTTACCATTATGATTGTGGTTATTGTTACATTTATTTTTTTGTATCTATTTATTGTGTCTAAGAAGTTCAGACATAGATGCTGTCAACTGATGGATTTCCCTGGTTACAGAAGATGTGGCTCGTTTATTGATTTCAAGCCAGGTGCTCTGTGTGCTGAAAAGTTACAGAAAGAGTTGAAATGTGACTTTGAGACAGAGCAAGAACAGGACTTCCTGGACACAGAGTTTGCTGGGCTTGTGCAGCTGGGATTTCCTGAAGAAAGAAAATGCCTGCTGTTAATGGCTTTTATTGAGTTAAGCTTGCTTGGCTTTCTGTTCCCTCTTTGTAGGTAAACAAAACAAATCCAGGTGCAGGGCTGATCTGTGCTACTGATTCCTCAACCAAATGGAAACAAATCTGGAAACCACAACCCTGCTCACCTCCACCAACCCAACCATGTGAATTAATATGATAACGGTGTTTTAATTCTAAAACCTGAATGTTTCCCTTGGCACTGAACATCCTGTGTGCTGAGAAGTGACAGCAACCCGGCCGAGCAAAACACCTGGCCTCCCAGTTCCCCTCTCCCTGGGCACAGCCTGGCATCCCCAAACATCTCAAGCATCTTTATGTTCCTGTTTCAGCAGGGTACATCCACCTTTGAGTTCAGTGTTTGTCTGAAATCAACCTTCTGAAAAACCTCCTTGCAAGGTTAGATCTGTGTCAGTCAGAGCCAGGGTTTCCCAGCCTTTCATAGAAGTGATCATTCTTTGCTGAGGCTTGAATTGATTGAAAACCTTCCACCCTTTTCTCAGCCCTGCAGCATGGTGTATTTAGGCTACATTATTGTCATGCCATCCTTTTCCCCACCCTTGTAGCAACAGCAAGCTAACTGAGCACTTTTTCATTTCAGACTCCTATTTGTTTCTGAAAGAGGTGAATGTTATTTAAAATTCCATCCCACCCACGATGTGAAACTAATAGATCTGCTTAATTATGGGAAAACTATATGTATGGATATTAAGGAAAAAACCCTGAGAAAATGTTTTTTTAAATGCTGATTGCTAATGAGATCTAATGATATCAAACAGAATGTGCTGTTCTAAGTATTTCAGCATGATAAATGTTTTAAAATTCTACTGAAAGAAACACGAAAATATGTTACAGTGCCACTTAGCAAGACATCCTTGAGTGAAATAGGCACCAGGGTGTATTCACTTCAGCAAGTGGGCCCAATCACGCATATTACATATATATTTCCTTCTGAACATACTTCCTTCCTTTCTTAAACAGCCAAAATTCCCAACTGGTTTCATTAGGAGTTATGACTGAGCAGGAATAAGCTTCATGTTGCAGTTAATGTCAGCTTTCTGTGATACATGAAAAAGATATTTAAGGTTAAAAAAAAATGGTGTTACCTTCTGTTGCCCAAAACACTTGACTGATCAGAATAAAATGTAGTAAAAGATGAGAGTTATATTTAGTGATGAACCATCTGAAATGTCTGAGAAATGCTTCAAGCAGTGTTAGGTGACTGGGAAGCTCATAGTCCCATGAGATCCCTGGAGCTAGACATTTAACAAGGCTTCTAGAGGGACATTTCCAGGCAGTGGTTAATGCTCACAGAAAAAGAAGGAAGATCAAACCACATGTTTCAGCAGAGCTTCTTCAAAGCTTCACAGTGGTGCAAATAAAATCCAAATATTGTTGCTAAAGGATAGCAGACTAGATCTTGTTGAAGTAACATTTTTCCCATTGGGGGAAGCAATGGCAGAGAAGAAGGGCCTTGTTAGCCTGGAGATCTGGGATACTAGACCTCAGCTCTTTGCCTTTCAGAAAGCAGTAGCAGACCTAGGTTTCCACAGTGGTATCCCAAAAGCAATGTTCAAAGGGCAGGGAAGCCTGCTGCTGCTCTGCTGACACCCCATAGTCCTTCCCTTCCTAGAGCTCTGGTATGGTCAAAATAGGCAGTGGGTTCATTTTGCTGTCACTTACAACCCATTTTTTTCTTCAAATGCCTATGTGGTTTGGCTACAGAGAAAAGCACAAGGCGGGAAGCAGTATGATTTGTACCAAATAGCTCTCGTTTCATTTTAGAGAAACACTTACCTGGCATCCGTCATTGCTGTTCTTCTCTGGTGGCAGATTTCTATTTTGTTTATAGTGGAGACCCATAATTCACTTAGTTAAGTGTTTGCGTATTCTGCATTACTTTGGGAATACAAAACATGAATAAATCTCTGACACTTGCATTTCTTCACACAGCTTTTATTTACGTATATATAAAAGTATTTTAACAGTGTAAGGGTTATCAAGGCTAGTGTTACGCTTGATGAAAACTCCATCAGAACTTAGATTCCTGCTTATATCCAGAAGAAGTACTCCTTCTCTGCCTTATTACCATCAAATCTCATACTTCAAGTCAGATTTTAGAGCTAGAGAAGACCTCAAAATTTGCAGTATGTGAAGGATGAATGTAATAAAAAAATCTTCTAAATGAATAGGAAACAAAAGAGATTACTATGATACAGTGAGCATCAATATAGTCTGAACCAAAGATCACTGAAGGTATGGGAAAGATTCTGTTACCTTGACAGACTTTGAATAGGATTATGTTTTATATGGAAAACTCTGAAGTGATTATTTCCTTTGTATGCTTTTCTCTTCCTTTCTCATTATTGTATTCTCTATTCAATAGCAATTATAGCTTTTATGGGTAAATTCTTGAATACTCCATTCTTAAAACGTCAGTAGCATTTAAAAGTACAAGTTTATATTAAAAAAAATTCCTAGAAAAAAATGTTTTAAAAACTTGTTGCACAGTAATCTTCCTCAAAGAAAATGAAAAGGCCATATTTTTTTGGTTAGCAGTAATAGCCTTTACCTAGCTGAGCTGCCATAGTGTTTCACGGGAATTTAAAGTTCAGCTGTGTCAGACACTGGCTTTTTATATAAGCTGAAACTTGTTTAGACCACTCGTTACCTCCTAGTATGTCCTTGGGGTGTGAATAAGTTTTTACTCTTGATTTTATTTTAGGATGGCAAAAAAATGACTGAGATTTTCCGTGGGATATGAATCCCATTTTTTGATGGATGAGTGTTTGTACAGAGTGGGTGTGGAATCTGAGACACTTTGGGCTTTGATTCCTGCTCCTGCAAAGCATTGAAATCATGCTATTCTTTCAGAATACAAGACACAAAAAAAACCAACTCCCCTGTAAGACAGGGAATTTCTTGATGTTTCTCAAGTAAATGGAAACTAAGAGTAATCAAAATTTTGTAAGAATGGGTAAAAAGCAGCAATAAAAGTCACACAAAAAACTCCTGGGAAATAATCAGATCAATAAAGTAAAGTATGTAACGTACAACAAATATTACAAATATAAAAATACACACAAGCAATCCTAGAAACAAGTATAGCATCATCCTGGGCACTTTATAAAAACACACAATTTCTATCCATGATATAGTTAATGTTTAGTATATGTTTGTATACATAGTTCTGCAAATGTAAGTACATTACCTAACTGCCAACAGTCAAGGCAAAACAAAAGAAAAAAAAACGCTTTCATCTGCTCCATTTTGTCACCTTACATACCCTGCAATACATCTTTATATATATATGTAGCTTGATGGCTTCAGAATTGCAGATATAGTAAGTGAAGGTCCACTTTTATTTCCTATTCCCAGCCTTGGAATGCTAGCCAGGTAGGCTTACTTACATTTCTTTTATCACTACACATCAGCTTTCTAACCTAAGAGCACTAGCTTTCAGTTTTATGTAAGCTATCAAAACAATCTCCTGTATCATGTTGTCCCTTCTAATATATTGTTACGGTGTTTTGTATCTCTCATAGCTTGTAAGAGTATTTTGCTAAAATAACTCATAAGCTTTTTCTCTCAATATTTTATTCCTAAAAGAAAAGGCATATTGCTAATAGTGGCTTGCAATCTAGCCTTCCAATTCCCTACAGAAATTTGCTGTGTCTTCTCTTTTTTAGTTTCTGGTCATGTCTACACTGAAAGAAAAAGAAGAATAGCCCTCCCCAACAGCTAAAGTACATATGAAATATATTAGATAGATAAAAGTTAATTCAAATCCTTTATGCTAGTGAAAAAGATGGACCTTCTGTCTTGGAGACTGAAACATTTGGGATTCCTGTCTACTCTGTTCAGCAGTGCTACCAGCTCTGTCTTTTGGTCTCCCCTTTATTCTGCAGTGCTGAGTCCAAGCAGGGTTCAGGTCTCATCTTGGCATCCTGTAATAATCATGGCAACAGCAACAAATAATAAAAAAAATCAGTGTTTTCAATATCCCTGGAATAATTTTCCCTGGCTACTGAAAGTAGCCGGACCTTTAGTTAGCATACTGAAGCTAGTCCTCCTTTTTTGCTCAAGATGCTGAACATTAGACTTTTCTATTAAAACACAAATGGGAGACAGAAACCAAATAACTAAATAAAAGGTATACTACCTGAAATACCAGCATATCTGCTGTTCTTATAATGATTTCACAAATACTCTAATAATACAGAATAAAAAATTAAAGCCAAGGTAGAAATTATTTGAAGCATCCTATGACACACAAACAAGAGCAAAATTGCTCATGCTGAAAGAAGCAGGCATTCCTATGGTTTGACTTGTGACATTGCTAAGTAAGCAGACATCTAAATTAGGCCAAATGAATTGTGCATCACAACTGCTGTTTCTCTTCACAGAAAGGAGAACGTCTAAGTGAATAGCTCACATGCAGACCCCTAAGTGGTATACTAAATTTACAACATATCTCATGTAACCTAGCAAATCAGGAGGGGTGCACCATGTAACATATTGCGTGTCACATTCTGCCGTGTCTTGAATGATATATAATGATTTACTGCTGTTGATATAGGAAGAAAAAACTGAGTAACTGAACAGAATAATAAATCCTTTGAAGGTAAATAAATGGAAGGAGATTTCTCAGGTCCACTTGATATTTAATTGTAAAACCAGTAATTTTCGTTTAACTTACAGTGAAGACAAATTTTGAAATAATGAAATGTCTTGAGAAATGAATGCTGCATTTTTACTGGCTCTACAAACAGTCATATAGTAACAGGGTTAATAACATCATCACAGGATAAGGACCTCCAAACAGCAAAGTCCTTCTGTATGGAGTTATTTTAAGCACAGGCTTAAATTTCCCATGATTTTTTCCTTGGTCCAGGGCCTAGACTAATTATATTTTTGGAGTAATATGCCATGTGTACAAATATCAATACAAAAGATAAAACTCAAGCGTTCCAGAAATATTTATACATTGTTTTGAGGTCAACTGCAATATAACTAAAGTGAGTTAGGGCAGTAGAAAAATATATGCTTAAGCTGCAAAGCAAATACACAAAGAAAATAAAATCAGATTATCAGTATTATATACATTAATATATTTACAGAAGATATTTTGCCACCTGAAAATAAGTCACCATTTTGAACTAAATTTTTCTGAAACTAGGCCCTGGTGACTATATTAGAGATATGTTAGAAGATCTTCAGAGTGAAGAGTACTTTTACATTGTCTCATCCTGCCTTTAAAGTTTCTGAACTGATTTTATGTACAATAGGATGGAGGAGTGAAGAAACTTGACTTTGAAATTTGCTTATTTTCTGCTTAAGAAAAGAGATGGCATGTGCATAAATATCTCCCTCTCTTTATGTTGTACATTTTATCTCTCAATAGCAGCAGAATTTCCACTTCTGGTCTTGATGGCCCTTAATCAGTTTTCATCAGGTGACAGATTCATGTTCTCCAGTTGTATGAAAGCATCTGACATAAATGCTTGTTGCTTCCATAGTCATATTATTTTAAAAAAGTGTCTGTTACAAGAGAACTTCAGGCATCTGAACTGCTTTTTTCCCTTCTTCTTCACTCCTATTCTGTACCACTGCACTGATGTCTCATTATACTTGTACAAGAAAGGCTATTATCCTTCACACGTTTAGCTGCTGATCTAAATGAAAGTACATTATCTAAATAGTTGAATCAAGAAGCATACAACTAAAGCTCATTTCAGTCTGATCTGTATTTCTTGGTGCTTTAGCAGGTTAACAGTTTCCTGTGAAATTACTTTATTCAAGGATTTTCACCATAATTTGGTCATAATGTGGTCTAGACCAAATGGTAACAAGAACTCACAGAAAATCTGCAGTTCATTTTCATTTTATGTCTCAGGAGGAAAACGAGTCTTTTCTAAATAATTCAGAACCTGCTTTCAGAAACAATATGCACATTATCAAGAATAGGCCTAATAGGGAATTTATCTAACAGCACAGAGTGAGTAGTTCAAATACTTATCATAGCACATGAATATTGTGATATTGAATATCATCCTATTAATATTAAATGGCCAGTTAGTTAAGCCCTTGCATATTTACAGCACTAATACTGGAAACAACACACAAATTAAGTTCTTCTTTGAGTGCTGTGCATTTATTTCATGCTCTCAGAGGATCTCAGTGGCACTCTAATAGTATTCTGTCTATGCCAGCATATGTTATTATCATTGTGGAAGTTTATACTGGAGAACATTTTGTCGTTAATCTAGGCTTCTGCAAAACTTCAGAACAGGAAGAGCATGTCATGGTAGAAATCAAACAAATATATCATCTAAAACCAACAAAAGTGGAATTCAAGTATGCGTGCTTTATTTCTATTCTACGTGCTGCTTGCTGGTTGTAATACTAACACTTGTACGTGATGTAGGCTGAAAACATTTAATTGGCTTTTGAAGGAAATTAATCATATTTTACACAATTTTGGGGTATTTTTTTCTCTTGTGGTTAAAAACTTCATATAAATAATTTAACCTGTAACAGCTTCGATGTTGCAAGTAGATTAAAAATGAGAATGTCCATTGCAATGCTTTTTCATGTATAGAAAGTACATCTTCTTTTTCACCATAAAGATTCAGGAAATTTATCCAAATTTGATATATTCTTAAAAATAGGGCAGATGTTTTACCTCTTCAGAAATCAACAAAAGGGTTTATTCTTCTGCTGTACCTCACTGGTTACCCACTCTATTTCCAGTCTTCCCACCTGTTTAACTCTGTGTTATATTAAGCAAAGATGGATTACCGTTAATAGCCTTCTCAAAAAGCAGACACCTCCCACTTCAACATGGCAAGGAAAAGGTTTTCCACACAGATCCTTACCCTCACATAGGCCTGAGATACTAGACCACAGAGAAATGTGAAGGACAAGGGAGAAGAGACAAGCATATGAGCAACTCAATGAGCAGATCTGAAGCGGCCACAACTTCTGGTAGGGCTGTATTTCATGGGCAACAGCTTTCTTTGCTGGCGAAACTGCAGCCAGAAGAGTGTGCAGCATGTGCTTAAGCCTAGACAAATGATAATGACTCTGTAGCTGACTGGTTACAAAATTTGCTGAGTGCTTGATGTAGTAGTATGGACATGCTGGCCCTAGGGAAGATCTGTCTGCTAGACGGAGGCTTCAGAATAAAAATTGTTCAGTTGACACTTACACGTCTTCCTGAGTTGAAGGCAGACTTATGTGTGCCAGCTTCAACACCAAATTTTGTTTGAATTATGGATGGCAACTTATGGTCTTCCTCTCATTATGTGACTCTACCTACCAAGTGGGTGCATAGATAGTAAGAGAATAACAGTGCTGAATGTTATTGTATCCTTACAGAAAGAAACAGGTGAGGGATCTAAACTGTGGACTTAGCTTACTTTCTGAAGCATGTCATTTGTTAGAGATACCTGAACTTGCTCTGAACAAACTGGTGCTGCTCTCCAGCATAGCTCAGGCATTAGCTCAGGTCTGGGAAGCAGCGACGCTGTATTATCTCAGCATGCCACCCTGGGGAGAGCATGTCTGGCTTTGTTGCTTCCAGTTTTGGAACAGACTTGGTTGCTGCGAGCTTGGGAATCTCTGTGCCACAGATGTTCGCGTGTCCTGAAAAGCAAATCCAGCCTTTTACACTGCATACATCAAATCTGACACACAGTTGCTGCCCTTATTGTCATCCTAGTCAAAACTATAAAAAATTGGAATTTACTTACTTATTTCATATCTTCAGTCTTTCTTACTTGCCAGACTTGCTGGTCTCCTCTTTGACCTGTAGCAGAACTCATGTCTGTGCTGCAGAACTGCATTCAACATTTTGAACTCTTTCTCCGCTCGGGGTATCTGCCTTTCACTTTTAAGCTGGATGCTTGTTCATGTTGCTGTGCAGGCAAGAACTTTCAAGTCATAAGCTTTAGTTTTCTGCTTTTCCAACTATCATTTCCATTCTTATAGGCTGAAAGTGTTCACTCATCTGGTGCAGCAAAAGTTCTCTATTTTCTCATTTCTTTTTTTTGTCTCCCTACCTCTCTGTCCAGACTTGTCTCCTTCTCACTGTTCCTTTTCCTCCCACTTCCATCTGTCTTCTTTTCACTGGTCTGTTCCTAATTTTATTTTATTTTCTACAGATCTTCAGTTTAAAAAACTCACCTCTGACTCATTCCTCTCAAAATATATTCAAAGAAATATCTTCATTCCTCATATTTCTTCAAGACCCCTACAAGCGGGTTTTGTTTCTGAGGTTTTGGATAGATATTTCACTTCCATGACAGATATTTCAGGGTTCATATCACTGCATCAGAAATATAGCCAGTCCAGACTCATAAATCAGTATTACTAAGGTGTATCTGAAGAACTGAAACACTTTTATTGCAAACATCAGTGATAATATGGGTCTCAGAATTGCCCTGGAATATGGATGAGTACAAACCATTTAGGAACAAATATTCTGGCTGATAACTGACAGCTAGCCAAAAGCAGCCTCTGATAAAGATAAATAACCTGTACTCAGGGAAATTTTTTGCATCATTAAACATGGTGAGCATATTAGCTAGCAGGAGGTGGAGCTGAGTCCCTAAAGAGATAAATCTAAATTATATGCGCTGCAGTGATCATAACAGTAATGCACCATCTTGGCTAACTAGCTGACATCAACGGGGAAGGGAATTTCAGATTTAAATGAACCAAACTAAAGAGCATTGAAGTACACATACAGATTAATTGGAGCACGTTCATGAACTTTTTAGCCTTTTTCTGTGGTCTATTTTCATTGGTGCCAAAGCACAAGGAGTTTAGACTTTTCCTGTCAGTCTCTGCATCATTTTTTTATTTTGACTTTCTTATGTGGTTTGATTAATAACTCCTTTATTTGCTTTCCATTAATCACCTTATAACACAGTTGTATCAACTCTTGCCAAAAGCTTATAGATGGATAGTAGAAGTTTAGTGGCATTTTTCCGTAAACAGGAAAGTACACTTAGTGATTATATGCTTAGTACTTCAGAAAGGGAGAACTCCGAAATCAAAGCAAAGAAAACATTTAGTTACACAGACACATCTGAACAATCAAATTAAGCTCTGTTAGGAGAACATAAATAGGATGAAATGCTTTCCTTAAAATGAATGAAGTATATTTTTAAAAGCATATCAAATGTATTTTCTTAGGATGAGGAATGTCTTAGTAAAAGATAATTGCCTGCTTTTAAATATATGTCCTTTTTGTTTTCTGAGAAAAGTTTGGGTTCAAACTGCTGGAAGGTGCATGGATTAAAAAGATGAATATTAATTGATTGAAGCTGACTTGGTGTAACTTGCAGTTCTGTATTATTAATTGAGTCCATCGATCTGCTGGAGGGTAGGAAGGCCCTACAGAGAGATCTGGACAGGTTAGATAGATGGGCTGAGACCAACGGCATGAGGTTGAACAAGAACAAGTGCCGGGTCTTACACTTCGGCCACAACAACCCCATGCAGCGCTACAGGCTGGGGGAAGAGTGGTTAGAAAGCGGCCCAGTGGAAAGAGACCTGGGGGTGCTGATCGACAGCCGGCTAAACATGAGCCAGCAGTGTGCCCAGGTGGCCAAGAAGGCCAATGGCATCCTGGCCTCTATTAGGAATAGTGTAGCCAGCCGGTCTAGGGAAGTGATCATCCCTCTGTACTCGGCACTGGTGAGGCCGCATCTTGAGTACTGTGTTCAGTTCTGGGCCCCACACTTCAAGAAAGATGTTGAGGTGTTGGAGCGAGTCCAGAGGAGGGTGACCAAGCTGATGAAGGGTCTGGAGGGTCTGACCTACGAGGAACAGCTGAGGGAGCTGGGGTTGTTTAGCCTGGAGAAGAGGAGGCTCAGAGGTGACCTTATTGCAGTCTACAACTACCTGAAGGCAGGTTGTAGTGAAGTGGGAGTTGGCCTCTTCTCCCGGGCAACTAGCGATAGGACAAGAGGGCACAGCCTCAGGCTTCGCCAGGGGAGGTTCAGGTTGGACATCAGGAAGAATTTCTTTTCAGAAAGGGTTATTAGACATTGGAATGGGCTGCCCAGGGAGGTGGTGGAGTCACCATCTCTGGATGTGTTTAAGAAAAGACTGGACATGGCACTTAGTGCCATGATCTAGTTGACATGGTGGTGTCAGGGCAATGGTTGGACTCGATGATCCCAGAGGTCTCTTCCAACCTGATTGATTCTGTGATTCTGTGATTTCTTGTTGACATGGCAGGTAAGGAAATAAACCAGACATAATGAACACATTTTTCAGTCAAAATCAAATATGCATTTTCATGAATAATTCGTTCTCAGGTATGTTTTTGTTCTGCTAGTAAGTAAATCTGTTCAAGATGCTCATAGAAAAATCAGCAGTTTTCCTTCTTGTATGTAAAGATCCACTTGCAAATGTCTAAGCGTATTTGTTAACATGGCCTGAAAGAAGCATCAGAGTACAGAAATGTGATGTGCAAAGGGCAGTGCTTTTGCTCCACTCCTCATCCAGTCACTGCTCCAGGGCTGTGATTGCAGCTAAACAACTCCCGTGCATGCTCCTGGACATCAGACCTGCAGTACCTAACCATACATCAGATGATTGCCCAGGCTGTTTCTCCCCATGGGGGAACGATGATGAAAGGCAGGAATTGCTTACTTTGGTGGTAGCAAGGAATTTTTCAGCCAGCTCCTTGTGAGGCTTCTGTTCCAGCTGGGAGGGCTGCATCTGACTACAGTCACTCCGTGACCTGGGTACATAGTTTAAATGGGCTGCTGCAAAATGAAGAACTTTAAAAGCTTTACCCAGTGGCCAAAAGGGGCTTGTCCCTTACAGAAGCAAATAAAAAATGGCAACTAGCATTTTACAATGCTATTGCACCCTGCAGAGATACAGCTTCTCAGAGTGGTTGCATTGTAGTTCATGGTATTTAGGAAAATAAGAGATATATCAAGAGAGATGATGGAATACACTTGCTAGACAAGTCCCCGTAAGGTAACAAACAAAAATTGCAACTTGACTGTGTGCTGAAACTGCCTATCTGATTTCCAGTACTGGGCATTCAACGAAGTGCATGGAGGGCAGGAAATCTCTTGACTGGACAAAAAAGACTCCAGTTTCAAGTCCTGATTCTGCAGAGCACCTCAGCATGTACCTCAGCCCTCCTGGTACTGCTTAAAGCTGAACTTACCTGTTTTGCTATCCTGGGGTTATACTGAGGAGGTAGGCAGCAGAAACATACTGAGGAGCTTACCAGAGCATTTGTATGCAGGAGAATAACAAGGAAATTATAAAGAATATCTCCTACCTTGACTATGCTCAGCTGTAAATAAAACATAAGCCTGCGGATGATGGTACTGCTCCAGGTATTCCTGTCAGTGCTGCTGGGTACGACATCGAGCCTCTGGGTACAAAATGTGGTTTTTGTGGAGCAGCTGTATGTCTTGGTTTGGCCTAAACCAGGCCGATTTTCCTTTCAGTGATTTTTACTTTCAGCTAAGTCTCCTCTAAGTAACCCGGATAGGGATTTTGTGTCCAATTTCTCTGTCAGGAAGCATTTTGACTTGGGTTCAGTAAATCAACTGGTTTTGTTGCTGAATGGCAAAGCCACAAGTGAAAGACCTTGTTTAGGCAGTCTTGACAGAAAATTAAAAAAAAAAAAAACCTGCAAAAATGATGTTTTTGTAGAGTTCTCAGTTCTGTCACAATTTGACTGAAAATTTATGACCACTTCTGTACTACTTACATATGTAAAATATAGATTATTCAGTCTCATCTCCAACAACAGTGACTATTGCCATTGCTCTTGAGAAAGTTCTGTATTTATACACATGAAAGACTAAGTAACATCAGCTAAAGTGAGGAAAGGACAAGAAATATCAGCCAAGTTCTCTAAGCACCACTTTGCACTAAGCAAGCATTAATCTATTTTAAAAAGATGCAACTTTCTCATTTGATAATTTTGTCTCCAAAAAGGGTGCTGCAATTGGACTTCATTAAGGCTTGTGAGCTGTAAAAATGTTTTCCCAAACTAGTTCTTCCCTTCATTCTTTGCTCTTAGAGGAACTGTTTCAGCAAGGTGCATCAGCTAAGGTGTAACTAGTTTAAACGTTTGAATGGGCCTTTGATTTCTGTTCCTCTAGTCATGTGTTTAAAGCTTCAGACTCGCTTATATAGTATATTAAATTGAAGACTTGTTGTCTTCCTCCTACATTCATTTGCTCTTTTCAGTCTTTATCTCTGCTTCTTTTCTGTGTTTTCTTCTGTCTTCATGTTCTTGTTTTTCTCATGCTTTCTGTTCTGGCTTGTCTCTTCCTCATTTCTTCTCTTTTATTTTAATTTCACTTAGAGATTCCTAATGGAGTAAAATAACTGAGTGAGATAGAATAATAAAGTAAAATCAACTTTAAATTTGAAGGCTGAGCAATTTATCTCAGGTCCTGACTGAATATTAAGTTTCATGAGACTCAGAAAATTTTTCACTGTACAGAGAAAACCAAAATCCCTTGAAACCGGTAGAAATCTTTCTATTGACTTCAGTGGGCTCCTGTGTAGGGAGTACTTTGACATTCCTTCTCAGTTTTGGGAAGAGTCTAGCAATTTTAACAATGATATTTAACTGCCTAGGGAAAAAAAAAACAAACCAAACCAAACCATACAAAAAACCCCCAAAACAGGGCAGTGGAATATATTGTATTCCTTGTGTTTTCTATGCCTATAATTTTGCAATAGCCATGATCATGTAAGATCTAGCGAGGAAAAATTAGTCCTGCCATCCATTTACTGAAGGCAAAAAATGCTTTGACACCTTTCTCTCAAGCTGTGAGTTATAAAGCTTTCTGAAAATAGAGTAGAAAACACCCCAACACCCTTGTGAAAAAATTCTGAGTAAGCAGTTCCATGCAGACCGTCATTTTCTTTCCTAATTGCAAATGCCTTCTAACACCTTTCCATCACTTTATTCAGCATTTTTAATAACCAACAGTAAAAGAGAGTAAATCACATTGACCCTTAAGGTCTATATACAGATCAAAATAAACACACACAGATTAAACACGTTGTTGCTTTTACTGCAAAGATATGCAAACAATTATATACCAGGTCAGTCTAGGGCACCATTGATATTGCTTGCGAACCAATTTATTTGTGAAACCTCTGACCCCCCCTTTAATGTGCTTCTTCAAAGAGGCTCTTAGATATGACTGATGGAAAATTGGCATGTCTTTTTTTTTTTTTTTAACTAGTAAAAGATTTTCAATATTTTTTATTATTTATTTCTAACTAAAATGGAAGGTAAACTGATAGTGAGGCTTTCCTGAGATATTTTAAAACATACAGATTTGGATTCAGGGGAAATATTAAAATAACATACTACAAAATATAATAGATTTTCATAATTTTTATCTACTTTTCCATTGGCCATAGAAGAATATGTCTGTATGTTCTCCCAGGGTGTGCTTTAGGATATTGTCTTTCTTGAAAATGTTGTCACTTTAGCTAAAAGAATGTTTGGGCACAAGATAAAGTTTTTTTTTAAAAAAGACATTAACGTGATGATTTGCTTATATTGCTCTCATTATTATAACAGTTAGCATCTTACATTTGAATCATCAATACATGATTCAGAGAAGGGAAAACAACTTCAGACCTGAATACAAAAGAGACAGCGTAAATCATGACAAAACGTTAATCTACCAGGGTTTAAAGCCAATTATATTTTTAGCGCACTCTATCCTCAGTAGATCCTCAAGAGAAGTACACACAATACTGGATTAAAAAAAAAAATTTAAATCTTTCAATGTCAAGTATTTCTAATACTTTCTAAATTTAATTAGTGAGCAGCATGCTCGACCAATGTATTTTTAAATATGATTGCATTCTCAAAGAATGATAAAAACTAAGGCCACATAATGTGTGTATTAGCATGCAATCAGAAAGTTGTCATTGCATATATTGTTCAACTTCTTGGAGAAGGTAAAGTACAAAAATATATATATATTTATCTTTTGATTCTTCAAAAGCTATCATGAACGCGTATATTTTCTTTGTACGCAACCATTTTCAGTTCTAGCTCTTGACCTTTGTGCATTGTTTATATGAAAACAGAAACACAAGCAAAACCATGTTTACATTTGTCTGCTCTCATCTAATAGCTCATTATGTAATTGACTGAGATTTTATAACATCCTAAGTAAGATGCTTTTTCTGAGACAAACATTCATTGTCCTGTTGTATTTGTTTTTTTTTTTTTTTGATATGCATTTTCTCTTAGGAGCCTATTCATCATGGTAGATCATGATGAAATTGTGGTAGGTGGGTGCTGATCCCTTTTAAACGTTGGTAATAACAGCCAAACCTCTGAATGGTCTGTGGAAGCAGGCTGGAGTGTGTGAGACAATAAAGGGGGAGGAAAAAGTGCTTGCAGTCAGGAAAAGGAAGCCGTGATCCTGCACTGCCAGCCACAGATTAGTGACTGGCAACTACTAGCAAATTCGTCAGGCTCTGGAGGCTTCACAGAAGCTTGATGACACAAGGTGAAAGAGACTGCATTTGTTCTGGCTGAGAGATGAGTTCATTTGTCCAAGCAGCTCTTTGTAGCCTGTCTGAATAGCACTGGCACCTTAGTTTTGCATATATTAAACTGGAATGGCTGTTTTTCATTAAAGTACTGCTCTCCTCTAGGCATTCAAAACATTGGTAGTTGTACAGACTAAGGAAATAGGAAAGGCAGTGGGTTGCCCTGAAGGAATTTCTGACCATGGATCTCATGGCAGTTCCTTCTGTCTGCACCAGCTTGTGGTTGGTGCCAGTGTCAGCTGGAGCTGTGGGATGGGATCAGCCCAAGGGGCTTGAACGTTTTTTCTGCACATGTTTGCAAGCAGGGATTGATGTGTGTGTGTGTGTGTGCGCACAGGCACGCGTATGCTCATTTGTTCCTGTTGTTTGCTCCAGATACATCCCACTGCACCTAAGTAATGTGAATGGCCTGTGAAGAGTGGAATAGTTCAGCACCTGTGGGATGGATTTTCTAGGGTCTCTTCGGAGAACACAAAACTCTGACGAGATGACATGTCACATGATGTTTGATTTAGGGTGTCCAGCATTTTCTAATTATTGCCTTAGACATGGAAAGCTGATGGTGAGGTAGTAGCTGGAGATATTTTCTGCAGCAGAGCCAGGTTTCATCTCACTTTACTCATCTTAGAAGCTCAGCATCTAGTCAAAATTTATTTCATCATCTTTCCTTGGCAGTCCAGGTTGAGGAAGAGGCAACCACAGAAAGCAGTTCATCCCAATTGTTTTAAACTCTACTCTGGTGTGAGGTGAATCACTGTTTGGTCTCCTCCCTCTTTCCATTGACTACAGAGGCAGTGAAAAAGACTACCTTAAAACAGATATCTGTCTTTCAGATAGCTAAAAGTATGTGAGATGAAGCCTACCCCAAGGACTAAGTGGATTATTACACCTTTCCTTGATATTAGCAGATTTGTTTCTCTGAAGTAGATACTACCTATAGCAGCCAGTATTTTCATTGCCATTGTCACATACCTACCATATGGCTCATAGATGTATTTCCCAGATCTGTTTCGTAGTTCATACCATAAATATTCCTCGCAGCCCTAGGCTTCTGCCTACATGTCAGATTAAATTGGGGTGAAAAGGCAATTAGTGCCATGAGATCTGAGTTCAGAATTTTATGCCATACTGAGCTCAACCGTGGATTCAATTGTGGAAAACAGGCTAAGTGTTTTGAGTGGTATTATTACCTAATTACACTTACCTAATTACTTTTTAATTAGAATGAGTAGCCAAGGGTTCAGTATTCCCAATAAGAAGAGGCTTCTGTCCGAAGGAGTTGACAGGTCTTTGGAAAGTATTGCACAGGAAAATTATCGATTTCAGTTTACTTTGGTTTTTATAGCTCTTTCTTGTCATTTTGTGTGTAGATAGACTAATGAATTACTCAATTTTAAGTGTACTGTAAATCCTGTAAGTATGGATTACATTTTTACTTCATTCCTTTTTTTCACAAAATGATTTTGCTGTGGGAACATATTCATAGACTGATATTTCACAGAATTTTTACAATGATTAGCACAAAAATGAAACATAGACTACACTACCTCTGCATATATTCCAGGAAAGACTGGAGCAAAGTGTATGACTTTGACCTGTTCAGTGTTGTCAATTTGGTGTGCTAGCCTTTTCCAATCTCCTCCATTTATAATTTTGGTCCTTTGTGAGTAGGACATAAAATAGTCAGTCCATCAATACATGTAATAATGAGAAGGTCAAAAATGCTGATGTTAGTGAACAGGAAAACAGCCTTGTTGGAAACCTGGTCACCTCCAAATGTGCTTGTACTCAGAAAAGTGGTATTGTGAATGTTTATACTTATTGTCTTTCTGTTTCTTTCTAATCAGCTTATTCAGTCTATTTTGTTAAGAAGTTGTCTTTTTTTTTCTAATTGCAGTATAAATGTTTCTCATGTTAGACTGTTATTTTAAATACTAACATTATTAAGAATAAAAGTTCTGCCTTCAGATGTTATGACTGACTCTACTGCAACTGAGACCAGTAACCTTTTTTATGATATTTGAATGTTTCTTAATCAGTGCTTAATATATACTTATGCAATGACTTCCCTGGGACCGCTTACATGCTTAGGATGTAATATGTGTATGTACTACATGTTTCAGAATTGTCCCTCAGTTAGCAATTATTTTAATCATAGGCAAGTCAGGATGAACTTATTTCTAACTTTGTATATACACCCCAGATTGCACAGTTTCATGGGAATAAAATATAATAAATCATGTTCTTCAGATAAGCAGATATGATGACTCAAAAGACACAAAGTTTACACATCTGTTGGATAAAGCACTTCCATGTTTATACAATAACTTTCCAAAGAGGAAATGTGCTTTAATCAGTCATGTTTTTTATTTCTCTGCCTGATGTTCCCAGAAGCAAGTTCTTCTGGGCATCACATTAAAGCATTGGGAGATCCTAGTCAGTGATGCTGCAGCATCATTCCCAGCCATACTTTGCCTTCTTTTGCTCAGATAGTGAACAAATCAAACTGTGATGTCTAAATTCTCACGAGAAAGAGTGTAGTGAGGGCCAAATGTGATTCTAATAAGAGACCAAATAGAAGCTACAAATATAAACACAATCTGGTTACCGCCCTGCAACTGTGACTTTGCAGACTTTCTTGGATACTCTGTTTTGGATCGTTTTGTCACCATGTGGATGTACTTAATCCAGGATCCTGTTATTAAAATAAAACAAAAAAAAATAGTTACATGGGATTCTATTACAGAGGCCTTGGTAAAGCATAATGACAGAACATAGTACAAAGTGTGATTCAGTCAATTATATTGAATTGGTTGCATAAATCTAAATGCTAAAAGCTTCAGAAAGAATTAAAAAAATTCAATTTGTTACAGAGGGACAGAGAGAATAAACATATTGTTCTCCAGAAAACTGTGTTGAAGGATCTTTAACACACTAATATCAAGGGATTATGATGATAAAACCCTTTGTACATTTGCTCACTCCAGTTTGTTTCATCTTGTTCAGCTGCTTTCTCACTGTTATGCATGAAATATATATTTTGAAAGGATCTGTGCCAGAACATGTTTGTGATGATGTAAAGGCCATAACCTTTTCAGTACCTCTTCACAAGACGTTTGTCTTTAATTATTTCCATCTTCAGTTTCTGAAACTTCAGTTTTCAGTTTTAAGAGGAGTGATTTCTGTAAATGCATTCTAATATCTTCCCCTGTATCCTTGTCCTATCATTGTAACAGATGGTGGCATCTTAACAGAATTTTGACACATCTGTTTTTGACAATCTTCCTTTACAGCAAAACCTCAATTTATTACCTAGGACAAGAAAGTTTAAGATGGAGATAGGAAAGATAAGGTAGACGCTTTAATATTGACTACCACTCATTTACATTCCAAAGGTTCTCATGCAAGTTCTTATGCAAAAATTTGCATATTGGATAAACACAATATTTTCTTATACAATTGCTTGGTCTTCGTACTCTTTTTATTCCTTCTGTGCAATTTTTGGGGGATTTGTTTTGACAGCTATTGTTTGTTTGTGCAACTTTATATTGGCTCCTCAAAGGCTGTTTTTTTCACTTTGTTTAGCATATACATTCACTTCTGTGATTCTGTTAAAGTATATGTAAGAAACCTTCCTGCTGTACATACAGATTTTTCTTCAGACTTCAAGGCTGTCTTGACTAGCTGCCTCATTTCCTTCAAGTCCTCCTAGCTTATTATTGACACTTTCCTATTACTCAATACATCTCCTCTCACAGATGTGTTGTACTTAATTATATCACAACAGCTTTAATTTTTTGTCTGAAATGTTGTTCCTTCCAGATGCAAATCAAACCAGATGTTCTACTTAGAGCTCAGTCCAAAATTACAGCAGTTCTCCATTCTGTTAAAAATTAGTATCAGGCAATGGCTGAGTGCAGAAATTCGGGGTCTTGATTCGATGCAGTGCCCTCTGCACACCCATCTCTGGTGTGGGTCAGGAAGAAGGAGCTGCAGAAGGGCATCTGCTTCAGTAGAGGAAGGAATGAAGTAAAGAAACTCCTATGCTCATTGGTCACTCCTTTACTTCCTTTTTTAAAAAAAAAAATCTGGTTTTTGCTTATTAAAACTAGCCTTCTCCACCATCTTCCAAAGAACAGGAACAGAGGAGAAAGAAAATTATTCATAGAAAAACAGCCTATAAGCATCTCTCAGAAATTACCATCTGTTAACCCTTGATGTCAAAGTGTTACTCTAGTGTAGAGGCTCCAGTGGATTGGCACATGAATTATGAGACGAAGTTGTATAAAATGTTCTGAATAGCTTACACATTTTGATATGGCATTACATTACTCCAGACCTTGTTATTTTATGTTTTCCATGGACTGAATACTAGCTAATTACCTGCTAGGCCTCATGCCCATAAAAATAACCTGGCTTTAAATTATAAGAACCATTTTAAAGAACAGGTATAAAAATTCTAGCACTCTGCATTCCGGCCATATTACCAACACTTTCTCCAAATTCCCTATCTAGCCTGTGCTCCTCATGGAAAGTTTTATGGAGTCTGTTACAAGGGATACTTCTAAATCTCCATAGAAAGAAAGGACTTGTTAAATGGGGGGTGTGGAAAAGAACAGGTTGTGGGAAAACAGCAGAGCATTGGAAATCACAGGACTCATTACAGTCTAAGATTTTTCGAAAAATCCATGGATTTTAATACTGATCTTTTTTATTATGAGAACATTTCAACAGGGCAAAAATAGTTGTTCTTCAATTTAAAAAGAATTTGATGATAGCTAGTGACGCAGTGCTTTGAGATTTAACCTGTCAATTAAAAATTACATAAAGAAAAATTAGGAGGGAACTGTTTACAAATGTACCAGGTTCAGCTTGCAACATATTTGTAAAGCTTGTGAGTGGTAGGAGAAGGGTGACCTATGTATGATTCCTAGTTTAAGATACCAGTGGTCTGGCAGGCAAGCTCAAATCAGTCTTTCCAGTCTTCCATCAGTCTTTATAGTCATTGAATTAAAAGGAGTGCAATGTTCACCTGCTGTTTCCACACAGGAAGCAAACTCAGTGGCTTTCTTCACTTTTGCATTTGGATCAGTAATTTTTACTGTGTCAGAGTGGACTTTAGACAGCAAAGATCAAATTACAAATAACAGCACAGTTGCTAACAACAAAGGGCTTACCAGGGTGTACTCTTGTTTACTTGCACTTTTATGAGAGTTTCCTGGGCTCAGGAATTAATAATGTTGCTTTAACAATTTTCGAAGCAACACTCTGGCTCAGCACAGTTTGCCTGTTTACTGCTTTCACGTCCAAGGTACTCTTTCATACCTGTAACACCCTCCTTGATAAGATGGGCATTTTAGAATACATACTGGTCACTACATGCCAAACGAGTACTCTAAAGGGGTATTCAGACAATTTTCCACAGAAGGAGGTGAAAAGGAGTCATGGTTTCCTGGGAAATATTTTGCATTAACAATTTCGAATTTTCACCCCAGTATTTCCCAAGCCTTGCTTGAACCATTGAAGGAGTGAAAAAAGATTAAGTTTGTACCTAACCATGGCAACAACTGTGAAACAGAGGGCATGAAAACAGACATATAATCTCTAGTACATCGAGGTACACGGTTAACTAGAGCACAGGGGGTACCTCAATGTCTTAGGCATGCCTTCAGTACCCTGGGATGAGTCTGGCAGAAAGGTATTACAAAGCCATCCAATATTTTCTTTTGCCTAGGAGAAATAATACTAGGAGAATGACTCTATTAAATTGATTTTGTGCTAATTCATGCCTTGACTACTGCAAAACACACAGGCAAAACTGAGAGCTGGTATCACCCTATGAATCACCGAATCACGGAATCAAACAGGTTGGAAGAGACCTCTGGGATCATCGAGTCCAACCATTGCCCGGACACCACCTTGTCAACTAGACCATGGCACTAAGTGCCATGTCCAGTCTTTTCTTAAACATATCCAGACTCCACCACCTCCCTGGGCAGCCCGCTCCAATGTCTAATTGGAGCTCAAGATCAGAGCATCCGAGCTCAAGATCAGAGCATCCAGCAGGTAGGAAGTCAAGGAAGGGTACCAGGAGACCTGCATGGTTAAACAGGGAACTGCTGGGCAAACTCAAGTGGAAGAAGAGGGTGTACAGATCATGGAAGGAGGGGCTGGCCACTTGGGAGGAATATAAGTCTGTTGTCAGAGGATGTAGGGAGGAAACTAGGAAAGCTAAGGCCACCTTGGAATTAAACCTTGCAAGAGAGGTCAAGGACAACAGAAAGGGCTTCTTCAAATACATTGCAGGTAAAGCCAACACTAGAGGCAATGTAGGCCCACTGATGAATGAGGTGGGTGCCTTGCAGACAGAGGATAAAAAGAAGGCGGAGTTACTGAATGCCTTCTTTGCCTCTGTTTATACTGCTGGAGGCTGTCCTGAGGAGCCCCGGACCTCTGAGGCCCCAGAAGAAGTCAGGATAGAGAAGGAGTCTGTCTTGGTTGATGAGGGCTGGGTCAGGGACCAGTTAAGCAACCTGGACATCCATAAATCCATGGGCCCTGATGGGATGCACCCACAGGTGCTGAGGGAGCTGGCGGAAGTCATTGCTAGGCCACTCTCCATCTCTTTGCTAAATCGTGGGCAACGGGAGAGGTGCCTGAGGACTGGAGGAAAGTGAATGTCACTCCAGTCTTCAAAAAGGGCAAGAAGGAGGACCCGGGTAACTATAGACCGGTCAGCCTCACCTCCATCCCCGGAAAGGTGATGGAACAACTTGTCCTTGGTGCTGTCTCTAGGCACATCAAGGATAGGGGGATCATTAGGGGCACTCAGCATGGCTTCACCAAGGGGAAGTCATGCTTAACCAACTTGATAGCCTTTTATGAGGATGTTACCCGGTGGATAGATGACGGTAAAGCTGTGGATGTGGTCTATCTCGATTTCAGTAAAGCGTTTGACACGGTCTCCCACAGCATCCTCGCAGCTAAACTGGGGAAGTGTGGTCTGGATGATCGGGTAGTGAGGTGGATTGTGAACTTGCTGAAGGAAAGAAGCCAGAGAGTGGTGGTCAATGGGACAGAGTCCAATTGGAGGCCTGTATCTAGTGGATTCCCTCAAGGGTCGGTACTGGGACCAGTACTATTCAATATATTCATTAATGACTTGGATGAGGGAATAGAGTGCACTGTCAGCAAGTTCGCTGATGACACAAAACTGGGAGGAGTGGCTGACGCAACGGAAGTCTGCGCAGCCATTCAGAGAGACCTGGAGAGGCTGGAGAGTTGGGCGGGGAGAAATTTAATGAAATATAACAAGGGCAAGTGTAGAGTCCTGCATCTGGGCAAGAACAACCCCATGTACCAGTACAAGTTGGGGGCAGAGCTGTTGGAGACCAGCGTAGGGGAAAGGGACCTGGGGGTCCTAGTGGACAACAGGATGACCATGAGCCAGCAGTGTGCCCTTGTGGCCAAGAAGGCCAATGGCATCCTGGGGTGTATTAGAAGGGGTGTGGTTAGCAGGTCAAGAGAGGTTCTCCTCCCCCTCTACTCTGCCCTGGTGAGGCCGCATCTGGAATATTGTGTCCAGTTCTGGGCCCCTCAGTTGAAGAAGGACAGGGAACTGCTCGAGAGAGTCCAGCGCAGAGCCACAAAGATGATTAAGGGAGTGGAACATCTCCCTTATGAGGAGAGGCAGAGGGAGCTGGGTCTCTTTAGCTTAGAGAAGAGGAGACTGAGGGGTGACCTCATTAATGTTTATAAATATGGAAAGGGCAAGTGTCATGAGGATGGAGCCAGGCTCTTCTCAGTGACATCCCTTGACAGGACAAGGGGCAATGGGTGCAAGCTGAACACAGGAGGTTCCACATAAATATGAGGAAAAACTTCTTTACGGTGAGGGTGACTGAACACTGGAACAGGCTGCCCAGAGAGGTTGTGGAGTCTCCTTCTCTGGAGACATTCAAAACCCACCTGTGTGATATGATCTAGGTAATCCTGCTCCGGCAGGGGGATTGGACTAGATGATCTTTCGAGGTCCCTTCCAATCCCTAACATTCTGTGATTCTGTGATTCTGTGATTCTAATGACCCTTTCTGAGAAGAAATGCTTCCTAATGTCCAACGTGAACCTCCCCTGGTGAAGCTTGAGGCTATGGCCTCTTGTCCTATTACTAGTTGCCTGGGAGAAGAGTCCGACTCCCACTCCACTACAACCTCCCTTCAGGTAGCTGTAGACGGCAATAAGGTCACCTCTGATCCTCCTCTTCTCCAGGCTAAACAACCCCAGCTCCCTCAGCTGTTCCTCGTAGGTCAGACCCTCCAGACACTTCACCAGCTTGGTCACCCTCCTCTGGACTCGCTCCAACACCTCAACAGCTTTCTTGAAGTGCAGGGCCACTTCAAGACACAGCATTCAAGGTGCGGCCTCACCAGTGCCGAGTACAGAGGGACGATCACTTCCCTAGACCGGCTGGCTACACTATTTCTAATAGAGGCCAGGATGCCATTGGCCTTCTTGGCCACCTGGGCACACTGCTGGCTCATGTTTAGCCGGCTGTCGATCAGCACCCCCAGGTCTCTTTCTGCCGGGCCGCTTTCTAACCACTCTTCCCTCAGCCTGTAGCGCTGCATGGGGTTGTTGTGGCCAAAGTGTAAGACCCGGCACTTGTTCTTGTTGAATCTCATGCCGGTGGTCTCAGCCCATCTAACCTGTCCAGATCCCTCTGTAGGGCCTTCCTACCCTCTAGCAGATCGACCCTCCCATCCAGCTTGGTGTCATCTGCAAATTTGCTGAGGGTGCACTCAATCCCTACGTCTAGATCATCCATAAAGATATTGAACAGCACCGACCCCAGAACTGAGCCCTGGGGAAAAACAGGAGATCACTTTTGTCTTCTGCCTTGATTTGTGCTGCTCCTGGTGGCAAGGTTTTCTTCTTTCCAGCTATCTCCCAGGGACATTTCTAACAGAGATGTCAACAGTCATATTAAACTGTGGAGCAATACTGTTGTATTTAGCACTGGGAAACCATGAAGATAGTACTGGTGTAGCCTCCATTTGAACATAGAGCTGCCTACACAGAACCCAATGGGAAGATGCGTTTCTGAGGCAATAGCTTTGCGAAAGGTTCATCTAGGATTTTAAGAAATTAAAGGCTGATTGAGATCTCTGTTATCTTAAAAAGTCTTAAGAAACAGGAGGTGTGTAATTAAATCTTTAAGTTAGCAAGAGAAAAGAACTAAAGTAAATGAGAACCAGAAAATATAATGGAAAAGAAAGAAATGAAAGACACTGACAAAAGCTTTGAAAAATATAATGATGAATGGAGAACGTGAAAAGACTGAGATCTTGTCTGTCTAACATCACTTTGTAGAAAGAACAATATTACAGGAAAAAAAAAAGGTTGTTTGAAATCTTTAACTTCAGGTGATTTTCACAAATAATCCATTTCATATCTTTTAAGGCTGTGTAAATTAGACAAAACAGAACTGCTCCCAGTAGAGTAACTTGCTGAAGATCAGTGGGAAAATCTTTGCATTATTTACTATTTAGATGGAAAACAGAACTCAAACCTGAACTTTCTAATCATGGACTTTTTCTTAAAACCTCACAAATAAAGAACTGGTCTAAGACACGACACAGAGATGTGCCCGTGTACACATGCAAATTGTGTTTAGCCTGTGCAAACATGACTGCTTTTAAAACAACAAGCATTTTCAATGAGAAGCATATCTTTGATTGTCTGGATTGTGCCAAATGACGTGTATGTTCTTCATCTAGTGCAGACTTGAAAAATTTAGTTACCAGAGGAGAGAGGCAAATTTGAGCTATTTATATATTTGACCTGTGCAACCGTTGTACTGTTAAAGTTCACGTAGTGCCATCAGACACAAGGAACTTGTGAAATGTATAGCTTTCCCCAGAAATTGCAACACAGTGGGAATTTTTATTGTTGATTTGTTAGGATGCACACATCCAAAGGGACTTTAGACCTACTTCAGAACTTATATATAGAACCTTCTGCTGAAAGCCAACACATAAGACTGCATCAGTAAAAGATATTTTATCAGCTATTGCTGAAAAAAAGAACTTAAACAGGACAACACTTTTTTTTTAATGTAAAACTGTATATATTTTTTTGTTTGTTACAGCAAACATGTCTTTGTTATAAAGGTCCAAGAGTTATAACATTGGAAGAGTTAAATACATAAAAACCAGGAGCATTAATCACTGTAATAGAAAAGAGGCAGACTTCCTTTTCAATACAAGAATAATGTATTGCTGTCATGACAGTATATTCTTTCATTATAATTTTGATTATCATAGGACTGATTTCACTCATAACTGGCAGTAATTCCAATGCTTGCAATTCATGCTGAAATAAATATTGCATTTATCCTCTCTGAACTGAACCTAACCCAAACTCAACACAGTTATGCTTCTGTATTTACAGAGCTGAGGGTCAGTTGATATTTCCAGTACACCCGTTATTTTTAAAGGTCTTAACTTGGATTTTGCGTTTTGTTGTGTTTATTTTTGGGTTTCTATACTTAAAATATTAACTGCATGAAAACCACATGTGTATGAAAAATATAATACGCATGCCAAAGAAAAATCTTGATCCAACTTTAAAATATGTGTTTTTTCAGTGCCTTGAAAGAAAAAAAACAACCCTCCCGTGAGGAATAGCCCAAAATAGACTTGGTCCAAAGATAACAGTCTGTGGTCCCTCCCAGAGCTGGTTCCTGTGAACCAGGTAATTTTGACAGAACTTCAGGAAAGTAATAGTGATTGGACGTTTAAAAGTAGAATATGCATGTCTGTTCTCCTATACATGCCCACATACACACACAAACTCAGATACACAGATGGTATCAGTCTGAGTTACAAGTATGCCAAAGCCGGAGCATCCAAAGTCAGATTTTTTTATGCACAGCGCTGAAAGGACTGGAGTTATCTCAGTAATAATCTCCATTTATATACCATAATCTCCACTCATTTCCCACATACCAGCTCATTCCTTAGCTCATGCCCAGGTGTATCAGCACAAAAATGGATATTGCAGTTGAAGCTGGTGCATAACTAGCAATCCAGATATTATAAGGCAATATCTTCTTGCTAAGATTTGAAGTATAGTGCACTAGATGTCATTTAAATGTAAGAATTGCCTTGCCACTCCTGCTGCAGAGCCAATACAGAATTGTTGAATATCAGGAATGCCTGAGGAGACTTAAACAAATCAAAACCCTCCTGGTCTATCCTGGTAAAGGACGTCTAAATTAGTATTGGATACATTTCTATACCATGACCATCGACTTGGACCAATCTTTTCTAAGGTAGCAATATAATCTTTATTTTTACTTCAGTTAATCCAGCTGACATAGTTAGAGAGAATTCCATACCATTTTGGAAGATAGATGATCTGTGCTATCTAGGCTGAATTACCTACGAGATAATAATTACAAAAGAGATGTTTACTTTGTTATATCATTGCTCTGGTCTTCTGAATCCATGCCTCTATTGTCTCAGGACAGGTTTTTCAAATCATTTTAGGAAGAGGGCAATTTGCTTTTCATAGGATAATCTGGCTCTTAACATTTTTTTTAAATTTCCCTTGGTATTTTTTTCCTGAAAAAAAACCACTTTAATTTGTTGACATTAATATAATTTACTTATATTATTAAAGCAGGACTTGCCACATTTCCTTTTTTTGGAAGTATTGCATCACTTTAATAGCAGTCAGCAATGCTGTCCTCACCAATACTGTTTAAAAGGAATGACACCCTTCAAGGATTTTTAAACAGGGAGATGCTCAGCCCTACCTGTCTGGTAAAAACCTCAACTTGATAGAAGCTATAATAGAGTCCTTTTCCCCTTTACTTGGTCCTACCCAGAAGAGGAACCCAGAGGCAAAAACTGCCCTATCTGCATGGAGGAAGGGGGCAAGCAAGTTAGCCACCCATGGAGCAGGTGGATACGCGCTTGGAAAACTGGGCTTGGAGTAGTGTATGGGGCTAAGCATATGAGTTCCCAAAATGGCTGTGAGCTGGCTAGTGTACCTATATTTGTTGACCCTTACAATGCAAGCCTGACCAGTCACCAAGATTTTACTGCTTGCTGAAAGAAGCAAAAATCCAGTTTGGTGGGAACTTTGCCTGGCATGAGAATTGGGAAGGTCCTATCCCTGCTTGTTGCAATGGAGCTGCAGAGGTTGAGCAGAGATCCAGGAGTGGTGCCCACAGGGCTCGTTGCTCTCCTGACTTCGGAGGAGTGGTGACAACTCTTGCTGCCTGAAGTGCCACATGGGAGACCTTGCAGAAGCAAGCAAATTGCAGGGTGGAGCAGAAATGCTAGCTGATCAGGTCCGCAGCCTGAGTGAGCAGATGTTAGCTGATCTCGGCATTTGCTGGAGCAGTGTGAACTTCCCGTTGACAGCACTGGGCTGGAGACCTGTAGCGATGATTAAGAACACCTACTGAATCACTGTCATTTTGATTGTTGTGCTGTTGGTGGTTGTATATGCAGGGATACACCACGGGTTATTTTTAAGCCTAAAGCCTGAATTATTATCTTGGTCACAACAACACGAATATTTTCTAATCCCTTAATTTGATGCCGTAAGGAACCCGGGGTTCGTGTTCCCCCCCCATGGCTCTTCTTTTCTCTGTATTAGATGAAGGAAATGAAGCAAAACCAATTCCAGTGAAGCTCTGAGCTTTTGAATGAAAAGTACTGGAGGTCCAGCAAGCTAAATAGGAATGTATCAGCTGAAAAAAAAACCCCATAAAATAAAAGAATAATGTTTAGAAGGGTAGAGACAGGAAATTACTTGTGAGAAATGTATAACACTGAGTGATTTCTTTTTTAGATGTATGACGCCAATTTAGTGTTTAAAGCTGCTCAATGGCTGGAATACAAACTTCTTGTGAAATATATTAGGTGTTTAGAGGCACTTAGTGGTTAGTAAAAAACCCTCCTAATGAAACAATGTATTAATTTCTCAGGGCCACTCAAAGCAAACACATATAAAATATTTAGATGTCTGGAGATGCTCAGCAGCTTGATAACCAACTTTTAATAAAGTCTATTCAGTGTTTAGAGTTGATCAGCAGCTAGGAAAACAACCCATGCTCAGCAGTAGAAATGTGGGGCTAATAAAGTACAGAGCTGCTCGGTGGCTGCAGCAAGGTTTTTAAAGCTATGCTAAAATTAGGGAGATTAAATTAAGCAATAACAGTAGAGGCACTGGTAGTTTCATAGGATTAATGGCTTGCTGGGATGAGTTGATGGCCTGTGGCTACATTCCAGGTCATTAACCCCAGCTGGTCATTAGTCCCCAGGAAATGCCCAGCACTGAGGTCATTATTACTATTGTAAGCAGTTAAAAAAAAAAAAGCAGCAAAACAAAACCAACAATCCCTCAGCATCCTTATGTATGGTATGGTATATGGATGTATGTAGTGTCTACATATATTTTAAGGAGAGACGTCCGTATTCATATTAGCATAGACTTTCCCTAGAACAACTGCAATGTCTTAGAGTCAGTAAGATTACGGGGAAATCTACTTCCGTTTCCACTCAGTACATGAATGAAAATAAAAACTTCTGTGCACTGAACCTCCTAGTTGATGCTATCTGCCATCTGTGAAGGCAAGAAGGAGCACCTCAGCTGGGTTACTCAGTGTGGCCTCATTTGGGTTAAGTGGAAGCTGCATTTGGGAACATTCCTAATGTCCTGTCCCCTTCACATACTGACCTACTTTCCCTTTTCTTTTCATGAATAGCAGAGTGGCAGCATTACATACTGTTATACTTTGCATTTTTATAGAAACATATGCCCAGAAGGATACTGAAGAACTTCTCAGAGACTCTACAAAGATTGCTGGGTTTGCTGCTGAAATGCAGTTTCCCTTGGGATAATGGCAACCCTTTCTGGGCCAGTGATATTACACAGTAGTGTTTTAACAGGAGGAAGTGAAGATAAAATTTAATTGAAACAACAGGGGAAATTTAGGCAGGTAGCACATAAATACCTGCTGGATTTTGGCCAGGATTAACTTCCCCAAGTCATTCTACAACTCAGTCTGACTGTCCAGCCATGAACATATCTATCCTGTCATGGGTTTAGCATTTCCTTTAATTTTCTCAGTTTAATAATTTAGGAATAATAGGTAGCTGCCATGCTGCACATTCCAGAACTAAAAACCTTACTTGGAGCCTGCTTCTGATATAGAGAAGAATTTTACATTTCAGGGCTGGGATATAGCTTTGTAAATCACCAGGAGACACTACGATTGTTTAAATGCTATGAATTATGCTCTGGATTATACTCTGGAAGCACTTACCCCTTTCTATTAACCTAAGTTAGGCACCTAAAGCAGAAGTGATAGGAGTAATTCCATAAATATCTTACAACAACAGTAAGGCAAGATAGAAAAAGAAAAAGCAGATATCCTTTTCACAGGAGAAGGAAATCTGTTGTGGATTGTTTTTGTTGTGATTGGAGTATCTCTTCTGGATTGCCCAAGACGTCCTGGAGACAAAGGAATGGAAGGGCTTCTTCCAGCTCTCTCAATCAGATAACCAAAAGGCATCCAATCATGTCTATGAGAAATTCCTTCTTGCATCTTTGGCTGATCAACAGATTAAGCTTTTTTTTTTAATTTCTCAGAATGATCAAAGTGGATTCACACCTCCCAGCCTTGTTGCCTAGGTTATTATAATGACCCTTAACTCTTCAGGTTAAAATATCAAAGTAAGAAGAAACCTGAGAAACTGAATATGAATTTATGTGCTGATCTTCTAGGCGCCTAAGTTTGATTGTTGAGTTCTCTTGCTGTTACTACATAAAGGTCTTTGCAGATGAATTTGTTTATCTGTCATTTGTACACAACAGAGGCCTGAGAGCATCAGCACCATTCTCCAACTGACCACATAATTGTGGGGATAGGAAAAAGGACTCTTGTGTTATGGACATCAGAAAAACTCATTCCGTGAGCTCACAAAATCTCACTCACATCCCAGCAGAATTGTTACTTTCTTTGAAATGCTGTTCTTCAAATCTACCTCATAAATTCAATCTGCATTGGAACTTGTGTGGGTTTCTTTTTTTTTCTTTACCTGAGGAGGTCTTATTAAAAGGAAACAAACTAACTAATACATTAAAGACAGATGATGAATAGCAGGACAGTTTAGAGACAGTTTTTTACGTTCAATCATAGGCTGCTAGGTTCTTCAGTTTTAAACCTTAGATCAATCTGACATCCTTTCCCATGTCTATCGGGTCAGAGTGTAGAATAAAGCACAGACAGGAGTGGTGATATATATTCAAAATTTTGTTATGGACAAAATGAAATCCCATCTTATATGTAAATTCTGAATTTATGATTAGGATGATTGAATCAAAGAATTATTATTAAGTCAGATCTATTTATTATAGAAAAAGAAAATAAAAAATACTCTAGTGCAGGGAAAGTCTCAATAGTAATGACATAGCTAAAATTGCTATAGACAGTGTCATGGAGAACTGAGGATGGGGTGGCCTCAAGACCTGAACCACAACACTCACTGACATAAAATCTAAGATTTATTTATGGAGTGGGATGGGCATAACAGGTGGCTAGTGACTTCTAGTCCAAGTTTTCTATTTTACCATACACACACTCTGTAGACGCACACACACACCAGCCAAGGCTCCTGTCCCTATGGTCCAGTCTCAACCTGCACCATGGACTTGAGGAAGCAGGATGCTCACTGCAGTTGGTCACCTTGTCCAAGCCTTGGCAGGTGGCCTGGCTTCACCACATAGTGGTGCCACCTTGGGCTCAGCTTTCTGCACAGTGCTGGGCATCTGCGGATATGTTCCCTCCAAGGTGCTACTCTCTCAAATATTTATTGCTTTCTAAGGTAGATGGTCGGCACAAGCTGCAAATAGCTTTGTGGATCACATAGCTGCAGGCCCATCTCTTAGTCTTTCTCTCTAAGACTAATTAGCGGTCATTACCTTGGTTGCAATCACTTTCTAGCCTCTGCCCCAAACATGTTACAAGGATGTAGATTTAACAGTTCATCTGTGATAATTACCTGTGCTCCTTTATTTTTCCACTGCCTACCAGAGTCATCTAATGAGTTAGATCTGTGCAGATACAGTCCAGACATTTTATCAGATGCTTTCAAGCAGTCCTTGTTCTGTGACAATACATGCTTCCCCCTTTCCCAGGGTTATTTGTTCCCTTCCACCACCCCTCTGCTGTCCACCTGGGGTATGTATACCAGGGTACAAGCTGTGACAACCATGATGTTGATATTGATGACTTCTTCTTCTTCCTCTCCTTCCTTTGTTTATTTATCTATTTGGATTAACTAGGGGCTGTTTTTATATGTTTTCTAACATGCTGTTACATCTTGCTTTTTCTTGATCTACAGCTGGACATTGCATCTGAATTTATGGAGCATTCTGTGTATTGTAAATTCTTATCATTTGATACTCCTAAAACTAATTTTGTCCAGCTCCATATCTGCATTTCTTTAACTGTCTGGTGGTGAAATGTTTACACTCTTAGGGTCTCTAGTGCTAGCCAGTGTCTCATCTCTTATCATCCCATGCCTACTTCTCTACACCTCATCCTGCATCCCCACTTCTTAACACATCTGCTGTTGTACCAAGCTTGTTCTCCTCTACAGTACATTGCTATATTAGAGCCATAAATACTTAATTCACCACAGCATAACTACTTGATAGTACTTGTCAGTACTGGTCATTAAACAAATTAGTCTTACAACTAACACATGCTTTGTTAAAACAGAGTTCCTGGTAGTTGAAGAAAGGTTCAGACAAACCACTCCTGACAAACCTTAGTCTTGAGGCCTTGCAAACTCAGTGAAAAACCTGTGGCTTGTTACTAGCAAAGGCAATGTCAGCACGGCATTACTGGCCTTCCTGGCTACTCCAGGAGGGCTCACCTCCTGCAGAGAGGAAGCTCTGCTTCCTTCTCTGCTTCTATCCCTCTCTCTGCCCATCTCTGGAAGATGAGAGGGCAACCAAAGTGAATCCACCTTTCCCTCCCTTTTCCACCTACAGTATAAATAGTGCCTTATGCAAAACCTTTGTAAACCCTTGAGCTGTTGACCTTCTGCATCTTGCAGCTGCAAAGCTGAATAATTTTGTCCTAAATTGCACACAAGATCGCAATGACACAAAACATTAACGTTAACTGCTGATGAACCTATTTCGTTACTTTTAATAACGTTATATCTGTGTTTGTCTGCTCAATGCAGTGATAACTTAGTGAAGGAGAATTAATTTCACATATTATCCACATAAGCAATAATGAGGGAAATCTGTTTCCTCTAGACTTGCAGAGAGAAGTTTAATTAAATTTGGGTATAGGCCAATTGATTTCAGGTTGGTCACTTGCTTTTTGGCTGACAGCGGGACCTTAGGTCTTGAAGACAGGTGCAAAATCCTGTCAATCCATGAGTGAAAATACCCATGGCTGAAGAAAGTCTTCAGGACTTTAGAATAGGGATGAAAGAGCAGTATTTTGAAATTAGCTGCACAGAAGACTTTTTTGTAAGGTAATCTTATACTCTGGAAGGGCTTTGAATAGCTATGAACACACACGTACCTAGCAAACCATGGGGTAGTAATATTGGTCAACTGAGAAAAAAATTCCATAATAAATCTGTCATTGCTGGGATCCTGTGGTGTTATAAACAACGAGAAAAGCCATACACAGGCAGGCACGTGCTAAAGATAACCTCGGACTCTTGAGTGAAGACACTTTGTGTTGTCTGTCCTTACCTAGACTGAAATGATTAGCACTTTTGAGTACTTATTGCAAATGCAGTCTCTTTCACCACATCTACTGTGTTCAGGGGGGAGAAGATTCAGTGGGCACTGATTGGTTAGCTGGACTGAGTATGGCATACTATAATCACATGTCATGGGGTTGCTTCTCATGGAACAAAATCTATCTAAACAGCCAATAATTTAAATACAGCTGTTGCTCATATCTTAATGAATCAACCAATACAATTGGCTTCTTTAATAAATAAGTATATTACTTAAAAATGACTTTTGAATTAGTGAGTTCTGAAAAATCAGATGAAGTAGCTAATTTATTAATTAAATATTGAATTGCTAGGAAGGTATAACTGGAGAAAAAAAAAAGGTTGTGATATTTCCACTTTAAAATGCATGCAAATCAAACTTCAGATGATATAGTACTACTGATCTGTAATAAAATAAATTACTGAAGGATCCAGGACTCATCTCAAAACTTCCCAATATCACTGGCTCTACCAAATTAGAGGAGTTTTGGACAAAGATCTTGGGGATAGTTCTATGAAAAGAAACAGAAAAAGCATACAGTACTATACCTGCAGCTGCATAATGAAGCTGTGGGCTCAATCCTGCTCCAACCTAAAGGAACAAGGGTGAGGCAGCTGACTTAAGTGGGTGTAAGATCAAGCTGCAAATTATCTGTGTGACTTTCACTTTATCATGACTTACTTCCCAGTTCAGGGTAAACCCAGAATCTGCCTGTGAGTATTTTTGTTCCTCTAAGACAAAGGACAACTTGAGGCATAAATGCTGAATATTGCCAAGGGGCTGCTGTAGGCTCCAGGAGCCTGGCAGAGGCAGGAGTGGAGGAGTGAACTTGAGGAGGAATGAGCAGATTTGTTAAAGCTGTACTAAGCTGTTACTGTTTATTAAATTCAATTTGTCAAAGGTATAGTATAAATTGCTCTATCAGTTGCTTCTAAATGGCATCATTCTGTATGGGAAAGGGTAAAGAAAGGGTAAAGCAATGTATTTAACTTCCAATAAACATCTAAAATATGTCATCTCAGAGAGCTGGGACTGGCACATTCACCGATACAGAAATGCAAGTGCCGTGCCTCCTATGACCTTCCCCCTCTTCTTCCACCTCCCCAGATTTCTGGGGAAAATATGAAGTTTGGCCAGACGTGCCTATGAATCCTTGGCAACATATATTGGCAAGAAAGTGCTGAAATTGCTATACCAAGTCATCATATCAAACTACCAGGAGTAACATTGTCAATAGCAAATTGCTGTGCCGCAAGACAGCAGGTAGCACAGGAAGCTTCTAGCAGGGAGAGATGGATCAGAGATACAGTAGCTTACACCCCACTGGACAGGATTACGAATGAAGCCCCAAAGGAGCATGAACAATTTGATAAAATTAGGACAGAGATTTTAGTAGCATG
Source organism: Nyctibius grandis (assembly GCF_013368605.1). Lineage (NCBI taxonomy): Eukaryota > Metazoa > Chordata > Aves > Nyctibiiformes > Nyctibiidae > Nyctibius > Nyctibius grandis. The sequence goes on along the minus strand of NC_090658.1, from coordinate 88,906,818 downwards.
GAAAGAGGCTTTTTCAGTGAAATCCTCCCCTCCAATGCTAAGCACGTCAGGTGAGAGTCTGTGTTGTGCCTCTAGGAGATGCAGCACAGACCTCAAAGCCAAGAGTCAAGAGGGAGAATAATGACTTTACATTACCTCTGTATCCTCATAATCCTGGGCTACTCCTGAAGAGCTGGCCCGAATTTCTGCAGCTATGTGCTGCAGCCATACACCCAGCACATCCATCCTATTCCAGTCTGGCTCTGTCCCTTCCTCACCCCAGACTGAGCAAGAGCTTGGAAGACAGATTAAACAAATGTGTTATCTGCAAGCAAATTCATCTTGACACAGATATATGCTGTGAAAAATCTTAGTCTAAACATTTAGAGCTGAGCAAAGCAATAAACAAATGAAGAGTCTAAAAATAAGAGTCACAAAAGCCTTAATGATACCTTAGAGTTTGGTTTTGTTTTTTTTTCTTTTTGAAAAGACTGGGTTCTGAAGTTCTTATTTAACTATTCCTATATGAAAAATAATAACAAAGCTTTCAAAGTATTGAGCTTGTTGGTATACCCATTTGCTTGATGAGTTATCCCCATGTCAACTATGGTACATAACAAAACTCTAGATTTGTGAATTTTATTTAGGAAGGCTTCAAACCTCTATTGTGTTTTGCCTTGTGTCTGTCTCAGATAAATGTAATGCTATTATCTTTGCAAACTGGTAATGGAGTGACACCTCTCTGTGTATAGTTGTTTTTTTTTTAATTAAAAAAAAGGAAACAGTTTTCTGCCCTACAACCTTATTCAAAAATGAACATTTCAAGTGTAGCCATCATCTTTCATGTTTTCCAAGTGGCTCGACTCCCATCCCTGTAACATTCTTTCTGATTAGCCTGCTGTCCTGTTTAATCAATAGAGCTACAAAGCCAGCTATCGCTCACTCTATGGTTATCTTTCATTGTACAGTACATAACGCCGCTAGCCCTGCTGATAACAAAGAGCACACAGAGGGAATGTGGCACTGCATGTTTGTTATCTTCCACTCAACTAAACATAACTCTCTCTCTCGGCTCTTATCAATGCAAAAATGCTGAAAACAAGTTACTTCTAGTGTTAACACTGCACATGCCACGCAGCTGGGACCAAGATATTTTGCCTATCTTAAGGCTGCGGTTTGCCGGTGCTACAAAAGCCTGCCAATTTGATACATCACCTCGTCAACCTTTAAGAAGGCAGTGCAAAGTAGTACCACTGTCAGCCAGCCTTACACAGACAGTGAGAATACTCTGGATACACCGAGAGTGTAAGGCAGGGAGACTGACCCAAAAGCTGTTTGTGGTTGACCTCAGATCCACAAAAGAAGCAAGCAATCCATCTCTATTCTTTTTCGTTTCCTACAAAACATGAAAGCTGATAAGCTTTGGTCTCTCTCATGTCAATAAGAAAACACTTAAATTGAACCTTTGCTTCAGTTAGAGAACAATCTAGCCATTTCCCTTCTTGCAGGTCTGCCATTCACAAAGGGTGGAAGTGCCTTGCTCAGAAGAAAAAGACCATCTTTTATGTCTTCCCTGACACAAAACATCCTGATGGATGTGGGTCCAGTCACTCTCATCTTGAGAATTTTAACCAAGATATATTTTGCTGGTGCCTCCAACATACATGGGAGAATCTGATGTTCCACGGGTAAACAGAACAATGGCCATGTATTCAGACAAAATTTGAGAGACTCACAATTTTTCCCTTTGCTCTCAATTGTTATGTGCTGGTTGATCCTTAAAAAAGCTTAAACTGATGATTATAATTTTCCACAGTATTTTCATGTTTGCTTTACTTCAAAAGACTAGAATGGCCCACAAAAAAGCAGAAAGTGAAAGCTCCTTAAAAAGAAAACAAATTAATGTTTTCCTCTTTCCTGAGGGTATAAGTGGATTGGTTTATGTGTGCACAGTATATGTATGTGACAAAATACTTGTTAACTAAGAATGGTTTGAAGAAAAACACCTTGTGCATGTCTATATCTATGTAGCGTACCCATCTTTAGAAGTATACATGGAAGATCATATTACATGTTTTGCAACATGACTTTTATCAGAAGTATGAAAACTTTTCAAATATATAAGAAACACAGAAATATAATTTTGCCTCAGTATTATATTTGATTACACTCAAATAATCTCCAAAGCACAGTTATGCTTGTGTTGGAGTCACTTCAAAATTTGTAATTTCTAACACTGTTCTGAACTTTTAGATGAGAGATGATCCTGTGGTTGTGGTTTATGTCTTGCTTGATAGTATGACCTTTGATAATGTGTCTCAGCCATGGAATTCAAAGCTTTGCATACTATTTATGATGTGTTCATAGCCCTATTACTTGTAACTCTAGGCAAACACTACATATATTCATTCAGATTTTTAAATCACAGAATCACAGAGAATCACAGAATCAACCAGGTTGGAAGAGACCTCAGGGATCATCGAGTCCAACCATTGCCCTGACACCACCATGTCAACTAGATCATGGCACTAAGTGCCATGTCCAGTCTTTCTTAAACACATCCAGAGATGGTGACTCCACCACCTCCCTGGGCAGCCCATTCCAATGTCTAATAACCCTTTCTGAAAAGAAATTCTTCCTAATGTCCAACCTGAACCTCCCCTGGTGAAGCTTGAGGCTGTGTCCTCTTGTCCTATCGCTAGTTGCCCGGGAGAAGAGGCCGACTCCCACTTCACTACAACCTGCCTTCAGGTAGTTGTAGACTGCAACAAGGTCACCTCGGAGCCTCCTCTTCTCCAGGCTAAGCAACCCCAGCTCCCTCAGCCGTTCCTCGTAGGTCAGACCCTCCAGACCCTTCATCAGCTTGGTCACCCTCCTCTGGACTCGCTCCAATACCTCAACATCTTTCTTGAAGTGCGGGGCCCAGAACTGCCTCACCAGTTGTCGGGTTCCGGATTTAAGGTCCGCCTCCAAAGCAAATTTAGAAATAAAATGCAGACAGTCCCCGTCCACCCCCCCTGCTCCCCGAGAGAGAGAGGGAGAGAGAGAGAGACCCGCCTAATTAGTAAAAAAGGAGCAAATCTAGAAATAAAATGCAGACAATCTCCCTCCCAAGAGAGAGAGATCCGCCTAATTAGTAACTCCAGTGCAGCCCACGTGCAGCGTGCCTGGTCCAAAGCAGACAGCCCGCGCGCAAGGCCCGCAAAAAATATAAATAATTCCAGTGCAGCTCACGTGCGGTGTGCCTGGTTCATTGCGAACACCCGGTATGCTTAACCTGCCTGTAGGTAAAGCACCCCCAAAAATCCTGACCCGAAATATTAAAGATTCGTGATCCTTGAGTTCAGACAAAGCACAACCGAGGCACGGTATCAACAAACTTAACTCTGGCTTTATTCGGTCCAACAATGAGGCAACTCAATATTCAAGGAAGAGAGAGAGAGAGAGGGAGGTAAAAGAAAGAGAGAAACAGAGAAAACAGTTGAAAGAGAAAGAATATTCACCACCCTGAGATCCAGCGGCGTCCCGCGGGAAATTCTTTCTTCCTACTTGGAAGATGGCGGTGAGGGTTCCGCGTGGTCGAGCGATCCAGCCTCTTTTATAGAGTTTTTCGGCAGAGTCATGTGACTGGGAGCCATCAGTCAACAGTTCGCACCAATCACAGGTCCGAAGGCGGGACAAGTCCGGTTCCTGCGCCATAGGATTGGCCCCTTGCCAGGCTGTCACCGGAGACACACATCCGGAGGCGAGTGGAGGGCGGGCGCCTAGCTTATTGCGTCATCGAGCGTTGCCGAGATCGGGCATTCCAGGCAGCCGCCACAAGATGTCACCCGAGCACGTGGTTTACGATTTCTGAGACAATGCTCAAAAGGAAGGGGACAGATCCCCACACCAGTGCCGAGTACAGAGGGACGATCACTTCCCTAGACCGGCTGGCTACACTATTCCTAATAGAGGCCAGGATGCCATTGGCCTTCTTGGCCACCTGGGCACACTGCTGCCTCATGTTTAGCCGGCTGTCGATCAGCACCCCCAGGTCTCTTTCCACTGGGCCGCTTTCTAACCACTCTTCCCCCAGCCTGTAGAACTGCATGGGGTTGTTGTGGCCGAAGTGTAAGACCCGGCACTTGTTCTTGTTCAACCTCATGCCGTTGGTCTCAGCCCATCTATCTAACCTGTCCATATCCCTCTGTAGGGCCTTCCTACCCTCCAGCAGATCGACCCTCCCATCCAGCTTGGTGTCATCTGCAAATTTGCTGAGGGTGCACTCAATCCCTACGTCTAGATCATCTATAAAGATATTGAACAGCACCGGCCCCAGAACTGAGCCCTGGGGAACACTGCTGGTGACCGGTCGCCAGTTGGACTTTGCCCCATTCACCAACACTCTCTGGGCTCGGCCAGCCAGCCACTTTTTAACCCATTGAAGAGTCCACCCATCCAAGCCCCGGGCAGCCAGTTTGTCTAGGAGGATGCTGTGGGAGACAGTGTCGAATGCCTTACTGAAGTCTAGATAGACTACATCCACAGCCCTGCCCTCATCTACTAAGCGGGTCACTTGGTCATAGAAGGAGACCAGGTTGGTCGAGCAGGACCTGCCTTTCATGAATCCATGTTGGCTGGCCCCAATGCCCTGATTGTCCTGCATGTGCTGTGTAATGGCACTCAGGATGATCTGTTCCATCACCTTGCCTCGCACCGAGGTCAGGCTGACAGGCGTATAGTTCCCTGGATCATCCTACTGACCCTTCTTGTAGATGGGCGTTACGTTTGCTAATTTCCAGTCAGCTGGAACTTCTCCAGTTAACCAGGACTGCCGGTAGATAATCGAGAGTGGTTTGGCAAGTTCATTTGCCACTTCCTTCATTACTCTGGGGTGAATCCCATCCGGGCCCATAGCCTTGTGGGTGTCCAACTGGCACAGCAGGTCACTAACCGTCTCCTCCTGGATCCTAGGAGGTTCACACAGCCCCCCGTCCCTAACTTCAGGCTCTGGGGGCCGAGTCTCCTGAGGACAACCGGTCTTGACATTAAAGACCGAGGCAAAGAAGGCATTGAGCACCTCTGCCTTTTCCTCATCCCCTGACACTACACTACCCTCCTCATTCAGCAAGTGGTGGAGGCTCTCCTTGACCCTCCTTTTGCTGTTGATGTATTTGTAAAAGCTTTTTTTGTTATCTTTGACTGTAGCAACCAAATCAAGCTCTAATTGAGCTTTGGCCCTTCTAATCTTCTTCCTACGCGACCTGGCCACGTCCCTATAGACCTCCCAAGTTACCCGACACTTCTTCCAGAGCAAATAGGCTCTCTTTTTTTCCTTAAGTTCTAGCCTAAGTTCTCTGTTTAACCAGGCCGGTCTTTTTCCCCAACGGCTTGCCTTCCTACACACCGGGACAGCCTGCTCCTGAATATTTAGCAATTCCCTTTTGAAGCATGTCCAGCCTTCCTGGACTCCTTTGCCCTTCAGGACCGATTGCCAAGGGACTCGGTCCACCAGCCTCTTAAACAGGCTAAAGTCTGCCCGCTGGAACTCTAAGGCAGAAGTTCTGCTCTTGCCCCTCCTTACTTCCCCCACTATCGAAAAACTCTAACATTTCGTGGTCGCTACTCCCAAGACGGCCACCGACCCTCACATCTCCCACTAGTCCTTCTCTGTAAAAATAAATTTACTTCAAGTGTGTTGATATAATGCTTGAGTTTGCTTTCTGCAAATATTCACCAAATGAGTGGGACTGGTGTGCAAAACTTGAGATAAGCAAATTTGCTGTCTAATAATCAAATATCTTTTTGAAGCTGGTGTTGGATTTTGTGCTGGATTCTACATTTTGGAATTCCTTTATGTACTCTGCTGTTTAGCTAAAAAATAAAAAAAAATACAATCCAAACCCAACATAATATTACTTGATACATTTAACCAGCTAACACAAATATCTGAACACTCATAGTGAACTGAGCATTCTGTGAAGTAAAATATTTCTAGGGAATAGTTTTGTTGTACCATTACTCTTGCTAAAGCTGTCCATTGGATAGTTTTCATTTGATTTTTAATTAATTTAACATTAATTAATTTTCCTTGTAATTTAAACCCTACTCTAAAGAACTAGATAATTTAACTCCCCAAAAAGTATATGCTATAATACAGGCAGCTCAAGTGTCAGTGACTTATAATTGAAATTTTCCCAACTGGAAAACTCTGTGTATAGTTGCTTGTAACAGTGCCAAAATTAAGTCGTTAAGTTGAAAATTTTCTATACTGGATGTCTGTATTTGGGTGATATGAAGAAGTGTGTGTGTCTGTCCATGTCTGTAAATAAGTAAGCAAATATGTGTACATTTGTAAATTATCGTGAAATTCAAGATTCATTATCAATTTACTAAATCATGCAAACTCTGTTAAACTGGAAATTTACTAAAAGGTGTAAGAATAAAAACAGTTGGCAGTCCATTCATTGAAGTTCCTTTGGGGAGTATGCACTTAGCTAGGTAGATAGTACAAAGTCTGAATGCTTTCATTATTATGTGTCGCATTCATCTCTTTCTCAATCATATACACAAAAAAATTCTTATAAAAATAAAGTAAAAAAAGTACAATAAAAAGGTGGATATATATAAATATTTTGGAGACAGATTCTTAGCTGATGAAAATAGTTACAGTTCCCTGATATCTAAGTGAAAGCAAGGTATCTGAGCCAAGTGGTGTAAGTCTAGACTTGAGTATGGTATGTATTAGTTGTGGTAAATCTCAGAGTTTATTATACAGATCATCCCAAATGAGTACCAATAAAGCCTTTATATCACATATGCAGTTAAGCTGTGTTACATATTTAACATAAAAAGTATTTCAGAAATGGTTCAGAAGGTTTTATGATTTTTTTAATTGATACTGTTATTGCACTTCCTTCTATATTAAAGCCAAATTAACTTGCTATTATGAGACAACTACACAGGCCTCAGAATGATTACTGATACAGTTATGAACCTCTAAATGATCTTAAGCAGCTTGTCTATAAATCACTTTGTTCCACTCTTGAGGTCTAGTATATGGCAGCATATCCAAGCTAGATGCATTTGCTAGTTTGTATGGAAAGAGTTGCTTACCAGCTCTTTTCCCCTGAAAGAGACATGCTTCTGCATTCTTGAGAATAAGGAGAACCTCAAACATCTCCCTGCTTCAGAACTGACTATTGCCCATCTTCCTCCTTAGCACAATGGAATTTGGAGAAGAATTTGCACATTTCATGGTAAACAAAAAAACTTGCTTAGTTTTGGTTTGTTAGGGAGTTTTTGTTGGACTTTTTTTTTCAATTGCTTTTGTGGAAGAATGTTAAAAAATAGCAGATGCTTGAGAGCTGCTCAGAGGTTAAGAATGCTAGAATGAATCCTGACAGAGATAGATTAGTAGGCAGAACCCAGGTGAGGCAGTCAAAGGTGCATGATAAATGTAACTTATCATATGGATCTGCAATTTACCACGTGAATATCAACTCCACATTTGTGTGAGTCTCTCGTCTAATGTGGTAAACCCATCCTCTGTGTTTTCATAACAAATGTGATGAGTTAATACCAGGTCTTATGACCAAGTAATTATAGTATTTTCCCCTTAATCAGTAACCAGGAGAAAACAAAGCCAATTTAAGTAGTCTTAAATTAGGGAGAGATGAATTTAAGTGGAAGAAAGACTTATCTGTAGTATTTGCTTTCCATGTAAGTGCTCTAAATATTAAGATGGGACCCATAAATGGACTTATGATGTATTGTGGTGTGTGGCACTGCAATATGGGTAAGTTATGAGGCCACTTAAGGGAAAGAATCCAGATAAAGCTGATAAAACTTGTGAGTGTGTGCATCTTCCTGCGTGTGTGTGCACATGGAAGACAGGGGAGGCTTTCTGCAGTGTCCTTTGGTGAAAACCTAGGATGCCAGAATGCACATGCTACCTCTGTGGTTGTCCTGGTAGACTTTAGGTGTCTGAAAAATGCCAGACTTTCTGTGTTACTTTTTGGGAAGTTAAGTTGAAAGAAATATAGTAAAAATATATTCCCTTAGGTGTTTATTACCTAAAGGTAAGTTGAAATACGTATAAAATACCACTGTTAGCCAGGTGCTAAATGTTAGATAGATAGACAAAGGTACCTTGCTGCAATCTAGAGTTAAATATCTAAAGGTAGCAAATATCAACTCTTCATTTGTAATCTCATCAGTTCCTGCTGGCCATGACATGTTGTGGCATATGGAGCTTAACCGGTACATGGGCTAGTTGAGTCTTGCTGAAAGTGTCTCACTTAGAATCATAGAATCATAGAATGGTTCAGGTTGAAAGGGACCTTTAAAGGTCATCTAGTCCAACTTCGCAACTTGCCCAATGCACTCCCTAAATAACAGTCTACTTGTTGTTCTGGGAATCAAACACTTGAAAATTAGGCACTGAAAATCTGTCCCGGACTGTCTGAATAGTCCTGAAAAGAAGTGAGGGAGAAAGCATCACCAGTGGGGAATGAGTGGAGGGCAGATGGACCTCAATTGTCTCACTCCTTGGGTCATGCCTTAATCAGTAGGTCCAAAGCATCTCTCTGGCATCTTCACCTCGAAATAATCCCTGCTTTCTACCATGTAAAAGTACAATGTTTGTGGTAGCTTAGAGACAATGTTTTTCAATTTTCTCTACTGTCTGAGGAGATATTGGAGAGCCAAATCTTCCATGTCTGAAAGTAATGACATGGAAGAACAAGAAGATGAAACTGAAGAAAATGCAAGGAGACAAGGGACTCTTGCAAAGAGAAATGGAGGAAAAAGAAAAGGCTGTGATGACAAAGCACAAATGGGAAGAAGAGTGCCCAGGTAGGGAATTATTTAAAAAAAAAACAAAAAAAAAATTCGAACGAAAAGAGAACAAAAAGGCACATTAGAATAATAACACTAACATAGTTTAGCTTTGGGGTTAACATTTGTAAAATTCACTCTTTGGGGAAAATGTGTTTTCAAAGGTAATAGATAATTATTTCATAACCTCAAGAACTATTTATATTTTCCCTACCGGCAATAAATACCTGCGGTTCATGACAATACAGCTAGTACTTTTGTTTATATGCAAACAGTGTTATTTATAATAGTATTTAATACTAATATTGCCATCTCAGTTCAAGCTTATTGTCTAATTTTCCTCCAGCTCCACTTTTTACATTAAAAGTATGTTAATACACTTCACCTTGAACTGTGGCATATTAATAATATGTCATGCTCCCATAGCAATACCTATCTATGGATTTCAAAAGACCTTGCAAACTGTGAAACAGATGCATTTCTCAATGTTTAATAAATCATAAGCCATGGAATTTAAAAAAAAATCCCTTTCAGGGATTTGCCTGTATCAAGAAACAAATTAGTAAAAGAATAAGCTAAGCTTGTACTCAGAGTTACCTCTTCTTGGCTGCTGTTGGTATTGTTCAATGCAAATCTTCTGGTGGAAATATTTTCTTTGTTGAAGTCGTGCTTGCAGAATGGAAGAAACAATCCAAACGCTTAGGCATACCTCAATCACGCTTTTCCCAGCATGCTTTTGCTATTTTGGAGCTAGGCAGAGGAACAAAAGTATATGAAATGAATGGAAAAGACCCACACAGGGAGGACTGACTTCTTTACCTATGAACGGTCAGCAGTCATAAACAGACTTTACCCTACATAGACCACCACTGCTACCAAAGGACATCCTTGAAATCATGAAATAACTAGTGCCAGAAGTGGTAGCAAACTGGGCTTCAATAGACATTGAAGTGCTTTATAGAAAGCTGAACACTTCAAAGCAGGGAAATTCTCTTCCAAAATATCTTTTTGCCTGGTACCTGGGTCACTGCAGTGGGAATGTTATACATAAATTCAAATCCCCTCAATCTGAGAAGGGACAAAGAACTGAAATCTGCCATCTCTCCTCAAGGGCACCCTGCCAGGCTTTTGGGTGAAAAGAAATGACCTCCTCCGACTGAGATTTGTATGAAATGCTTTGTTTGGTGACTATTTGTGAGAGAGGGTCCATGGGGGACGGGCCCAAGAAAAAAGGCACAGCTGCTTTCTGGCAGAAGCGTTTCTGATATTTTTAGAGAAAGGCTTTTGCCTGCAGACTCTGTCATCTGAGAAACATGTTTGGGGCAGTGACTGGAGTAGAGGTCCTGTCCAAATGAGTATTTTCCTCATGTAGCCTGATCTGTAGGAAGCAACAATTTCCAGAGGTGCTGTGAGACCACCTCCCAGCTCGGTGTTTATAAGAGCTCTCACAGGAGGATGCCTTTATTCAGCATTTTATAAGGACTTATTCATAAGTCCCCAGATAACCACCAGTACCAAAACCAGGCACACTTGGCAATACACAACACACAAAATCAGAACTACTCCAGGGACCTGGAGTACATTAAGGTAAAAAATGGAGTCAGTAACAGATTTTAGGCATATCTAGATTTAGGTGGCAGCTGAGTGAGTGTTTTAAGGATGACAGTTTGGAGCATAAAGGTCTAAATTCCCTCTTTGTCCTGTAAATCTGACTCCCAACTGGTTGTCTCCCCTGCCCTGAATTGCATAGAATTGCCCAGCCTCACGGCTGAGGCTTCTGATGGCAAAGTATCAATGACTTGTAATGCACCAATTCTTTTTTGCATCTAGTCCTAGATGCCTAACATTAAGCAGTAATTTTTGACAATTTTGGCTCAAGATCTGAAAGATACACTGGCCTTTTCTGACACACGGGTGCTTTAAGTCTGAATTTCCAGAATATTACCATCAAATCTTCATTTTATATTATTTCTCCTTGCTGCTTAACCGCTTATCCTGGGCCACTCAACATTTAATTTTATTGGTGATGAGGGTTGATGAGGAGGATGAAGATGAAGAGGGGGATTTTCTTTGGGCTGGCTAGTAAGATGTTTACCTGTTAACATGTTTAATTTTTAGGCTAACAATTAAAAAGGCTTGAAAGAACATTCTACTTGAAGGGTCTTAGGATCAGACTTTGAGAGACTTTTATATGTTTTCAATTTATATACGTGAATCTATACAACTGAGTTTGTGCACACCTTACTTTGACACGTTATTGCTTTCCTGGTATTTTTCATTAAGCTTGATGCCGAAAGCTCCTGAGTTGCAGATTACTGGAGGCCGGGAGAGTAACCTAAGTAAGTATCTCTATGTGCTTGCCCTCGTCTTACACTTTTTACAAAGCACTTAGGGAATTGGGTACTCTTGGAGACAGAATGCTAAATTAGCCTGACCTTGTCTCTGACCAGGTACAGCTGTTCTCACGTTCCTTAAAAATGCTGACATTCAGCATTTGAAAGTCATTTTTATAAGGCAGTATTACACTATTTCCTTGTGTAAAACGTTAGATCAATATTAAAATTATTCCATGCATGATGTAATGGAAACGTGTATTATGTTGCAGAACGTTACGTAGGAAAGCCTGCAGCATGTGGTACTGGAAAATCAAGGCAAACTGCCTATATTTTCACATAGACAGTTCATGAGCCCATACACTTAAAAATATCAGTGCCTTGGGAATCAGTCTTCAGATAATTTGGTGTGGGATACTAGAAACCCAGAAGCAGAGTCAGTGTGAGAAGGAGGACAGCAGGCTTAGGGGACTGGAGGCAGGGAGCCCGGGCGAGAGCAATCCTCTTCCACTTCCCACATGCTGCTGACTTGTTTCTTTTTCTACATGAAGACCACTGGCCATTGGATGAAAATATGTCAAACCCTAACATTTTAAGGTTCTCACTGATTCATAAAGAAAAAGTTTAAAAAATTTTGGAAGCTTTTTTGTAGGTGGCAGTGGCCTTAAAAGTCAGAAGTACCCACTGACAACATTTGGTGAACTGTGTCTTTATGAAATAGCTTTGCTTCTTTCAATGTGAAACGCCATATATTAAGAGAATGTATATTTTAGGAATTGATGGAAATACCTATTTTTGACTTCACCTATTCAAACAAAATTTCAGTATGTAATGCCCCACGAAAAAAGTCACCTAATTATAGCAGTTTTTCATTAACTCACCTGATTCCTGCCTGTACGTGCACAAGCCATTCATCAGGTGGTATAGCCTATTAATATAGCTCAGCTTTAAACATCTGTATGCACAGGTTCAGTAATAATGTTCTGCATCTACCTTTATATTTATTGCAAATATATTTTATTAGGAGATCCAAACCTAACACACAGAATAAAGCCACCCACGGACTGTTCCTCAGGTCTTCCAGACATTTATGCAGGTGTAGAACTTTATAGATTTGAAATAGCTGTTGACATTTTTCCCACCTATTCTTTTAATGAGAAATGGCCTTTAAAAAAATAAATAAAATAAGCACAGAAAGTCTGCAATGTTTTCAAAACCTACATAAATACAATACCTGAAAAAGAACATTATTACATTTACTTTTATATTTTTCTTCCTCCTTTCTTCTCACCTCTCATTTTACTCTTCCAGACTGGGCCACAGTTGTGGTTCAGTCCATTTTACTCTTCATTGACATGGGGTTTTAGAGGAGAGATACTGAAAACCAATAGTGGGATAATGGTAGCCTTCAGCCTGGGATAATCAACCTGAGGTGCAGCTTCAGGATGAGAGGGGACATCAGGCTCTGCACCGGTGGCTGTTGCCCCCCTCCTGTGAAGTAATAGCGCTGCTATCTCAGAGTCTCCAGCCCCATCCCCAAGGTGGGACAATCTCCTTCTTAGGGTAACTGTGACAGCAGGGTGGAAGGCTTTTTGAGGCATCACTAATTTCCCTGATGCTCTCAGAGGGTTTGCATGATATAACTTCCCTAGACAAGTAAGAAATCTGAATATGATCCATGTCCCCACGTAACATCCATTTCAAAAGCCTTAGGAGCACATGAGCAGTGAGATCTGACTGTGCATGCTGGCAGGGACCGAAAATGCGGGTGAGTACCATCACTAATCACATCAGGATACGACTGGAGTTGGGGACCAAGAACAACAGTGGCCTTATGAGACTCCTAGCCAATGCCTGAGGGATGCGTCCCTGCTGAGGTCATTGAGACACGTTTCATCAGGTGCTAAAGCCCCATGTGCAGTGACTGAGGGCACATTTGACTACAGATGGCAAACCATCAGAAACAAGCGGGGCATGCACAGCATTGTGCCCTGCTCTGCCCTCCCCAGCTTTTGTGAAGCTTAAAAAAAGCTTTTCTGTAACTAGGTTGAAATGATAGGACTTGTATCTCCAAGTCATCTTTGCTCTATTTGTCAGGAGTGGAAGGTTCTGGCTTCTGGGATTGAAAAACTGTTCAGGAGGCCAGATGAACACGCGCTCACTGTGCTAATGCTTCTGCCTCATGGCCATAAATACTTTTGCCTTCCCTGACTGTAGCAAGCATGCTTCTTTCACATGAAACAAGCTCATTTTCTCCTTTCAGGATAGAGAAATCCCATCTCTTGTGGTTGTCCCCTCTTTCTCACCACCTTTGCAAAAATCTGTAAGCTAGCATGGAAGGAAAGGTTGATTTTTCTAAGTCCTGGGCAACCTGTGCTTAAGAAGACCTACTAGCTCCCTGAGCAAAGCTTCCATTTGATGGACACAGTGCTGGCTTAGTGCTGGTTGCTTTCTCTCCCCTGCAAAATTAATCTTTCTAGCCCCCTTCACCCTGCAGAGACGCAATTTGTGTTGGTAATGGTATTTTCACATTGCTCACAATGGACTCTGGCCACGCTCCTCTGGCAGGAATTAACTGTGATGGGGCACTATAGTGGAGTGGAGAGAAACTGAAGTTTTAAAGGCCTCAAAAATCCTTAAACTGGCAGAAAAGAGCATATGACTTTAACAGGGCAAGATTTTTATTTAAGCATGAAGGAGATGAAAGAACAGTCTATCTAAGCCAGCAGCAAAGACGTTTCACAGAAACAAGTACAAAAACAGGCACAGCATGCAAATAGTCAAGCAGCAGCAAACACACTAGTATGAACATACAGGAATGCCACTAACAAAACAACATGGAAAGCACAACCCAAGTGAGCAAATCTTGCAAAGACAAGATGAGAAGGTCTCAAACCTCTTGGAGTGTTTCTGTGAGACTCTGTTACCAGTAACTAGTGTCACATACAGCATCGTTGCTGGTGTCTCATCCATCCCTGCGTGCCAGCTGTAGGGATGCCTGATGCTGTGTCCCTCTTCTCCTGCACGGTCAGAGCATATCTCTGATGCTGGATCCACGCAGCCAGAGCTGTTCCTGCCCAAGCCTGCAACCAGCAGCTATAGTACAGACTTGTGTCTGGGCCCAAACATCTCCGAGAGCTGCGTGTCTTTTCAGATCCCTTTTGCTGGATTTGTACATGAACCTTGATTCAGCTGGAGGTTGAGGACATTTATTCCTGGTTGCAAGAGAGCCAGAGTGGGGCCCAAATGCACCTGCATAGGTAAGCAGTGCAGGCAGACAGCAGAGTTGCTATTGACAGACTCGGCTGAACTGTTAAACTGTTAAACCTCAGCCCCTCAGGCAACATCAGACATGTCCTTTAATTTTGACAGGATGTAGGTATGAAGCCCACTTTATTTTAGTTTCAATGAATAACTTAAATTTGTGTAATGGAGTCTAACTTATCAATCTGTGGAAAATAGATCTGCAATGTTCAGATTTAGATTTCTTATTCCTGTTTACTGTTAGCTGGAAATACAGAAAATGTATGATGGCACTCCTTGCAATGATGGCAGTTGTTTGCAGGGACAGCAATGGGAGTTAAAGATTATCCATGTTTGTTTCACGGGAAAAAAAAGACTTGCTTTGGGGCCTGCAGGACATCCTTTCGGTGTTAGGTGTGTGAGCCTGGAAGCTTGGCTCTTTTTTCTATTTCTTTCAGTCTAATAAAAGTTGTTAGATCTCCTCAAATCTTTGACTCTCTTCTATCCTCAGATCATAATTACAAAAAATTACTTTCTACAGAGGCGAAAATGAAGGACTTTAAAATGCCTTAAAAAAGAAAAATGAATTCAGGAAGGGCTATTTTTATTTGTGTTAGACACAGATTTTTTTCCACTAGAGATAATTAATCTGTAACTTTTCCCACAAAATAAATGTCCAAAATTTACCCTCCTCCCACCAAAAATAGGAAGCTTGTAACAGTTGGAAAAAGTCACAAGACTAAATGATTGGTACTTCGCATTAAATGTCTTTCTCATAAAGCAGCAAGCAGTATATCTACTTCATGGCAGTCGTTACTACTTCAAAGTACTCTAAGCAGAATATAATTATATGGAAAAAAAGAAAAATACTTTTTCTTCTTATGAAAAGAAAGTTGTCAAAAGGAAAAAAAAAAAAGAATCTCCCATGAAGACAGATCCTGATGAGATGTATGATCTTTTTTGTTCTGGAGAGGGGAGGGGAGAAAGAGAACAGAAGAGAGGAAACAGAAAAAGCAGCCCCAGGATAACAAGCTTTGTGTGAAGCAGAAAATCTTATCCTTTGAGGGTCATTTTCTTTGAGTTGGTGCCTCAGGGAGACAGGAGGCAGAGATCAAACATTGGAGGGAAAGTCCACGTTTGCTTGAGCGGCATCACTCTGCCCTGATATGCTCGGGAAGCAGACAGTCACCTCGGGCTTCCTGGGGGTGTGCAGGTCCCAGCAAACAGTTTGCATCGGATCGCGCCCTTCCTCTCAGCCCACCGGCCCGAGACGGCGGGGGAGCGAGCGGGGCCGCAGGCAGGCTCGGAGGCGGGACCCAGCAACAGCGCGGGTCGCTGGCCGCAGGGGCTGGGCCACCGTGTCTGCCCAGGGGGAGCCCGACTTCTAAAAAGGGACCTGCGCTTCCCGTGGTCCTTCCGCGGGGTGTCCGGGGCTCCGAGCCGCGGGTGGGAGCGCGGCCCGCCCCCCCGCCGCGGGTTTCCGCGGGAGGGGCAGTGCTTCCCCGCTAGGTGGCGCCGCAGCCCCGCGCTCCCGCGCCGCTTCCTCGCGTCCGCCGGGGGCGGGTGTTGGGCTGTGCCGGCCCGGGCGGAGGGAGCTGGGCGAAACATGGAGGCGCTTAAAGCTGGTGGTGTAGGAAGGTCGTGAGATGTTTATTTTGTTGTCTTTATTTTGTTTTGGTTTGTTTCGTTTTTTAATTTTACAATGATCCCTGTTTATTATGCGTTAAGCTGGACAATGAAACCATCACATCCATCACTATGCTCCCTGATGCAGTAAGTTATTTTTTACATCAGGTTACACTTAAATTAGTGCTATTTCCTAAAAATATATACACATATATATAAAAAATATATATAAAAATACATATATAGATAGATACCAGTACATTGTTTTTTAAATCAGATTACATTTAAATTACCACTAGTTCCTAAAAAAAAAATACATATATATATATGCAGAGGCAATGGCATTCGTTGAACCATTGAACTTCTGGGCATGAGGGACACCGTTTCAAAGTGTGCATACAGGAACTGAAGAAAAATGTTGCAGATCCCTCCCTGGGTTAAACTGCCCCTGTGTTTTATAAGTGGAATTGTATATCCTTGATGTGGCATTGGGGAAAAAAAAAAAAAAAAGAAAAATGTAGATGGAAGGCAACTGCACGGGCCTGCAAATGCAGGTTTAAATAACCAGGCTGCAGCTCATACTTGTGCAGAAGTTGGTAGGTCAGACCAAGCCCTTGGCTGACTCTGAATGGATTAGCTGGCAGTTGCTGAAAACCCTGCCCAGCAGTTTCATTTCCATGGCCTTTCTGGAAGAGGCACATTCTTTGCTTAGCACAAGAGTTCTTCTCCCCAGTGTGTTCTGAGTCAGGAGTGGCAGGACCAGCTGGACAATGATGATTGTGTAGAAAAGTAGCCTTTTAGGTTTCAACCTTTTCTTCTTCATAGGGTCAAAGATAAACCTCTTAGATGCCTTGAAAAGCCTGACCCCTGTCTCTGGAAATAACTGAAGTGTCCAGCCTGGATCAAAGAATCCTTACCTTCAAAAACGTTGTCAAAACTGAGACTTTTCTAAAAGCTTTTGGCTCTGATGAAAGCCAAATGATGAAATCGGTGTGCATTTGATGGGAAGTGTTCCAGTTAGCTCTAATAAGGAGCACTACTCTGTTTTTTAATGACAACCTTCAATAACAAAACTCTCTTTTGGCTCCTTTATGTTCCTACCACTGTACTACCTGGGCAATCTCCCAGTCTTTAATGTATTTTTTTCTCACAGTATACCTGGAAAATGCTATTGTCCTGACTTTACAGATGAGAAATGGAAGCACAGGAAGGTGAGGCAACTTACTGAAGATTGTACAGTCAACTTTACAATGGAGAAAAAAAAACATTCCCCTTGCCCAAAATCGTAAGCTAGTATTGTGAGTTGGGGTACCTAGTGTTATTTTTCTCTTATATGACCCTGTTCTTCTCTGTCCAAAACTTGAGAGTATGCATAACCTGACAGATCATTTGTTCCATACATAAGAAATGTAGAAGAGATCATTTGTAGGTAAGGTCTATGGGATGCCCTGAAAGAGCTGCTATTTTTTTACTGAAAACAGCTAGGAAAAAACCTTTTTATCCTTCTGTTTCTTTCTTCCTGCTCCTGACTTCCACCTTGTACTTTTGGGGCTTGAGTACTGCAGATGCTATCCGTAAACTCCCACTTCAATTTTCTGTGAAGCTTTTAGCAGGTGGGCAAGTCTCTCCAAAAAGGATGAAAATGAAAGAGACAACCAGACAATATTTGGTTCAGTAGAGAAAAATATCAGTTTCTTTCAGGAAGCAGAGGAAGCAGCAGAACCTACACCTAATTAGAAAAGAAGATCATATTTGCATATGTTGTTTGAAATCCATGAATGCCTAATTTATTACCCTTGCCTGACATGACAGACCAGAAGCCTTTTATAAGTGAGGGTGCTGATATTTTCCACTAGTCCGTAGTTTAAAAGCAGTGACAGGATTTCAAAGGGAGAAAGATAAATACAATTCTCTGGTGAGAAACACAGTCCATAATTCAGAAGACATTGAGGATGTAGGAAAAGAGTTGCAACAGGTCAAGGATGAATTGTGAGACATGATTTTATTCTTGAAATAAAATATAAAAATGATGGTGTGGCATTACGTATGTTCCCATGTTCTTTGTTTATATGAACTCCTCTATAGTTTTGTAAGTTGAATTAATGACATTTTGCATTTTCTTATTTATTCTCCTGTCTGCAGTTGACACAGAATGATCAGTGTACAGCTTTGTGGTTTGCTTTTTCTTTCTCTGTCCTATCTTATGCTTGAGTATACATGACTGGATATGATTATTTGCATAAAGAATTTACAGAAGGGTAGTGTCTTGTTTTTGTCTCAGAAGAGAATAATTCTTATAATCTAGGTGCAGAACTACTGACACCTAGCTGTGCTATCTTCCTTCTTTTGTAAATAGTCTCAGCATTGCAGAACAAAACGGCCTTTGTACAAAATCATACACATAGAGGAGAAGGAAGCCTCTCAGGTAGCTATTATCTGTCTTCCATGTTAAACAAAGAGAACGAGCAGGGTAATATACCTGTGACGGGTTTTGAAGGAGGTAGAGTATTGCCTTTGGTGCTCCCTGAAATCCTCAGGTGTATCTGATTGGGATTGACCTATTCTGGTGGCCACAAAGTCATGGATCACCATGGTCAGGTCTGAGCCTGATAGGATGGGGTGCAATCTACCAGGCAATGTCTTAGTGACAGTAGTATGGAAGAGTCCAAAAACAGGCCCAGCTGTGAGCTGGTTTATGGTCTATGGAGATCGGTGTGCCCAGCTTTGAGATGGCTAGAGACCTCCTGAGGTTCCTTCCAGCCCGAGTTTTCCCGTGACCCTATGATGATCTGGTGATCCTAGGGTTATAAAGAAAAAAAATTCTTTAAGGACTTCCATCCTCTTGCTTCTTCTCCACAGCCCAAACAGCTGCTGGTTTTGTGCAGGCATGGGAAGTGCTGGGAGATCAAGTTGTTTATTACTGATGCAGAGAAGATATATATTGGAGTTGTCCATGTACTGCTGGAAACCTAGTTCATCTCTTACCATGTCTTCCCATAGGTTCAGAAGAAGTTTGAATAGTTTGGAGGAAAGGATTCTGCTGAGGCTTTTGGAAATGGACCTGCAACTTCTGCAAAGAAGGCCTTGAGACACAGAACAGAACTTCTCTTTTGCTGCAAGGAGAAACTGTATCTTTTGCATGTTAGTACTATGTTGGTGTGAAGCTATAGGCTTATGGAAGCACGTGCTAGTTTAGACGTATGAAATCATATGATAGGCAAGTGTATGATGGGAGTATTTTATTTTAATTTAAGTGTCTGATAGCAGTGAGGAAACTGAAACTAATTCATGGCCTAAGAACATCCTTCACCACTTCTTGCTTCTTGTCAGAAAAACAATTCCCTGCCACTGGAAGCTTGCGCCAGGAATTTCCCTGCAGACCTAAGTTTCCACTGCCTTGTAACATCAAAATGCTGAACTTGCAGCCTGTAGAGAGAAGTTTCTTCCCAGAGAATATGAAAGTCATCTTGAAGTTTTGGTTGTTTTTTTTGTTGGTTTTTTTTTTTTAAAATCTTTATGTATAATATAATATGCACCTTTCTCCTTGCTTCTCCTTTCTGCTGCAATTCCCTCTAAAAAGGTTTTGATGCACTTCCTTCTTGTGTGTATGGCAGCTGCAATGTGTGTATGATTCAGCTGGGGGTAACTGTGGCCAAATAATATTTGTCCATATTCCTGTCACTAAAGCTTACTGCCCTTCAGCATCTTATTTGTGTGTCTGCACAACTTTGGGGAGTGAGATTTTATTCATGAGTGTATTTGAAAACAGGAGTATCAGGAAAAACAAGTAACTTGTTACAGAAATGTTTGTACAAAAATGTTCTCTCAGGATAATCTTTTAAAAGTTCTTTCTGTTTTGTTGGTGTAATGTTCACTGAACATAGGCTGAGTTTCTGCAATAATTTCAGAGTAGGAAAATGCGATATTTTTTTACGGAGCGCAGGTCACCCCGTTCTGGAACAGAAATTGTCCTGCGTGATTCACATGGGCAGTCATAAATGATGAGCGCTCCCTCACCAGTTTGTGAATAAACCCCAGGCTAAAATGTAGACATACATTCATTAAGCAGTACAAAAAATATCACAACATATCTGCAGACAATTCACTGTCAAACTTTTCAGATAATTAATTTGTGAAAATTAATTTGATTAGCTTTGATCTGTGTGCTAAGTACCTATCATTAAAACTTCAGTGTTTTATTTTGTTGTGGATTATTTTTGAATATTGCCGTTTGAATATTGTCATTTTTTATCTATAATCTCTTGTTTAGGCAGATCAATTATCCATTGTCACTGATCCATTGCTTAACCAGATGACTTTCATTCTCTGAACTATAGATTATTTAGGTGTGAGTTTCTCTAGAAAAGAATCTTAGGGGTAAATTGCAAAATTGGGCCATAATCCTTTAATGTAAGTTGTGATATGTTTTCTATCTGCAGAATGACTTTTTCCTCATTTCTTCCATTAGAAATACTTGTGGCTGTACATAAGCAGAATTATGGAAACACTTTTCAAACGACAGTCAAAATTCCAGAGAAGAATTTAAGCCTAGAAACAGTCAGATCCAAATTTTTCCTTGAAATTATTTTTTTACTGGAATACTAAGTGTTTTTTAATGAAAAATGTCTGTTTCTGATGAAAGTAACATATGTTCTTGAAATACAAGGTGCTCCAAATTGCAGTATTAAATCTATAAGCTAAAATGACTTTTTGTTGAAAATATGATTTCCAGATTCCTTAAAAAAATAATGTGAAAACTAGGAAAAAAAATATTTTCTCTTGGAAAGAAAAATTTTTTTTTTTTATTAAGCTTCTATAGGGAGTATAGATGCATTTCAAGTCCTCATTTTCCAGAGGATCTTGCTGCTTTTATAGATGCCCCCTCTACAACTGGGAAGTGCTGTGTTCTAAAAAGCTTTTGAAAATTTCTCAGAAAATATCTCCTGGTAGCTTTGCTATCTGGCACAAAGCACTTTGGGACTGCAATTGTGAAACAAACAAAAAAAATGTGCAGCAGGATGAAGAAACTCATGTTTCTTGTTTAAAAATGAAATAAATTCACAGTTCCCTACCTAAACATTTTGTTGGGATGATGCAGTGCCCCTAAGTTACATTTCACCGTTTGTCTGAAGTCTCAGGAAGTATGTAAATGTATGGCAGTGTAAGATTATCTTCCTGCTTTCTAAACCCCACCATCCTTTCTTAACTCCATAATTCAAGTTTAATGTTGCAATAATGCCAGAACGCAATGTGACAACTACAAATGACTCCCTGACTGTGGCACTTGCTGCTGTATGGGGGAGGTCGGGAAGGACTCCTAACTGAAAAAGACATTTCTCGTCATATTTTCTGGCAGTCATCAAGGGCATGTCTTTCACGGGGAGAAACTGAGTTATTCCCAGGATCCAAGTCTCCCTGCACCTGTGGTGTTTGTGAGCCAGTCTGCAGTGGGGATGAAGAAAGAGGAGGGTTTCCACCATGAGAATGCAGGCAAGGAGAAGGCTCTGCCCTCCCTCAAGTAACTGTCATGGCCTTGGTCTAATGTAACATTTTGCCTTCCTGTGGAAGGGTCAGGCAACACTGTTAGTCAGAGGGACCTTGGGAACCAGCACTTCCCACATTTTTAAGTCCCCTGGGTCTTCATCTGCTGCTGAAGCTCCACCCTTCCCCCCCTCCCAGTCGAAATGCAAAAACCCAGTGTCTCTGGCCCTCTTGAGAGGAAGAGAAAGGGTCAGGAGGAGTATCTATAGCTCCCTGCCAAGTTGGAGAGATAGTCGGGGCCCTGCGCTCTGGTTCCCAGGCAGGAGGGGGATGAACCATGCTCTCACACATGTCACTCTTGCAGTGGGGTGGGTGAAGGATTGCTGAGAGGCTGGTCCCTTCCTACAAGCCAAGAGGGTCACAAACCCAATGTGACCCTCATAGAAAAAGTATTATTAAAAAACAAGCATGGGAAAAAGCTTCCTAGCATTTGGACCACAGAACAGAAAATAGCATTACTGCTGGAGCAGCAGCAACTATGAAATCCTGGAAAACACTCATAAACATGACACATTTTTATTAAAACACAGAATCACAGAATCACAGAATCAACCAGGTTGGAAGAGACCTCAGGGATCATCGAGTCCAACCATTGCCCTTACACCACCCTGTCAACTAGACCATGGCACTAAGTGCCATGTCCAGTCTTTTCTTAAACACATCCAGAGATGGTGACTCCACCACCTCCCTGGGCAGCCCATTCCAATGTCTAATAACCCTTTCTGAAAAGAAATTCTTCCTGATGTCCAACCTGAACCTCCCCTGGTGAAGCTTGAGGCTGTGTCCTCTTGTCCTATCGCTAGCTGCCTGGGAGAAGAGGCCAACTCACACTTCTCTACAACCTCCCTTCAGGTAGTTGTAGACTGCAATAAGGTCACCTCTGAGCCTCCTCTTCTCCAGGCTAAACAACCCCAGCTCCCTCAGCCGTTCCTCGTAGGTCAGACCCTCCAGACCCTTCACCAGCTTGGTCGCCCTCTTCTGGACTCGCTCCAACACCTCAACATCTTTCTTGAAGTGTGGGGCCCAGAACTGGACACAGTACTCAAGATGCGGCCTCACCAGTGCTGAGTAGAGAGGGATGATCACTTCCCTAGACCGGCTGGCTACACTATTCCTAATAGAGGCCAGGATGCCATTGGCCTTCTTGGCCACCTGGGCACACTGCTGGCTCATGTTTAGCCGGCTGTCGATCAGCACCCCCAGGTCTCTTTCCACTGGGCCGCTTTCTAACCACTCTTCCCCCAGCCTGTACAGCTGCATGGGGTTGTTGTGGCCCAAGTGTAAGACCCAACAATTGTTCTTGTTCAACCTCATGCCGTTGGTCTCGGCCCATCTATCTAACCTGTCCAGATCCCTCTGAAGGGCCTTCCTACCCTCCAGCAGATCAACACTCCCACCCAGCTTGGTGTCATCTGCAAATTTACTGAGGGTGCACTCAATCCCTACGTCTAGATCATCTATAAAGATATTGAACAGCACCGGCCCCAGAACTGAGCCCTGAGGGACACCGCTAGTGACCGGCCGCCAGCTGGACTTTGCCCCATTCACCACCACTCTCTGGGCTCAGCCATCCAGCCACTTTTTAACCCATTTAAGAGTCCACCCATCCAAGCCCCTACTGGAAAGTTTTAGTTTCCAGTAAAGCTTCCATGACCCAGGTCTCCATTACCATATGACAGTGTAAATGGTGTTGAAGTCAGGAGTGTCATTTGAACAGAACAAATCAAGTAGATAAATACTCACTGATATTGTCTAATGAATCTTCAGCTGCATTTGATGTAATGTGAAATATATTCTTCAGACTTGCTGCACATCTCACTTGAAACCAGAGATGCCTATGCTGCATAGTATGTCTTCTGGCACAAATATTATGCAAAGTTCCAGTGTCATTTCCCGACTGTGACTGTGAACAAAATTCCAGAAAATCTGAAGTACTCAAGAGATCAGAGCAATATCATGGTACCCATTTTACAGATGAGGAAACTGAGACACAAGCTGGTGAAGGAACTTGTCCTAGGTAATTTGGAAGGTCAGAGACAGCAACCTGAATTTATTATCCTAATTTGCATGCCACCTACCCTGTGCGCACCCTGCTTCTCCCCTCCTACGTGGTGAACTTCAAAGGGAAGGTGAATTGTGAAAATGATGGAGGCAAGGCTCAAACCTGTGTGCTAGGCTGTGCTAGACCTAAACCTGAAATGTTTTAATTCTACAAAGAGAATTTTTCTGTTTGGAAGGTAACGCTTTTAAAGTAAAGCAAGAGGAGAGAGTGGTGAGGTGGGAAAGTTGTTCAGCTCTAAGCTGAATCACGTTAAGTGTGTAGTGATCTAGTTTCAGTAGGTTAGGTAAAATATTGATGATTTCAGTGTGCCTGCACCCACAGTAACAAATGGTTACCAATTCCTACAGAAGGAGAGAAAACTGAAGCAAATTCCTGCAATGATGTCTTAGATTATGCAGGCGTTTGCACCATAGCTTATTGGCTAGGTGAGTCCTGTGGAATGACTAGTTGCCTGGTCCAGATGTCAAGTGTCTGTCTTTCATTTAGGCCCTTTGTAATAATGTCAAAATGTCTCTTGTGTAGATAGGCTGGGAGGGAGAGATTATTAGCATAGGCACAGCACTGCACTGGATAACAACCGTTTTGATCCCCAGCATGAGAAGGCTGTGCCAGCTGAATGCGACGAGCACAGCATCAGGGGTCTCTGCGTTGTGCTGTTGCATGATGGACATGAGGTCAACAAGCATTGGTGAAATTTCTTAAATCATGCTGATTCCTGGAAAGACAATGACAAAACTCCTATTGACTTCAAGAAAAACAAATTCAGACCATAGGTCAGGGTCACAAAAAGGCCCATGACAGAGCTGGAACAGAAACTCTCAGATTGCTGTTATTACCTTAACAAAAAAATCCATCCACCTTATGAACTGCAACTCTTCCCCTTCCTTCCAACACTTTTTTTTTTCTCCTGAAGTATTTGGGACAGTTTATTTATGGTCCCTGTTACCCGACTAGTTTGAATACTTGCCCATTTTCCAGGAAAATTTTCTACCTTCAAGTGATCCACATTATAAACTGCAGCTATAACAAGGACCTTCTAGGGAATGGGGGAAGGTAGGAGGGGGTGAGGTTGTTCATTTCTGTAGAAGAGCTGAGTGAAATCATAGTTTTTATTACACTTCATTTTCAGCCCTTACCTTTCTATGGCCTCTGCCTCCTTACTTCTATAAACTGGACCATTATTGCCCTAAACCCTAAAAGTGTCCTTTTAACTGGAGCTGCTTTACTATCCAGCCTGCACAGCATTCTCATTGAATCTAGGTTGCAAACATTCCTGGGGCACTCAGAGGACAAATGATGATATATTTGGAAATATATTATAAAATATCTTATTTCCTATAGCTTAATGGAACTTACGATGGTGTCCTAAGAAGAATTTATTTGACAGACTGAGAAGTCTTTTCACCACAGAAGGAGTGTTGAGCATCAGCCTAGAGTATACTTTGGGTTGCATGAAACTTTATTTGCTAAGCACCGCAGAATATAAGAGCAGATTGGAGTGGATGTGAAACAAATGCATTATTCATGTGAGTGTATTGGATGTGTCCACTGGTGTGAAACTGTGGTTTGATGTGACTGTGCTTTTACAGGGCAGTTCTGATGGTGTGCTGACTAATGACCAGCTAAAGCAGGCATTGGTGTCAGCCAGTGCTGTAACTCTTTAGCTCGGAAAGTGTGAGGCTCCCATTTCAGAAGAGTGATTCTGGAACGTGCAGAAAATGTTCCGCCCCATGAGAGTTTGCAGGGGGAGAACTAAATCATAAGATTGCAAAGACAATAACTTCTCATTTTCTGCAGTGAACCACCATCCTTCGTGTGTGCTGCAGATTTTTTTACAGATGGCAATAAACTTACATTCTGGCACACTTCTTAAACCATCCAAACTGTTTCATGGTTGTCTAGGCATTGTGTTTGGACCATGTCAGGAATATTCTTATTAAATGACTTGTCACTAGAAAAATGCTGATTCCTTGATACAAAGTGTTCTGTGAAAGAATATCAATGCTGTGAGCCACTGCCAAGACACAGAAAGCCTTTAATAGAAATTCACCTGCTGGGGAGATTCCTTGTTACTTCATCTGCTGCACTACTAAGAGAAGTTTCATAAAGAAAACTATTGTCTTGAATGTTCATTCTTACCACTTTGAGATACTCTTGCTAGAAGACAGAATTAGTCTGTAGGGTGTATATACAGAAACAAGTATATTTTTTAACCTAACATTTTAACATCTGACAATGGATAACAGTTTAATATACATTAGCATAAACAGTTTTCAGTAACATATAAAACACACTAGAGAAAAATGGCATCAGTAAAGTATTAAGTAAAAGTATTGCTAAATTAAACTCTCTTATTTACCTGCATGCATCTAATGGTATGGCCTCAGTGAAGACTTTCGTCCAACTTCCTGTCTCTGAGCAATTTCTGAACACTTTGTTACTATGTTTGTCCAAGTCTGTTACTCTTCTGCCTTTCTCCATATGAAGATTTCCTTGTTTGATCACAATCTTGGGATGCCTAAGAGTGTGACAGTTCTCTCCGATAAGGACATTCAGTTTTCACGTGCTTCTGGGTGAGAACCTGAGCTACTTTATTTACTCTTCAAAGGCTCTAAATATCCTCAACCTGAACATTTTGGCCGTTCACAGCTGAAATTACTGTATTGTCACATATACAGGGCTTAACCTCTAAGGCTGTGCCATGATTTGCACCTATTGGACTGTATTAAGCAACTCCTTTTAAACTTGGAATTACACAGCGATTAATTTACCATTTCTTAAAAAACCCTTTTGTTTCAGTGTTTTCAAGACTCTCTGTGTCTTTTTTTTTTTTTTGTTTTTCTACCTGAAACGCATGCCTGTCCTTTGTTAAGAATATGTGCTTGAGCTGTCACATAAAGTCAAGTTTACAGGGCCCTGGCTGCTCTGGAAAAAACAACAGTAATTCAACTAGGGACTGAGTATCCCCTGAAACAGGAGTGCTCAGATGTCTCTTGTTATCAACTTATCAAGCTCAGAGGAATCTATTGTCCTCACTAATTTATCCTTGTTTGTATTGCAGTAGGTGTACTTTCAGTGACAAAGTTAACCCCTTCTAAAAGTTTTCCTGCTCATTTCTAGTATATCTGTATAGAAAGAAGCATTAGAATTTATATTTTTCATGCTTTGCTTTAATCAAAATTTTGCAAGGGACACTTAACAGTAGTTGTAACAGCTTATGATGATTCACTTCCTTTTATTGTGGAAACATTTACATTTTGTTGGGGCTTTAACGTACTTGAAAAAAAGGTACATGGTAATAGTGAGCCACATGAAAGTGGTACAACCTCTGAGAGAGCTTGTCTAGAGCAATCCAAGAAAATCTCAGTATGGGCTGTTGAGGCTCTCTCCACACCTTACCTCTTCTCTCAGTGTGTTCCTGTTCCCCTTCCCTTGCATCTTTGCTGACAAGTGCCTGACACCACAGCAATTTTATTCAGAGAACTAAATGGGTAGAAAGCTGTTTGCAGCCTTGGCAGGTAGGCTTTCATGTCTGTAGTGCCCATAGGGTGGCTAAGTCAGAGCCAGAGCAGGCACAAGGGGCAGGGCAGGAACATGTGTCAGAAGGAGGGAAAAGGCAGGAAAGGTTTATCATGGTTTATCTACAGATGCTTGGGACAATTTGCCTTGCTCGTGGTTTACTCTTGTTGACATCTTTACTGTGGTGTACTTGGCACTGCACTACCAGTTAGATTTGGGACAGCCAAACCTCCAGCTACCAGGTTTCCCAGGAGCCTCCACAATCCGTTTACCGTCCACTGAGGCTTGAGGTCTGTACACTGCTTAGCCAACAAACTCAGGTAATTCCCTATCACACCAAGGAAAGATGACAGTGGTGCTCAGCACCAGTTCAACTAACCCACACATTCTGCTGACTCTTGAGTGGCGTCTGGGAAAGATGTCTCTCAAGAAGGGCCTGCAGGACCCCTTCCTTTGGCACCAAGTTTTCTTTCGTCCCCCCAAATATGTCTATACTAGCTAACTAAACAGGACCATGGTACAGACCCAAACACTACCACACGGTTTTCCAAACTGTTAAATTTCTTGCACACTCTTGGCAGTTTTGTCCTGGGCCAACTGGTACTGTCCCAGAAAATGCCTGGTTACAGTTCAAGGTCAGCACAGCCTATGCACCAGATACATACTGGCATTCCCAGTGTGTGATGAGGATGAGCCTGATGTGTTTCTGAGGGTAACGAACATGAGCTGCACCGTGCCAGTCATTCTCATGACTAGAGAAAGGGACTTGGCTAGTTTTAATCACAGGTGCAGCCCCTCTTTCCTGGGGAGGAGAAAGTGATGCGTCCATGAGGACATCCTGGCTGGCACAGGTGAAATGAGCTCACCACTCCTGGGAAGCAGCAGAGCTATCGCACTTGTGCAGGTCAATGTCTCTGTTGGTGTCCATTGCTGCTGGGTCTGTGGCAGGAAAGGGGTTACAGCACATAGCCCTCCTCTGCCTCTTCGATGAGTGATATGCCTTGCTAATAGCACTTTCTCCTTCCATAATTTTAAATGGCTTTTCTTTTTTTCCTCTTTTGTATATTTAATATAATGTCGAAAGATTTTTCATGATGATGATTGACATGTGACTAAGCAGTTTAGATCTCTGTACTAGAAGTCCCCAACCTTCTTCTATTACTTAATACTACAAGATCACATGAACCCTTTTCTGGCTTTAAGCCTATTTATGCCATTAAAATTAAAACAACTGGTCTTGGGAGGCTGCTTAAATATAAGTACTGAGAAGTATGACTATTTTATAGGTAAATGTTATTTTTTGAAATAATACTGTGCAGTAGTTTTGCTTTTCCTTCCAATTTTTGTATATTTGACGGGTAGAGTTGATTGAAAAATGGAAACATTGGTTTTGGATATTTTTGCAAATAAATTTCTTTTGGGTGTTTCTGGTAGAAAATTAATGGACTTGAATTTTTCTACCAGCTTTAATGTATACTTGCTGTTACAATTCTGGCTTGCAATTCAATATACATTACTCCAAGTTATTCTTCATTGCTTTGCTACAAAATTTCTTTAGAGGAAAAAGAATTATTTTTAATTGGTTAATTTATTCCTCCTTCTTAGATGGTATTGATTAATGAACTTTATTTAAAAAAAATAAATAAGTAATAGAATCCCTGCTGCCTGCCTCTTTCTCCCTTTTTTTCGCTTTTAAGTCAGCACTAGTGGAAGAAAATTTAACGAAGCACCTTGTGGACTCACACTTCAATATTACTTACTATCCTCACCCTTGATTACACAGTATTAAGTGAGAAAGACTACACAGAATGTATACAAACAGAACTGTGATAGGTCCATAACGTGTACGGCAGAAAAAGAACAAAGCAGCTGTTCTTGTTCTGTAGGAATGCAGCCCAGACTCTCTCACCCATTCTCTGGCTGAGTATGCAAATACATTTTTCTATCTGAGAATTCCTTTTTTCTTTTTATTGGTGTTACTTATAAAGTGAAGTAATGCAGAATGTCTAAAATCACGAGAATGATCTAAAGGTGCTCAAGACCTAGTCCCACACTGCACTGTGTCGTCAATTATTCATGGCTTCCCGTAAAAATTGTATCCAGTCATCAGATCCTCTAAAGCAATAGGGATGGGCCTTAAAATTCTCTTGTTAAGTTGACAGGGGAATTAGTAATTTATTTTTTGGCAGATTTAGTTGAAAATTGCCCACATCAAAATTCTAGGGTTCTCGATGCCCTACAGGACTTGGATAAGGTAACATATATACATGATTCATGAGCATATATTGATGGGGACACCTGCTTACTACTGGGCAAGCTGGATTTTTACCTTTCAAAAATCTGATTTGTGGGATGCACTCAGGTCTTTGCTCAGGTGAGTTAAGCAGAGTCTGTGCCGCATATGCAAGACATTTCTTGTTCAATAACACTGTAGATGTCACAAAAACAGCACAGAACATTTACTGTTTACTGTCTCACATAATCCAATTGCCTTCACAGTCCTGTGAGCTTCTCCAGCCTAGAGCATGGAGGTTCGAGCACTCTGCCTCACCTCTCACAGGGATATCATATCCTGGAAAAATATTCACTGTGACCTTAAAGACTTTGGGAGACAAATATAATAGACAATGAGGACAAGACCTGAAAAAAACTTAGAATATATATGTATATCTATGTGCTAACTGTCCATCTAGGCTTTTTCTCATGTTAAATAGGTTTATCCTAAGATACGGCTAAACATGTGCCTCTGAAGATACCCAGAAACATTCTTATCTTGGCAGAGCTAAGTCATTGCATGTCCACATTAGTGCTCACATCCAGGCAGAGAAGACTCTGCCTGCAAGACGTTCTTCAGTGTCTTGAGATGATGCTCGCAGTAGAGAATCATCCAAATAAAAAGCTAATGCCACTGCTTGCTTTTAAAAACATAAAGGAGTTATTGTGTCTCTTTTTGTTATGAAACATAGCTAAGCCACTGATGTTAAAAATGTGAGTTCAGGTTTAATTCCATCCCATTCCTTAGACATACAAACCCACATCTCTAAGTATCTGTCAGTCAAATAAGCCTGAAGAAAATAATTGTGTTGGCATTCACCATCTCTTATGTTGAAATGAGGCAGAAAATAGTTGAAGGCTCAATTTAGAGGAAGCATATGGGTTAAGGCATTCACCTAAAATAAGTAAGACCTGGAATCTGTTACCTGTATTAAGCACTGCCTGTTGCAGTGTTTGGATAAATTATATACAGTGCTATGCATGGCAGCTGGACCCCTCCAAAACAGAGAAAAGAGCTGACTGCCCAGTTCAGGTTCAGTGACTGTCAGGCTGTTACACAAAGCAGGGCCAGCTACTGCCACCATCTCCTCTGACTGCTCTTTCAGAAAGGATCATGGTTCAAAGAATGGATGCAGGCACCGACCTGTAGGAAAGAGTTCAGATCCTGAATCTCAAAAGTTTCCTCCTAAAAGTTTAAGGACTGGAATGGAAGATGATATCCATTTCCCTGTCCTTCATTTGATCCTGATTGTGTGTGAACGGGGCCTTAGCACACTGGCTCTTTGGATCCTTTCCTGATTCTCCCACGTCTAACAAGGTTTTTCCTCCATACCAGTGGCCCAGAAAGCAGGGTTAAATTTTGACCTCTGTGTGTGTCTCCGTTTAGCCCGCACCCAGGGCTAAACAATAAGTGCCTGTTCTATCACCCAGTGTCCCTTCCCCAACAAAGAAAGGGAATTAGGAAAAAGAGGGACACTCGTGGGTTGAAATTTAAACAGATTTAATAAAATAAAAGAATCAATATCAATGCTAGTACAAAACACACAAAATTATACTTAGCCCACAGAGTGGTAGCAAGTCGCTCTAGGGATAGCAATCATTGAGAAGAGGGTAGAAGGAGAAAGAGTGAGAGGGAAAGACAGCAGATTTCCCATTTATAGTGAACCTGACACTAATGTTACACAACACACCTGTGGGCCAGCCTGGGTCAGCTGCCCTGGGTTTAACTGCTAATGGCCTTGATCACCATTCCATAGCTGGCCACAAACTGAAACAAAATGTAACAGAAATTTGATTCTACAAATTTTATCCCCACAAAACCAGGACATTGTGCCCACGGACTTGTGCCATGTCCATGGACTTATGTCCATGTCCATGCCCTCATGTGTCCATGCACTATGGGTGCACTTCTTTTTATCCCTACTTTCCGGGCTGCCATAGATTTAAGGAACATGTAGTCACTTCAGTAAGCTTCACAACAAAAGGCAGATGTGAAAGACTTCTGGAAAGGACACAGGTGTGTAAGTGCTTGTTTGTGTTTCTTCCTGTGAAAGGCACTAATGGTAGTGGCTGCTGCTTTGTGGTGGGTTCTGGGGAAGGGAATTGCATGTAGACATTCAGGTAAGGAATCAATCAGATCGCTGGTTGATTCAGGATGTCATTTTAGCTTGATCATAAAGGATGAGGTAGAAACACTTGGGTTTTCTTTTTGCCTGGCAGATTGATAAAGCCACAGTTTCTCTGTTTTAGAGAAAGGTGCTGTAATTGTGTATTAGAGGCTGACTTGAAGAAAAAGAGGGCATGCTTTGGTACAATCTAGGGTGGTTCTGGCAGTTAAATCCTCACAAGTTATAGCAAGCTTTCCTTGTGCCCTTGGAGGTAAATACATGAAAAATTGCCTCAGGGGATCCTCCTCTATTCCTTGTAACAAAATAATGTATTCATAAGAATGCGATCTCTTCAAGGAGATTTTTTATTATTGACTTTATTGCTTGAAACATTTCCGAAAAAGCTCCTGGTTCCCGTGTACATCCCTTTTACATATAACAAAGAATAGACTGTGTGATACACAGGCAGTTTGATCCTCCCTCTGACCCCATTTGTGGACCTACCAAACAAGAATCTATTCTCTGATTCTTTAACTTTCCATTTTCATAGGCATTCAGTGGAACATGGATACCTATTCTAGCAACCATCATTAAATATTATTTTTCTCTGTCAGGTATAGGTCAGTTCTTTTACCTTTTTTATTGAGCTGAATTTTTTCTAGTAGTGGGAGCTTTATTTTTCTTGGAAAAGTGCCTCAGATAAATGGAGATATTATGTCTTATTTGATATTTGCTAACCCTTCCAAAATAATGTCAGCTGTGAATTGTATTCATTTGTTGCCATCTTAATGGCAGTCAACAGAGCTGTTAAGTAAGATTTGTCTTAACATGAAGTTATGAAAACTTTAGATTCAGAAAAAATATAACCCTCTTTCTTACAGGTTTATTTTTTAGTTAGATATTGCTGAATAAAGAACAGCATCAAAAAAGAATACTTCAGGTAAAAGCAGGACAATATTGAATAATTGTGCATTTCTATTGTTTTTGTTATTTAAAGAACAGAAGATGATAGTTTTTCTCTTTGCATTGCCATACCAGAAACAACACAGAAACAGATCAGCAATCGCGTATAATAGGACAGTTTTTCTATAGAGAGTTTGGGGACACTGAGTTTGCAATGTCACAGAAGCTCACGTTGTTATAAGCGGCCGAGTGTTTAATTTTGGTTTTACTTTTTACATTATATATAGACGTAAATATTAAAAGTGCCTCTCTCTGTTAATACAGACTTCTTGCAGAGGCAGTGCTGTGATTTTTTTAAAAATACTCCCATGTAATAGATAAGAAAGTGATAAAGACTAGCATCTCTCCTCTGTGAAAGGTAAAGATGATCACATTTCCAGTATAACTTACTTAAAATAACATGTTCTCAGTGAAATCAGGGACCTATTTGTATATTTTCTTCTCCACTTACCTATAAGCGAGGTACTTAGATTGTCCTCTTCAAATATTATGAAAAATGTATTCAGCAATTTCCCACGGCTAAGCAACCATGCAAAGTTGTATATCATCACAATTCAGGTGCATTCATCAGAGCTATATTCATTTATAGCAGCTGATTATTTTGAAATATGAAGTTATACACACAGCTCATGTTAACAGTAGATTTTGGAAATATTTACATTTTTGCACTGTTTAAAAGGGAAAACAGGACTTTCAAAATGACTTGGCATTGCCTGAGCCTCACTGAAACCAGTAAAATTTTTACTGATGATATCAATCAAGTAAATCCAAAGTCAGGTGAATGATGTACTTTAGATATTCTTATTTCATACCTTTTGTGTGTGTAGCAGATGTAGAGGAAGTATCTATATATTTAATTAATACATCTCCTGCATTCTTTTGAAAAGACTGAGAGGATTAGGGAAAAAAAAATTATCCTATAAACTAATTT
Source organism: Nyctibius grandis (assembly GCF_013368605.1). NCBI lineage: Eukaryota > Metazoa > Chordata > Aves > Nyctibiiformes > Nyctibiidae > Nyctibius > Nyctibius grandis. The sequence continues at coordinate 88,873,419 of NC_090658.1, read as the reverse complement.
GTATGCAATCAATTATAGTAAGTTCAACAACTAAAAAGAAAGGGAAACCAGGTGATAGTGACAACGTTCTCAAAGATCAGCAGGACAATTTCTCCCAGTCTTTTTACATGTGGTGGTTGTGGTACAAGAACATTCTTACTCCCACAGAAGCCCAGTGAATGTTCATTGACTGTTTCTTGAGGAATGGTGAGAATTTGCACATAGGTAGGAGTTGTCTCTACCATGAACCCAGTCACAAAAGCTGAATGTGAAACATCTGGTTTGGCCACTTAACCTATGTACATCCAGATTCAGGGCTCTTCTCTTTGGCCAGGTCTGCCCTATAGCATCTAAGAGCAGGAGGACACCCCTGTGTACATCATTCCTTGTTTTTTATGACAGAGAAACACAGCTGACAGGCTAAAGGAAAACAGTGATGATTGGCAACATATTCCCCCATCTGTATTAAGGAGATGGCAGAACTAGAATTCCTGTAAATGTAAAGAGCTTTTTAGGACATTTCTGAGTTATTTTCAGTTAAATAAACTGAAATTCTGCCTGTTTTTATAAGAATAGAAGCTGTCCTGCTGGAAACCAGATTCTGCATTTAATTTCCTTTATTGTTTCATCTGCTAGCCTTAATTTGTGTGTGATTGCATGTGACAGCACTGGGACTGAGGAGAAAAGAATGAGAGTATATAACCAGGAGAATGAAGACTCGGAGGCAGTCTCCCTTTATAAAAAAAAATCTGGACTTGCAGAAATTCTACAGTTTCTTCCATTTACAATGTGAAGCCTGTAACATTTTCTCATCAGGAGGACAATTCTTGAGAAACTTCATCTAAATGAAGTATGGTTTATCGAAAAAGTATATATATCAGAAGAGGATTACTCTCTAAAAAAGCTCCTCAGGGACTCCAGAGTAGTGTCATCTAACAGGACACATCCATACCTTCCTTGTGCCTCTTAAAGCTTTCACTGATCTCAGGTAAGTCAGTTTTCCCCTAGCCTCTTGGTAACCTTAGACACTTTGAAAATTACAGTATTTTTGTATTGACTACTCCCTGCTATTCCTCTCTTTTGTGTAGACCCTATCAATGCCTTCATTTGAAAAGGTGCTGATGTGACAATGCATAGACTGCTTGGAAAAAAATTAACTATCCTTATTGACTGCGCTCCCAGTAGCCGAGGTGCACATAGCTTATTACATTTGTTTACGTTGGAATTTCTTTTTTTTTTTTGTTTTAACTGGGTTAGTTCCTTGTGATTGATTAGCACTTTTTAGTTGTAGAATAAGATGACCACATGCCCGGTTTTCTTCTTAATCATCATTGTTGTCTTCTCTTGCTTTTTTCTAAGGCACTTTTAATTCAGCTGAATTTGCATTTTCCCCATTTGTTACTGATAGACTTCATTCAGTGTGCTGACTGTAAAAATTCTTTTGGAAAGCTGCCTAGTTTCTCTCTAGAGCCTGATGTAAAGTCTTCAAAGTAAGATTGAGAGTTGTTTGTTCATTTATTTATTTATAAACAGTGTCTTCAAGAAGAGGAGAAGTGTCTTTTATTATATAGACTCTGAATTTCTAGTTCGAGTCTTCTAACGATGGAGACTCATTGCATCTTTTATTCAATAGAAAGAGAATTTTCCCATTAGCTCTAGAAGGATCATTTGCTAGAGAGTGCAAGAATCAGCAAAGCTGCAGTCAGTTAATGTTTTTCATTGCTAGTCTTATGAGTCGCTTATTGATTTTATATTTAATTAAGAAGTGCAGAATAATCTGGAAAAGTGAGGTTCTTCTATGGATTGTCTGTCATCACAAAGGTTTGAACTGCTGTGGAAAAGTACTCTGGAGCAAGTGTAAGAAATACTTCTTGATTGCTGTCTACCATTCATCTACAGTCAAACTCAGCAAATATATCTCTTGAAAGTCTTCAAATGTTTGATCTCAATCTCATTATAGTTAATAAAAGTTTTTCCTGATAGCTACGGAAAAGGACTGAGGTTTGAAGTTGTATTAGTCTGAGGTAGAATGAAGTCTTATTTTTCATTCAGATCTCCAAAATATAGCTGACGAGGGTTTGCAAGGCCATCCGTGGTTACCAGGTATTTAACTTTTTCGTTTAGAAGTCTTAGAATTGTCTGTTGACATGAATAAGTGATGCCCTGATGTCTCTCTGAGGCAGGGAAAAAGTATGCCACAGGGGCAGTGCCTTGGGGATGCCACTCATATTTTGGGGCATGATTGGGCAGGATTCAGTCTGAGTTGCTGATATTTCATCATCTGCATTTAGGCATCTGAATATGATCAGCAGACTCGGAACTAAAATGTTGATCTCTCCCCTAGTTATATCTCTGTTAAAACACCGAGGCTTGTGTGATGTTTATTACTTTATTTCTTTTTTGTAGACTCCAAAGTACATAATATTATAAATGCAGTCTTGCTTAAAAGATTAAACCAAATAATTTTAACTTTAAGTTACTGATACGTTCTTCACCTTCATCTCCAGTATAATGAAAGGACTGTATGGTACAGGAATAAGTTGCCGTAATGGAGTAGTTTACACGTTTTAAAGCAGCCCTGCAAATCTTTTAGAATTGCTGGAGAAAATGAAATACACAGCTAATATATGGGCCTAATCCAGTGGCTGCAGAAATCAGCAGGCACCCTGGCAACACACTTTTCACCAGAGAGCAAGTTCTGCCTAAGGAATTTATAAAACCAAATAAGTAAAAAGTTTGGAAATGCTTCTGAGAATTGCAAGGAAGAAACATAAAATGTAACATATTAAAAGTGAAGCTAGAAGCAGTGCAAGCTCATTGTTTTTTAAAAAAGTAAGGTGGAAAATAAAAAACTACTGAGGATGGATAGGACAATTCTGAGTACCAAGTTAAGCTTGTCAGTGAACTGTTTTCTGAAATTTTTTAAAAGATTGTGATTATTTGTTGAAAGTATATTTGTAAAGTAGGAAACTGTCAAATCCAAATGTTACATCAGCAGAAAAGCATTTAAAAGATCAAAGTATCCCATTTCCTTTAGGCAGTTTTGCAAGGTGTCTGGCTTCCTAATTTTTTTGTCATTCAAAGTATGAGCAAATTGGAGCAAATGTAAACAACCAAACTCAAATGGAATAATTTTGAAGTAGTTGAAAGGGAAATTTTTGTAGGGCCCCCAAACCCATTTTGACTCATAAACATACATGTAGCTTTGTGTTTTCAGACTGAGTTTGACTAAAAAATTTGCAGTGCCTTGAAGATTCTGAGAAGTAAAAAAAAAAAAACAAACCCCTTTTCAGTCCTTCTAAAACAACACTATGTGGGCTATTTGTGTGCTAATATATATTGCCTTAATCCTAGCTGACAAAGTTTTATTTAGACTGTGATATTTATCAAAAAAGGTGATAAAGACAAGGTTACAGAGCTTGAATAAAGGTACATGTTTTACACTAAGTGTTACTGAGTCTCAGAGAAGTAATGATATCTTTATTTATTGTAATGTCTGGGAGAGAATGAAAGATTTTACAATTACTTTGACCATCACACTTAATTGAAATAAGAATGTGTAAATTTTCTGTAAGAGTAAACCACATGGAAGTACTATAATGTAGTTGCAATTTTGTCTGTGTTAATTCCTCTTTATAAGCCTGAATCTTCACTTCATTACCTAACATTAATGAATTCATGCCACACAAGGTTCAGCTAAGGGAAACAATAGAGAAATAAATGCACAAACTAAAGCAGTGATGAAATTATCATCTGAAGAAAAAACTTACATGATTCACCATGTCAGTAAAGGTACAAGAATAATTGGTTATATGGATCACTGCTCTTGCTGTGATGTATCAGAAATCACTGGATCAATCTCATACACACACATCCCTGGCGTGAGCGTGACTAGGAGAACAATTGCTTTCCTGCAAAAGCACCCTGAGAACATTTGTCTCCATCCACTGGCAGTTTCATAAATAATGTCATGTCTTCAAAACACGTGGATTAAAACCTTCCATTTTAGACTACACTCAGCTATGTCTGTTACTGTATCAAATCTCTGCAATTCTGTTAACTTTAGCAATGCAGGCCATAGTTATGGTGGATACTAAAAGATGAAAACATTGTAAATACAAAAGAGGGTGAGAAACATTATGAGTGGGAATGACCTTGGGGATGGCTGTCTTTTCTTTTAATTTCATTGATGCCAGTAACATCCTGATTTAGGCACCAGGCTACGCACTGAAGTTAGGAGGTTAAATCCAGACTTGGCCTTCTTAACTGAGATGCTAAATGTGAAGGCTGTAAATACGAGCTGACATCCCAAGCCCGCCGGGATGCGTCCGAGTTTGCATGTGGGAATATGCTGCTTTAGCTCCTAAAGAAAACTGGAGCTGAGAATGACACTTCAAGTGTTGTTCATCATCAGTGCCCAATATAGACAAATATTCCTGCTCTTGCCAGAACCATTACCTTCTACTTTATAGGGCACACTCAAAACCACTGGGCTGATGGAGGCCTCTTCGGTCTTCTAAAGTTACAAGATTTGCATTGGGAATGCTTAACTGTAATTTGCTCTTACAAATCTCAGGTCTGTTAGAAACTGGAGTTGAAAAGATGGTTCCATGTGTCTGCAAATAGAAAAAGAAATAGATCAGAACAAGCAGAAGGGGTTAGTTTTCACTAAAAGTCATGGCAAGGTGCTCACTCGATTTCACAACTCTCCCATGAACTGGAAGAAACAGTTTTTGTTCATAAGTAATATGAGAAAGAAGGCTGAGTGCTTTTTTACAATAGCCATTTAGTCAAAGCAGCTGCAGGTAGTCAAATCATTAACACTAAAGAATTTTTAGAAAGACAGGTGACTGGCTCATTAGTAAGTTATGTGGTATTTGTGTGAGTTTATGTTAGACTTTGCTTACCAGAGGTATAGAACAGCATTACAAATATTAGCTGTGACTGTGATATACACTTTTGTTACACTCTTCTCTGTCTATGTCCCAGTGGGAACTCCATTCTAGTGAGTGTGTAATGTAAAAACATCAATCAGCTAAACACAATTTAATTTTAACACTGTTCCTTCCAGGCTCCATAAATATCTACAGATTCGAAAGGTCATGGAAGGGTTGTTTAAGATGGAAATTACACATCTACTAGCTATTTTAGCATAATTTAAAAAATAGCTGTAATAGGCTTGTGATGAGGGGTACAGAGAAGCCTAAAGTCTTGCTTGTACTTTTATTTTGTGTAAAAGACTGTAATGCGAGTATTGTGTGCCACCTAAGTGATAGTAAAGACTGGCAGTAAAGGCCATTGCAGTATTAAAAAACTGGCAATTAGTTCAACAAGTGATTTTTGTTTTGTTTTTAACAAGCACATGATAAAGAAGGGAGCAATGAAAGAGGTTCATAAGATAGAAGGTAAGAGCTGAAATGAATGATCAGTCAAATCTGTCAAAACTTTATGTAGTATATTTCTCTTTTGCTGCTGCTATTTGTGTTCCAATTCAGAAATAAAGGGGATTTCTCTCTCCCTCTCTGCCCAAGCTAGAGCAGAACATACAGATTGTTATATTGCCCTGTGTTTAACGGCTGCACAGAAAACCCAAGAGTTGATTTTTCTATCATTAATTTTAATGTAGAAAACATCTTTATCTCTCTAGCAGTAAAGTCACCCTTTTTTTTTTTTTCCCCATTCACTCATATCTGGGTCAGTTATTTCACATGAAGGTCAGGATGCATTTTAAATTCATTACTATCACGCACAGTGTACCTGAGGTACTACAGTAGTCCCGTGATCTTATAAGGTGGGCACACTAGCATGTCATATACCAACGTGGTTTTAAAAAGGAGTGGCTGACTTTTAGTTCCACAATCATATATTTTCTGATTTACATTCAGCTCTTGCACACACTTTCTGCAGAAGCACTACATAATTTAGTGTAGGGAAGAAAACACCAGGCTATGTACAGTAAAAATGTGGCTGGTGTATGTTACTTTTTCTCTGCCTAGAAGAGGATAGGGAGGCAGAGGGGATGAGAAAGAAGCATGGTTATGTCTTGCCATTCATTTGATTTTTTTCTCATCATGAATATGTTCTTTCCTTATAATTCCTGCAACATGGCATTACAATTAGATGGTAAATGAACAGACCTCTCTAAAAATATAACACTTTAACAAATTGTTTAGTAATGCCTGCATGCAGCCATCAGGCAAAAACACTGACAAGGGTGACAGAATTTCAATACAGAATGTGAAAGTATTAAAATAATTTGAGGATTGACTGGGAAAGAAAAGCCTGATTAAATTTTCTTGATAGCTTCTGAGGCAGAAAAGAAACCAGACGTCTCTGTGTCTGTATTTATTACTGGAATCTCTGTCCGTTCTTTCTGGCTACCATCATAGAGGGGGGATATTGTGTCCTCTTGGGAACTGAGAGGCTCAGCCTGGAAGATATTGTCACTGTTCTGCTATTGAGTCTGAATTTCTGTTTTTAAGAGAGAATGGGAAAAGCCTTCTCAACCTTTGCCCAAAACTAAAAATAAACCTGCTAACTGTTTTCCCCCTCTTTGAAGGGATTAGAAGCACTGAAATAACATAAAAAAGGCAGTTTTTAACACTCTAAAGTTCAGGCCAAACAGAGTTAAGGGAGTTCAAGGGATGTCTAAACCTGATTCCTAGAAGAAAAAGAAGTGGAAACATTCAGATAAGCATCCATATTATCTTTTTCATTTTAATTAGAACAAGTTTTTAAGGTTTGCTCTTTGCTAATTCCTATTAAAAAAAAGTTTAACGGCCATCCGAAACTTTGCCTGCTAATATCTGATGTTTTTTCTTTTCATTTTTATGGTTTCACCAAACCTTTGACACTAGCCAAAACCAGATAAATAGAGGATGGATGAGACATAAAATCTTACATTTCAGCTTTAAAAAGCTTTTATTGAAGGTGATGGTAAAGGAAATGGGAAAACCAGTAAACTATCTAGATAACTTCTAGAATACCTACTAAATGGAGACTGAATTTTCCGGGAAAAGAAGTATTGTTTTCTATTGAATAAAACTTATATTGAAATCTAAGCAACATAGGGTAGGACTCATTCTGTTACCTTTAAGCATGTACAGTGTGGATGACTAATTTGAGGCCGACGCTCTCCATCTGGTGTGTTTTAGATATCTACTTTACTCATTGTTTTTACTAGTCTTAAAGTATAAGGCATTACTAGTCTTAAAGTATAAGGCTTTACTAGTCTTAAGTGCAAGGTGTAAGACTTTTACTAGTCTTCAAGTGTAAACATGCCCTTTGCACGGTAAAAAGAGCTTGCAGTGACTAGCTGAGACAGTGGAGAGAGACCCCACTGCAAACATCTGCTTTTGATGAGATTAATCTTTCTTGTGATACCTATTTGCCATGGACCTGTTGCACACAAACTTTGAACCTTCAAGGACTCTTGTCAGCAGCTGAAGAAGGAGACATTTTATTATCAACACATCAATCCTAGCATTTTTGTCATTATGGCTATGGCAGTTAGGGCATATGATCTTTAGTGACATTTTTATACTGACAAAACCAGCAATATAAGCAACTATATACACAACTTCAACTTTTATGCATGTAGTCAGAGTAAAATGCATTGACAAAATATCAGTTTTGCTGGTAAGAGAAGCATTTCTGCTAGGAGGAATTTCCAATTCATTGAGAGGCCCCTCATAATGGAGACAAGAGCTAAAAGAGGGAGGTGACGATGCTTTCTCTAAGATGTAGTTTTTCATGATATTTTGTCCTGGAGTTGACCACCTTGAAATATTCTGTCTAATGTTTGATTCCTCTTTGCTGAAGGAAAACAAACCAAAACAAGAGATATTGACAGGTCTGGGAAGCAGTGTGAATGAAATACACAGGGAATAATATCCTTCTGGAAAAGTTTTTCAGAAAAGCATTCATTTTATTAACTCCTTAAAAGAAAGCGTGCAAGACTAGGGAAAAAGTGAAATACCCTATGCTTCTAGAAAAAAAAATCAGAAAGCTTTCTGATTTTCTCTCCTGATACTGAGCTAGTCTCATGTTTTCAAATGTTGGTGTAATTGAATTATGGTAGGGTTGAATTTACAGGGTGGGAGGATTTCAAATTTTTAAAATGTAGAAATCCACCAAATCACAGAATCACAGAATGTTAGGGATTGGAAGGGACCTCGAAAGATCATCTAGTCCCAATCCCCTGCTGGAGCAGGATTACCTAGACCATATCACACAGGAACCTGTCCAGGTGGGTTTTGAATGTCTCCAGAGAAGGAGACTCCACAACCTCTCGGGGCAGCCTGTTCCACTGTTCGGTTACCCTCACCGTAAAGAAGTTTTTCCTCATATTTATGTGGAACCTCCTATGTTCCAGCTTGCACCCATTGCCCCTTGTCCTGTCAAGGGATGTCACTGAGAAGAGCCTGGCTCCATCCTCATGACACTTGCCCTTTCCATATTTATAAACATTAATGAGGTCACCCCTCAGTCTCCTCTTCTCTAAGCTAAAGAGACCCAGCTCCCTCAACCTCTCCTCATAAGGGAGATGTTCCACTCCCTTAATCATCTTCGTGGCTCTGCGCTGGACTCTCTCTAGCAGTTCCCTGTCCTTCTTCAACTGAGGGGCCCAGAACTGGACACAATATTCCAGATGCGGCCTCACCAGGGCAGAGTAGAGGGGGAGGAGAACCTCTCTCGACCTGCTGACCACACCCCTTCTAATACACCCCAGGATGCCATTGGCCTTCTTGGCCACAAGGGCACATTGCTGGCTCATGGTCATCCTGCTGTCCACTAGGATCCCCAGGTCCCTTTCCCCTACGCTGGTCTCCAACAGCTCTGCCCCCAACTTGTACTGGTACATGGCGTTGTTCTTGCCCAGATGCAGGACTCTACACTTGCCCTTGTTATATTTCATTAAGTTTCTCCCCGCCCAACTCTCCAGCCTGTCTAGGTCTCTCTGAATGGCTGCGCAGCCTTCCGGTGTGTCAGCCACTCCTCCCAGTTTGGTGTCATCAGCGAACTTGCTGACAGCGCACTCTAATCCCTCATCCAAGTCATTAATGAATAAATTGAATAGAACTGGTCCCAGTACCGACCCTTGAGGGACTCCGCTAGACACAGACCTCCAACTGGACTCTGTCCCATTGACCACCACTCTCTGGCTTCTTTCCTTCAGCCAGTTCACAAGCCACCTCACTACCCGATCATCCAGACCACACTTCCTCAGTTTAGCTGCGAGGATGCTGTGGGAGACCGTGTCAAACGCTTTACTGAAATCAAGATAGACCACATCCACAGCTTTACCATCATCTATCCACCGGGTAACATCCTCATAAAAGGCTATCAAGTTGGTTGAGCATGACTTCCCCTTGGTGAAGCCATGCTGAGTGCCCCTAATGATCCCCCTATCCTTGATGTGCCTAGAGACAGCACCAAGAACAAGTTGTTCCATCACCTTTCCGGGGATGGAGGTGAGGCTGACCGGTCTATAGTTCCCCGGGTCCTCCTTCTTGCCCTTTTTGAAGACTGGAGTGACATTCGCTTTCCTCCAGTCCTCAGGCACCTCTCCCGTTGCCCACGACTTAGCAAAGATGATGGAGAGTGGCCTAGCAATGACTTCCGCCAGTTCCCTCAGCACCCGTGGGTGCATCCCATCAGGGCGTCCAGATTGCTTAATTGGTCCCTTACCGAGCCCTCATCTACCAAGACAGATTCCTCCTCTATCCTGACTTCTTCTGGGGCCTCAGGGGTCCGGGGCTCCTCAGGACAGCCTCCAACAGTATAGACAGAGGCAAAGAAGGCATTCAGTAACTCCGCCTTCTTTTTATCCTCTGTCTCCAGGGCCCCCACCTCATTCACCAGTGGGCCTACATTGCCTCTAGTGTTGGCTTTACCTGCAATGTATTTGAAGAAGCCCTTTCTGTTGTCCTTGACCTCTCTTGCAAGGTTTAATTCCAAGGAGGCCTTAGCTTTCCTAGTTGCCTCCCTACATCCTCTGACAACAGACTTATATTCCTCCCAAGTGGCCAGCCCCTCCTTCCATGATCTGTACACTCTCTTCTTTCACTTGAGCTTGCCCAGCAGTTCCCTGTTTAACCATGCAGGTCTCCTGGTACCCTTCCTTGACTTCCTACCTGTTGGGATGCTCTGATCTTGAGCTCGGAAGAAGCAGTCCTTGAATGCTAACCAACTATCTTGGACCCCCTTACCTTCTAGTACCCTGTCCCATGGGATTTCCCCTAGCAATTGCTTGAAAAGGCCAAAGTTGGCCCTCCTGAAGTCCAGGGTTGTGATTCTGCTAGCTATTCTCTTCCTGCCACATGAGATCCTGAACTCTACCATCTCATGGTCACTACAACCAAAGCTGCCCTCAACCTTCACCTCTTCAACCAGACCCTCCTTGTTAGTGAGGATAAGATCCAGCAGCGCTCCTCTCCTAGTTGGCTCATCCACCATTTGCATCAGAAAGTTATCATCAATGCACTGGAGGACCTTCTGGACTGAGGATGGCTGGCTGAGTAGGCCTCCCAGCAAATATCAGGGTAGTTGAAATCCCCCATGACAACCAGGCCCTGTAATTGCGAGACTGCTCTCAGCTGCCTGTAGAAGGCCTCATCACCCTCCTCATCCTGATCCGGTGGCCTGTAATAGACACCGACAACAGTATCACCCCTGCCAGCCTGCCCCTTAATTCGCACCCACAAACTCTCAACTCGCTCCTGATCCGCCCCTGGACAGAACTCAATACATTCTAGCTGCTCACTCACATAAAGAGCAACTCCACCACCACCTCTCCTTGCTGGCCTGTCTTTCCTGAACAAGACATAGCCATCCATGACCACATTCCAGTCATGCGAGGCATCCCACCAAGTCTCTGTGATTGCCACTAGATCATAGCCCCCCGACCGAACACGGATTTCTAACTCCTCTTGTTTATTCCCCATGCTGCGTTCATTGGTGTACAGGCATTTCAGGGAGCGAGCTGAGCACACCGATTTCACCCCAGGGGGATGGGAGGCCTCCTGGTCTACCTCAACACTAGAGTGTTGCCCCAGTGGTGCAAGCCCAGCTACTACCCCATCCCCCTTCGAATCTAGTTTAAAGCTCTCCAAATGAGCCCTGCTAATTCCTGTCCCAGAACCCTTTTACCCCTGCAACATAAACCTTTCCCATGTATTACGGTCACGCCTGGTGTCTTATAAAACCAGCCATTATCAAAGAACCCAAAGCCCTGCCTGTAGCACCAGTCTCGTAGCCAGGCATTAATAGAGAGAATCCTATTATTCCATCCCATGTCATCACCTGAAAATGGAAGGAGGGAGGAGAAAACAACTTGTGCCCCAGACTCTTTCACCAACCGTCCTAGGGCCTTGTAGTCTTTCTTCATCCCCCTCAGACTACGGGGTGCAGCTTCTTCCCCACCTGTCTGGAAGATCAGCAGCGGGTAGTAGTCTGTGGCCTTCACCAGGTTGGGGAGTTGCCTGGTGATATCCCTGATTCGGGCTCCAGGCAGACTGCAGACCTCCCTATGATGGGGGTCAGCTCTGCATATTGGGCCCTCAGATCCCTTTAGGAAGGAGTCTCCAACCACTAAAACTCTTCTCTTCTTCCTTGTGGAGGAGGTAGCTATACGCCTGTCAGGTTTTTCTGACTGTGGTGGGACCTCTGATATAGGTTGCCTCTCCACCACATCCCCATTGGACCGGCTGTATTCCACTAGGGCTTCATATCTATTGCTCAGAGGCACCTGTGGAGGTGAGGTAGGCAAGGAGGGTACTCGTCTTTTGCCACGGCCATAAACTTGCCTCCACTCACTCCTCTCCTCTAGGTTATTGTTTTCCACCTGAGAGGGGCAGAGTACAGGGGTCCCTCGATCCTGGGAGCTCTCTGGCAGGTGCTCCCATTTTTTGTTGCAGGGAGGGCAGAGCCTGGCTCCACCAGTCTATCTCCATTTCAGCCTCCCGAATGCTCCTAAGCCTTTCTACTTCGGCTTGAAGCCTTTCAACCTGGCTTTGCAGCTGTGCCGCTCGGCCGAGCAGATCATCTACCTGCTCACAGCGCACACAGCCCCCTGTCACCAAGGAGATGCTGTAGCATTCCCTGCAGCCTGCAACCTGCACAATTGCCTCCTTCCGTGGGAGCTCTGTCTGGGTTCCCACATCCATTTTGGTCTTCTTCCGCCGGGTGGAGACCATTGTTCTTTCACTGAGTTGGGAAATACCTGTTGGTGACACCCGTGGTTCACAGCTCCTTGGCGCCTTCCTCACCTTGTGCACTGGGAGGGAGTCAGCGCCCTCCCCAACGAGCTGCAAATGGCTGTGGCCTCCCTGCCCCGGGACTCACACTATCACTGCTTACTCACAGTCACTGCTTACTCACCCTGTACCCTCTGGGCAGGGACTAGTCCCTGTCCTCCCAGAGTCTCTTTATCACCTGATCGACGGGGGGTGGTGCTAAGCCCCCTCCTCTCCTGATTCGTTGCCGGGAACTTCCGGGTCCAGACGGGGCTAGGGGCTGCTGCTCAGGGGGCCCAGAGCACGGAAACCGCCCGGTACAGCCCGATCTTGCCCTCGCCTCGCACTCACCTCAGTCGCTGCTGCTGCTGTCGCTGCTGCCGCTGCTGCCGACTGACTCGGCATAATCCTGAATAATGTGAATAGAGCCAGCTTTTATCTTTTCAGTTGGTATATGCTATTACCACAAGAAGATAAATGTGCTGGGACTGTTCTCTAACAGAGGCCAGCTGCACAGAGCAGTCGAATGTCCACACCTTTAAACTCTCTTCCTCCACAAAACAAATGGCTGCATGAAAACTGCCTGTTGGATATGGTCTCTAACACTAGGTTTGTGCCTTTAGCTGTGTGTACAGTGCTTGCTGACTTGAGTCAACACTGTGTCATGGAACATGTTTAAACAGTATAGCCATTTGTGTACCAGTATTCAGTACTCATTACTTAGCACTTTTCAAGTATATATTACTACCACAAAAAAGGGTTTCACATGAAGTGATGCTTCTGGACTTGGAGATCTTGCAAATGCCTGTACAGACAGTAACACCATAACAGATATGTGCCTGTGTGGACAATATACATGTCTTCTTATAGTCCCAAGTGTGCAGAGTTTCAGGGTTTTTTTCTTCAAAACATCAGATGTGAGAGAAGCTAGGAATGTAAATCCCAGCATGTGCTGTGAAATCACAGAATCACAGAATCACAGAATGTTAGGGATTGGAAGGGACCTCGAAAGATCATCTAGTCCAATCCCCCTGCCGGGGCAGGATTGCCTAGACCATATCACACAGGAACGCGTCCAGGTGGGTTTTGAATGTCTCCAGAGAAGGAGACTCCACAACCTCTCTGGGCAGCCTGTTCCAGTGTTCAGTCACCCTCACCGTAAAGAAGTTTTTCCTCAAATTTAAGTGGAACCTCCTGTGCTCCAGCTTGCACCCATTGCCCCTTGTCCTGTCAAGGGATGTCACTGAGAAGAGCCTGGCTCCATCCTCTTGACACTTGCCCTTTCCATATTTATAAACATTAATGAGGTCACCCCTCAGTCTCCTCTTCTCTAAGCTAAAGAGACCCAGCTCCCTCAGCCTCTCCTCATAAGGGAGATGTTCCACTCCCTTAATCATCTTCGTGGCTCTGCGCTGGACTCTCTCTAGCAGTTCCCTGTCCTTCTTGAACTGAGGGGCCCAGAACTGGACACAATACTCCAGATGCAGCCTCACCAGGGCAGAGTAGAGGGGGAGGAGAACCTCTCTCGACCTGCTGACCACACCCCTTCTAATACACCCCAGGATGCCATTGGCCTTCTTGGCCACAAGGGCACACTGCTGGCTCATGGTCATCCTGTTGTCCACTAGGACCCCCAGGTCCCTTTCCCCTACGCTGGTCTCCAACAGCTCTGTCCCCAACTTGTACTGGTGTCACAATAGTGTGACACAAGAAGAAAGTTAGCTACATGAAAGTGTAAAAGCAACTGAAGGTGAATGGAGCACCTTCCAGCACTTTGCCAACACGCTAAGGTAATGTCACCCCTTTGGGGCACAATGCCATGGAAATTTTAGCAGTTAAAATGATCAGAATTTTCAGTTTCAATCCTCACAAACAAAACCGAATAACTTTCATACATATGAAACAATAGTCATATTTTCATATTGACATAAAAGGAGGACTGCAACATAATGTCTTGTCTTTTCTCCTACAACATTCCTGAGTTTTCTCTGGTAGCCTGAATGATTCTTTCTCTGTATACTTTTTGAATTCTCATTGATGTTATTACAGGATATCTTTGTTTTGGTAATATCTTCTGGTGAACAAAGAGTCCAGTACTTCTGAAATAGTTTGTGTGTAAGCTCCTTCTACTTTAAGGACAATATTGGGTTGCTGCTCATGTGAGGATTTTTTGGGTGGAAACACCTTATGACAGTGGATTAAATACAGCTTGTAAAAATCAGAGATAGTTCTGGATATTGTTGTGGATGGTTGTTATTTGAACACTGAGAAAAATATCTAGGGGCAGAAGAACCGGAAAGATAAAGGCATATAAACTGTAGAGACTCACAGAATCACAGAATCAACCAGGTTGGAAGAGACCTCTGGGATCATCGAGTCCAACTGTTGCCCTGACACCCCCATGTCAACTAGACCATGCCACTAAGTGCCGTGTCCAGTCTTTTCTTAAACACATCCAGAGATGGTGACTTCACCACCTCCCTGGGCAGCCCATTCGAATGTCTAATAACCCTTTCTGAAAAGAAATTCTTCCTAATGTCCAACCTGAACCTCCCCTGGCGAAGCTTGAGGTTGTGTCCTCTTGTCCTATCGCTAGTTGCCCGTAAGAAGAGGCCTATTTTACATTGTTGCCCTATTTTCCGAATGGGAAAGGGATACAGTCATCATCACTTAGTATCCCAGTAAACTTAAGACACAACGGAAATGGAAGAGATGATGAACAAACAGGTTTCATACTAGAAAATGAGTAAGGAGAGGAGAAGACGAACTGCTTAACATGACCACCCAAGGTCAAAATCGAAGATCTGAGATGGAAGGAAGCTGTTGTTCAAAAGACAAGCCATAATTTTGAGGAGAAGGAAAATGTGCAAGAGTGCTGGGAAAGGAGAAGAGTGAGAAATCAAAGTCACGGATCATACAGATATACACATTTCTTATGCTACTAAATAGAGATTGATAGAGCTTCAGACTTCACTGTGTGCATCACACCTGTCAAATGTACATGAAAATGCTAAACTACAGACAGGACAATTAATTCCTTCACTGGGGTGTGAGAGAGTATGTAGGAGCTTCTTGGGGATATGGGAATGGAAACAAATAGAACTATATTCAACACCTACACACCCCAAAGCCCAAGTTAGTGCTTAAAACCTTCTCTTCCCCAAGAAATTAAGTGCAGGTGTGAGTCTGCATTTGGCTCCCCTCACAGCAGTATCTATCAGGGAGAGGTCAATGACATGTGCAACTACCTGCTGGCCACTTATTCCTCCATCCAACGAGGCTCTGCTTTTCCTATAAACTCACAGCTCGGAGGGGTACAGTTGATTGGCTTTCCTTCTGTTCAGTTCCTCTTCTTTGATTTACAGCAGTCTCTCACACCCTTTTCCTAGGTCCTTTTCTAACTTCAGTGATAAGGGATTTCTCTGTGTCCAATTAGTAAGGCTAGTGTATCAGGCTGGAACTAGATAATTAAAAGAATGAAAAGAGACAGAGTGACCTTGGTTTGCAAAACCCCATGGGCAATTTATAAAACTGGAAAGATTTCAAGAAAACATACTAATATTATTATTTTATCTCTTGTTCATCAGAAACAGGGCAATTGTTCTTATATAACTTCAAGGCCTCTCTAAAATCAAGAAAAAGGTGAATTTATTTTTTTTTAAACTGTCCTTTTGATAATTATACACTTCTAGGATAAAACTGCACTTTTCAAGTCTCCAAATGAGGGGTTGTCTTTACCGTTTTTTATTTAAAAGCATATTATTTGTTTTGAAGGGACAGCAAGTATTATGTCTTGCCTGTTAGTCAAAACACTATGAGTGGCACCATTCTTATGGTAAATCCAGAGCGATGGAAACCACAAAAAGCAGGAAATCCCATGCTTCATTTTATCTTGCCTGCTCTCATAGATTTCATCTAGAAGGAGCAAGAGAGACATGTGCTACCTGGTATAGAAGAAATGTTGTGGTACAGCACATATTTGGCTCTTCCATTTATGCAATTTAAATAATGAGGTATTTGTGCCTTTAGCGAAGAACAAGGATCTGATTATACAAGGTACCAAAAAGTAACGGGAGACGTGTAACATTTAGGCTGGAAATCCATCTTACCTATCCGTAACCATCTGAAAGAGAGATGTAGTTCAGTTATTTAGGTTTCAGCGGTAGTTGGAAGAGGGAGATAGGCAAAGCTATCCAGAGCTATCTTATCTGAGGCTCATAGGAAAAGTGATGTTGGAGAAAGACTCTCTAGATGTGCCCTTCTCTCTGCCTGGCTGCTTGTCTCTCTTTTGATTATAAATGTAGCCCAGATGGCTAGCTTAGACTAGATGCTTAATTTTTGTTTAGTTGTCTAAAGTTATGGAAGACAAAATCTGTCAGAAAACTAGGCTAGTTACCACTTGTTTGCATATAAGATTAAAGAGATATTTTGGTTAATGGAGTGTCAGGAAATAGTCTTATAGCCATGCTTTTAAGCATGTAGTTTGTAACTAATTTCTTAAAAATAAGCACATAACTAATAAGAGTAATCTTTTGTTATCAGATGTGTAGGTCAACAGATTTCAAAGAAGGAAGGAAAATACTTATTACTGAAGACACATCCTTGGTTTTTAGATGCCTTGAGTTTGCAGTAGTATTGGATTATTCAGTCTCTGCTTCTGTGTCCATTTGATTCCACGTATCATGTTGTGCTCTATTTGCTAGGCTAATTTATTGTTATTTCCTGTGTGTGTGTGAGTTTTTATGTATGTATGTTCATAGGATGAAGTCTGCTCAAAAAACCAAATCTAGCTATATGGGCTAAAAATAGGTAAGTGTAAACTTAAATATTTCTTGTCTTGAAAAACAACCAAAAGACCAGTCTCTGGGTCTTTACTCAGAAACTGTCTGTTATATGAAGGTGTTCCCATTTCAGCTGGAGAGTAATGGAATTTATCCACTTGCAGATAAAGCACTTAACTCACAAAATTAAATACTTTTGTCCCCTTTAATTCCTTATAAAGGACCCTGAAATAGATCGAGTGCTAAAATGTAATCAAAAAATCAGCATTACAATATTCCTGGCTCTATTTAGATGTCCCTGTGTGCATATATCTACAGGCTGAGGCCAAAAGATTTTTCAAAAAGCTTTTCTCTAAATATTTCAATAAATAACCCCATCATCATTAAAATGGTAAGTTTCACTGCCCAGAAATAAGAAGCATTTTCAGTCATGTGTCTCACCTCTGGGGTTTTGTTTTCTCCATGTCTGATGTGCTTTTTCATATTTGCTTACTTCCAAGACACATTGCAAAGCCTGGGCAGCAGCGTTTTGTTATGGTGTGCAGGCATAGTGTACATCCCAGATTTTTAGCACCAAGCATTACTCTACTATTGGACAAAAGAAACAGCTGATTTCTTACAAACTACGAAGTATGAACATTTTACTGGTAGGAACTGTTCAAGGCTCCACTTAAAACTTAATGGCAGACACAAAAGTGTGCCCTTAAAAACACTGCTGCTCCTAAATCTTCCCTACATCTTTCAAATTTCCTTCCCTGTAGGTTAGCACTTTTTCTTTTACTGTTACACCCTCTCTGTGCAGTTTTTGCTGGTTTGAAATAAACCTTCCAATTTAAAATCTGTCTATTATTGGCACTCAATTATTAAACCTCTTCACAATTAAGTCATTCCAGTGTCTTGAGAATTTATTAGCTAGGAATTAACTCTTTGTTCACACATTTGTTATCTACGCTACAGTCCCCAGAGATTTTCTTCATAGATCTTGTTATTCCATAACGCTAATTAGTGCCAGTGGAGGATACTTAAATGCCAAGCTATTTTCAGTTGATCTACAGCTATTTCACTAATGAACTTGTACCATGAGCAGAACAAAGCTAGAGCTCCGGCAGAAATGTATGTATTTGGATTTCTTACAAATGCTTCTGTTGAATTGGCCAAGGGTACACTTACTCATAAAATGCATGAACAAATTTCAGCTGGCCAATCAGTATCTGTTATAGAGATAAACGTGAGCCAAAATTTCTTGTTCTAACACTCAGTATCTGGCCCAGAAAGAATGATTTTTTTAAACTTTTCATGGCTGGGTCCCAAATAGAGTCTCAGAGCCAGCTAACCCAGCTACCAGAAAGGTAGGCCATATTCCATATCCTGCTGGGAAGATATTTGTTAGAGGCTTGGTTTCCTTTTAGTTCTGTCTTTCAGTTCTTTGGCATTTTTGTAAACCTGAATTCTCGTTTACAGTATCGTAGCACTTTGAAAAGTTAAGCAATGGAATTGTGGCTGTTACAAATTCTATTTAACTGGATATGCAAGTAGTCAGATTCTTTGCTGACATTTGGGTATAGCTCTTCGTAGAAGCTATGCGTATGAAAAGATTGATAATAAAAAAATTCTGACAAAAAGTAGAGCTTGGATGAAAAAAAGTTTTCAGAGGAGATATCAATTTCAACATTCATGTTCAAAATATTAACATTTCAGAAGAAAAGGTCAAAGCTGATAAAATGTCTTTTTCAGTATTTTTTCTTCTGTGACAATTATAAAACTTTCCAATTTCATGACAAAGGCCTGTATCAAAATACTGGCATTTTCTGAGGCTACAGATTCAATGTTTTGAGCTGGTCCCCTATAAACTTTTTAATTTCCTGAGCCTCTCATATTGGAACAATAAGCTAGATGCTGAGCTGCTTTTTCCTGAACAAACCAAGAAAGAAAAACATTTCCTCTGGGAGAGACTGCACTGACTGCAGTACTCTGTCCTGCAGGCTGCATTGAATTATCTTTGAAGGTTGTCAGTAATATTCTGCTGAATATCAAGAGGTGTCACTGTTGAGCAGTAAAATACTTCCCCTTCAGTGAGTGAGCTGCCCTTATGAGGTTTTAATTTTAGCTTTTTTCTTGCAACTGTAGGAAATGGTCTCCAACACAACTGCCTATTAAGGCTGAAACAACTTCACTTACTGTTGGAAGCACCCATAGAATACAATAAACAAATTATCATTGTTACAGTGGTCAAGGGGTAAAAAACACCTGAGGTCTTGCTTTATTCTAACTTCAACATTAAGGCCATATTAAAAGGGTCGATGTGTGGCTAGTACACAGAAGTATCGATGGAGATATTCTTATTGAGATAAACAAATACATAGAACTGACCTTCTAAGAACTCTGAAATTGTCTGGTTTAGGAAAAGGATGGTTTGAAGGAGGACGCAAAGGAAGTGGGGATTGCAATCCAGGCTCAGGGATGTTAGAAGCCCCGGCCAGGCTGTGGGTTAGATCCTGAACATCAGGACATTTTGGTGTAACTTTGCCACCATTGGCCTTTACAGACAGATTTCCTTTCTATCCCTGGAATCTTAGCTAGTGCTACCCAGGCATCATATATTTTGAGAAGTCACTTCTCATTTTTAAGGATAAGGAAGCTTCTTCCATATTTATCATTATGCCAACTCTTGGGTCCCACAAGTTCTGGGTTTTTTTCCTCATGTTGTCATCTTAAATTTTCTGCACAGAAGCAGATGATGGGAGAAAGTGGAATTTGATTAATCAAGTGTATTCTTCTCTCATTCCCTGACTTGAAAAAAGAGAAATCTCTGCCCTTAGGTTTCCCACAGGAGAAATTCACCAGGACAGAAACCCTAGGATCTCAGGGACAAAACCATTTTCAAATGCAGATGGAATAGTCAGCGTTACAGCCCTCAACTAGTCTGAATGAATGTTTCTTTGATTACTGTCATCGTGATGCAAATTCCTATGTAGTTCTGAACACTTGATTGTACTTCACTTTATTTACTTTAAGCTTAATGTTTTTCTTAAAGCTTTCATGTTACAGATAACATCTCTTTTATCTGCCGTGGTGTAAATATAAAGTTTCTCATTGTTAAATTCAAATCCATGTTCCTTTTTGAAGGGTTTCATTGAAGACTCTCTTAGCCTGAGGTTATTTTATACCAAATAGCACATGTAGAAGCTTAAACAGGATAGAATTATTATTATTAATTTATTAAAATCAGCTTCTGACTGTTCCATCCTTACTCCCTTAAGATTGACATGGAAACAAAATGAAGTATTTTATGCGAAAGTATATTGCACCATTGATGTAAGAAAATTTTATCTTGACGGAGTATCTTCAAAGGAAAGGAAATCTTCCTCATGGGAAAAAAACGAAAAGCTTTTTGTCTTTTAATACAGTTATGAGGAGGGACAGAGGTCAAAATCTTTTCCTCGTGTGTGTACAGTTATGGAGCCACAAGTCTCTCACTAAAATTGAAGCTTAGAGCAGAAAGTCTGTGATGAAAGTACAGAGTTTGCTTTCAAATGTTTGTCATCTTTTCGACATGGTACTTTGTGTCCAATTGAAGAGCTAAATAAGCCTAGAAATACTCAAAAAACATTCAACCACAGACAAAGGCATACATATCTCCCCATGAGGGAAAGCTTAGTCCTATTGATCTAGCAAGTTCTGGTCAAGCTATAAGATGAATACTCTTAGAGCTAAAGGGTAACTCTGTGTGAGGGAGAATTTTGACCCCTTTGTGGCTTTTTGGCCCCTGTCATGGCAGGGGATTTCATGGCACACTGACCCTGGAACCTGGAAAAACACTGGCACAGGGAGCAGGGAGGCAAACAGCCAGTGTTTCATAGCATTACTGTCCAGTTTTATGAAGGGGGACAAAGTCAGACTATTTCCGTGATAATGTTTCAATTCTGGTTTAGTTCTAACAAAGTTCGTCTTCTGGACTTTTTGTATATGTAAGAGGCAAATAGCAGGGGATTTTCAGGATGTTTTCCCCCCTCCACTTAATTACTTATTAAAAATATCTCTCCTCACTGGTGAGAGATGTCTTACGAACTCAAACCCGAAAGTGTGAGGAGGCTTCCCAGTCACCCCTACTGCCAGTTTTGTGTTAAAACTTTATAATGAGTTACTTGGATAACATGGGACTTGCACAAGATCACCCTTCTGTGTGGATTTGGTTCCTTGATCCTCTTTTGGGAGATAAGCCATTCAGCTGTAACTTCCATGACAGTTTCTTTTTTGAGCGTGTAGGCTGATTTGGCTGGTCTGCTTCTCAACACAGACAGCCTAAACTCTCAGTCCTGCAACCCTGCGGAGGCTGATGGCTTTAACCAACTCTTCTGAGCTGTCTCTTTGGGGCTGGGGCTACCTGGAGTTTCCCTGCAGCCAAGGAAGACAACTTGCACAGAGTTTGTCTAGGTTTCCTGGAGAAGTGGAGACCTTCTTACACTGCAAAACTTGTAAAGTTCAGTAGAGACAGACAAATCTTGGATACAAGCTTATTAAAAACACTAATTAGATCCCAGGATCATTTCACATCTCCTTATATATGTATCTCCTTAGCCTTGAGTTTTTGTGTGATCCAGGACCCTGGGAAGATTAAAGAGCCACATCACTGAAGTGAGATTGTCTGCCTCTGGTCTATTTTTATCAATAGAATAGGGTTAATGCACTGATCCTGCTTCTCCCACTGGAGTCTGCATTACTAATAAATCAAGCATCATTAACATATGTTCAAGAACGTTTGGGAGTATTTAAGTTTCATTTTTACATGAAGTGACAGCTCCTCTGAAATCACTACTGTAAAGGAGACTGTTGCATCATGCAGGAGTTGATCAAAGGTGAGATTCTGAAACATAAGCAATCTTGTAAGTCAAGGTGTTTGTAAGTACATATTAAATATAGAATTCCTGAACACAGAGATCATGCTGAAATGGTCTCAGTTAAAACCAGACTAAACTAGTGGGTATAGATTTAAGTATCTAATTTGAGGAGCTCACTTCTGAAAAATCTTTTCTTGGGGCCTTCTTAATATGACAAAAAAGGCCTTAGGAGATCCTGCATGTGAAAACAGGTTAAGCAATAAATAGAATTAAAACAATTGTCTGCATTTCTATGTGTGGATTAATGTCTGTATTTCACAGTGTTCTGGTCTCCAGATTTTCCAGGTGAAGCTGGAAACTGAAGAGTATGGAGGGAAAAAACCCACAAAAATGGTTAGTGGGAAGAAATGGTCTGCAAGGAAAGGCCTGAAGACTTCAATCGGTTTGACTTATTAAACAGATGTTGGAGACTTAACTTGCTTACAATGTTTACGGATGGCTTTTAGAGACATATGAAAAATAAACCGAGAAAAAGATCCAAACCGGAGATCAAAAGAGTGTACTATAGGAAAAGACATAATCAATATATGAAAGCTGAAGCCAAATACACAAAGAAAACAAATATCTAAAAATGTTCATAACATTGATATTGATTAAGCACTGCAACATGCTGCTGAAGAAAATATTGGTTTCTCCATGGCCTCATCTCAAGGATGGATGTGTTTCCACAAAGCGTGTTTGAGTCAAGTGTAACTCAGTAAGGGCAAAAGCAAAGGTAGCTGGGTGAAATTTAATGACTTATGATCTATGAGAGAGCCAGTTGTTTTTTTGCTTTTATATATGCATAGATCTATAATAAATGGTGAAGCATGGATTTCAGAGATATTCCATTGATTTCAATAGGCCCTCATGAATGAAGGCTATCAAATAAACTTTATACTCTAATAACGGGACCTTGCTTTATGATTATCTATGGTGCTATGGAAAAATGGCAAGGCTTTTTAGAAGTCCTTAGGAAGAGAGGATCCTACAGTTAATTAAAATTTGATGTGAGGTAGGGCCTGAATTTACAAAGGTGTTAAGGAAGCCTCCTTCTGCTACTCTCAAAAGAGTGAAAACTTCTGAAAGGTTTGTGAATGTAGACCAGGCGTATGGGGGCACTTGCACATTTTTGAAAATCTCATCTCTAGCATTATACAACTATTCTCTCTTATAGACTATTTTAAAGGAAAGTATATCAGAAGTCTTATGGTGTAGTCCCCTTTTCTGACTCCGTGAGCCATACGCCAAGAGCTTCATACCACTGAAAGCAATATATGTATACTGCACAAATTGGAAAGCCAAGGAATTCAGCGGCTCCACTATAGCTTGCAAGCAGGGGATCCAGTGGCTGCTGGGGGACTCTCATTGCTCCGTTGCAGGAGAGGCAGGATGGCTCTGGATGTGCAGCCACACCCAAAGTGACCCAGAGACCTTGGAGCTGCACGGTGCTGGCACCCATTCTTTCACTGCCTGGCACAGACAGCTACGTTCTCTGCTTACAAATAACGTGAAGCTCAGGAACAAGCATTTGGCTACCTCTGTTATAACTGATCCCAAATTCTCTCAGCTAAGCAAAGGAACAAAGAGCACAGGGAATTATTTCTGAAAGTATAAACATACTTTTTAATAGTGAAAGTTAATCTGGGATGCAGTACAGAGATATGTATCACAAAAAGTATCAAGATACTAGAAACCTGGCTATTGTGTTTACAATAGGTTGTAATATGGGGGATATAATCCTCAAAAATTATTCTCTTTCATCAAAATAACATACAAACATCAGCCAAGCACAGAAGTAAGAAATTCTTTATCTAAGAGTGAAAAAGAAAGAATTGCTTGAACATATAACTTATGTCTTAGCATTGATGCTGGCATGGACATACAAAAAAATTGTTCTCCCTTGAGTGAAGAAAAACTGGACTTTTCTCATCTCTGAGAATATCTACTACATACATCTCTTTGTAGTGATTCCTTTTTAAAAGTTCAGTAGAAAGTTTGAGTGTGCTTTCTGCTTTTTACTCTTTTATTTTTTCCAGTCCAGTAACATTTTTTTCATTTGTTTTTCTTCTAATTAGGAGAGAGATTCTTCTCCTACCTTCCGCTATGTCTTTGAAAGAACTAAGAAAAGGCCTATTTATTTCTGTTGTGCTAATTCCTTTTTCATATGGTTGTGCACAATGCCTAAAATGATGAGAGCATCTGCATGTGGTCTCTGAATATATTTATTTTGACAAGCTCTCAAGAGACAAAACCCAGAAATTACCATATTCTACTTTCTTATCTGTGATGAGTTTTTAATTCCAACCCTCTTCTGCACTCAGCATCAGCTCTTCATTTCCAATGGTAAAACTACAATCAGTTCTATTTATTTATTTTGTAATGAACAAAAAGTTCTGCTCTTGCTTCCCTAGGGCTCATGTTTGTGGGGAGGGTACAATCACAACACTGTAGGCTAGGCAGGGTCGTAAGGCCTCCTTGTGTGAAGAGCTGAGAAGCTCTTCCTGCCTGGCTATGTTACTTTAGACGCAGGACTATGAATTAAACACTGTTTTAGCTGAAAGTTAGTTGCCCTGCATTTAGTTCAGTGGGAAGAAAGGAGAAGAGAAAATGGGTTGTTTCAAAAGATGTTCTTGGGGAAAAAAGAAATCGAAGCATGAAAGCGTAAGGCCTTAGTGGGTTGTATCTTTTTGTACCTTGGACAGAGGCTGAGGGCTCAGCCTCGCAATCAAATTGCTGTCTCTTACATGGAGGCTTAAGGTAAGCCAAAGTACCTTGCACTTGCAGCAAGCTGAGAGTGCATGCATTTACTGGTATTCAGTTGCTTTGATATAATTTATTAAGCTGTTACATGTAAATCTCTCATTCAGCACAGTCCTCAAATGCCAGGTAAATCTACCTGTTAAAGTGCTCCCAAATGACTTCAAGAACTAGTGTAGAAAACTAGCTAGAGTAACCTTCAAGATTATTCCCCCTTGAAGTCCAGCTAAAAGTTTTGAATTGTATGTAATCTAAAAACCTCATCGGAAAACTGTCCAGTTTTCAGGAAAAAAAAAATATCATTGAATAGGTTGAATAGCATTTATGTTTTAATACTTTTCTTTAGTATTACCTGTCAAAAGCAGAACTCTGATTGAAATGTGGGATGAACATCCACACAACGGTATTACTGTGTGCACATAATAATACAGGCTCTGGGGTGGTGAGAGATGAAGTGAAGATAAACTATGGATTTGCACTGTAACACAAAGTACTTGTACTTGACAAACAACAGTAAAGGACTTTGATTTACAGCAAAAGATGGATCTGAGAGTTATCTGTTGTGGACTAATCTACTTGCTAATTAGTGTGGTCTCCTTGTTTAGAGCAATTACCTTAAAAAACTTCTCAACATGTTAGCTAACAGCTAACAGCTGACAGCGGCGGCAGCGACTTGAGTTTAGTGCGGGGGCGAGGGCGACATCGGGCTTAACCGGGCGGTTTTCGTACTCTGGGCCCCCCCGAGCCCTCACTGAGCATCAGCCCCGAGCTGCTTCCCCCTCCCACCCTGGACCCAGAGGTTCCCAGCAACGAATCAGGAGAGGAGAGGGCATAGCCGGAGGCACCGCGGGCGATTTAAGCGATTTAAACGCACCACCCCCTGTTGATTGGGTGATAAAAAGCCTCCTGGAGGACAGGGACTAGTCCCTGCCAAAAGGGGGAGTCAGCTGTGACTGGGTGTGTCCCAGGGTGGGAGAGGCCGCAGCAGTTTGCAGCTCGTTGGGGAGGGCGCTGACTCCCTCCCAGTGCACAAGGCGAGGAAGGTGTAAAGGAGCTGTGAACCAGGGGTGTCACCAACAGGTATTTCCCAGCTCAGTGAAAGAACAATGGTCTCCACCCGGCGGAAGAAGACCAAAATGGATGTGGGAACCCAGACAGAGCTCCCACGGAAGGAGGCAATTGTGCAGGTTGCAGGCTGCAGGGAATGCTACAGCATCTCCTTGGTGACAGGGGGCTGTGTGCGTTGTGAGCAAGTAGATGATCTGCTCGGCCGAGCGGCACAGCTGCAAAGCCAGGTTGAAAGGCTTCAAGCCGAAGTAGAAAGGCTTAGGAGCATTCGGGAGGCTGAAATGGAGATAGACTGGTGGAGCCAGGCTCTGCCCTCCCTGCAACAAAAAATGGGAGCACCTGCCAGAGAGCTCCCAGGATTGAGGAGCCCCTGTACTCTGCCCCTCTCAGGTGGAAAACAATAACCTAGAGGAGAGGAGTGAGTGGAGGCAAGTCTATGGCTGTGGCAAAAGGCAAGTGCCCTCCTTGCCTACCTTGCCTCCACAGGTGCCTCTGAGCAATAGATATGAAGCCCTAGTGGAATACAGCCGGTCCAATGGGGATGTGGTGGAGAGGCAACCTATATCAGAGGTCCCACCACAGTCAGAAAAACCTGACAGGCATATAGCTACCTCCTCCACAAGGAAGAAGAGAAGAGTTTTAGTGGTTGGAGACTCCTTCCTAAAGGGATCTGAGGGCCCAATATGCAGAGCTGACCCCCATCATAGGGAGGTCTGCAGTCTGCCTGGAGCCCGAATCAGGGATATCACCAGGCAACTCCCCAACCTGGTGAAGGCCACAGACTACTACCCGCTGCTGATCTTCCAGACAGGTGGGGAAGAAGCTGCACCCCGTAGTCTGAGGGGGATGAAGAAAGACTACAAGGCCCTAGGACGGTTGGTGAAAGAGTCTGGGGCACAAGTTGTTTTCTCCTCCCTCCTTCCATTTTCAGGTGATGACGTGGGATGGAATAGTAGGATTCTCTCTATTAATGCCTGGCTACGAGACTGGTGCTACAGGCAGGGCTTTGGGTTCTTTGATAATGGCTGGTTTTATAAGACACCAGGCGTGACGGTAATACATGGGAAAGGTTTATGTCGTAGGGGCAAAAGGGTTCTGGGACAGGAATTAGCAGGGCTCATTCGGAGAGCTTTAAACTAGATTCGAAGGGGGATGGGGTGGTAGCTGGGCTTGCACCACTGGGGCAACACTCTAGTGTTGAGGTAGACCAGGAGGCCTCCCATCCCCCTGGGGTGAAATCGGTGTGCTCAGCTCGCTCCCTGAAATGCCTGTACACCAATGAACGCAGCATGGGGAATAAACAAGAGGAGTTAGAAATCCGTGTTCGGTCGGGGGGCTATGATCTGGTAGCAATTACAGAGACTTGGTGTGACGCCTCGCATGACTGGAATGTGGTCATGGATGGCTATGTCTTGTTCAGGAAAGACAGGCCAGCAAGGAGAGGTGGTGGAGTTGCTCTTTATATGAGTGAGCAGCTAGAATGTATTGAGTTCTGTCCAGGGGCGGATCAGGAGCGAGTTGAGAGTTTGTGGGTGCGAATTAAGGGGCAGGCTGGCAGGGGTGATACTGTTGTGGGTGTCTATTACAGGCCACCGGATCAGGATGAGGAGGGTGATGAGGCCTTCTACAGGCAGCTGAGAGCAGTCTCTCAATTACAGGGCCTGGTTGTCATGGGGGATTTCAACTACCCTGATATTTGCTGGGAGGCCTACTCAGCCAGCCATCCTCAGTCCAGAAGATTCCTCCAGTGCATTGATGATAACTTTCTGATGCAAATGGTGGATGAGCCAACTAGGAGAGGAGCGCTGCTGGATCTTATCCTCACTAACAAGGAGGGTCTGGTTGAAGAGGTGAAGGTTGAGGGCAGCCTTGGTTGTAGTGACCATGAGATGGTAGAGTTCAGGATCTCATGTGGCAGGAACAGAATAGCTAGCAAAATCACAACCCTGGACTTCAGGAGAGCCAACTTTGGTCTTTTCAAGCAATTGCTAGGGGAAATCCCATGGGACAGGGTACTAGAAGGTAAGGGAGTCCAAGATAGTTGGTTAGCATTCAAGGACTGCTTCTTCCGAGCTCAAGATCAGAGCATCCCAGCAGGTAGGAAGTCAAGGAAGGGTACCAGGAGACCTGCATGGTTAAACAGGGAACTGCTGGGCAAGCTCAAGTGGAAGAAGAGGGTGTACAGATCATGGAAGGAGGGGCTGGCCACTTGGGAGGAATATAAGTCTGTTGTCAGAGGATGTAGGGAGGCAACTAGGAAAGCTAAGGCCTCCTTGGAATTAAACCTTGCAAGAGAGGTCAAGGACAACAGAAAGGGCTTCTTCAAATACATTGCAGGTAAAGCCAACACTAGAGGCAATGTAGGCCCACTGATGAATGAGGTGGGGGTCCTGGAGACAGAGGATAAAAAGAAGGCGGAGTTACTGAATGCCTTCTTTGCCTCTGTCTATACTGCTAGAGGCTGTCCTGAGGAGCCCCGGACCCCTGAGGCCCCAGAAGAAGTCAGGATAGAGGAGGAATCTGTCTTGGTTGATGAGGGCTGGGTCAGGGACCAATTAAGCAATCTGGACGTCCATAAATCCATGTGCCCTGATGGGATGCACCCACGGGTGCTGAGGAAGCTGGCGGAAGTCATTGCTAGGCCACTCTCCATCATCTTTGCTAAGTCGTGGGCAACGGGAGAGGTGCCTGAGGACTGGAGGAAAGCGAATGTCACTCCAGTCTTCAAAAAGGGCAAGAAGGAGGACCCGGGGAACTATAGACCGGTCAGCCTCACCTCCATCCCCGGAAAGGTGATGGAACAACTTGTTCTTGGTGCTGTCTCTAGGCACATCAAGGATAGGGGGATCATTAGGGGCACTCAGCATGGCTTCACCAAGGGGAAGTCATGCTTAACCAACTTGATAGCCTTTTATGAGGACGTAACCCGGTGGACAGATAATGGTAAAGCTGTGGATGTGGTCTATCTCAATTTCAGTAAAGCGTTTGACACTGTCTCCCACAGCATCCTCGCAGCTAAACTGAGGAAGTGTGGTCTGGCTGATCGGGTAGTGAGGTGGCTTGTGAACTGGCTGAAGGAAAGAAGCCAGAGAGTGGTGGTCAATGGGACAGAGTCCAGTTGGAGGCCTGTGTCTAGCGGAGTCCCTCAAGGGTCGGTACTGGGACTAGTTCTATTTAGTATATTCATTAATGACTTGGATGAGGGAATAGAGTGCACTGTCAGCAAGTTCGCTGATGACACAAAACTGGAAGGAGTGGCTGACGCACCAGAAGTCTGCGCAGCCATTCAGAGAGACCTGGAGAGGCTGGAGAGTTGGGCGGGGAGAAATTTAATGAAATATAACAAGGGCAAGTGTAGAGTCCTGCATGTGGGCAAGAACATCCCCATGTACCAGTACAAGTTGGGGGCAGAGCTGTTGGAGAGCAGCGTAGGGGAAAGGGACCTGGGGGTCCTAGTGGACAACAGGATGACCATGAGCCAGCAATGTGCCCTTGTGGCCAAGAAGGCCAATGGCATCCTGGGGTGTATTAGAAGGGGTGTGGTTAGCAGGTCGAGAGAGGTTCTCCTCCCCCTCTACTCTGGCCTGGTGAGGCCGCATCTGGAATATTGTGTCCAGTTCTGGGCCCCTCAGTTCAAGAAGGACAGGGAACTGCTAGAGAGAGTCCAGCGCAGAGCCACGAAGATGATTAAGGGAGTGGAACATCTCCCATGAGGAGAGGCTGAGGGAGCTGGGTCTCTTTAGCTTAGAGAAGAGGAGACTGAGGGGTGACCTCATTAATGTTTATAAATATGGAAAGGGCAAGTGTCATGAGGATGGAGCCAGGCTCTTCTCAGTGACATCCCTTGACAGGACAAGGGGCAATGGGTGCAAGCTGGAACATAGGAGGTTCCACATAAATATGAGGAAAAACTTCTTTACGGTGAGGGTGACCGAACACTGGAACAGGCTGCCCAGGGAGGTTGTGGAGTCTCCTTCTCTGGAGACATTCAAAAGCCGCCTGGACACGTTCCTGTGTGATATGGTCTAGGCAATCCTGCCCCGGCAGGGGGATTGGACTAGATGATCTTTCGAGGTCCCTTCCAATCCCTAACTTTCTGTGATTCTGTGATTTTGTGATTCTGTGGTTAACATCATGATTAATAGGTTCTTCATTAATCTCCACTGTACTCTGCTCCTGCTTTACAAGTCAATGCCAGTCATCCAGTATGAGTAGTCAAATATGGGGCCATGGTGTTATCTTTCTTTGTCTTATCTTCCTTTCTTAGGCCACTGTATATCTTAGATTTTGCATGGATGACTTAAGGTTTATGGTTGCCTACAAAGGGTATAATATTGCCATCCCATAACAGACTTTCTATCTATCCACTCTTACCTTCTGCCAGAGGTTCCATCCATGTCATAGAAACAGTAAAGAACAGCACGTATGCTCCGGTTTCAGCTATTTCAAACCATGGTGACTAAGATAGTGGTATGTCCTCTACAGTCTGGTATTTTGCCACAACAGAAATAGCTTGTAGCAGATAGGCTAAGAGGATTGGAAATACCTTGGAATAGATGGTTGCAGTGACCTAAGTTAGTAGCCTCCCTGTCTATTTAAACTTCTGCTGGAAGAAGAATTCAATTAGTCCTCTACAGATGAATTGTAAATGTGCTTGATTCTTACAGAGGACGTTACGTGAGCAAGGTGGAAGAATGCAACCCCATGCATGCAACCTCATCTATGTCAGAATGTTGGGACAGGAAATAGGGTCAGATCTTCAAAGGGTCACACCCATGAAGGCAGGTAGGTTCCTGTTCTTATGAGAGCTCATACATCTAAATAATACTTTTATCAATCTAACCTGCTTTTCTTGTCTATGGAGAGTTCAAGTTCTATCATCAAATTCTACTTTTTGTAAGTATAATCCTAGCGTCATTCTGGTGAAATAAGTGCATGCATACTATTCTTACGGAGATCAAACTCTGAATTCTGAAATCCTCTTACCATATGACACCTACTGACTCTGATTGATTGCATGAGCTGGATGATTCCTCTTTCCCATGATACCCTCTCTAAGGTTGCATTTCATCCCCATGGATGAAACATTGGACAGGAAACAGGAATGCATCCAGAAAAAGCAACACTGAAGTAGCACATCTGCAGTCAAATGTTTTGCATCCTTAACACTTCCTTATCATGTGCAAACACATCAAGAAAAAGCTTTAAAAATATACCCAGTTAAGTAGAAATAGCAACACTTGCTATTAACACAGAATATTGCCTTGGAGCTCTTGGAGTCATTTATCAGGAATGAGAATATTTTCCTTCTGCTACAGAAAACAACCCAAACTGTTGAGTGAGCAAATCATCTGCCCTGGAGCACATGCAAGGCAATAGTAAGACAGAAATACTATTAAAAACAGAAAAACAGTTTTCTGGGGTATGCTGATGCACCTTGCTCCCTCTTCTCATTCTGAGATGTCAACAAACTTTGTGGCTGCTTTTGTGGGGAGAAGGAGGAAATAAAGCACAGAATATATCTTCAGATGAGATAACTGCAAAAATATGTGCTTACTTTTTTTGAAAGTCTAAATTTGGCATTGACACAAAAAGAAACTGTCTCAGAAAACATATACTTGGACTCTGACTCCTAAAATGACTATATGACCTGTTCTTCCTCTGTTGGTGAACTAAATGGGACTAGCCAGATCTGAGGAAGGTCATGAATATACAGAAGAGAATCAAAAGTGGAGAAGACTGACATTCAACAGAATTTTGTTGAACAAGAAGAAAAACCACTGGGACATGGAACAGTATTTATAGAGTGAGTATCTGTAAAGAATAACAAATGTACTCTGGATTCCAGGCTTGTCTGAACTAGAATCATAAATTAGTAGAGGGAAGTTCAGACTGTTTTAAGCTGAATCACTTACACTCTGTGGATCGCTTTTTCATTATAGAAGTGCTTCCTCCCAGAAATATTTTCATTTTATATACTATTTTTGAGAAAAACCCAGCATCCATTGTAGAAACTAGTATGTGATGAACAGTTAGTGTACCTACAGTATTCATTTGCCTTGTTCTCTGCGTGAAAAACGTTATCTCAGGGTAACTGCCTCAGTGTCACCCATTCCTGTGCTACAAGTAGTGTGTGCTTCGTGGATCCCTATGGCTCTTCAGTGCAATCAAATGTGCAAAGGAACAGTGCTCACAAAGAATTATTGAATTTCAAGGTGTATCACCAGCTGCACAGCAATTGCATTTTCTTTTCTTTTCGCAAATAGGGAATAAAATGCTAAGTTCCTTTATGTTTTGGGGTGGTAAAATGTCATATTTGAAAAGAAAAATGTAAGAGTGGTTTTGAATTATAGAATGGTGAGAAAAACAAAGAAAAAACCTCATACCTATAGAAGTAATTTTTTACCTGGCCTATGTTCTCTGGGGGAAAAAAATTTCCTTTGAGCTGAAACCTTGTAGAATGTTTCGACTTGAGGTGAATTGGTTCAGCTACTCAGAAGGTACAGGAGCTCCAAAATGGGTTTATAATGGAAAGGTTGGTAGATTCTTAACTTCAGCAGCGCACATAGACACTTCTAAAGGAAGGAAAAAGGTATTTGAAAGATTTTTTAGGAAGTAGGTTTTGTTCTTCCAAAAGTGAAGTAACAATAAAGCCCTTTTTTCATTCCACCTTCCCCTGATGGCTCACATCTAACTAGCTAATTAATTAACTCTACCTGGTTGCTAATTAAACAGTTGGAGAAATGGCTTTGAAAGAGAAGCTCATTGAAAAAGATACAAGGAAAAAATAATAGGTGAGTTGTAAAGTATCAGTGAAAGGCTGGGTAGTTAAGACAGTCCTCTGGTATATTTCTCCTTACTATGAGCAGATGTTGTATGGCCTACAAGCACAGTTATACTCATTATAGTAATTACAAAATGCAGAAGTTCTGAACCTGTGTAAGGTCATTACACAGCAGACAGAAAAATTAAATTCAATATTTAGCATGATTGTGGCTTTTGTGACAATGTGGATGTGATTTTTAGAATCACAGGATGAAGGTAAGTGTCAGATCCAATCAAGTGGTTGCTAGTGAATACTTTGTCAAAAAAGTCTACATTTTTTCCCACTTAATCTTGACCTAAATCTTTTTCAAACATTAACTATTTTTTGCTTACTATTGTTTGATACTTCTTGTGACTTCCTGAGCACTGCAAACTAATCCCGAACACTTTCTTTTTAGCACATATTGTTCATCCTACGGTGGACAGCTTTGCTCTGCTTGGTGGGGTCTGGGGTGTTGCTTCTGCAAGGGTCAATGCCTCAACCCTGTCAGTGTTTAAGAGGCATTTGGACAATGCCCTTAACAGCATGCTCTGTCTTGGTCAGCCCTGAATTAGTCAAGCAGTTGGACTAGATGATCATTGTACGTCACTGCCAACCGAAATATTCTATTCTATTCTATTCTATTCTATTCTATTCTATTCTATTCTATTCTATTCTATTCTATTCTATTCTATTCTATTCTATTCTTCCTCTTACCAGTAATGTATATTACAGTCTTTTCTCTTAGTGGAAGGAGAGAGTAGTAGCCCATAGTTTGAAAGCATGGTCAACTTGGTGAATATGACAGAACTGAACTTACATGTAAACCTTCTGCTTTCAAGGTTAATTTCTGTACAGGAGTTTATGGAGCCACTTGTAGACAAAAACTTCATTTTTTTTAGCCCTATTGTAATTTTTACAATCTGTTGTATTTAGCGGGTTTGAGGAAGACATAATATAATTTTTACTTGCTTTCATCAGTTTTGAATATCTTCCCTTTAGATGGCTTAGACTGAAGATTATGTACTTCTCTAGATTGATATAAAATATCTGTAAGAGTTGCAAAACCAATATCATGCATTTTAAGCAAGCTTAGCTATGAAACATATGTGAAAGTGTATTCATGCATGAATTACAATATTATTAAGAGGAGTCTTGTTACAGTCATATAATATAGAGTGCTGCTTTGGCTAGTAGTCAGGAATTCCTGGAGAATGCAGTTACAGCTTTCTCCTAGCACTTCTAGTTATCAGCAAAAACCAGCTGGGGAGTTATTTTCTTGAGCCTTTTTTTCTGAGCTGAAAAAGGTTTTATATAATGTTTAAGCAGAAAGAAGATCAGATGATTTTAAATGAACCAGACTTGTGGTGCCTTTCATTGCTCCTTCAAAACTCTCCTGTGTAGCTCTGCTGATTCTGAAACTAAATGCCTTGGCACCCTGATTCCAGGGATGGCTGCCACACAGCTTGCTGTGGTCATAGTCACTGTTATGGTGAGATGCCCAGGCTGAGACTGTTAAGGATGTTTAAAAGTTGTTCCAGTACATGTTGCAACACCTAGTTGACTTCTTGTCAAGGATTCGGCATTGCCAGCATAAACATCTTATGTTAGAATACACAGACGTGTGATCCCACATGGCTGAAGATACACAAGAAAGAGGATACCATGTAAATACAGCTTCAAAATTTAAAACAAACAAACAGGGTGTCTTTTACCCTTCATAAATGCTTTTTCACTACAAAGTTAATCTTTTCCCATGTGGCCAGATCCTCATTGACAGCACATCAATGATGTAACATGCTGGTACCCTTTTGTTGGTAAAATCCTTTTAATCCAAAAAAAGGGGTCTAGAAATTTTAGTATTAATGATTTTTAATGAGACGAGATTTTTAAGGTCCAGATTTTTAAAGGTAAATGAGATTAAACCTCTTAAAGATCTCAGACTGATACCTGATCTGTGGTTCAGTTTTAAAATGGTATTTAGGGGCAGACATTTATATAGGAACTTTCCAAAGCACCTTGGATAAGATACTAAAAAGTTCAGTTGCCTAAATGTTGAAGATGCGCTCACAAAACAGAGAAAATACTCCAGGAAAATTTTGTTCAATCTGTTCATGCACTTGCAAAGCCATAGGCAGAGGCAACTAAGGTATTACCAGGAAGGCAGTTTAAATGACAGAAGTCCTATTACTGTCCGTATTGAGACGTACTGCTGTTTAACTAAGGAGTGCATTTGGGTGCACATCTCTGGATAATGCCCATTAGAAAAGGAGCGCTCTGGGGCTCCCTTTGCTGCTATCTGCTGGGCAGTCTGAATGCGTGGTGATAGCATTCGCTTCTGTCCAAAGCTCACAGGCTAGTGGTGGTGCTGTTGATTGGCTTTTATGAGGCATCTATGCAGCTGGAGCATTTACCTAGGAAGCAGGAGATCCGATTTTACTGTTGGCCTCAGCTTGAGTCGACTGTCTTAAAAAAAGATCCTTGGCTCCCCGGTCAGTCTGTTGTCATAGGCTGAGCACAGCCATGACTAAATTTCATTAAAATGTCTGAGCTGTAGTTCATAAAAGTCAGAAGTGAAAACAGATAATCATGAGGCTGGGGAAAAAATGCTAGGTCTCATTGATCTGAAAAATGAAGAGATAGTACAGGTTATATATTATCAGACATTAGCTATTTGGGATTATACTTCCATCTGCAACCATAGTGAAACTTTGACCTCTCTCCTCTCCCACCGGCTGGTTACATTTGCAATCTTTCCAACTGCCACAACCTCAAAATTTGTTTGGAAAGCATGAACTTTGCTGCTGCTCGCTACCAGCTCCTCATCTTGACTGGCAGCAGCTGTAGTTCTTGGAGTTAATGTGCTTTTACCCCCATTTAACATCTCCATCAGAGGAACAGTGGACTGGGAGCAGCCCTTACTCCATGCTTTGTATAGCTCTGCTCCTACTGGTACTTTGTACTCCAGAGAATTTGCTTGCTACCCTCACATGAAACTCACTACCATTTCACTTCTATATATAAACTCCAGTGTTATGTTTTCAACTAGTCAAACAAGTTAAACTTAGTAACAAGAGCAATGGGAAACTTAAGCTTTTACTATATCCAGTAAGCGATAAAAGGAGCATAAGGATCACCACACTGAGTTAGACTCAGGCAATATCTCATTTGGGAAAAATACAAGGGTTTCCAGAGAAAAGCACCAGAAGAGTTGTAGACAACTGTGGAATAACCCATCAACACAGAAACTTTCCTTGTAAGATCAGGACACACAACACCCCTTATGTAAAAGATAACCTCTTCTTAGTTAATTCATGTTCCACATAGAGACTTACGTCACAGCTGGGTAATTAGCTTTTTTCCTTTTTTTTTTTTTTTTTTTTTGGTGGGGTGGGGAATATTTTGCAGATTGAGCCAAATACCCCCCTGGAATCTGTCAGTGATGAGAGGGACTGCTCTAGATCTCCCCTTAAGAAGAGGAACTGAAGAGAATATCCAAAATTGTCTTGAATATGATGTTAAAGTATGAAAAACACACAGAGGAGTACAAATAAAGCCAACTGTACCTTCACAAAGGAAAATAGCCAATTAAAATGATACCATAGGATAAAAATAATTATTTGTGTTGTGTAAGTTGTGGAACTATTTTAACCTTGAGCAAAGTTGTATTGTTTTTGTCCTACAAGCGTATAGATGTATAACAGGCAACTTTATTCATTTTCATATTTGTTGTTTTAAAAGCAGAAAACAAATATAAAAATGAGTCAAATTAACTATTAAACCAACAGGTATTTGCTTTGAGTGCAAAAGCAATATGGTTCTGCTCAAAGTTAAGATAATGTTTCTCCTGAATGATGAAATAAAAATTCATGTCTTTAAATATTGTTTAGAAGAACATAAGAAGCTGAACTGACAACATAAGGCTTCTGAACACCTTTGTTTTTCCATAGTATAGGAAAATATATTTGGCAGTAGTGTAGGTCTTCTGATACTGCCCAACCATTTTGTGACTGACATGAGAAGAATCCTGGCAAATGTCTTCTCATTCCAGCTACTGAACTAAAAATGGTCACAGCTTTTATTCACTATCAGTTCATATGGATTCAAGTTAAGGGCATAGTAGAGAAAAGGTCTGGATTTATTATCAATACTTTATCCACTCTCACAAAGAATTGATGTGCAATATAAATCACACATTTTCTTGAAATCTTCTGATTTATATGTATATTTTTTCTATATGCTTGTTTCTTTAATACAACACAGACATCTTTCATCTCATGTCTCAAGGAAACAGAAAACAACTTCAAAAATGCAGACCATTCTCTGACATCTCATCAATGTTTCAGAGGTTCATCGAAATCCTCATTAAGAGAGCAAATGCCATTGTAAGCTGACCTACATGATAGTGTGCCATTACCGTAAGAAAGCTAGGGAGGGAAGCTGCTTTTCTAGTTGGTGAAAACATCCTCAAAGCTCTGAATTATGGTGGAAAAAGCAACAACTCATTATTCTTGAAATCCTTTCTCAAACCACCTTCCAGATCAAGTGCTGAATTGTCCAGCCATGTAGCAGCTAAACAGGAGAGATGCAAATGCTGCAGCTGGCCAGCCATTGCATTTATTTATTTCCTATTCTTTTCCTCTCTGCTTTGTTCATCTTGTTTTGTTGCAATATATTGGCTTTTTAGGGAGTATGCTTTTTTTTAGGCATCAGATTTTATTAACAGAACTGTGCAGGTTCAGAAAACTGGGGCCTGATACTGTTTCTCTAAACTGCATGGGAATTCCTTGGGGGTCTCCTAAGTAATGACTTGGCTAGATTCTGCTTAGCTAATGAATTCTTTCCAGATTACAGCCCAAAACATCTATCTTGGTGTTTCCTTATTAGTTTAGGGCTGTGCCTAAGAGGCCATCAAGCATACTAAGAGGGCTGCAGGGGTTGGCAGGTTCCAAGCTGTTCTGCTGGAGATCTCATTTCAGAGTGCACCCCACAGAGGGTCCGAATCACTCTCTCTCCAACACTCAAAATTACTGAAGGGAGGAGGGAGCTTCGTGTAGCGGCAATGTGCACATTTGGCTGGAATCTGCCCTCTCTTTGTTGTAAACCACATATGAGGATGCTTGCCCTTTCTGGGGGAGAGACCACACTGTGATACATTCAGTGTTTGTACTACTAGTATCCATTTGTTCTCTTACAAATTATTTCCCCTTTCCTTTAAAGGCTTTGTAATAAGGTAGGCAGAACATTAGAATGCAGTTAGAGTGAAGGATGATGTTAAACCCTTTTTTTCAACAGAAGTATTTCCATTGGCTCTAATTATTATTTCAAACACTAACGCATGGGTGTGTGTGTGTAATGATGAAAAGCAAAGCTATTCACAGATTTTACTTTAATATGCTATAGATATCCATGGATTTTACTACTTCTCTCTATAGATTTTTTTTGCACTTTGAAAACCTTCACAGACTTCACTTCAAATATATTTATGGTGGCCCCTCTTCTGACCCCAAGCAGGTTAATCTGGTGATGCATATTGTATAATGTGATTACAGAAGGTAAAACCAGGCTAATAAGGTACAGTGTGTGGAGTTCTTTAGTGGCTTTGATGTGTATCTTTCAATATTCAGTCTTGCCTGTAAAAAGCAATAAACCCCCTTCCCCCCCCTCAGTTCCAGCAGTGCTTGTACTCCCTGTTTCACATTGCTGTGTTATTCTAGGTTGACATGCACTGTACCTGTCTTGTTTCTCACAGGCATGTCCCTTTAGTCTTTTCAAAGTTATAAATACTTGAGACACTCCTACAAATTACTGTGCTGATTGAAAATCCTTGATCATATCATCTTCTAGCTTTTAAATGTGCTGTCAAACAATAGAATCAGAAATATGGGGCTGCTGCAGTTATTTCATATTAATGCTTCAAGTTCAAACAAAGTGCCAAGATGACTAAGTACAAGGGATTTTCAGAATGCTTTAATGTTGCCTCATTTCAAATCACTTCATAAGCAGCTTGGTAATGAGCTCAATAAATTCTACTAGAAAAAAAATACGCTCACTACCAAAAAAAAAAGTAGGTTGCTATTTTATAATTAGCCCTCTGGGCTTGTGGGAAGAAGTCTTATTTCCTGTTTGAAATCCACTTTGTTAGTGCTGTGATGTGGAGATGGCTAAATGAGTATGAAATATTGTAATTAAGTACATCACAAGCTGTTTATCTTATCAGCAGTGTTTTTCTTTAAAGGCTGGCTTGTTGACCACTGGTGTACTATCATAATTTTTCTCTGCTTTGCCAACTTCATAAACAGAGGTTTACCAAACACTGCAGGGGTTAAGGATGGCAGAAGGACAGCAAACAAACATAACTGAAGTCTAGCAACTCTTTTTTGATGAAGCAGGTATCTTTCCATATGCTCTGAGCTGTTTATTCACCAGACGGAGTTTCTGAAACCTCCTCTAGACATGATGTGGTCCATGGAGGTTTTGGGGCTGTGTGGTAAGTCTTTGCACGCTCTGCTGAGCAGCCTGCATTTGTTTGTGACAGAAGAAGAAAACCTGTTTGACTGTGGCAAAAATGAACTGGTTTATTATTGATGGGGAGCCGAGCCACTGGGCTTCCCCTTGCTCTCTGCTGTTATTCTAAAGGCTTCCTATTATGATAATCTTCTGACCTGTTAGATTTCTTATATTGGCTCAGCCAGGTAGGATAGATGTAACCCATAACACAGTTGTCTATAATGTTAATGTGTTTCTTGCAAGGATCTCTTGAAAAGTTTGCCTGGGGGCCACATCCTGCCACTGTGATTGAGTGAAGTGGTGAAGATTACTTGTCTGATTTACATGGATTTTGCATAGCTCAATACTTCTAAGTATGGGCACCAGGTTGTCTGTGCATAGGTCCCTGAACAAGAGATATTCCTGGTGTTTTGCTGTATTTCCTCATAGTTGTCCCAATTTCATAGATATCTTTTTTACAGTGGGCAACAGAATATGGTGCCGAGAACCTCAAACTTTTGCTGAATAGCCTCTTGCCAGATTATGAGGCTCTATAGGTACATCAGCAAGGCTCTGCACTTGGGCTAATTTGTACTTCTGAAAGTCAACTTCTTATCTCCTCTCACTGCTGAGCTGAGCCATTTACTCAGGTTTGTCTGACTTGGGGTTTGATCTTTGTCAGTGCTGTCCTGGACTACTGGGACATCCTTATCCATGTGACTGTTCACATTGTCTAATAGATTTGTGAGGCATGGCTTCCTACTGCAGGAGCTGTGCTCCCAGTTCCCAATTATATCACATTTATCCATATGTCTACTCATTTTACTCCTCACATTAATTGCAAAAAATTTGCTAACTAAAGAATGCAGACTGGTATGAAGATTCTCACATTCACCCTTACAGTATTTTTTTATTCCTTTGGTACTAAGTCAGTTTTAATTTTAAATTGCAAGCACAATTTATAATTCACCAATACAGTATTCTTTTAGAACTTGAGTTAATAGTGCTGGGTCTGGGAGATTTGTTACTGTTTATTTTACCACTCTCTTCTAAAACTTCTCCTATTGACATTTTAGTTTAATATAGTGTCCCCCAAAAATATAGGTTGCTCCTCCAATGTGAAGATGAGTACTAAGATTCTGTTTAGTATTTCTGCTACAGCTTTATCTTCCTTGGGGACTCTTTTTGCACCTTGATCACATCTGTCATCTTACTGACAGGCTTTCTGTTTTAAATATGTTGAAAGAAAATATTTATTATTAGTTTTATGCCTCTACCAGCAGTTTCCCATTATTTTTTCTTGACTGTTGTGTGATACTTTTATATTTTACTTGCCAAATTTTATGCTCATTTTTTTTCTGTTTTCCTCATTTAGACGTGTATTTTTTAAAGATTGTCTTTTTCATTCTACTATCTCCTTTGCTCATCCTTTTTATGTTAGTTTTTTTTATCCTGTTTAAAAAATCTTTTTTTTTTTTTTATAGTTAGTATACACTTATACACTTACTCTAAGCATCAAACCCAGGGTCTTTAAGCAGTCCCCACCCTGTCATAAGTATTTAACATTTTTGCTTCTTTTTAAATTCTCTTAACATGTTTACGTATTTTTATAAACTCAGCTGTCTAAAGACAGATATTGCTGAAATGCATAAGTTCCTTTGCTTCTCATTCTTACAAAGATACTGAATTAGAGTAATTAACGTTTACTATTGAAGCATGGTCCTAGATTTACATCTTCGTATAGGTTCTGCACAGTGCTCAGGTTAAGCAAATAACAACTTCTTGTCTCCCTCCCTAACAATTCAGACTCCTTCAGTGACCCAGGCTTTAACACTACTCATTCAATAAGTTAATTGAAGGAATTAGATTTGCTGTTAGGTTTTTTGATCATGAACATAAGTTCTATTTGTTTTATCTCATGTGATATATTAGGTAAACAAATACTTCTTTATTTAATTCTTTTTAATGGACTTTTTCCCCTAATAAATTAATTAGAGCTGTTTTAGAATGGACCATTGTTCCTTTCAAACTAGCCTCGTGCCACTGGTATTTGTACATTAAGTGGTGCATTAGGGGAAAGTAAAATTTACTACACTGTACTCCGCTGACATCAGTGATATACATTGTGAGAAAAAAGCCCATCCTGATGGCAGGTGATCCACTCCTGTGCCCTGAGGCATGAGATCTAGATGTATTCTTGTCTTAGCTTTTTATAACAACAAATGCTGTAATTGCTCTTAAAATTATTCAGCCCTTTTAAGACTCCAACCACAGTATTTGGTGATGACTTTCTGTGTCAGTAAATTTCAGCAGTTGATTCTGAAATATATGAAATAATAGTTCTCTTTTATATTTTTTACTGCTTCCATATTTACTGGCCATTATTTTAACTGATTGATAGCATTTTTTGGTATGCTGCAGGGTAAAAAAATAAGTGAGGATGAACTGTACCTATAATTCTCCTGCGTATCTTGGGTAGCTCGCTCTCTGTGATAGTCCTTAACAAAATAAAGCACTCTTGGCTTTCTCAGGGCCTTGAGTGCATGGCCAGGATGGAATTGCCCTGACCAGCCTGTGAGCATCTTTTCTGTAATCTTTTTTCACAAGCTCTGTTCTCCTCCTACTCTCCGTGTTTTCCACAAAAATATCTTCATCTCCATTCTAAAGCATAATGTGGATGTCTATAAGAACCTGCACACTGACATAGTGCAGTCTGTTGGTAGCACAGTGTACCTCGACATTGCTGACTGGGTGTAGAAGGAGATCATGTTCCTAGCACTAAACCCAATAAAAATCAAGGTCATCAGTGGCATGAGTGTTGGTACTCTGTCCAACAGATTGGATTGTAGGAGCCATCCTAGCTTCCTTCTCCACCTT
Organism: Nyctibius grandis; assembly: GCF_013368605.1. Classification (NCBI taxonomy): domain Eukaryota; kingdom Metazoa; phylum Chordata; class Aves; order Nyctibiiformes; family Nyctibiidae; genus Nyctibius; species Nyctibius grandis. The sequence goes on along the minus strand of NC_090658.1, from coordinate 88,831,547 downwards.
CCAGCAGGTGTGGATCAGCAAGCTGGAGTACAACAAATCTGGACCAGAGCATGACTATAGAGAAAAATGATTACAGTTTGGTCAGGACAATTAGAACCTCTTGGTGCTCAAATGAACATGACAGATTTTTACCATCTGTGTTCATACATCTCTTTCTACCTCTACCCTTACATCCATATCCGTAAACCCATAAAGCAGACTTCAGGTGCTAAAAATAGTTGTCTCTTGCCATTGGCGATACCTGTGACATCTGCATAAGTGGGAGGCTTGTGAAACAGGAGACTTGTGTCCTGGAAATCAGGTATGACACCCTAGGTTCTCTAACACAACTCTAGAGACCTATGCATAAGTAACTGAATCCCACCAAAAAAGTGAACTGACTACATGATTCTTGTTGATGGCTCTTTAGGTCATAGTTTAGGCATCTGAAAAAGAATTTTCTTTATCCTAAGTGAGACAGTCCTCATTGCATTTATAGTTGTCGGAGAAAAATAAGCATGTGTAAAAGCTAGTTTTTATCTTGTTTAGTGAATTAAAGTAATTGCTCTTGTTGGTTACCTGTTCTTCCTTATTGAATATAGAAGGAATCAAGAGGGGCTAGCTTAGTCTTAGACAAGTAATCTTTGGACATCTCTAGAAAGATTTAGAAATCTAAACACAGTCTTCTAATGTAATTTCAAATGTGCTAATGTATCTGACACCTTTACGGAGCTGGCAGAAATAACCTACAGAGTACCCTTGATCTTTTGGAGTAGCATCTGGAAGCTGGGTAAGGTATGCTATGGTATGCGAAATGGCACTAGGTGGCTTTTTAGGCAACTGAATCCCACGTTGGGGAGAGGTTCAGCTCCAGATTAAGGCACCACATTTAGGTATTTATACACAGGGATCTGCATGTGATCACAGATACCTGAACCATATTTTATAGTCAATGGAGAGCTGATCAGTTTGGTCACTGAAACCCAGAGTGCAATTCAGCTCACTCTGAAGTAGACACCTCAAGCAAAATTTGGTAGCCTGAACAAGTCTCTAATATTTTAATGTATCAGTTCTCCCTCATGACTTCTATTGCACTTGAATGGAGAAGCTATATATTCACACCCTGAGCTAATACAATGAGGCATGGCAGCAAGTTCTCCTTTGCTATGACAATTTTCAAATTTGAAGGTGAAACCGCAAAGGGATTTGATTCCTTTTTATAGACTGAATGATACAGAGAGACTAGATCTCATGGGAAGGTTTCTGCATTTTTTGATGATGAAATTATCCAAATATGGGTGTATCATTATTCAGTACCATGTATAACTAACTTTACTTAGTTACTTCATTGAAAACCCCCAAAATATATGCTCCCGTTAGCCAGTTGCTGAGATTTTTCAGACTAGTATCCTTATTGAGGATACAGTACTATTTCTTTGTTTTTTTTTTTTCCCCTGGGGCATTTATGTATTCAGAATCCCTCTGCATATGAAAAGTTTTAGATTATGAATATGAATTAGCTCATGCCTATGTAATTTTGGATTCATCCCACCTTCACATTTTCTCAGTTTGATTGCTGGGTTGCTGACAGTTTATTTACCTAAATGCTTATACACTAGCATCTTCATCTTTTCCTATTTTAAGGAAAAGTAGCATAGAAAATAAGCTACTCTGCTATTCCCTGCCATGGTGCTTGTCCCTGGTTTGCCATGTGAAACCATACAAAGTTTGTTGGTTTGTTTGTAGGACCTTTATCCATTGTATGTATACATTTCCATTTTCAATTTCTTTGTACTCTGTAAGGGTTTTTAAAGCTGATTCAAGAAGTTTAGGAAACTGAGGTCTACCTGTAGAGACAGTTGAATCTCATTCCTAATTGAAGTATGAGGTCCATGAGGGCTTAAATTGCAGCTAGTGACATTTAGGACAGGTAAAAGCAGGAAGGATAGTTGATTGTAGAAATATATTACCTAAGGCAGGTTGTGGAATTTCTATCATGCAAGGCTTTAACAAAAGGTTAGACAAATGTTTGTGTGGAGTACTTCAGCTATAGTTTACTCTCTTTTTGACAAGGGGATGGATTAAATCACTCCAGTATCTTTTCTAGTCTTATTTTCTTTCAGCCTATATGAAAGAAAGTGCTTATTTACCTTCCCTAAGTGGAGGTTGCCAATTCATTTAGAAATAATAAACAAAACGTAGAGATTTTAGACTAAGAAGATCAGTAAAAGCTGTAACAAGCTGTAACTTTACCTTATGAGTGTGATTACACACAGAGCATATAAACCATGATCAATGTTACTTCTGAATTTAGGCTTGGGATGGTGGCTTTAAAATTTTAACACTGACCACAGGAGAGCAGAATATTCTGTAATCAATAATAAAATTCTTTATGAGAACAAGCACACTATGAGCATGTCCAACAACAGCATGAGCATGTCCAACAACAGCATTCAGTGGCTTTTCCATGAATAATCAATACAACACTTCTCAAAATCTATGGTACTGTATAAGCCAGATTCTACTGTCCTCATTATCATAGTTAAGAACCACATGTACTCTATGTCATAAATACTATGCACATCAAATTACTTCTTGTTAATATGAACAAAGCCATCGGGATATATGCTGTAGAATCTTACCCTGGTTCTTTTGAAGAAACAGTTAACTCCTATTAATATCAATCATTTACAGATAGTTAAATCTGAATTTGTGTACCTGAAAGTTAGCAATGATTCTCCTTTGCATGAAAAAGGCAGTCTGTGGATCCGCTCCACTATACGCAGCTGAGGTAGAGTTATACCACCTAAGCATTTGCCCTCTGGTAATCCCTGCTATCAAAGTAAATTGGAAAGTTCAATTCCCATTTTAGACAATAATGATTCTACTAAGAAAGTGAAATTCCAAAGGAATAAGGTTTTCTTGAGAAAACTCTGGCTCTAACATTGGGAGTTTTATTCTATGTGTCAAGAGTGAGAATATAACTATGGAGGAAAAAAAGATTCTGAACTGTTTAATGTCACTTAATTCACAACTAGCACTCTGGCTCTCCGCTATTACATAATTAATAGCATATGCATTGATACATGCATTAACATCATTCAGCTATAGTGGTCCACACACATCAAGGTTAGATTATACTGTTCTGCAGATGGTAAAGCTATGGATATTGTTGTGATATATCCAAGCAGAATGATCTTTCTTAGAGATATCCTCAATATTATCACTGTGTCAATGAAAATGGTAAAAGAAGTATCTGAGAGGAATAGTAATATCTTCTGAGTTACTGTTGCCAAGTATGAACTCAGAAAAAAAGTGAATCTGTTATGAAATGCACATTAAGAGCCATACCGGTAATAACATACAATTTTAAAAAACAGGATCCCTTACTCTTTTACTTACCCTTTTAATGTCTTTCCCTTGCCAATCAGTATTACTTTGGTTTTATTTAGATTGAACTTCAGCTAATTCACACCATCCATGTAATTTTATCCCATCTGTCAAGCACTGTAAAGCACAGAAATTTATATATATGAGTTTAATGAAAAGCAGATGAAAACTTTATGATATTTCTAATATTATTAATATTCCCAGCAGAATAGCTCTTTTTTTTTTTTTCCTTTCTGTTTTGATAGACCTGTCTGTCTGTCTGCCTATCTGTTTTTCACAGGGCTATCTGCACATTCTCTGGGAAGGTGCTTGTATGAGCATGGTAGCTGTAAGTTTAACAGGGCAAGTGACAGACTGGCAATGTGCAAAGCTACACATACCAGCATATACCAAGCTGGGGAACAACTGCACATTAACTCTAGGAGCAGGGACTAAAGAGAGAAGAGAATCCCTCAGTCACTTCTGTAAGGCTCCACTCTCACTCACGTAACTGCATAGCTAAAGGTATCAGTGGTTGTTGACAGGTGTAAACATTTCAGCTAGGACTTTCCACTTTCTCTTCAAGAATGACACTGTGAACTGTAGGTTATGGTTCACTTTTTATCGCTAAGGCACCTTGCTGCACCTGCTTTACAAGAGGAATATAAATTCTCAGTTAAGGTAGAAGTATTCTCTCTTAACTTGTCTATTTTGTGACTTCTCTTCCAAAACACATGCCGGTTACCACAAAAATTTTTTTCCTTGTTTTTTACAGAAACTTGATTTTATATAGATTTAGGAGTGACTATTCAAAACTCTAAATTTTGTCACTATATAAGTTCAACTGATTGGAAAAATGTTTTAGTTTCTCTCCACAGAATTAACTACTAATTTCTGGTATCTTCATGAATGAATTTCCTCCTCTGAACTATACAGACGATAAGATTTGTTTGGCTTCCAAGTGCATTCACGTTGTAAGGACAAAGGCTTCTCTTAGCAGCTATCCCTGACTCAGCAGTGAATTTCTGGAACCCAACACAAATTTTTGCAGTGAAAGATGAATAGCAGAGAAGTGGTGGATTTGAACATCTCTACCTAGAGAAGTTTTTTTTATCTTAGCTCATCACAGCAAGCTCCTCTGAGGTGAAAATGTAGCAAAATAGATGACTGAAAAAAAACAGCGAGCAGTTGCCTAATTCTTTTTGAGAGAGCTCTCAATCTTCCTGTCAGCATAATCTTCTGAAGAATTCTTTCTCCTAGAATAATTATAATCAATAATCTTATATGCTAGTGGTATAACTTCTGCACCATTGTTTACGTGTCTGCCTTTGGGATTGGAACCATATTGCGCTTAGACTGCTGAAATTTTGTAAAATGTCATTATCTGACAGTTTAGCCATCTGCCCTCATCCAGATGCTACCATTCTCCTAGACTGATCTGTCACTGAATGAATGCAAAAAACACGGCAGTCTCTGGAACCCATTTACTGTGAAGTAGAGTACGCAGTGTTTGCTAGCTCAGCCTTTTCCCCCAAAATGTTGTGCATATTCTTTACTCTTCTGAATATTTTGTCTAACATGCTATTTGGAACTTTTTTTTTTTTAAATTCATGTGGGAGTTAGCAATTTTTGAGAGAAGCTTTTCTGTAGAAATGCTGCTGTCCCATCTCCCTCAGATGAATACCACCCATTGGATCCTGTCCCAAACTGTGAGAAAATATCAGCAGTTATTGTACAGAAGATCAAAAGAAGATCTAGAGAAGACGAGTACTTTCTGCAGTATTTCAGAGTTTTTATTCTTTCTTAAATATCCTCAGTTTTTATCTAGTCATGAGAACACCAGCAGTTCCTTCAGGACATTTTTTCACTTAAGTGGGGTGCTAGGTCATGTCTTTGAAACCTTTTTGTTTTGTACCTTTCTTTCTTCCATATACTTTGTGGTTCTGGGTAATTTCTTTTCCAGAAAAAAAAAAAAAATCCATATATAAATGTTTTATTTAAAAAAATGTAAAACTTTTTTTTTTTAAAAAAGTCACCTAGGCATTTGATCAACCTTCTTAAAGAAAAAGGAATCTTTTTGAGATGGATGAGGCATACAGCTTTGAGATGTAACAGAGGCCTTTCAACAGAGAGAAAAACATAGCTGTACAGGAGATAAAGGATAGAGGAACATACTTCTTTCCTCTGTTCAGTCTCAGAGTTTCTTAATACATGCCAGCAGTCTGCAAGTTATGTGGAGGGTCACAGAGGCTATGAATAAAAGATATATTTAGGTTTTAAGCTTATATGTCAATAAGTAATTGCCTTAGGGATGTGGCTCGCAGGCAAAAGGATACAACTAATGGTCTTAGGAAAAAAAAATATCCTCCTACTTTAATCATGAACACAGAGGAAGGAATAAATCTCATTTTCATGTACTGTACTTAACTGGTGTTATTATTCGCTAGTGGGGGAGAGACTTCAATTGTTGAAGAGGCTGATGGGATCATCTCTATGTCTAGGTACTTAAGTAGTTCTCAGCACTGTAGTGCGTGACTGCCTCCCAAATATTCAGAAATAAAAATAATAGCTCATGTTTTTTCTGCCATTGAAGATTTTAAAAGAGATAACTTGGGTATTATAAAAGGAGTTGTATGTATCTGAGTAGGTGCCACTAATGCATGCAAAAACTATTGTATCTCTCTTCCAGAAATCAATGAATTCTTGTTTCCTTCCCACGAAAAAAGAACCACAGAAGAACCACCAATAGATATGGAGAAAAATGAGTAACTGCTGGCTGAGGAAAGAGAAGGATTAAAGTACATTTTACCAACAGCAAAATTAATTGAGATGTACAGAGGGTGAGAGTTCATATGGCCAGTTTTAGTCAGCAGACATTCTGGTGCTCATCCTAGCAATAGAAGAAGATAATAAAAATAAGGTATCTGTATTAGACAGAAGAAGTTATCAGTAGGAGGAGAGGTACACTGAATATGTCCTTTAACAAAATAAATAAAAAATAGATTTATTTTTTCTGCCTCTCTGGTAAAGGATTGCACTAACGTTATGGTGCACTAAAAAAGATAGGTTTTAGTCATGGACATGTTGTCTGGCAAGCTGCCCAAATGGAAACAAGTGATGAACTTTCCCTCTTCTGTTTCTGCAGTTGTTTCTTAGAGAACTAAAATAAGTTCATTTTAATAATCTTCTACTCTGCTATTGTTTATTAATATTTAATAGTATTAATTGCTTTCTCGTTCACTAGTATATATTCACCTTGAGAGAAATCTCAAAGGCAGAAAACAAAAGATTTCTGGTATATGGAATGAACATAAACTGAAACAGAGTGAGTCTTTGTCCTTCTCTTATCTCTTCATGTCTCCTCATACTTCTTTCTGGCACCTCATACCTTTACTATTTGCATAAACATGAAGACAACTGTGTTGCATGTTGCATAACGATCACTTTTGGGTTAGAGGCTATCTCTCAGGCTGTGGGTCTGAAGGGAAAAAAAGGCCAAACTTAAAAACTGAAAAAAGGATCATCATTCTTGAACTTGTATTAATTAGCATATATTTGATACTAATGCTAAAACTGACCCTCATGTCCTTTTATTGAGTTCAGGTGTGCTATACATACATGTAAAATTATATATACGGGCTTAATTGTAGGTTTGGGTGAGCTTGAAGAAATGGAAACTGTAACTTGATAGGGAAAAAAAGGAAACAGCAACTGCCACAGACTCACACAGAAAACCTTCTTAACATAGATACACCATGCACTATTAGTGCTGTAGATTACCACTAAACTAGAACAAACCTGAAAAATTAAATCAGCAAGAGTGAGACTCTTCCTTAGGCACCTTCTCTTTGGTTGGCAGACCCAGTAAATGGATGACACTTAAGGTTTCTCTAAGCCCTCTGTTGACCCTGTACCTCTCTGTCCATGAACAGCAGCTATACTTGGATACTTTCCTCCAGAGAAACCTTTGACTTTTATTGGGTAGTCTCCAGCGTGAAGAATTGTAGGTTCAAAGGCACTTCTTGACTTAAGTTACCTGTTCTGTACCGAGTTACTTGTTTGGTTATAATGACTTTTGGGTCAAAAAACTCCTTTTTCATATAGGGCTCTTTCACCTTTTTACCTCTGTAGGTGAAGTACTTGTTTTAAAGAACTGACTGCATGACTTACATAGCAGGTGGCAGAGATGCAACAGAAAGACATACATGAGGAGTAGGCAGAAGCTGAGGATACTGCTGAGCTGCATTATATGTGACAGTGCTGATGTCTTCGCTTTGTTACAGAGTGAATATCATGCTCCATAAGCCTCATTGCATAAATGGGTTGTGAGATGATGCTTGTGAGAAAAAATGCAGCTAGGAGGCAGAACAGAGGAAGAGGAAAAAAGAGGTGTAACTGTCTAGCTGTGCAAAAATAAGTGTGGTGTATGGATGAAGTTTAACGTTGAAAGGTCCTGTTAAAAACATGTCCTGCAACACATTTTCATGATGCTAACAAGCAGGAGCAGCTCGTTAATTATGAGTACCCATGCTAGACAGAGTTTATATTTCATGCTCCCCCTTTTTGAGAAATGCCCCTGCTTTGTGACAAAGTATCCCATTTCTAGCTCTAAAAATGTCCTGAAACTTTAGATCAGGAAAGCTCCCTGTTGTGTTCCCATCTTTTTTATCTCCACTTTTTACCACCCACCACCCTGTCCTTCGCTGCTTCCTGCCCATAACCTCAGCAGTGCCATCAGCAGGCTTCCCGCAGTCGTCTCTGGTTTTATTTTCATTCAGTATTGTATTTAGTTACTTTATTGTATCTTCCTGATCTGGTGAGATTTTTTCTGTATTGTGACCTCTTTCCCCTCTATCTGTCTATCTGCTCATATCTTGAACCCCTTTTGTACCTTGTATCGAAGTGGTGTCAATTTTTATCAGGACTTTGTTGTCTCTGTCCTTGGGTGACCTTCAGTTTCCAGCTATCCATATAAGATTTACCGTTGATTCTAGGCTGTCCCTTGGAGCTGCAGATTTTTGAGGTCCCAGCTTTGCAATTTCTCAGCTAAAGTATCCCCATCTCTAAGGCTTCAATCTGTTTCTATTGAACAAAACATTAGATTGGGGATCTGGAGTGAGGTGAACGAGTATTGGATTAATATCACAAACCGACAGTTTCTAACACTTCAGGGAATACGTAACCATAGTAGCCCAAACTTTCTTTTTGATCTGATTGACAATAAAGTAGTGGTTCAATTTAATGAAGAATTCAATGTGTAATAAGGGCATAGTTCTACAAATAGCACTGAGGAGATACAGGGCTCAGTGGATTAAGTCAGCTATATCTTTCCTTGTGTACAGTGGGGAATATGTGCCCTCCTATAGCAAGATGGTTTTATTGAAGAATAGGGGAAAATTTTATTAACTTTTTCTTTAATTTATGAAGTGTCTTTGTCCAGGAAAAAGAAACCTTCCTTTTGGTTATGGAGTTTCAAATAGATGAGTAGGAATACACAGATAAAATTGGGTGCAAGAAATTAAAATGTGTTGTTTAAAATATAGAGCAACTTTCCATCTCCTATGCCTGCTCCTGGTATAGAAAATGACAATATTTATAGGGGGGAAAAAAAGAGCATCCCTTTCCACATTTTCAGCTCTGACAAAGACTAGTCCACCAGACGTCAATTTCTTGCCTGCTTGGGGTCCGTTATGCAGCTAATAGCTGGAACCTCTGAGTAGTTCAGGGGCTTCTGGGCAAACTTCTTTTTTCTCCTGGCAAATTCTTCTTCCCTGCACTATGAAAGGTAATGTGAGTCTGATCCAGCAGCTCTATGTTTTTTTTTCTCTTCTTATGAGAAGAGGTGTTTCTCCTAGGTGTTTTCTACTCAATTTATTCTACCTTTTGTTACCTGAATGGTGGAAAAAAAAGAAAATCTGTTAAACTAAAAACCCTGGGCACTGCTGATTTGGACTACTGGATGTGGTAGGAATCTCCTGTAGTCCCTAGGCTGCACAAACCTGGGATTTTTCAGGCTGGTTTCTAAAGTGACTCTACGCTATGTCATTTAGCGCAATATTAATCTTGCAAATGTTGTTTTTTCAGCCAAAGATGTGTTTGAAAGCTGACATTTCTGGTCTCCGGTCTTTGCAGATTTCCTTAAACAGCAAGGAAATCTGTTCTGGGGGCAGGTCATACTGCATGACAATTAAAGTCCTATCCATGGTTCATTGTGCCTTGGTAAATGCAATTCATCTTCTTTTAGAGGTGAAAATTGCCTTCTGTCTCAGCTAGTGTTGGGTTAAACTTCAGACTTGCAACAAAATGACCCCTTTCCTCCTTGCCATTCATAAGATGGACTTTTACCCTCTGTCCCTACTTTTGGGCAAATGTATCACCAGTGGGAAAAATAGCACATTAATATTTTTTAGTGTCTTTTTCAAACAATTACTATGGCCCATCTAGCTACATTTGTCTGTCCTTAGCTGGAAAGTAGGGGAAGACCTCAGTATATCTGAATTAGCAGGGCTCATTCGGAGAGCTTTAAACTAGATTCGAAGGGGGATGGGGTAGTAGCTGGGCTTGCACCACTGGGGCAACACTCTAGTGTTGAGGTAGACCAGGAGGCCTCCCATCCCCCTGGGGTGAAATCGGTGTGCTCAGCTCGCTCTCTGAAATGCCTGTACACCAATGCACGCAGCATGGGGAATAAACAAGAGGAGTTAGAAATCCGTGTTCGGTCGGAGGGCTATGACTTAGTGGCAATTACAGAGACTTGGTGGGATGCCTCACATGACTGGAATGCGGTCATGGATGGCTATGTCCTGTTCAGGAAAGACAGGCCAGCAAGGAGAGGTGGTGGAGTTGCTCTTTATGTGAGTGAGCAGCTAGAATGTATTGAGTTCTGTCCAGGGGTGGATCAGGAGCGAGTTGAGAGTTTGTGGGTGCGAATTAAGGGGCAGGCTGGCAGGGGTGATACTGTTGTGGGTGTCTATTACAGGCCATCAAATCAGGATGAGGAGGGTGATGAGGCCTTCTACAGGCAGCTGAGAGCAGTCTCTCAATTACAGGGCCTGGTTGTCATGGGGGATTTCAACTACTCTGATATTTGCTGGGAGGCCTACTCAGCCAGCCATCCTCAGTCCAGAAGGTTCCTCCAGTGCATTGATGATAACTTTCTGATGCAAATGGTGGATGAGCCAACTAGGAGAGGAGCGCTGCTGGATCTTATCCTCACTAACAAGGAGGGTCTGGTTGAAGAGGTGAAGGTTGAGGGCAGCTTTGGTTGTAGTGACCATGAGATGGTAGAGTTCAGGATCTCATGTGGCAGGAACAGAATAGCTAGCAGAATTGCAACCCTGGACTTCAGGAGGGCCAACTTTGGTCTTTTCAAGCAATTGCTAGGGCAAATCCCATGGGACAGGGTACTAGAAGGTAAGGGGGTCCAAGATAGTTGGTTAGCATTCAAGGACTGCTTCTTCTGAGCTCAAGATCAGAGCATCCCAACAGGTAAGAAGTCAAGGAAGGGTACCAGGAGACCTGCATGGTTAAACAGGGAACTGCTGGGCAAGCTCAAGTGGAAGAAGAGGGTGTACAGATCATGGAAGGAGGGGCGGGCCACTTGGGAGGAATATAAGTCTGTTGTCAGAGGATGTAGGGAGGCAACTAGGAAAGCTAAGGCCTCCTTGGAATTAAACCTTGCAAGAGAGGTGAAGGACAACAGAAAGGGCTTCTTCAAATACATTGCAGGTAAAGCCAACACTAGAGGCAATGTAGGCCCACTGACGAATGAGGTGGGGGTCCTGGAGACAGAGGATAAAAAGAAGGCGGAGTTACTGAATGCCTTCTTTGCCTCTGTCTATACTGTTGGAGGCTGTCCTGAGGAGCCCTGGACCCCTGAGGCCCCAGAAGAAGTCAGGATAGAGGAGGAATCTGTCTTGGTAGATGAGGGCTGGGTCAGGGACCAATTAAGCAATCTGGACGTCCATAAATCCATGTGCCCTGATGGGATGCACCCGCGTGTGCTGAGGGAGCTGGCGGAAGTCATTGCTAGGCCACTCTCCATCATCTTTGCTAAGTCGTGGGCAAAGGGAGAGGTGCCTGAGGACTGGAGGAAAGCGAATGTCACTCCAGTCTTCAAAAAGGGCAAGAAGGAGGACCCGGGGAACTATAGACCGGTCAGCCTCACCTCCATCCCCGGAAAGGTGATGGAACAACTTGTTCTTGGTGCTGTCTCTAGGCACATCAAGGATAGGGGGATCATTAGGGGCACTCAGCATGGCTTCACCAATGGGAAGTCATGCTTAAGCAACTTGATAGCCTTTTATGAGGACATAACCCGGTGGATAGATGGTGGTAAAGCTGTGGATGTGGTCTATCTTGATTTCAGTAAAGCGTTTGACACGGTCTCCCACAGCATCCTCGCAGCTAAACTGAGGAAGTGTGGTCTGGCTGATCGGGTAGTGAGGTGGCTTGTGAACTGGCTGAAGGAAAGAAGCCAGAGAGTGGTGGTCAATGGGACAGAGTCCAGTTGGAGGTCTGTGTCTAGCGGAATCCCTCAAGGGTCGGTACTGGGACCAGTTCTATTCAATATATTCATTAATGACTTGGATGAGGGAATAGAGTGCACTGTCAGCAAGTTCGCTGATGACACAAAATTGGGAGGAGTGGCTGACGCACCAGAAGGCTGCGCAGCCATTCAGAGAGACCTGGAGAGGCTGGAGAGTTGGGCGGGGAGAAATTTAATGAAATATAACAAGGGCAAGTGTAGAGTCCTGCATCTGGGCAAGGACAACACCACGTACCAGTACAAGTTGGGGGCAGATCTGTTGGAGAGCAGCGTAGGGGAAAGGGACCTGGGGGTCCTAGTGGACAGCAGGATGACCATGAGCCAGCAATGTGCCCTTGTGGCCAAGAAGGCCAATGGCATCCTGGGGTGTATTAGAAGGGGTGTGGTTAGCAGGTCGAGAGAGGTTCTCCTCCCCCTCTACTCTGGCCTGGTGAGGCCGCATCTGGAATATTGTGTCCAGTTCTGGGCCCCTCAGTTGAAGAAGGACAGGGAACTGCTCGAGAGAGAGTCCAGCGCAGAGCCACAAAGATGATTAAGGGAGTGGAACATCTCCCTTATGAGGAGAGGCTGAGGGAGCTGGGTCTCTTTAGCTTAGAGAAGAGGAGACTGAGGGGTGACCTCATTAATGTTTATAAATATGGAAAGGGCAAGTGTCATGAGGATGGAGCCAGGCTCTTCTCAGTGACATCCCTTGACAAGACAAGGGGCAACGGGTGCAAGCTGGAACACAGGAGGTTCCACATAAATATGAGGAAAAACTTCTTTACGGTGAGGGTGACTGAACACTGGAACAGGCTGCCCAGAGAGGTTGTGGAGTCTCCTTCTCTGGAGACATTCAAAACCTGCCTGGACGCGTTCCTGTGTGATATGGTCTAGGCAATCCTGCTCCAGCAGGGGGATTGGGACTAGATGATCTTTCGAGGTCCCTTCCAATCCCTAACATTCTGTGATTCTGTGATTCTGTGATTCTGTGATATCCTGGCATTTTGCAATCTGCTTGCTGTTCAGTACATTTCAGTTCAATTGCTGCTTCCTTATACTTTCTGAATAAACTCCTTTTAACCAAGTGTTGCTTGAACACATCATAGCTGGCCCTAGGTGTCAATTTTAAGCCCTAAGGACTACTTTAAGGAGACTGATACACGAAAGGATGTTCCAAGTCACTCCAGAAATGTACTAGCGAGTTAAGGAGTTGTGAAACATGCCTAGTTGGAATGGTGACTTGGTCTGAAAACATTTTATTCTGTGTTTTAGGTCAGGGGTCTTCTGATTTCAAGGGATTATGAGTGAGAGAAGGAAAAAGTATTTTGCCTTTCTTGAACCGCTTAGGGAAAAAATGTAGTCATTTCACTTGCAAAGTGAATCATTGCACCTGACTACCTTATAGAGCTGGCATTTGTAGTTTATTTGGCTGCTGCTGCTGCTTGTGTCACAGTTCCCTTCTTCAATTGCTTTTTCTGTTTTTTTTCATGATGTTAATGAACACCATGTTTTTATTTTTTCTGTATTACAGTTCTACCTTCTTTCACCTGTGAGAGGATCTTTCATTTACTGATGTAATTTTCAATGCGTGTCATGTAATTACATACTGAGAAATAGTGGAAAGGGGTGCCATAACCTTTTGGCAATGCTTTCTCAGTAGAACACTCTGAATTTTGTTGTCAGAGCTTTTGTTGTTGTTGTTGTTTTAGTTTTTTGGTTCGTTTTTTTGTTGTTGTTTTCTCATTATGCCACATTTCTGTTCCCTACTAAATCACGAAGTATGAATGTGGTCACTGTAAAAGGCAAGAATGACTTTGAATATTTTTTAGCAATTCCAGAAAGACCTGTTGGATACATAGGCATGGTATTCAAAAGCATGAAAGCAGAATAAAATTTTAAGGTTAATATATCAAGTCTTCTCTGAAAACACCCATTCATCCATTTTTCTCACAAGAGAAAGAAAATAACTTATTATTCAGTACATGAATGTTGGAAAAAGACATGCAAAATTTATTAGTCAGATTCATATTTTCTTTACAGGGCATATTATTTTAACATGCCTCCTGTACTTTCCAAATATCGTGTTAAACATTTTTAGAAACGCAGACTTTTATTAAGTTATATCTTGTAGTGTAATTTGTGGAAATAAAAGCTTTGTCCACTATAGAAAAAACCGGTATTACTAAAGTAAACTGAGTGTATCTGAGCATGAATACGCGTATTACTTTGTGCCCATGATTCTCAGAGTAGTCACATCCATGAGCACATTTTTGATATTCAGAGGTGCAGTGGATATTTAAATGGATACTTTAAGAATGAGTAAATACCACCACACAATAACAGGTTCCAAATTTCAGAAAATGTATATAGAATCATAGAATCATTCTGTTTGAACCTAGCACTGCTAAGTCCACCACTAAACCGTGTCTCTAACCACTACATCTACATGTCTTTTAAATACCTCCAGGGATGGTGACTCCACCACTTCCCTGGCAGCCTGTTCCAGTGTTGGACAAGCCTTTCAGTGAAGAAATTTTTCCTTACATCCAATCTAAACCTCCCCTGGCACAACTTGAGGCTATCACTTGTTACTTGGGAGAAGAGACCGACACCCACCTTGCTACAACCTCCTTTCAGGTACTTGTATACAGCGATAAAGTCTCTCCTGAGCCTCCTTTTCTCCAGACTAAACAGCCCCAGTTCCCTCAGCCACTCCTCATAAGACTTGTTCTTCAGACCCTTCACCACCTTTGTTGCCCTTCTTTGGACTCACTCCAGCACCTCAATGTCTTTCTTGTAGTGAGGGGCCCAAAACTGAACACAGTATTCAAGGTGCAGCCTCACCAGTGTAGGGTAGAGGGGGCCAATCACTTCCCTTGTCTTGCTGGCCACACTATTTCTGATACAAGCCAGGATGCTGTCGGCCTTCTTGGCCACCTGGGCACACTGCTGGCTCATATTCAGCCGGCCATTGATCAACACCCCCAGGTCCTTTTCCACCAGGCAACTTTCCAGCTACTCCTCCCCAAGCCTGTAGCGGTGCATGGGGTTGTTGTGCCCCAAGTGCAGGACCCAACACTTGGCCTTCTTGAACCTCATACAACTGGCCTTGGCCCATCAATCCAGCCTCTTCAGATCCCTCTGCAGAGCCTTCCCACACTCAAGCAAATCAACACTCCTGCCCAAATTAGTGTGTCTGTGAACTTACTGAGGGTGCACTCGATCCCCTCACCCAGAGCATTTATAAAGATCTTAAAGAGAACTGGTCCCAGTACTGAGTCCTGTGGAACACCACTTGTGACCGGTCGCCAACTAAATTTAATTACATTCACCACCACCATATGTTATTTAGTACTTTAGCAGCATGTCCTCATATAATGATATCCTGACCTTTATTGTCCAAAGATGTAGTTGCTTTGTGTAGAGGTTGCTCTGTAATTGATTTTTTTTCTTTTATTTTTTTTTTTTTGAGAAATATTCCAGCTACTTAACAGTTAAGATGCATTAGGAACTATTTGCTTGTCAATTCCATTTTGCAGTTGTGGCTTGTTTGGTTTTCTTTCTAAAAGCCTTGTGTTATGTCCAGTATTTTTAGTCTAATAATATTTTCCAAGAGGATAATATATCTTAAGAATTTTAAAAGGCATCTAAACATTATGAAAAGTTCATTCAAAGCTGTGAGTTTGTGCGTCAATATACTGTCTATGTTTACAATGAAAAATAGGATCAGATTTCAACACTTATGGAGCTGCAGAGAAGCACTAGCAGCAAATTAAATCAAGCCTATGCCTATAGTTTAAGAGCAGTTACAGATAGAACAGCATTTTAACATCGGCATCTCTGACCTCTGCCAAATGGAAGTGAAACAAAATGCAGAAACACTGGCAGACACTAAAAAATGGCTTGATTGCTGGGCAGAATTTGTCAGTATACTAGAAAAAAATCCTGTGTCCAAAAAAACAGTGGGATATTATATGGGGCAGGAAGGAATTAATAACAGTTATTCATAACCTCACTCAAAATGAAAGCCCAGGCTAGGCATGATTCAGCAAAGTACTGAGCACTTAGCTACAAATCCATCAGAGAAAACAATCAAGTTGATTTTGAAGTGCAATGTCAAGATATTATTTTCCCATGGCATTCCACCTGCTTACCACAGTGAAGTCACAAACACAGCGCATAAACCCATTGTTTCCTTGAATAAGTCCAGTATCGTGAGAGAAGCCCCTTTTCTCTATTTCAGAGTAATTTTATAATTCTGGAAACACTAGTTTATTGCAGTAGATTAGTTTAGAAACTGGCAGAAAATCTAGAAGTTTTTAGCAGTCGTCTTCATCTTGCAAGCATGGTTATTCCTTGTGTGTATGCTTCATCAGTTCTTACTAGATAGGATACAGTTTATAATACTCATGAGTACAGAACACATTGAACACCTCACAGTATTGAGTCTACAGTATTTGTACTTCCTTCTCATTCTAAATACAGTCCTTAGCAACATCTGGATTTCTAAAGGATCAGTGTTACTCATGAGTTAATATCCATGTTCAAAAGTGGTTTAGGTGCCAAAAGCTAAATATGCAACAGAAACTTAACGAATTCAAAAGCTTAGTTTCCTGATGTGTGGGTTTCCATTCAATCCATAGTACTCTATAAGGCACACGGAGAGATAAGTGCCTAAAGCTGATTTTCACAATTTTCTGTGCACTGAAAAGGCAGCTACTAGAGAGAATTGCCTTGGCCAGCCCAGTCTTTGAAACCTGCTGAGGTTGAGGAGTGGCTTCTAGATAACATTAAGTCACCTTTGCCTCTTCTTCATCAGTGAAGTCTGAATAGCGTGACTTCCCCTAGACATTACTTTCTCTTCAAGCATCTCTCATTCTTGTCCCAAAAATGCTCATGTGTGAGATGTGTAAAACTATGGCCATTTCCATAACAGAAACGTACTTGTGGGCATAAACAAACTCATGGACATGTAAGCCATCTGGTACACTTGGTACTGCTCGGTGCAGGGAGAGGTTTTAAGCAATCCACTGGTGCCTAAGTGGCAGACATATAAACTTTACATCCTTTTTAGGCATCTGTACCTGCAGGTTGGAATTCGTTTTACCGAACTTGAGTATTTACGTGGTTAATTCTGTAAGCCTAAACTGACAGTCCTAGGATCCCTTTTTTGGTCAATAAACAGGCATATGCAGAGGGCAATTACTCTCACACTAGGAGATAGGAAGGACAAGCTGCTCTCTGGAGATGCTTTATTGACTGAAGTGACTGGCTGAGGTTCTACAGATGAATTTATACACATCAAAACCAAGAACCACCCGAAGGAATTTAAGTCTCCTTGAAGTCAGTGGGATTTGGATTCTGATGGTGAAATCTCAATCCAAATCAAAACTGAAGTCTGAAGGAAAAAAGCCTCTTGACATTACTGAGGCCAGCTTTTGAGTCTGAGCCCAGTGATACTCTTGCAGCACAGACAAAGGTGCAGGTACAGATCAAATCAGTGTAAATTTCTCGTTTTACCAGCAGCAGTGTGTTGGCAGCAGTCTGGAACTTACTGCAGGCTGCAAAATCCTCCTGCAAAGCTGGGGTAAATAATAGATGTTAGTCTGCCCAGAACTCTGTGCTGCTTTAGAAAGGCCAGCTAACTCAAGGAAATAAATAGACAGCAATCCTCTTACAGACTGCCCTTCCCACACACTTCTAAGAACAACAAACTTTCCAGTCCCAGGAAGACAGACAAGAGACAGTGTGTCCTTATTTTGTACGAGTTTTGTGGTATTTAATTTATCAGTTTAAGCGAAGTGCTACAGAACATGTAGGTACATGAGAAGCAAAGCACTGTTTTATTCAAAGGGTTAGCTTTGTAGGGGATGCAAATCTATGAACATCGATTGACAACCAGGGTCTCAAAGACCTCAAAGGCTGTAGTATCCCTTCTGATAAAAGGTCACATAGAAGGGATCTTTAATGCAGTTTTAAAATTGCCTGAATTCCAGAAGCACCTTTGATTTTCCACCGTTCTGAATTTGATGTGGGCAGTACAATTATTGCTCTGATCTTCTGTGAAAAGTAACACTCACGTATCCATGTCAATGTTTCTGGATCATTAGCTGACATTGACACTTCTAGGCTTAGGATTTTACTGAAATTAGAGACCTTTAACATTAGCTCAGTTCTCCTTTTTTTCTCTTGAGGGCACTGGGACATTTACTAAGGCCCTGCTGAGAGGTTCCTGTGATCTTTGCCCCTTTCTTCTATCCAATGGCAGCTCTGTTGGCAGTCTATGATTTTTGTATGCCTTTCTGCCTCTCTTATTTTGGGTCTTCATTAATAGTTACACATTTACTTGGGACTGTTTCAAGCTTTTTTGCTATTAAATGAATCACTTATTGGAATTCTGGGATCCCAAGAGTGTCCTGAAACCCTCAGTTCCCTAAAGACTCAGAACTACACATTTGCTTTGTAGGCACCTTGAACTCCAGTATTTTTACCCTTAATTTGAGACATCTAGAAGCTATTCTAAGGTGTATTTTTAGGCTGTCCTGCCTGCTCAGCACTTGTCAGGTGACATTGTCATAGGAATAAGTGGAAGCTGCTATGCATACCATCTCTGTGGCATGCATGTGTGCCCCAAAACATGAAGTCAGCTAGCGGAATCCTTCTTTAGTGTCCCAGCTGAAGCTTGACGATACTTCAGCAGGTGGATAGGAGAAGGAAATGAGAAATTTCACCTCATATTGCCTGAAGGTAAAGGCCCATACAGCAGCCAGTACAATCAGTGTTTATAGGAAGGAATGAATTATGGAAATCTCATGAGATATTTAAAAAAAAAAAGATCAGAAATTGCCTTGATGAAAGCTGCATCTGTAAAATATTTGTTTGTAAATTAATTTTCAGCTGTTTTTTCCATGGAAAAAAAAATAAAAATTGTTTTCAATTTTAACTTAAATAGTGTTTCCGGCTTTACTTGGTCCAGTTTTTAAAATATTGAAAGAGATTGTTTTTTTTTTTTTGACTCAGAAAAACTGAAGGTTCATTTGTTTACACTACTAACCCTGAGAAAATCAAAGTAGTGCTCTGGGAAGAAGAAATGCAGAAAAGAATATCACTTGCAGATCTTCCCTTCACTTCTATTACTTGAATCCCAAATTTAGGCAGTAATTGAACCGATAGATCCTCTGTCATCACGATGACAGAGAACCCTTTTCCATCACTTACATTTGACCAAGAGGTTGCAACATTTTCTTTCAGATATGGAATGAACCACACATGAGTTTGTCACTGTACGAGTAGGTTACTGTAGAGTGCTCTTCATTATGGCAAGTTATTTTAACAATTTGCTGCAGCAATTTGCTATAATGCTATGGTAGTGTAACAGGGACAGTAGAGAGATGTGTAACTCTCACTGTGTAGAACTCTTTGTCCATCAAGCAGCAAGAAGCTCTGGCAGAGGTGTTACCAAGGGATTGTTTCCAAAATGCCTGTTAAGGGAATTATGACTAAGGATGTGTAGACACAGAAATACCTGATACCTGTCAAAGTTGCTAAAAATATTCTTGTTATTGTCAGGTTGCACAATGGTTTAATTCCCCATGAAAGTCTGGGTGACATATTTGCTACCCCAGTGAGTTAAAGTGACAAATACTACCAGAGGTAGTAATAAATGAATTTGCCTTTCAGAAGGTAATATTTCATGCTAGCTCATATGCCAGTGCTTAAGGCAAACTATTTAAAATGCACTTCACCTAGTGTGAATCTGGAAACACACGAGTAAGAAAAATGGATCACAAGCATTTCTTTTTGACATATGTGTCTCTGTCACTTATCTGGAGGTCATTTAACTGGCCATGTCATCAGGAATAAGAGCAATTTTATGCGATAGATAAGTTTTCTAAATAATAATTTATTAAAACAACTATAAAATAGTTTATGTGTATATATAGTATATGTATATGTATTATTTTCAAAGGAGATTTTAGGGATTTTTATATATGTATATCTGTGTGTGTTTGCATGTGTCTGTCTAGCGTGCCTTTATATTTGAATATAGAAATATTCTGTCTAGCGTGCCTTTATATTTGAATATAGAAATATTTGATATATTAGTTTAATATAAATGACTTCTCATATAACTCCTTTAATAACTCCTGAAACTGATTGTTTTTTGCAATTCACTGAACTTTACAGACAAGTCAAAGCTAGGTTTT
Organism: Nyctibius grandis; assembly: GCF_013368605.1. Taxonomy (NCBI): domain Eukaryota; kingdom Metazoa; phylum Chordata; class Aves; order Nyctibiiformes; family Nyctibiidae; genus Nyctibius; species Nyctibius grandis. Next base: position 88,811,462 of record NC_090658.1, on the reverse strand, counting down.
GTTATAGTAATGCCATTGCGTGGATTTAAACATCTAATAGTCATCTGCTTGTGGTCTTGAGGTAGCAGAAATCAGTGCCTCTCTACTGGAGTCCACAGCCAGATTGCGTCAGCTAAAGTTCTGGTGACAATTCTCTATGCCTTGAAAAATGGAATATCATAATGGAAATGGAGTGCATTATTTGTTAATTCATCATGTCAATCACTGGTAAATGGAACAGGTTACTCTCAAGAGGCCATACAGTGACCTGTTGTCTGTGAGGATCATTGGTGGTCTCAATTTAGTTTGAAAAGGAGAATTCACCAAACAACAGGTACACCAAAAGAAGAAGAAATATGGTAGCATAGAGCTGGCAAAGTGAAAAGTAGTGATTGGTTTTTCTGTAATACTTAAGTATTTAAAGATATAATGAAAGCTTGGTGAGATTTCCAAAGTCTAAAGCAAATTTGAAAATCCCATTGGGTTATGAAATTACAGTATCTAATCTACTGATCTGTTTGGGTAGGTCAGATGAATCACACTGAACATTTTTGTAATCTGGGCTTTTATTTGAATGCAGTATCTTAACTCCGGCTCATCCCCAATGAATGACAACCTTAGAAATTATCACTAAACACAATATTCTGTGTCTCTTGATACTAAAAAAAAAAGTAACATGGGGGGAAAAAAACAAACCTCACTATGGTCTTAGAATTATTTCCCAAAGTTCATTTCTTTAACAGTTTTTGTAGTCTTCATTTTCTGGCCTGAGTCTTTATTTCTATTCTCGCTTTTATCTTTTATCTTTCATCTTTCTTCTTCCCTCATTTTATTTGTCTTCTCCACTGCTCATTCATGCAGCCAGATCTTTCTTCCACATACTCTTGTTTCCTCAAGCACCTATTTTGCTTACAAACCTCTTGTTCTACCCCATGCCATTCCTGAAATAAACTCAGTCATTCCCTACTAAGTGGTGCTGCTACTGGTCCTGAGAGGGAGAAAAGAATCTATACAATATATGCTCACCACGTTATGGCATGCAGAGCTGATGTTATAAGAGTATGAGGATTCATCCATCCCCAAAAGAGAGAGAGAGAGGAGAAAGAGACCAAGAAAGAAATTTCATACTCCTAACAAGCAATCATTAAGAAACAATTTTAAAACTCTGACAATAATTTCCCAGTGTCTGGTTGTGTGGAAAAAAACAAGCAAGAAATTGTATTTCATACAGAATACCAAATAATTCTATATGACAATGTGAATCAAGTACTTGGGGTGCTAGAAGGATACAAATTAAAGCTCACTCAGTCATTATGCTGGCTATCTCAATCAAAAAGGTCTAGAGATTCTTAGAGAAAATTACTATTTTACTTTTTACTCCAGTGTTCGTGGAAGCAGTGCACAGTTGATGTTTCACCAAAGTACACATGCAAAGTAATGCTGTGCAAGCACTTCCATTTAATATTTCACAAAATTGGGAACCACTGTTCCTTACAGGATTGCAACGGACATTGAGAGTCTATAGGGCATGAACGCTCAGTCTAACTGTCCAACACCACCTAACATCAGGCACTCTATCACTCCCCACTGACTGTTTACAAAATGCAGGTTCCTAGTTTCCTATGCTTCTTATTGCCTAAAATTGACAATGTGAATATTCCCCTGTCCTTTCTTTACCCTTCACCTGATTTTGCTATGGTCATGATAAAAAATAAATTAATTAGAAGCATAGTCTTGGGATGATTGCACATGAAATTTCATATGTAAAATAAATTACTTTGTGAATTGTAACATATATTATTAAGCACTTCTATTTTAGGTGTATGGGATAGAGTGTACAGAGTTGCATTTAAAAATTTTTTCCCCTGTAAGAAGGTATGTATCTACTGCAGCAAATAAAAAATACATATACTTTCTGATACATTGTTTTATCCATCTTGTGTATTACATAAATGTTAGAGTTACTGGTTGCTCATTCTGTTCCTTTATATTGCTTTATTTTAAAAGAGTGAAATTGGTACGGTGACAGGCTTAAGGTACTGTAGGACTGCAAAATCGCATCTGTAGGACATGGTCCACTACTTTGAAACTATATTGAGTCAGACTATTGCCTATCAGTAGAGTACCAAATAACATACTGACTCAGTGAGAAATGCAGTGCAATGCATTCTCTTAGCTCTTGCTTCGCAGGAAATTATAGAAATAATTATAAAAGAGATTTTCTCAAGTTCTAGTAGAATCTTAGAAACTCTTATTATGGGGCTTTCCAACTTCATAGCAGCTCCAGCTCTGATGCATTATGTTTCTGAGTTCCTATGATTACTTTTGTGAAACTGTTAAGTATGAAATCACAAAATAGCATGCAGCCATATTTATAACACTGGTAAAGCAGTCATGAGCAGCTGCTGTTTTATAAAAGTTCTTTTTGATGTATTTATAATTTTTTTTCTGTTTTTGCCCTTTGAAGTGTCTGCAACCAACAGAGTGGAAAGTAACTCTCTGAAAGGTTAGACTCAGAAAAAGAATCTGTAAGACTTCTATAAAGCATAAGATATTGCAAACAGCATTACTTTAAAAAAATGTTCTAGACTCCTGGAAGATCATGAAATTCCTAGATTTGTTTGCCAGATACTAAACTTTCTGAGAGAATATATTTTTTATTTAGATGCTCAGCCTGTTCTCTGAGTATGTAGCATATCAAAATTATACAAACATATCGCTGTTCCTGACTTAGAATGGAATCTGTTTCTTTAGTCGTCAGTATGCTTGCAGCAGCAATCTTCCTTCATACATTTCCTGCATGATAAGTGGTTTGTTCTGATCTGTTGTTCTTCAATTTCCATTTTTATCTGTCATTCTATAATCTATGTAAGAAAATTCTCTGGTAGAATTCTTTGTGGTATTTAAAGATTTTATACTTGTCAGTTTTAATCCTTTCCATCTCTTCTATTTCATGGAATGAGGAGGTAGGTAATTCTTTTATTCTCATTTTTTTCCTTCTAATCAAAGGATTTGTAAACTTTCAGTCCCACAGTGTTCAAATTGAAGCTTTTCTTGGTAAAGGTTACAACTAATTTCACTTACAGATGCCTGTCTTTGCTGTCAATAACTTTGACGCAGAACCTTGGCCGGATAGGAAAATGGTTAAGTTTACTTATAAAGCAAAGAACAGTATTTCTCAAAGTTTTTAAGAAAAAAATGCCAAACTTTTCTGAAGCTAGTTCATTAAACCTGCGCATGTATAGAAAAGAACTTTGTCACTGCCTGCCTCCAAAAATACCTTTTGCCCATATTGCGTGAACTGAAGATTAATAACCTTTACTGTTAAATGTAAACAGCAGTTTTATCTAGTTGCCTAGGCTGGAAATTTCTAGGAAGCAATTTATCCCAATTATCTTAATACAATCAGATGAATCCCCTTCTGGAATTACCCCTATCCTTTCTGTGGACTGGTGAGGAAGAAAGAAAGGCTAATCCAGTCACCTAGCTGGATTTTCAGTTTTATGAACTAAGTGGAAGTAACTGCGACTCAATATGTTTCATGGCGAGAGAGGGAAGAAGAAAGAATCATTCTGAGGAATTTTGTCTCGTTAATAATTCTGTTGAAGATGTCATTGTGCCTATGATCCATGATTATCACAGGCTTTTTCCATGAGCAAGAAATGAACCGAGAAAGTTTAGTCAATGGGAATAATGCAATTATATAAAGGACACTGTACTAATAAAAAAAACTGTTCTACATGTACAAATATTTTTCATTTATCCAAGACACTGATAATGAAAAAGAGATTTGCAGGTAAGTAAAAATGTCACACCCACATTACATTTACCTCATATTTCCACAGCAATGTAAAGGCTCTTAGTGCAAATGAGAAGTAGACTCCAAAGAGCTTTTCATCTAATGATTGTGAAGTGTTTCATACTGCATTGCTACTACTGCCATTAGCAAGGAGAAGTCAGAAGGAACCGTGGGAGCTCAACAGTTTTGTAAATCTCTTTGCAACATCAGTTAGTTAGTTTCCAAAGAGCCATTTCACAGTGGTTATGTGTGGGGATCCTCTTGTACATCAGTTACATTGCCAAGCAATAAACCTTATGCTCTGCACTCTGATGCATGAAATATCTCAAAGCATGTAGTCATAAATTGTTTGCCCAAGTTTACAAGTAAAGTTTACAGTAGAGTGGAAAACCCATTGAATTTAATCATTAGCCTAACATTCTTTTCTTGTTATATCGATAAAATGTAATTCTATTAAGTTAAATGTCCTGCTAAAATATTCAGGACTCATTAAATGTTATTTTCAAATTGCAAAATACATGCTCTTTTGTTATAGAAAACAAATAGGTTTTAGTAATTTTTGTCTTGCAAGAAACAGTTCTGGTCTACTCCAATCTCTACATCCAATTAATGATCTGATCTGCATCTACTGAAGCAAATGACAATGCTTTGAATTGAGGTTGACAGTTCAAAAGCATTCCATAAAAGCTATATTAAATTGAGGAGGAACAAATCTTCCTTTGTTTCTTCCTCACTGAAGAATTCCTGTTCTCCAGAGCAAGACTCATTACTCTTGGTTGGTTGCCGCAATAGTCTTTCCTCGGCAAAGCTGACGGCTTTTTACTAAACAGAAACAAAGGCATGTATTACCTGTTTCTCCCACCTCTAGCCATTGATAGCTCAAATGCTAACCAAGTAGGTTATAGACCGAACCTCTTACTAATAAGTGGTGCTCTGATAGGAACATCTATAGCATGATTACTCACTACTGTATTTTACTAGAGTTTGGTTCTGTTGTGCACTTAATTTAAAGCATCTGAATTGAACTTTTGAACTCTTTGCTATGAGTACACTAGACATATATAATGTTTGTGAATAAGGAATACATAGAAAGGTTTCTTTAGCTTGTTTTGCAAAAAAATGCACAGTAGAAAATGGGAGTTAGCCCTAAGGTTCTGCAGAGTTCTCCTCAAAACCAGACTTGAACTACCCTTATTCAGAGATGCAATAGTTTAATCAGGCTTTGTAGAATTGTTTTTGAGAACGCAGTAGACATATTACACATGAAGTAAACATAATGCATAATGACATAAAGTCTGGTATACAAAATAACAAGTTCAAGTCAGTGATTAACTGCTCAGACAATTTATTTAAATCCATTAACAGATGCTGAATTGCATGGTAAAATATGGCCTACATAAATGTGACTTCCACAACTGAATATAATCAATGCTATTCCAAGGGCTAACAGATTCACTTAACTTGGCTAGGCTTTAAAAAGGAGTTGTGGTTAGTTTTTTTCAGTAAAATTGAAACACTGAATTATTTTATGATTCCTACTCCAATTAGATGAGGTTTGCTCTGTTCAAATTACAGTGGCATTCTTTTGGAATTATATATGACATCCGAATTAATAATGGAAGAGTTCATCACAATTAATGTTGTTACAACAAATGCTAAAGGGATTAATAAGGATTTCCTACTTCTTGTGAAGTGTAGAAGTCCTAGGGGCTTTGCCATTGAAGAACATTGGTATGGCCTCATCTTGTCAGTTCTTTTGGATTAGAGATATTAAATAAAAACATCTGTAAACTACTATAAGATTTACATTCCTCCTTTCTGTTATAAATGACATTGCTAACTCTACTGCACTTCTGGGGCCCATTTAATTTAGCAGTTGCTTCAGAAAGCACTTCATAAAAAACATTTATTGAATTAATTGTGATATTTCTAATACACTATGCATTTATAAGCTTGTCACCACCTGTAAACTCTTCTCCCAGTTGCCTTGTAGAGGCAAAACTAGAACATTTTATGTACCATTAAAGTGAAAATTCCAGTAGTTCTAATGCTCTGGTCTCATCATGTAGCACTCTGCAGACATGTCAAGAGTGAAGTTTGCTGCCATTTGATTTGTGCCTCCCTTCCAGTTGCCTCTTATAAATGGGGACCAAGTACCCAAGACCCAAATCTCTCACACTTAATATTGGCTGGTTTTGACATTGCAGCTATTTGAAATAGACTACTGAATTATAAAACGCATTGGAAGAAACTGCATACGGCCAAGATTTGTAAGTAGTTACAACCCTTATTTTGGCAAGGGTTCAAAGCGATATCCTCATGGTATAAGCAACTGTTTAGGAAATACCTAGACCAGATAGACAGAAAAAATGCTGTCAGAGGTTGATGAGCTTTCTGAGAGAAAATGTGTAATTCCTTTTTGAAGAGAACACTCATTCCTGTGTGTATATGAGGAAGAGGGAATGTTAAGCTACACTTTTAAATAATTCCTATGTGATTTCATAGAATCATAGAATCCTTTTGGTTGCAAAGGACCTTTAAGATCATCAGTCCAACTGTTAACCTGGCACTGCCAAGTCCACCACTGAACCATGTCCCATATCCCATGTTTGGGAGGACTCGTCTTCGGAAAAGCACAGTCTTATTCTGGCAGTGTCCTCTGTACAGTTGTAAATGTAACATGGCTGCAAAGGATCATTTAGCAGGTAAAGATGATTCCTGAGTCTTTATCTCCAGTGTATAGTCATGCAGAAATGAGTACCACCAGGTGCTTCAATTTCAGACTGAGTCTTATCGTAACTGTGTTTTGTTTGGGATCTAATCTAGTTTGTTTTTTAAACTCCCTCTGATACATGAACAGGCTGTACCTCCGGTGGATAGTAAATTATATAGATGTTGAAGATCAGTGGAATGAATAACTCTTTGGACACTTCTCTCTTTCACCACTGATGACAGAGGGAATCTAGAGGACTTTCTTAGGCTAGAGACTTAGAGGTGGTATTCAGCTACTTAAAGATATGTAACTACTGACACTTAAAATGCCCTAGGATACAAGACATGCACAAATGGAGATCATGCAGGTTATTCTAGGACATTTAGTTGTCCACTGTTTTACGACTGAATCCCATCCTTAAATTTTAGATACCTACATTGTGATGGCACGAATCCTACCCTGTTGTAATATAAATTATATGCAAAAAATTATCACTATCAAAACTCTTTTAAGCAGTTCTGTCATTTCAAGCCTTTGTTTATGTCCTGCTTCAGGCACTGGTACAAGGAAAGAACTAATTCTGCTCAAGGATATTTCCCAAGTCCAGTTTTTATTCATGAGTAAGCTTGTTAAGAGCCTTGAAATAGCACTATTCCATTAAAAAAGCTGGAGTTCAATATGAATGTAAAGATCTTACGGGAGATAATTCTTAAATTCCAATGGGAAAACATGAACGTCCGACCATATGAAAACAATATGGGTCAAAATACCCTCCCTGGAAGTGTTCAAAGCCAGCTTGGATGGGGCTTTGAGCAACCTGGTCTAGTGGAAGGTGTCCCTGCCCATAGCAAGGAGGTTGGAACTAGATGATCTTTAACGTCCCTTCCAGCCCAAACCATTCTATGATTCTATGATTCTATGAAATAAGCTCTTTTGAACTGTTTTGCACTACCAGGAAAAAGGGCTCAATTAACATTTCTGAATGAAGTTTTCCTATGTTTCATTTCTGTATATCTGTTGGCCTAGGCCTGGCCACTCCAAGATCTGCCTCAAGTTTTATGTTTCTAAGTTAAAGCTGTAGTAAAAGACACTGGCACCGCTTTTGCCATATAGGAATAGCAGCCTGTTGTAGTATCCTGTTGATCCTAATGTAATATTACAGTTTGTATAGCAGCTCCACAGAGGACAGATGTAAATGGTAAATCTAGTGGCCTGAACTGTTCATTCTTCCTAGGAAACTACACTTGAGATGACACAATAAATCCCTTCACAACCCCAGGAGACAAGAAATGAGAATTATGACATATGAAGCACAAATATGACCTTTACAGCATTGTAAACTCCCCATAAATTATATGGCTTTTAGTATGAGGCTGTATAAGGCTATAAACAGTATTTTATCCTACAGGTGTGAATGATGCTTGACATTTTGTTACCTCACTGTTTGTGTGTGAATAAAATAACTTGCAAGTAAAATCAGATTTTTAAGCCCCGTTGCTGGATTCCATACAGCACAGAAGATTTGCACAGAGTTCAACTTCAAAATAAAGAAACATACAACAAAGCAACCCATCTTATTCATGGACTGATCAGTACAACTATTGACTTAGTGTATGAGTTACAATAAGAGCTGGAAATCTACATCAAATCATATATTTGGTAAGACGAGCAGCAAAGTTCAAGGGAGGAAGGATAATAAACTTATTGCTGTGAAACATAGGAGAAGAGTTATTCTGGGGAACTGGTGGGAAGATTTCAGAACCAACCCACAGAAACACAGGGTACTAGATCAATTCAGTTTTCAGGGGATTATGGGACTAGTTGATTTAATATCCTCTACAGTGGGAATATAACATTAAGAGCTGGTAGCTAGTTCATTCATCAAGAGACTGGATTCTCTGGACTTGAATAGCAGGCAAGACCTCTGCCTATGGATACTGTGGAAGAAGGGAATAGCATGAGCAGGCAGAAATATGGTCAGTGGTACAGGAGGTTATAAGGTAAGTGTGACTCAGATGCCACAAAAGATTATTCAACCCTGGTTGTGTGAACTTGTGATAAATATCAGTTTGTTTTAATGTTTGGAGTCAGTGTGCTGACACATTACAACACAGTTTCTGTTATATGAGCAATATTCCATCAGCAAAAACCAGAAATGCCACATTAAATATTCATGTGGAGCCTTATTTTCCAAAATTGCAAACACGTTACTGCAACTACCATGCATGCAACTGATTTATCAACGGTCCATGTACTGAACTCAGGTAGTACAGTGCTAAGAATCCACACAATTAACTTTTGCTTGATAAATTAAAGGATATTCTGTTGATGAAGGCAATATTTTCATTCAGAATTTCTTCCTCATATTGCAGCAGCAGTTTTATATTTTTTATTGAATGTTCTGAATTACTTTCGCTGTTCAAATCTATGAGCTCTGCTTCTTGGAGGGAAAAACCAGCCTGCCTGGGACAATGGAGGGATCAGCCAGTTGTTGCTACTGTAGTGTGTACAACAGTATAGTAGTGTGTTACTGGCATAATACTGACTAGTATGGCACCCTTACCTGTGGATGCAGATGCAGATCCTGGAGACAAACTCACACTCAGGAACTGAAATATGGGAGAGAGTACCTTCCAGGGTTGGTATGAATAAAATATAACTCTTTTGTGATTGACAAAGAAAAGCTTGGGGATATAAAGACATAGAGAACGAAAATACACAGACTGAAAATGTGTATTTCTAAATAAGGGATTAGTTTAATTTTAGTGGATGAGCATCTTTCCAGCACAAACGCAGTCTCTGAAAGATAGCTTAAGAGTGGCGATATTTTTCCTCTCCTGAAATGGGTGTTAGGTGTTTGTCTAAAGGTTCATTTGGTGTCTCAGTCCCAAAACAAAGAAACACCACACCAGCAGCACAAATATTAATCCTGTTCAGTGTTCAGTGATTTTGAGCAGTGAATACATTCACATCAGTGGTGCAAGTTTTGTTTATGGAGATAGGTCATAAAATGCTTATTGAGCTATTAGCACTTGCTCCAAGTTCAGATTAGTTCAAAAAGATGGATATACTGCACTAGGAGACTTACTTTAGTCTCCTAAAACACCTTTGAGAGCAAAGCAAAAGAGAAGGAAGAATAGCAGAAGAGGAGATGGTGAATGGTCATAAGACTTGGATTGGAGAGAGGAACAGGAAAGGAACTGAAGCGGAAAATTAAATGGTCTGATACTGACTTTGAATAATAGCTATGGGTCACCCTGAATCTTACTGTACTGGAAATGAACACATATTAACACTCCCCAGCTGTGATCAACTTTATTAAGGTGCAAGGCATTTTCTTTGTCTCTTTCTCTCCCTTTCCTTATATGAGTATACACCCATAAGTTAGTAAGGAAGATCTAACCACTTAAAAGACTATTCCATAGTAAAATCCCCTTTTAAATCTTTTGGAAAATTTGGGTATTTCCTTCTCCTTTCATTAACTCCTGAAAAGTTGGTCCTCCTGCGAGTCCTTCACTCATCAGAATCTAATTATTATTGCCTTCCATTCAGGTTTGGCTGCTTGGGTCTAGCTATCAGAGGTGGCCTCATGGGAAATCAGACTTGCTGAGATATTTATTAGCACCGCCAGTTACCTCTCTAGTGGGAAGCACTTTTTTCTGCTTTCATTAACTCTTTTTCTCTTTTCCTGCTGACCACTCTTTCACATCCACAACCATTGTATTCCCACAGTGAGCTGAGGCAGCAAAACACCCAAGCCATGGATTTTTGAATTGTAAAAATTATAGCTGGAAGAGATCAATTAGGTTATCCTACTAGCATTGCAAGATTATATCCCACACTACAGGTTTCTACTGTTTTATTCAGCCTAATTTTCAAAGCCTCAAGGGATGGGGCTTCTGCACTTCCTCTAGAAGACTTTTCAACAGTTTAATATAGCTTACTGTCAATAGGATGATTTATTGTTTTCTTTCTCATCTACATATTCCTCTGCATAATGCATTTCCGTGACTCTTAAGTTACATTGTTTTGAAAGTATTTGAAATCAAATATTCTTCCTTGATGGTGTCTTGACTCTATATGGGGTTTGTTGTTCAGCATAAATGATAGACATCTGTTATAGAACACATAAAACTTTTAGCCTTTTTCTATTCTTTCATACATGTACCTGTTGAAAGGATACTAAGAAATGATCCTTCTAAGGGACTTCCTACTTAAACAACTCTTAAAGAAAACGTAAGGATTGATGAATCTAGACAATCACATCTAAAAAAAAAAGAAAATGAGTAAACTATTTCTGGCTAAAATGACCTTTCCTAGAGAAAACAAGGTCACTATATTCAGCAATTTCTTTCTTTATCTTTTTCGTCACCACTTACTGTTAGCATCTGATCTGCTGTGTCCCTGATTTGTCCTTGACAAAGTCACTACTTATGTTTCCCTGGCCTTATGTTTCCTTGGCCAAAGTCACTACTTATGTTTCCTTTTAAGTCTTTTTAAGTCTTCTTCACCCTTTTCCTTTTCCACCATCTACTCTCACTGACAGTGATTTCCAGTCTAGAGTATCATTCATATCAACTTCGACGCTCTGGTATCTGAGGTCTTTTGTTACAGCTCTGCTGCTGCAATTACTATTACACATTCTCCTTTCCCATATTTCATTACTGTTCCTTAAAATTTTCTGTTCTATACCTAACAAAATCACACAGATTCAACTATCGATAATGTCTTTTCTGACTCTGCTCCTACTCCATATCTAGTGTCCTCCATGAACAATTGTATTTCACAACTCTCTTGTGAACTTTCAAGTCTTCTCCATATCACTACCCCCTTTCTTCTTTTTTAATTTCCTATTCTCTAATGCTTTTGTCAGGGCTGTGTTTTTTTTCTCACATGATGACCTTGAACTATTCTGTTCTGTCTTAATTTTCACTAGCAAAAGCCCATGTCCCAGCAGAGTCTTCTCTGAATTACTACAGGTATAGCTCCTCCAGGCTCCTAGAGCTCTATTCTTTTTTTTTTTTTTTTTTCCCCGAGGTTTCTACAGTATCTATACACCTTGCCTTAGAGAATATTTCTTATCTACATGTATTAATTTTAGACAACTTCTTGTGCTGCTCCCAGGCCTTGCCCATGAAGTCATGCCCAAAGGCCTTGCCCATGAAGTCATGCCCAAAGCCCATCATGTACTTCCAGATTTTATTTGAATTACCTCGTTGGAAGGACCATCTTCACTCTTACTCTCACCTTCTTTATTTGTCACTGTGCACACCTGGAAAATGGACAAGTTTTGAAAAACATTTCATTCTCCTTTGTTTAAGCACTGTTTTACTTAATCTTTCCTAAGCAATTTGTCATGCCCAGTGTCATACTTATGACTGGATGCAGTTCAAAAATACAGGCATAGGCGTGATCATGTATGCATTAGCAGGGCATCAACACAACAGAAAGGGTGAATAGAGGAACCTGAAAAGAGTTTGTCAAGGATAACAACTGGGCAAGTAGAAGCTGTTCAGAAAACCCCTTTAAATTTAAGAAAATATTTGAATGGAGTGAAATAAGAAAATGCTTCATTCTTGCAAAATGTACAAGAATGTACAATTTCTGCCACAAAAATATCATTGCTAGTATTTTGTATGTAATCATGTTTACAACAAAAAAGGGAAGGCTTTCGATATCTGTTTCTAAGTCAAAGCCCTAAAAAAGATGATTCCTTGCTTCTTTTCTTCTTGTGTGGGTATATCAAAAGGAAAAGCAGACCTCAACTTGGTAAATCAAGTAAACAATTCAGAACTTTCATATGTTCTGCTGAAGAGTTTGACCGAAACACGCTTAAGAGTTTCATTAAATCAGTACTCCAACTTGTTTTCATCTAAAATACGATCATTTTTACATTTATCTCAAAACACTAAACCAGTCAAAGCAAGCAAAAAAAATAAAGGGAAATATTGTCCATTGTTTTCCTATTTTCTAGGCAACAAAGTTTGCCTTTAAAATACTTTCTTTGGAGAAAGAAATGGTTTTAATCAAAAACACTTTCAGCTTTGTCTAAACCAGATATCCGCCTATCCAGAGGAATTAGAAAGTACTTTGTACTGAATTTAATGTCATGCTAACACTGTTACAGTTTATGTTACTTAAATATTATTCTCAGAAATGTTATATTTTAATTTTATTTTTTTTATTCCAATGGGACAGATAAGGAGCTGGAAAGAACGCAAATGAGAGTGGCTTCAGAGATCGACATACTTTGTCATTTGTCACTGACAAAATCCATCAGTAATATGGTATCATGACAGGGTACTGCTGAAAGACTAAGAATTTTACTGCAACATTTAAGCATGATATTGAAGTGAGATTTGGAGCAATGCCCCAAAAGAAAACTAATGCTTACTTTGTTCATTGCTGTGTAGCAAAGAAATGTAGACAGACAGTCATCATTTATCTTCTTTTTGCCCCCAGGGGCTTCTTCCACTAACCTGCCTGGCTTTTAAAAATTCCAATTTTCTTGATAAAATTACAGTTTTTTGAACATTTCCCTGGTCTGAGGAGTAGGACAGTAGGACCTCCTTTCCACTCTCCTCCCTGACCTGTGGCAGACACAAAAGACTGCTGCTTTCTGTTTCCCTCCTGCTCCTTCTCAGAGCAAGGGCAGGTTCTCATAGGCTGCAAGGAATCAGCAAAGGGATGGTGGAGAGGAAAGAACAGGAAAGGAAAAGAGAAAGGGGCAGAAAAAGAGTTAAATATCCACAGTTTTTCAAAGGCAGAGATGGTAGTTAGTCATCCAACCACCCTCCTCCTCCCATGTTTCAACAGGTCAGACATGAAGGCAGAATGTAATAGAGTCTTTGAAGTAATTCAGTTTCTGTAATTTAACATGGCTCATTGACTTGTGCCTGTGGGATTTCCAAGTGGTCTCTCATCCAAGTGCTAAGTAGGACCTTGAATACTTCAAGATAAGATCAGGTGCATTCAAACGGTATGACTGAATCTACCAGAGTCTCATGTCTTTTTCCTTTTAAAATTAGTTGTGAGAAGGCTAAAGAATCATCGTATCATGAGGACAGAGGCTCTTCAACAGCAGGATAAAGAGCACACTTCCAAGAGCTCTGGAAAATATTGTGCTTCATAGTTGATTGGATAAGCGTAAATATACTCTGGAGAGATAGTCGATTAAATGTTATTTTCCTTAAATCATGAAAATGTGAACATGAGGAAGCAAAAGGAAATGAAATATCCAAGGCCACACCAAGAATCCGTGTCAGAATTCAGGACATCTTCACCTTTGCTGCCTAAGCTGTGTCTCAAGTCATACTGGGCTAATTAGTGCTTTTCTAATTTGAGTTCATTTTTGTCTTGTTAGAGGGCATGAAGCATAGTGATAAATTAAAAATATTTTAATAATATATATGAAATTATGATATTTTTGTCCAGATATACTATAGAGTGTGATGACCCTAGAGGTGTTGAGTACCTTCAAGCTCAACAGAAGTCATATAAGGTATGGAATATTACTATTATTATACATTATTATACCCATTCTGGGTTCCTCTGGACTTCCCAGAAGAACTTATTTTTTATGGTGAAATAAAATTATTTGATTTGTCTTTTTGTCCAATATATTTTTGACACTTTAAAATTTTAAAGGCACAAGTAGCAGGCAAGCTTGCAATTTATTCTAACAACTGATCTGCCGCTCCTTAAGAACTTTGTGCTACTGAGACGGACATGGTAATTCATTAGTGGTGAGCACAAAAATTAGGTTCCATAACAAACAGAAGAGCCAACTGCTCCCTGTCTTCTGTGCTAAGCTAGTGCATTTTATGACAGCTGGGTAGAGGGATGACATTTTCAGAGACACCTTCTTAAGTTATCTTCTTTCACCAGCACACCAAAAACATTATGCAAATTAACAAATAACTTCAGTGCTGCTTGACAAATTGCATTATGAAATTAATGATCAAACTGGAGTACCTTTTTCCAATAGCAAGGGAGGATCAATCAGGGTCAAAATGCTTTAAAAGAGCTGGCAAAATAAAACATAGAGAAGGTAACCATGTCTTCGCTGTTATCAATACTGAGGATGCTTGGTAGCCAGCCAAACGATTCAGTTTCAGTGTCAGTATTTTTCAGCTTGTATAAAGCAATTTGTTGAAGGCATTAAGTTTCCTTTATTCGTTGTAATGGGCAATTCATTGACTGCTGGTGTTTTTGAAAAGTTGGTGCAGACCAATTAGAAAATAATCCCTGAATCCCACAAAAGGCTCAGCTGGTGTAATCAGAACTGGAAGTCTGCATCATATTCACTCTTTGCACAACTGAGTGAGAAAACAGCCCTATTGTGGTTCAGATTTGGGAGAGTGTTGTCACATGTTTGGTGACAGAGCCCAGAGGATTTAACTACTTGTCTGCAAATATTTTGCTTATGCAATCTCAGTCCTTTAAATAAATAATGGACATCCAACTGGGAAATCCTTTTAGAGGTCCTACTCCATGAAGTGCAATTCAGTTGCCTTCCAGTTCCCTTCCACGTGACCTTTATTTTGACGTGTTGTAGCTCTTCAAGCAGTTCTCTTCAGGCCTGAACCAAAGCCTGTGGCAACAAACGGAAGTTTTCCTGCTGATTTAAATGACTACTGGACTGGACTCCATTTGTTGTTTTCATGGTTACATTTTGAAGGTTAGATTTTCTTTCCTTCTTTCCCTTTCTTTTTCCTCTTCTCTTCCACTCCCTTTTTCCTTTTTCCTTTTTCCATTTTCTTTTTTGTTTTTTTTCCCTCTCCCTTCCCTTCCCTTCCCTTCCCTTCCCTTCCCTTCCCTTCCCTTCCCTTCCCTTCCCTTCCCTTCCCTTCCCTCCCCTCCCCTCCCCTCCCCTCCCTTTCCCTCCCTTCCCTTTCCCCTTCCCCTTCCCCTTCCCCTTCCCCTTCCCCTTCCCCTTCCCCTTCCCCTTCCCCTTCCCCTTCCCCTTCCCCTTCCCCTTCCCTTCCCTTCCCTTCCCTCCCTTCCCTTCCCTCCCCTCCCCTCCCCTCCCTTCCCTTCCCTCCCTCCCCTCCCCTCCCCTCCCCTCCCCTCCCCTCCTCTCCCCTCCCCTCCCCTCCCCTCCCCTCCCCTCCCCTCCCTTCCCCTTCCCCTTCCCCTTCCCCTTCCCCTTCCCCTTCCCCTTCCCCTTCCCCTTCCCCTTCCCCTTCCCTTCCCTTCCCTTCCCTTCCCTTCCCTTCCCTTCCCTTCCCTTCCCTTCCCTTCCCTTCCCTTCCCTCCCCTCCCCTCCCCTTCCCCTTCCCCTTCCCCTTCCCCTTCCCCTTCCCCTTCCCTTCCCTTCCCTTCCCTTCCCTTCCCTTCCCTTCCCTTCCCTTCCCTTCCCTTCCCTTCCCTTCCCTTCCCTTCCCTTCCCTTCCCTTCCCTTCCCTTCCCTTCCCTCCCCTTCCCTCCCCTTCCCCTTCCCCTTCCCCTTCTATCTGTGTTCGCGAGAGGGCATGGAGACACCGCACGCAGACCAATATGATCGTTAAGCAGATCTCGTTTATTTACGTATCTGAGGGTACATTTATACTATTCTGTTTTTGTACACACTCTGTGTACATGTCATTTCTATTATGATTGGTTAGTATGCTTTGTTCACACGCCTCTATATTAGTTCTGATTGGCTTATGCTAAAAAGCTATATCTTGCAGGTGCAGCATTCTTTCTTATTTTTCAACTTCCCTACATATCTTGTTGGTCTCATAGCCAAGGCCCTTGTTCTGTATTATGATTGGTCAGTTCATTACCACCCCATTACCACCCCCTGGACATGCCTGGACATAGCTCGTTCAGTACCTCGTTCCCACCATTGTCTCGTGGGAACCCCACAAATCCCCCTTTTTGTTTTTGAACGAGCTATGTCCTGTCCTGTCCTTTTTGTCTTTGTTTCTTACTTCAACCTGGTTCCCTGCGTCTCGCAGAGCCCGGTCAGAGAATCCCAGCCTTGGTTACCCACAAATCCTGCTCTCTGTTGTTGTGCCGAAAAGGCTGTATTGACCATTCGTTGTACAGTTCTCTGCAAACATGCAAACAAACAGGGTAACACAAGTAGGATAATGCCTATTATAAACATTCCCATAAGCAGACTCTATCTACAAAACATGCAGTTTACTTCAGAACATACTGTTATTCTCTATTATTCTAGCTGAAAGGAAAATTACTGACAGGAAAGCTGATTCTGTATAAAGGTAACACAGAGCAGGCCTTTTAGAGCCTACTCTGAGGCCTACTCTTGCTAAACCATCCGGTATCAATTTCCCCCTTTGGAAGTAGTTAGATTTATTATCTCACTATTTCCATATACTCTTCTCAATGATTGTCTTAACACAACCCACGAAGATCCCTATGATAACTATAATCACAACTATATAAACTATTCCCTCTAATAATGTGGCTAACCATCCTTTTAGAGACAATCCACCTAATTCTTGCAGGATTTTGTTGAACCAACTATTTCCTGCTGCATCCCTGATTGCCCTGCTGTCTTCTGCTACTCTGTCGGATCTCCGGATCTGGATTCCACCTCCACATATGGTTTAATACATTTGATCAGAAACCACCGTACTCCTGTGCCTGTAGAGACAGAAGCATAACCTCGACCCATTAGTAATAGTTCCCCTGGTCCTAACCACTCGTTAGTACCTGGTTCCCTATACCACACTTTGCCTTTGTTTTGCACATATCTTGCTCCCTGTCGATCTGCCTCCCAATGTATTACAATTGGGGGTCGCTCCTTATCTCCTGCTAAAGTTAAATGGTTAAGTACATAAACAGCTTTTGCAAGTCTCTCGGAAGGTTCAGTCACCTCTCCCCCTTTTTGTTTTTGCAGAAGCTGTTTCAATGTACTATGAGCACGTTCCACAATCGCCTGACCCGTAGGCGAATGAGGATCCCAGTGACATATGTAATACCCCATAGTTGACAAAACTGATGAAAAATCTGTGAACAGTATGCTGGTCCATTATCAGTCTTAAGTTGTTGTGGAACCCCAAGACTTGCAAAGCACGCAAGTAAATGTCGTTTGACATGACGACCTGTTTCCCCAGTTTGTGCTGTTGCCCATATTACATGTGAAAACATATCAACAGATACATGAACATATTTGAGCCTTCCAAATTCTGCAATGTGAGTAACATCCATTTGCCACAGTTGCAACGCACACAACCCTCAAGGATTTACCCCTATCCCAATTCCCATGCCAATTTTCTGACAATTAGGACAAGCACTAACTAATTCACGTGCTTGTGCCATGGTGAGGTGAAATTGTTTCGCTAGCATTTTTGCTGATTGATGAAAGAATTGATGGGATAGGCGCACTTGTTCAAATAAATTTGGTAATATTTGCGTATAGGACACAAGTGTGTCTGTTTTATTATTGCCAATGCTCAAACCTTGATCAAATTGATGACTACGCATGTGAGTAACAAAATAAGGTACCTCTCTGAGGTTTATTGCCTGATGCAGCTGTAGCAAAATGGTGTAAAGTCGTATATTCTTCACTGGTCGTATAAAAGCTCTCTCAATTCGATTTACAATGTCTGCTGCATAAAGAGAGTCTGTTACAATATTGACAGGTAAGTCCTTCCAATTTAAAAAGACCTGGTATATTGCAAAAAGTTCAAGTGTCTGCAATGAGTCCTCAGTTTGCCCTGAGAATTTGTAATGTTTCCATTGTCCATCCTCTTGCCAGGTAATAACTGCTGAATGTGATCGCTTTCCTGCATCAGTAAAAACAGTTAGTCCAGTCACAGGTATCTCTGATCTGATAGGTTTTTCTTCCCAATCCTGTTTGCAAATAAGCTGTAGCTTTTTATCTCTTGGCAAATGTGTTACCAATTGTCCAGTAAAGTCCTGTAAGGCCATTTGAAAAAGAGTTGACTGATTTGTTAACCACTGTAGATATTCCTTTCTGATAGGTAAATAGATAGCATCTGAGTCTAGTCCGGTAATGTCTGTAATCCTTTTATGTACTTTGATAAGCAATTGTGCTATTGTTTCCACTCTGGTACAAATTGTTGTTTTAGGATGAAAAACCAAAGAGTCCACTCGAGCATTGCCTTCTGCAATAAACCCAGGCAAATTAGTATGATTTCTTACATGTAAAACATAAAACAATGCAGTTCAGACTTGAATTTCTTGCCACAGAGCTCGCAGCAATTCAAAAACACACTGATTACATGTATTGTCTATAACAGATCTATCCAATTGTTTTACAATGCCAGCTACATATGCTGAATCAGTAATCAAATTAAAGGGAATGGGAAAATTCTGAAATACTTCTAATACAGCTCGTAATTCTACCACCTGAGGTGAACCGTTTTTTTTTGTACTACCATAGATTCCCACTTGCCGTCAGAATACCAGACAAGGCCCGCCTTGCCTGTGTTCCCAGATCCATCTGTAAATATGGTAATTCCATCCACGGGAGTGTCTGTATACCACACTCCCGTGGCAATTGGAAGTTCCGCACTCAACAACCTGTCCCGAGAAATTCTCCATAGCTGTTTGTAAAGCAAAGCTATTAGCCATACACCACTCAAAATACTGAGCTGCAATAGGAACAGTTAGTGATGCAGGATCTCTGGCCACAAGCTCCCAACATCGCATCCGTCCTTTGATGAATAATCTGTGCCAATAGCTCTGTAACGAATCTGATCATTCTGAATTCCATTGACCAATTATTGCATACGGAATTTGCCTATCAAACAAAGTGATAATTTGTATTTCCTAATTCAAATCAATACGATGTACACATTTGGAATGTAGCCTGCTTTCTACTTCTGTAATCAGTTGCTGTATCTCTGAAGTAGTGTGTCGTGGTGCTGTTAAAGTTGTGTCCCCTGCTAATAATTGGAATAGAGACTGCAATTGTGACGACGTAAGCCCCAAGTACGGCCGCAGCCATAACTTGAGCCTTATGTTCCACAGTACCCACTTTTGCACATGCCTTTATCATAACATTCAAATCTCTTTTTCCAGGTAAAGCTTCAATGATCTTTTGACAATCAGCATTAGCATTATCCCTGTTTGCCACAGGTCCAAGGTCTGGCAGCCGCACAGGTTAACCCCGTGTGGAAACACCAGCCCTGCGCTCTGCAGCTGGTTGTTATCAGCTGGCCTTGAGCATTATACTTAGACCTGCACAGCTTCACAAAATGCCCTAGCTTCCCACAGCAATGACACATCAAAACAGAGTTATCTCTCCCACTCAGCTTCAACTTCTTAAGGCAGTTTTTCTTAAAGTGACCTTCCTGTTCGCATGTATAACAACGATGAACTACCTTAACTGCCGCCACAAAAGTTTTTGTTAAATGCTCCATCTGAAATGTAGTGGTTCCTATTTTCCCACAAGCATCCATTAGCTCAGTTAAGGTGGGGTTACGATTTGCCATCCCTGCAACAACCCCTCTGCAGTCCTCACCTGTGTTGTCCCTCGCCAACTATAGTAACAATGCTTCTTTTACAATTTTCCAATCTAACGGTTGCCAAATATTTCTTCCCTCAGGACCCGCACCCACAATCACCGGATATGCTTGTGGAATTATAACTCCTAATAACACATCTCAAATGACCCATTTCCATTTCACTCCTCCCCCCCCCTCCCCTGTATACGCGGGCGGACGCTGATTCTCTCCCTCACCTCCACATTACCAGACGGACGCAAACCTCCCCCCCGCCCTGATCTAAAGGTGGAGTAGGGATTTGCAAAGGAGGTTGAGGTGGCCCTAATGCTTGTCCCGAACACAGAGCGGGGTTTTGGGGGAGACATAGTCACATGTCCCGAGGCATTGGCTGAACGATGCTGCTGCAATTCCGTCTTTAATTCTTCCAGTCATCTACCAAGCTCTGTCACGTCAATTTCGTGTCCATTTCGTGATGGTAACGGTCCTTTAAGTCCTTATGACTCTGGTACTGCTGACTCCTTAAATGGCAACTTTAACGGTGGTCATTTAGTGCCGGAATGTAAACTTTGTTCAACAGACTCAGGAAACAGCGAATCCGGTAAAGGTGGATACGAAACAGTTTTACCCTCCTTCTTGTCCTCCTGCTCAGCCTCATCCGTAGAGAGATCAATGAGAGGGAGGGGGTTTCGGAGGGGGTTTCTGCCAAGTCTCCTGTTCAGCGTCTGAATCAATTAGTCCAAATCGAGCTCGTGTTTTAGGGCGCACTATCAGTCCTGATGGATCTGTATCTATTTTACTCGCTCCCCGCTCCTCAGCTTTTTTCGGAGCCGTCCGTACCCACGGTGATAAAGGAGCTGCCACCGGTACAGCCACCGGGGCCGTGGGAGGTGTTGGTCCCGCAAACAGTGAGGGGGTAGTAGGCGCCTGTGGTCCTAAAGCCATAAAAGCTGAATGTGTAACTTCTCTCTCTGCTTTTATTCCCTTTAACGTTTCACTAACCAGCTTCCATGTAGCAGACAATTTAAAGGCTTCCTTATCACCACTTGACACCGCATTCCAGAGACAGTCACCAATCTTCTCCCATAAAGGCACTTCAAAGACATCATTAAAGGTTGTAAAATGTCCTTTGTCTTTTGCCCAAAGCAGTAACTGCTTTAACGCAGCTTCGTCATATTTAATTCCTCTCTCAGAGAGTATATGTTGGAGGAGTTTCACCACTGCCACTTCTGTCTTGGTCAGGGTAGACCCCATTCCTCCCCCAGCTGCCTGGGAAGCCCTACCCAGGTTTTCCTTTGCTAGCAACACTCGGGCTTACCGCATCCGTTCCTGCCGGTGCGAAAATCCAGTGCCGGGGCAGCACTCTACAGCTGGCTTCCTCTCATCCCCCTTTCGGTCCGCTGTCCGCTGCTTCTCCGCAGTCTCCGGGGCCGAAGAGTCCCTGTCCCGGGCGCCACTTATCAGTGTTCGCGAGAGGGCACGGAGACACCGCACGCAGACCAATATGATCGTTAAGCAGATCTCGTTTATTTACGTATCTGAGGGTACATTTATACTATTCTGGTTTTGTACACACTCTGTGTACATGTCATTTCTATTATGATTGGTTAGTATGCTTTGTTCACACGCCTCTATATTAGTTCTGATTGGCTTATGCTAAAAAGCTATATCTTGCAGGTGCAGCATTCTTTCTTATTTTTCAACTTCCCTACATATCTTGTTGGTCTCATAGCCAAGGCCCTTGTTCTGTATTATGATTGGTCAGTTCATTACCACCCCATTACCACCCCCTGGACATGCCTGGACATAGCTTGTTCAGTACCTCGTTCCCACCATTGTCTCGTGGGAACCCCACACCCTTCCCCTTCCCTTCCCTTCCCTTCCCTTCCCTTCCCTTCCCTTCCCTTCCCTTCCCTTCCCTTCCCTTCCCTTCCCTTCCCTTCCCTTCCCCTTCCCCTTCCCCTTCCCCTTCCCCTTCCCCTTCCCCTTCCCCTTCCCCTTCCCCTTCCCTTCCCTTCCCTTCCCTTCCCTTCCCTTCCCTTCCCTTCCCTTCCCTTCCCTTCCCTTCCCTTCCCTTCCCTCCCCTTCCCCTTCCCCTTCCCCCTTTCCCCCTTTCCCCCTTTCCCCTTTCCCCCTTTTCCCCTCCTTTCCCCCCTTTCTTTTTAGACCATAGACTTTATCTTTCAGTTATTAACTCAATCAGGCTTTTCTCATTTTCCAGCAAAACCTCACAAGGAATTTGTTCTCACAAGGTATTAACACAGCTCAACACCACCCGGATGAAATGAACTCAGTAACTCCTGTGTCAATAGATATTTATTCTTCCAGAGCTTTTGTTTAACTCTCGTGCTGGAACATTTTGTACTGATTGCATAAGCATCTGAACATCTAAATTAAATGTTTCTTATGGTCTTTGATATAACTGATGTCTTCTTTTACCTTTGCTCATTATTTTTTAGTATGTTCATTAATCAGCATTCATTATTTATATTCACTGTGTGAAGCTGCTGTTTATAGTTTCCTTTCAAGAGAAATCCTCTCAATTTGAGACTTTTTATTTTTGAGACTTTATCTACCAGGCTTTAGCTAGCATAGAGTCATGGAAACTGTTATTCACTTTCACTTCTAATATAATCTTGTTTCTTATTATACATTTACAGTATTTTCTGCATTTCAGCAATGATTACTATGCTAAAATGCTATGTTTGCAATCCTGTTAGCATTGTATCTTTAAAAGGAAAACCTTCTTTTTTTTTGCTTCAAGAAAATTTGTCCATTGCTCAGCCACTTGTAAGTGTCCCTAGAGACTCTCTATAGAAGACTGGCAGGAATTGTATTTTTTGAGGATATTTCTATTTTTTGGAGAAGACCTAAGTGAGCTGCCATTAATATGAACCATTGCTATTGTTCATAATACTAAACTCCAAGTTTAATGGATGTTGCCAAAGCTGAAGAAAGGATGGTGTCAAAAGAAAGGGACAGTTCTTTGTGAAGGAGCTTGAAATGAGAGGCAGGTGTTCAAGATAGGGCAGGGCATATAGCCGTGGCTGGTAGGGATGGAAAGCACTGAGGGTCATCAGTATCAAATTGCAAAATCCATATCCTCTTACACTAGCTTCATGGGAATGACACCAAATGGTTCTTGATTTCTTAACATTGTTTAAGTATCACTCAGCTGAAATGTCATGGGAGACACATGATAGATGCAGACTGTACTGAATAGAGGCAGGGCTTGTGTTTGGTTACCTTGGTGACAACAATAGAGATATCCTTCTGTAAGTGAGGAAAGTGGAAAAGACAAAAAGGAAGTGGGAGAGCTGAAGAAAGGAAAGGTTGGATAGGGCTACTCAAGGCCATCTATATGCATAGAAAAAATACACATTTGTTTAGGGAATGACACAGCTGGAGACTGCAAAGCAGTCGTCGTCAGCTTCTTTGCTTTGCCAAATTCATATGGCAGCTACTGGGGGTGATGTCAAGTGCTGAAGACTGGGGGAAAGAACTAGTAGTCCATCTCTGTACACACACACAACGTCCCCTTCAACATCCCAGGAACAGCACTAGTAAACCTGTATTTCGGAAGATTTTCCTGGCTCTGTGTCCCAGTTCTGCCACTGGCAGAAGGCTTAATCAGCCTTTTCTAGGCATTAAGCACAATAAAATTGAGTTTTACCAAGACTTTGAGTAGTCTTTAGAGACTTCTGATGCTGTGTGTTTCCTTTAAGAGACTATATACAGAATAGAATACTGAATTTGAAGGGAAAGTCAGGAGGAAAACTAAGATGAACTCAACGAGGGAGCTGGGACAGTGAATAACCAAATAGGTGAAGAAGATCAATGGAAAATTGAGACAGGTTTTTCAAGAAGCCTATAATGCTAATCAAAGCATATAAGCCAAATTTTTTATGATGGTTCACTAATTATTTTTTGTATGTACCTAGCTAGCTGCTGGCATCTGATTTGCAAGAATGATGAGCACTGTGTACAAGAATGATACTAACAGAGGCTATGTGCAGAGCTTATAAAGTGTGAAGCAATGTTAAGTGCTTGAAAAAATAATTTCCTCAGTGACTTAAATTGGCCACTTCAAATCTATGGATACTGTGGACTTTAATCTCTCCAAGCCTTAGCATCTCAGCTGCGAATGGAGGAAATGTTTTGAAAGGGTGCTGTGAAAATTAATGCATGATAGAGATCAGTTACACAGAAAAGCCCATGAGGAAATTAATAATTCTGTCTTCCGAGCAGTGTTATAATTGTGCACAATAAATAAGGCCTAGAGCTGCACAGTGAAGAATAAGGAGAAAACAAAATACTGAACTGCTGCTCATTAAATGAGCATTGTCTCTTCTGTGCACTGAATGAAGCAGGGGTCCTCTAGGAAAAAGAGTATGTGACTATGTAATTAAGAAATATATCATTATGTGTTCCAATGAGGGAGTCAGATTAAGGCAACCCGAATTCTGACGTTTTCTAATTTTCATGCTTTCTATGCAGATTGTTTTGCTGGCCTTGGAAACCAAATCTTCAGGCTGGTTGATGTGATCATACATTCTCCACAGGAATTTTACTCTCTTCCACCAACTCCAAATTTGGCGAAATTTCAAGGACACTAAAGGAAGCATTCTTTTTGAGGTTAAGTATGTAAATGTAGGTGTCTTAAGATAGTAGGTATCTACAGAGAGTAGGTGTTTAAATTCCTGATACAGTCAGTATCAGGACCTAGTCTCAGTATCAGGACCTAGTCTCAATTCAGTTGTCTGCACAAAAGTCCATTGCTATGTGATATAAACCTATATATCCTGCATGGTTTCTTGCTGCCACCGCAGAGCAGTCTCTCATAGGTCCAATTTGCTTAACCCGCATGGTGACCAAGTGAATCTCAAATAGTGGTGGACTCCTGACCACAGAATCATGCTCCAAGGCAATTCACTTGACAAAGCCCAGGGAGAGGGTCAGTCTCCCCTGATGTAAATTTATCAGTTGAATCATTCTGTAGGCACAGTTGACTGAATTGAGAAGATCTCCATTGACTAAAATCGGAACAGAGAGATATAATGTTCCCTTAGAGACCTAAAGGTAGATATCTAAATTTAGATGTCTTTTAATGAAACTGAATCTTGTGTTAAATAACTGAAAAAATGTTACGTTCTTTTAATATACCTCTCTGTGGGAAAGACAGGGTGAACTCAACCATTGTCCATTTTCCTTCAGCAAATCCCTTGCCAGTTATCATGCATATGTTAGCTGATCACATAGTTCTTGATTAGTTGTGGTGCATGTTCTCTGTTGTCCATATAGAAGACAAAAACATAGGTAGTGTACGTGGGAGGAAACAGCAAAAGGACTTCAGAAACAGAAGTTATTGTCTGGTGATATGAGAAGGATCTGGAAGTAATGCAATCAGGGTGTTATATAGGATGTGGTATTGCAATAAAGAATAGGTGACACACGAAACATATGACAGATCAGTTGGAAATATGGTTTCATTCATTCCTTGGTTCACAGACAATGCATTTTAGAACACATTTAAGTTTGGATAGTTGTTAAGTCATCTCTTTTCTATAAAGAAGAATGTGAATACTTTAGTTTTAAATGTCACTTTCTGTTTTGGAGGAGTACTGCCAATTGCTCACTCTGAGTCCGGTGACGGGCAGGTAGGAATACACTAGTCGTATTACCCCTATCAAGACATGAGTTCATGCCATGAGTTTATGCCCAAATCAGACTCTTTTGTCTCCTTTTACTTTTTATCATTAAGACCATATAGCTTACGTGTGAATCCAAGAGGCTTTGGGTAGATCTTGTAAATGTTTTCTATAAGATGAGTCTCCCAAATAAATAACAAGCAAGTTATTACATCTCCATGAAAACTTTCAAATTTTGTCTAAGGAAAATTAAATAGTTTCCAGCACTTTACCAGACTTCTTTGGTGTCTCTGTACTTGTCTGTTGTCCATAAGCAGACTTCAGTTTCTCAGATGAGGTTATTAGCAGTTACTACACTTTAGAGACCTTAAAATATCAGGATAACAAACTAAAATAAAATCCACACAGATTAAGTGCCCTGAATGCTGTTCATGAGATATCTATGAGATGTTAGGCCTTTTATTTTTTTTTTTATATATATATATATATATATATATGTATGTATATTTTCTGACATTTTCTAGGGGTCTCTTCTGAAAACAATAGACTTCCTTCACTGCCAAAGGTAGGAGGAAATTCCTCTTTTCGATATCTGCTTGTCCCACTCTGTGCATTACATCCACAGGAAATCTTACAGATTCATTCTCCATTCTCATCCTGTTCTTCCTTTACATTTGTTTTTGACTGCCTGTCTCCCTTCCTTTCAATGATCCTCACTGTGGGAAGGACGAGGAGAACTCAGTTAAGTTTGACTGCTCACCAGTCAGTGTGTTTATGCCACCCATTTCCCATCTGTCTCTCTTCTATATTTTATCTGACAGTTTCTCATCATGTCCTACCTCACTTCTCCCACACACTTTACAAGGTTCTTTTTTTATGGATGTTCTTGCTTGTCACTTCTAATGTTTTGTACTCCTGCTGTCCCATTTTCGTTCCTGACCCACCACTGCCTGATGCCTATTCTTTGATGGTAGAAAATGTTGAGTAAATGGAGTGATGTTTCAGGTGATGCAGCAAGTAATCAGTGGTGGAGTATGGCTAGTGTAAACCTCCCATGTAAAGAACCACCTGGAGTCACATTTAGTCACCCTAATCTACTTCTGTCATCCTAAACCAGGGCTTCAGCTCACCCAGCTCCTGAGCCTGGTGCAGAATCAAAACTATGCTACCATGGATAATTCCGTTTGAGAGGAAATTTAGACACTTGATTTCGTTTTTCAGTCAATTGGTCCCTTTCCAACGTACATTACACCCCTGCTTGGATTGTCAATGAATTTCTAGCAGCAGCAGCGGCAGTCATTTTATGTAGCTCATCCCACTGTGGGCTGTGTATGAAATTTATGCCTTTAATTTTTGTATGTAAAGCCTCACTATTGTGGCCGTAGGCATTTTATAAACCTCAGAAAGAATAACGAAGATATTCACAGCCCACGCCCCCACACTCCATTATAGATATGCTACAGTCATTTGGGAGTCATGGCATTTATCAACTGCTGAAGGATAATGCAGTTTATCACTTTTTAATGAATTATTTTCTGTACTGCTTATTTCCAGAACAGATAAATACAGTCAAGGACATCCTGTATCAGGAGGGAGTTATGGAGAAATTTCTTCTAAGTTTAATGATATTTAGCTAAATCCTTCCCCATAGGTTATGGTTTGTTTATGTTGTACCATGGTACAGAGGCTGGTGCAGGAAGACTTGATATAAAGCATAGGTGAGGCATTGTATTCTTACATCCACCATCAAAGACATGGTCAAAAAAACTATGTGTAAAGGGCTTCAGTTCCCTGGAGAGGATGAAGAGTGATGCAGAGTAGAGCACCATCTTTTGGGTTGTCATCAGTCAAAGAAGAGCATATCTAGTCTGAACTGTCCGCTTGAAGAGATTTTGTGCTGCAATTTATAGAAACAATGTTAATTTTGTGATATCTACATGCTTTTAATTCAGATAGAGCTTGTGAGAAAGCCTACTCAATTCCATCTTTCAAATATAAATTTGAAGATGGGAGCCAGACCTCTCTGGGAGATGACACTTCCATATTGCTGCTGTTTTCTGGAGTTCGAAGGAAATGTCAAGATACCCCTGGGCACGTAAAAAAAAAACAAAACAAAACAGCATTCATAATAAATAAAATGTATGTACTAAAACCCTCAGAAAAATATCTTCATGAAATGGTTGTTGAAAAAAATATATTTCTACGCAGTGTTTTGGCTTTGGTAAAATGAGTTATTATGACAAAATTTCATTTAGCTGGAATTAATCTGATAAATTCTCAGAAGAAACATTATTAACATTTAAAATCTAGAACCTTTTCAGATAGATCAGTACTGGCATTTCTACAGAAGATGTGATGAATATCTACTCCAGGTTAATATCTAGATGTTATTTAACACATCACAGCTAGTTTATTTATATAGCTGTTGGCAATACATCAGAATTTTATAGCAGGAAGTTAGGAATGCTTTTAAATACCTTTTCAGTGATGCTATTCTGTCTATTGTTTATTTTTTTGTTATTTTATAAATGTTTATTGTAAGGTTTTTTAATGGTCTTAGTTTTTGTTTATAGATATTGTCCATCTTCAGACTTTGACTTTTTGGTGTCCTATATACTCTATCACATATTCTGATATCATTATTCATGTTATTACTGGTTACAGGCAGTTTACTTAATGTACGATTTTTTTTTTTTGTTATTACATACTTCTCTCTCTTCTGTTTACTCAAAATATTTTGATTTGGGCCTTGATTCAGTAACCTTATTTCTCTCTACGTATAAGTATAAAGCACAGAAGCCATTAGGATTTCCAGAAGTTCACTGAATAGGTGTCAAGATCACCTCTAAACATAAAATCCTTTTAAAATGTAGTTGGTTTTATTTTTTTTCTGTGTTCTTAGTAAAATACATATAAAAAA
The DNA here is from genome assembly GCF_013368605.1 of Nyctibius grandis. Classification (NCBI taxonomy): domain Eukaryota; kingdom Metazoa; phylum Chordata; class Aves; order Nyctibiiformes; family Nyctibiidae; genus Nyctibius; species Nyctibius grandis. Next base: position 88,782,982 of record NC_090658.1, on the reverse strand, counting down.
GAAGAAAACATTTTTCTGTCTAACATATTTTTTCCTTCTAACAGATTAAAAGTTGCTTGCAATATTTATTTAAAAACAATCCAAACTACCAGATGCACCAAACTGGAGAGTTAATAGTGGAAAATGCTGTAATTAATGTAAAATCTTTAAGGCAAGATCTTACAAATAAATATATCCTTGTGGTTTTTTATTTGCATCTTGCCTTGCACAGTCAGGCTTTACTGAATTTGTATATTTTCAGTCAAGTATGAATAGGATAATATCTAGATTTAGTTAAGAGTTACATAGGAAGATGAGTGAAAAGAGTATGGTTTGCAAATAAAATACTAGGCATGAATATATACAATATGTGGAGTTAACTGCAACAGTTTTATGGAGGAGCTGGAGACAATTGAATGTTAGCAAGTTTTGAATATCTAATTCCCTTATGTATATTTCGATACTCGTATAGTGTCAAATGGTGTATTCTTTTATTTTGCAAGGTCAAAAATATTCTAAAACAATTGCTAAGAAATTAATCTTTTGATCTGCTTTAGTCTAAATATACCTGGTTTCTTTTAAAAACAAGTAACTTTTTCTTTTTAAGGAAAATGAAAAACCACTTTTGATGAAGATCTTATAAAACATGCTTCAGCCTAAAGCAATTTTTTGCTTTCCAGTTATCAGCTCTTTTACCAGGGGGTATATGATGGAGACTCAAAACACAACTATAGTGATATTTGTATGGATAGCAACACTGTAACAAGGCTCCCATGGCTGCAAATTGTATCCTTTTAAGAGTACTTAAGGATTTGAAAAATATTTAAGTAATCACAGTTTCAGAGTTATCATCTGATAATGCCTGGGAATTGGTGACCCAAGGGACTAATTCCAAACATTACTAGAAAATGACATTGCTCATGTCAGTGTGGAAGTGTCTTGGTGAATATAAACTGTAATATAAAAGCATTTGCAAGCAATTTGGCCATCTGCTGTTTCCTGTTGATATTGTTTAAGAATAAGCTCATAGCTTCACAAAAACAAGTCCATGTACCAGCACCTCAGGTAAAATTCTTTGAGATCCCAAGAAGATATGGTCTTCTCTTCTTTTCCTCTCTCCCCTCTTGTAACTGCACATCATCTCATGATGATAATAGAGAAGGACTAGAGCTTAAACCTACATATGGAAGTTGCTCTTCTCAACTCCCAACCTTCCTTGAACAGAGAATTAGAAACTTGCTGCTCAGATGGAAAAGAGAGACCCCAGAGGCTGTCCAAGGCAAGGAAGGAGACCTACCTGAAGGACAATTAAAGTAGGTCTTACATGTTGCCAGGATGTAGTGGTTTATTGTCATTATGCATTTCTTTACTGTGTCTGCTTTGCATCAGTACATTTGCACTTGGTTTTGCAAGGCTGATAGATCCAGCCACATGTGTCCCTCTGCAATGGGAAAAGCTCAGTCTGCATAATAACCAGCTTCAAGATATTGCCACACTTGGCCAAAGGAAAAAGGGAGTCCTCACTAGGCCCTTCCTTTTCTGTGAACTCTCATGACTGCAAATTTTTCTGAGGTTGTGAACAGCTGAAAGCAAATTAGGGAAATATTTTTTTCCACTTCTCCTGGGTAAAAATCTAGTAATATTCTCTTTTTCTGGGAACATCTTCAGTTGCTTCCCTCCTCCTTTTTTTCACATTGGCTCTAAATGTTGCCAAGATAAAACACGAAACTGAGGAAATTTAATATGCAGAAAGTCCCACAAACTTTATTAGCACAATAATTCTATGCAATTCGTGTTTTTACATTTGATCCTTGTTCTTACTTTTCAGGTTGACTTTGATTTCTGTCTGTGCATTAACAAGCCTGAATTCCTATCTCTCTTCATTTTTGGTTTTATTTTTATTTTGAAGCTCTTCCTAACTCAATAGTTAGCATTACAGTGTATTGATTTTCAGGGTAAAGCTCAGTGTACTTGGGCATTGGCTGTGTTATTGAGTGCCTTGCATAAGCGACCTTAAACATGTGAAAATAACACACCGTGGCTTTTTTTTTCCCTTTTTCTGTGCCATATTTGGAAGCTCATTCATGGCCCATTGGGAAAGGTTAGGACTATAATTAGACCTTTTTCTCTAGACATTTCGGCAATAGGATGCATGAAGGTTAGTAACAGTTTCCTTTTAATTGATCCCTGGTGATTTTACTGTAAAGCTGTTAACATGAGCACTGGGGAACCACAACCCACAGGCTCCTCGTGCTGACATTTGCAGCAATGATTAGAATGTCATTGCTTTCCAATACTTCATTGTCATTCAGGGAGCACTCGAAATGCCTTTTACCTCGTATTGCAATGAAACACATTCGCCTGCACACACACTGGCTTTTCCATTTAAGCAGCATAGGCCTTTGAAACTGGATTTGTTTTGAACATCCACTTCAGTATTGCTTTGTTTTTCTGCACAATGTCACTCTTTTGTCTGTCATACTAATGAAAACAAAGTTAAACCATTCACTCTGCACATAATAGTGGACCCCAAGGGCAAAATGTCTGTCAGTATGGAAAAGAGTGAAAATAAAGAAATTGTAACTATTTTGGTGCGTGCAAGAACTCACATTCATCCATGTCAATTATCTCAGGTCTTTGAACATGAAATAGTCCAGTTTCAACTCCCACTACATCACTTATTAGAGATCAGTACTCAAGATTTTAACAGGTCCTGAGACCAGTGTACTAAATGTGCTGGAGGGCTTGGGAAAGTTTTTTAAAAAAGGGAGATTCTGGTTGAAAAACTATACTCTCTGTCACTGAACTGTGTTACTGTTACTGAAAATTTCTCCTTTCCGCTCCTGTTTTTCATTTTTCCTATCTGGAGCCAGACTAAACAAAAAATATGTATGTAATTTGAAGTGTATTTTTTGGGGGAGGACACTCACTGATTTCAATATGAGTAATAAACAGAAAAGCTCGTTCAACAGGGGTGGTAGAACTCAGATCTTAGCAATTCTTGCTGTTCTCTTTCTATTCAAATTCAATCAAAGCTGAACAAAAGTGAGATTTCTGTTTTTTTTTTTTAAATTTAATTCAAGATGTAAAAGTAGCATTGAACTAAAGTGTTTTTTTCTGAACATTTTTATTAAGAATTTTAAAACAATGCCCAATTTAAATATAATAACCTGTACTTTCTTGGAAAACATCAGGAGTAATCTTTACTCTCCACCTAAAATCTCCAGTAGGTAAGGTGATTGCTTTCTAAATACCTCTGAGGAATACATTGATTTGATTAATAAGCTGGTTTTATCAGTATGATATAAGACTTTTATTCCAACGCACTACCTAGGTACAAATTCTGTGAATCCAGCATAGAAAAGTCTGTGTAGAAATGTACAGTTCAAGGTTAAGTTCATTTATTTGTTTTTATTTCAGTAAAACAGGGATGAGGGGGACTTAATTAATGTTCCATGTGTCTCTGAAAGGGCCAGGGGGGAAATAAACATCATAATAAATAGGGAAGGCAAATGAGACCTCCTACAGTGCCAGCTGACTGGCACATGTGGTACTGAGTGACAGTGCAAGGGCAAAACTTGAAAGTGCTTCTACACTAATACCGGAATCCTAAGAATAAGATGGGAAAACTTGGCATCAAATGACAATACTGATTTGAGTATCTCAGGGACCTTGTGTTACTTTGTAGGAGACACTGTTACTAACTTTCCAGGGATGACAAGTGAGATGTACAGGCACAGTACCTGAAGGATAATATAAAGTGTCACAGCATAAAATATTATGGGAAAATAGAAAAATACTTGTGGATGGAAATCCCATACTCCAGCAATAAAAATGTATTGCTGTTCTTGTATGGTGGGGTGATAGTAATCAGGACATGTTAAATAAGATTAGAGAAGCTGCAGCATTAACATAGGTGGTGAAAGTCAGCAATTTAAACTACCTGCATATTGACTGGATCAATGCCTCATCAGGACAAGATGCAGAGATTAAGTTACTAAATGCAATAAATTACTGCTTCCTGGAACATCCTGATTCAGAGCCACAAGAAAAGGTGCTGTTCTGTATTTTGAGGCACAGGACCTGATTTGAGAAGAATAAATGGGAGACCTGCTCTGTAGTAGCAATTATAAAGCAATTTGGTTCAACATTGTCATAGGAGAGAGTGGGTCAAATAAATCTAGTACATAAATATTGACATAATTCTAGAATATTCAAGAAAGGGAACTACATAAAAATGAGGCAACTGATAAAAGCAAAACAAAACAATGTAACAACAGAAAGCAGTGTTCTGAAAAGGAAGACGCCTACAAGCAGTCTAGAAGCTGTTCAAAAATGGTAATAAGAGCTAATAAAACAGTGGTGAATATTGGGGAATATGAGGGATTTAAGCTATAGAAAGTGTCCAAGGCTTTGTGCTGCCCTACAATAATATCTTCTGCTGTCACTGGTGGAGAAGTAATACCGGGCTTGTGGACTACAGTCTGATGCAGCAAGGCACCTCTTATTCCAGTTCCCACAAGTCCTCTGGATACGGCTGTCCCAGTAAATTAAACAATACCAGGGTCTGGTACCTGGGTCCTGGGACTAAAATATCCATACTGTTAAGCTTCTGGTTACTGGGGTTAACCATGGGCCAGGGCTGTTCTCAGTAAGCAAGTTGTATGTAGCCAGCTTCTCTTGGGAAGTTGGAAGTATTTAGCTGTATGGATGTGAGCTGCGTCAGCTGGATGAGCTGTTACATTTTATGTGACGTTATAGACACAGATGCAGAGACTATATTGCAAAGGTAGCTAATCATGTCAGGAGAGGAGAGATTCTTATAGAGCTGCAGCACATATATCAGAATAGATGCATCAGTATATAAAACAGAGAGTATACATATCTGCCAGATCATCCTGCCTAACAAAAAAATTATAAAGTGTAGCAAAGCTTGAAGCTTGAACTACTTCAAAAAAGAGTAATGAAAACCTGATTATTATTATTATATTATGAACTATGTGAAATCACTGCATACTTCATTAATATGCTGGTTCTAGTAACTTTTGTTCCCTTTTCCAGTTACTCATTGAATGAAGGAGTAACGGGGAAATATATTGTTAATTAAAAACCAGAATGGTTTTCTGTGCATAATGAGACAAGCAATCCATTTGCAGCCACTTCCAAATCAAAAGAAGACAAATAAAATTCCTTTCTTGCCATCCATTGCTGAATCTGTCTTATTCTGGAGACCTGACTTCAGATTTTGCCAGGAGTTAGATAATTTCCAGTACCGTCTTTATTAAACAAATTGTTTGGTTCTACAATGTTTCTGCATTTGAAAATGTAAAAACATCTGTGAAAAAAACAAGGAAAAGTTAAATCATGCTTGAGAATTTCATGTTCTTTATCTGGCTAAGTTTTAAATATTTCAGACAATCCAGTGCATCACTACATCCCTTTTCAACAATGTGTTAGACCCATATGATTTCTTAAAAGTCTACTTAGTACTTGAGGTGAAAAAATGTTCCATGTTGTTGAAAACATGCGAAGGATATTGTGGCAACGAAAGTCATAATCAGTCATGTATTTAGGAATATTTGCTAGTTACAGATCAAGGGTTGCCTAACTTTTTTTTTTTTCAGAAATTGATCCTTTATTCAAGTGATTGTAAATTAATGTGGAAAAAATACATGTCTAATACCGCAATTGTAGATTTATCATTTTGGCATGAAAAGTGTCACGGTTTAAAGCTGGGCTGGCGATTAAACCTGCAGCAGACGCTCTCTGTTAACCCTCCCCTCCCACCCAAAGGGAAAGGGAAAGGGAAAAGGGAGAGAGACTTACGGGTTGGAAAGTTAAAACAGATTTAATAAACCTATAATAATGAAAAAGAGTATAATAATAATATTGGAATAATCAAATATATACAAATATATATACAAAACCAAGATCGAGCTCCCCCGATGTCGGCAACGTCACCACCGGCACTGCCGGGCAGGCTCCGGGAAGGCCCAGGCTGGGCCTAGCGACGGTCGAGAGCTGGATTCAGGGATGCACAGATCGGGATCGGGGGCAGCAGGAAAACAGTCGGAGTCCTCCTTGGACACCGGCCATAGCAGAAAGAGCAAGAGGCGAGCAAGAGCGAGACCCTCGTGATCCCCCCGCTTTATACCGAGAATGACGTGTATGGGATGGAATACCCTCGTTGGTCAATTTTGGGTCACCTGCCCTGTCTGCTTCCCCCTGCAGCTGCGACCCCCCTTCGGCTTTTCACTTGTAAGCAGTGAGGAATTCAGCGGTGACCTTGGTTTCTCTAAGAAAAAAAAGTACAGCAAGAGCCTTACTGCACAACATCCCTACCGGTGCCTCAGCGATAACTACAAACTTCGAGCGTTATCAGTCCTGGAAGCAGACACTGTCTGCAAAAACATGCAGTTAGTTTCAGAAAGTGCAGTTATTTAGAGGAGACTTAGCTGAAAGTAAAAATCACTGAAAGGAAAATCGGCCTGGTTTAGGCCAAACCAGGACATTCCACCCTTTATTCCATACCATTCACGTCATACTCAGATCACCACTAACTTTTCATTTTAAAATATATACAGATAACATTAGTTTATGATTCATCTCTATACAGAAAAAAAAAAGTTCATCAAGTTCATTTAGTTCAGGATTGTGGGTTTCCATCTGGCTAGGAGTCTCTCAGGGCAGGAGACATGGTATGAGTTTTGTCACGGTTCATGCCCACGGGTTGCAGGTTAAAGATGTCAGTCTCGAGGAGGTTACTGGACACCACTTGCAGCTAGCTCTATTCCCATCACCACTGCTTCAACCTGAAAGACACTTATGAACACTGTTAGTATTATGCAGCAATTAACATCATGCAGTTCAGAATTAAGTATTCTCACCCAAGATCAGATCACCTTCAGGGACACATCGGACTCCACCATCCTGCAGCATCACCCACCAAGTACATCCAGGTCCTTGAGCAAAAGCAATCCCACGAATGGGTTTACCTTTGCCCGTAGCAGGAAGAACCCAGACAGTTTTTCCCAACAGATTCCTTTCATGCACCACAGGGACTTTATCCCCTTCTACTGTATGTAAAAGATCTGACTGAGCAGGGCCAGCTCGGTTGATAGATCCTCCGGTGTTAACTAGCCAGGTAGCTTGTGCCAAATGCTTATCCCAGTTTTTAAAGGTTCCACCCCCCATTGCTTTTAGGGTAGTTTTTAACAGCCCATTATATCGTTCAATTTTCCCAGATGCTGGTGCATGATAGGGGATATGATATACCCATTCGATGCCATGCTCTTTGGCCCAGTTATCTATGAGACTGTTTTTGAAATGAGTCCCATTGTCCGACTCAATTCTCTCTGGTGTGCCGTGTCGCCACAAGATTTGCTTTTCAAGGCCCAGAATAGTGTTCCGGGCAGTGGCATGGGGCACAGAGTATGTTTCCAGCCATCCGGTGGTTGCCTCCACCATGGTAAGCACATAACGTTTACCCTGGTGGGTTTGAGGGAGTGTGATATAGTCAATTTGCCAGGCCTCCCCATATTTATACTTCAGCCACCGTCCCCCATACCACAAAGGTTTTAACCGTTTGGCTTGCTTAATTGTGGCGCATGTTTCACAATCGTGGATAACCTGTGCAATAGAGTCCATGGTTAAGTCCACCCCTCGGTCACGAGCCCATCTGTATGTTGCATCTCTTCCTTGATGACCTGAAGTGTCATGAGCCCACCGAGCTAAAAATAGTTCACCTTTATGTTCCCAGTCCAAATCTATTTGGAACACTTTAGCAGCCTGATCTGCTTGTTGGTTGTTTCGATGTTCCTCAGTTGCCCGACTTTTAGGTACGTGAGCATCTACATGACGTACCTTCACGACTAGTTTCTCTAGCCGAGTAGCAATATCTTGCCACAGTTCAACAGCCCAAATAGGTTTACCTTTACGCTGCCAGTTGTTTCACTTCCACTGCTTTAACCACCCCCACAAGGCATTTGCCACCATCCATGAGTCAGTATAAAGATACAGCCTTGGCCACTTTTCTCGTTCAGCAATGTCTAGAGCCAGCTGGATGGCTTTTACCTCTGCAAATTGACTTGATTCACCTTGTCCTTCTGTGGCTTCCGTGACTCGTCGTATGGGACTCCACACAGCAGCTTTCCACTTCCGATGCTTTCCTACAAGACGGCAGGATCCATCGGTGAACAGGACGTACTGCTTTTCATCCTCTGGTAGTTCATTATATGGTGGGGCTTCTTCAGCACGTGTCACCTCCTTTTCTGGTGGCATTCCAAAGTCTTTGCCTTCTGGCCAGTCCATGATCACTTCTAAGATTCCTGGGCGATTAGGGTTTCCTATTCGAGCCCTCTGTGTAATTAATGTAATCCATTTACTCCATGTAGCATCAGTTGCATGATGGGTAGTAGGAACCTTACCCTTGAACATCCAGCCTAGTACTGGTAATCGAGGTGCCAGGAGAAGTTGTGCTTCAGTACCAATTACCTCTGAAGCAGCTCTAACTCCTTCATATGCTCCCAGTATCTCTTTTTCAGTTGGGGTGTAATTGGCCTCGGAGCCCTTGTATCCTCGACTCCAAAATCCTAGGGGTCGACCTCGAGTCTCCCCTGGTACTTTCTGCCAGAGGCTCCAGGTAGGACCATTGTCCCCAGCTGCGGTGTAGAGCACATTTTTAACATCTTGTCCCATACGGACTGGTCCAAGGGCTACTGCATGCACAATCTCTTGTTTAATCTGTTCAAAGGCCTGTTGTTGTTCAGGGCCCCACTGAAAATCATTTTTCTTTCTGGTCACTTGATAAAGAGGGCGTACAATCTGGCTGTAATCTGGAATATGCATTCTCCAGAAACCCACAACACCTAAGAAGGCTTGTGTTTCCTTTTTGTTAGTTGGTGGGGACATAGCTGTTATTTTGTTGATCACCTCTATCGGGATCTGGCGACGCCCATCTTGCCATTTAATCCCTAAAAATTGGATCTCCCGGGCAGGCCCCTTGACCTTGCCTCTTTTTATGGCAAAACCAGCTTTCAGAAGAATTTGGATTATTTTCTCCCCTTTGTCAAAAACTTCTGCTGCTGTATCACCCCACACAATGATGTCATCAATGTATTGCAAATGTTCTGGAGCTCCACCCTTTTCTAGTGCAGTCTGGATCAGTCCATGGCAAATAGTAGGACTGTGTTTCCACCCCTGGGGCAGTCGATTCCAGGTATACTGGATACCTCTCCAGGTAAAAGCAAACTGTGGCCTGCACTTTGGTGCCAAAGGAATAGAGAAAAATGCATTAGCTATGTCTATGGTGGCGTACCACTTGGCTGCCTTTGACTCCAGTTCGTATTGAAGTTCTAGCATGTCTGGCACAGCAGCACTCAGCGGTGGCGTAACTTCATTTAGGCCACGATAGTCCACAGTTAATCTCCATTCTCCATCAGACTTTCGCACTGGCCATATAGGACTATTAAAGGGTGAGCGAGTCTTACTAATCACTCCTTGATTTTCTAATTGTCTAATCAGTTTATGAATGGGGATCAGGGAGTCTCGATTGGTGCGATATTGTCGTCGGTGCACCGTGGTAGTAGCAACTGGCACCTGTTGTTCTTCAACCTTCAGCAACCCCACAACAGAAGGATCCTCTGAGAGGCCAGGCAAGGTAGACAGCTGTTTAATGTCCTCAGTCTCTACAGCTGCTATACCAAAGGCCCATCTATACCCTTTTGGGTCCTTAAAATACCCTCTCTTGAGGTAGTCTATGCCAAGGATGCACGGAGCATCTGGGCCAGTCACAATGGGGTGCTTTTTCCATTCATTTTTAGTTAGGCTCACTTCGGCCTCCAATACAGATAACACTTGAGATCCTCCTGTTACTCCTGAAATACTGATAGGTTCTGCCCCTTTATGATCCGATGGCATTAGGGTGCACTGTGCACCAGTGTCTACCAAGGCTCAATACCTTTGTGGTTTTGATGTGCCAGGCCATCGAATCCACACAGTCCAATAAACTCGGTTGTCCCTTTCCTCCACCTGGCTGGAGGCAGGGCCCCCCTAACCAAGAAATGGATTTGTGCTGCTCACAGGGACTGGACCTTCATTTCTCCTATTCACACTTTGGAAAAAGGAATTTGAGGCCCATCTACCCTGACTGGGGTCCTGCTCACTGGTAACTGGAGCAGCCATCCTCCTAGAAAAATTCTCTCTGGTATTTCTTTTAGCTTGCAACTCACGTACTCGTGCCTGTAGGGTACTGGTAGGTTGTCCATGCCAACTGTTCATGTCCTCCCCATAACCACGCAGGGCAAACCACAGGATACCTCGTGATGTGTTCCGTTTCCTTTGAGCTGGTCCTGTAGGAGGGCGTTTTCTCCTAACAGCTGCAACGCGGGCCTGTGTAGGTAGAGAGTCAAGTTTATTCTTGATCATGGACAGTTTGTCTGACAGTTGTTTAAATGAGTCCTTGTTTTCCTTAGTCAGTTTTTCCACAGCCGAGATGCGTGCCTGCAGTGGGGAAGAAATACTATCTTCATACTGTCGCATACAGTTAGCCATTTCATCCGCACTAGGTCGTGCCATAGCATTTTCTCCCCAGACTAATATTGACAATGTATGGGTATATGTCGGTGGAGCATTCTTCACAACCTTCCGGAACATGGATCGGTTGCATTCCACTTCATCAGGATCTACAGGATCTACAATTTCCCGTGGGTGTCTATAAATGATCTCTTGCACAGCTAGTTGTCTAAGGTAGTTAATACCTTTTTCTATAGTGGTCCATTTGCTCAGGTGGCTCATAACATCATCTTTATAGGGATACCTGCTCTTTACAGCTGACAAGAGTCGCCTCCAGAGACTGATAGTGTTTGACTTTCTTGCAAGCGCCTTATCAATACCACCATCTCTGGACAGGGATCCCAACTGTCTGGCTTCTCTGCCATCTAATTGCATGCTATCCGCCCCATTATCCCAGCATCGGAGCAGCCAGGTAATAATAGGATCACCGTCATAACGGCTGAAGTCTTTCCTTATATTTCTCAGGTCCTTCAGGGATAAGGAGTGGTAGGTTATCTCTACATCCGAGTTCTCCTCCTGTGATAGTTCTGCTTTAGAACGACCTTTCTTCTGTGATGGGTCTGCTTTAAAATGACGATCAAGGGAACCCCCATCTGTGTCGGGCCCTGACTCTGCCTGAGAAGGGCCCTCACCTGGGTCATGTGATGGCTCTGCCTTAGAAGGCTCTGAGTCATCATCCTCCTCTTCACGAGCTGATTTCTTTTGGTATTTCTTCCTGGTTACAGGAGCAATTGGTACAGATTCGTTAGATGCTGGGGTCTGAGTAGATGCAGTGGCTGTCGTGGGAGTGCTGAGACTCGTTAGAGTCTGAGTAGCTGCAGTGGCCATCTTGGGGGGTGTAGCAGCTGTGGTGCAGGCTGCCGAGGTTTCAGTGGATTTAGTGGCTGTAGCGGCAGCACACGCTGTAGGATCTGAGGTGGCTGCACAACACCTACAACTGTCCCTGCACCGATATTTAATCTTATCCCACATCAGAAACACATTCAGGACAACTGAAAATAAAAACATGCCACCTAGACAGCACCATCCTAATTTCACAAAATCTAGAGGAACCAGCTTGGCAGAAAAGGAGAAGGTACTATTTCCTGAAGTAAAACTGGAAGTGTAATCATTAACAGAATCAGCTAAAGGACGCCTGGAGCGTGCAGATGAAGTCCCTGCTACTGATTCGCGATTAAAACTGCCCATCATTGTGTTATAGAGATAAGAGATCAGAATAGTAACTGCCCAGTTTATCACAGCATAAATCAGTATCAAACCCCATACCAAAACAATACATTTCGACCAGCACCCACTGCTAAACCGCATGTAAACATTCATAAGAAGCAAACAATAACACAGTGCCCACGGCAGGTAAGGCATCATTGCAATACTCAACTGTGAAAGAAACTCTATAAAAAGACGAGATAACACAGTATTCAAAAATGACATCAGCATCTTCACTATCTGTTTTAATTTCCAACCCCACGTAAATCTCAAAGGAAGAAATCTGATACTCTCTCAGCTGAGCTCTCCAGGTCTCCTCCTGCCGGAGCCGGGATTCGACTTATCAGAGGAACCTGTTGGAGCTTCTCTCGTGCCCCACGTTGGGCGCCAATAAATCTGTCACGGTTTAAAGCTGGGCTGGCTATTAAACCTGCAGCAGACGCTCTCTGTTAACCCTCCCCTCCCACCTGAAGGGAAAGGGAAAGGGAAAAGGGAGAGAGACTTACGGGTTGGAAAGTTAAAACAGATTTAATAAACCTATAATAATGAAAAAGAGTATAATAATAATATTGGAATAATCAAATATATACAAATATATATACAAAACCAAGATCGAGCTCCCCCGATGTCGGCAACGTCACCACCGGCACTGCCGGGCAGGCTCCGGGAAGGCCCAGGCTGGGCCTAGCGATGGTCGAGAGCTGGATTCAGGGATGCACGGATCGGGATCGGGGGCAGCAGGAAAACAGTCGGAGTCCTCCTTGGACACCGGCCATAGCAGAAAGAGCAAGAGGCGAGCAAGAGCGAGACCCTCGTGATCCCCCCGCTTTATACCGAGAATGACGTGTATGGGATGGAATACCCTCGTTGGTCAATTTTGGGTCACCTGCCCTGTCTGCTCCCCCCTGCAGCTGCGACCCCCCTTCGGCTTTTCACTTGTAAGCAGTGAGGAATTCAGCGGTGACCTTGGTTTCTCTAAGAAAAAAAAGTACAGCAAGAGCCTTACTGCACAACATCCCTACCGGTGCCTCAGCGATAACTACAAACTTCGAGCGTTATCAGTCCTGGAAGCAGACACTGTCTGCAAAAACATGCAGTTAGTTTCAGAAAGTGCAGTTATTTAGAGGAGACTTAGCTGAAAGTAAAAATCACTGAAAGGAAAATCGGCCTGGTTTAGGCCAAACCAGGACAAAAAGTTAATGCTTATTTTCTAAACTTTTCTGCAGTTAAAAATAAATAAATCAGGAAGGGCCTCTTCTATTCTAATCTCGAAGTGAGGTACCTAGAAGGCATTTAGGGTGTCAGTGTCCTAGAAAGGAATCCAAAGCCCAGAGCTAGGCTCTTAGGTTTGCTGTGCAGTTCGAGAGAAGAATTTTAGAACAGTGTCTCAAAGATCTTCATAATGACATGGGGAGCTGGCCCATGTGAAACATTGAGCATGGAAATATTTCTGCCTGCAACCCCTGATACCCTGAATATGATAGCCTGAGATGTCCCTCAGCTCAACCAGTGCCAAGGAGCTGGAGTGCTTCCAAGAACGTGGGCATATGTAGCTGTTCTTCCAAAGTACTCAGAAGACCTTAATGTTTTCATGTAGACATGGTACTCTGAGGAGGTGAAAGATGTTAGAATGAATGCAAAGGAAGAAAGAGCACTAAGTTCAAATGCTTTCTCAGGATGAGGAGATTAAAATCTACCTTTAGGGTAGTGAAGCAAGTCCATCATCAACTCAGTCAGTAGATCCAGAAAGCTATTCAGCCCATCCTAGGTAAAACAGCCATTTGATTAGCTGAGTTGAATAAGTCTTTGAATTAGTTGCATGCCCACAGACCTCTAGTGTCATCTGAAAATGTCTTTGGATATCTAGGATGTCCTTGCAGGGTTGTCACACACTGCATAGGACCTGTGGCATACCTATGCCCTTCCCGAGAAACAGTCTGAGACTGGAGCAAACAGGACACTCTTAGTGCAATTGCACTAGATACCAGATGCGACTGAGCAATTGATTTGGGCTATAGATGCCTATATCAGGTAAGTGAATATAGCCCTAGGTGTCTCTGCTTCTGTGATGGAACAGAGACAGATAGACAACTCCAGAAGAGAGTTCAACATGCATTAAAAGTCCTCCCATCTTAAGATAAATTTGTCTCATAATGTCTGTTTCTCTGTAGACTACAAGGTTTTACACCACAAGCCAGTGTTCCTATGCTTCTTTCCAAACTAATGATGGGATCACTATCATGTAGATGTTTATTTTCAAATTGCAGTTGGAAGGAAAATTCCATTATACAGTGTATGCAAAGCACTGGAGTCTTAGTCACACGGATTAAGCTCCAATTCCTGAAGTGAGCAAAGGTACATGCCTCGTAATTTCACCATGTTCTCACTATTTAGCTAGCCCAGTACATGCACAGATAATATTAAAGTTCAATTCAATTTGGATATTCAGAGCTGAATGTTTTTGGTAGTTAGTGTCAGTACAAATGAACTATTTTCTCCTCAATTCATTTCCTTTTCTGTTAGAGTTATTTTAAAAAGAGTACCAGACAAAAATCTCTCAGAGAGAACTGTAGCAATCAAAGTTATACTCCATGAACACTTAGGTACTATTTGTTAGAGACAGGGCAGTGATGTGCAATGAGTCATGTAATTTAAGATTATAGCTTCATTTGTTTGCTCACATTACAACCCTGTGAGGTATCCATAAATGCATATTTGTTCTCTGATATTTTTTCGGATTTTTTTTCCCCTCTCCCATCTTTTAGCTCTCTGTATTCATCCCTTCTACCCCGTGGAAGATTATGTAATAATTAGGTCCTACATACCTTTCTTTGTGTGAGACAAGTATGCAGACATTCCTCTGCAGAAATTCATGAAGAATTAACCTTTTAGTTTCATAATAAGCATGCTTTTGAAATTTATTTTATGTGAGAATGTGTATAAAATAAACATTCAGAAAAAGTGAAAAACATCACATGAAATGTGAGCAAGTCTTTCTAGGACATTTTTTTAATAAAACTTGGATTGCACTGGTATTTTGAAAGCTTTCACAACACATACTTCTTATCCAGAAGACCACTCAAGCACCTTCGGAATTCATACTATCAATTAAACACATTTGAAACCTTTAGTTTGTATGACATTATGTATGATAGACATAACAGAATGTACAGAAGTTTAAATTAATTTGCTGCAGGTGTTGATTGTGCCACTGCTAATATCTATGGGGATTTGAAGAGTATTGCTGTCCTGCAAGGTTAGAGAGTACTGTGGCATATTCTTGCCCTTACACCAAAAGGAACAGGTTGAATGTGTCAATACTAATAAATACTCCCTAAGAACACAAAAGCAGGTGTTCATATCCAAACTCTTGTGGGCTCTGGGTCTTACTAACTCCTGAACAGTGCCTAGTGAGAAAAAGCTCCTTGCCACCAGCCAGAAGTATACCAGGGTCTGTTCTAGCAATTTAACTATATAGATAGCTAAGTCATGGTGCCTGGGACTGTGTCCTGGCACTTCTTGATTTAACATTCTTGACAAACGTTGAATGTGACATCTTTGTTTCCATTATACTGATCATAGTTTACTCCTCCCTTCTTTCCTTCCTTCCTTCCTGACATGAGTGGTGATCAACACCTAGAAAGATAGGTGAGGAAATTTTGTTCTGCCTCTGGGGTGACAGTAGAGTGGTCAGACCAAACAGTTATAGTATGGACATCCTAACTGCCTACTGCTGCAGGTGCCCTTTCTGGGGTAACCGCAAACTGCCATGCAGAGCTTGGCTTCTCTGACATGGGTGAAACTGGCAGTGGATGCCCTGGTTCCTGTCTGCTACAGAGATGGCCACACAGCTGGAACTGCTCTGGGAAGACCAAACTCTTTTCATGCACCCCATTGAGCACTCAGTAGGTGGCAATACCTTTCTGTGGTTATCACCTTGGGCTGTTTTATAATCACAATATGGATGGCAGAAGTATTATAGCCTAATAACAATCCCCTGAGCCCCCCACAGCTCTTCTTGCTTTCATGTTGAAATCTCCATAGGTGTTTCCTAGCATGAACAATTTTGATGTGATAAGCTGTAACCAATACATGAGCCTCTAGAGCCATCATAATGTATCATGCCAATAGGACTGCAATGCTTAGGTATTGCATTATTAAATTTTTGATGAAAATTATTTTTTGCACAGCAGGTGCTATTCTAAATGAAATAATTCCATTGATTTAATTTTTTTCCCAAGATCCCTAAAGGCAAAAGTGCACATTATTGACTAATGATGTGAAACATTTCAGTTAAACTCACCCCCAGATCCCAAAACCCACATACACATACAAAAAAAGAATCTGTTTTTTCTTGGTCAACACAAGAAGCACCTGGCTTTTGACTGATTCCTGGTGTGTAAATTAGAAGTAAGCAAGCTATATTTATCCTTTCAGTTTTTTAAGGTTTTATTGGCACTTAGATGAAAACATATCTGGAGCTTTTCTGCCAAATGAAAATAATAGTTCTGGAATTATATGAATCTAAGGAGAGATCACAAAATAATCTTCATGATAAGATATGGGATACTACTGTTAAAATACTACTAATACAAAAAGTCATTAACCCTATACTAATTGAAATGCTCAGATTAGTTTAAACTGTGGCTCTCTTCCTTAGCAGGAAAGAAATTCAACAAAGAATGTGTCTAAGAACAACAGGAATATTAGGGTGCCCTACTGCATTCTCCTACCTTCGGAGTCTGGGTAGTTGTTTTGCTGATCAGGCCAAAGAGTCCCAGACTTTTTGATGATGATTGTCACCATGACAAAGTATGACCTACTGCATTTTCTGTGTGTGAGAAATGAAAATTGTCATAAAATTTTCATATGATGATTTTAGGCAAACCCATATCAGAGTTCAGAATAAAAAGGATTTGCAAAACCACTGTCTAGATCTTCTGTTCCAACCTGATTCCACTGTGTAGTATATATAAGTGCAGGCACATATGCATATAATAAGTTTAGTTGCACCGTGTTTCCTGACAGTATGGGTTAGCTACTATCCCTCAGATATGCAAAGGGTAACTGGATGAAATACAAGGGTTTACCAGACTAGATGACTAAATAGTTCCTTCTGCATTTAATCTCTATGGATCCCAGCTAGGTTAAGAACACATTTACATTTAGATATGAATTTCAGCTGCAAATAAATATGAACTTCTTTCATTTTTGTTAACAGAAGTATTCAGAAGTGCAACACAGAGAAGACAAAAATGACAGTGCTGTTGCACTTGACGGAGTAAGCCTTGCCAAGAGGCAGCTATACTGCTTCAGATATGAGATGGTAAGTCCACGTAGGTAGATTGCAGGCTGTATGCTGGTCTCTGCTACTTAGAGACCTCAACACCTTGTTTGGGACTATGATGTAGACAGTCATCTAAGAAAACAGATCCTGCACCGGTTCTTGCCTTTGTAATTACTGTGGGATGTAGCTAATATTGAAGGTGAAATGTTAGGGAGGATGTAATTATTTTTTTTAAGGAAATACCTGAAAGACCAGCCCTCCATGCAAGTGTTTTAAGGAAAAAGGATGGAAAGGTTACAGAACTGAGACAACTGAGCAGATATGGTGAAATAATTTTGAGATCGCTGTTCTTATGAGGTATTTTACCTCAGCTATGTTCAGCTGTAATTTGGGATCAGAGGGTGGTTGAGATTCATATAAAAAACCTGAACCCTGACTTCTGGCTTCCATGCCCAAGCACAACCACATCAGTTCACACTCTCCGTATCATCAGTAAACTTTTGTTCATTTGTATTCCTACCATAGACTCTTGTCCTTGGTTTGGAAGCATAATTCCTTGATTATAAAAGTTTACTCCTTGACTTCTGAAGTGCTGAACAGCACTAATGCTTGTTGTATTAAATTTCACCTATAAAAGTAGGCCCTGGAGTTGTGAGGAATGACTAAGTGTACAGCTAGTCAGAACAATTACATAGTCCTGGAGGCAATATTTGCTGCTTGTTTGTATATATCTAGCTGGAGAGCCCTTATCAAAAACTACTTTACTGAATCTGAAAAGGTTAGGGGATTTTTGGGGGGTTATCTCACACAGCTTCTTCATATCGCCTTAGGTTGTTTAATTCACATCCATAAAGGACAAGTAAGCTATGGAAGGAAGAGATTACAGTGCCCCTGCTAGTTCTAAACAGTGTGTATTTGATTTATTCAGCCCTCTTACTTTTATTTGAGGTGGAAATCTCATCCAAAGGGTGCTGACTCTTTCTGTATTCCAGATGTTGCCATATCAGCCTAAGTTGCATTTCTCATATCTCACTTCTCCTATCTGTCAAGTTTATGAAAAATTAGAGCTCTCATAAAATCAAAATGTCATCTTCCCCGCCTTCCCAGGCAAGCCTGGCTTTTGATTACGAGTATGCAGTCATGTGTAAACCTCATACTGGACCTCATCAACAGGACTGCTTAAGGACTGTGGAATCTGCTGCATGATATTATTATATCAGGGTTTTATTGAAAAACTTTATGTACTACAAAAACATTGATTTTTTTTTTTCTTTTAAATGACATGGTGAACATGTACTGGGAGGCTTGAATACTTAGGTAAAAAGCAATGTTATGGTGGAAAGATTTTTGACTGTGACTTATAGGTCTGAATCCACACTGGATCAGTTATGATCAAGAGTTATTAGTACCTAATGGTCTTTGGTACTGATTCCCAGTAATCAAATGGATTATGTGTTTCTATTTCAGTGGAAGAAGGATATTTAGCTGTGTTAGCTGATCTAAAAGCTTGCTTCTTGTTATTCAGTTCAGAAAGAGTAGTACTGACAGAATATCTTGTTTTCCTTAAGCACCAGGACAACAAATTTATAGGTGTTCACAGGACACGTACACTACATGCCACCCTTCAGCTACATCCTGTGAAACACTTGCCAAGACCTTACAGCAGACTAAGACCTGGAGTAAAAGACCAAAAGTCACAAAGAAAAGTACACAGTAAAAAAAGAGGGGAGGGATTGCACAGTGGTTTGTTTTAACATAAAACTCACCAACAACCTGAGGAAGTGATTCTAGTTCCAACTATAGAAAGATCAGCAACAAGAGAAGTGATAAAATAAAACATATAGTTTCATAATGTGCAACTAATGTAATTCACTGGCACAAGTTGACACGGAACTCAAGATGGATTGGATAAAAATTTGGATAAAACTGGATAAAAATTTGACATGCCAAATCAGATTTCCAAATCTTCTGTTATTTTTTGTTTTTCATGAGTGATGCAAAAGAGATGAAAAGCAGCTGGACTTGTTTAGCTGGGAGGGGTGTTCTTCAACAGCGGAGAGTCTCACATAAATCACAGATTTGAATTCTGATGAATAGGGGGTTGACTGGAGGACTTAGAGGCCTTGCAATATGTAACCAAACATATATGCCTAAAAAATACCTATCATGATGCTGGAACCAGGCTGGCATTCAGGAAAATACAGCTCTATAAATAGAATACAATTTTTTTTTAAATTAACTTTACCTGGAAAACGCAATGCAACAGAGAATCCGTGGCAAACAGTGTCAATAACAAGACTGATAAGGCTTTTCGGTTTTATTGTTTTCATGTTTCCAGGTTTAGTTTAACAACTTTGTACCTACATGCTGAAATTTAAAAATTAGAGACTCCTATTTCTCTTTTTATAAACTGCAAGGGTGTGTATTTGGGGAGAGGGAAAGGTAATGGCAAACTGTTTCAATACAAAATGTCATGGAAAACACTGGCTGCAACTAGAAAATTACATTTATATCATTGGAAACTGTACTGGTTTTGGCTGAGAGAATTTTCTTCACAGTAGCTAGAATGGGGCTCTGTTTTGGATTTGTGCTGGAAATAATGTTGATAATACAGGGATGTTCTGGTTATTGCTGAGCAGTGCTTACACAGAGTCAAGGCCTTTTCTGCTTCTCATACTACCCCACCAATGAGTAGGCTGGAGGTGCATGAGAATTTGGGCGGAAACATAGCCAGGACAGCTGACTCCAACTGACCAAAGGGATATTCCATACCATATGTCGTTGTGCTCAGCAATAAAGAAGATTGGCTGGGGGACCGCTGCTCAGAGACTGGCTGAGCATTGGTCTGTTGGTGGTGAGCAATTGTCTTCATTTGCATCACTTGTCTTTCTTGGGTTTTATTTCTCTCTCTTTTTTATTTTCCTTTTTCATTATAGTTTTTTATCATCATCATCATTATTATTTTATTTCAATTGTTAAACTGTTCTTATCTCAACCCACAAATTTTCTCACTTTTACCCTTCCAATTCTCTTCCTCCCATCCCACTGGGAGGGGAGTGAGTGAATGGCTGTGTGGTGCTTAGTTGCCAGCTGGGATTAAACCGTGACAAAAACTTACACCAGTACAACGTCCTGTGAATTGAATTTACCAAGTTCTTAGGACCACAGCCCAAATTCTAAAGAATAAATTTTTATTTAACACTAAAAAAATCCTGTGTCACTTAATACGGCATAACATTGTACACTAAGGAAATTGAAAACACTAACTGCATGTGATTTTTCCATCAACACTCGTGTGATAAGAAGAGGTTTGGGTCTCTTCTGGCTCACTGTTCCCTTTCACCCATCTCCCCCTGCATTCCAGGTCAATCCATCTCTTATCATTTCAGAAACTTTTCTGGTTTTAGTTTTTCCGTGGTATCCATTACTATAATATCTAAGTGTTGACCTGTCAACCAGCCCACTTTTAAGAAAGTCTTTAAGAAAAAGGCCAGTTCTTTAACCTCACCTTGTCAATTGGGTTATTTAAACCAGTTAGTCTTAATAGATATACAATACTCTTTCCAAGGCAATAACTTAAATTCTTATGGCTTTATGCCCATTTTGCCAACGTTTAATTTGAGTGGAGCTTACCAAGTGTTATATAAAATAAGGGCAGGATATTCTTTTCTTTGTATTTAAATATTTCACCATGTCATTTTATCTGAGTAATTTGACTATAGTTTTAGTGCCCTTTACACAATGAGTTCAAAGCACTGGCTGACTCTTAAGAACTGTCTTTTCCAGCAATGAGGTATGTTTTGCTCAGTCTCTGCCACTAGAACAGCTCACTTTCAGCATTCTGAATACAGCTGGAAGTGAGATGGGCTCTTTTAATTTAGGTTTGGGCTAAAATAAGACATCTTGATTGAGATAATACTAAAAGTCTGATCTGGATAGAGATACGTCTTTCCCCTCACAAATGCTTTTCTCTAATGTTTTTTCTTCCCTCTGTTTACTACTAAAAACTCATCATATTCATGATCTTGAATCCAGACTTGTCCTGTAATACAAGAAGGGGAGGAAAAAGAGTGAGACACTATGGAAGAGATAAAAGATAAATTCTGTGTTTATTTCCAGTCTATCATAAAGAACTATACTCAGTCTTACATACTTGTCTTTCAGTGTCTTGGAGTTATTTTATGTCATAGATTTGTAATGAATAAAAGCAGACCATAGTGTGTGAACGTACCTGCAGTCTACAAAATTAGGCCTTTAAGTCATAAGCAGGCAGACTGATCATGACCTAGACCTCAGTAAAAATGCTATTTATGTACATTTACTTGGTGAAATAACGGCTTTGACTAGACTGTGACTGTGATAGTGATTAGGGGGTAACATCTCATCAGCAAGTCTAGATATACCTGCCTAAAAGAAGAGTATGCTCAACATTTTCCAGAATGAGAAGACAGTAGATCATTGTAGACACTTATAATTATTAGGTTAAGATCATGAAGAAAGATTTTTTTATGGACCAGAAATCAGCAATAATTGCCATAAACATTCCATAGTTAATGCAGAAAAAACATTGATTCTTTATGATGGACTTCATGGTGGACTATCATCATACAAGAAGAGTTGATCATAAACAGTAATTCCAAGAACAAATTTTCTGAAACTCTTTTACTGGTAATGTAAGTTAACAGAGTCTCTCTAGGTGTCTGCCAAAGGAGTCAGAGCTGTCTCAAGCCTTCTTTGCTATGTAGTGAGGAAGATACACAGCCACCTTGCTGGGCAGGTGTTACTGCAATCTTCAGCAGACTAAAGTTACATGACATGCCCGGGCCTGTCAACAGATTGAAGACCTTAGTGTGAGGGTAAGGGGAATTCAGGAATACCTGGTCTGTTATGAACATCTGATTAATGGCTATTCAGCTTAAGAGACAAAGAGAGGGGACAGGAAAAGAAGTAAATTAAACACACAGAAAGGCAAACCTGAACAATGGCAGATAGTGGCAACAATAACAGAGGGTTTTAGATCATGGACTGATACGGCGTTGAAAGAACACTCCAATATAACCTGATTATATTTGGCTAGAACATTGTAACTCAGGAGAAAGGGGAAGCAAGATTATGCTGAGTCTTACTGAAAAGAGCAAACGTGATATTTGAGGCTCTGAAGGATTGAGGCTGAGCTCTGAGGCTCTGATGGGCCCTGATGGGATGCACCCACGGGTGCTGAGGGAGCTGGCGGAAGTCATTGCTAGGCCACTCTCCATCATCTTTGCTAAGTCGTGGGCAACGGGAGAGGTGCCTGAGGACTGGAGGAAAGCGAATGTCACTCCAGTCTTCAAAAAGGGCAAGAAGGAGGACCCGGGGAACTATAGACCGGTCAGCCTCACCTCCATCCCCGGAAAGGTGATGGAACAACTTGTTCTTGGTGCTGTCTCTAGGCACATCAAGGATAGGGGGATCATTAGGGGCACTCAGCATGGCTTCACCAAGGGGAAGTCATGCTCAACCAACTTGATAGCCTTTTATGAGGATGTTACCCGGTGGATAGATGATGGTAAAGCTGTGGATGTGGTCTATCTTGATTTCAGTAAAGCGTTTGACACGGTCTCCCACAGCATCCTCGCAGCTAAACTGAGGAAGTGTGGTCTGGATGATCGGGTAGTGAGGTGGCTTGTGAACTGGCTGAAGGAAAGAAGCCAGAGAGTGGTGGTCAATGGGACAGAGTCCAGTTGGAGGTCTGTGTCTAGCGGAGTCCCTCAAGGGTCGGTTCTGGGACCAGTTCTATTCAATATATTCATTAATGACTTGGATGAGGGAATAGAGTGCGCTGTCAGCAAGTTCGCTGATGACACCAAACTGGGAGGAGTGGCTGATGCGCCGGAAGGCTGCGCAGCCATTCAGAGGGACCTGGAGAGGCTGGAGAGTTGGGCGGGGAGAAATTTAATGAAATATAACAAGGGCAAGTGTAGAGTCCTGCATCTGGGCAAGAACAACGCCATGTACCAGTACAAGTTGGGGGCAGAGCTGTTGGAGAGCAGCGTAGGGGAAAGGGACCTGGGGGTCCTAGTGGACAACAGGATGACCATGAGCCAGCAGTGTGCCCTTGTGGCCAAGAAGGCCAATGGCATCCTGGGGTGTATTAGAAGGGGTGTGGTCAGCAGGTCGAGAGAGGTTCTCCTCCCCCTCTACTCTGGCCTGGTGAGGCCGCATCTGGAATATTGTGTCCAGTTCTGGGCCCCTCAGTTCAAGAAGGACAGGGAACTGCTCGAGAGAGTCCAGCGCAGAGCCATGAAGATGATTAAGGGAGTGGAACATCTCCCTTATGAGGAGAGGCAGAGGGAGCTGGGTCTCTTTAGCTTGGAGAAGAGGAGACTGAGGGGTGACCTCATTAATGTTTATCAATATGGAAAGGGCAAGTGTCATGAGGATGGAGCCAGGCTCTTCTCAGTGACATCCCTTGACAGGACAAGGGGCAATGGGTGCAAGCTGGAACACAGGAGGTTCCACTTAAATATGAGGAAAAACTTCTTTACGGTAAGGGTGACTGAACACTGGAACAGGCTGCCCAGAGAGGTTGTGGAGTCTCCTTCTCTGGAGACATTCAAAACCCGCCTGGACGCGTTCCTGTGTGATATGGTCTAGGCAATCCTGCCCCGGCAGGGGGATTGGACTAGATGATCTTTCGAGGTCCCTTCCAATCCCTAACATTCTGTGATTCTGTGATTGTGTGATATTTGTTATGGGATGTTAGACAAGGGCTGTGAGAGTGTGCAAAACTCGTTATAGAGTGTTCAGGGTAATGACCAAATGCTGGATAAAGGTGGGGGAGGGTATAGTTGGAGTGGATCAGGAAGGAGCAAGTGTGGGAAAATGGAGAGCAGAGGGCATAGAGGAGACTGGCTGTGTGAGTGTGTGCACGTATTTGCTAGTGGACTTTAACAAGCTGGACTAGCCTGAGAGTAGGAAACCAGCTTCTGTAAAGACCTAAGGTGTGAGATTTTAGGAGCTAGAAATGGATTCTGGATGGATGTGAAGTCGATGCTAATATTTATAGATCATCCAGAAATGACAGCAAGCTTGTGGATCAAGCTTGTTGCCCTTGTGAGCTTTAATCTTCATGGGGTGGGAAAGAGGAGCAAGATGAGGCTATCTGTGGTGTTGTCCATTGTATAAGTGCTGTTTGTGTTAATGGGGGTGCCAGTAAAGGCCCTGCTCTCCTACCTGTGTTATTGTGTAGCCAGCTGCATTTGTATTCTAGGTGTGTGTATTTGCATCTTTGGAATATGCATTCATCCCTGTTACTGTCCAGACCTGGAAATGGGGCAGAGCAACTAACAGTTAGGGAAGGTGAAGTCCCCAGAGTCTTCAAGTCCACTGAAGCTGGCTTCTCTTAGCACTTAGTGTTGATCCGAGGGAGTGTACTCCCTTTTCATTCAGTCTTTAATGCCTCTGCTGAAGTACACCTGGCTATGTCCTGTCAACTGAATGGGTGAACAAGTCAGCAAAATGCAGTATCAGTCGGGATGGGCACTTGTCTGCTCTTGAATGCACTTGAGGCTAACTGATTGAAGCCCCGAATAAGTCCCTGAATGAAGTTGGTGAGTCCTTTTTTTCCAGTTTTCATTTCCATGTAACCGCTTCTCTCTCCCACCATAAATACAATGCAATAGAAAGAGTTGTGAACACATTAACTGTTCCACTACAAAAGGTTTACATCTCTTTCTCCTTATGCACTTGACACTGGCCACTGTCACGAAGACAACAGGAGCCTAGTTAGGTGCACTCTTTGATTAGAACATCCTCTCTCCAGGAGGAACTTTTACTGGTCTCCTGAGCAGCAGCCCTTCAATTTAGTGTTCCCCTCACCAAACTGTGGTGCTGCCCACTGCAGACCTTTTTGTCCCTTCTCTATGCCTGCCTGGGACACCTTCTCATGTTCCTCGTCTCAGCTTTCTTGATGTGGGTCTCAGCAGCTTGTGCCCCTTGTGCCTTCCAAGATGTATTGTATGGGAGGAACCCTCCTCATTCCCCTCCTGGACATGAACTTTTCTTAAGCTATTCCTAAATCGGGGAATGGGGCAGAGAGTATAATGCATGCCCAGGGGAAGGGGCACAGGGGTAGGCTAAAACCATTACAGGGAAATAAATGAATTAGATGGCTGGATCTACTTGGTTCCAATCATGAATATCCTAGATTTTGCTTATTTATTTTTTGAGTGCTCTGTGTTCATATATAGTTTATAGTCATTATTTGCACCTAATACTGAACTGCCAGCCCATTATATCTTCAATGTTTAAACTAGCGAATTACAGTGATGTAACAGATTGTATGACATGGCAACTCTTGACCTTTAAATAGCAGCCACTTTAAGAGTTCATTGTTTGAAAATAAGTTAATATAAATGCTGAAATGTAGAAGAAATGAGATTAAGAAATTTTGTCAAAATTTGATAGTCTTTTACTTTCATTTTTTCTTTTTTTTTTGGCTTAGTCTATTCTGTTGCCACTATTTGTTGACCCTCAGGCTGTTGAAGCTCTTTTTCCTGTCTTAAGGAATGTTAATTACCGAAAATGACTATATAGACCTGCAGTTTTTATGAAATCCTTTAATCTGTACTGTGAGAGTACATTTTATTATAAATGCATGAACATAACATTCACTGACATTAAAAGGAGTTACTGGCACTCACTGAGTGGAGAATAGATGACACTCACTTGCTGAATAAGTTACTCATCATGTCTTTCAAATGCATGAAATTTCATTAAAAGTTTCTTTAAAGGGAAGAGTTAAGAACACAGAAGAGAAGCTAGTATTTTTATTCAAAGGAAATTCAGCATTAATCTAGTACAGATTCCTTATCTGGCCATACAAAGTATATTACCATAGATGATATTTCAAAACAACGCAAAGTCACAAGCTACTCATTTATATACTCCATATAGATCTCTGAATGTTGCAGCACTTCTGAGTTTTATGGATAATATAGGGTTTATGTCCTAATGTGTAGGAAATTAATAGTCACAGTGGTCTGAAGAGTGATGACTTCCCTGATAATAATGATAAACGGATTGAGAACTTGATGGATGTACCTAACCTAGTGGAGGTTAATGATGGTGCTCCCAAAAGATTTCATTCAGTAGTGTTAAATTGAAGATGACCTGCAAAGATAAAGTACAGATTCCATTAACTTTACCAGAGCCTCCCCCCACAGAAGAACTAAATCAAAGGGTGCATTCGATGCTTTCTTACCCCTAAAATAACAGTTTTGTGTCCTGTCCAGTGGTATCCACTTCTGACGCAGTTGATTAGTTCCTCTTCGGAGTAAACTACAAGGACAAATATCTGTTATATGATGGTTAAGTCTCTAACACTGAAGATTAACTTTTAATGGCAGGTCTTAACAGAAAAACCTCTCAATATATATACTGATATAGTTTTGGGGTTAGGTTTCAGTGTACTGCTGGGTTTATTAGAGCAGTGATGCTCCTGCTCTAATAGCAAAGTAAGAACTTGTGTAACGGCCTATACTAAACGGGAGAGCAGTTGGCTCTCCCCAGCTGCATAATATCATAAAGCCAGACATCAGAGGCCACATGATCAACAGAAAGAAGAGAGACAGAGAAGCAACACAACTGCTTTTATTTTGCGGGCTGTCTGTAAGAAGAAGATAGAGAAAATTAATATATTCCTGTCAAATTGCTCATTGTTCCAAAATGTTTTTTATATCCAAAGTACCATTTCAAACACAGCCCTCGGTAGCAGTTAATATTTGTCACTACTTTGAGAACAACTATAAAATAAACTGATGATTTTAAACCAATTTTTCAGGATAGAATGTCCATGCTGCAGAAGGCAATAAATCTCTGCTGCACTTTGGCAATGTTCTAGAGAAATCAAAGACCTTACAGGCCTATAAGACTGAATGGCCCTTTTAACCTTATCCTCTCACTGTATATTGAACTAAAAGGTGAGTAGGGAAGTGTGAGGAAGCTTGCATTATCTGTATCCCTGTTGGGATTGGTTTTCAGTTGCTGCAGCTGCCAATATGACCTTTTTGTTGAATTAAATTAGCTTAAAACCCCTGTTTTTCAAAGTCTAGCTTTCCTTCATAACAATATTTGCATGAACGCAGAGGTGATTTTTGCATATCACTTTTTAACTGTTATTTTTTTAACAATTAATTTTAACAAAAGGTAGGGGAATAGTTCAGAACATAGAAAGGACAGGTTAAAGTATATTAAATAACTTAGATGTAGCCAAGTTGTCAAGATCTGATGAAATTAACTAAGCCAGAACTGTCTTTGAACCATTAATAATTATGTTCAAGAACTCTAGGATAAGCAGAGTCCTACAAGACTGGAGAAGGACAAATACAGCACTATTTTAGAAAAAATGGGGAGAAAAAAAGACAGAAAGGAAAAAAGTTAAGCTATAGACAAGCAGCCTAACTTTGACACCTACAAATATATGACAACACATTTTTAAACAATTGTTTTATGAAAGCCCAGAGAAAGCAGACCTGATTTTGCTAAGAACAAATGTGCTCAAACTCCACCACATTCATTCCTGAAGAGGGCAACTGTGAAATGTAGGACAGAGACATATGTAGTATATTACCAAGGTTTTTGACATGATCAAAATATGCTAATAATGAAAGAAAATGTAGTCCAGATGAAATTAGGAAGATATGGTTACTTTGATGGTTTGTTACTGAAGCAGGACAGAATCTTATTTACAGGAGGCTTTTTCAATGTCTTGCTACCCACTATTTTTGTTTACCAGCTAGGTCAGCAAAGCAGGGAATATATTTCTTTGTGGATTGCAAATAATTGCATTTAGATGAACATTTTATAAAGTAGGGAATTTAAGGATGGAAATTAAATTGGAGATGGTCCTAATGGAAGGAACCATCCAAAGAATATCAAAAGAAATTAATTGAAGACCAGTTTGAGGTAGTACATTTAAGAGCCATATCTCTATTGTAAAATTCCAAAATTACCCTGCATAAAATGTACAGTGTAATGAAGTACATAGGCAGTTGATGTTATGACCATGTTGTAAAATTAGGTAAACTTCATGTAGGTATTTATTTACCAAAGTGTAGTATATAATACGTGGGAGGTAATTTTTACAATTCCCTTAATGTTTATTCAGCCTGTTCTATTTTCTGTTCTATTTTAGGCACTACATTTTAAGAGAATAATATCAATAAAACAGAAGCTCTTAAAAAAAAACATCAGAAATCAGCAGAGACTTAGAAAATGTGGTCTCTGAGAAATGGTTGAAAGAATAGATCATGTCTTTTGTAGAGAGGAGAAAGATGGCTTCAAATATATTGAAAGTGATGACAAAAACAGCAGTGTCCTGTTGCTGTATGTAAGTAATCTCCTAAGCACTGGGGTTTATGCAGAAGGTAGAAATCGTTCTCACAGGTAGTTTTTTAAAACAGGCAAGATGTGATGAACTACTTCGTTTCCTGAGTTTGACAGTCCTGTTGTCTGTGACTGCATTTCATGAATGCATGTACTGCTGTGAACTGATACAAGATATTATTGGAACATGCTATTCTATGCTATTTTTTATTTCGATTCAGTTACTGTTACAATTTACACACATCACATTATATTCATAAATTTTGGACTCCTCACAAACACTTTCCTAATTATATCAATATGTATCAGCAATATTTTCTGTGAGTTTTGTTGTCTATGTTATATAATTAATCTGAACTAAATAGTTTTTCATTTAGAAAGGTTGCCCCGCTGCCACTGGAATTGACTGGGTGAGTATTATCTATTGGTCCATAACTAAGCAAGAAATAGTGGCCAGAATTATTCCTATTGTTCATTTCTCTCCTTACTTCCACTTTAACAATTCAATATTTTCTTAATTCTTTCAACAAATGAAAATTAGTACAAAGTAAGAATTGAATATCTTTTTGTTAACCTTCAGAATACCTATTGCAGAGAAGTTTATAAGTGGTTGGGCTACGTTGGTTTTATAAACATTGAGGACTTTTTGCAGCAGTTGTGTAGATTTTAGGAGGAAAACCATAAAGAATGCCACTGATTCGGAAAAGACAAATGCAGTCTGCAGCAAGCCTTGTCGAACAGATGTCCTCTGAAAATGATGCCAAAACACCGTAATGAGTATCCAAATTCAAGTAGTGTACTTTTAGATAATTCTCATAACTGGACATCAGAGATACTGAGTTCATTAAAGCAGGTGCTTATAGGACAAAAAAAATGCAGCTGCTAATCCCATGCATTTTCATATCTCCAGATGCTGAAAAGAGTTTACACAGGTAACTGACATCATAGATTCTGTTAGACTGTGTTTATACAGACAAAAATTGTAGTGATATAATAATCACTCATTTTTGTTATGATAGGTATTTTAAATTATTTTTTGCTAGCTTCTTTCTGTAAATAAGTGCAATCATAATCAGACACTCTCCTTGGGAGCCTTGGGAACAGGGATAATGGAAAAATTACCTCATTATAGAATATTCTAGAAATTTACACTTAGATTTTTATGCAGTATGTTAGCTTTCAAACTAATAAAGAACTAAATATTGGCTTTTGCTTTTCATTAGCACTGACATAACCCCATGGCGAATGATGCAAATGTTACCAAATGCCACTGAATGAATGAATATGATAGAATGAACCCAGCAGTGTAAATTATATTAATTGCCATCTGAACTTTGTTTTCCATTTAAACAAGGCTAAAATCTACTTTTCATAGATACAAGTACAATCAAACCTTGAATGTTGCAAACATTGTCAGTGTATAGCAAAGGGCAGGAAAACTCAAATGGTAGCTGAGGTAAATCAAGCACTCTGAAAGCTCAATACTCCGAAATTTAAATTACTAGTCTGAATGTAATGATTAATCCCATAATAAATAATCCATAGTTTAACCATATTAGAAATAATGTTTTGGGAAAAAAAACCACAAAACCTTAAAGCTACAATAACTTTCTTATATATGTTGCTTTTATAGCTACTTTGCAGAAGGAAAAATAACTAAATAAACCTATTAAAATATTTACAAAAAATATATTTAGAGTGCAGGAACAGATAACACTGATTTTCAAGAATCTTGAGTAACTATTTTGTCTGTGTCACTGTAAAGTGGAACAAAAGATTCATATATGTTATATATAGACACATTTACACAGGTAAATATTCTGTATTTCAGAGAAAAACTTGCAGGCTGTATTGTTGACAGAACATCATTGGTGTGTATGAAGAGGAAGAGAGTCCGCTCTCTACTTAATTTAGCCTGTGGAGCAGATGCAATTTGGATAGAATCAGGATAATACACCATATTTTTATATGAGAAAAAGAAATGTTCCTCTACGTTTATTCCTGTAAAATAAACAACTAGCCCATCCTTGAGGAAACTGTTGTTTCTTTCACAGAAATCGATAGGGAAAATTTAGTTCTATTAACCAAAATACCTTCTGCAGTTTGGCACTTTTATGTTATCAGATAACAACATAGGATTGTGCCTTTACAATATCCTTGCCCTCTAAGTAATTATCAGTCTCTTGGTATATGTAATTTTTGTACTTACTTTACATCTTTAAAGGTTAAGGAATACAGGAAATTTTCAGGAAGCCAGGTGGAAATGCCTTTTGCAGCCTGTAACACTTAGAAAAGAATTTATCAATAACGCTTGTTCTGCATACTTGCACAAATTTATCCCTTTTCAAGTACAAATCCTCCATAGTTTCTATTTCGATTTCTTTTTAGGTTAGACCCAGCAAATTCCTTCACAAAAGGCAGCTCAAGGTCACAATCCTCCAAGGATTTTTTTATCAAATCAGTCCTTCATAAAGCTTGAAATATATAAAAGCATTATTGAACAAATAAGAAGCAGCATCTCTTTTAACAATTACTTGGCTTCATAATGAAATTTTGCAAACTTGTCTTCTTTAACTCACTCTAACAAATTCATGCCTGCCAGAAGTGGGATTTTCCTTTATTTAATTTTGCTAATTTCTCTTGAACAAACAGGGGAAGGAGTCGTGGTGGAAGGTGAATGGATAGACAATGCAATATGCAAAGCCCAAAAGGCCGAGTGTAAAAACAAATAAAATGAAATCACCAGATAAATAAGTTTTCATTAGAAGATTAAAATAAATGCTAACAGCCTAACTCCAAGCCCAAAATGAGCAGCTCATAACATCATTAACGTGGAGGCATATGTGACACATAAAAATTACAGTATTCAGGAGACATCAACACCAGATGTGTTTGTTTAATAGCTCAAGCAATTAAGATGTGAAACAGACAGTTTTTTAGCCTCCTTAATGTTGCTTCCATCCTCATGTCGCTTTGCCTTAAGTTGGTTCCCTGGAGTAAATGACTCAAACGAAGCTGACAGCTGGGTATTTCTGGGTATATTCTCTTTCCTCATGGCCCAAGCAGCTTATTGGCGCAGATTCCTGGTGCTCAGATCTGTCCATAATTAATCATGAAGAGATGAAGTGCCCACCCAGCTGACAGCGGCGGCAGCAGCGAAAGCGGCGGCAGCAGCGAAAGCGGCGGCAGCGACTTGAGGTTAGTGCGGGGGCGAGGGCGACATCGGGCTTAACCGGGCGGTTTTTTGTACTCTGGGCCCCGCCTGAGCCCCCCGCGAGCATCAGCCCCGAGCTGCTTCCCTCTGACCCCGGACCCGGAGGTTCCCGGCAACGAATCAGGAGAGGAGGGGGTGTAGCCGGAGGCACGGCAGAGGCACCGCGGGCGATTTAAACGATTTAAACGCTCCACCTTCTGTTATCGGGTGATAAAAAGTCTCTTGGAGGGCAGGGACTAGTCCCTGGCCAGAAGGGAGAGGGAGACTCAGCTGTGACTGTGTGAGTCAGCAGTGACTGGGTGTGTCCCAGGGCAGGAGAGGCTGCAGTCGTTTGCAGCTCGTTGGGGAGGGTGCTGACTCCCTCCCAGTGCACAAGGCGAGGAAGGTGCCAAGGAGCTGTGAACCAGGGGTGCCACCAACAGGTATTTCCCAGTTCAGTGAAAGAACAATGGTATCTACCCGGTGGAAGAAGACCAAAATGGATGTGGGAACCCAGACAGAGCTCCCACGGAAGGAGGCGATGGTGCAGGTTGCGGGCTGCAGGGAATGCTACAGCGTCTCTGTGGTGTCAGGGGGCTGTGTGCACTGTGAGCAAGTAGATGATCTGCTCGGCCGAGCGGCACAGCTGCAAAGCCAGGTTGAAAGGTTTCAAGCCGAAGTAGAAAGGCTTAGGAGCATTCGGGAGGCTGAAATGGAGATAGACTGGTGGAGCCAGGCTCTGCCCTCCCTGCAACAAAAATGGGAGCACCTGCCAGAGAGCTCCCAGGATTGAGGAACCCCTGTACTCTGCCCCTCTCAGGTGGAAAACAATAACCTAGAGGAGAGGAGTGAGTGGAGGCAAGTCTATGGCTGTGGCAAAAGGCGAGTGCCCTCCTTGCCTACCTTGCCTCCACAGGTGCCTCTGAGCAATAGATATGAAGCCCTAATGGAATACAGCCGGTCCAATGGGGATGTGGTGGAGAGGCAACCTATATCAGAGGTCCCACCACAGTCAGAAAAACCTGACAGGCATATAGCTACCTCCTCCACAAGGAAGAAGAGAAGAGTTTTAGTGGTTGGAGACTCCTTCCTAAAGGGATCTGAGGGCCCAATATGCAGAGCTGACCCCCTTCACAGGGAGGTCTGCAGCCTGCCTGGAGCCCGAATCAAGGATATCACCAGGCAACTCCCCAACCTGGTGAAGGCCACAGACTACTACCCCCTGCTGATCTTCCAGACAGGTGGGGAAGAAGCTGCATCCCGTAGTCTGAAGGGGATGAAGAAAGACTACAAGGCCCTAGGACGGTTGGTGAAAGAGTCTGGGGCACAAGTTGTTTTCTCCTCCCTCCTTCCATTTTCAGGTGATGACATGGGATGGAATAGTAGGATTCTCTCTATTAACGCCTGGCTACGAGACTGGTGCTACAGGCAGGGCTTTGGATTCTTTGATAATGGCTGGTTTTATAAGACACCAGGCGTGACAGTGATACATGGGAAAGGTTTATGTCGTAGGGGCAAAAGGGTTCTGGGACAGGAATTAGCAGGGCTCATTCGGAGAGCTTTAAACTAGATTCGAAGGGGGATGGGGTAGTAGCTGGGCTTGCACCACTGGGGCAACGCTCTAGTGTTGAGGTAGACCAGGAGGCCTCCCATCCCCCTGGGGTGAAATCGGTGTGCCCAGCTCGCTCCCTGAAATGCCTGTACACCAATGCATGCAGCATGGGGAATAAACAGGAGGAGTTGGAAATCCGTGTTCGGTCGGGGGGCTATGATCTAGTGGCAATTACAGAGACTTGGTGGGATGCCTCGCATGACTGGAATGTGGTCATGGATGGCTATGTCCTGTTCAGGAAAGACAGGCCGCTAAGGAGAGGTGGTGGAGTTGCTCTTTATGTGAGTGAGCAGCTAGAATGTATTGAGTTCTGTCCAGGGGCGGATCAGGAGCGAGTTGAGAGTTTGTGGGTGCGAATTAAGGGGCAGGTTGGCAGAGGTGATACTGTTGTGGGTGTCTATTACAGGCCACCGGATCAGGATGAGGAGGGTGATGAGGCCTTCTACAGGCAGCTGAGAGCAGTCTCTCAATTACAGGGCCTGGTTGTCATGGGGGATTTCAACTACCCTGATATTTGCTGGGAGGCCTACTCAGCCAGCCATCCCCAGTCCAGGAGGTTCCTCCAGTGCGTTGACGATAACTTTCTGATGCAAATGGTGGATGAGCCAACTAGGAGAGGAGCGCTGCTGGATCTTATCCTCAATAACAAGGAGGGTCTGGTTGAAGAGGTGAAGGTTGAGGGTAGCCTTGGTTGTAGTGACCATGAGATGGTAGAGTTCAGGATCTCATGTGGCAGGAACAGAATAGCTAGCAGAATCACAACCCTGAACTTCAGGAGGGCCAACTTTGGCCTTTTCAAGCAATTGCTAGGGCAAATCCCATGGGACAGGGTACTAGAAGGTAAGGGGGCCCAAGATAGTTGGTTAGCATTCAAGGACTGCTTCTTCCGAGCTCAAGATCAGAGCATCCCAGCAGGTAGGAAGTCAAGGAAGGGTACCAGGAGACCTGCATGGTTGAACAGGGAACTGCTGGGCAAACTCAAGTGGAAGAAGAGGGTGTACAGATCATGGAAGGAGGGGCTGGCCACTTGGGAGGAATATAAGTCTGTTGTCAGAGGATGTAGGGAGGCAACTAGGAAAGCTAAGGCCTCCTTGGAATTAAACCTTGCAAGAGAGTTCAAGGACAACAGAAAGGGCTTCTTCAAACACATTGCAGGTAAAGCCAACACTAGAGGCAATGTAGGCCCACTGATGAATGAGGTGGGGGTCCTGGAGACAGAGGATAAAAAGAAGGCGGAGTTACTGAATGCCTTCTTTGCCTCTGTCTATACTGTTGGAGGCTGTCCTGAGGAGCCCCGGACCCCTGAGACGCCAGAAGAAGTCAGGATAGAGGAGGAATCTGTCTTGGTAGATGAGGGCTGGGTCAGGGACCAATTAAGCAATCTGGACGTCCATAAATCCATGGGCCCTGATGGGATGCACCCGCGGGTGCTGAGGGAGCTGGCGGAAGTCATTGCTAGGCCACTCTCCATCATCTTTGCTAAGTCGTGGGCAACGGGAGAGGTGCCTGAGGACTGGAGGAAAGCGAATGTCACTCCAGTCTTCAAAAAGGGCAAGAAGGAGGACCCGGGTAACTATAGACCGGTCAGCCTCACCTCCATCCCCGGAAAGGTGATGGAACAACTTGTTCTTGGTGCTGTCTCTAGGCACATCAAGGATAGGGGGATCATTAGGGGCACTCAGCATGGCTTCACCAAGGGGAAGTCATGCTCAACCAACTTGATAGCCTTTTATGAGGATGTTACCCGGTGGATAGATGATGGTAAAGCTGTGGATGTGGTCTATCTCGATTTCAGTAAAGCGTTTGACACTGTCTCCCACAGCATCCTCGCAGCTAAACTGGGGAAGTGTGGTCTGGATGATCGGGTAGTGAGGTGGATTGTGAACTGGCTGAAGGAAAGAAGCCAGAGAGTGGTGGTCAATGGGACAGAGTCCAGTTGGAGGCCTGTGTCTAGCGGAGTCCCTCAAGGGTCGGTTCTGGGACCAGTTCTATTCAATATATTCATTAATGACTTGGATGAGGGATTAGAGTGCACTGTCAGCAAGTTCGCTGATGACACAAAACTGGGAGGAGTGGCTGATGCGCCGGAAGGCTGCGCAGCCATTCAGAGGGACCTGGAGAGGCTGGAGAGTTGGGCGGGGAGAAATTTAATGAAATATAACAAGGGCAAGTGTAGAGTCCTGCATGTGGGCAAGAACATCCCCATGTACCAGTACAAGTTGGGGGCAGAGCTGTTGGAGAGCAGCGTAGGGGAAAGGGACCTGGGGGTCCTAGTGGACAACAGGATGACCATGAGCCAGCAGTGTGCCCTTGTGGCCAAGAAGGCCAATGGCATCCTGGGGTGTATTAGAAGGGGTGTGGTTAGCAGGTCGAGAGAGGTTCTCCTCCCCCTCTACTCTGCCCTGGTGAGGCCGCATCTGGAATATTGTGTCCAGTTCTGGGCCCCTCAGTTGAAGAAGGACAGGGAACTGCTCGAGAGAGTCCAGCGCAGAGCCACGAAGATGATTAAGGGAGTGGAACATCTCCCTTATGAGGAGAGGCAGAGGGAGCTGGGTCTCTTTAGCTTGGAGAAGAGGAGACTGAGGGGTGACCTCATTAATGTTTATAAATATGTAAAGGGCAAGTGTCAAGAGGATGGAGCCAGGCTCTTCTCAGTGACATCCCTTGACAGGACAAGGGGCAATGGGTGTAAGCTGGAACACAGGAGGTTCCACTTAAATATGAGGAAAAACTTCTTTACGGTAAGGGTGACTGAACACTGGAACAGGCTGCCCAGGGAGGTTGTGGAGTCTCCTTCTCTGGAGACATTCAAAACCTGCCTGGACGCGTTCCTGTGTGATATGGTCTAGGCAATCCTGCCCCGGCAGGGGGATTGGACTAGATGATCTTTCGAGGTCCCTTCCAATCCCTAACATTCTGTGATTCTGTGATTCTGTGATTCTGTGATTCTGTGATTCTGTGATTCTGTGATTCTGTGATTCTGTGATTCTGTGATTCTGTGATTCTGTGATTCTGTGATTCTGTGATCCTGTGATCCATCTTGAGTTTTCAGTAAATCTGGAGTTAACATTTTATGGATGCAAGTGAGCTTATTCTGAATCAGGGAACAAAAGTTTAACACTGTATTTTGAATAAGTAGATGTCTTTTATTTGCCTCTGTCCTCCTATCTTCCTATTGACTTTGTTATTTAACTTGTAATACACTGTTACTGTGCTCAGTGACATGTTTTCCTGGCACTGCTGCTGCTGTACTTTAATTTATACCATTCAATGCTTTGCCTGTTGGTCTGATTTTGAGATCTCAATTTTCCCCCCCTAGGACCATGGAAATCAATGTTTCATAACCTAAGCAAATGTCCAGACTAATTCTAGGTAGTAAATGCACATAATTAATAGAGCTTCAGCATAGTTAAGACAAAGTGAATACACAGCCTTTATATGTTCACATAGCATCAGGCTAAGTTTCAGCTATGGTACTCAAGCACAATGGAGATTTAAAAGAAGAGAACAATTGTGACTGCAGAGGTTCCTGAGATGAGGACGAGGCCAACTGTGTACTAGGAGGGGTTCAGTCTCTGCTACTCTAATTAGTTAACATCCAAGAGCAAGTTACCATGGGCGATACAAGCTATTCCTTTCTCCAATCATGCCAAGAAGCACTGAAAAGCACCCTACTCAGTGAAGCCTTTTGCTGTTTGTAAGCAGGATGTCTCTGAGAACTTGGCAATCCCTCAGTCTTCATCTTTGCCTAAACAGAGCTAGAAGTTAGCCCTTAGCAAGAATTTATTAACAGATGCTGAAGACCTTGATGTTCCTCTGCTTACAGAAAGATGTGCTAGTCCTCTGGGGACACAATGTAATTTTAGTTGAACAGAGAAGCATGCCTTGATTGGAGCTGAGCTAAGAGCAAACTTTATTTCTCACTTTGTCTACACTGTTATATAGAAGTCTGTTTTCAGGTTTCTTTATTCCTGATAAGTTTAGGATTTTTCTCGAGTCATATTTTTAAGCCCATCTTGCCCTGCTACATGTTCCTCTGTCCTCTGATACCTTATTTTCGTGGATTATGTATGCATTTGGAAGTATTAACCTAAAAATGGGCTGCATGTTTCAGTAGAAATGCTTACTTTTTGTAAATGAATTTCTTTTTGACATATCTGACAAGCAGACTGTATGGTTTAATAACTAACTCTCTGTAATTCCACTGTATATTTGAGAAGTTTAATGAATTCAGTTGAAGCAGGCTCCCTTGAGTGTTTCCCTTTATTTTGTAAGAGTACAGGAAAGACCAGCCTTGACATCTTGTTAACCTGTAAACCTTACAGACATTTAACAGTTCCAAGAGCTGCTGATAGAGAAGTTATCTACCATGATTATTGAGACAGTAATGCTGTTGGAAGACTTCAACAACATAGACGATGTCCCCATCTGCCTACTGAAATTTTCACCAAGGTTTCCTTCAAGCAGTCTGACTCACACATACATACATAGCTTTATTTACTTGAACGCCTGAACAGGACACGCAACACAGTTGCCTCCACGGTGTCCTCTCATGACAACAATGACATTGTTGGTCAGCGAGAAGACTTCTGAATAATGGAGGAAAAACTTCCATAAGTGAAAAGAGAGAAACCATGGACCTTAATGTCAAGAAAAATAAGAAAGAGAGTCAAACTGATTACATTGAGATTAAAACCATCATTCACTTATTTTTCATGCAGAAGTTCCTCAGAAATGCTGGTATTAAAGAATCTGTAGGTAGCAGAGAATGTATATGGCTGAGCAAAGGATGACCTTTGCTCATTGAAAGTGAGGCTTTTATGTCCATCCAGTTTTTGTGATGCAGGATGAGGTCACCTGGATCATCTGACTATCTCAGGCAGCCTCATTATTCATGACTTCAGGCATCTGTCTCAATTATTTCAGATCAATATCTCCGTTAGCAATAAAAAGCAGGGCAATAAAGAATATAGAATGGCATTACATTTCAGATATTTTTAATAATATGTACTTTAAAAAATTAAATGAATGCCTAATTCTTAACCAAAATATTATTATTTTCTTATTTTTTATCCTATCCTGAAATATAACACAAATATTTCCCATTGTAGGCAACAGTATTATTTAATTCCAGCTCTAGAAAACAAGTAAGAAAAATAAATGGTTAACTCTTTTTTTTGTGTTTAATTCCTGCTTATATGTTAAGGGACCATGAATAATGAGACCCAGAAAAGGGGGTAAATGAAAATACTGACGTGAAGCTGTGCAACTACATTTCATTCAGAGGAGGTATTCCTAGTTACATCACTTCGGGATGTGGACCACTCTGTGGAAAATGCTCAAAATGCAGTGCACATTTCCTTATACTCAGG
This sequence comes from Nyctibius grandis, assembly GCF_013368605.1. Taxonomy (NCBI): domain Eukaryota; kingdom Metazoa; phylum Chordata; class Aves; order Nyctibiiformes; family Nyctibiidae; genus Nyctibius; species Nyctibius grandis. The sequence goes on along the minus strand of NC_090658.1, from coordinate 88,744,394 downwards.
CATTTCTTATCAGTTTGAAAATAATGCAATATTAATATGAAGTGATGACACTTGCACTGTGCAGTGCTATTATGCCTTCAAAATAATATTTACACAAAAACTAAACTTTAATTTTACAGGAAGGAATATTTTATTGATATGTGTGTATGCACGTCTAGGCAAAGCACAATATGGGACTTAAGTTTGTTTATTTTCCCACAAATTAAAACCAAAGCAAGCAAACTTGTGTTACCGGAATAAGTTTAGATTGTAGTCTGATCAGGCTACAGAAAATTTCAGCTGAGAATATTGCACCTGTCAACTGCTTTTCATTTCGGGGAATTAATCAAGCTGACTGTTCAGAGAGTTTTTGAGAATGTTCATTATTTCAGCTATTAATTTTTAAAAGCAGCAAATGTTGCAAGTCAACAGCATCCATAAAAATTGATTTATAGTGCAATTTACCTCATGCTACTGGAAGGAAAGAGAAGGGTTTGTATGTCTATTACTCCCCCTCTCAATTTTCTAAGGCATCCGCTGTATAGTATATCCACTGTGAGTGTAATTTTTTTTAAGGAAAATTATTTAGCTGAAAGTAATATAATCCTTTTTGCATTGGTTTTACACCAAATGTGGATGGGTAATATTTGACCACTTGCTAGAACTGCAGAATTTAACATTAAAGAGAATGAGAAACAAAAGCAATTACATAGAGAAATAGTCACAGAAGTGTAACCTGAAACTCGTGGGGTCTCACTGTAAGACTGCGTTAGGCATCAATGCAGTTCTCTAGGCTTCAGTCTCACTGAAATCTATTCAGTGCTGTTCTTTTATGATGTGTATTTGGTGCATTTGCCTGTGGTTCCCATAAAGAGAAGTTTTACATCATTTAGGCAAACTCAGCTAGAGGGAAGCTTCTGTTAAACACCTGACTTAATGAAGCATCTTGGTGCAGACTCTAAGTGTCCTGTTTGTGTTGGAGGGGAAAGATATCTCAAATTTTGATATTTGGTCTTATCAAACACACTAATTTACAGCATCCAAAGTATCTGAAACAAGGTTTTTGTGCTAAGTGTGGTTTACAGAATGGTGCAACACAGTCACCTGGTACAAAAGTGCATCTTGTGAGCAATTTCAGTCCCTAGTATGTAACACCTTCTGTATAGCAGTGGCTAAAAGCCTGGTCCCACTGTGATTTATGGGAATTCAGTTAGGGCAAGGGTTCAACCCCTGCTTCTTTAGGTGATGTAGTATAGCCTTGACTTGAGGGCTTTGTGATTTGCATGTCCATGGTAAAAGTGACAGTGAGGAGCCCTACTGTTTTGTACAATTTAGATTCACTGTGGGGATCCCTTCCCTGAACAGCAGATATAACACACAAAGTTCATGCTCCTGTAACACTGATCTGACTGGAAAGCATTGGACTTGACCTGCTCATGCAAGGGTCCAAAGAGAAACCTCCCCCTGCCCCCCCAACTGTTCCAATAGATAACTCCTGAACAGATTTTCTAAGAGATTTAGAGGGAAATGCAGACTTGTACTAGAGCACAGACCCTTGAAAAGGTTATTAATAATTCAAAAGAGAGACATAAATCAGCCTGAAAATCAGTCTGACCATTGGGGTAGAGGACGTTACATAGTTCATTAAAATGGCCAATATTATTAAGGAAATGTAGTCCTTTAAGATTCTAAAACTGTGGATCTGAGGATCAAAGATCTATACTAACATGACGAGAAGGAAAGACCATATAACATTTTTATAGTGTTTGTCTGCTTGATACCTTTGCTCAGGAAAATATTAACTTACTTTGGCCTTTCATGTCTGAAATATAGTCCAGATTATTAAATGAATAACATTGCATTTGCTCTGACTGGAGAAATACAGAGTGTGGGGACCACTATTTGTTTTACAAATCCTTTTTATATTACATATCTAAATATTCCACTAGTAAAAAAGAGATGAGAGATCGCTCACATATACTTTTTAAAAAGTGAAGACAGTGTGGGTTGACACTTCCTGGGCGGTTTTACAGGAGAGAGACACAAAGATAGTAACACTTTTATGCATACATTTCCCACGTAATATTTTTACTTCCCATTAACTTCTTATTAATAACATAAAGTCTCTAAAAAACAGAGAGCTTAGGCTGTTACAAGACCTTTATAGAACCATTTATGTGTCTTAGCTTCAGGCTTTCATATAACCCTTGGGTGGGCATTCAATGACACCAGAACACACCTATAGGGGGCTTGTGGATTAAGTAATAAGTGGTAAGTCTCCTGTTGGGACATTGCTCTTATCATTATCATCTTGATCCTCAAAAATATTCAAGCTGGTAATAGTTTTATGCTACCTACTGTGTCAGATTTCAGCTTCAGTGTAACATTTAATAGAGCAGTATCTGTGGAGTTCAGTGGTGCTGTATCAATAAGAGTTGCCTTTAGAAGGCTTTGTGAGGCTGAGCAGTGGTGTCTGTGTAACACAAACATGGGAAATAATGAAATAAAAACAAGCTACATGTTATACAGAGATAAAATTTCACTGCAACTAACGAAGAAAAATAATATCAAAAGGAAAAATATTGTAGAAACAGAATGCAAACAAAGCAATAGCAAAAAAGAAAGACAATGAGCGAACTAAGAAATGAATAACAAATAATAAAACAATAATAAACAATGAACAATAACAAACTAGACTTCAGAAGTAATCAAAGTGAGAAAGAAAGGAAAAGAGTGTATTATTCTAGAAGCAGACTAGTGTTGTGTGCTCTTGGGATCAACAACTCAAATTCCTTTCACAGATGAAATGGGTTGAGTAATATTTTTGCCAAAGTTTTGCACACCACAATAAGCATCTCACAGTTTGCTGCACTAATTATTCATCAAGAGAGACCTCAGAATTGCTAACCTGTGGATTAGGATGCAGGTTTATGGAAGGAGTGCTATACGCAGAATCACATAAGCTACTTTGTGTTTGTCTCAACATTTGCTCAAAAATTAAAGGCATGGTAAATGTTCAAGGGAATCTTTCAATTGTCTTTGGATCAGGTAGAGATAAAATGTACACATGAATGAACAAATGGAAACCATGTATTTACTTTTTGTGCACGTTGGTTTCCTTCCCTTTTCCTGTGAAAGCGACGTCTGTTTAGCATTGGTCAGAAAAAAAAGTTGGAAGAACTTTCCACAAGCAAATACAGTTTCTCTGAAATTGAAATAGTTTGTAGGGGTATGCGCATCGAATTGATACTTTATTTTGGCAAAACAAACCACTGCTTTTTGAGATTCTTAGAACAAGATGATTTAATTTCTCCTTTAAAATGACTAGACTTCTATTATTACATGTATTATTATTCCACTGTATTTTGAGATAGTTCAAAATCATATTGCAAGACTATTTAAATAAAAATGAAATTTTTTGATTGATCAAAATCAATTTACAGTTCTTAATTTTTTCTTTCATCAAGCAGTATCTCCCCCCCCAAGTTGAAATAAATATAGATTTGAAAACTCAATTGTGCTGCATGAAATACTCATCCTCTGCATGTAACTACTGCTATTATTGCACAGTGTCTAACAATGGCATCTTCAGAGAATAAACATTTTAGGAAAAACACCTGGAAAAGCATTATGTTTCTTCCACATTTTTGACCTTGAGGATATGACAAGAGCAACAGAGAAAGGGCAATCTCAGAGGGAGACAGGCAGGGGAGACAGCAGCTTGTGAGCGAGATGATGTAGATTTCCATCTGCAAAGAAGTTGTGCATTCTGCTACTGAAGAAGCACAGGAGAGAGAGAAATATCAGCATTTGACCAATCTCCCACTAACCCAGTGGTCAGGACACTCTTGACAACTGTCTCGATTCACAGTTTTGATCTGTTCCTTGTGTCTTCCCATGTCACCAGGAGAGCCAGAAACAGCTCTCCTCCGCAAGGAGAGGCATCACATGTGATCCATGTGCCACTGAAATGGGCACTGCATTTGTATGACACAGCTCATGGTCTCAAAGGGGAATCCATGATCCCCTTTGTACTCCATTGATTTCAACAAACCGCCAGCTTCAGGTGGGACTAGTCACACTGAAAAATTCCTAGCCTTCTCTACCAACTTCCACAGCTAGAGGTACAGACTCTCTTGCATAGGGCAGCAGCATGCCCACTTGATGCCTCATATTAGTATCCTTCAATTATTGCTGTGAAGGAAAAATTATCTCACAGAATAAAACCCTCCAACTGAGATTTTAGTACACTCTTTGTTTTCTGTGTTTGAAATGCTGTCTTGGCTTCATAATACTTAATCTTTTAAGACATTGGATTTTAATGACATAAAAAAGCACTGAGCCAGCAGTCACCATATTACAAATGTGAGTTTGAGAGCAAAACCAATGAAAGTTTGAACCCACCAGGACTAGAGTTATTGCAGGAAAGGTCTAAGGTCCTCTTTCTACACTGCTGACTGTGGAGGCATTATCTGATTGTAGACAGACATTTTTAAAGCAGTGAGGAAGGCTACAATATTGAAATGATCAAGTAAAATATGTTTTAATGATCCTAACCAGCCCCAAAGAGAACCCCCTTCCTCCTTACTCTCCATGCTCACAGCCACCGATAGGTTTGCTTTCTGACTTCAAATGTGGCAAACTCTTTACAGCCCTGAATAAAGCAACCCAGCCAGGTAGCTAAGGGCATATTGGCAGTGCAGTGGAGCACTGCATCCACCTATGTTATCTGCAGAATAAAGAGCACCCCAGAAACAGCTCGCTTGGTTTCTGCCTGACCTGAATAATAAACTCCGTATTCCCGGGCAGAGCCTAGTGCTGCCCATTATTATCCCAGTGTTTCCACCTAAGGTCCAAACTCCAGTTTGCCAAAGTTTGCTCTATACTAGGTGCATTTGTCTACCAGAGTAATGCTGCCTCAGGTGTCTTTAATCTATGCTCAAAAGCTCAAATGGGCAGGAGTTGGGAGGACAAAGGGTTTTCTTTGCATTTGTAGCTGAACCTCTAACTTCTCGACCACAGAACTTCTACTTTAGAGAAACACAAAAAGATTTAGGTATCTTTGCTAATCTAACACTATCTTCCACTTTCTTTTGTTTTACAGAATTGGTTGAGAATGTGTTGAGGCCAAATGCTGGTTATGCTAACAATTTTTCTGCTGAACCAGGATACTGAAAATCCAGGACACACATAGGTGTAACTCCTACAATTTCATTGCCTTAAGTCAAAGCTGAATTCAGCAGGGATCTCATTTTATGGCAACTAGTATCACTATAACATAAACTGAAGTCAAAATAAACGTTGGTATGCAGTGTTAAAAATAACAGGTCATGCTGGCTTGGAGTTTAGGAGGTTAACTTGGGAACAGACACATTTTGCAAATGACTAAAACATCAGAATCTTTCTTTCTTCGTTATTCATCTGTATAATCTATTTTACTGTGGCTTAGATTTTGCACTGATACAACAGTGATGATCACAGATGTTAAGACTTTATTTTTTAAATTACTTCTCTGTATATTATATCATATTTCTGTATAATCTCATCTATGGCTGTTAAATTAGCTCTAGACAAGCCTAGGTGATTGGCAGAGGTATCATATAAGCATCGTGAAACCATTAAGGAAAAGATAATTGAAATATATGTAACAGCTAGAACAGTAAATCAGGTCCAGTCTGGTTTATACCATGCTCAAAGTTGCCATTGAATGCTAGGAGTCCCGTTTCTATCAGTGCAGTTCCAGTGGAGAGAAGGTGCTGAGTTTAAACCAGCGTATAAGTCTCAAGCAACTCTGTCGAGTTTAGCGGAGTTTCCTTGGATTCACGAGTGTGAGAGAGACAATTTTATTCTCATGGTGTTTCTAACTGCAGGAGCAGGGCACAGAAAGTTAAAACAGCTTCTGTCTGCTTTATCTTTACAGGAAATTTCTGCAAGGCTAGGTAAGACTGAAAGCATGCATTCCAATTTGTCCTGTCCATAGGGTCTGGAGAGATACCCTTAACCCATCCACTTGCATGGCCTCTCTTTGGTGTGTGAATCTTCATGCTCTGTTTAAAGTTCACTTTGGGTCTGAGTGAATAGAAGAGGAAACTATCAGAGGGCTGGAATGAGAGGATGTGTTCAATAAGAGTCCAAAATTCTTGTGGAATTTAGGAGTAGATTTGGCCCTCAAATTCTGACCAAATCCCAGCTTAAGTTGAACATTTTAAAATTATGTTTTGATTGTCATCTGCTTGATATTTTGAAAATATTTAACCTTTATTTTTTCCTAGATTGAATCAGATCCAAATTACACCAGGGATTTGAGAAACATTAAAAATGGGGGAAAGAAGAATCTGAAATTAATGTACTGCTTTACATTATTTTCCTCTTTTTTTGTGGCTCTACCTGCACTAGAATGAACTCTGTGCCTTATTAAATTAATGTCCTCATGACAGCCCTCAGAAGTGAAAAGAGTTAAAAACTCACAGGGGAACTGTAATGGTAATGTGTCCTGAGAGATATTCATTTGGCCCCAGCTGTCCATTTTATTCTAAGTGCTAAATGCTCTAATATACATAGACTATCATTTACATAGCAAGTGGCTATGTGAGATGAATTATTTATTTTGTGATAAATACCTAATACCCAATGTACTGTCAAATGCAAAAAAGTTCCTTATTTGACCCTCATGTGTAAATTTGTATTATAGAATTCATTATCTTAGCACATAAGTCACATTGAAGTTATGTGCAGATATCTGTCATTGGAACTGCAGATTACTGCAGCTTTGATTTAATTGCAGTATTCACTGTTATGCCATGCTTGTATAGCAAGGAACCTGGTTTTCAAGCTTTATGCCACAGAAGCTGCTCGTATATGTAACAGCTGCACTTCTAATGTAAAAAAAGGTAGATGAAATAGAAAAACAAACTCAAATTATGGTGAAAACGTTGCGAAAGTCAGTAATTTGTATGTCAGACAAATTGCACCAGGATTTTTTATGCCTGGATGAAGACAGATCAGGATGTAAACCTCCCAAAATTAAGGCAGTGAAATTAGGTCTGTTTCCCCAGGCAATAGTTGACCTGATCTTATGCAGCCAGCTTCATGTTTACATTCCAAAAAAGTTAAGGAAGTCAGCTTGAATAAGAAATTGTATCATATCAGATTTACTATTGTTACGCTGCATACAGCTCTGTTAATTCTCACAAAGTCTCATATTAATATTTGATTCTCTCTCCTTAGGATCTAAATCTCATACTCACTACATTTTAACCATTTAGATACCCATATTATTCTAATGATTATAAATGTGGCAGAGTTGTTAGAGCTATCTCAGGACAAATATTGTACTGCTCACCTTAGTAATTGTTTGCCAAATTTGACATTTGTTAGCATGTCTTTGTATGACAGTTATCAGGATAGTCCTCAGTGTTTGGTGTATCTGAGATAAAGGAAATGCTGAGCTCAGGAACACTACATCTTTTCTCTGAAATTGCACTTCAAACGGTTCTGGGGTATGACTTAATCTGTGTGCACAACACACAAAATTAAGATGTTTATTTACATAATTTGGAACCATAAAACAACGTTAAAGAACTCACAGGAACAGTCCATCTTATACTTTTTTGTATGCTTAGCCTTTTGGTTTGACATTAGACATAACTTGTGGAGAGAAAGAGTAAATAAAACATTTCTGAAACTTGAAAGAGATTTTGCCTGGGATGAAGTCAGAACAGGAAGGTCAGGTCAATTTTTATTGAATCAGTCCAGTTTCCCATCCTTTACTGAGATACAATTTCTGAAGCTGCTGCCTTCTAGGCTGGCTCATTTTAGCAGTTCTGCAGATGAGAGGGAGTTGAGAGTACCCAAGGATTTTCATTCTGCAGGTTAGAAAGCTGGTACAGTCACAGACTGAACTCGGACAGAAGGAGTTTATGCCTGCTAAGTGAACTGAAAATTTGTGTTGACCCTGAAAAAGCTCTTCTGTAGTTGTAGAATTTGTTTATCTGCACTTTGGCACATCTTGGATAATGAAAGCCTTTGAAGCACAATAGGCCAATTACAGACCTGGTGAGAATGGGCACAATGCCACAGAAACCAGGCGAGTTGCTCCTGCTCACACCAGGTTTGAATTTGGCACACTGCCTTTGTCAGTGGCAAAACAATGCTTTCAACAAATTTCCTGGCAGAAGCTATGCTGCATGGAAAATACATTCATTTAATATGTTTATTTGCATAACAGATCTGAGCTTCGGCAGAGTTTATTATTCATTATGCAAGCTCATTCCCTTCCCAGCCAGCAATGAGATGCACATCAGAAAGGGTAGTCAAAGACTTTTAGAATTGAAGAGACCTTCTGTTTGCTTTTTAATGCAATTTATCTCCCCCTACTTCTTTCCCTGCAAAGAAACAACTTGAATGCTGAGCCAAACCCTACAAAAATAAAAGTTCAGGAATAGATAAATATTAAGTCCTATTCTGACACCTGCCTGGCTTTCAGTAGTGCTGTGTGCTCTCTGGCTCTCCTGCTGATGTGGTCTTTGATTCTGAAACAATCTGAAAGAAATGAACAGGAGCTCAGTTTTCAATCAGGTAAAGACCTAAATATGGATTTAGGTGACTAACTTTAGGTTTCTATTTTCAAAAATCTTACCCCAGATTATTAGAAAGGCTGATCATTCAACAGAAATCTTCCAGTAAGAAAGCTTCCTGTAAGAGATGGAAGACAGAGTATCTCTATAGCGAGGAAGTCTAATTCCCTCTACTACCTTATCTGAAATTCTGTGTATTTGGTACCATACTATTGAATGGTGAAGCCTGAAGAGTCAGTACATATGGACAGTTTTCTGAGGTCAGTGCTATAGCTTTTGCTTCAGGCAAAGATGAGCTTTTAATCACCTAACCTAACAATTTCAACATGTAAATGTCTGTACATGAGAGAGAGAGTTGTCTAGATCCTCCTTATGCTCACTACCAATATGGTCAGTGAAGCCTGGAGTATTCACCTACGCACTTGTGTCTACTGCCGTCTGAGACTCCACAGAGAATGAAGACTTCTGCTCAGAGCTTCCAGATGCTGTGCTGTACCTCCAGGTACATTCAAGCTAGTATAGAAACAGCTGGATGTCTGGAAAGATAACCTGTGAGATCACAAATGGCACTAAAAGCCTCCCTGTGGGCAACTGAGTTGAACTTACAGTGACGGATCAGTGGAATCTCTTACTAGGCTCAAACAGTCATTGAATAGATAAAATGGAGATCTCTCTATTGGCCGTAACAGCATTTAGACATCTATTGCATCTATCAACACCTACATATAAACACTTACATTTAAATATGTGTTATCTGTAGATAAATGGACAGTTTTCTCATCAGATATTTTTCGTTGGGAGGTCCTGACTGCCTTGTGGAAGTTCTTGAGGCAGATGAATGGCTATCAGTGACTGCTTTTACTGAAACATGCAGTGTGTCACTGTTTAAGGCTGGGCGGGTGGTTAAATGCACGGCAGTCACTCTCTGTTAACCTTCTCCTTCCCCAGAGGGGAAAAGGAAAAGAGAAAAGGGAGAGAGACTTATGGGTTGGAAAGTTAAAACAGTTTTAATAAACAGTAACAAGAAAAAGAAAGAGTATAATAAATAATGAACTGTATACAAAACCGCTACTGAACTCCCCCCTGATGATGACCACATCACCTCTGACGCTGCAGGGCAGGCGCTGGGCAGTCCTGAACCAGACGCAGCAGCAGGTGGGAACGGGGTTCAGGATTGACAGCAGGAGCTCAGGCAGAGTCGTCCCAGGATGACAGCCATTGGGGAAAAGAGCATGGCCCTTGTGGTCCCCTAGCTTTTATCTGAGTGTGACGCAGGTGAGATGGAATAACCCATTGCTTGGATTTGGGTCACCTGTCCTGTCCACTCCTCCCCACAGGTGCGGCATTTTACCATTCCTTCCTCTGGGGGACAAAGAGACCCAACGGGGACCCTAGTTCCCACAGCAACAGGCACGTGTAGTCAACTTCAGAAAGTAAAGTAACTTCAAAGAAACTTAACTGAAAAGTCTGTCCTAGTCCAAACCAGGAAAAGTGAAATCCAGGATATATCAGAGTGGTGCAGGGGGAATCCGGCTCTGTGGTTCAAACAGCATTCTTCTACCATTTTGCAAGAACAGCAGAAGTGGGGTGAATAAGCAGGGTCATGAAAGAAAGCAGAGGGGAAAGCTGGGAAGAGAAACTGAAACCAGTTTTATATCCACTAGTTAGAAAAAGTAACAGAGAACTGTCCATTATCCAACAGCTCGGGAACAGAGTACCAGATAACGTGTTCTGTTTGCTTGCTTGGGTTTTTTTTAACATATACTGCAGTTTGAAAAATATAGCATGATATATTACAGAATGAGCAAGGTTCAAAAACCAAGTGAAGTGGACAGGATGGATGAAACAGAAGAGTTACAAAGGAAGAGGTGAAGGTTGAGGGCAGCCTTGGTTGTAGTGACCATGAGATGGTAGAGTTCAGGATCTCATGTGGCAGGAACAGAATAGCTAGCAGAATTGCAACCCTGGACTTCAGGAGGGCCAACTTTGGCCTTTTCAAGCAATTGCTAAGGCAAATCCCATGGGACAGGGTACTAGAAGGTAAGGGGGCCCAAGATAGTTGGTTAGCATTCAAGGACTGCTTCTTCCAAGCTCAAGATCAGAGCATCCCAACAGGTAGGAAGTCAAGGAAGGGTACCAGGAGACCTGCATGGTTGAACAGGGAACTGCTGGGCAAACTCAAGTGAAAGAAGAGGGTGTACAGATCGTGGAAGGAGGGGCTGGCCACTTGGGAGGAATATAAGTCTGTTGTCAGAGGATGTAGGGAGGCAACTAGGAAAGCTAAGGCCTCCTTGGAATTAAACGTTGCAAGAGAGTTCAAGGACAACAGAAAGGGCTTCTTCAAATACATTGCAGGTAAAGCCAACACTAGAGGCAATGTAGGCCCACTGACGAATGAGGTGGGGGTCCTGGAGACAGAGGATAAAAAGAAGGCGGAGTTACTGAATGCCTTCTTTGCCTCTGTCTATACTGCTAGAGGCTGTCCTGAGGAGCCCTGGACCCCTGAGGCCCCAGAAGAAGTCAGGATAGAGGAGGAATCTGTCTTGGTAGATGAGGGCTGGGTCAGGGACCAATTAAGCAATCTGGACGTCCATAAATCCATGGGCCCTGATGGGATGCACCCGCGGGTGCTGAGGGAGCTGGCGGAAGTCATTGCTAGGCCACTCTCCATCATCTTTGCTAAGTCGTGGGCAACGGGAGAGGTGCCTGAGGACTGGAGGAAAGCGAATGTCACTCCAGTCTTCAAAAAGGGCAAGAAGGAGGACCCGGGTAACTATAGACCAGTCAGCCTCACCTCCATCCCCGGAAAGGTGATGGAACCACTTGTTCTTGGTGCTGTCTCTAGGCACATCAAGGATAGGGGGATCATTAGGGGCACTCAGCATGGCTTCACCAAGGGGAATTCATGCTTAACCAACTTGATAGCCTTTTATGAGGATGTTACCCGGTGGATAGATGATGGTAAAGCTGTGGATGTGGTCTATCTCGATTTCAGTAAAGCGTTTGACACGGTCTCCCACAGCATCCTCGCAGCTAAACTGAGGAAGTGTGGTCTGGATGATCAGGTAGTGAGGTGGCTTGTGAACTGGCTGAAGGAAAGAAGCCAGAGAGTGGTGGTCAATGGGACAGAGTCCAGTTGGAGGTCTGTGTCTAGCGGAGTCCCTCAAGGGTCGGTACTGGGACCAGTTCTATTCAATTTATTCATTAATGACTTGGATGAGGGATTAGAGTGCGCTGTCAGCAAGTTCGCTGATGACACCAAACTGGGAGGAGTGGCTGATGCGCCGGAAGGCTGCGCAGCCATTCAGAGGGACCTGGAGAGGCTGGAGAGTTGGGCGGGGAGAAATTTAATGAAATATAACAAGGGCAAGTGTAGAGTCCTGCATGTGGGCAAGAACAACGCCATGTACCAGTACAAGTTGGGGGCAGAGCTGTTGGAGAGCAGCGTAGGGGAAAGGGACCTGGGGGTCCTAGTGGACAACAGGATGACCATGAGCCAGCAGTGTGCCCTTGTGGCCAAGAAGGCCAATGGCATCCTGGGGTGTATTAGAAGGGGTGTGGTCAGCAGGTCGAGAGAGGTTCTCCTCCCCCTCTACTCTGCCCTGGTGAGGCCGTATCTGGAATATTGTGTCCAGTTCTGGGCCCCTCAGTTGAAGAAGGACAGGGAACTGCTCGAGAGAGTCCAGCGCAGAGCCACGAAGATGATTAAGGGAGTGGAACATCTCCCTTATGAGGAGAGGCTGAGGGAGCTGGGTCTCTTTAGCTTGGAGAAGAGGAGACTGAGGGGTGACCTCATTAATGTTTATAAATATGTAAAGGGCAAGTGTCAAGAGGATGGAGCCAGGCTCTTCTCAGTGACATCCCTTGACAGGACAAGGGGCAATGGGTGCAAGCTGGAACACAGGAGGTTCCACTTAAATATGAGGAAAAACTTCTTTACGGTGAGGGTGACTGAACACTGGAACGGGCTGCCCAGAGAGGTTGTGGAGTCTCCTTCTCTGGAGACATTCAAAACCCGCCTGGACGCGTTCCTGTGTGATATGGTCTAGGCAATTCTGCCCCGGCAGGGGGATTGGGACTAGATGATCTTTCGAGGTCCCTTCCAATCCCTAACATTCTGTGATTCTGTGATTCTGTGAAGACAATAAGCTGATGAGTCTATCCCTGAGGTCAGGATATCTGAAGGTGACCTTCAACATTCCTTCCCATTGAAGACCTACAGTGGAAACATTTGCTGTGATAGTGACTGTGAAGTGTGCAATGAGCTTCATGTCCTCTAAAATATATGCTAACACTTAAAACTGTGTTAAAAATGCACATTGTTTATAGTTATATTTGAATAAACATTCCTCTTTATTGTTTCAGAAGATGGCTGGTTTTGGAGTACAAAATATTTTTCTATGGCCTGTCTCAAGGCAGTTAATGAGACCATGAATTTTATTTCCCAAAGCTGCATGTGCAGATTGTTAAACTCATGTTCTGTCATATCCATCATATTCACCAAAGGTCCAGGACTGCAAAAGTAAGCTTCAAGTTATACTTTACCTGTTTTTACAGGTGACCACTTTACCACACGATGACAAATAACAACTATCATCATGGAACTCAGGGGGAAAAGATTTAAAAATGTTTCTTAGTAACTTATTTTTTTTTTTTTTAGTGTAAACACTGTGAGAATTTCTATGGGAGCTTTTCTGTCTATGGAACTATAAATAGTTCAGAAATATTTTAATGCTTCTGGTGTATTTTAAATGTGTCTATTTTTTTTTCTGTGGTGAATCTGCTGGTAACTAGACATAATATTTGTAAATTTGGCAATGTGAATATTTATGATTGAGGTTTTTCTTTTCCATTTTTTCAATCATTACAAAGCTGTGTGTACAATCAGATTGAAGGGAATAAATGAATTCCATTCCTAAATGAAAGACTTATTTCTAGACTTAAAGCTTAGGAATGGGTTTTCAATTTTCTTGGAGGGCTTTCGGTCTCAGGTTTTGAATGCTCTGTCTTCTTTGACTTGAAGTCAATGGACTTTTTTTTTTTTAAATGTATAACTGAGAGAAAGATCACTTATGAAAACTAAGTAACATTAATCAGAACTGGTGTGAGATCTTACAAAGGGACTCCAAATTCACCCAAGAATGAACAAATTCCTTTTCTGGTACGCATGGGACAATAAAAATAGCAAGATGCTTGTTATACACGATATTTCACCAGTGCATTTCCCATTTAATGAAAAGTGTTTTCTCTCTCTTCCTTTACTGTCTCATTGCAGATATCTTCTACATTTTACCAGCTATATTCTTAACGGATATATTAGATAATATAGTATGCAGTAGTTTCATCCCAGTTCTTCTAAGGCTAGAACAGTAACTCAGAGATAGGCCCTCTGATGTGATAGGATGTTAAGAACAGACACTAACAGTGACAGATGTGGACTTGGAATCACTACGGTATTGTGGTTTCAACTTTCCTAATTCAATTCTCATGTCATGGGACTTCATTTAGAGGTATAGATCCTTGATATGTTCAGTTTTACTGTGACTTCTTCCTAGATTTTCACTTTACCACTCATAACTTGTGCAAAATGAGGAACAACATCTAATGGACATTGCCCATTTCTATTACACTGGAGTGATCTCTCATGGTTGTCCATGAATTTATGTTCCATTGAGCCACTTCCTTTCAAATGCTAACATTCCTCTCAGTTTGTATTCTTTATATTGAGTTTGATATATTAACACATATATATCAGCAGCATGTTTTCTCTTCCTGATGTGAAATTATTAAATGACTACTCTAGGATCAAGCTATTTGCTCAGGTCTTTGAGAAAAGTAGGAGTTTTATGGGCTAATGATTTGTTGAAGATCACATTAGATTGCTCTTCTATATTAACACTTTTTGTTATACCAGACTCGTGATGCCCAGCCTAAGGTGGGAGTCGAAAGGTGACACTTGCTTGCACTTTTTTACTGAGTAAGAAAAAGGGACTGGATGAATTTAAAGTCCCTTTCATGAGAAAACATTCTTTGCCTTCTCTGGTCTCCGGTAATTCATTATGGAGCTTACCGCAAAATTTGTCTTTTGGGAGCTGGAGTGTTATTTAGAGGAAAATGCAGTGTGGAGTAGAATTATAATCCATGTTGGGGCTGCCAGTTCCTGATTTGCCTGAGATATGATCACAGTGCAGAAAGGGTGCCACTGTTATTTGAATTGATTACATAACATTGCTTTATTGTGCTTTAAAGCTTAGGTCAATGCTATGCAAGGACATAGATACTCTTTGATGTGAAGTGTTTAAATCAAAAGGGAAAATGAATAAATAATTAAACTGTCTGTGCAACTTTTTAAGTCCTAATCATGACCTGGAAGTTAAGCTAAGTTTTCTCTGCCTTGCTGGGGAGAGGAATGTGCAGTATGGTCCAAAAATAGTTTATTAAAAGAAATAAAATATTATAATAAAGACAATTGTTTCATATGTTTACTAATTTGTATCTTTTCTAATATTTAAACCATTATGAAGCATCTATCATGCTATGACAAGATTCTGATACCTGAGTGAACAACAGATTGGAGAATACATTTTTAGAAATATATGAGGTGGTATTTATACATTTGCATTCTTTTTATGTTAACGACACTAGTCAAAAAAATTTGGAATATACTAAATCGAAAATTGAGCTTGTAAAAACACTTAGATACAAATGTAATGGTATTCACACTGCCAGTTGTACCAATGAAGTTATCTCACCTATAATCCAGTATACTGAAATTGGCATTAAAACTTTGAGAAAATAAGTGTTGTGTGATGCAGAAAGAGAAGGGGTTGGAGAGAGATGGAGAGAAAGTAAGAGATCTGCACATCAGAACTTACAGCAAACGTGAGTTTTGTACTTTATAACATGACTGAAATATTTTTATTTTTCTTTTCCTCTTCTTTGAAACATGCCTTGCTAAATGTTTGTTGTCAGCTGGTACTAATTCTTACAATATATTTTATCACTGTTCTTTTGGGAAAATGCTGGATGCTGCAAAATAGTATTCGTTTGGCTGCTTAGTTTTCAATTAAATGGTGCAATATGAACTGCAGTAACACAGGCAGGGGGATGGTCTAGATGAACTAATGCTGTTTCTATCAAAAATGGTTGCGGGTCTGAACATAGCATATAAGCCAGATGCTGTGAATAAATATTCTCTTTTTATGGCCAGTTAAATCAGCACTTGTACTTCTGTAAAAAATTACTGTAAAGGAAACTGTAGATATGGGAGACTTACTCTAGAAAATATTTTGTGAACATGTAACACAGATATATAAAGGCATGATTAGTTTAGCATTTTTTACAAAGTTGAAAACAAGATAATATATTTTATAAACAAACGAGTAGGAAGAGTACAGGGAATTTTTTAATAAAATGCTTGGGAAACAAGGAATTATCTACTGTAATAAATCCATCAGGCTTAAATTATGACTCTCTAAGGACTTATTAGTCAGAGCAAGACTTCCTTAACAACCTCAAATAAATGTGTCAGTCATAAATTCCCAGAAATGTTGACCGTACTCTGTAAATGTTCCTCTTGCATGAAATGATTCTCCTTTTTCTCCTAGCTAATTCATGAATATAATACACTGGATGAATATATCATCAATGTAAATATCAATATAATTCTGAAAAAAAAATCAAATACTGAAGTGAATATAATGGTGCCAAAACTTAGCATGTTTACAAACTTTCTTCTTACTTGTCCTTAAAATCCACCAGAGTGCAATACTGAGTGACAATGGAATAAACTTCAAAAAATATTCACAATCCAAACCATTTTTGAGTGTAGAAAGGCAGCCTGACTATACTATATGCACCAAATTTTAATTTTAGAGGCTGTGCTCTCTACAGTGTGTCTACAACATGTAAATACCATGGAGCTAGACCAGAACAATACTAGTCCCAATGGCAAAGGGACTGGTATTGTATTCAGACACGTACCTAAGGGCTTTCTAAAAGCAGCCCTCATTATTCTGTGTCTCCCACTCCCTGTCAGGACATATATCACACATTTGCAATATCACTCAGGTCAGTTATACAAAACAAGAGATACGTGACTGGGAGTTTCTGCATCTCATCTCAGCAGATAGTGACCCATGCACCATGTAACCTGAAGTGAAAGAAGCAGCTTTTATGTGATCTGACACAGACAGGGGAGGTCTGCTGCCTACACCACTCATATGATGGTCCATGTTAACCCTTTCTATACAGAGTAACTTTGCTGAGAGGCTCTCTGGACCAAAGTTAGTTGTCTTTGCACAGTCCTGCATTGCTCTGTGCTAAATCAGCATTAGATTCACAATCTTTAGCTTTGTACACTGGAGACTGAAGATCTCTCAGTGCAGAGCATGGAGAGGGTTTACATATCCTAGAAAGTTATATGAATTCATCTTGGGCACCAAAACTTAGCAATGTTGACTATACCACTGAGAGCCTTGAGGAGTATGAGCACATACTGGCCCTGGCTCCTCAGATGAGATCTGGACAACTATGTCTCTGTTATTTAGCTCAGTTCTCTGAAGGGTCCTGAAATGGACCTCAGTTCAGAGTAATGTATATGTGTAGCGTAAATTGAAATGTTCAGATTTTATTTCCTAAAAAAAAAAAAAAACTTAGATCAGTATCCTGCTAGACACTCCTCTCTGCCTTTAAAATGACATTAAAAAAGAACTGATACTCAGACACTGACATCTTTTTCAATACATAATGGTTGCGCTGGATCACATTACACTACATCAGTAGAATTATCCTCCATATGCACTCCTATAATTATTACCAAGCCTTGATTCAGTGCAACTAAAACCCTCAAAGGAAGACCCTCTCCCTTCCCACACTGTATCCCATATAGTAAAAAGAAAGAAACAAACAAGAGCTTCCTGATAAAATTTGGAGGAAAATTTTGGCAAGAACATCTTTCCACTACCTGTAAAATATAGGTGCAGCTCACTTCTCCAAATCGTGGCTTCCCCATAAAGGTTGGGAGAAACAAATCTGAATGTTTGTTTGGTCATCATCCTGTGATTAAGCTCACAGCAGATAAATTTACATCCCAGTAGATGGTGTCAGAGGGGTTCTGTCTCCATAGACTTAGCAGTGAAGACTTGGGATTTTCTGCAGCTTCTCCTTTTTGCAAATTAAGAAGGAAATAGGTGAAAACTTACTTTCAGATATCACACCAAAAGAAGTAGGGGATAGGTAAATAGCTCTTTCTCACTTCTGCTCTTAAGTCAGGGAAATAAATTTTGTCTTTATTGCATTCCCATGCTTAATTACATTCAATTTGTTCTATTATAATAAGAAAAAAGTTTCATCATTTTCCTGTTGAGATATGACACCTTTAACTATCAGACACTTCAACTCTCCAGCTTGTAGCTGATGTCTTCTCAAGGGTTTCTCTTGATGTTTTATGAAGGTGCTGCCTTGACCAGCATGCTGGTGTCAGCTCTGGGAGCTGTCATCTCCTCCACCGACAGCTGCAGATGAAAAGTTCCTTCTGCTGAAGTAGAACCCACACTTGGACCATTCTTGAGTTAGCATTGCTCACACAGGATTTCATCCAGGGCCTAGCTGTATTTATTATATAGACTTACAGGAAACTGCGGCTGTCACAAGAGTGGGTGTCTATGCCAACAACATAAATAGCTGCTTTAATGTTCTTATGAGGAGAATACTGGATCTTGGCTCTTCTATGCTTTGCTCCTCTCCAGATAGAGACTCCTTTTGCTTTCCCTTCATCCTGGGTGCATTAGTTTTTGAAAGACATTTCAATCACCCACAGATTAATACAGAAACCCATATGTTAGCTCCCTCGTATTGTAAAGATGTCATCGGTTTGCAAAGGGCTCACAAATGAGCTTTACTGGCTTATTGGACTACTAAAGAATCTGTGATGAGCATAAGATGCTCTTGGACTCTTTATCTCATAGACAAAACTATTTCTTAGTCATTGTGACTGTTTATTTTCTATGTATCACACTTCTGGCCAAGAAATCTATAACTGCAACATGGACACTTCTTAGCTGGTGGATATTGGAGTCAGAATTTCATATCCCTCACTAAAAGCTTTCTGAGTCTTATTTCTCTCTTGCTGTAAATAAGATGGTGCACATACTTAAGAAAGTGAACATTTTTCCTTTCTTGACTTTGCCCACAAAGTATGTTAAACTTTATTATCTAATGGATGTATTATTCCAAGCTTAAATATACATCCCTGATTTGGTCTGCACACAGTTATTTAAACCGACTAGTTTTAGGTTACTTTGTGGATCAGAGAGTTATTGTTTGTGTTTATACTGTTCTACTCTATTCAATTAAGCATTGCCATTTAACATTACTGGGCATTATAAACTTACGATCTATACTTTAAATAGTTAGCATAGTACAGTTTGGCTGTTTCTGAAATCCTATAATTTATAGAACAGACTGGCATCATTATTATAACAATTTGTACATTTTCACAGGTCTTGAAACAAATCTTGGAAGTTTAATACTGAGCTGAACCAAAATTTGGAAGGATAATAAGAAAACATTATTTCAGATGACCAATTCTTATATCTTTGCATTCTGTTGCTTTAGGAAAAGCGTGATCCCAGCAAACTATCAAAGAGTATCACCTTTCTAAATGTCTGCTTTTCATAAAGAAATCACATATTTAAATGTTTTTTTTCCGTAATCTGAGATTTTTGGCAGTTGGAAGAGTTTTTCACTAGTCAAAAGTGAATTCCATCCTGACTGGGGTGGAATTAACTTTCTTAATAGCAGCTTGTATGGTGCTGTGTTTTGGATTTATGGCTAAAACGGTCCTGATAACACACCAATATTTTGGCTACTGCTGAACAGTGCTTTTGCAGCATCAGGGCTTTATTTCTCCCTCTAGCTGCCAGTGAATAAGCTGGGGGTGCACAAGAAGTTGAGAGGACACAGCCAGGACAGCTGCCCTAAATTGACGAAAGAGATATTGCATGGCATATAACATTGTACTCAGCAGTAAGTTGAGGGAGTTATCTTTTCCAAGGTAGTGGTTTCTCCAAGACTGGTTGGGTAAGGTCTGCTTGTGGGAGGTGGTGAGTGACTGCCTTTTTACATAATTTGTTTTTTTCCCTCTCTTTCCTTCACTTATTAAACTGTTTTTATATTGACCCAAGAGTTTACTCTTGTTTTTATCCTGATTCTTTCCCCAGTCCTGCTTAGGTGTGTGGGGAGTGACTGTGTGGCTATGTGGGTGTTTAGATGGTGGCTGGGGTCAAGCCACCACACAAGTGGATTCATATTCTTGTATAGACCTTTTTTAGCTGACTGGTAGAGCTTACGGACTTCCCAATATTAAAAAAAAAAAAATCAGTGATAAGTTGCCTTTTGAAAATTGCAAAGGAATTGGATGTATTTCAGCAAAATGCAGTAAAACATGGTCTAGGCCACTGGCCTTATCTTGCAGCTTCACTGTGTTTTGACTTTGATTTACCTATCTAAAATATAATTTTTTATTTACACATGAATGCTAAAACAAATTAGGCATTTTACAACACAGCAGTTTCCACTAGAAAAATCCAAACTTGCTGAGGCCATCACTGTCCTTGATTGTCTTAATTGTCTAACTTAATTTTATACTTTAAATTGTTAGTGTAGCACCTGACATTATTTTGAACTCAGACAGAATAACAATCCCCAAAAAGTCCCAGGAACAGTTCAGGAATTAAACTGAAACACGTGCTATTCCCAGCAGATGACATCTTGCAGGCCCTATGGTTTGCTGAATATGAAGATCTAGTAGTATGGAGGTGGGCTATTCTGTGCTAGTGAATCTCAGTGCGAAAACCAGTCTGGGAATGTTTAATTTACTGGTGTACATATCGTCATTGAGTCTGTCACTTTCCTTTAAGATAAACTCAAACACGGAAGTATTTACAGAAACTGGGAAAACACCAGCTTATGACGCAAGGCTTATTTAAATAAGTCAAAGATTCTTATTCAGAGTAGGACTTGAATGTAGATCCCCCATATTTGAGGCGGGATGCAATTACTGAGTTCTTTCAAAGAGCTTTTCCCTCTCCCTCTCTCTCCAATTTTTGATGAATAAATAAGAATAAGAATGATACTGAGGTGGAATGTAAATAAATTTGCTGAATTCAATTGTTCATGAACTGAACTTATTTTCTAAGGAACACATAGCTATAACCTCAACTATCCTGACCAGGAACAAAGGATTCTTTTTACTTAGTATCAAAAGTTGACAAGATAGATAGATAGCTACATATGAGATTTTTGGACACATACTGGCCATGATTCATGCATCTTCTTTTAGGCATCTTCCTTAGATGAAATGAGTCATCTTCTAGAAGATACAATTTTTCCCTTCAGTTACAGAAGTTGTTTAGATGCTTAGTTCATATGTAGAAATCTGCATTGTAGATGTCTAAAAAGCTAAGATGAATCCCCCAGCACAGATTCATTCAGTTTTTACTATGCAATTTAAAAATAATCGTGTTGTGAAAACCTGTGTAAAACCTGATTATACTAATGTAAACTCCAGTCTGCTCAATATAGGCAACTTTACAAGTTGTTCTTTGTCTGGGATTCATAATTTCAAAAATATGTTGTGTTGACAGCTACAGGGGCTGGACTCCTATTTTCTCTTCACAGAATGTTTAGTGAAAATGCCCTAAGAAGGATTTTTTTTTTTCTGGACCCATACATGCTACTTCTAATGATAATAAAACAGAAATTTAACAGTGTAGCTTTTAGAAAGATGCACTTTCATGCTACACAGTCAACAGGAATGCAACTAATTTCCAGTTATGCTAATGATTTTTGTGATAAATATGAATGTCACATGGGACATAGACCATGACTGGCTCATTTATCACCATAGCCACAAGACCTGCAGAACACAACACCTTCAAATTACTAACAGCAGAATTGGATTGGCATTGGCAATCTCCACTGAAAAGGACTTATAGACCATTATTGATCCCAGCAGTCCACAAAAGTAGTTCGAAGGTATGATATGCGGATAAGTAAGATTGGTGCAGTTCTCCCAGGCATAATGTAATCACTAAGAAGATGTCAGGGGAACTGGTATATGAAAAGTTGTTATTTTAATAAGTAGCCCAGCACAGAAGAACTATAGAATTACTGGTCTACTATAGTATGAATTGGAAGGTTATACAACAATGTCTCTACCAACTTCAGAAAACATAATGTAAATACTCAGGCAACTTCTCCAGAGATTACAGCCTATAAGAAACCATTTTTTAAATGCATGTTGCCAGCACTGAAGGTTTTACAAATTGCAGTATGTTCAGCTCAAATTATTCCAATCAATGGAACATTTTTCTTATGTACTGTCAAGTTCTACTGTAATTACAGTCCACATTGCATTTCTAGTGCTTTCTGCATGCCTATAAAATCAGACCCTTCCAATACTATCTACCTGTAATTTCATGAACATTCATCATAGCTTTCTTTGCTGTTGTCTATCCCCAATGACTTTAAGACTTGCACTGTTCAATGCACCTGCCCAGCCAGCTCAGTGGCCCTGAAGTTTATTGACATTTCTTTTTGCTCTTATGCAGCCCTGCTCTGTAACATTTACTCTGTCAATTACATTCATTTTGGTATTCATAGTCAATTCTATCTCTGTGAGACCTTAATTGTATTTCACTAAATTAAAGAGGCATTATAAAGTTGTTACCCTTTGATTTTGTAGCTTTAATTTCATTTTTCTTTAATCTTTGGAGCACACTATATTATCAATTAGCATAATAAAAGTCACTGTGGAATTTAGTAACAATACTGGGTATTCTGTGAAGTGAATCATCGCATTTAATGTTGGTAGTATGACAACAGTATGTGCACTGAGTAATGAAGTAACCAAAATTCTACTCCACACTTCTACAGTATCTCTATACATGAACTAAAGGATTTTGAGATTTTTTGGGGGGTTGTTTCCAATGATGGTGGACTCCTTTTTAGTGTTTTGTACACTCTAAAGTTTTAAGAAATTTTCAAGGTCTTAATTCTTTGAACATTTTCTTCAGTTTAGAAGCTGCAGTCACTGTTATTGGTAGACAGAATAAAAGCAGTTGATATTTTAGCACTGTCTTAGAGACCTCCTTTCAAAACAATGCTCTCTGTTCCTATTTTGGGTCTTAAAACTTGCTTCATTACAGTGGTGAGACTTCCTAGCGTGTTGTTTGTGATACTTGCCCTGAAGAGACTAATAATCTTTGTGCTTTTCTTGCAGGTGAGTTGAGCTTCTGTGTTAATTCTCCTAAATTATCTGCTTTTTGTAGGGAGGCCAGGTCTACTGACGCATATTATGCAAGCCCTGAGCACATAAAGAAAAATTAGATAGAAAACTACTTATTTCTTCTATCCCGGTCTGTCTGCTTGGACAGTGGTGAGGCTAGCCATGCTAAGTGGTAGGATTCTAAGCATCCATATTTTTTACTTCTTAACCAAGAATGGATGTTTGTAGTGGATTTAGTCTCCAGGTTTACATGAAAGCGAGGAGGAAGGGAGAAGTTTATAGTGTTATAAGTCCCTTTGTAGTACTCCCAATCTTTATTGCATTCAGTGCTTTTTACTTAAAACGCAGATGCTTATCAGGCCACATAAAATATATGTTTCAAAATATCTTCTAGGAACAGCAGACAACTGGAAGAGATGCCAATAGTTACTCATGCAATATTTAAATAACAAAAAAAGTCAATGTGGCTAGATACAAGAATTATGAATGTCAAGTCATTGCAATTATCTAATGATTTATGAAGTAGATAAAGGAGAAGTGGGAGGGAAGGGTATAAAGCAAAGGAGAAGTGCAAAAGGAAGACCAAGAAAAAAGAGTGATCGGTCTACATATTCACCAAGTCAGTGGTAGTTCGGCTGTTTTCCTTATATAGAATAAAAGTTCATCGTTACAAAGGTGTAAGCTTTTCTGAGTCACTGTAAAAGATTTCTCACTGAATTGTACCTCATAACCTTCTGAAAACTTTTGAAAGAATACACAATAAAAGATTTTTTTTTTTTTTTTAATTTATTTTATTATCCTTTAGAATTTGTTGAATTCAGGAGTACTGGGCTATCCAACTCTCTTTTCTTCTGCTCATTGTCACCTTCTGTCTACAACAGAATTTTCTTGGAAGAGAAAAGCCTTGGTGAGCTGAGGTCCCCTGATGCTGCCTCCACTGTCAGTCCTGTTGGCCCATTTCCCTGGTTATTCTGAGTGAGTCACTGCCAAGGACTAGTGAAACTGGCCAGTGACACTGTGACATTGGCTGCAGGGTTGGCAGAGACATGCTTCCCTCCACTAGGTTCACCCTAGATGGAAAGCACACAGCCACCAAAGAGAACAGAGTCTATTTTACATGTGTGAGGGTGGGAAGAGAGGAGAGGTGAATGAGAGCTCCTCTTCTGAAATATTTCAGTTAAAACTTGTCAGTTGTTTCCCCTCCTCTGTTAACACCAAAGCTGAGCTTAAACACGCTGCATTCCAGACATCATGTGCTTTCTATTTGTATTCATTGCAGATGTGCACTAAAACTACTGCAAATAATTTAGGTAATTGGCAAACCACAGGGGCACTTACCCTGTTCACTGGCCTATTTTAGGCTGGCTCATCATCACCATTCTAATTGATGACAGGTCTCTAGTTTTTCACTTGCCAGGATGTGAGACAAGGAATACTAATAAAGTATTCTGGCATGGGAATGTTGTAACTGTTCCCAGCCTTTTGCAAGCAATGAGCTCCCCTGCCCCTGCCTCTGCTGTTAATGCACAAGTGATGTGGTGGGGAACTTTTTCAATAAAAGGACATTCTCTTTTCTCCATCCACTCAGCCTCTGCAATTACTAATTCCAATACAACCAGAGCTTTTTTAATGTAATGCTGTATGCTGTAACTTGTTATTAAAAAGTAATGACATCAAAGTAGCTGACATCCTTATTGAAATAACAAACTTTTCTCCCTTATATAAAGAACATTTCAGAAACTAAAATTGGTTTTATTTACTATTCCCCCTGCCCTGTTCCCTAGATGCTCAGCATTAATACCTATTAATTAGAGAACATACATATATGTGTTCCACTGTGTTTTTTTCTGCACAGACTCACCGTAGAAGCCAATTCCTGGTCCAAAAATCTCATTATCTGACTGGAGCACAGATAACACAGAGCACTATTGAGTCCACTGTACAGTATGCAGAGGCAGAGAAGGCACAGGGCTGCAACAAACAAAGGACTCGAACCCATAAATTAATTTTTCCTGTACCTGCGTTTAGTGTCCTGCCACCCTGTAGTGAAAATGCAGTAGAGTTTCTCTGCACTGTCTGCAAGGCATAGGAAGTGTTAAATGCCTCAAGACCTTAAACATCAGATCTTAAACACCAAAAAAACCCACACCAATTCCCGCTGAACAGAGCTAGTGCTAGTCAATACCAAACACTAAGCACAAGTGTATATGACAGAAAGTATTGCATGTCACCTCTCGTGGCTTGGCTCACAGCTTTAGTTAGGCTCAAAGTCCTTTCCTGAGAAAAGGCAGTGCAAGTGGCTAGTATTAAAGTTTTGTGTAACACTGTAGATCTGCAAGGTCCTCACTTATGGCTCTGTTTTCTAGTTCTACCTTTCCTGATCCTGAAGGGGATCACATCACTACATTATCTTCTGTGTGAATGAATGCCTTTGTCACTACTCAGTAGAAGAGTCAAAGGAAATTAGATGCTTTAAGCACTGAATTCCTTTACAAAATCTAACTTCAATGACTAATCCAAGATCAAATAATTAACCTGAGCCATGCAGAATAATTGTATGCACATTTATCTTTATTTGGTGTTTTATCCACCCTCTGTTCAAAGTACAGTCTCATCACCCATCCAGGGCCATAATTTGGTGTACGACTTAAGTCAACATGAGCTGTTCAGCTGATGAAACAGGCAATCCTGCCTTCTATTTGTTCTTTTCTCTTCTCTTTTACCAGTGCAAGGATTGGAATGGGCGTATGGTCAGGTTAGAGAACTCTTAGAACGAAGGCTCATATGGTTGGGAAAAAAAAAAAAAAGGGCTCTAATATGTCGTAATGAAAATTCACTCCAAAGGCGGCACAGGAATACAAAGCTGGATAAAGGTTTCTTCTAGAGGAGTATGGGAGCAAAGCCCCAGGAAGGTATGTTATCTGGTCTATACACTATATCATCTATCATCATACTTGGCAAAATCTTTTGCTATGCTTGGAAGAACAAACTCACGCTTTTCATTCCTTTCACCTTGAAATAGGGCACTAATTTGTACCAAGGTGCTGAATGTGGAATTGCAAGACATGAGAGACCCAGGCATGACCACAGTTGTTCTTGAATCTTTTCATATGCTTAGAATGCTTTCCTCATTGTTAGTCAAATTTTCATCCCAAATTAGCTAAAACTTCAGTAAAAGACACAGAAACCTCTGACTGACTTGTTTATTTAACACAATTAAAATAATTCTCAGTACTTTAGTCCTCTTAAGCATTTATCATGCCAGTGGTTTCTAACACGGATGAAATTCATATTAATGTCAGACATCTTACATGTAGAACTGTACCTCT
The DNA here is from genome assembly GCF_013368605.1 of Nyctibius grandis. Taxonomy (NCBI): domain Eukaryota; kingdom Metazoa; phylum Chordata; class Aves; order Nyctibiiformes; family Nyctibiidae; genus Nyctibius; species Nyctibius grandis. The sequence goes on along the minus strand of NC_090658.1, from coordinate 88,718,220 downwards.
GAAACTAAAGATATTTTGTCAAAGCCACTTTCATGGTCAATGGAGAAAAGTAACTCATCCCACCCTAAAAGAAAGATTTTAAATAGTGCAGCTGAAAACACCTCTTAAGAGGTCCTATTTCTTTCTACTGACTGCAGAGGGAATTAAAACAGCTACTTTGGCATTGTCCATCTGACATTAAGTGAGATGAAGCCCACTTTCAGTGTCCTCATTTTAGGTGCTTCCTTTTGACTTACTCATCGAAGATGGCACAGAGCGACATGTCATAGAATATTAGAATGGTTTGGGTTGGAAGGAACCTTAAAGATCATCTAGTTCCAACCCCCCTACCTCAGGCAGGGACACCTTTCCTCTAGACCAGGTTGCTCAAAGCCTCATCTAATATGGCCTTAAACACTGCCAGGGAGGGGGCATCCACAACTTCTCCGGGCAACCTGTTCCAGTGTCTCACCACCCTCACAGTAGAGAATTTCTTCCTAGCATCTAATCTAAATCTACCCTCTCGCAGTTTAAAACTGTTACCCCTTGTCCTATCACTATACGCCCTCGTAAAAAGCCCCTCTCCCGCTTTCTTGTAGGCCCCCTTCAGGTACTGGAAGGCTGCTAGAAGGTCTCCCCAGAGCCTTCTCTTCTCCAGGCTGAAGAGCCCCAACTCTCTCAGCCTGTCTTCATAGGAGAGGTGCTCCAGCCCTCTCATCATCTTCGTGGCCCTCTTCTGGACTCGTTCCAACAGCTCCATGTCCTTGTTATGTTGGGGGCCCCAGAGCTGAATGCAGTACTCCAGGTGGGGTCTCATGAGAGCGGAGTAAAGGGGGAGAATCATCTCCCTCAACCTGCTGGCCTCGCTTCTTTTGATACAGCCCAGGATAGAGTTGGCCTTCTGGGCTGCAAGCATGCACTGCCAGCTCATGTTGTGGTGTGGTAGGCCTCACTGCAGTGGCAGGGTGTGTTCTATCACTTTTTGTCCTGTTTTGTCATAGAAGAACTTTTCAGGCAAAATAAAGTAGAACAGAAAAAAAGGCTCTATACTGTCTTTTGGATAGGAGACTATTCCTTGGTTAGGAGGCTTGAGTTGGAAATCTCAGCAACACCTTTTCTTATTGAATTCAATGTTGCTATGATATTTCAACCATCTTGGGTAGTGGAGTGGGTTGAGTGATTCAATTGTGGTATTGCTTTTATCCCACCACAGAAGTTCAGTAACTGGTATAATCTAAGACCATTATCCTGCTTGCAGGATAATGAGATAGATGCCACATTTTATAAAGCAAGAATTGGATTCCTGGGCAGAAACATACTTCTAAGTCTGATTTAGAAAAATGTGAAAAAATAACTCTGCCCTCCCTCTACTTTTGCTTCTGTGCCTGATGTTCCACAGTGCTGAATTTAGTCCTGTGTTTCAGTCCTGTAGCCCAAAGACCACCCATGTGATAAAGAAATCCTCTGAACCATTCGGCCCTGAGCCTGTCAGCGATAATTGGAAAAGGAAAGGAGTAGGTGTTCATAGTCCTTAGCACTTTTCTAAATCAGGCCTGAAAGGAGAAAAGCGCTAGTGAAAGGGGAGAGCATAGGAGAGGATGTTATTTTATTCATTAAAAATAAATGTCTGGAGTTTAAACATGTCAACAGGCCAAAGCTCTGTTCTACGAGGCACTGAGTGCCCTTGAATGCCTTTGAAGTTAGTGGTAGGTGAAGTAACTTGGCACTCCACAAGAGTGGGCCCTGAGGATCCTCTTGAAGGAAAGTCACAAAGAAGAAGGATGCCCATGTGTTTTGAGCTGAACTCTACTTCCATCCCTCTCTTTCTGTCTCCTAAATCTAGGTCTATCTAGATGTTTGTGGTTAATTCATTTGAATGTATTACATGCATACTAGATTTAGTGTGCAGTTCAGCATAGTGTCTTTCAGTTCAAATGAATGAAAGGAAATGGGTCATTTCTTGGAGATGTCCTGTTGTTATTCCCTTGGAGAACAAGGGAGGCAATGCTTGTGCAATCCAAGCTATTTGTTATGTACTTCAGTCTTGCCACATAATACTGAATTTGGCAGACAACTTCTGGAAATAAAAGGAAGGTGGAATTAGATCCCTGAGGGATTTAATGACCTAGTTATTTTTGAAAATCTGAGCAATCTTCAGGGATACTTCCCAAATTATACTTTGCAGCAGTTCCTACACACCATGGTAAGGAACTTCAGAACTTCTTTAACAATTGCCTCAGATTTTTATCATTATGCTGGTTTATGTGAATAAATTGCAAAATTCTAGACTTCTCTCTGCATCCTGGTTCAGTGTTTGACCACCGTCATTGTAATTTCTTTTCCTTATGCCCATTGTCCATTGCTTCTCATCCTTTCACTGTGAACTACTGGAAAATGTTTGGCTCTATCTTCCCTACATCTTCCCATTAGGTAGGGGTAGAGTAAGATGATACATATAGCAAGAAAAGATCAGGTTGTTTCACAGAAGCTGTACAACCTCATTGGCGTACAAATTTTGGTTAAACCCTGAAGTGTACCAGTACTTGAGGGGGACAGGAAAAATCCTTCCAGGACCAGGATCATCACCATACTTGCTGTCCAAAGGTGAGACTCCACACCTGCTCTGAGCAGCACAGCCCAACTGCTGATGTTCGGGGGGTGGTTGGATTTACAGCAGATGTCGCAGTTGTGGTTGGTCCTTTCAGAGGATCGGGTGGTGAATCCCTAAGTGCAAACAGCTGTGTATACCCCTACTGCATAGGCAAATTACATATGTATGTGCATTGATAAACATGCACACATATGTATTATACACATGCTATGTATTTGTAGACTTATACATAGTGCAGACAATAATCAGATCACATACAGTTAGGTCACATAAGCTGTTATGTTGTATACTTGTGAATGTTTAATTTTTGCTTTGGTTTTTAAGCAACAGAATTAGTGACTGAATCCCTTTTATTTCAGTATTGATGAATACAGGGAGAAACAATTTGTTTTTCTTATGTGAACTCATCACAAACCTCTAGAAGACCGCATAATAGCACTTAAAGGATTCCCATGTCGCATGGGGAAATGATTGTCTAGTGCTAATCTGAGGCTTGTATACATTTTCTATTTAACCTTTTATCAAACAGTCAGAAATCCCATAGTTCCTTTAGTATCAAAACTCAAGCCTCCTTTTAATGACACTGATTTCTCCAACTCCCACTGAAATCAAAAAAATAGAGAACACTCATATTACAGTGAGCCCTTTGATAGTGATACTGGGGAGAATAACATAATGTTTTTCAGAGAGATTTCAAAGGTTAAGTATGTACATTTCCACAGCTCACTACTGCATTTACTCTAAAAGTGACTGTTCTTGGTAGATTTCCCTTCTGAATAATACAATGTGGAGTTTTAAAAAAAATCCTACCGAAAAACCCTCTTTAAAAAAGTCTAGACCAATAGGCACTGAAATCAGCAGCAAAACTCCTACCAAGTTAAATAAAAACAGGTCAAAGTGCTGTGCAATTAGAATTCCTTACTGTAAAACAGGCATCTCCTCCTTTCCCTTCTTCCCCCCTTTCTCTGTATTTTTCCATCAATCAGTCAGCTGTGTGATCAAGTGATGGAGATAAGGAAAGTTTGACCCTGATGCTAATTGAGGAAGACTTGGCTGGAGCCAGCTGGCTTGCATCATTTGTGAAAACAGTTTGAAAGTGGAATTTTGGATAAGTCATCAAGATTGAACACTAAAAGCAACCTAGTTGGTCATGCAAATTCAATAAAGAGATTAAAAAAGGAAGAAAACAAAAAATCTAGAGTCTAATAAAATTGACTGAAAAAGGTTCAACATCCGAAATGGTGTGAAAAACTGTGATCACATTTAAAATTGTTATTAGAACAAAATACATTTTGAATAACATATGTTATTTTCACTTAAAAAGTTAAGCTCATCTGCAAAAATCATCTGAGAAATGCTAACGGTATAATACCAGATAATGCATTCTCTAGTCACGTGGGGTTTTCCTCAACCTAATCTTCAACCTAAGCTCCTTAATGAAAGGATATTATGCAGATATTGCACTGAGGGGTAATTGTCCTGCTAAGTTAATTAGCAGCAATACGAACTGAGGAGAAAACCCTGAAATAGAAAATGTGGCAGAGAAGGGGAAGGTCTGTTTTTTTTCCAGGTGAAATGAAGCGCATTTATCTCTACCGATAAAGGACAGGGGAAATGGAAGAAGGGCATATATATGTATATGTGCTTCTGTGGGTGAATACAATTATTCTGGTATTCTGCTTATGACCATTTCATCTCAAATATTCTCAGAAGCTTAAAGTCTTGGTATATTAACACCTCAGTAATTAGCTTCCAAAGGAACAAACAAAAGAGTTAACGAACAAATTATTATTGATAGGTAGATTCTCTTTTTTACCCCAGCTGAGAAGTATAATGAAACTTTAATGTCAAATCTGCCCATGGTCTCCCTGTTAGTCCCACAATCTGTAGCTTTTTGTTCAGTTATGGACTGCTGCTCTTGAGATCAACCAAAGTATAACTTGGGTTTTATGTTGGATTATTTTTATTTATTTATTTATTTTGCTAGAGAGCTTTGTATCAGGGGCATCTCATCTTTCCAAGGTATGATTGTTAGAGATCCAGTCCCTTTCTGGCACCTGCACAGCTCTCTGTCACAAAATGTGATGGCAGAGAGGCCGCATGGAGTTTTGGCATGGAAAAGGCTGTAAAAGAGGTTCATACAAAAGAAAAACCTGTTTTAAGGGAGATGATTCAGCAGTCCCATTTCCTTTAACACCGCAAAGATTTGAATGTATGTGAAGGTAATATTTGTCATGAATACTCCTATCTTGTTCTCAATATAGTGCCTGCCATATCTGTATCTGTACCTTCGTCTACAATAAATATAATTACTACTTCCATGCTGTATACTATGCAGAGAGAATATTTTGTGACTTTAGGTAAAGATAGGCCTAATTATCAGAAATACAATAAACATACAAGGTATTATGTCATGGAGAACAGTAGATTTCTTCATTTAATGCATGGGGATATTGTCATACAATTCTTTCACACTAACAGAAGTCCGTGGCCAGAGATTGTATATCTAATGGTGAATGAGCTCCTAAGAGTTTGTTCTGCCAATCAAAGCTCTATATTCACATTTAATAATCTTAGCCCTTGTATAGAAATATTAACATTTTGAAATGGTCTGCTGGAATGTGATGTACTGGTCTTTTGATCATTGGATCCTTTTTACTCTGTCATTGTGTCTAGGCCATATTACTTCTCTGACTCTCTTCCTTCCTTCCAGTCTAGAAGAATAACATTTTTAAGACTTATGTAGCTATTTTTCAGCAAAGTACACACTTGACTGTGGAGAATTTTGCAAGTTTGCAAAATGTGTCAGTAAAAAACATAATCTCAGGGAATTATTATACAATTATTTCTAAATCAATACAAGATATATTTTCCCCATATTAATTGGCTATTTCTAGCCCAAAAGAATGACTATAATTGCTCTGGCCAGCAGATGGAGAAACGAAAAATGGAACCTCGTTTTAGATATCTTTCCTCCTTCTGAAGAAACTTGATTGGCTCAATTGTCCTGCTCAGACAAATTATCTGAATCATACAAATTCTGTTTTATCTGAAGCTTACATAAGAAAAAAATACTGTAGGAAATATTTTGTATCTCATAACACAAGACATGGTGAGATGTCAAGAGTAAAGAAAGGCACTTAGAAAAACAAACTAGCATGAAATACCCATTTCTCCAGGCAATCACTGGAGATTTTTATCAGGCAGTACTTTCTGCCGGCAAGGACATAAGTGCCAAACAGATGATTATTAAAATACAACACAATGCAATACGATTGTGTGTTTTGCTCTTAAATTGTGACAGTTTGGTTAACTATAAATAAAGATTTAGCAGAAATTTCTTATCATAATCTTGCCAGCTACACAGGCTAGGCTCAACTCTCTCCTTCAAGGGAAGGAGGAGCATGAAGCCTAGAAACAGCATGCAGAGACCTAACATGATCCCTGGAAAGGTGATGGAGCAGCTCATTCTGGATGCCATCTCTAAGCATGTGGAGAAGGTCATCAGAAGTAGTCAACATGGATTCACCAAGGGGAAATCACGCTTGACCAATCTGATAGCCTTCTATGATGACATGACTGGCTGGGTTGATGAGGGGAGAGAGGTGGATGTTATCTACCTTGACTTCAGCAAGGCTTTTGACACTGTCTCCCATAACATCCTCATAGGAAAGCTCAAGAAGTGTGTCTTAGATGAGTGCACAGTGAGGTGGATTGAGAACTGGCTGAACGACAGAGCCCAGAGGGTTGTGATCAGCAGTGCTCAGTCTAGTTGGAGGCCTGTGGCTAGTGGTGTTCCCCAGGGGTCAGTACTGGGCCCGGTCCTGTTTAACTTATTCTTCAATGACCTGGATGAAGGAACAGAGTGTACACTCAGCAAATTTGCTGATGACACAAAACTGGGAGGGGTGGCAGATACACCAGAAGGCTGTGCTGCCATTCAGTGAGACCTGGACAGGCTGGAGAGCTGGGCGGAAAGGAACCGCATGAAGTTCAACAAAGGCAAGTGTAGAGTCCTGCACCTTGGGACGAATAACCCCATGCACCGGTACAGGTTGGGGGCTGATCTACTGGAGAGCAGCTCTGCAGAGAAGGACCTGGGTGTTCTGGTGGACAACAAGTTCACCATGAGCCAGCAATGTGCCCTTGTGGCCAGGAAGACCAATGGTATCCGGGGTCCATTACAAAGGTTGTGGCCAACAGGTCAAGGGAGGTTATCCTGCCCCTCTACACGGCCCTAGTGAGGCCACATCTGGAGTACTGTGTCCAGTTCTGGGCCCCCCACTTCAAGAAAGATAAGGAATTACTGGAGTACAGCGAAGGGCTACAAAGATGATCAAAGGACTGGAGCACCTCTCTTATGAGAAGAGGCTGAGAGAGCTGGGTCTGTTCAGCTTTGAGAAGAGAAGACTGAGAGGGGATCTTATCAACACTTACAAATACCTTAGGGGTGGGTGTCAAGAGGAGGGGACCAGACTCTTCTCAGTGGTGCCCAGCGACAGGAAAAGGGGCAATGGGCACAAGCTGAAACATGGGAAGTTCCATCTGAATATGAGGAGGAACTTCTTTACTTTGAGGGTGGCAGAGCACTGGAACAGGCTGCCCAGGGAGGTTGTGGAGTCTCCTTCTCTGGAGATATTCAAAACCCTCCTGGATGCAAACCTGTGCAACATGCTCTATGTGAACCTGCTTTGGCAGGGGGTTGGACTAGATGATCTCCAGAGGTCCCTTCCAGCCCTTAACCATTCTGTGATTCTGTGATTCTGTGATTCTGTGATTCTGTGATTCTGTGATTCTGTGATTCTTATCAGTATCAATTCTTTCACTTCACTGCTAGAGGAAGCTCTCTCTACAATAATTGCTGTGCTAGTGGTGAGGGATAAGCATTATGAGGGAGCTGGACACAACACGCTTTTGGCTGTTGGAGAGGAACAGAAAACAATACAGTATTGGTGAAGCCATACAGTGGAAGAGGGGGAAGGGACCCTACTGCTGCAGAAGAATGATAAATAATTTCACATGGTATATTCTCTCATGATCATCAGAGAATTTTTTTCTGGTAGAAGATGCAATTTGGACAGTACCTGGGTTCTTAACGGATTTTAGGAATTTGGGTTCTTCAGCTTGGACTTGAGGTTAAGTGCCAGAAGAGAAGAAAATATCCCATTGCTATAAGGCATTTTACACACAACTAAATGTTAGCAAATGAAGAAGAAAAATAACATAAAACCTAAGTAAGTTTAGACAAGACATATATCAGATTCTCCAAGATGACAATGGAACTACTGCCAGGAATCCAGCAGGATCCAGATCCAGACTAACTAAACATGTACTAAACTAAACATGCACTAAACATAGCCACGTACTAAACTAAACTTGTACTAAATGTGACCAAATGTACTGAAGCAAACTTAGGGAATCCTTACTTTTAACCCATAAAAGCTATAATAGCTTAATAATAGCACGACAAGCAATATATCCAAACATTCTGTAAGAGACATGAATAAGAAATTATTCTATAATTTGTTATTCATGAAAAACAGTAAATTATTCTAATCACATTTCCTGCATTATAAATATTCTAAAAAGTGGTGCTGCAGGCAAATGAATGGCCCTGGAAAGGGTGATCATTCGTTTCAATCTTTTTTTTTAATAAACTTTACTCAAATTAAAGGAAAAAAAATAATAACTACAGAGAAGCAAGTGTCTAAAGACTATCTCTGTGAAATGACCATTTGCTTTAAAAGGACATCAGCAACCTCTTCAGAGCAAAATCACATTTCCAGAATTAAATTTGTAGACCAAATCCAGAGGCAGTAACATCTGTCTTTAGAAAGTTGATTAAAATGCTTTGAACTCCAGTACCAATCAATATATACTTTTGAGCTCTCCAATTTGCATAGTCATGGAGATAGCTTTATGGATAGTAAATGGATACACCAGACTCCAGTAAAATACAGTGAATGTGAAAGCTTTATTTTTATTAATAAATGGAAAGATAGATCAAAGGCTTGGCTAAGTGAACGTAGGTGAAGCTTGACCTTCTCGGTGCTAACAAACTGATTTTAATCTGAATTAGTATTTTGGAGATTTTATAAAACTTCAATGTGTTGAGGAATTTGTGTCTCAGGTATTTTAAAATCATTCAAATGTTATTTCACATGTGTTTACACTGGACAAATGTTTTAAAAACCACAACTGTTATGGAATCTGAAAATTGTTATTTTTCCTTTTCTTCTAGACTGCAGAAACAGATCCTGTGTTGAATGTCATTGCCTCCAGAGAAGAGAGAGAACCACTAGAAAGCTCCTTCAGGACTTTAATATTGCCATTCTAAAATACAGATAGATGTTAAAATTGGGGGAATGGACTAGAAAACCTCTAGACATCTTTTTTGTTCCTATCTTCTATAACTGTATGTTCCTGAACTATCATTAAGATTGGCAGTACAAAATATTAGGTATAAATGGAGATTCCTAACAGATTTCCGAGACAGGTATCTTGCCATTTTTATTTTATGAGGTTTAGTGACATCTGGAGCTTACGCATCATTTTACAAGCATTTTTCTTTTTACATTTTTAGTTTTCTATCCTTCTTACTGTGTCCTTATAAAGCTCTGAGTTCCAATTACAATAACATGCCTTAAAGGACAGCTTCTAGATGTTATTTTGTTGTGAGAATAACAGCAGTACTGTCTGCTCAGAGGAGAAATGCTTAGCCTGCACTAAGCTCCATACTGTCTTGATTAAACTGCTGCTATACCAGACCAGCTATTTTAAAAATAGCTGAGATGCGTAAGTTTGTGACTGAAGTATAGACCCAGTCTTTCAGTGGTCAATTAACATGGATTTCATTATAATCAAAACGTGCTAGGCCTCAGGAAAAGAAAAAGTATATCAAACCAGCATCTTATAAGTAGGATTTTCGTGAAGGACAGAAAAACATGAGGAGAATTATTTATACCAACAACATATATATTAGGTTCTTCAATAAGATGATTTAGAACATCCTGAAAAGTGTGTCCAATAAAGGCAACATTCTCTAAGAAGGATGCCTACATGATTACATTGAGCTAGAGAGCTATTCTGTATGGGGCCAAGCTTAGGCGAGAAGACTCCGTCTCAAAGGTTATTGGAAACGGGAAGGTCACCAGCCTCTCTTTTTCGCTAGGCAAATGAAATCTTTTGGGGAAGCCAGCAGGAAAATGGCATAAAAGAATGAAGGGAATAGCTACTGTGAGACATTATTTTCTTAAAAGAACCTGGGCCACATGTTGGTTATGAATGTAGCCACTGCCTTTATTACTATTGATTTGTTTCAGTCATATTTTTCATAGTGTTGTTTCACATGCATACAGAGAAAAGAGTGAGACTCAGTGTCAGACCATGGCTTATTCAGCCTGCAGGGAAGGGTACTGATAACCTTTTGTCATGGCATGCCAAAGCCAACTGTATTCAGCAGAGGGGAGGCTTCATAGAGACATATTTCTTCACTCTGGTAACCTGGGAGTCCAGGAGTGGGGAATACCCAAAGTCTCTTTCCACCTTTAACATACTTTCTGACATAAAATAGGGCAGAGTGGATACAGTGGTTTGGGTGCAGACTGAGGCTTGTTCTCCTCTTTGAAGAAGCTGGGAGACGGAGAGATAGTCTGTGACCTACTAAGTCACCATTTCCATCTCATGTTAATATTGGGGCAACGCAACTGCTCCATACACTGGGCTAGGCTGAAAGTAGTGGTAATGAATGCCCTCCAATATTTAGTTTGTCATTTCCCCCCATAATTCCTTTCTGATTAAGAAGTTGATTCATTTCCCATTTTAGGGAAAGGAAAGACCCCTGCAGACTGCATGGTAGCTGGATCATGCTGCAACACAGCTAATGTTACAGGACAGCACAGTGTTGCCAGCAGAACTAATCGTAGAAGTGGCATAACAAATCACCCCATTTCCATTTAGTTTTCCTCAGTATCATCCATAGGCAGATATGGATTTGGTCCGTGGAATGGCATTTGCCTTTGAAGTCCTTTTTTTTTAATATTTTTTTTTTATTCTATTCCTCTACATCATGCGTTCAGCACTAATAGGAAATTTCTTTTCAGGAATGAATTCCATTCAGTTGCTGAACATGTATCAGCTACAATGCTGATCAGCAGTGTGATAGGGAAATTCTAGGTATTCTCTTCTGCATAAACCTCATCTCTTTTTCTCTGCTTTGCATGGCCGTTCATTTTCAACATGTAGCAACTTAGTTGCTGCAATTGTTCCAGAGATTGCTTTGATATTTGCTCTTTTGTTGTGTTAATAGAACCACTAGTCTCTCTTACTTTGACCTTACATTATTTTTTCAAGGCTTTCAAGCTTCACATTCTTCTGTATAGGCAGTCCTAATTTTCGTAAAACTTTAATTACAGATTAGCCCTTCCTGCAGCACTGAAAATGAACGTGTTTAGGTGTGGAGGCTTGGTTAAGTGAGAGGGGGCATGATTTCATGCCACTGAGCAGTCTGAGCAATCCAGGCTTTGAGCAAGAGTTAGGCCCAGAGTGAGTCACCTTGGACTCTCCTTGAACACTGCAAAAATGCAACAAAACAAGGACTTGGCAGTTGTAACAAACAGATAAGAGAAACAGGAAAAGGGGAGGGGGTGCTCACTGCTCTGTGTATCTAAATATATAGACCAATCATATATGCTACTAGTACGCGTGGACAGCAAGGCTTTACCAATGGAAACGCGGGCTTTGGTGCGTGATCAGCGTGCTCTCTGCTTAGAGTCTATATATATCCTGTACGTGTAATCATTAAACGGGGAACTTCCATACTCATATTGAGATTGTGTCGTTACTCCTGAACCGTCGCCCAACACCCGTGAGCCGCGCCTTCGACTTCCCCTTTTCTTCATTTAGGCTGTTTTATGACATTTGCCATAGAGAAGGCTAACATTATTCTTTTTTTCCTGGTCCTATAATTGGTCATTATTGCATTTAGTTTGCCCTGGTGTTTCAGTCGTGCATCTTGGAACAAGGTCAGATATTTTCTTCCGCATGTTTGGTCCTGCTACTTCTGTGATGATTTTGTGGTTAAGCACCACTAGATGTGGCCCAGTCAGAACTTGTAGCTTTTCTCTTAGTTTCCACAGCATAATAATTTATTTTGACATATAGTTCATTTTTTTTTCATTGAAGTGTTTTCTGCAAGCAATATCATTTCAAATGCTGCTGAATATACTGAATATGCTTTTACCCCTATATGAAAACTTAAAGCCTGGAATGGGAAACATTCAAACACTACTGTGAGCTTGAAATGATGTTTCAAAGGAGAACATGGACAGACTTTTTAGGGCTCCTTTCACATCAAAGTTACTTTTATCAATAATCCCATTACCACCTCAGTCACCTAGCACTTCTCAGCTCTTAATCACAATCTCTGACCTAATTTTGCCGTGTGTTTCGGGGTGCTTTATATCTGTATCTTACATAGTAGGATCTTGCTCTCTTCCTTTAGTGCTTTCTCTTTAAATGTCTTCCTACTCTTGCTAATACAATTTTGAATGGTGTGGGAAGATTCCTTATGGTATAATAATTTTATCTAAGTTTAAGGTTAAAGATGGTAGGCATTGAATTGTATTACTGATGTAGGCTTTTCTCTTCTCAGCTTTCTCTTAGCATTATGTGTTAGGAGCAGATATTCTTATTGTTTATATAAGATTACAATTACTTCTGAATTTTGCTGGATTACTGATCTTGTAGCAAGTTGTTTCAAAATCTAAACATGTTGTACAAGAAGATAATTCTGTTAATCGGAACTGAATCTCCACTTTACTATTTTAATGTTCCTCTTTAGCCTTCATAGAAAAATCTCACACCTGGAAGTCTCTGTGAAATAGAATTTTTGGGAAGGAAAATAATAGAATAATACAATTGTGGAGCTCAAGGGCAGCCTTGGCTGCAGTGACAATGAAATGGTGGAGTTCAAGATCCTTAGGGGAGCAAGGAGGGTTCTAAGCAAGCTCACTATCCTGGCCTTCAGGAGAGCAGACTTTGGCCTCTTCAGGGACCTGCTTGGTAGAGTCCCTTGGAATAAAGCACTGGAGGGAAGAAGGGCCCAAGAAAGCTGGTTAATATTGAAGGACAACCTCCTCCAAGCACAGGAGCGATGCATCCCAACAAAGAGGAAGTCAGGCAAAAATGTCAGAAGGCCTGCATGGATGAACAAGTTGCTTCTGGATAAACTCAGACACAAGAAGGAAGCCTACAGAGGGTGGAAGCAAGGACAGGTAGCCTGGGGGGAACACAGGGAAATTGTCTGAGCAGCCAGGGAGCGCACTGGGAAAGCTAAAGCACTGATAGAATTAAATCTGGCCAGGGATGTCAAGGACAACAAGAAATGCTTCTATAGGTATGTCAGTGTGTCACGGCCAAACCAGGACACAGTGATAAAAGGAAGACTAGGGAAAATGTGGGCCCCCTCCAGAAGGAAACAGGAGACCTGGTTACCCGGGATATGGAGAAGGCTGAGGTACTCAACCACTTTTTTGCCTCAGTCTTCACCGGCAACTGCTCTAGCCATACTGCCCAAGTCACAGAAGGCAGAGGCAGGGACTGGGGGACTGAAGAACCACCCACTGTAGGAAAAGATCAGGTTCAAGACCATCTAAGGAATCTGAAGGTGCACAAGTCCATGGGATCTGATAAGGTGCATCTGTGGGTCCTGAGGGAACTGGCGGATGAAGTTGCTAAGCCACTATCCATCATTTTTGAGAAGTCGTGTCAGTCTGGTGAAGTTCCCACTGACTGGAAAAGGGGAAACATAACCCTCATCTTCAAGAAGGGGAAAAAAGGAAGACCCAGGGAACTACAGGCCAGTCAGTTTCACCTCTGCACTTGGCAAGATCATGGAGCAGATCCTCCTGGAAACTATATTGTGGCACACAGAAATCAAGGAGGTGATTGGTGACAGCCAACATGGCTTCACTAAGGGCAAATCGTGCCTGACTAATTTGGTAGCCTTCTATGATGGGGTTACAGCACTGGTGGATAGGGGAAGAGCAACTGATTCTTCTACCTGGACTTGTGCAAAGCATTTGACACTGTCCCGCACGACATCCTTATATCTAAATTGGAGATACATGGAGCTGACAGATGGACCACTTGGTGGATAAAGAATTGGCTGGATGGTCTCACTCAAAGAGTTGTGGTCAACCTCTCGATGTCCAAGTGGACACCAGTGAGGAGTGGCGTTTCTCAGGGGTTGGTATTGGGACCGGTCCTGTTTAACATCTTTTGTCGGTGACACGGACAGTGGGATTGAGTGCTCCCTCAGCAAGTTTGCCAATGACACCAAGCTGTGCAGTGTGGTCGACACACTGGAGGGAAGGGACACCATCCAGAGGGACCTTGACAGGCTTCAGAGCTGGGCCCCTGCGAACCGCAGGAAGTTCAACAAGGCCAAGTGCAAGGTCCTGCACGTGGCTCGGGGCAATCCCAAGCACAAATACAGGCTGGGTGGAGAATGGATTGAGAGCAGCCCTGAGGAGAAGGACTTGGGAGTGATGGCTGATGAGAAGCTCAACATGAGCCGGCAGTGCGTGCTTGCAGCCCAGAAGGACAACAGTATCCTGGGCTGTATCAAAAGAAGTGTGGCCATCAGGTTGAGGGAGGTGATTCTGCCCCTCTACTCTGCTCTCATGAGACCCCACCTGGAGTACTGCGTTCAGCTCTGGGGCCCCCAACATAACAAGGACATGGAGCTGTTGGAGTGAGTCCAGAGGAGGGCCATGAAGATGATGAGAGGACTGGAACACCTCTCCTATGAGGACAGGCTGAGAGAGTTGGGGCTCTTCAGCCTGGAGAAGAGAAGGCTCTAGGGAGACCTTATAGCAGCCTTCCAGTACCTGAAGGGGGCTTACACGAAACCTGGAGAGGGACTTCTTACAAGAACATGTAGTGATAGGACAAGGGGTAACGGTTTTAAACTGCGAGAGGGTAGATTTAGATTAGATGCTAGGAAGAAATTCTTTACCGTGAGGGTGGTGAGACACTGGAACAGGTTGCCCAGAGAAGTTGTGGCTGCCCCCTCCCTGGAAGTGTTCAAGACCAGGTTGGATGAGGCTTTGAGCAACCTGGTCTAGTGGAAAAGTGTCCCTGCCCGTGGCAGTGGGGTTGGAACTAGATGATCTTTAAGGTCTCTTCCAACCCAAACCATTCTATGATTCTATGATTTTATGAATATTTTCATATAAATGCATGTAGGCACAAATGTATGTCTCAGATTTATTTTGTGTCAATTTTCCTGCATCAACAAATGAGTCAGAAATAGGCTCTTCTGGAATTGTAAAATCTCCTTCAGGCCAAAAAATCTAATATATTTATAATTTAAAATGTAACTAGTTGCTTTGTTTGTTTGTTTGTTTTCTTAAATAAAAACACTTATTTAGTAAGAGGTTAGCAATGAGTCACATCACACTTTCCCTTCACATTTCTTTATTTCTGTCAGTATTTCTAATCCAAACATTCTTGTCTACTTTTAAAAAAGAGCAAACAAAAATCACTTTATTAAGGATAGTAATATGCTACTTTATGAAAAAGAAAGAAAAATGCTGTTGCAAAACAGCATTCACTAACATTTATAGAGGTCGTACTCAAAATAAAAAAAACAATTAAGAGTGTCTTTTGTTATAGAACAATTTGTCACATTTGCCTTTCTTATGACTAAAACAACATCTTAAGGTAGATGAAATTAAGCCAATAAAATAAAAGTATAAATTTTTTGCTAGTAACCTGATAATATTTAGAGAACCCATATGAATGAAATAGCATAGTCATGTTTCTGTACATGTGAGTTATCTGTCAAGTTACAGGGTGGCCTTCTTTGGATATCTCAATCACAGAATCACAGAATGTTAGGGATTGGAAGGGACCTCGAAAGATCATCTAGTCCAATCCCCCTGCCGGGGCAGGATTACCTAGACCATATCACACAGGAACGCGTCCAGGCGGGTTTTGAATGTCTCCAGAGAAGGAGACTCCACAACCTCTCTGGGCAGCCTGTTCCAGTGTTCGGTCACCCTCACCGTAAAGAAGTTTTTCCTCATATTTATGTGGAACCTCCTGTGTTCCAGCTTGCACCCATTGCCCCTTGTCCTGTCAAGGGATGTCACTGAGAAGAGCCTGGCTCCATCCTCATGACACTTGCCCTTTACATATTTATAAACATTAATGAGGTCCCCCCTCAGTCTCCTCTTCTCCAAACTAAAGAGACCCAGCTCCCTCAGCCTCTCCTCATAAGGGAGATGTTCCACCCCCTTAATCATCTTCGTGGCTCTGCGCTGGACTCTCTCTAGAAGTTCCCTGTCCTTCTTGAACTGAGGGGCCCAGAACTGGACACAATATTCCAGATACGGCCTCACCAGGGCAGAGTAGAGGGGGAGGAGAACCTCTCTCGACCTGCTAACCACACCCCTTCTAATACACCCCAGGATGCCATTGGCCTTCTTGGCCACAAGGGCACACTGCTGGCTCATGGTCATCCTGTTGTCCACTAGGACCCCCAGGTCCCTTTCCCCTACGCTGCTCTCCAACAGCTCTGCCCCCAACTTGTACTCATACATGGGGTTGTTCCTGCCCAGATGCAGGACTCTACACTTGCCCTTGTTATATTTCATTAAATTTCTCCCCGCCCAACTCTCCAGCCTCTCCAGGTCCCTCTGAATGGCTGCGCAGCCTTCCGGCGCATCAGCCACTCCTCCCAGTTTTGTGTCATCAGCGAACTTGCTGACAGTGCACTCTATTCCCTCATCCAAGTCATTAATGAATATACTAAATAGAACTAGTCCCAGTACCGACCCTTGAGGGACTCCGCTAGACACAGGCCTCCAACTGGACTCTGTCCCATTGACCACCACTCTCTGGCTTCTTTCCTTCAGCCAGTTCACAAGCCACCTCACTACCCGATCATCCAGACCACACTTCCTCAGTTTAGCTGCGAGGATGCTGTGGGAGACCGTGTCAAACGCTTTACTGAAATCGAGATAGACCACATCCACAGCTTTACCGTCATCTATCCACCGGGTTACGTCCTCATAAAAGGCTATCAAGTTGGTTGAGCATGACTTCCCCTTGGTGAAGCCATGCTGAGTGCCCCTAATGATCCCCCTATCCTTGATGTGCCTAGAGACAGCACCAAGAACAAGTTGTTCCATCACCTTTCCGGGGATGGAGGTGAGGCTGACTGGTCTATAGTTACCCGGGTCCTCCTTCTTGCCCTTTTTGAAGACTGGAGTGACATTCGCTTTCCTCCAGTCCTCAGGCACCTCTCCCGTTGCCCACGACTTAGAAAAGATGATGGAGAGTGGCCTAGCAATGACTTCCGCCAGCTCCCTCAGCACCCGCGGGTGCATCCCATCAGGGCCCATGGATTTATGGACGTCCAGATTGCTTAATTGGTCCCTGACCCAGCCCTCATCAACCAAGACAGATTCCTCCTCTATCCTGATTTCTTCTGGGGCCTCAGGGGTCCGGGGCTCCTCAGGACAGCCTCCAACAGTATAGACAGAGGCAAAGAAGGCATTCAGTAACTCCGCCTTCTTTTTATCCTCTGTCTCCAGGACCCCCACCTCATTCATCAGTGGGCCTACATTGCCTCTAGTGTTGGCTTTACCTGCAATGTATTTGAAGAAGCCCTTTCTGTTGTCCTTGACCTCTCTTGCAAGGTTTAATTCCAAGGAAGCCTTAGCTTTCCTAGTTGCCTCCCTACATCCTCTGACAACAGACTTCTATTCCTCCCAAGTGGCCAGCCCCTCCTTCCATGATCTGCACACCCTCTTCTTCCACTTGAGCTTGCCCAGCAGTTCCCTGTTTAACCATGCAGGTCTCCTGGTACCCTTCCTTGACTTCCTACCTGCTGGGATGCTCTGATCTTGAGCTCGGAAGAAGCAGTCCTTGAATGCTAACCAACTATCTTGGGCCCCCTTACCTTCTAGTACCCTGTCCCATGGGATTTGCCCTAGCAATTGCTTGAAAAGGCCAAAGTTGGCCCTCCTGAAGTTCAGGGTTGTGATTCTGCTAGCTATTCTGTTCCTGCCACATGAGATCCTGAACTCTACCATCTCATGGTCACTACAACCAAGGCTGCCCTCAACCTTCACCTCTTCAACCAGACCCTCCTTGTTAGTGAGGATAAGATCCAGCAGTGCTCCTCTCCTCGTTGGCTCATCCACCATTTGCATCAGAAAGTTGTCATCAATGCACTGGAGGAACCTCCTGGACTGAGGATGGCTGGCTGAGTAGGCCTCCCAGCAAATATCAGGGTAGTTGAAATCCCCCATGACAACCAGACCCTGTAATTGAGAGACTGCTCTCAGCTGCCTGTAGAAGGCCTCATCACCCTCCTCATCCTGATCCGGTGGCCTGTAATAGACACCCACAACAGTATCACCCCTGCCAGCCTGCCCCTTTATTCGCACCCGCAAACTCTCAACTCGCTCCTGATCCGCCCCTGGACAGAACTCAATACATTCTAGCTGCTCACTCACATAAAGAGCAACTCCACCACCTCTCCTTGCTGGCCTGTCTTTCCTGAACAAGACATAGCCATCCATGACCACATTCCCGTCATGCGAGGTGTCCCACCAAGTCTCTGTAATTGCTACTAGATCACAGCCCCCCGACCGAACACGGATTTCTAACTCCTCCTGTTTATTCCGCATGCTGCGTGCATTGGTGTACAGGCATTTCAGGGAGCGAGCTGAGCACACCGATTTCACCCCAGGGGGATGGGAGGCCTCCTGTCTACCTCAACACTAGAGTGTTGCCCCAGTGGTGCAAGCCCAGCTACTACCCCATCCCCCTTCGAATCTAGTTTAAAGCTCTCCGAATGAGCCCTGCTAATTCCTGTCCCAGAACCCTTTTGCCCCTACGACATAAACCTTTCCCATGTATTACCGTCACGCCTGGTGTCTTATAAAACCAGCCATTATCAAAGAACCCAAAGCCCTGCCTGTAGCACCAGTCTCGTAGCCAGGCATTAATAGAGAGAATCCTACTATTCCATCCCACGTCATCACCTGAAAATGGAAGGAGGGAGGAGAAAACAACTTGTGCCCCAGACTCTTTCACCAACCGTCCTAGGGCCTTGTAGTCTTTCTTCATCCCCCTCAGACTACGGGGTGCAGCTTCTTCCCCACCTGTCTGGAAGATCAGCAGGGGGTAGTAGTCTGTGGCCTTCACCAGGCTGGGGAGTTTCCTGGTGATATCCCTCATTTGGGCTCCAGGCAGGCTGCAGACCTCCCTGTGATGGGGGTCAGCTCTGCATATTGGGCCCTCAGTTCCCTTTAGGAAGGAGTCTCCAACCACTAAAACTCTTCTCTTCTTCCTTGTGGAGGAGGTAGCTATATGCCTGTCAGGTTTTTCTGACTGTGGTGGGACCTCTGATATAGGTTGCCAAATTATACTTACTAAAATAATTTTTACTTTTGTATCAAGGTCTAAAATACAATGTGTGACATCAGACTTGGTCTACAGCAGAAATTTTCCAATATATGTCGCTTTGTATGTTTTTTCCTGTTGCCGCTTGCTGATATAGTCATATTGGTAAAAGCTCTTGAATTAGCAAAGTATTCTTCTTGTGTGCATGATTTTTGTTGTTATTTTTCAAGAAATTGATGTTAACTCAATCCACAAAAGAACTGTTTCCAAGGTGAGGTGTGTCTCTGGCATAGTGTTTTGTTACTATAATTCTATTGGCATGACTATAATTACAACTCCTTTTGATTACACACAGGACCTCAGAAGAAAATAGATATGTGCTATCTTCATCTCATGTTCAAAAGTCAAATTTCACAGCTCATATCCATAAATCAGTGGACTATCTATCAATGCAGCAATGAACTAGCATCTTGCCTCAATCTACTTCAGGCCTCGGCCTTAATGATAAGTTAATGGCTGAAAAGAAAAACGGAAGAAAAGCCAAAATGTTAGTCTACTCTGAGTTATAATCCTCAGAAATATTTTCTTTTTTTTATTCTGACTGGGTATATCCCTCAAATTCCTTGTTGAATCTTAACTGTTTTCATGACATTACCCTGTGACAACATAATTCTTTGCAGCCTTTCAGTACTTAAAGAGGGCTTGTAAGAAAGATAGAAACAGACTTTTTAATAGGGCCTGTAGCGATACGACAAGGGGTAATGGTTTAAACTAAAAGAAGGTAGATTCAGACTAGATATAAGGAAGAAATTTTTTATGATGAGGGTGGTGAAAGTCCAAAACAGGTTGCCCAGGGACGTTGTAGATGCCCCATCCCTGAAAACACTCAAGGTGAGTTTGGACGGGGCTCTGAGCAACCTGATCTAGTTGAAGATGTCCCTGCTTATTGCAGGGGGGTTGGACTAGATGACCCTTAAAGGTCCCTTCCAACACAAAGCATTCTATGATTCTATGACCATTTAGGGAAAATAAATTTTCCATTTATAAGCCTCAGCTCTGATTGTTCTAAAGTTCCTAGGAAAGTAGAGCTAGTTTTATTTTGTTATCCTTTTTGAAGTCATATAAAATATTTCTTTAAAGATATTTGTTTTTCCTCTGGAACACTGGTAAATATCATAAACTCTCATTACACTTTGAAAAATACATAAGGTTAATAGAAAAAACAACGGTAAAGAATGTGCGTCGTTATGATGTAGATGAAAATGTTTTTACTAAAACACAAATTAAATATTTTAATACAGTTTTATGATCCATGTTATCTAGAAAAAATGTGAGTGCAATTAGTGTTGCATTAGATATGTTCAGTTTAGAATGTCTTTTTTTTTGTTGTTTTGTTTTCCTTAAGCCTTAGGAGTTAAGCATAGATTGCAATATTATATACATCTTCTAGAGAATAGTCTTATTTTTTGGCATTTGTACCTCCAGGGAATGAAATGGTGCACTTGATTCCACTGTCTGTGTCATTGACAAAGATGTTAAACAGCACCGGTCCCAATACAGACCCCTGAGGAATGCCACTCATCACTGGTGTCCACTTGGTCATTGAGCCGTTGACCACAACTCTTTGAGTGCAACCATCCAGCCAATTCCTTATCCACTGAGTGGTCCATCTGTCAAGTCCATGTCTCTCCAATTTAGAGACAAGGTTGTCATACAGGACAGTATCAAATGCTTTTCACAAGTCCAGGTAGATGGCATCTGTCGCTCTTTCCTTATCCACCAGTTCTGTTACCCCGTCATAGAAGGCTACCAAATTTGTCAGGCACAATTTACCCTTAGTGAAGCCACGTGACTGTCACACAATTCTACTGTACGAAGAAAAACCTGAACTGTAGCTGAGAAAGTCCAAGTGCATTCATATATTTTTCATCAATTGGTCGAGGACACTGACAAATATAAGTGAAAAAGACTTTAAAAACCCACTGCAATATCCATATTGCAAACACAGATAAAAATTTAGTTTCATTCTATACCAAGGGCATATTCTACACCTGACCACTTTTCCCACTTGACATGTTCATTCTATTCCAGTTACACAGAAACGCATATCCTGAATTCACTCGTGTCATTTACATATCACCTGTCTTTCAGTTTCCAAACATTAATTCAACTCAGGACCGAATCAGACTTTTATTGCCATTATGGCTTGGACAAAAGCACAGAAAAGGCAAATTTCCAGGTTTGCCTGGCCAGTTACTTAGCAGTTAATAGGAACTGTAAGACCTTTCCCCAAAACTCTGCTGTTGTCACTAAGAACCTTGCGAGTAGCGGAGGAACAACACGCAGACAACTCATTATGAGTGATAAAGCATGCGTCACTTTATTAGCCCAGACAGCATCTATTTATACAGTGGATTTTAATTATGCCTACTAGTCAACTATTGATTGGCTGAAGCTCTACAAGTTACTTTTGCATATCCCTCCTACTTGCGGTTAGCCAGCTGTGCTTCTTTCTCATTCTCACGGCTCTCACTCCCCCTTTAGTTAGTTGTTTACGATCCCTGTCAAGGTCTCAGTATCCTTGCCGTTCTGCTATCATCAGCATGAATTGCAGTTTCGGCCAGGGCCTGAGGCCTAGTCTTGCTCGCCTCAGAATCTGCTCTGCTCGTACAGTTGTTCCAATGAGCCATGACCTTTGTCATGCAGCCAATCCCCAACAATTCCCCCTTTTTCTTTTTGTATGAGCAGAGCTAAGTTCATCATTTGATCGAGATCCTTGCGAAGACATGAGAACAGGCATGAAATTAACATAATAACTATAAGCATCAGTAAAAACAGGTAGTCCAGTCACAGGTATCTCTGATCTGATAGGTTGTTCTTCCCAATCCTGTTTGCAAATAAACTGTAGCTTTTATCTTTTGATAAATGTGTTAACAATTGTCCAGTAAAGTCCTGTAAGGCCATTTGAAAAAGAGTTGACTGATTTGTTAACCACTGTAGATATTCCTTTCTGATAGGTAAATAGATAGCATCTGAGTCTAGTCCAGTAATGTCTAGTCCGGTCGAGCATTGCCTTCTGCAATAAACCCAGGCAAATTAGTATGATTTCTTACATGTAAAACATAAAACAATGCAGTTCGGATTTGAATTTCTTGCCACAGAGCTCGCAGCAATTCAAAAACACACTGATTACATATATGCTCTATAACAGATCTATCCAGTTGCTTTATAATGCCAGCTACATATGCTGAATCAGTAATCAAATTAAAGGGAATGGGAAAATTCTGAAATATTTTTAATACAGCTCGTAATTCTACCACCTGAGGTGAACCCTTTTGTTGTACTACCATAGATTCCCACTTGCCATCAGAATACCAGAGAAGGCCTGCCTTGCCTGTGTTCCCAGATCCATCCATAAAAATGGTAATTCCATCCATGGAAGTGTCTGTATACCACACTCCAGTGGCAATTGGAAGTTCCGCACTCAACAGCCTGTCCCGAGAAATTCTCCATAGCTGTTTGCAAAGCAAAGCTATTAGCCACACACCACTCAAAATATTGAGCTGCAATAGGAACAGTTAGTGATGCAGGATCTCTGGCCACAAGCTCCCGACATCGCATCCGTCCTTTGATGAATAATCTGTGCCAATAGCTCTGTAACGAATCTGATCATTCTGAATTCCATTGACCAATTATTGCATACGGAATTTGCCTATCAAACAAGGTGATAATTTGTATTTCCTGATTCAAATCGATACGATGTACAAATTTGGAACGTAGCCTGCTTTCTATTTCTGTAATCAGTTGCTGTATCTCTGAAGTAGTGTGTCGTGGTGCTGTTAAAGTTGTGTCCCCTGCTAACAATTGGAATAGAGATTGCAATTGTGACGACGTAAGCCCCAAGTACGGCCGCAGCCATAACTTGAGCCTTATGTTTCACAGTACCCACTTTTACACGTGCCTTTATCATAACATTCAAATCTGTTTTTCCAGGTAAAGCTTCAATGATCTTTTGACAATTAGCATTAGCATTATCCCTGTTTGCCACAGGTCCAAGGCTTGGCAGCCGCACAGGTTAACCCCGTGTGGAAACACCAGTCCTGCGCTCCCTGCGGTTTGGGCTGCGAGTTAACTGCATAGGCCTGGAACTGGTTGGGAAGATTCATTTGTGTCAGCATACGGTTCCCCCGCCCTGCATTCTGCAGCTGGTTGTTATCAGCTGGCCTTGAGCATTATACTGAGACCTGCACAGCTTCACAAAATGCCCTAGCTTCCCACAGCAATGACACATCAAAACAGAGTTATCTCTCCCACTCAGCTTCAACTTCTTAAGGCAGTTTTTCTTAAAGTGACCTTCCTGCTCGCATGTATAACAACGATGAACTACCTTAACTGCCGCCACAAAAGTTTTTGCTAAATACTCCATCTGAAATGTGGTGGTTCCTACTTTCTCACAAGCATCCATTGGCTCAGTTAAGGTGGCATTTCTATTTGCCATCCCTGCAACAACTTTTCTGCAGTCCTCATCTGTGTTGTCTTTCGCTAACTATAGTGGCAATGCTTCTTTTACAATTTTCCAATCTAACAGTTGCCAAATATTTCTCCCCTCAGGAACCACACCCACAATCACCGGATATGCTTGTGGAATTATAACTCCTTCTAATAACGCATCTCGAATGACCCCTTTCCATTTCACTCCTCCCTCACCTCCCCCCCCTTCCCCTGTATACGCGGGCGAACGCTGACCCTCTCCCTCACCTCCCACATTACCAGATGGACGCAAACCTCCCCCCCCGCCCTGATCTAAAGGTGGAGTAGGGAGTTGTAAAGGAGGTTGAGGTGGCCCTAATACTTGTCCCGAACACAGAGGGGGGTTTTGGGGGAGACATAGTCACGTGTCCCGAGGCGTTGGCTTAACGATGCTGCTGCAATTCCGTCTTTAATTCTTCCAGTCGTCTACCAAGCTCTGTCATGTCAAGTTCATGTCCATTTCGTGATGGTAACAGTCCTTTAAATCCTTGTGACTCTGGTACTGCTGACTCCTTAAATGGCAACCTTAACGGTGGTCGTTTAGCGCCGGAATGTAAACTTTGTTCAACAGACTCAGGAAACAGTGAATCCGGTAAAGGTGGATACGAAGCAGGTTTACCTTCTTGTTCTCCTGCTCAGCCTCATCCGTAGAGAGATCAATGAGAGGAGGGGGTTTCGGCCAAATCTCCTGTTCAGTGTCTGAATCAATTAGTCCAAATCGAGTTCGTGTTTTAGGGCGCACTATCAGTCCTGATGGATCTGTATCTATTTTACTCGCTCCCCGCTCCTCAGCTTTTTTCGGAGCCGTCCGTACTGACGGCGATAAAGGAGCTGCCACCGGTACAGCCACCGGGGCCGTGGGAGGTTTTGGTCCCACAAGATATCACCGAATTTTCGCCATTCCTCTACTTCAAACAAGGAGTCGGGTTGTTGGAAACACCCTTTAACCCTCCCATATGCAACTATTCCTGACAATTGTTTGATACAATCTACTCCCCGCTTTTCTAAAAAGCGCTGCAATAATTCTTGGGCTACCTTGAAATCCATATTGCCGGCGATCTCTCCGTGCTCCTTGGTTAAGGCACTCGTGCTCCTTGGTTAAGGCACTCCATTGTAGGACAAATCGTTGATGCAGCCTTCCCGGCAGCCCTCACAGACGGCGAACCCCTTTTGGACGGTTCAGGCTCCGCTGGTCGACACGCTGCGCCAGTCAGCGTTGGGTCGATCTTGGCCCCCCGGTCGCTGCTACCGGTGCTTCTCTGTGTCTGCTACTCCCGTTCATTTCCTTCATGTCCCCGTTCGGGCGCCATTTGCGAGTAGCGGAGGAACAACACGCAGACAACTCATTATGAGTGATAAAGCATGCGTCACTTTATTAGCCCAGACAGCATCTATTTATACAGTGGATTTTAATTATGCCTACTAGTCAACTATTGATTGGCTGAAGCTCTACAAGTTACTTTTGCATATCCCTCCTACTTGCGGTTAGCCAGCTGTGCTTCTTTCTCATTCTCACGGCTCTCACTCCCCCTTTAGTTAGTTGTTTACGATCCCTGTCAAGGTCTCAGTATCCTTGCCGTTCTGCTATCATCAGCATGAATTGCAGTTTCGGCCAGGGCCTGAGGCCTAGTCTTGCTCGCCTCAGAATCTGCTCTGCTCGTACAGTTGTTCCAATGAGCCATGACCTTTGTCATGCAGCCAATCCCCAACAGAACCTTATCACTTTTAAAGTTGAACTGATACCTTTATTGTTAGTTCATATAAGAGAAGTAATATTGATGGTGCCGGAATACATTCAAATTAGACTTCACACCTTTGTCTTTCTTGGGGCATCTACATTGGGTCTGAAGCACAGTCTACAGGACTGGCTGGCATAATACACCTGTCTCCTAAATGGGAGCAAGTTATTGTCTGCTGTCCACATAGCAGCACTAGACTTTTTTTCTGGCTAGAAACATTCTTTAAAATCACATCAGTACAGAGAAGACATAGATCTTTTTTTCATCTCTGCTTACAGTTTAAACCTGAAGGTGAGTTAAAACCATAGTATTGGACTTAGATGTCAGAGACAATTCAAAACACTGATCTAGGTTTGAATTTACTTGTCTAAGTAAGTAGAATACTAATGCCTTCATGACATGGGTTAGCACATTGGGACCTGCCTGGCAAAACTGAGCAAAATCTGCCAAGGCGGAACAGTTGAAGCTTGCAGTGGGAAAACATTCAAAGCATTTTTCAAGTTGTGTTTTTTTTTTTTTTCAATGGTTTGTGGAACTCTCTGGCTCTCTCTTCTGTTAGAAAGAAAAAAGGGCTCTTCACAGCCTCCTTGATAACCTGTTGAAGCTTTTCAAATGTAAGAAAAAAATGTTGTGGGAAGGAAAACTCAGCAAAGCTTGGTGAGCTTAGCTAGAACTTTAAAAAGATTATACCCAAAGTTCACAGGCAGACTTAGAAAAAGTTGAACTTGACTGTTATCTTGAAAAGCTTTTGAAGGCAGGGATCATCAACACCATCACAGGTCTCATCTCTGGCAAACAATTTCAAGCAGCTTTAGGTATCAGATAATATAGCCTGGGGACTCAGAATTTTCAGGGCTGCTGTTTCTTTATAGGTTTCTGATTTGGAAGCAAAGTTTACTGCTGCTACAACTAGAGAAAGAAAAATAGTAGTTAGACACTGAAGAGATGTAAGATGGTCATTCTCTCAGTGTTGCCTTTATTTTCAGTGGCAGCAAGAGTAAATCTGGGTTGATTATATTTTTTTTTTACAGCCAACTACATTGGGTGGTCCCTGTGGTTGGAAACAGCACTATAGGAATCTTTCATGCCCCTGTCAGGCATGGTATATTTTCTGCTCAGAAGGCAGGCTTTATTGGCACCTCATGGTGGTTTGGTGACTACATGAAATAAACCCTTGGGTTCATTTCAGCTTGTTAAAAGGAAAAAAACCAGCACCACCATAGCACCTTTGTTGACAGCCTTATTATGCATGTCAAGGGCTGACTGAATATGGTACCTGAAGTGATCTCTTAACATTTTTTTTAGCATTTGCTTCGTGGGTACAAGTGACTGGACAATGTCCTCTTCCAGGGACTGACAGACAGAAAGTGCTAGTACTACTTGCTAAACAAGTTTTTTTTTTAAGTCCCCTGTGTTTTGGAAAATGAGAGATGAGGTTCATGGTCTTGATTCACAGAAAGAATGAATAATGTATAAAATAATTATGCCTTGTCCTGTTTTGGCCTAAACCAGGCCAAATTTCCTTTCAGTGATTTTTACTTTCAGTTAAGTCTCTTCTAAGTAACTGCACTTTCTGAAACTAACTGCATGTTTTGCAGACAGTGTCTGCTTCCAGAACTGATAACGCTCGAAGTTTGTAGTTATCGCTGAGGCACTGGTAGGGGTGTTATGCAGAAAGGCTCTTGCTGTACTTATTCTTAGAGAAACCAAGGTCACTGCTAAATTCCTCACTGCTTACGAGTGAAGAGCCAAAGGGGGGTCGCAGCTGCAGGGAGGAGCGGACAGGGCAGGTGACCCAAATTGACCAACGAAGGTATTCCATCCCATACACGTCATTCTCAGTATAAAGCGGGGGGATCACAAGGGTCTTGCTCTCTTTCTGCTATGGCCGGTGTCCGAAGAGGACTCTGTCCATTTTCCTCTGCTCCCGATCCCGATCCGTGCATTCCTGAGTCCAGCTCTTGACCGTTGCTGGGCCCAGGCTGGTCCTTCCCGGAGCCTGCCCTGCAGTGCCGGTGGTGACGTGGCTGACTTCAGGGGAGCTCAATCTTGGTTTTGTATATATATTTGTATATATTTGTATAAATTTGATTATTTCTATAATTATTATTATACTATTTTTCATTATTATAGTTTATGAAAACTGTTTTAACTTTCCAACCTGTAAGTCTCTCTCCCTTTTTCCTTTCCTATTCCCTTCGGGATGGGGGGGAGGCAGGGTTGACAGAGAGCATCTGCCACAGGTTTAATAACCAGCCCAGCTTTAAACCCTGACATGCCTGCATACTGTAATGATATGCTCTGCCACAAGCTGCCAGACCAGCAATGAAGGAGACACCACTGTGATCAATGGCAAACTGTTATGTAGATCTATATAAGATTAAATTCTTCCAATCTTTTTTTTGTCACGTTTCCTGCAACAAAACCAGTGTTTCAAGTGAAATTTCCCCACTATGTGAGAGTCAGTTGGAAGCTCATTAGCTTCAGTTTGATCAAACTCACTTGTAATTGATAACCTCTGCTTAAGCATCTTGGAGAACAGGACAAGACAGGAGTGACATGACAGCAGTCACGAACATCTACAGAGTCAGGAAAATGTAAATTTTCTTGTCTTTAGTTTATTTTATTACATCAAAAAAATCCTGGCTGTAAAATTCTGTAATTTTAAGGAAAGAAAATAAAGTCAGTATCTGAGAAACCTATATTGTTTATTTAAGGTATTCCACCCAATTGACCAGTTTCCTTTCTTTATGTGTATTCTGTTGTGGTGGTCAGAAGCTAGTCCTACTAGCCATGCTGAGGAGTGGGTTTGGTAGCTGCATTCTCTGTAGATATTAAGAAATGGACATGTTCATTTTAGGAAATGGGGAAGGCTATGTAAGCTCTGACATCAAAGATTCATACAAATACTTCCTCTACCTTCTGTTGTGTGACAATTTTAAGGATCTCATCTTCTTCAGTACTTAGAGAACAGATATTTTAGACTCGTGTTTTGCATTATTCACCTGTCCTAATCATTAGAATTTCAGCTCCAGCAAGTATGACACGTATATGCAATCTATTATAAGGAAGAATGTTGAAACAATAAGTTTTTCATGCTTATCTTAGCATTTATGTAGTTTATTAATCGTTAAAATCAATGCATAATCGTAACTGGATATATGAGCAAGCTGCCAGGCACAGTGACAAATCCAAGGAGGCAAGTAATTTACCTGAGTCTGTACATTTGGCTACAGAATAACAGGTTATGGTGGTAATCTTTCCAACGGATCATTTTCAGCTCATTTTTCAAATGCAGATTGAAATAGAGAAAATATCTCTGAACATCCAGTCCAAGGACAAAATATAAAAATATATATCTAATGAAATATCTCAGAATGCTCAGAAGTTGATAGGTACATGATAATGTAGCTGCTTGCACCTGTAGTTTTCTTATCTGTATTAATGTATTTGAATGTCCCTACTAGCACGGGATTCAGAAGTCTTTTAGCTAACTGGAAATAAAAATATGAACCAGTAGTCTGTCTATGGCAATAAGAAGTCTGAGTTGCAGTATGTTAGATTTATAGAGCAAACAGATCTACAGATCCGTTTCTTATCTTTATGCAAGGTTTGACCAGTATCCTACAAAAGTTAATCATGGCCTAATCCTGTTATTATTGCGGTCTCTGGAAAGCTCTTAGATTCTGATCCTCTAGTGAGAACCTTTTCACAAGGTGACAGCAAAAATCTTCCAGATAAGAACAGAAGCAGGATCTGAATGACTGTTGTGCTACAGAAGCAAGATTTCAGATGTTTCCCACTGATTCGGATGAGGAAGGCACTTAGCACCTGCTTTGCAGTTCTTAAAAGAGCAAGTGTCTGTAGAAAATTTACTTTGGGGAAAGTAGTCCCTTGAATTACCTATACATAAATCTCAGACACTGGAAGTCAAGTTTCTTTTAATTCTTTCTGGACATCAACTTTCAGCTTGGACAAATTTTGGCACAGCCAGGAAGGCACCAGAATTGGGTCAGATTGAATAGTGGGTGCCTTGCAGATGGTGTTATATAGCAAGCCGCACACAACACAAAACTTTTTGCTTTCGATCATGGAACGGTCAGTTAACTAGACCTCTGAACACCTGTACCATGCTAACTTTGAATAACTTATTGTGGTGGGTTACCCTCAGTAAATTTGCAGATGACACCAAGCTGGGTGGGAGGGTCGATTTGCTGGAGGGTAGGAAGGCCCTACAGAGGGATCTGGACAGGTTAGATAAATGGGCCGAGACCAAAGGCATGAGGTTCAACAAGAACAAGTGCTGGGTCTTACACTTTGGCCACAACTACCCCATGCAGAGCTACAGGCTGGGGGAAGAGTGGTTAGAAAGCGGCCCGGCAGAAAGAGACCTGGGGGTGCTGATCAACAGCTGGCTAAACATGAGCCATCAGTGTGCCCAGGTGGCCAAGAATGCCAATGGCATCCTGGCCTCTATTAGGAATAGTGTAGCCAGCCGGTCTAGGGAAGTGATCATCCCTCAGTACTCGGCACTGGTGAGGCCCCACCTTGAATCCTGTGTTCAGTTCTGGGCCCCACACTTCAAGAAAGAAGTTGAGGTGTTGAAGCGAGTCCAGAAAAGGGAGATCAAGCTGGTGAAGGGTCTGGAGGGTATGACCTGTGAGGAAGAGCTGAGGGAGCTGGGGTTTTTTAGCCTGGAGAAGAGGAGGCTCAGAGGTGACCTTATTGTAGTCTACAACTACCTGAAGAGAGGTTGTAGTGGAGTGGGAGTCAGCTTCTTCTCCCAGGCAACTAGCGATAGGACAAGAGGACATAGCCTCAGGCTTCGCCAGGGGAGGTTCAGGTTGGACATTAGGAAGAAGGGCCATTAGACATTGGAATGGGCTGCCCAGTGAGGTGGTAGAGTCACCATCTCTGGATGCGTTTAAGAAAAGACTGGACATGGCACTTAGTGTCATGGTCTAGTTGACATGGTGGTGTCAGGGCAATGGTTGGACTAGATGATCCCAGAGGTCTCTTCCAACCTCATTGATTCTGTGATTCTGTGATTCTGTGGGTTGCCATTGGCCAGCAGCTAAGCATCCACACTGCTCCTCACTCACTCCCTCTCTTCACAGAGGGATGGGGGAGAGAATAGGAAAAGCAAAAGCAAGAAAACTCATGTGTAAAGATAAAGACAGTTAGTGAAAGAAAGAAATGGAAAAATCACACAAAAAAAACCTCACATGATGCAAAGGCAATTACTCACTACCTCCCACAAACTTATGCCCATTCAACCTTCAAGCGACTACCACCTTGCAAAAGAACCTAATCCACTCCTCCCACTTCCTACCTGCTCCTTTAATTTCCCATTTTTATCACCGAGCATGATGTTAATTGGTGGGGGAATATCCCTTTAGACAATTCAGGTCAGCTGACCTAGCTGTATTCCCTGCCAACTTCTTGCCCAATCCTTGCATACTCGCTGGCACACAGAGTGGGAACAATCCTTGATTGCTGTCAAACACTGTTCTGCGATAGTGAAAACATTGGTGTGTTATCATCACTGTTTTAGCCACAAACCCAAAACTCAGCACCATATAGGCTGCTGTGAGGAAAGTTAACTCCACTTGAGCCAGATCCAATACATGTACTTCCCTAACAGAGATACACCATTGATCCTGACAATGGCAAAGACGAGGAACAATTTGAAATAGGATAGCTGTGATAACATAGCAACAGGGACTGAGACTGACAAGTAGACGTGTGTGCTAAAACCATAGCAACAGAAAGCATTTTGTCGGAATTATGTATCTGTGGAAGTACTCAGTCTGCGACCCATTTAATTTGGAGTCTAAAAGCACATGATAAAAGAAAATAAACCCATCCTTCTTGCTAATGTCTGTGAAACCAAGTTGCCAAAAGGTTAATTATACCTCAGAGTTTCCATATTTGATTGGGTTTTATTTTTAAATAAGAGTTTCAATGGCATTTACTAGACACCAAAGTGCTTTTGAAGATAGTTTGGCCAATCTCAAGAAATGCTGAAAGCAGAGAAAGTACTAGGTGAATTTGTCACATATTCTTTACTCCTGCCATAAGCTGTGCAATTATTGAAAACAGCTATTTAGAACTCCTACATCAACTCTAAGCCTTTGAATTCAACGATCGTAGAACTATATGTGTATTATAATTATATGTGCATAGTGGGGAAAGAGGGTGAATTAATGTTTCTGAATGATGTTAGGAAGTTGATAACTGTACTTGTTCTTTTGGCAAAGGGGAACATCTGGAAGAGATGACTAATGACATTTATACATAAAGATTACTTAACAAGTCAGTGCTTCAAGACACACTATCTCCTCATGGGTACTGAATGTCCTCTTCTCTAATTTAATGAGGTTTTTCAAAAGCATAGTGAAAGCAATGTAGAAGCACTTGCCTCGGCTCCCTAGAGAGAGAGGAAGGTTCTTAATGCTCGTGATATAAAGATGTTCAGCATGATTATAAAATGAATTGTGTCCAATGGCACATTGAGTGGCAAAAAACACAGTGATGTGGTCCTTCAGAAAGTCACTTCCCCCAGACATCTGAATAGCTAAATTTTCTCTCTCCTTAATGTATTGTGGTTCAGAATAGAAACAGTAGAGTTCTCCTTAGCTTTCATAAGATTCCTAGATGTCTGCTGGAGTCAGCAGCAAGTGCCTTTATATTATGTATATATGTTTATATTCAGCTGGTTTTATTACTAATTTGTTTTCCCCAGGATATATTTTTATGGTTAATTATGTACATGGACAATCCAGGAGCAATTTGAAAAGAAAAGTCAAATGCATTTACAAATGTCTGTTACAAGATCTGCATGTATCACCGGAGAATCACATCTTGGGGTTTGGACAGTGTATAAAGATAAACTGATAGCATTAGCCAGTATTCTTTTCAGGAGTGGTGCACTACTTTCAAAAGAGTGAAGAGGCAATTATGCCTTAGCAGTCACAATCTTCCCTGAAGATTTTTGTTGCATGCAGAAAATGCACTCGTAGTATAAGATTGCACGCATCCCAGCAAAATTCAAACATTTCCAACGCAAGGAGTTTGCGAGACACAGAATGAATCACACTCTGGAATTTTCTTTATCTCTTGATTCTAGAGGGACCCCAGATAGTGCCTTTGTTTACACTTTTTTTTTTTTCCCCCAGATGAATGAAGCTGGGAAAAATAAATCCAATCTCTAGCATCTTCTAGTATAGTTTGAATGAGATCTTTCTTACACCATCTTCATTTTTTTTCTTTCCAGATGGCAGATCCTGGAGGAAGCTGTTGTTCTTGAATAAAGGCATGCTGAGAGTTTATTATGCGCTCTCATAAAACTACTAACTCTGAATTTGCAATCTGAATACAGTGAAAAGCCACCTATTTTTTTCCCCTATACTATTCTTCATAAACAACTAAACTCTGTAAATTAGTTTTTTGAAGAAGTCCTAGTAAGATTAGACAAAGCTGGTCAAAAGACAGATTCAGATTATGTCAGAGCCAAAGCAGTATATAAAGATGTACCATTTGACAGAGTCAGACACCCTGGGGCCTGAGCCCTGGTTACCGATGTAGATGATTCAGGTTCTGCTTGATGCTGTGCTGGCCTGGAGTGGTGAAATAAGGGTTTGAAACTGATCCTCTGTTAGCTTAGCTGCCTGCAGATACACACTTGCTTTTCTGTATCTAGAAAGAAAATCAGGTCTCAGCCTGAGAACAAACTTGCTGACACATCTATTTTTTACCTTAAAACTCTTAAAGGAGTGCATTTCAAAGCCAAATACTGATTCTGCAACAGGACCATCATCTTAAGGATGGTTCTTTAGAAGGTCACCTCGGAGCCTGCTTGTGTTTTCACCTTACTGACTAAGGAGCATGAGAAGGCTATTTTTCCTCTTTACTTGAATAACTGGAGATCCTGGGAAATATGATAGTTAAATTTCCTCTCCTAAATCAGACAAAATGTTTTAAACTGGGATTTCTTGTGGAACAACAATTCTGTAGATGAGTAGGCTGCTAGAAATGCTGTGTTTGTTAAGAGTATTTTGCAAGACTGGGTGCAGCAATACACAGCAGCTGGTCCAGTATGTCAGAAGGGAAGAATGTTCTCACTACACAGATTCTTGAATCTTGCAGTAACTGCAGTAAAAATGACATGTATCAAAGATGTTTGTGAAAGAAGAAACTGGAATATATTGCATTATCCCCTTTGGAAGTTGTCCTGGTTTGGCCTAAACCAGGCTGATTTTCCTTTCAGTGATTTTTACTTTCAGTTAAGTCTCCTCTAAGTAACTGCACTTTCTGAAACTAACTGCATGTTTTGCAGACAGTGTCTGCTTCCAGAACTGATAACGCTCGAAGTTTGTAGTTATCGCTGAGGCACCAGTAGGGATGTTGTGCAGAAAGGCTCTTGCTGTACTTGTTCTTAGAGAAACCAAGGTCACTGCTGAATTCCTCACTGCTTACGAGTGCAGAGCCAAAGGGGGGTCGCACCTTCAGGGAGGAGCGGACAGGGCAGGTGACCCAAAATTGACCAACGAAGGTATTCCATCCCATACACGTCATTCTCAGTATAAAGCGGGGGGATCACGAGGGTCTCGCTCTCTTTCTGCTATGGCCTGTGTCCAAAGAGGACTCCGTCTGTTTTCCTGCTGCCCCCGATCCCGATCCGTGCATTCTTGAATCCAGCTCTCGACCGTCGCTAGGCCCAGCCTGGTCCTTCCCGGAGCCTGCCCTGCAGTGCCGGTGGTGACGTGGCTGACTTCAGGGGAGCTCAATCTTGGTTTTGTATATATATTTGTATATATTTGGTTATTTCTATTATTGTTATTATACTCTTTTTCATTATTATAGTTTATTAAAACTGTTTTAACTTTCCAACCCAGAAGTCTCTCACCCTTTTCCCTTTCCCTTTCCCTTTGGGGGGAGAGGGGGGGGGGGGATAACAGAGAGCACCTGCCACATGTTTAATAGCCGGCCCAGCTTTAAACCGTGACAGAAGTAACATACCGTTTTGGGGTAGGGTTAAGTATCAGCTGTTCCAATTGACAAAGGCAGTGACAGATTCTAACAAAAAGAAAACCTTAAACTTAGCACTGATCTATGAAGTATATTTTTATCTATTAAATTAAACATTTTTGACAGTATTATTTGCTGTTCATAACCCCTATCTAAAATTTCCTCCAAAACCAGGATTTACAAGGATTCAAAGGTCTCCTAAGATCTGCACATTTTTACTTCTGCAGCACTTAGTGGCTTCTTTTCCCTGTGCAGTACATCTTGAGACTTACTGGGTTTGCTCTCTTTCCTTCTCTATCAAGCAACCTCTTCTCAGCTGTTTAATCCTGTATGAGAATATTTCTTCCATGCCAGCTTTCTCTCTACTTCTCTCTCAGAAACGTTTCCGTAGCCTATAAATGTATTATCATTTGGCATATTATATACCTGAACCATTTGTCTATGCACTGAGCTGTGAAGTCCTTGATACAGAGACAACTTTTACTTATATACTGCATCAGCTGCAGCCAGCATGCTACTGATGCATACAAAATTCAATCAAGCCTTTAAAAGTGACTTCTAATTTTTAAGCCTTTAAACACACAATTAATAGACTTCAGAAACAGAGGATGCTGAGCAACACCATTAAAATATATCAGCCTGAAAACTACTGGTGTTAATGTTGATGACAGTGATAACTTGCTGGAGTTCTGACCATTGCTGTGCTCATTCTGCACCAAGACAGGAGGGATTTTTGTCATAAGGAAGTAAATCTCCAAGGACTTAGGTTTACTAGAAGGCTCAGAACTAAATCTCAGACCTCAGCAGAGCCCAGATCTTCAACAACCTCTTTTATCCCCACTGGTGAGCCAAATACAATTTCAGTATATTATTAGGTTTAAATTTCTTATCCAAAAATAAGATTGATACCTATGTTCTCAGGCTTCTTACCTGTAGGCTGTTTATTTTATGTTGCAGTAGTTTTGCTCTGAAGTCCAAAGACTTAAAGAGGCAAAAGTGTTCACTTTTTATGCCGGGAGCATGCCCTGTTGACTTTTGCTTTAACAGTCTGTAAAGAATAAGTGAAAGCAAAAGAATATATTTTTGCAGGATGTATTAATCTTCTTGTAGTCTTTGATCTCTTTAAGGGTATTCATGGTCTAAATAACTACCACACTTTTACAGGAAGAACTGAAACCTGGATTTGAAATAATTGACACCAAAGGGAAAACATATTAAAAGTAGTAATCTCCATCCGTCGCTTATTTTTTTTTTCCCAGTGCCAACATTAAAGGTAAATTAATCCTTATTTTTTTCTTGAAAACTAGTGATTTAGCCAAGGTAAAGACATTATATTTTGAAAACAGACAAGTACACAATATTGACAAAGAAGACACCTAACAAATATATAAGAAGAAAAATATTTTTTATCAATGAAAATGTTGCCTTAAGCAATTTTTCTTACCATTTACTTACAAGATTCTTCTTTCTTCGTTCAAAATCATAAGTGAAAATGGAAAAAAAACACCCAAACCAAAAACCTGTAACACACATTGTGCTCAAGTAAGGCTTCAGAAAGTCTCCAAGTAACATGTATTTACTTCTTATAAATTTGCCTTTTGCAAAACTAGCTGAAACTTTGTGACAGCATCATTTCTCCTTTACCGACCTGGGATGAAGTTTTGATTAATACATCCAACAGGGAAAAAAAAAAGTGGAGGACCAGTCTCTACTGGTTGATGTGAATAGATTTTATAACACAGAATCACAGAATCAATGAGGTTGGAAGAGCCCTCTGGGATCATCGAGTCCAACCATTGCCCTGACACCACCCTGTCAACTAGACCATGGCACTAAGTGCCATGTCCAGTCTTTTCTTAAACACATCCAGAGATGGTGACTCCACCACCTCCCTGGGCAGCCCCTTCCAATGTCTAATAACCCTTTCTGAAAAGAAATTCTTCCTAATGTCCAACCTGAACCTCCCCTGGTTCAGGTTGAGGAAGAGGATACACTGGGATTTATTCTTATAAGTTCTGCTAAATTTCATGGACCAGATCACATCCTCCTGTGCAAAAAACAAAAAACAAAAAAAAAAAAAGAAAAAAGGCAGTGTGATGCTCAAAGTTAATCAGAATAGTATGGCATATAGTTCTTTGCAAGAGGTAGGTACTAAATGAGGCAGATCTCCCTAAACGCCCTGCCTAAGAACAATTTCTGAACAACTGGGGGACCATAAGGTATCTCAGAGCCCCTGTGGATTAGTCGGACTGAGAGAGGCACCCACACTGGCACTGAAGTTTTTCTGGCTGCTCTGTCAACTCTAGTGGTGGAACTTCTCCCCCATGGGCTCATCCTTTTCATAACAAGATCATAAAAACACTATCTAGAAAGGAATGACATGACAAAGCATTGAGATACATCAACGGTATATCAGAATTCCTTTAAAAATGAATACTGATATCATCAGTGTTCGTCTCCAAAGATAATTTCTTCAGAGATATGTCAGAGGGTACTGAGGTGCTGGGAAAATTATTTTCAGCTTTTCCCCTTTTTGTGCTCATCCATACTTACTGGAAATCATGATCATTTAGGTGGCAGAGAGCTGCCACGTAAGAACAGAAATTCAAAGCCTTTTACCTAAAACTAATGACAGAGAATTGAAAGTGGGACAAAATGTAATTAAATCACATCCAATTTAGAAAGTAATACGAATGCCTTTATTCACAGCTAATGCCTAAATTTCACTTCTCTAAAAGAAAAGTAGTAACCCCTAATATTAGCATTTGACATAGTAGCTTGTAATTCAGTTGGAATCTTGCTTCCATTTTTATAAGATATTCTTTATCCTCATTATGCCTTGGCCACTACAGCCAAGAACAAGAGCAGCCTGTTAAAGATGCCACAGAAGATGTGTTCGGCCCAGTCCTCTAGGTAAGGTGGGTTAAGCCAGGTTCATCTGATCAGCATTGCATTGTTTTTTAATTCATGTACATCTCATTCACTGATTTAAAAAAAAAATAATTGCAATTAAAATGAGTATCAGAGGTAAAAATGCATATTCAGGTAACAGTTGTTGGAATCGAGGGCAGAAGAAACCATTTGCTTCTGATTGCCATTGCCATATTACAAAACATTTGAGGTTCAGAAACATCCACAGATTCACATATTGAGCCTTTTTTCAGTGATGTAAACAATGTTAAAGCTCTCTTAGTAGTCAGAGATGTGTTATTGGGCTCATTGTTGCTCTACTGAGATGTTAACAGCAGAGAAGAAAAAGGAGTAAAGTTCAAGGCAAGTTTTGAGAGATTTCCAAAGAAAAAAGTGATTATAACTTCTCCTTTTTCGAGGGGTCAGTTGTTCATTGAGGCAGTCTCTGAGGGTGACATTACATTATTATACCAATTTGTCACCTAAATTAAAGCCATTTAGCCTGTTATTTAGTGTGCAGCTGCAGAACTGATGTTTCTTATTTTATTTTTAATGGTTTTTTTTACAGATGGGAAAAGAAAACTCTATATGGAGGTAAAAATCACATCAGAACTCTCTAAAGATGTTGCTTA
The DNA here is from genome assembly GCF_013368605.1 of Nyctibius grandis. NCBI lineage: Eukaryota > Metazoa > Chordata > Aves > Nyctibiiformes > Nyctibiidae > Nyctibius > Nyctibius grandis. The sequence goes on along the minus strand of NC_090658.1, from coordinate 88,680,367 downwards.
TGATAGAAACTGTCTCTGGCAAGAGGAACAATAATCTGAACAGATCAAAGTCATCTCCTTTGTTACATATATCTTACTTGGTTAAAAACACAGCAGTACAGAGATATGTCTTTACACAGCCATCTTATTTTCTTTACATTTGTTCTCTTTTTGTGAGAATGTGCTTTCCCTAAACCAGATATAAGTGCATTTGTGCATCCACAGGAGCTATTTTATCTGTCATGACAATGGCTGGTGTCTTCTTAATTATGAAATAACTTTATTTCTATTTTATATGTTAGTAGTAGCATTATTTTATATGTTTACACATTTTACTTCTTATGTTTAAAATGTTTGGCCAATCTACCATCAGTCAGAAACAATATCAACAAGGGAGATGACCCTATGAGCTACTGGAGAAAGGCAAGAGTTTTGTAAAATGTTGTAAGATGAAATCTGAACAGCTCTACTCCTCATTTTAATTGAATTAGAAGCATGTACAGAATTTCTTGAAATTCTGGTCTAGTTTTTATCCCTTTCTTACTTTATAATCCAGAGTGTTTATCACCATATTGTGTTAGCCAGAGGCAGTATTTCTATCAGGGTGATAAAATGGTGTCCTAGCTGGTCAGTTCTCCAAAGATATTAATGGTTTTGATACATAATGTATATTACACAGATTTATTTACCTGAAAGACTGTCCACTGCAGAATTTTCACCCTATTTCTATATCTAGCTTTTATTTTGAAAATTGCTGACCTTCTAATAACCACATTCTTTCCATATTTTTTTTTCTCATTTTTTGCTTTTGTTTCATACTAAAGTATCATTTTTCATTCCTTCTCCTTGTTTTTCCTTCAGTCTCTGCTTTTGATTGCTTTTCTAAATTGCACTTCAGTTCTTGACTGTCTCATTAAAACTCTATCATTTTTTTTCTTTCCAAAGAAGCACGTTTGTATGTCAGAGAATAATAATACTAGCTTATTCTTCTAACAATGTTAATACCTGCTTTTATTCAAGACAAAGCAATTGCCATGTGGACATAGTCTTCTGTCTGAAGACTCTGAACAAGTCATTTGCTTCCATTTGGACTCTGATATCTTACTCTCAGGTCTGTCAGCTCCATTTGTCATCTTCAACCTTGCACAAGAGCAAATGCCCAGTATTTATCAGTTTTATCAAAGCACATATGCACAAACATATACACAGGCATATGATGGAGTCATCCTTTCCGTGGGTAGTAGAAGTGGGATTATACCACAGGGTGCCAGGTTGTAGGGGGCCATTACAAGCAACAGTGTTTGGCTGAGCTTTTAGTGATGGGATCATATGCAGAAAGTTTGTAGCTGGCAGTTAGTGAAGTGATCTTGGATTAATTATGAAGGCTCATTGTTCTGCACTTTGACAGAATTATCTGATGTCTGGGAAATCCTGAACTGTTATATCATGATTACAGTTCAGCATAATCTCATCTTTCTGCTGCTGAAAATGACACTGAGGAGACTGAAATTCAGCCCTAACTATTCCTTCTTTGTGTCTAATCAAACACTATTTTGGAGATATTTTCTGAAATGGTTCATGACCCATCAGCATTTCACTGAGGTGCTGTCCCTAGTCTGTTTAAGTCTTTCTAGTGCAGAATTATAGGAAGCAATGTCAACCTTGACATAAGACGAACTCAGCAGAGAACTTTTTAGCACCCTGTCAAGGCGCCTCTGCACCTTTTTATCACAGTGCAAGAGGAAAACACCTCTTTGTAGTGATAACTCACTGTTTTTGTGCAGCAAAAATAAAGTGAAAAAAGCAGCAAAAATACTACTCACAGCAACTAGTTTCCCCTCCATCCCCTCGAGTTCTTCATCCGTATACAGCCTTTGTTTCTTTTTGCAGGGACTATTGCATCTTGAGGCAACAGCTTTTCAAGAGACCAGTGTTATTCGAGAAAGGGCCTAGCTCTTCCTTGCACCTCTCATTTTTCTTTTTAGCTGGAAGAAAGAAGAATTTTTGTACTTTTTTTTCATGTTTTCTTATCAGCTCCTCTCTTATGATATGTCTGTCAGAAATATGTTTTCCTCAGAAATTTCCTTTTGATTTGAACTAATCTGCTAAATCAGTTTAAACTGCAAAATTAAATTACTCTAATTTGTTAATCTAGGTGCTTATTGTAATTATATTGTGACAGATATGAACAAACTAAAGCTTGTAAGTTGTGCATGACGGAAAGAAATAGATGGATTCAAATTCTTTCTGGTTGGCCACAATGAAGTTCTGCAATCTGTTAGTCTTTTTCCCTAAAGGTCCTTTTAAATAGTCAGTGTTTCCTTCCATTCACATTAAGAAAATAAACTTATGTTTAAATAACACTTGATTTAAATATTTATTACCTTTCAGAAAAAGTGTTGATTGAATATCATTCAAATATTTAAATTGATAACAATAAATAATATAAAAAACCCTGTTTAAATAATGTTAAATTTGTGACACAAATTAGCTCAAGGTAAACAACTCCAAACTCAAGTTGAAAGTATGTTGTTATTTGTATTCAATTTAAAGCAAAACAAGCCAAAACACAATGCTAGAGTTGGAAAGAGTCATGGAAGGTCCAGGGATGATAACAGGAATCTTCTGAATACATAATAACTGTTATATTTTGTCTTGTTTAATTTTAATTATTAAATATAGCTACAATGACACACCTTTGGAAGAAATAGATTCTTTAACTCTTAAAGCTTTAAGAAATTTAATGTAAATTTCTATTAACTTAAACATTTCTTTGACTATCACAGAATCACAGAATCACAGAATGTTAGGGATTGGAAGGGACCTCGAAAGATCATCTAGTCCAATCCCCCTGCCGGGGCAGGATTGCCTAGACCATATCACACAGGAACGCGTCCAGGCGGGTTTTGAATGTCTCCAGAGAAGGAGACTCCACAACCTCTCTGGGCAGCCTGTTCCAGTGTTCAGTCACCCTTACAGTAAAGAAGTTTTTCCTCAAATTTAAGTGGAACCTCCTGTGCTCCAGCTTGCACCCATTGCCCCTTGTCCTGTCGAGGGATGTCACTGAGAAGAGCCTGGCTCCATCCTCTTGACACTTGCCCTTTACATATTTATAAACATTAATGAGGTCACCCCTCAGTCTCCTCTTCTCTAAGCTAAAGAGACCCAGCTCCCTCAGCCTCTCCTCATAAGGGAGATGTTCCACTCCCTTAATCATCTTCGTGGCTCTGCGCTGGACTCTCTCGAGCAGTTCCCTGTCCTTCTTCAACTGAGGGGCCCAGAACTGGACACAATACTCCAGATGCGGCCTCACCAGGGCAGAGTAGAGGGGGAGGAGAACCTCTCTCGATCTGCTGACCACACCCCTTCTAATACACCCCAGGATGCCATTGGCCTTCTTGGCCACAAGGGCACACTGCTGGCTCATGGTCATCCTGTTGTCCACTAGGACCCCCAGGTCCCTTTCCCCTACGCTGGTCTCCAACAGCTCTGTCCCCAACTTGTACTGGTACATGGGGTTGTTCTTGCCCAGATGCAGGACTCTACACTTGCCCTTGTTATATTTCATTAAATTTCTCCCCGCCCAACTCTCCAGCCTCTCCAGGTCTCTCTGAATGGCTGCGCAGCCTTCCGGCATCTCAGCCACTCCTCCCAGTTTTGTGTCATCAGCGAACTTGCTGACAGCACACTCTAATCCCTCATCCAAGTCATTAATGAATATATTGAACAGAACTGGTCCCAGAACCGACCCTTGCGGAACTCCGCTAGACACAGACCTCCAACTGGACTCTGTCCCGCTGACCACTACTCTCTGGCTTCTTTCCTTCAGCCAGTTTACAATCCACCTCACTACCCGATAGATTCCAGACTATATCTGGAAAGTATTGGCATATTAAAAACTAAGCACAAAAGTCAAGTCATGTGTTGGTCAAAATTTGCTGTTTTACCAAAGCTGAGATATTTTATGAAGAGATAGCTGGATCCATGGCATTTTCAGGGGAAGGCAAAGACAAGGGTAACTAAGGCACCATACACCCAGCTTCAGATCCTTACTGTATCTTATTTGGAGCAAATTAGGGGAAACAGTTTTATTCTAAATCAGAAAAGATGGAAGGCCCACTTGCCATTATTTATGTAAGTACCTTAACAACTAAGAACTCTCAAAGGACACATTTCTTTAAAATAAAATTTAAAAAAGCTTATATTTTTACACGATTGGAAGAGAAAATTTTATAAACTCAATGCTTGTTATAATAATGAATTATAATTTTCTTTGCAGGTGTATTCCAAAGACATCTTTCTATATTCCATATGAATATAATAACTCATATACAAGCTCCTGCTCACAATTCAGTTGCTCACACATCCCCACCTAGATTATGTCACCTGCTTTGCAGCTGCTACATTTGAAGGGCACAGGTGCCCTCTAATTCCTGTGCAAGTCAACCAGGTGCATGTATGTGTTTTGAATATTGTAGGATGGCTCAAATGAGACCAGACACCTATGTTTACGCACCCCTCAAACAGTTTAATTCTACAGCTGAATACATCCACCACATCCACTTTTAATATTCCACTGGTTTAAAAGGAAATATCCATGTTAGCTCATCTTTGTAGACGAAAATAGGGATTAAAGCTGCATTTCTGAGGTGGCTCCCTAGAGCTGCTCAGTGTATGAATGGAAAAATCAGTTATTACTGATTAATCCAACCTGCAATAACAGAGAAGTTGCTTTAGTTACGTTAGCTTAGTTACGTATATACTAACCATGGTATTATCTAGTGAATAAGCTTTTTGAACTAACAAAATCAACACTATTTAGTGAAGAATGATGAAACTTTTAGATGTAAAAGGCTGCTCAATTGTTCCATTCAAGTGTTCTATTGAATTAGTAGTTCCTCATTCTTTGCTCACATACACTACTGAGAAGAAAGCCAGAATGAACACCTGTATCCTTTTAAAGAAGCCTTTGTGTATATTCTGCTCGTTCCCTCTCCCTCCCTCTTCCATGTTTTCTGTGGATTTGGGATTCAGTTTGAAGACAAGAAACTAGCTTGAGTTGCAAATACAGGTAGGGTTTATTTGAATACTGCTGAAACCGAAGAGGCGAACTTTCACCTGAGGGATGTTTCGCAAATTTGCAGCTTTCTGATTATGATTCATTCCTCTTGTTACTGTCATTAGAAGCTACTGTGGGACGAAAGACGAAAAGGAAATGGAGACCATATATTATTTCATCCAGAGTCCCTGGAGCACACTGAAGATGGGACAAAAGACAAATCAAATATCTTCATGGATGTTAAGTCAATAACTTTCTCCATTTCACCTACCTTTCTTTTCTTCCACTCCTTCAGTTGGGATACACTGACCTACTATGCACACGGATAACAGATATTAAATTCATGGAACATCCATTCTGATTACGCTTTATTATAGAAGCTAGATGAGAGCATAAGAGCAGAATACTAATCAATCAAATGGAGACTCTTTTTACCTGAGATAGCACAAAGAGTATTTATGAACCGATGCTCAGAGAGACACTTTTTTCCAAATTGCAAATTTTATATGTAAAATATTTGAGGAATAATATATTGTCCTGGACTATATACTCAGAAAAGCTTATGGCAAAAGAGTACTACTAAGTTTGCAAAGGCAAACTCTTCAACATTAAGGAAAGCTGGTTGCCTCTGCAACTTTAATTAAGATTTGTTAATTTCCTATCACAGTAATTAATGTGACCACATGCTACTTTTTTCCATGGGACTCCTTCCTTATCTAATTTTCAGAGTACCATGCATTAGTCCATGGCCTTTGCTTAGATTCTATCTGTGGAGAGGTGTGGACTTGTCCTTAAGTTATTCATCAGTATGCTATCTTAGTGCTTCCCAGACAGCTGCAAATCCACTTTCACATGTCCTTGCAAGACCGTGGAATGGTATTCTCTATGTTTTAAACAAAAAATAATGCATACACTAAAAATTTTTTTAAACATATATTCATTAATCACCTATGAGATAATGGAGTGAGTGATAGTAGTGACAGGGGGATAGGTTGTCCTTTAGTTGCTCACATTCGGTGAAATTTGTTGTCTGTAGTGAAACAAAGATCTACCACAGCAAATTTCAGCATGCTGGCTTTAAGTTTTACAAAGTTATAAGAAATTGGACCCTAGATCCTACGTTGGAAAAATATTACCTAGCTATATTTCATTAACTCTTAATATGTCAAAGAACAACCAACAATAATCATCACAGTTTTCTTGTCAGACTTTGTACCACACAAACAAGTCTCCTTATTTTTCAAATTGGGCCTTTGGAATGAATTGTACAAAGTATGCTAATATCTTGTAGACAGTAATAGGCTTAACCAGATGAAATATACATCTAATATTTAAAGGACCTGTTATATACAGATCCTTTTTTGAAATCTCATGAAAATTGTGTTGTACTAAAATTAATCAGGGTTTTTTTGTTAAGAGTGATGAACAGAAATGTGGAAAAATGGGACACAATTAAAATTTGCAAATTAGATTATTCTGATTTCCAAGGGTGTAAAAAAGTAACTATGGTACTTTATGTCATTTTTCTTCTTTTACCTCCAGGACTGTTAAAAGAGCAGCAGAAAGTAAAGGCCATGGCACCGAATTGGGAGCCTTGAAAATGAGTTCTGTTCACAGCTCTGCAGGTGATTTGCTCTCTGACCTCCTCAGTCTCCTTTCTTTTAGGATGTGATGGTTTAGTGGGTTTGTTTTTTATTTATTTATTATTTTTTTGTGTATGGGAGGGGAAGAATTATACCTTGATAAACCTTTAGTCCATGCCTAGCCAAAATGGAAAGGTATACAGAAAAAAAAGACAATAATAAGAAAATAAAAGTTAGATTTAAACCTCATCTTTTTAATAATGCCTGTGACAAGAACAATAAAGATTTGATTTAATGCATTTTTAATATTCTATTTCTAATTTCTGAAATCTCCAAGCTCTTATTTAAACTATGACTAGTACTGATAGAAACCTGTCTATAGGACTTGCACTCATTAAATTTTATCCTTAACAGATTAAGATACTTTGGTATAATTTCCCACAGTATTAAAAATGTGACAGTCTTGGTCAAATCTCATCCTGTTCTCTGGCTTTAAATACAGTACAGAAACCCCTGCTAGCCTACTCCTCAAAGCAGAGGCTGTTGCTATTGGTCACACTAACCCTGACTCATCGTGTCTTATTTGACCTAGACTTACAGGTAGCTCATAAACTCTTCTACCTCACTTTAGCAACTAAATCTCATCCAAAGCCTCTGAAAAGCTGAGCTCTAAACCTGGACTAGTATCATGCTGAGTCTTGAATTTAACTGTGAAGTGCCAGCAGACTTATCTCATCAGTCTCTAGCAGCTAATTTTTTTTTCCTAAACCACCCATGGACAAACCTAATGATAAACCAGTGTCCTCTTCTAGATTGAGCCCTAAGTTATGCTCATAAGACACAACCAGACAAAGCTTTTTTATGACACTTAGAGATGAGGTTTAGTGGTGGACTTGACAGTGTTGGGTTAATGGTTGGACTCAATGATCTTAAAGGTCTTTTCCAACATAAATAATTCTATGATTCTATGATAAACCTAGTTTTAAAATTAACCTGTAACCTCAGTAGGTCCTTATCTCTAAATTTTTTTCCTAGTATGTCGACATTAAATCTAATTCCTGACAGTCCTCCCAGCTACTGCCTCTTTTCAGTTTAGTTAGCACACTCTGAAAACCATGTACTTCAGGACTAGTATTAGTTTAGTGGCTTTTCCTGGCCTGAACTCTAAACCCTGCCTGAACTTGGTAGGGTTGACTCTGCTAAACCAAGTCTAGCCCAATGGGGTTCCAAACAATAAAAAAACCCAATAACATGTTGTCAGCCTTTGCTGTATTTAGCCATTGTCCCCAAATCCCTGAATGTTCTCCTACTTTACTCTGAGTCATCTGCCTTTCTTTGTCCTGTCCCTATCTCTAGCTCAGACTCTTAGGACCTTGGAGCTTATCTAGTCTATTGGGCCTTGCTAGCCAAAATCCTGACCTCATCTTTGGACTCAAGATATTGACTCTTGCCATCTCTAGAAGTAATTTTTTCCTTGCAGACTGCAAAGCCCTTTGCTGTCATAGTTGTGGGAATATAATGGAAGATTGGCGAGGAGGATTGTAAACACGCTCAAGTGACTTGCACCTGGGGTGTCGAAAAACACATATATCATACTAATAACTGTTGTTTAGTCTTGTGTGCTGGACAAGTAGAACATCTGCATTGAGATAACATAGGCCTGTGATAAGACTCAGAGCACCTAATTGTTCATGCCTGAGATTCCTGCCCTGCTGTGAGAAAGATCAAAGTGCAGTGGAAAACTGCGGCCTGCAAGAAACCCCTAATATATAGGCGAAAGCAGCAGGCCCGGAATCACTCACTCTCTCTCTAGCAGGAACCGAGCTCCGTGGTGCCTGCGTCTCCTCTTGCGTGCCTTTGCCCCGGGTGCTGCTTCTGAGATCCCCCGGTTTGCGAGGTAACGGGAATAAATTTGCTCTTTGCATTTTATCCGTGGTCTTGTGTCTGTTCCTGCGTCCTGCCTGTGTCGGCTCACACAATAGTAAAAAAGGAGAACTGAATAGGATGATTTTTTTTTTCTGGAATCTGCTGGTTTTGCTGAAAGATGTATAATGTATAGACATCCAGGTAGATCTTCTGCAAGAGGTGCTGTAAGAGAGTTTATGCGTTACAGCATTTAGTATTGCAGCATTCAACTTTTAGACTTCTATTATTCAATTCAGTTTATTGGAAGGTGAGCTATACTTGTGTTAAGCATGGCTATTAGATGGGGTACTTTGGCCAAACGAATGTTACCTGCTCTGTAAATCCTGATAGACTGCAAAATGTCTCAGTACATGCAGTACAATGTCAAATTGGTTCTTTAAACCTCTGTTCATTGAAGTGAAGGTACCGAAGGACACACACGCCTAAGTTCATGTGTGTTAGGCAGCAACCATTGCTAGCTAAACATTGGTGATAAAGGTGTAGCTGGTTTCTTGTCTCCTCTGTGAATCCAAAAAATACTTGTTAACTATTGCAGAGGTCAAAGACCAGTGTCATGGGCTTATGGATGCCGTTCTGAACAAAAACCTCACCACAATGCTGTGTTTCCAAGCAAAGAACTCTTTTGTGACATTGAAGGACAACTTAGTTGTTTTCTTATATTGTATTTTCAAGCTTTGGAGCCATTGACTCCTTAAACCGATTGTTCAGACATTAGAGGAGTATGACTCTCCTCCTAGAGATAATTTCTTTGTAATTAAGTTCTAGTCTGCATGGTTTGCCTTCCTTCTTGCTATATTTTTTACCTCAAGGATTTTGTCTTGTTAATATACATATCTGCATGCGGGTCAGGGCAATCCAAAGCAGAAATACAGGCTGGGCGGAGAATGGATTAAGAGCAGCCCTGAGGAGAAGGACTTGGGGATGATGGTCAATGAGAAGCTCAGCATGAGCCAGCAGTGTGTGCTTGCAGACCAGAAGGTCAACCGTATCCTGGGCTGCATCAAAAGAAGCGTGGCCAGCAGGTTGGGGGAGATGATTCTGCCCCTTTACTCCTCTCTCATGAGAACTCACCTGGAGTACTGCATTCAGCTCTGGGGCCCCCAACATAAGAAAGACATGGAGCTGTTGGATTGAGTCCAGAGGAGGACCACAAAGATGATGAGAGGGCTGGAGCACCTCTCCTATGAGGACAGGCTGAGAGAGTTGGGGCTCTTCAGCCTGGAGAAGGGAAGGCTCCAGGGAGACCTTATAGCAGCCTTCCAGTACCTGAAGGGGGCTTACAGGAAAGCAGGAGGGGGGCTGATCAGAGACTGTTATTTGACATTTTTATTCAGTAAAAGGTTCTCGGTATTCACTCTGATATGGCAGTATACGGAATTAAAATAGAAGCTCTCTGAAAAGCTTTCTGGAAATTAGGTCCATTTTATTATTTACATTTAGTTTGTTTTGATCATAAAATTCAAAATATTGTACTGGTTCTTATTTTAGCTTCTACCAGGCTTACCTTATATAATTACCAGTTCACAATTCTTTCAGTGGTGGAGGTTCTGTAAGTGGTGGAGAATGTTATCAGGAGTCGTATCTTATTCTCTTTCCTTACACTCCCTGAAGTCCCCTGAGTTTCTGCATACAGCTTCTAATTGCAGTCTACTTTGTAGTGTAGTCAGTTACTTATTTGCTTTGTGATGAATGCTGGATGTTAGCTGTATTAGGAACCCTTTATTCATCTTCAATTAAAAGACTTTCCTTTGTTTTGATTATGGTACATTTTCTAAGAAAAGATATATTGCGTTAACTTGAACAAAGCATACTAGAAAGTGACGGGGGAAAATATATTCTGATATATTTAATAATAGTGATGTGAATCATCTGAAGTACCCTTGTGGGAATATTCCAAAGTGTAGAGTGGAATATCTGTGTAAATTGTTGTTGAATGAGGGCCTGAAATGTTATAAAATATGCTCAGAAGTCTATAGGTTAATTCAAACAAACCATGAAAAAATAAAATAGCCATTGCTCATATCTCTGATGATACTCTTTTGGACCATTAAGACCACTGCTGTTTCTTAGCACTAGTCTGATATTGTCTTGATTTTTAGTGTTCCCCTTTCAGATACTTAGATGCATGAGATGTAATAAGATGCAAATGGCTAGAAAGATGATTTTGCTGCAGGCTGAATTTTGAAAATTTTAATTGGCTGTTACAGGAATCTCTGTGGTTTTTGCAACAATTTGTCTCACCATGTAACATTAAAAATTATTTTGAAACATCTTAGTAGTGCCTTTGCAGACATTTCTGTGGTTGTTCTGAACCAGAACATGAAGTGGCTTTAAAATAGCTTTCACTTCCACGATTAAAATGAACAAGAATATGTGGTCTGGATGATCGAGTAGTGAGGTGGATTGTGAACTGGCTGAAGGAAAGAAGCCAGAGAGTGGTGGTCAATGGAACAGAGTCCAGTTGGAGGTCTGTGTCTAGCGGAGTCCCGCAAGGGTCGGTTCTGGGACCAGTTCTATTTAGTATATTCATTAATGACTTGGATGAGGGAATAGAGTGCACTGTCAGCAAGTTCGCTGATGACACAAAACTGGGAGGAGTGGCTGACACAACGGAAGGCTGCGCAGCCATTCAGAGGGACCTGGAGAGGCTGGAGAGTTGGGCGGGGAGAAATTTAATGAAATATAACAAGGGCAAGTGTAGAGTCCTGCATCTGGGCAAGAACAACGCCATGTACCAGTACAAGTTGGGGGCAGAGCTGTTGGAGAGCAGCGTAGGGGAAAGGGACCTGGGGGTCCTAGTGGACAGCAGGATGACCATGAGCCAGCAATGTGCCCTTGTGGCCAAGAAGGCCAATGGCATCCTGGGATGTATTAGAAGGGGTGTGGTTAGCAGGTCAAGAGAGGTTCTCCTCCCCCTCTACTCTGCCCTGGTGAGGCCGCATCTAGAATATTGTGTCCAGTTCTGGGCCCCTCAGTTCAAGAAGGACAGGGAACTGCTCGAGAGAGTCCAGTGCAGAGCCATGAAGATGATTAAGGGAGTGGAACATCTCCCTTATGAGGAGAGGCTGAGGGAGCTGGGTCTCTTTAGCTTGGAGAAGAGGAGACTGAGGGGTGACCTCATTAATGTTTATAAATATGTAAAGGGCAAGTGTCAAGAGGATGGAGCCAGGCTCTTCTCAGTGACATCCCTTGACAGGACAAGGGGCAATGGGTGCAAGCTGGAACACAGGAGGTTCCACATAAATATGAGGAAAAACTTCTTTATGATGAGGGTGACCGAACACTGGAACGGGCTGCCCAGAGAGGTTGTGGAGTCTCCTTCTCTGGAGACATTCAAAACCCGCCTGGACGCGTTCCTGTGTGATATGGTCTAGGTAATCCTGCTCCGGCAGGGTGATTGGACTAGATGATCTTTCGAGGTCCCTTCCAATCCCTAACATTCTGTGATTCCGTGATTCTGTGAAGAATGCTAAAATAAGAAGTATCTTATGACTTTCTAGGCACATGTTCTTTGCTTGCATTTTAGATTAGGATGTTCTTCACTCAGTTGCTTTTATTGTGGAGTGATCTCAGAGTGCATGTTCTGGTTTTCTTTCATCAGAAGCTAAACTGGAAGATGTGATGGAGGTATGGAACAAGTTAAAACACTCCAGCCAAAAATGGATATTCATGCCATACTAGCCATATGAGAACTAGTTCAAAGTAATACCCCTGCCATGGAACATGTGTGGTATGGATGTCAGGTCTTTGTCACCAACTTTGTCATTCGACAGATTAGTACATAGCATACTGGGCCATGCTATTTGCTAATGCAGATGCTGCCTAACATGCACCGGCACTAGTGCATTTTTTGGTCTAAGTGTTCTGAAACGTAATGATATCAGTAACATTTCTGCTTTCAGGTCAGGCTTGAATACATATGTAAAACCCCAAAGAGGTAAATTAAGTGAAGTTAAAAGATTCCATAGATACATAAGTGATATCAATATAACATGCTTAAACAACACAGTGTGGGAAAGGGAGTTCATCAATGATGGACTGAATATTTGGAACACAGATTTATGAATAATAGTTGCAGAAAGAAGAGAAGATGAAAGAGCTGCCTTTCTGTGACAAGAAGTTTTCGAAGCAACCTACGTTAAGATTTTTGAAGAAATATGGGTGGACTAGAAAATTAAAGCTTCAAATTAAAAAGGGAGAAAACTGACAACAGAAATTCACTATGCACTCTCTGATCAGAAGGAACAGCATGACAGGACGATAACAGAAATCAAAAGGGGAAACTGTAACCTCCACTCCCAGGCACAGCTACTTAGAGTGAGTGGTAAACATGCACCACTCAGAATGATGGATGACTCTATTTTCATATTTCTAATAATGCCTTTGACTGGGCTAATCGTTGCTCTGAGAACATGCCAAATTGCATGTACTGTCTCATTTTCATGGGAAGGATATAGTGTGCACAAGTTTTTGATGTTGTCACCATTATCATGATGATCAGTGTAACAGCATGACTGTGTGAGTCCTGGCAGGATAGAAAGACTCTGCAGTGCTTAAATGCATATACATATATACACATACATGCACATCCTTGTCCTACAGTACTTACATTCTAAAAAGTATTACATTCTTCTGATTTATTCTATAAGGGCAAAGAAATACTAGAAGCCTTGATCAGTTCTGAAGATAGGGTAAATTGGGAATACAATTCACAGAAATGGCTAATAATCAGCCTGAGTAATGTGCCAGAAAAGGAGTGGTCTAAATGTTAACTTCCTCATCAAAGGTTTTATGAAAGTAGTTAAGTAAATTACGAGCAGTTATATTTTTGTGGAACGTATACACCTGATCTAACGTCAGTCATCTAAAATTTGGCATCTAGTTTCAGCGTACTCATTTTGGCTACTCATATAAGGTCAGTGAAGAAAGAGAGAGTGTCACCTCTAGAAGTTGACTTATCCAACCTCTTTGAACTAGTGAGATGTTTAGGGTGTGCTGAATCACCTTTGGGAATCCCTTTTTCTCTCTGTAACTAAAAAGTGGTTTAGAAAACTGTACACTAAATAATTTTTTGTTTAGAAGGCTGAAATTATTTGAGCTGAAAATCAATAAAAAGAGCATAACACCTCTAGAAAGCAAACTATTTCACCCTCAAACTGACATAAAACAGGTGGATAATAGGTTGAAACACTATTTTAGAATATGTACCTATCTTTTTAGAAAGCAGTAGTGGGATCCACATGACCTCCTCTTGACAGAAGCGGTTGGCACCTGAGTTAGTTTCCTTCTAGCCAATGAAGAGAAGGTGCTTCTGAGGTGCAGTTCATTTCATCCTAAATGAGTTGTCTAAAATGCTTCAGGTATATTATGCCCTAGAGCACCTATTTCCCTTTATGTAAGGAGCCTTGGGACAGTACTTCACATGCAGGAGTCCGTGTTATGGGAGTTTCAAGTTAAGTGATATAAGTCAGCTTCTGAAAATTCAATCCTTATCTCCTAAATAGAAACAAAAGACTTAATATAGTGTTATCAAGAGTAATAGATATCTGTTCATGCCTTCTTTGTTCACACTGGATATATGTAGGCAAGTAATTTCAATGGGCCACTTGTACAGTAAGAAACTATTCACCAGTAACAAGAACAAGATGACTGGAAGCAAACTTCACATAGCATTGCAACAGGTTAGTCTTGCTGAGATTGGAGATGGAAGAAATACTAAAAATGGTGGCACTCATCCTATTATTAATGTTGCTTCATGGCTCCTACACTTTGGACCTCATGATAGAAGAACAGCTGAATCACTGTGGTCCTCAGCAATCTAGGCGACAGTAAAATCTGGTGTTTTACTGAAGCTTACAATATCGTGTAAAGAAAAATAATTAAATGCAGTTTGTAGATGGGGAAGCTGTTTCTCTGTCTTGCCTTTCAAGGCTTTTCAGAACTGCCATTCTAAGTAGAATATAGCTAATGGTAGAAGCCTAATCAAAACAATAGCTTTTAATGGTTGAAAAGTCCCCACATTCTACTGGCATTTGAGAAAAGCAATTTGAGAAAGAATTTCTTTCAAGGGAAAGAAATATGGCTAAAAGCAGGGGAAAAATAAATAAATAATTGGCCGCCTGTGCCCAGGTGGCCAAGGTGATCAACAGCAGGACTAGGGAAGTGATCGTCCCCCTGTACACTGTTGAGGTTGCGCCTTGAATACTGTGTTCAGTTTTGGGCCTCTCACTACAAGAAAGATATTGAGGTGCTGGAGTGAGTCCAAAGAAGGGCAACAAAGCTGGTGAAGGGTCTAGAGCACAAGTCTTATGAGGAGCGGCTGAGGGAACTGGGGTTGTTTAGTCTGGAGAAAAGGAGGCTGAGGGGAGACCTTACTGCTCTCTACAACTACCTGAAAGGAGATTGTAGCGAGGTAGGTGTTGGTCTCTTCTCCCAAGTAACAAATCATAGGACAAGAGGAAACAGCCTCAAGTTGTGCTGGGGGAGGTTTAGATTGGATATCAGGAAAATTTTCTTCACCAAAAGGTTTTTCAAGCATTGGAACAGGCTGCCCAGGGAAGTGGTTGAGTCACCGTCCCTGGAGGTATTTAAAAGATGTGTAGATGTGGTGCTTAGGGACATAGTTTAGTGGTGGACTTGGCTGTGTTAGGTTAACGGCGATGATCTTAAAGGTTGTTTCCAACCAAAATGATTCTATGATTCTAAGTGCAAGAAAATAAGGATTTTTTTTTTTCTTTTTTTCATTAGGAGAATTTGTTGATGATTCTTCTCCCTCCCTCAAAGCTCCTGTTTCTCTTTGCTTTTGTAATCTGCCTGAGAGATTGCACAGTGTTTGTTAGTAGAACATATGGTGACTACCTGACCCTGTATATGCAATCAGGCTCACTCCAGGCAGAGAACTAGTCATCACTGCACACCGAAATGTTTCTGAAAATGATCATTTGCTGTGACCATTTTTCTTCTGCGTCTCTGTTGCTGCTGTCAGCAACTAACTTAGCAAAATAACCAAGGGTATATTACTCTCTGGGGATATATGTCTGTCCTTTTGCTGGGTATCTGCTGTATAATATGTCCTAGGGCATGAAAGGGTGTCAAACCTGCCAAGGACTAAAATATGTGCACATTATAGAAACGCTGCCATTTCCTTAACACTTCCATGGCCTGCACAGGTATGGCAAGGACTAAGACTTTGTCCTTAAAAGAGATAAATATATCATAATAACAAAAAATAAAAAGAAAGATGGGAAGATTTGCACAGTCAAATCTTGCTCTACCCAAATCAGCAAAGCATGTTTACTGTTGAAGTCTAATAAAAAAAAGTTTTTTTGAATATAACATTATATTCTTAGAAATGGAATTGAAATGAAAGCGAAGTTTTTAATTTGAAAAGTGCACTGATTCTTCTTTTACACATAGCTAAAGTATTCTGTCCACCTATTCTTGTGAATAATTACCATTTATAGCAAGAACCTGACATGGTATTAGGGAAACTAATTACAAAAAGTAAATACAATAATATGGTTAAGGGGGCTTCCTTGTTTTCTGTCTTTCAAGGCCTACTTTAGGTCAGAAAATATGTTTCATGTTGTTCTTTTCCTGCAGTTCCTTGATGACAACTGTACCTTGTATTTCAGTGGGGTTTAGCTGCCTAGACTTTTGGCCTTAGTCACATATTTTAATGAAAGAGTGTTTTCTAACTGAGAGAAATCATGTTGGCATCTTTACCCTGTGCTCACTGAATGGTCTCATTACCTTTTTCATACTATATTGAAGATGAGAGGGAAAATCTAATATACAGACAACATACAAACTACTCTGCATCTTTTCTTGTGGTTCTGTTTTGATGGAAAAGGCCTTTTCTTAGGCATTTGCCCAAAAAGAAAATCAGTATTTCTGTGTTCTGGTTCACTATTCAACTATCTAATGCCATTCAAATGTCCTGTAGTTTACAAAGACAGATAAAGCTTGTGTATCTTGAAGCTGTTCATATCAATTCCTTTGCATTGTGTCTTTAATCTTTCTTTCTTCTCCCTCCAAGAAGAGCTACTGGCCTGTACAGGTGACAGCACAGCAGAAATCACTGTTGGCATTAACTCTGAGGATTCAAAAGATGTAAATTTGCTGATGAGCAAAGTCAAAGAGAGAGCTGCCAGTGGCTTTAAGTTTAGAGGCTTGATCCATTGCCTGTGGACAACACAGGCAATGGAGTGATCCCCACTGAACACTCTGAGATTTTTTTCCTGTTTTATACTGCAACTTGCAGAAAACATTTAAAATTAAAGGTGTTTTTTTTTTATTATTTGTTACATTAATGATACAAAAATAGATTTCAACAGATGTTTTACATCTCTTCAATGATTTTTCGCTAAGCCTCTGACTAATTTTTAATTAGAAATCTTAAAAAATGATTGACATAAAAGTGGTATAAAATTATTTTGTTATGAGCAATACTTTGGTAGGTAGAATGTCTCCTTCCTTCCTTCCCTCCTTCCTTTATTCCTCCCCCCCTCAAACCACCATAATGTAATTTTTAAAAATTAGATCATCTACAGGTCATTTACTTATATGTTGACTGCAGCAATTTTTTATGCACATGTCTTTTTTCTGCCTGGGCATTCAAGAATTTTTTGCTGGTTTCGCTTTTCTGTTTGTTGTTTTTTTTGTTGTTGGTTTTCCTTTGCTTAGCATAGTCTTAATTACATTATTTTTTTTTTTTTTTACAAAAGCATGCAAGAAAAATGACATTCTTTTAGAGTGTCTTTTCTCAATTAAATCAAAGGTATCAGATAAGATTAAGGAAAATGTTTGCAAAACACTGGTCAAAGAGAATGTGTCTCTTCATGTTAAATAAACTTTAAGAAAATATGTTCTAAATTATCTCAATAGTATTATTTGTGGAATGCAATCACAGATCATGTTTGAACAAGCGAATAATAACATAATCCCAGTTTCCCCAGCAATAAATGAAAAGAGGACATTTTGAATGTCTGCACCTGTAAATAATAAATGCCTTCAAGTTCATATACAGTACATAAATTGGTAGGTTAGGACAGAGCTTAATTCTGGTTTCACATCATTTTTACTGCTGCAAGGACTTCAGTGAAATTTCAGTGGAACTGAGATTTGCTCGTTGATGAGAAGAATTAAGCTTCTTGTTCTGATGCAATGAGCCTGAATTACAGGCATTTGACCAAGGCAATTGCATTAGTGATTAAAAAGCATAAAGAAAGCAGATATATGGGGCATAAGGGACAATAACTGGGAATTTTGGAATGGGTTCAAAGAGGAAAAGGCTGTTATTTCACAAATTTTAAAGGTATTTTTGTTCCTTCTCCCCTTTGCTGCCTGTGGCTACTTACAGACATTCCCACTGGTGATGGAACAAATATTTGTTGTGGTCTTTGGTGGGCAGATAGATAATGATCAACTAAAATTGCCTAACTTTAAATGAAAAAGTTAATTGTAACTTGTATCATCCTATTAAGCTTGTTCACTGTAAGCCTACCTGAATACAATATGGCTGAGGAAAGGAGAGGCAGTGCAGGAGTAGAAATGTGAAGGAGTGACAATTATATAATCTAAACTGTAAAACTACACGGCACTTCTGGCTTAATGAGAATGAACACCTTCTTCCAGCAGTAGGGAGGGACTCCTCCCCACCCACAGCCTAATTTACCCACCCTGAGTTGCCTTCTCTAGGCTTGCATGAGCACGAAAAAAAAACCAAAAGATTTAGCTTGCCCTCAGAAGAGAACTTATGGCTCTGGTCTGCAGCTGTGAAGGGACGTGTCCCCTCCTGCACACTAGCACCATGCTCAGCCTTTCAGAAAGCACTCACAGTCTCTTTTTGCTACTGAGTAATGCCATCAGTGTTATGATATCTGCCTGCAGTGTGGGTGTAGTAAAGAGCCAAGTGTTGTTTTGCACATGATGCTGCTATGGGACAGCCCCTCTGCCCCTGCTTCATCTCTCTGCACCAGCTGGCTCTTCTGGGGTGAGCCTGGAAGTGGAGAGAGACAGGAACATATACTTTGTTTGTGTTTCTGACAACTGTAGTTTCAGTTTAACTATTGTCATGGTTTAACCCCAGCCGCCAACAAAGCACCGAACAGCCACTCACTTACTCCCCTCCGGTGGGATGGGGAAGAGAATCGGGAGGATAAAAGTGTGAAAACTCGTGGTCTGAGGTAAAGACCGTTTAATAGGTAAAGCAAAAGCCACATGCACAAGCAAAGAAAACCAAGGAATTCATTCACTGCTTCTCATCGGCAGGCAGGTGTTCAGCCATTTCCAGGAAAGCAGGGCTCCATCATGTGTAACGGTTACTTAGGAAGACAAAATGCCATAACTCCAAACGTCCCCCCTTCCTTCTTCTTCCCCCAGTTTTATATGCTGAGCATGACATCATATGGTATGGAATATCCCTTTGGTCAGTTGCGGTCAGCTGTCCCGGCTGTGTTCCCTCCCAGCTTCTTGTGCACCCCCAGTCTACTCGCTGGTGGGGCGGTGTGAGAAACAAAAAAGGCCTTGACTCTGTGTAAGCGCTGATGAGCAATAATGAAAACTTCCCTGTACTATCAACACTGTTTTCAGCACAAATCCAAAACATAGACCCATACTAGCTACTGTGAAGGAGATTAACTCCATCCCAGCCAAAACCAGCACAATTATTCATATGAATATTTTGCTGGAATACTGCTATTGTAAATGTGCTCTTGCATATTTTATAAAAGTAATGACTTTGGGGACTAAAACCTGGAAGCAGTATTCAGTCTGACTAGGAAAGCATCAAGATGGGCTGCTCTTCAAAAGAGTGGGCAGAGAAGTAAGAGCAGAACCATCTTCCTTTTTTACCTCAGAGTGGCAGTACCATGATCCCCCAGGTCCCTGTGCAGATCATGGACTTCAGTATGTTGCAAAAAAACTTTCACACTATGCAAAGCGCATACGCATGGAGCTACTGTCATTGCTTAACCATCCTACATGTCAGAGAAAAATTGTTACATATGCAGATACTGTCAGTGACCTGTAGAGAGTCCATGCAGCTGGTCCCATTTTGTACAGTGGAACTACAATCTCTATTTTTGCTTAGGACCACTGTGTTGGGGCAGGCTGTGACCTTAAGCAAAGGCACTATGTTACGATTTTACTTCCCTGCTAAAGATGTGTCTGTGCCGTGATATTACAGACAGATGTTTGCCTTACCTATTCTTAAAGACCTCCAGTGGTGGAGAATCCACAACGTCCCCAGACAATCTATTTCATTGCTTCATTATCATTACTGCTAGAAACTTAGCTAAATTGCATTTTTATCATAATTACTTGTAGTTACAAGTAACTGATTTCCAGAATGCCAGATGTGTAAATAAAAGGAACTGTTCCTTCGTGTGTCCTCCATTATCATTTTTTGACAAATTTAAATAAAACGCTGTCTGTATTTGAAGAAAAGGTCATTGTCGAAAATGTTTAAGTCCTTGCACTAGCCAGGACAAATTACATCACAGTTTCCAGCAATTCAATACCCTATAGCACTGAAATAGCGCAAAATGGCTAGAAAGTGGCTGTGAACATCATCACCGAAATCTTGGAGGAAAACCTTCTCATGGTAAACATGTGAAAATCTTTCATATGGGTGTAAGTATTTGTAGACCCTCAGCCTTTCCTCCTTTTTGACATGATGCAACAGAATTGCATTTTGCCATAAACTGAGTTCGTTGCTTAGTTTAAACATGCTATGAAGCTACTGTTAAGAAAATCAGTCTTCTCACTTTATTCTTTTAATTGTACCAAGGAAAGAAGAAAGACTGAATACTTATTACTTTGCATAGATAAAAATGGACCCAAGTCCAAACTGGTTATGGAATGCTATCATTCCCATTTGGTAATGTTTGTGCTTTGCATATAATTGCCTATAGGAGTAAGGCAGCAGGAAATCAAGTCCACTAGAGATCTGTCCTTCTAGATGCAGTTTCATTTGATGAAGTCCAACTATGAAACCTTATGAATTGCCCCAGATCTTGAAAAAAGTAATTTTGGATGAGTAAGCTCTGTAGGCATCCTCTAATTGTAAAATCTAATGGAGCCAGCATTAAATATGGGCTGGATAATTAAGTTAATGCTTAATTTACATGTTATCAAACCAGTGTGAAGCATTTATGCACCAGAAAGGTACAATATGGTACAAAAAGTGAAATAGTTAGTTTAAACTACAAATGAAGAAAGTTCATAAAAAGACTATATACAGACCTCTTATGCCATATCTGCAACAATACTCACATTATACAAAAGGTCATATGGTGCCTGTAATCTATATGTAAATCTGATTCTAAGATCAGTAAGGCTGCTGTGGACACTGTGAAGTACAAATAGATTAAGAAGTAAATGAGCAGACTTTGCTATCCCAATTTCTGATCTGGCTAGTTATTATTGAGTAGAATGTGTTTTGATATCAAACATAGAATTAAATGGAAAATCAGCAACACTGAATAAAATCTCAAATGATTGCAGAACTTTTCTCCTAGTAGTAATTTTTGAAGAGTAGAACAGTTTAAGGGTCAAGTCATCCAATCAAATGAACTTAATAATATTGCTGTAGCAATATAATCTCAAGGACGGATATAATATAATAACTATTGCAACGTGCTACCTCGAAAAAAAACCCTGCATACTGGACAGGATGGCTAAATGGCCTGCTTTGGGGACAATAGGAATAGAATCATTACCAACACAATTGACTTTTTTCTTTCATGTTTCAAAAGTGTCAGTTTTGCAAAATAATCTAAAAAGAGAATAAAAGAGGTTTGCAAAAGAAAGCCTGAGCAGCTGAAAATAAAAATAGAAACAGAAACGTAATAAAACCTGAAATATGCTAAATCATATCGCGATTCATACATTACCTTTTCAGCACTACTTCAAATACCAAAATTTGTGGCAATGATGCAGGCCAATAATTAACTTTTCCTGCTTCATGACACAGTAAGTACTGTAGCCACAGCAGTGTTACTTGATTATTTCATGTAACATATTCAAGGTTGTTGGATACCATCTTACGATGAAAGCTGCAGAATCCATAAAGTAATGGATCAGGATGAAAGGAGAGGTGAAGGGTCTGGAGGGTATGACCTATGAGGAAGCTGAGGGAGCTGGGGTTGTTTAGCCTGGAGAAGAGGAGGCTCAGAGGTGACCTTATTGTAGTCTACAACTACCTGAAGGGAGGTTGTAGTGGAGGGGGAGTCGGCCTCTTCTCCCAGGCAACTAGCAATAGGACAAGAGGACATAGCCTCAAACTTCGCCAGGGGAGGTTCAGGTTGGACATTAGGAAGCATTTCTTCTCAGAAAGGGTCATTAGACATTGGAACGGGCTGCCCAGGGAGGTGGTGGAGTCACCATTTCTGGATGTGTTTAAGAAAAGACTGGACATGGCACTTAGTGCCATGGTCTAGTCGACATGGTGGTGTCAGGGCAATGGTTGGACTCAGTGATCCCAGAGGGCTCTTCCAACCTGATTGATTCTGACAGGTCTATTTGCAATTCTTGCATGATTTTGTTTCCCTTTGGAAAGGGAAGAGAAGTTGCAAAGGGAATGAAAACATTCTCTCTCTTCTTGACTGGGAATTTCCCTTCTGGGTGAGTCACTGGCTGGTGTACGACTGCTTCAGCTAGCCCTGTAGTACCCCTGCCAAACCATTCCTGAGGCACTTTTGGGCAAGCAGAAGTCAGTTGCCACTGACTCCCCTGTCCTATGTGTGCTTGTTAAGGGAGAAGCCACTGCCAGAACATCCACACACCATTAAAGGAGTCGCACACACACCACCTGAGACTTTAACTGCTAGGACTGGAGTCCCTTCGCAGAGGGTGACTCCAGTGAGTTGACGGGTGCCCCTTTTGACTCCTCGCTCACACACTCACTCATTCTCAGTCGCTTCCTCTTCCTTCAGACTCAACCCTAGATTTCCAGGAGCAGAATCTCAGGTATGGAATCTTTTATATATAAAAGAATAATTTATTCAGATAGTACAGCAGAAAAACCGTTCGAGCTGGGTGCCTATGGAGAGGGACCCCACATGAAGAAATCCCTGGACAATTATACCCTTACAATCTATGCACCTGCCCCTCACGCACCCTTCATGCATTCTTCACGTCCCTTTTTGGTCCAATAGAGTTTTCTCATCTGGGGTCTTCTAACACCCTATTGGGTTCTTTCTCTGTCTCCAAGCAAGCCATTAACTGTTCTTATCTTGTTGAGTTGCAGCTTCTGCTGATGGCTGCAGCCTCCTTATCTTCTGGTTTGCACTTCTTGTGTGCCTGTTCACTGGCAGAGCATGGGAAACCAAAAAAAGTCCTAGACTTAGGATAAACATTACTTAGCAACAACTAAAACATCAGTGTGTTATCAACATTATTCTCATACTAAATCCAAAACACAACACTGTACCAGCTGCTAGGAAGAAAATTAACTATATCCCAGCTGAAAGCATATCTGAGTGAAAGTTCACAGGTTGCAGCCTAAGGCTTCAGCAAATCTAGACACTCATGTGAATGCTAAAGGATTGACTCTGAGCAATTCATTCTATGTAAAACTTACTGAACTAAGCTAAATGACTAGTATTTCTTAACAGTGCTGGTGTTCTGTATCATGAATATTTGGGTACAAACAACTTTTGCTCTTAGTTCACTACTTCTGGTTTAGTAATAGCCTCTTCTATCATGTATAATCCTGGAAGTCTGATTTTATACTCAGACCTTTCTACTAAGCGTTTCTGAGAGATTCAGAAGTGTTATGCCACGTAACTGTACAATATAAGGTAGTTTTATTGCATTTATAAAGGTAGTTGAAAAGATGCATATGGATATTAAGACTGGACATATTAAGAGGATTGACCCACTATGGGTGTTTCAAGCTTGGCACAACTAAATGCTTGGCTTAAATAGAAACATTGGTAAGCATTTCTGATAAACTTGATCTTAGTGACTTCGTAAAGGCCAGACAGTGATTCAGTGGGAGATCTCAGAATGGATTTAGGAAACCTGAACACTCAATTCTGTGGTCTAAGCACATGAAAAATAACTATATCACATGGAACGAAGTCATACCCAGAATCAATATGACAGATCTGTAGGTGTTCAAAGAAACTTCTATATTTGATCTGGATTTAAACTTATCTATAAATGTGGAGGCAGAAAGGAAAGGAAGACTGACAAAACTTGGAGTTAGAAGTAATGGCTTCTGATGCTCTTGATCACCTTCTACATCAGAAACTCAGTAAATGTTTGGTTGCACTACTTCAGCATGCTGCCAAGGTGACCATCTGTCAGTTAACTTCAAGAAAATCTACAGAAATTATCTTCTAAAACAAGATTATTATTTTATTTTTAAATTGGGGAAGGGGGCTCTTTATAAACATCTTTAATTTACCTGACTACTTTATGGGCTAAATTGTTAATAGGATAAGAATTCTCAGCAATAAGTAAATAACATCAATTCTCATCAGATACAAAGCTCATGCAGAGATTGAATGATGAGGGCAAAAGCTATCATGGAAACTTGAATCAAATTTATTAGCAGATGTTCAGTGGTGCAGAAGAATTATACATGAATAATAAAGCGCAATGCTAGCAGAGAGCTCTCAATTTCCCGCTCTTCCCAGGAAGTACCTTTTAATGGAGGTCTTTTACCAGAAGCTTAACATTGTCTTGAATTATAATTAAGCCATATTGAGAAAACATTCAAGTGATAATGATTTACAAATGATCAAATTATTTTGGGCTTAGCTTAGGGGTCTACTGACTAGAATGATTTCTCTGTTATAACCATATGTCTGTTAAGAAACTTGATTCAAATGTAAAAACTATTATGGGAATTTTTGAGACAATGAAAGAAAAAAGAAATTGAAGGTGTTTCCTGAAGTTTTCTCTTGTTGTTTAATTAACTTATCCTTAGTGTAATTGTCAAAGATCAAGAAACAAAAGTTCATAACAAATGTAGGTGAATGAACCTGTAAGGCTTTTACCTTGCCTGCCTGTCACAGACAAGGACGCTTTGTTTTATGATCTGTTTAACCAACCTAGCAGTAATAACTAGTGGCATGGATTGAAAGAGCCGAAAGCCGCACACTTTCACCTTAACTAAAGATATTCCCATTGTCATGATATCCCTCCGTGAAATTGAACCGTAGTTTCTTTCTGTCTCTGAGATAAACTATACCTCAACTTTAAGCAGCAACATGAAACTATATCCCTCTGGTCAAAGAACTTAATTCATCACTCAAAAAGGGGTCCTAAGAAGTGCAGAGATGGATAGTGATATCCTAAAGGCTAGGACACTGAGGATGACAGATGTGAATGAAGAATAATGTGTGGAAATACAAAGATGTTGTTTCTTTCTGTGTGAGATTTTACGTTTGTTACCATAAGCATCTACTGGACAGATTCAAGGTGACTCATATATCTGAAGTATAGGGAAAGATTTGAAGCTATGGACAACTAATTCAGTCACTTAACATAGACAGGTCAAGCTTAAAAGGTGAGGTTTTGACCAGTTAAATGCTACCCGTCCCTCCCCTTCTGCAAGGTGTTGAACTTGATATTCAAGGCAAAGGGAACATTTTGGTAAATTAGAACATAAATTTCTATGCATGGGTCTGTTTCCTGATCCTCCAGCCATGCCCACAGTACTGCCCAGTGTCCTGGTGCAGCTTCACCCGCCAGGAGAAAGGCGATTTATTCTTTTCCCTTTCTAATGTATTGCATTCATTGTTAAGTCTACTGCTGAGAACGAGCAGAGGCTCTACAGATTGACTTAACTGGTTGTAAATTGACAAGTATGCTGAACATGCTAACAATGTATTTACAAAAGGGATCTCGATACATTTGGGGGCCTGCATTACCTGAGGCCTGATGATGCTTGCCAGAGGGCATATTTCTAAGGCACCTTGACTGGATTCTGAACCAACCTTATTCCTCTCAAATTTGCTTTATTGCAGGAGCATCCCATGGCAAAGTAGTCCACGCAGTAATCTTTAATGTCTCACTGGTGATCTCTACCATTGAAAGTGAATACTGGAATACCAGGTAAATTATTCAGGCAAACTTACTACCAGAAGATTCATATTCTTTATATTTGCCATCACAAGTCAATTTGGGGTATATAATTGCACATCTTGTTAGCTTTCTTCTTAAAGATATACTCAAAATTCACTATTTGTAAGAGGCAACTCAAACTGAAGAAGCTTAGAATAAAAGAAAAAAAAAGCTAAAGAAAAGCTAGCCTTTAGTATCTCATTTCTAGCTCATATAAATGTGATGAGGATGTCTAAAATGCATACATGACAAAAGACTGCAACACACTCTCAGTTTCTAGCTTTATATAAGACTGAAGATATCTTTACATTGCCACAGCTCATCTTATCTCTTACGCAAACCCACTATCTATTAGGAAATGAATGTGTGCAGACTCTTGACTCGCCCTTAGAAAAAGTCCTGCCTAACAGTAGATTCATATCAGAATATTGGAAATCACTGTATTTCCAGTTAATTGACAAAACCTAGTCTTTTTAATATCTGGATTCAGAGAACTGTAGAAAAACAGTTCTGATAAGGACTTTGAATGCCC
The DNA here is from genome assembly GCF_013368605.1 of Nyctibius grandis. Classification (NCBI taxonomy): domain Eukaryota; kingdom Metazoa; phylum Chordata; class Aves; order Nyctibiiformes; family Nyctibiidae; genus Nyctibius; species Nyctibius grandis. The sequence continues at coordinate 88,654,209 of NC_090658.1, read as the reverse complement.
ATCCTCTTGCCTTAAGAAGACCAATTATGTCTATAGGAAATGTCTGTGATAACTCTCAAATATTATGGCAGTATGGTTTAGTCTTGATTAAAGTGTACTCCCAACTGGAGTTCCTGAGTCCTTATATGAGGAAAGACTGAAGGACATGGCTATGCATTAATCTCATAGAAAACGTTGACCTTTAAAAATGTGATTTCTATTACTCTGGTCATTTTTAATTTTATTTATTATTAGCTGTTACTTAGCATCATACTAATATTTCACTATTGATTTTTTTATATTTTAATATGTTTATTGCTTTGTGCTTTTTGTTATGCTACATATCTTTTGGAGGCTGTTTTCCTTCTACTTTGCAAACTATAGATACGCTATGTGCTTCAATTTTATCAACTGGGCTTTTAAGGGATACCTGGAAAAATCATGCCTTAGTTTTAAAGAAATACTTGACACATCTTATTATTTGAATTTTTAGTGGCTAGGCAATGAAGTTTACTGCTCAGAATTGATGGGCAGCAAATCCAACAACAGGGAGATGGATTCATCAATTACCTATTAAAAGGAAAAGAAAAGCATTTGGCTAAAGGTCAGAGTGTGAATAGTCAGCACGGATAAGAGGCTGAAGTGATCATATTGAAGGAAAGCAGTTGCATATTCACTATCACATTTGAGATTTGTAGAATTACTTCTGGCTGGATTTAGTTATCTCTAAATTGCTAGTTGAGGTTCAGTAGCAGATCTTATGTAGCAGAAGCTCTTCTAGTGCAATAGCCATTCTTAGAAAATAAAATCAATTGATTTTTATTTTAGATAACTAAACAATGCCACCACAGGATGAACTCTACTCCTCATACGAAACATACATCTGGAAATGTTAGAAACACCACTATGTAAGGCAAACCAGACAGTCAATCGGTCTAACTAACCTGAATTTCTGCACAGCACATACCGCATGTTAAGTTAAGAGTACAGTCCTGCCTGCTTCTCGGTGAATGGGAAGCATTGAAGGGCAAGTCAGGCTATAAAACCAATGTGGGAAGCTGGAACTGTTCTCCAGGGCTCAGTTCTGGGGCCGGTGCTGTTCAATATCTTTATAGATGACCTAGACGTAGGGATTGAGTGCAAACTCAGTAAATTTGCAGATGACACCAAGCTGGGTGGGAGTGTTGATCTGCTGGAGGGTAGGAAGGCCCTACAGAGGGATCTGGACAGGTTAGATAGATGGGCCGAGACCAACGGCATGAGGTTCAACAAGAACAAGTGCCGGGTCTTACACTTCGGCCACAACAACCCCATACAGCTCTACAGGCTGGGGGAAGAGTGGTTAGAAAGCGGCCCGGCGGAAAGAGACCTGGGGGTGCTGATCGACAGCCGGCTAAACATGAGCCATCAGTGTGCCCAGGTGGCCAAGAATGCCAATGGCATCCTGGCCTCTATTAGGAATAGTGTAGCCAGCCGGTCTAGGGAAGTGATCGTCCCTCTGTACTCGGCACTGGTGAGGCCGCACCTTGAATCCTGTGTTCAGTTCTGGGCCCCGCACTTCAAGAAAGATGTTGAGGTGTTGAAGCGAGTCCAGAAGAGGGCGACCAAGCTGGTGAAGGGTCTGGAGTGTCTGACCTACGAGGAACAGCTGAGGGAGCTGGGGTTGTTTAGCCTGGAGAAGAGGAGGCTCAGAGGTGACCTTATTGCAGTCTACAACTACCTGAAGGCAGGTTGTAGTGAAGTGGGAGTTGGCCTCTTCTCCCAGGCAACTAGCGATAGGACAAGAGGACATAGCCTCAAGCTTCGCCAGGGGAGGTTCAGGTTGGACATTAGGAAGAATTTCTTCTCAGAAAGGGTCATTAGACATTGGAATGGGCTGCCCAGGGAGGTGGTGGAGTCACCATCTCTGGATGTGTTTAAGAAAAGACTGGACATGGCACTTAGTGCCATGGTCTAGTTGACATGGTGGTGTCAGGCAATGGTTGGACTCGATGATCCCAGAGGTCTCTTCCAACCTGATTGATTCTGTGATTCTGTGATTCTGTGACATCTTTGAACTTACGTCTTTGAAGTAAATCTTCATTAAACACTGTTCTTGGAAGACAACACAGTTTTTCTTTAGACCTATTGGCTTGCTGACTCTGCTGTTGCTGGGTAAAGATAGCTTACTGTTGGTATAGTTTTGGGAAGCTGATTTAGATCTTTAGAGTGGGATTTGAATCATCTATATTTAGCTGTCTAGAAATTAAAAATGTGTTTAAGTCACCCAGCTGGGCATCTAGTGTCAGGTGGAGTATTCTGCCTGACCTCCCCCTCTCTGCAATATCTCTTACATCTTGTGTAATACCTTTCAGCTGTGTGCAAACTTCTGCGATACTTTAGGAGTCACAAGTGTCAAGACACACCTTTGTTTAAGCCACTGAATCCCACGTCTGCACAGCCAGCCTAAGCAATGTGTTGAACTATGTAGTGAAAAGGAAGAAATGGACACCTATAGAATCATTGAGCAGATCAATCATTCTTTGGAAATGCCAGCCCTTCTGATTGACTATGCAGGGTAGACAATTTTTAGAAGGCTAAAGTTAAACAAGATGAACGTCTGTCTCAGAGACTAAGGCATTAATGAAGTAACATTGACAAGTAGAGGTGCATGAGAAAGTCTTTGTTGCACACAGAACACATAGGTCTCTGCATTATCCTCTACATGAAAAGCCATTTTATTCCCTTTTTTAATTTAAGATTCTGTATGATGAAACTCAAGTATTTCACACTAAACTAAAACATAAATTTCCAGGTCATTCTCTGTGAAGTGCATTTCAGTTTTTCATGACAAAAAGCTATACATCTGAACTTCTAAAGCTGGGGAGGGAATGTAATCCATGTCTTCAGCTCCCTGGACAAATGTTTTAAACGCTAAATATTATATAGTACTGAATATTGCTTTAAATGTAGTTACTGGCAGCTCAATTTCTGTCTGATTTTTTATTAAAAAAAAGCTACTTCCACATTTGTCAGAGGCCCATTCTGATAATGTGTGACTAAAACATATCAGTATACGAGTGTAAAGGTGGGACTAAGCTTGACCCTTATACCTGGCCTCATCACTCCAGTAGTAACCTGGGGACGTCTCTGTGAATTGCATAGAGGTCGAATGACGGTGTCTTTATTTTCTAGGATTACTTGTTCTCATACTATTTTCTTGAGAAGGCATCAGGGTTTGGCTCCCTCCTCCAGACTGAGAACTGTAGGTTTAACTGTCCTTTTCCTCCTTCCCTCTATGTACAACAGCACAGCAGAGAAAGAGAAAACAGCAACCAATACCTTGTAAAAATTAAATCAGTAGTTAGCTAACACCTGTCTCCAGTGAGAGTATCTGATTATTTCTGTGAGAAAGCAGGAAAATGAAAATCAGGGTGACACAACAATTAGCTAGATAGAACAAGGAGAACCTGGGAGCCTGTCTGATCCTTGGAAGGATCTTTAATCTAAGTTTGACCAGACTGACTGAGGTGTTTTCTCCTCCATTTTAATTCTGAAGAAAGCATCAAAGGGAAGGCGTTGGGGGCAGCGTTGCCACAGAGAAGTTTCTGGGGACCCAGAGCACATGTCTGGCCTTGCCAGCAGCAGGGCACAGCAGCATCAGCCCTATCTGACCCTCAGCCATCATACCACATCTCCCAGGGAGACAAGAATCACTACACATACTTGCACGAGACCACCTTATCCTGTGTTGGTTGTAGACAAACTCAGATAGCTCAAAACATCACTCCTATCTGTCTCTTTCTTCATAGACTCCTCTCCCCAACAGCTTTATTTTTTTGCAAAAAAAAAAAAATAGCATAGGAGTACATTGCCTTTGGAGGAATTTCCCAAGAGCTGATTGGGATGTCTGCCCCTTCAGTGTATTTCACAATCTTCCTTTGCTTCTTGTCTGAAAAGCAGTCTTTTTGAGAGACTCTTGCATTACTTTCTCCTCTGTAATTTAGCTGGTTTTATGAAATAACCCTTCAAATCATCTGCTAATGAAATAATAAACTTAATGCAGGTTACAAATACATGTATTATATATCATATGTTTTTTTGTTTTCCCACACATGCCAAAAAATTTTAGTGAAGCCAAATCTGATAATGGTGCCCCTGTGGGTCACAGGCATGATACTGCAGTTTGTGAGCTTTTAGTACTGCAAAAATTTATCTCACTTGGCTGGAACATCAAATTTAAATTGTCCACTCGAATATTTTAGGTTTTAAACTATTGAAACTATAGGTACAACAAGCATCTTCTCTCTGGGTATGTAGCAGTACAAATATAATTTGCAGTTTGAACTCTGAAAGATGCATTTCCTCCTTCCTATCATAAGCGCAAAAGAAAAAGGAAAATAATTACAGGAAAAATATAATTGAATAAGTTTTGATTTCTTAAGTAAGTTGATCACCTCACAATGTTATTTAGGGAAGACTTGTCTAGTAAGACTGTGAAAGAGGTAACATTTTCAGGAATGTTAAACATTCAGAAGCTGTTTATGAGGACAGTGATGATTTTTCAAAACCTTTTTCTTCACTTGACTGAAGATTACATTGTGGTCTTACAGTAAGATAGCAATGGAAATCAACAAACTAAGCACTGCTCTTTAGTTGAGGTAGGAAACACACAATCAGAAGTGCCTCCTTTCTGGAACTGGTTTTGTCTAATAGGAATGAATGGTCGTGAAGTCAGATCAACAGAATTTCTTTGCAACGGAGAGACATTTGGATGGAAAAATGTTACTTAAACTCATAGATTTTAGGATACAGGCTGTGACATAGGGTGTGGACTAAACTTTGAAGGTTGGATAATGTGAACTTCAATCTGAAAGTCTTTTTATTCAATGAAGCCACTCTGTGGACTGTACCCTAAGGCATCTGAACTGAGGAGTCAGTATGCAGATGTGTACATGTGAGTGAGAGCTTGATTTGGTTTTCCGCATGTAGGCATCTACTGCCCTTTTAGGCATTTGAGACTTTCTACCTGCCCTGAAAAGAGCAGATCTTCCACAGGTCTTTGTCATGTCTCCAGACTTTTACATGTGTTTGAAAAGTTCTAGGGCTTCTCAAATGATACTGAATACCATTACAGTATTCAGGTAAATAAGGTCATGGCTCTAAAATTCCCATTAGAACCTACAGAGATTTAGCACCTACTACACATGAAACTCAGGAAGTGATTCAGCTGACCAGACATGAACTGTCCAAACACAAATGTCTAGTAGCATTTCAGATGCACAATTTTACAGAGTATGTCTGCACAGACTGGTGGATGCGACCCAACAACCAAGGAATGTCCATTGTAACACAAGGGATCACACTCACAAGAGTGGCAGTTGGAAGCCAGGATCTATGTAGGTTGGGGGAATTCAAAGCATCTAAAGTGACACTAGAAACTTATGTTTGGGCAGCTAAGTCCCATCATAAGGGAAGTATTTAATTTCACTTTAGGGTGAGCTGAATTGCTCTCTCATCTCTACTTTCTGCACTGACTTTACCTCCACTGACTATATTGTGAGCTAAGATGCTTTGCAATACAGTTAGCAGATGTCTTAGGTAGGTGCCTTAATCAGGCTCTAAATCTGACTTCTGGACTGGGCTTAAACCTGGAGAAGTGAAGAATTGAATACCAGACCGAGTGAATTTTGCCAGTATCTGATCGCTGTCTGCTTTAAAACAGTCAAATGTGAGTCATGTACTCATAGCCATCCAAAAGGTGAAAATATATCGGTAGATTAGCTCATGTCTCTTCAACTAAGTGGAGTATACTTCTCTCCTCAGTAATGTGGCAGATGCAAGGAAAAAGATGGAGACATCCTTGTTACCTTCCTTCCAGCCAGCGTCTTCTTAGATGTGTCGCACACTCAAGAATTTTTGGAGAGAGAAGGAATCCATGGCGGCTCACAACAGTGCTGATATCTGCATGAGGGAATTATTCATGTTCCTGTGCACCTGAAAACAAGCCTAGGAGTTGGCAGAAATCTATTTCATAATGTTTCCTTTCCCAGATAACCTTTGATAATCATCTTCTCAATTACGTTTTTCAAAATTAAATGCTCTAATTCCCTACTTGGCTTGTACACCCAAGCTGTGCAGTCTTCTAGACAAGGGAAGTGAGAAAGTGCTGGCTTTAGAGGAAAGAGGAGAGAATGTCACAGAAGAAATAAAAGGGACTTGTTTTAATGAAGCTTAACACCTGCACTCAAAATGATGTAGTACTGTGAGCTCAGCAGCTAGCACAGGTCTGCAGGATCCCACTAACATATTTTTACACCCCAGCTTCTTGCCGGGCAACACAGTTCTCAAGTTAGGCAATACTGGGAAATTCAGTGGTTTGGAAGGCGAGTTAGTTTTTGTTTGTTTTAATATTTTCACATTTTTATCTTCCTATTACTGTGAAAACATAATATACTGAAATACAATTTTATATTACAGTATTTTCATTTCCCATTCTCTCTTTCATTCCATTAAAAGACTGCACATGTATTTAAAAGGAGTCTGAATCTACTTACATTCCTGAGTAAACTACTGAGGTCAAGCTATGCAAGATGAGATGCCTAAATCCTTCCATAATGTTCTTTCTATGCCGTCTTAGACTCCAGAACAGGAGGAGAGGTTCCCAAGGCAGGGAAGGGATTGAAAGGAGTCAGAGTCCTAGCATCATCTTATCTCTGAGCAAAACTGACGTGATGTAACAGTACATCAAATTTTATAATGTTTGAAAATGAAGTATTGCTGTGGCTGAATGCAAAGAGAAAGGAGGAGAGGAACTGGCATTTTAAGGGCTACTGCTGTATCTTACAGCTCTCCCTAGCATTTGTACTCGTTCTAATTTTCAAATCTGAAGAATCTGTCAAAATGTGCTGCTTCTATACAGTGTTTAATTTTAAGATTTATTTAAAAATGCAGATGTGAAGCTCTTTAAGTACATGCAAGTTACATGCAGAAAAAGAAATCTGCCCTTTCTCAGCTTGTACTCTTCAAGAGCTCAGAGTTATGTGAGATGGAGGCACTCACACCATATGAAAACTGTTCAAAATCTCACTAGACTGTGACTTAGGTGAACAAGTCTCTTATTTATATTGTCAGTGTGTGAAAGCATGAAAAAAACAGCATGCCAGTCCAAAAAACGCTGGAGTTGCTTGTCCTGTTGCAAAATGAAACACGTAGAGAAAGTTGATGTTTGTTTTCAAAATCCAAAGTGAGAAATATCAGCACAGACCTTACTGTACTGTACCTTTATCTACAAAAAAAAATAGTGATGGTTGCCTTTTCTTCCTGGTTTGTATAGCTTAAGAGGAGAGAGAGAAGAAGATGCACTGAGGGTAGCACACCACTGAATTCTGATGATTTGGTTTCATTTACGGACTTCAGATATTAAATGCAAATATTTGCTGAAGCCTGCAGATGTGTGCTTCTGATATGTTACATTCAGAAAATGAAGAAGTTGAAAGAAGATGTATTATATACTTTTTCAAAAGTTGCTGTGCACAGTTGCTTTTTCACTTCCCAGAGTATGCTGGTTTAACCCCTGGGCCCTCTTCCACCGACTAAATATCCCTTAGAGGGCATCGCCAGTGAGCTGCTCACTCCATTTTTCTTTTGACAAACTCTAAGTTGAAGGGTCCCATATCAACCCAGTGTGCAGCTGAGATGCAGACAGGGCATGCATGAGACTAAGGAAGCATTTCCTCATTTCTTAATTTCAGTTAAATTTCTTAAAATAATTTAAGAAACCTATAATCTGTCTAATGAAACAAAAAAGATCAGAAGGTATAAGGAGGACCAGTAAGAAACCCCTTAAATTATGATAAACTGTAATTAATAATGTAAACATTTTTTTTTCTGAATTATTTTCAGAATATGCACTCCCAATGAATAAAATTGTCTTTTGGCTACCCGAAAATGTAATCAGACTGAATGCATCAGAGAATGTCACAGTTGACAAACTGCTGACTGTTTTCTTTGTTTCCTCCCTACAAAGCTAGGCCAAACAGCTTTAGGTGGTATTACTACACATTTTAGGGAAATATGGTCATTGTTAAGCTACAGGTCTTCTCTCAAGCACTTTCTTCTTTGATATTCTTGTTGCAGAAAAGCTGCAAAATGTCAGCTTCAGGAAATATGGTACACATAGGACTTCCCTGTGCATAGATCTCACAAGTATCTGGATTATGAAAATATTTGTAAGAACTTCCTGCCTTTGGAAAATTTTATTCTGTTTTGTCATTAAACTTACTGATGTCAAAACCAATCTTTTCTTTCTGCATTGATTTCCACATATTTGTTTTACCTGTTGCTGGCTGAAGCAAAAAAGTTCTGTTATCTTCATTCTGTTCTCTCCTACCTATTTGCTCCAAAGGTATGATATCAATGTTGGTTTTTTTTTGCTCCCCCTGTTGTTCATGTAGTTCAATTTTAGCTCAATTTTATCCATCTTTCTTCCCCATGATGCTGTTTATTCCTTGTTCTCATTTTTATGTAGGATATATTTAGTTAGATTAAGGTATTTTACAAGGTTGGCTAAATGATGACTTATAAACAAGCCAGTTTGTCTTTATCTGTCAAAGTACTGGTGATCTGTTTTTGACTGATCTATGAAGTGAGTGAGACTTGGATTCCTATACTTGTCATACGCATGTAATTGTCACTGCAGGTAAATAATATAAGGCCAATGCCTTGCTGAAGTACAATTTGAAATGGACTAGAAAGAGGTATTTCATAAAGAAAATGGAGAGTTAGTTTTATGTGAAAGCAGTGTCATACACCAAACCACTTTTTTGCCCATAGTGGCCCATGTAGTGGCAGATATTTTCTCTTTTCTACTTTAAGAAGACCAACAGAAGAAAAAAGCATATGTGCACATTCACATGCACACACCTCTTGATTCTTGAGTTTAGAAGAAAAATTTCTAGCAGCGGATAAGTATGGTTACTTTTAACCCATTCAATATTTATTCCTCTGTTATTCGAGTATGGTGGCATAAATTGAAGTTATGTGTTAAATTGATCCACTAAGTAATATAGTTTAATTATTAAATTTGATTCAATATTTAATTTGGCTTAATAAAAGTGGGCTTCCATAAATGTATGCCTTTAACTGATATATATTGGGACTGCATAATTTTGAATAGATTAAATATTTAATAGAGAACACTTTGAATTATTCAGTATGCAGACTAGATAACCGATCTCCTCTTTCAAAATAGTGGAAATACAAATGACACATTATACTAATAACATATTTCCAACCACGAATATGTAAAAAACACATTGAACACATTGTTGGTTCATTTCCAGTTAAGCAAACCAATCTTTGCCTAATGGAACCCATCATTGAGAATTCATCAAGAAATTTCCCAGAGCTATTGTAACTCTAATATAGCTCATAAAAAAATAGACTATTAGAATATGCAGAAAACTGTGGTGACAAAAAATGATTTTTAAAATTACTATAACAATATAATTTTCCTCTGTCTTTTTTGAACAGCTAAATGTTCAAAAGATTTGTAGCTAATAGTGGCATAGTATTCTGGATCAGATTAAGAGAGTGGAATACTCAGAGTCACAGTTAAATTCTCTAATCAAAATATATATTTCATGTGGATGTTGCATCATAAAGAAACTTCAGAAAATGAGGCATAATTTCAGTGAACTTCAACATTCATCTCATTTCAGGTGTATGTGTCATGTCAACAGAAATAAATGGGACAATACTTAGCCGATGCTTATTGAACATTTATAAGAATATGATTGTGCTGAAGGATTTTGTCGAATCAATGAATGTGCTTCAAAAATCATATAACATATAAGGTTCCCTCTCCTTGTTTGTCAGCAGACAAGATCTGCACTTCTGTCAAAGTATCTTATTTGACTGACAATGAAGACTGTTAGGCAGCACTTGTGATCTTGTTTATGATATGGCTGTACAAATGCTTGTGCCAGCAAAACTGATGGAGCAGCAGCGTGATGCCTGGAGAAAACAAAAAGTTGGTAGCATTGTCAAATGTGGAGCCAGCCTCTTCAACAATGAAACTGTATCTTAGTAAGGGGAAAGTCAAGTTTTTCATCTGAATAAAAGAGAAGCAGAAACTAACCAAGATACTGAAGCTGGTACAGAATATTCTTATTGCTAAATACAAGCTTAGGAATGTATTTGGTTATCTTATCTACAATAAATTTGCTTCCTCTTTGAAATTTGTGCTTTCAGGTAAACACTGAGGCTTTTGCTGGCAGCATCAGAGGCATCAGGTCTCAACACTCTGCTGTGCAAAGCCTCAGGGGTGGAGAGGTCTGCCTCCCTACCGGCTGTGTGCTCTCCTCCGTACCTTGGCATCACTGGGCTCAGGAAAGGAAAACCTTTGATTCTCAGAGAGGTTTTTAAGTCACGAAAAGAAAAGGAGTATGAATATGACGAGATTAATTCCTGCTTTGGTTAAAAGTTATGGAAATGGAGTACATGTTCTTTTTGTCTATAAAAAGGTACTTTCTAAAGCAGTCAGTCTATTTCTACTATTGATAAAAATAGTAATAACGGTTCTTCAGCATACACAAAACCAATTAATTCTGTGAATTTCACATGAAGTACAGGTGGCCACTGTGAAAATCTTTGTAGGAATGTAACCTTAGTAACCAAATCAAAACAATAAGTATAATATGTATAAATAAGAAACATCTATTGATAAATCAATGTTCACTTTATTTTGTTGTGACTGGAACACACTTCTCCATACATTTTTGTAATAACAAAATTAGGTTGGGTAAGATTTTTGATGCCCTTAAGAGATTATTCTTGGTTTTAAAGTATTCAGGTTTGTAAATAATCTGATAGAAAGTTATAAATGGAATAGTGAAAAAAGGAGATATTTTACTGCTACTACAAAATAGCAGCAACTTTTGCTAGAAGAAAATAACTAGGGAACTTGCTCAAGTTTTAAAAATATTTTGAAAATGGGTTACCAAAGGGATGTGGAAAATTTGATTTGTTCTTGTTATTTTATTTGTTATGCAATGGGAAAAGAAATATTACCCCTGTCAGACCAAACAGCCTTACCAAAATGACATAAGGACAGATCAATTTTTTGAATTAGAATTCAATGAAACCCTGAAAATGAAATGCTTTCTTCATCTAAGACTCATTTTTCAGACTACTGTTGCCAAGAAAATACTGTTTTTAATAATAATGACCAAAATCAAAAACGTTTCTATTACAGAAATCTAATAATTTTGTAACTGCTTAGTAAGTGACAAAGTGGATTTTCAAAAGTCTGATCATTAATATTTCAGTTCCTGAGAAGTAAAAAAAATGGAAGTATAAAAATAATCAGTTTATCATATGAAACTTAAGCAATAGATATTTTTTGAGAAATGTGCAGAACAAAATAAAAAATAAAATGCAAATATTAACTCTTAAAGTTTGATTCTTTTTTTTTCCTGTCATCAAGATAATCAGGAATTAGCAAAATATATAAAAAGTTTCATTAAGTTCCAATTTCTTCCTGAATTTGAATGAAAAAGCATATTGAAAGACTGAAAGTAATTTTATTAGCAAAAGAAAGAATGAATTTGAAATTACTGAAATTTTTCTGCAAAGCACAGCCAGAAAGTTCTCTGAATAACATCAAAGTTCATGGACTTCCCCACTCTAATATGACATAATAAATGATTCTTACTGTAGCTTTTTCCATGATGGGACATGACTCAGTTTTATTCAGAACCATTATCTCCACTATAAAAATGTGGATCTTTTTTCAATATTTGCACTCAACAGGAGCATAATAGAACAAAAATACTTATATAATCTCACATAGAATAGAATCATATAACTGTTTTGGGTAGAAACGGCCTTTAAGATCATCAAGTTCAACCTTTAACCTAGCATTGCCAAGTTCACCACTAAAAAATGTCCCTAAGCAGCACATCTACACATCTTTTAAATACACAACCGTTTCCCTGGGCAGCCTGTTCCAATCTTTGACAACCCTTTTGGTGAAGAAATTTTTCCTGTTATCCAACCTAAACCTCCTTAGGTGCAACTTGAGGCCATTTCCTCCCGTCCTATCATTTGTCACTTGGGAGAATAGACCAACACCTACCTCGCTACAACCTCCTTTCAGGTAGTTGTAGACAGCAATAAGGTGTCCCCTCAGCCTCCTTTTCTCCAGACTAAACAACCCCAGTTCCCTCAGCCACTCTTCATAAGACTTGTGCTCTAGACCCTTCACCAGCTTTGTTACCCTTCTTTGGACTCACTCGATGAGCACCTCGATGTCTTTCTTGCACTGAGGGGCCAAATCAGTATTTGAGGTGCGGCATCACCAGTGCCAAGTACAGAGGGACGATCACTTCCCTAGACCTGCTGGTGACACTATTTCTGATACAAGTTAGGATGCTGTTGGCCTTCTTGGCCACCTGGGCACACTGCTGGCTCATATTCAGCCAGCTATCGACCAACACCACCAGGTCTTTTTCCACCTCGCAGCTTTCCAGCCACTCCTCACCAAGTCTGTAGCATTGCATGCGGTTGTTGTGACCCAAGTGCAGGACCTGAAACAGCCCTGTTGAATCTCATACAATTGGCCTCGGTTCATCGATCCAGCCTGTACAGATCCCTCTGTAGAAGCTTCCTACCCTCCAGAAGATCAACATTCCCTCCCAACTTGGTGTTGTTTGCAAATTTACTGAGAGGGCACTCAAAGCCATCATCCAGATAAAGACATCAAAGAGGACTGATCCCAGTACTGAGCCCTGGGAACACATCATCCTCCTGGACAAACTGGCTGCCCGGGGCTTGGATGGGTGGACTCTTCAATGGGTTAAAAACTGGCTGGATGGCCGAGCCTAGAGAGTGGTGGTGAATGGGGCAAAGTCCAACTGGCGGCCGGTCACTAGCGGTGTTCCCCAGGGCTCAGTTCTGGGGCCGGTGCTGTTCAATATCTTTATAGATGATCTAGATGTAGGGATTGAGTGCACCCTCAGTAAATTTGCAGATGACACCAAGCTGGGTGGGAGTGTCGATCTACTGGAGGGTAGGAAGGCCCTACAGAGGGATTTGGACAGGTTAGATAGATGGGCCGAGACCAACGGCATGAGGTTCAAGAAGGACAAGTGCCGGGTCTTACACTTCGGCCACAACAACCCCATGCAGCTCTACAGGCTGGGGGAAGAGTGGTTAGAAAGCGGCCCGGCGGAAAGAGACCTGGGGGTGCTGATCGACAGCCGGCTAAACATGAGCCATCAGTGTGCCCAGGTGGCCAAGAATGCCAATGGCATCCTGGCCTCTATTAGGAATAGTGTAGCCAGCCGGTCTAGGGAAGTGATCGTCCCTCTGTACTCGGCACTGGTGAGGCCGCACCTTGAATCCTGTGTTCAGTTCTGGGCCCCGCACTTCAAGAAAGATGTTGAGGTGTTGAAGCGAGTCCAGAAGAGGGCGACCAAGCTGGTGAAGGGTCTGGAGTGTCTGACCTATGAGGAACAGCTGAGGGAGCTGGGGTTGTTTAGCCTGGAGAAGAGGAGGCTCCGAGGTGACCTTATTGCAGTCTACAACTACCTGAAGGGAGGTTGTAGTGAAGTGGGAGTTGGCCTCTTCTCCCGGGCAACTAGAGATAGGACAAGAGGGCACAGCCTCAAGCTTCACCAGGGGAGGTTCAGGTTGGACATCAGGAAGAATTTCTTTTCAGAAAGGGTTATTAGACATTGGAATGGGCTGCCCAGGGAGGTGGTGGAGTCACCATCTCTGGACGTGTTTAAGAAAAGACTGGACATGGCACTTAGTGCCATGGTCTAGTTGACATGGTGGTGTCAGGGCAATGGTTGGACTCGATGATCCCAGAGGTCTCTTCCAACCTGATTGATTCTGTGATTCTGTGATTCTGTGAAGGGAGGAGAAAGCACAGTACACTGGATTATATGCAAGCTATGTTAATTTCATTTTGCAAGTCATTTGCAATTTCATGCTTTCACTGAATTTTGAATTGCATCAAATCACAAACCTGCAGCTAAGCCCAGCAGCTATGGGTTTCACTTGGGATAATCTAAAAGTGCTGAAAAACGATATTGGCTAAGATAGTGTATATGAAAGTACCTTAGTCAGATTTCTATACTTGCATTGATTAGAAGCTTCAGCCAGAGCTCCTTAGTGTGCACTATCCATCGAAGTGTGGGTTAGTCACTGAGTGCAAAAAGCATGTCATATGAAGATTGAGAGGGAGTTAGCATTTCTTATCTGCTAACGTGACCTTTTCTATCTCAGCCACCACTGGGAAAAAATAGGGAAAACAGAAGGGAGAAAAAAAAAAAAAGAAAAAACATCCACAAGAAAACCTTGAGAACAGATCCCTCTTTTTAACAGAACTCTTCTGTTAAAGTTTTTTATGCATCTGTGCCAGATTTCATATGATCCATGCTCCTGATCGTTGCGTGCATGCACACACATGCACAAATTAAAAACATAGAGTAAAAAGAAAGGGGAAAAATTCCATGGAGAAAAACATATCTATAATTTTGGATGAAATTCGTCAGTGTATGAGAGTGAGCTGGCAGCATGCTGAAACTGTCATTAATGAAAAGATGATTTAGCTTTTATATTAACTTCACAAACCTTCTTTACACCGTCTGAAATAGGCCAGCGTATCAGCAATATTAATGTTCCATTAGTTTAATTCTTTGCTAATGGATAAATTCAATTTATGACAAAAGAAGCATTTAACTGTCCAGTTTTGTTTGCCTTAAATCTATATAAACTTGAAATACAGTCTCCTTGACAAATGCGGTTACTAGAAACTAAATGGAAAATCTTATTTGCCACCACAGTGGTGACATGAAGAATTGCAGCCTTTAGCTCAGTGCTACTAAGCTCTTAATAATGAGAGAAAGGTACTCCATCTTCACCTGTAGCCACAATTACAATGAACAAAAATAGCTGCCAAGGCTTCTACAAAAAATATTCATGACAATGTGAAAAGTATTGATTTTATAAGTCAAGAAATGAAATATCTTCTAAAGTGCTCCATTCAATCCAGTTATTATTTTCCAAAAGAAACTGAGGAGACCACAAAGCATTTTGCAGAAAACCTACATTAAACATAAATCCTCCTAGAAACAGCATAAACAAGCAATCTCAAACTCTCCATAAATTAATGCAGCTTTAGAGTGATCAGGTCATATGCAAAATGTGCACCCTGACCTGGAATTAGGTTTGAACATTGAACCTTGATCCATTCTTCCTTTCTCCCTTTCTCTTTTTTTTTTTCTTCTGCCCCAAATAAAAATTGAGAGAAACATCTAAATATGTGTGAACCCCTGGAATGCAATGGCACAGCCTATTGCTCTGAGCTGCCGCATGTGTCATGCAGTGGCACTACATGCTGATTCTGAGCCGTTATAGTCATT
The DNA here is from genome assembly GCF_013368605.1 of Nyctibius grandis. NCBI lineage: Eukaryota > Metazoa > Chordata > Aves > Nyctibiiformes > Nyctibiidae > Nyctibius > Nyctibius grandis. Next base: position 88,638,817 of record NC_090658.1, on the reverse strand, counting down.
GCATGTTGGATTTGCAATGTGCTTCTGAGCCACTATATATGTCAGATGAGATGTCAAAGCTCACTGCTCTGAGTCTCCATGTGTTTTTCCCAGTCAGAATATTTCTTTCTGACCTTCCTGCATTAGCGCAGTATGTCTGTTTGGTACACATACAAGGGAAAAAGTGGCTTAATTTTGAACATAATACTGCTTTTATCGCAAAGTGGGAAGAATAATGGCCAGGGAAACATGCTATACAATCTCAGATGTTACAAATCCTTTTTGTTACCTATCGGTACTTTTCAAGTTTAACCTTGATAGCAGTTAGAATTTTGAGAGTTGTCTAGGTACCTCATTTCCACTGAAATCACTGGAAGATAATAAATATCTTTAACAATCTAAGTCTATGTAGTTTCAGAACCTAAGCCTTCATTTTGAAAAGGGACTTAGCAGCCAAATGTTAAAAACATTTAAGTTGGGAGTATAAAGATGTAGACAGGTACACTAATGAGATTTTCAAAGTGACTAACTCCCACTGAAATCAATCTAGCCTAAGTCCCTTTGGCTTTCAGTAGGATTAATGATCCTCTCTAAGTAAAATTCTTTTGGAAATGGGGCTTCTGTAGTTTCAAAAATCTTACTGGTGCTTCCTGAACTACCGTGTTATTACTTTAGTGTACAGTTTTTAGCTTTTTTTGATGCATATCATTATTTGATATCTTCTTGCCCACATTAACCAGAAATACAATTTCAGTCATCTCCAAATTTTTCATCTGATTGCACCAAATTAAGTCAGGGTTCGATTCTCAAGAAACCAATAGTACTGCATGTAGCTTAGCCCATAGCTCACAGGTTAGAAAAACGATGAGTCAGGTTCATGTCCTTCTCTTCCTGACAGCATCTGAGTAGATGGGTCCCAATTCCATAATGTGTCCTAGCAAAGTAGAGGACCGTTATCATACTGTTTTATTACCAGATACTTGGTACATGGTATAACAAGAGGAACTGACAGAAAAAATAGTTTGGAAGTCACTACACTCTGGCAATTAAAATCATCTGTTATGATGCAAGAGATTCAAGTTGAAGTGCACAGCAGTTTCTTTTTTTCTTCTAGACTGGACTAGATTTACCAGAAGGAATATAAACTGGGGCTGTCTAAGTGACATCTCTTAAATATACTGATGACTATCCTCTCAATCTTTCTGAATGGCATCTTCATCTCACATATTCCAAGCCTTGTCTACGGCTACCTTGAGAGCATATGAGTAGGATTCATCCCAGATGACCTGGATTCATCTCACTTGACTTGATCATGAATGGTTATATTTGCATACATGCACATGTGCTTACATGTATATGCATACATGCACGTGTCCAGAACAGCTGAGATAAATCACAGTTTAATTACTTCTTCATTGTGCTCTAGCTAGGAGATGGAAGCTCAAGCTAAAAGCTAGTGTTTCCCTGTGTCTCTTCATCTTGTAAACTTCTGGTGCTTGAAACATGTCGTTCCCATTGAAGGAAATGCAGGTCCAAGCCAGAGGAGTCTTTCTGGTTATGCTGAAACAGAGGCCTCCCTAAACCATCTTTGATGTGGCATCTGCTTAACTCAAATATTTAAATAGCCATTGAAAGAAAAACAGACAAAGGCTGGCTAGTAAATTTAATTCAGAAATGGACTTCTGGGTTCCCATGGCAGTTTAATCATTTATACAAAATGATACAGCTTCATTGGGAGTGATTGTGAAAAATTATGTCAGAATACTTAAGTAGTAAGATGCTCCTTGATTTTTGTAGAAAATAGATACACAAGTTAAGTTGTTTTTGTTAATTGAAAAAGATGTGGCTTTTTGATCCTTTTCAGTGAGGGAAGAAAAGAAAAAAAATATCTATTTTTTCCTCTTCTTTTGTTTGCCACACTGGCTAATATAATATAATTGTTTTAAAAAGGATTATTCTCGTAGTTCTGGTTACTAGTTCCTGGGCCATGGAAATGGAAAACAGACTACTGGGTAAGGAATAGCAATATTAAGGGGTAAAAAAAAAAGGTAAAATATTTACTAATGTACAGAAAGTAAAAATTTCTTGTCTATCCTTGTGGATGTTTTACCCTGATAATTTCGGGATGGGTAGCACTCTCCTTTCATAAGCACGACAGTACAGTTTAACACAGTATCTATTAATTATTGGTGACGATACTGTGAACTCTTTAAAGTGGCGTAGAGCTTTCTGGGATGTTTTAGAAAGCTACAACAATGACTGAAAATAAATATCTGTAATAGTAGCTGTGGAGTTACAGAAGAAGCAAAGCTATTCTTTCAAGCAAAGACCAAGCAAAGAAAGGTACTTTTAGGACTCTGTTTGGTATTTTGAAAAAGAATAAGTTTGTTTTAACTGAAATTGGTATTTTAGTTCTTAAACCCTTTTTAATTAATGCTAATAGAAGCAGGTACATAATTTTTTCCTCCGATATCAGATTCATGTTTCTGAATCAAAACCTGTAAGTGACAAATAATTACACTAAGCACATTGCTGTTAAAGCAGTACTTTTTGTTGCATTAATTCCAGATAACACTAGGAAAATGCTTTATGCCTAGTTTGTTTGTTTGCTTGTTTGTTGGTTTTTCTCCTCAGAAAAATATTCAATAGGAGTTGAATCCTGTCCTAAAGAAAAGTCTTACACATGGCTTGTATAGAAAAACACCTTGGACACAAATGGCATATAGGCTGTGCACAGCACTTCTGCCACACAGTGGATTTTATTCTTGCTGAATATTGCCAGACAATGATTTTTGTATTAACTCCATTACCATATGAGTACGTATCACGACAAAGCTATGGGCAGATGCTCTAGAGACAACAGGAAGTTAATGGACCTTCTCTTTAGTTGATGTCAAATACTGTAGCTCCTCTAAAATCAATACAGTTGCACTGGCGTATGCCAACTGTGGATCTGGTGCCAGCACTCAGCCTTGAGGAACGTTATTGCGTGATGCAGAGTCGGAACCTGCACTGCTGGAAGCAGTAAGCCTCACCCTGGATTTTTTTATTCAGGATGTAAGATACACGATTTTTACCCTATGTCATCTTTTGAACTCAACAGGATATGTGGCAAGAAATTAGTAAGGGTTACAGAATGGGATTTTGAGGTAATATGTCTGTCTTTGTCATTGGACCCAAATCCCATTCCTGCTGTAGTCAATGAACATTTATAGCAAAACAGTTTCACCATTTTAGCTTCAGTTTTACAAGTCTTTGTGTTTTATTGGATTTGTTTGAAGCTACAGATTCTCTGATTACTTGTCAGTCTCAGCCTCTATTTAAAACCAGCATGTTTTAATTTGTCATTTAGTCCCTAAACACTCGAGTCTGTAAAAGCAAGTATAAATAACTTCTTTAAAAAAACCTTCATGATTTTAAACTGAGCTCAGGAGTTGGGAAGCTTGAGTGATGATTTTGTAATTATTTGGGATTGGCATTTTCTTTCAGACTGATCCCCTGATACGACAAATAGCACGTTGAATACTGCTGCATCAGGAAGACCCAGAAGGTATCGCCTTTCAACTGCACAGGCATAATTCCCTGGGCTTCCTGATGTGCCTGAGAGTGTGCATGGGGGACTTTACTTTTTCAGAGAGTTGGAGAGTTTATTCACACCTCTCACCTAGATGATGTGTCTGCCATCCCAGTGATGTGTAGGAAAAATAAGAATGCCACTCTGATGAATATTCATGCCTGATGAATTGTTTTAGCATTTCCACAGTTGGACTCTGGCTGAGCAATCACAGCGGCAGTCAGAAAGTAATATATGTGAAATGAAGCTATTTTCAGGCTATATTTTCTAAATCAAATTGCCAGCTGAATGCTGATAACTATGGATCAAATACCGTAGCCTGCAGTAAGTAGGCTCATACTGCATGAGCAAGCACATGTAGATATGAGACTATTTTGCACACAGTGATTCTGCTTATATAAACAACACTATTCTTGTCAATAACATTATGCACCACCTGTAAAAAATGTCATCAGACTGTTGTAAACAAGAGTTTCCACGTCAATGAAACATCAATGTCAACAGGCAGAAAAATGGATATGTTTCATCTGAGTACATTTTTTTTAAATAGATGAGTTATATTAACTGAATCAATTGTTTTCCACTTAGTATGTTGATTAGAGAGAAAAAGCTGATTTTTTTCTCTTTTTTTTTTTTTTTTCAGAAAGGAATGAGATCTACAGTCTTGTCAGAAATCAATATATTAACCAGTCAACAGAAAAGGGCTTATCTGAAATTACTGATACTGATAGCAAAGTTTCCAGGCAATAGTGAGAAATAAAAATATCAAATTAAAAAGAGAGAAGGAGATGAACAATAACAAAGGAAAGATTTACTTGAAATGATCTAGTAGAGTGTTCATTCATAATTAAGCCAAAGTCTCTTCCATACTTTGTACTTCTTAGTCTACTTCTTCAGATGAGAAAGGGCATGCTGCCATAACAGCAAGGACAGAGTTCTTTAAAGGGAGCTGGTGTCATGTGCGTCGTTAATTACAGCTCAAGTCTCAAGCACATTAAATTAACTCAAATCAATTTTAAGACATGTAGTAAAATACTTTTTGTGGTACCAATCTTCCTTTTCTTCTAAGTATCAAAATTTTCTTAATGAAGAATACACTTCTGATTTTTTCCAAGAGATTCAAATACAGATAATATTCCATTATTAATGACATATTGCTCTCCTCATTATGGGATTTGTGCTTCTCTAGGCTATTCTGTTTTCAATAACCTATTACTTCAATGAACCTTAAGATCTGGGGTAATAATTTTCCTGGTGAGCTGTACATCAGGGTGAGCGTTCTTCAGAACATTTCAATAAAAGAATTGGACCAGATGTTTCCTGGGACATGAGGGAGGAATGGAAAAGAGATATTTGTTTCCTCACATGAAAAAAATCTGGAGACTTTTATTTAAAAGACACCACACTCCAGAGCAGGGATTTGAAATTAGGCAGGGATATGGTCTCCGTGAAAACCAGCCCATATTTTTTCACTATGTAAACCTTTGAAGAATGCTCTTTCCCATGTACACAACATAGTTTTGACAGAGCTTAATTTCCTCATTCTTATTTTTAATTTTTATATTGTGTGAGCACCCATCAGTGCTGGAAAAGTAGGTGTACAGACTTATATATAGGAAATAGCATACAAATTGTGACGGGGCAGAAATTCCATTTAAAATGGAGATCATAAAGCTATAATCCTTTGGTGGCAGAGAAACAAAATCTTTGGTTAGCACTATAGAATCAAACTTTATATCACTTCTTATTACTATAATAAATGAAAAAATAGATGGTGATGATGTTAGGTAGGGACAAACAGTTCTTGTGAGAACACAGGTGATTTGAAGAGGAGCAGTAATTTTTTAAAAATATTTTTTCCTGTTTTAAATACAATCACAATTAGCTGTTTTACTAATCTGATAAAATAATGAGATCTTTTCATCTTTAGCAATGAGTCTTGAGCATTTTAACTAGACTAAAATTAAAATATTTTAAATTATTTACACTTGAGTTTAGAAATTCTAACTTCAGAAAGGAAACTTAGGTTTCTTTTTCACACTGGAAAAAAAAAAAAGAAACAGAACAAAGATGATTATATCCACCAGTTGCATAAAGACAGAAAAGCTTTTGTTGCTGACTTAAGTAAAAAACCAATCCAAAATCAAACCAAACCAAACCAAATAATAAAAGCAGTAAAAAGCTATTATTCAATTTCAAGTCAATACTACTTTTATGAATAAGGCCAAAAGTGCACAACTGAAAAGCTCAGTGGGCAGAGATGTAGAAGAATGATATAGGCTTGAAAGATGTTCAAATGTCTCAAAAACCTTACCAAATTAATTCAAATGATGGACAGTTTTAAGAACTTAGAGCAAAATAGTAAAAGATAAAAAATTTTTATCATGCTGTGTCCATGCCTGTCAAATTATGTTCTACTGTAAGGCAGGCTTACAGCATGTCTTGGCTGTTTACATTGCTCAGGATGGGAGTATTCACATGACGTCCCTCTTGTTAAATTTTCAAAATGAGTCTTTCTTTAGAAGGAAAACAAATAATAATAATCATGATAATCAAATACCCCAATTGCAGAACATTACTGAGGGAAATTAGGCACAAAGAAATCCCTGTTATCTGAAACAGAGGCACAGTCCTATACTGTTTCCTATGCACATTCCCATGCTTCCTTTTTGTTCTTGTCTTTCTCCTAATGCAACATTTACTTCAGTTTAAGCACTCAACTATTCGTTTCTGAAACCGCATTTGATGTCTGTTAGAAAACACAGGACAGGAAAAAACCACGGACACCAATAGATTATATCTCTTTGTGGTCCTATTCTTTAGGTCACACCGTTTCCAATATGCTTAATTAACTGGTTTTGTGAGTTGGTACATGCTGAAAGCTTTTGAGAGGAAATCAAAAACACAAATTTTACTTCTGAAGAGAAAAGCTGTTATCCTAAATTTAACTCCGAGACCTGTTCTATGGATTGCCTTAAAAATAATCTCTTTCTGTTTTCTTTTTGTTGATATTGTTACCTTTTTAGCCAGAAGGGTTTAATTGAAGAATAAGCTATCAAGTTGTAAGGAAATGAAGAATGACGGTCGTAGACTTTCTATTTTATCTCTATATTATTCTAAGCCTCACACTAGCTCCTGGGATAATGCTCGTTTCTGAAAAAATTTCTTTCCACTGATCTTTTATTTGCTGCCCCTATAACGAGAAGCCTTCAAGAGCATGCAAGCAACGAATGCACAGAAACTACGTCATGTGAGAAGAAGACAACTTGCTGTTGTCTTTAGTCTCACTACAGACACAAGCAGCCCTGGAGTACAGATACTCAGAGAGATAATTTGCTACATTTTTTATCGAAACCCTAAAAGATTATGAAATGTCTACTGTACAGCTCAGGCAATTATCAAAGTGGCCAGGTTAAGGTAGGAACAACGGATGCACGGTGCAAAGAGAGGCAAATATGACTGCATTTCTCAGAAAGCAGGGCTGCAGTGGAGAGAGAAGAGGAAAAGACACTCAAAAGGAAGAAGGCTGAAACAAGAAGGAAGAAGATCCCCAGAAATGCCAGAAATTTTCAGTATGGGTGAATTTTAAAGTGTTAAAACAATAGATTTCTATGGGAACTTCTTGAATTTGGAGAGTAGGAGAAGGTGGCAGGTATCTTAGCCCTAAAAGCTGCAATGCCCTTAATTTCTTATCCCAGGATGCATAACTAAACTGCAGAATAATTTCTGAATTTCCTATTATAAACTAGTACTATGGGTAAACTGGTTAACAACTGTAAATTTATAAGCAGATACTGACAGTATGTTAGCAAGCTTTGGATGCAGGTAAATAAAACAGTACCAAGGGATCTGAAATGCCTGGCTACTTTTAACAAGTGAATAAGACTGCTTAAGTCTGTCTAGGTAAAGACAGAGAAACAAATAACTATCTGTAACCTCTATTTTACATGTGCCTTTCATGACAGTTGCTTGGGCTTTCCTTTTCTGTCATCTTAGCAAAAAAAAAAAAAATTATTATCATAGTTGTCCCTTGGTGGCTGGGCTCCATGCTGGTCCAGGACTCTGAAGTTTAGCGTATCATCGCATGCAGACTTGTTGAAAGTTGCTTGTTGCAGTACATTTCCTTAATGTGAAAAGTATCAATCACAGTCTGAAATTGGCAGATTTTAGAGATTCTCTCCAATTCATTTCCATGCTGGTATTACATAAACACATTACAACCGTCATTCTTGTACTAGTAATTTAATCCTGTTTTTGATAGGGATAGCCAAACAGTGTAGCACTTCCAGGCTTTCCATCACAATTTCTCTGCCTTTGTAGTTCTTAGGTTTCCCCTTTCTGCTTTATTTCTTGTCAGCTTAGGAATCTCCTCACCATTTTCTTCCTAGGGGAAGACTATCAGAAAATTCTATTAAAAGTGTATGGTCCTACAGTTTTTCTCCAGTGTTCTCATCTGGTTTTGTTTGATTGTTTCTGCCTATAATCAGTGGATTCTTCTTGGAATAGATTCAGCATGATAGGAGACTCTCAGAAATTCCTCTTCCTTGAATTAAGAAAACAAGAAATTCCAAGGTAAAATTGCATTGCCAAAGCTTATTAAAATCCTCCCCAGATTCAGGTGGATTCATAGCTGCATTTAGACTCTTGAAAGCATTGAGTTTCTGTTGGTGTTGCTTTTCTTTAAACCCTACAGTATATTTCATGAGTTGAACATAAGAAATGTCCTTTTTTTTCCACCCACAGAAATCAAGAATAAAACTGTTAGTGGGTTAGTAAGGTAAGTTTCCTGAAATGGACACAAAGCAACACTTGCAAGTATTTAGTCAAATTCAGGTTCTTATTAACCACAATTTCTAAACCTTTCTAACAAGCAGTTTCTGGTTTCTATTAAAAACTGTTATGAAAACTTGCAACTAAATTAATGGAACACTGTATCACTATATACTGCTTCTAAGAATTTTTTGAAGTTTGCATAGCCTCAGGACTTATTTTGTTAAAATCAAGCCTGACTGTAGAGATTTCTAAAGATTGTGCAAACAGCCACCAAGTGCCTGATGAAGGTTCTTGTGCTTTAAAAAGGGAGAAAAAAAACAACCCAAACCAGATTTTGCATGGCTATGAGTATCACTTTTTTGCATGAACTCTTCTGTTTATGACTTGAGAGTCTGATCTGAGAGTTTTCCACTTGGAAGTATAGATAATATATACCTTAAATCACAGGATGAAAAGGTGCCAAAGATGAGTGACTTTATTTATAATTTGATAGATTTCCAAGCCACAAAAGGCCATCTAGTCTGATCTCCTGTAGATCACAAGTCACTCTTTTTTTCTCAAGATATTCCTGTAAAAAACACAAGGAGTTTAGTTTGGCTAGAGTGCATCATTCCCCAAATAGACAACAGATGAGAGAGAAGTTCTGTAATTAAATAGTACCTCTGCAGGAATTTAGGCAACTGAGAAATGCCTAAGTGACCCCATCTACAAATCTTCAGTGATTTTTCACAAAGTTTGACAGAGGTTTTTGGTGGTCACATTAACTGGTTCAGTTTCCTTGGATACTTGGGGCTTTTTTCTTTGAGTGATTGTGATGCTGTTGTTTATTGGGTATGTGTTGTAGGAACAATTCATCCTATTCTTGAACAAGATCATGCAGCTGGCAAAAATTCAAGCTAATATCCAGTCCTTAAATTTACTCACAAGTCCTAGGTCCAGTGACATTCACATAACAATTCATAGTAGTGGTAAACAGTGCAGAAAAAAATTTGAAAGCCACAAGTTAAAAGCTTAGTCCTATTCATTTCTGACATATTTTGTACCGAATAGTATGTTAGGAGTTTAGAAAAATGTTCCCATAATGAGTTAAATGTGTGGTAGCAGAATTTGAGCCTAACACTTCAGGTAAAGGATTAACATACTACACAGAATTGATGTGATTAAGGAAAAGGATGACTGCTGAAGTCTTCCATATTCTCTTCCCACCTACATCAAAATGATACATGCTAATCATGCACACATGCTTTTTTCACAACACTCATGTGATTATTAATTATTTGTATTATAGTCATGCCTAGAAGCCTCAACAAAAATCAAAGCTTCATTGTGCTACTTCCTGCATGAAACTGATGGGGACAGTCTCTGACCTGCAAGCCCCCAGTTTAAGTAGACAAAGCAAAAGAGAAACACCATGATCTGCACAAGTTCAGAAGGGCTGAATGGGCAGTGGACAAGGGCCTTCAGCACTACATCCACACCTAGTCTTGGGCAAATCTGTCTCCTGGGCCTTCATGATGGCCGTATGTCATCTTTTGTACTTGGGTAAGGCTTTTCAAGCAGCCTTAATATCAATTCACGCTCTAGCCACTTTTATATATAGTAGGTCTAAAACCAAAGTAATAATTAAGAAATTAAAAAAGGGTGTAAACCAAATACAAGATCATACCATTTGTCATGTTTTGTTTTTCAGTGTCACACTAGCAAATGTGCTGTATCCATTAACCTTTTTGCAAAGAGCAGAAGGTAAGCTAGTTAACATTTGGCAGCTTTACAGAGTCTATTGACTTCTAATGAAAAATTCACCGCTACAAGATAGTTTCCTTATATCTGACTACTTCATACAGTTTGTCACTGACATAGCCCTTAAAGTACTCATGTTTTACTCTCCAAGGTTCCCATATTCCTTTAGCAAACACAAGCAGACGTTATCGTGATGTTTTATTTACTACATGAGCTTTAATTTGTTCACTCTAAGTTCACTCCATGTGGAAGATTACTTTCAAGTTGTTAGCTGATAGCATATGCGTACAAAACACATGCATTTTGTTGCTTGGTCCTACCCAGTAGTTGACTCAGCCTCTGTCAGACTGTTCGTATGCAATCATATGCAACAAACACTCGTGGTGTGGAAAGGTTAATGAGTACAACATGTCCTTCTTGCACCTTGAGGAGCATTCAGCACATTCCCAAAATCACAGGAGGATTAAAAACAGTGATGGTATCACTGAATGCCTCTGTGAGAATGCAGGTGCTCTAATGATAAGTTTGTGGCAGAATCTCAAAAGAGAGAGGGTTGAGAGCAATTCCCACTCTGCAATGTAATCAATCATTGAACTAGAGTATAATTAATACACCAGGTGTGTCACATAGTAATTTTCCTTTTCAAGGTAGCTCAGCAGTCTACCTTGTCATACCTCAGTCATAGTTATATCTACCTGATATAACTATGATAAAAAGTTAAAAAAACAAACAAACATTATTAAAAACCCCCAAGAATAAAAGAACATAGAATTCAGTGGAACAGTAACTTTGCTTTCCGCTTAGTTTCAAGCATATGTATGGATCTACTTGGTTTATACTACACTGTTAATCGTTATATGTCCAAAGGATAAAAGCTTTAAGAAATAGATAAATTTTACTCAATGATGGGATAAATTTAACTGTATTCCAGTTCTGCACAGGAAAACCTAACAAGCCCAAAAGTATCCAAGATGAGCACAAAAAGTTGTGTATATGCAGAAGGGAAGGTGAAAGACGGGAAGAACAGATTCTGAACATCCTAAGGAGTTGCTTCTGAAGCTCCCTACAAATTTAGATTATGGGTAATCTACTTGGAAACATGTATCTAGAGTCTTTTTAAGTGTAGATCTAGTCAGAGTACACAAAAAAGCAGGAGCTTATACATGCAAATATTAAAGACAGGCTTCACGGTATCTTTGATCTGCAGGTCGGAGGCAGGTGACATAATAGATACCATGTGATTAAAAGTATAAAAATCCTCACTGAATGAAATTTTAAAAGAACACATATCTTCATGGTCTCCGGAGAAAACTCTTGAAAAAATCCCCAAAACCAACTTTTTCTTTTTTTTTTTTTTTTTTTGGTGGGGGGAGCTTGCTTTCTCCCATATGTCTTCCTTTTTCACAGACATAAAATGTCAGAACCAAAAAACAAAAGCATGACAGTCAGTAGTGTTATTGCTTTCCACCTGTAACTCCACATTGGTCTCAGTGCATTCAACCTCTGTCATGCTGTACTTTGAAACTTCCTAATCTATGTATGAAAAGCTAGAATGCTTTTCTTTTTTTTTTCAACCATTTTTTAAAAAAGTGTAGGAATGTATTTGATTCTCAGGTGCATCAAGAAATAAAAATCTTTTTTGGTTAAGTACAAAGTGTAACTAGACCATGGACATGAAGGGAGCAAGGATTTCTTCGGCTCTTCTGCATTTTTCTGAACTGATACACAGCTTACATAGCAATATTATACACTCTGTCCTGTGCTGCTAATAACGGTATGATTCACTGACGTTGTGGATCTGTGTGTTGATGCATTTATTGAACTATAGATTCTTACTCTGAGTGTCAGTAAGCCTTCTGCTATCATGAAATGTAATATTAAGGCAGGGTCTTGAGATATTTGCCTCATTGGAGGTAGTCATATGATCAGTATGCTTAACATAGACTGCTGAAGAGTTAAATGGTTGCTGTGGATTGCATTTGCATGCAGTTTGCAGATGGCACATAACCCACCTACAGTTCATACAACTACACATGTACCAGCATGACAATCCCAAGCATGGTAAGATCGTAACACCATGAAGGACACTGTTGAGTGCTATTAGAAATCGAAAGGCTTGTTTGCAATTAATATGGATTTCTAACATCTTGCAGCAAACTTGGCTTCTTTCTTTTTTCTGAATCTTCTTATCTTTGATCTGTCTTCCTATTTGACTTCCTATAATTACAATAACATATGTTTTTGCTTACTCATATATACTAAATTTCATATTGTTCTATTTTTAATGTTTCTTCACGTTATTTTCTGTGCTATCTTATACCAGACCATAAGCTTAGATATCCTTATAAAAGTTAAGTCCAAACACCAGAACTGCAGCAGTAGCTGCTGATGACAACATCTCACCTCTCTGGTTCCTTGGGAAATTCTGTCCCATCCTAATAGACCCAGAAGATGAACTCATTATTCATTGTTCCCTCGGCTACCTCTGAGCTGAGCAGCCACTAGCAAAGAATACTACAGCTTGTCTTTTCAGCAGTGTGACAGATGACAGATACATCTTTGCTCTCTGTTCAGCTCCTTAACCCATATTGCAGTTCAGGATTTAAAATATCTACAGCTCCAAACGGAACACAAAAAGAAAGGTCATGGTGTACAAATCTACTTTATTGATGCAGTAGCTAAGGCAAAGGGGGCAGTTCTTTGGTAAACAAATTTTCCTGTGTGCTGGTTTATATAGCAGAATAATCTCCCTAAATAACCAAGGGGTCATTGCAGATCTCATCATTTGTTGCATGTGCAAGGCATGTTTCTTTGACCGTTATTCTTCTGATATTGTATCCTAGGCATGTCTATGTGAATTGGGGGGAAAGGGGAATTAAAAAAATGAAAAGCAATCCAAGCACCTAAAACTCAACTGAAAGAGGAAACTACTGCAGAGGAAGAAACAAACAGATGATGACCATTGCTTAATGAGCTATTAGGGAATTCTAACAATACATATAACTGTAATATAAAAATAATTTTAATGAAACAGGGTATGGTAGAATATAGTTTTGGAGCTCATTCCTTGAGATCTGTAGATCCTAGAGAAATAAAAGCATCTAATACTCCATAGAATGGTTTTCTACTCTTCTCTTCTTGAGGTCTCACGTAACTTATTTGTATTGAGCAGGCCAATTCCTTTTCCACATGGATACTTCATTGTATTTTACATATACAAACCCATAAGTTAAAATTATCCACAAATTTGCTCTGAAACATCAAATATAGTAAAGATTAATGGTTCTTGATCTTGACTGCTCATTTGACACAAAACCTTCCATGTCATGTTCACAAACATTTAACAATAACGCAGAAAACTTGCAGTTCTAAAGCTGCATTTGTTTATTTGTTCTCTTATTTTCCTTCACAGACTCACAGAAATGCAGAACAGTTGAGGTTGGAAGGGACTTCAGGAGATCAACTGGTCCAACCTCCCTGCTCAAGCAGGGCCACTTAGACCCAGTTGCTGAGGATTGTGACTAGACTTCTTTTTTTTAATATCTCTAAGGATGGATACTCTACAACCTTTCTGGGCAACCATTGCCAGTTCTCCATCACCCTCACAGTAAAAAAGTGTTTTTTTTCTGATATTCAAATGGAACCTGTGTTTCAGTTTGTGTCCATTGCCTCTTGTCCTGTCACTGTGCACCACTGAAAAGAGCTTGACTGTCCTCTTTGCACTCTCCCTTCAGGTATTTCTGTACATTGATAAAATCCTCCTGACCCTTCTTCAGGCTAAACAGATCCCAGCTCTCTCAGCTTTTCCTCGTATTTGATGTGCTACAGTCACTTTACATAATTCTATTGTTTTGCTACCAACAAGTGCAGCATTAAAATATCTTGACTCTATTCAAATGAGCTTAATACATATGCAAAAATGATGGTAAGAGTCAAGAGACTTGTCAAACTGCTGTGTCAGTTAATATTCTTCCATGTTTTCTATCATTGCAATACACTACCATTACAACTGGAAGTGCAAATATGAAGACACTGAGTATTATGGCTTTTCCAATGTCCTGAATATCTCCATCTGTTCCCCTGTAAGACTATAGTGCTCAGAGCTGTTCATTCTGTATATGCGGCACATTGGCCCACCAGGTACCCATGAACTTGAAAATAATATATGTTACAAGATGTAAAAAAATTAACCTATGGTATGCATCTCTTTTATTTTAGCAGATATATGTGTATTTTGAATCTTTGTCAGACATCGCTTGGAATCATATAGCTCAAATCTGAAATTCATAATGCTTTGTCATGGAGAAAAATACCCTCTGAAAGGAGGGCATTTATCCTGTTTCTGAGGAGAAAACTCATCACTGTGTGGATGAGAACACAGCAGATATCTCTGTCTCGCAAAAGGGAAGGGAATAACTCTCCATTAGTAGTATTTATTAGTAATTAAGTACTAGTTCATTATATTACTGGTGTCTGGGAGAGTCCTGACAGAGGACAGACATCACAATATGATGGTTTAGAGAGCTGATGGGAACACTCCTGACCAAACTTTTATAATCTAGTGGAAGAAGACTTTAATATATTTTGCAGAAATTTCTCTGCAAGGCTTTCAGGGCACAATTTCCAAAATAGAAAGGTAACCTCTTTCTCTCCCCGTCATAAATGTTTACACCCACTCATTCTCATAGGTTCACATACTTTCTATTCTTTATTTTGACAAATACAAAATAACCCTGGACTTAATCTGAAAACAATGTCTCATTTTGCAAGCAAAAGAGTTCAGAAGACCTTCTTTCTTGTCTTCATGGGTAACAAAAGCAACTGTTTAACTTTCAAAAGTTGAAGCAAAGGAGAAGTGCCCTGATATTCAGCATGTCACCTACATCAGCTAGTTTGGATTTAGTGAGCTTTTAACTATTCCAATGGAAGGAAAAGTGGCAAGAAATCAGTCACTGATTTTTGCATTCTCCTGTTCTTTCTTTTCCAGATGTGCAAGCTGTGGATGCAGAGGCTCTAAAACAGAACTTAAAAAGGAAGAGCAAATACAAAACCTTTGGAAAGAAAGGCAGAATTCTACCTTAATTATTTTCCAAACTCTGATATTTTAAATTTTGTTTTCTTCTATGTTCATCTTGGGCAACTGAACATGATTAAAGAGGGAATATTATTTATCACTAAAACTCAAATTCAGGACAAGTATTTACTTTTGTTATCTGCAGATCTTAAAAAGACACCCTCATACAGGTTTTAAAATGACATTTGACCCAGCATTCCACTTGTTCTTGCATACTTTTAAATGCATAATCTCAAGTGTGAAAATCAGCAGATTGGTAGCCATATGCGCTATGATTATATGTTTTACAAACTTTCATGTGCAAGTGGTTTTAGAGCTGTGATGGTGGCCAGGTCTTGTTCAACCCCTTTTTTTAGTGGGGAAGATATTTGTACCAGCTGGAGTGAACTCTGTTGAGAGTCCTAAATAACAGGAGAAGGCTTTTACAGATTTAATAAGACAAGCTTTCATCTTTAACTTGTGATTGATTTAATCATGTTATAGATACTGCTTCCTTCTCAGTTCTTTTCTTTCTGTTGCAGGCATCCTTATGAAACACTCGGCTCAAATACACAAAAGGATGTAAGGATAGATCTGTTGAGCATCATTGCATCTGAGGCTTTTGTGCTCACCTGACAGGGCTCAGGCAGGCACTCCAGATACATATGTAGTGGATGAAGAGGGTAAAATCAAAGCCTAGAAGTTGCAATCCATTTACACAACAATCAGTAAATCCATCAAAGAAAATACCAAGTGAACGTGATCCTCAATTCCCACCCCATCAGGCTCAGAGTTGTTTCACTGAAAAAAAAAAAAAAGGATTCACAACCCAAAATATTTCATTAAGTTGGAGCATCTGACACAGCCAAGCTAGGTTTAAATTTTTCCTCAGGCTGGAGTGGTACAACTCCTGGAGTCAGGCACTGAAGAATTTCCTACCTGGTAGACAAAGAACCAGAAGAAAACAGAAATCTTTTGCACTGATGTCTGAAGGTGAGTATGTCAAAATGGTTGTAAAAATCATGATGCTAACAAAAGAGTAGGGAAGACAGAGAGTTACATGAGAAAGAGAGCTCCAAGATGTACGACTTATTTCATATGTGTTTTCATCCAAGGGTCACTCAAGGATGCTGTTTCTTGTTGCCGACCTTAAAACTTTGCATTGAATTGAAAACATGATGTCAGGAGCATCAGCAGTTCAGGAAGATAATATCCCAGGAGGCTGACCATCATATGTTATTCCTGCTTGGTTTTTGTATTTTTTTCTAATCAAGGCTTGAGAGAAATGTTGCCTGTCATAAACTGAACCCTAGGGAAGTTTCATCCATCTATGAGTATGCACTTATTTAACAGAAGTAACATGAGGTGATAGTTACCTATTTTCATCCTGAATTTTCACAAGTCTTGACAGTTTAACCTTGCATGAATATTTTAAAATGCCTGTTGAACTTCTTAGAAATTCTACTGACTGTGGCATAAGCTTCAGTATTACAACTTTTCTGCTGTAATTAGGAAATAAATATCACAATCCTAAGACAGGAACACCTGAGGTAACATATTAAATATTTATTCAGAGTAACATATTAAGCACAATAGTTTAGACAGTGAGTTACTCTAATTAGATGTCCACAATAACCAGCTTTTCAAATCTAAATGTTAAGCACTTCATGTGGCACAAAGAATGTATTTATGAGGTAAATAAATACCTTTTTTTTTTCAGAGAAAGATTGAGGAAAATTGGTTTTCCTCTATTTCCATAGATAAACAATCCAATTTAGCTGAGATCAAGTCACAGCACCTTGCCAATTTGGGGTAGTAAACCTTGTTCACCTGCGGTGGCATGTTACTTTGTTTCAGTTTAAGTACTATGCAATTGATAAGTATTAACCATCAGAGTTTCTATTACCTTCTTTTATCAAGTTACTTTACTTTCTAGATACACAGCAGTTAGTTCTACCTCATATAATATTACTCATGACTGCAAATATTTTTTTTCATATTCAGTTACTTAAGGCTGCTGTTAACTACAGTGGATTTACAAGGTCTCTCTGTATCCTTAGAAGACAAACAGAACATTTTAAGCAGAACTCAAATTGAGTGATGAAAAGTCTGTCTGTTCATTTTCAGGACACCTCCATATACTTGCTGTTCTGTGCAGTTCCTTCCCCAAGTCTTTTGCTATCTGTGTCTTTTTGTATTGTAAGACTTTATTCTCAAGGGAAAATTGGCTGCTTTTTCAGGCCTGTTTTTTGGGGAGACTTCAGAAAGTTCGTTGTGCAGTTTGCATCTTGATCCAGATAAATTAAATCTAAATGATAAATTAACCTTCATCAGTTCTCAAGGTAATTTTACTGCTCTTTTTTAGTCAATAGCCCTAGAGGGTAACTAATTTTCCCCATGTTCCTTTAGAAATTTAAAAAAAAACATAACCTTTTGAAGTGCTCATCAAAATATATGTATTTTAGAAGGAGAACAAAAGCCCTCACTTCCCACAGTGCACACACAAACTAGACCCTCAGTCGTGGATTGTGTTCTGACAAGAAATTATATTTTAAAACTGTTTCATTAATGAGACAAGTATAGCACCAGGCATGGCAGAAGAAGTGGACACTTGCTACGTGCACTTTACGGAAGACCGAAATGGCCAACCCTTCAGGCTGCTGTTTCTGCTGCCAAGGAACTGAGACTATTCTGATGTAGTATGTAGGCTCATTATGGCGTAACACGACTGAAGAGCTCACTTTTACTTGTGGAAACTGGTCTCCACTTGTCCACTTGAGGTGTTCCTCAGTGGTCGGTATTGGAACTGGTGCTGTTTGACATCTTTGTCAGAGATGTGGACAGTGGGATTGAGTGCACCCTCAGCATGTTTGCCGACGACACCAAGCTGTGCGGTGTGGTTGACACACTGTAGGGAAGGGATGCCATCCAGAGGGACCTTCACAGGCTTGAAAGGTGGACCTGTGTGAACCGCAGGAAGATCAACAAGGCCAAGTGCAAGGTCCTGCATGTGGGTCAGGGCAATCCCAAGCACAAATACAGGCTGGGAGGAGAATTGATTGAGAGCAGCCCTGAGGAGAAGGACTTGAGGGTGATGGTTGACGAGACGCTCAACGTGAGAACTTGCAGCCCAGAAGACCAGCCGTATCCTGGGCTGCATCAAAAGCAGCGTGGCCAGCAGGTCGAGGGAAGTGATTCTGCCCCTCTACTCTGCTCTCATGAGACCCCACCTGGAGTACTGCGTTCAGCTCTGGGGCCCCCAACATAACAAGGACATGGAGCTGTTGGAGCAAGTCCAGAGGAGGGCCACGAAGATGATCAGAGGGCTGGAACACCTCTCCTGTGAAGACAGGCTGAGGGAGTTGGGGCTCTTCAGCCTGGAGAAGAGAAGGCTCCGGGGAGACCTTATAGCAGCCTTCCAGTACCTGAAGGGGGCCTACAGGAAAGCAGGAGCGGGGCTTTTTACGAGGGCGTATAGTGATAGGACAAGGGGTAACGGTTTTAAACTGAAAGAGGGTAGTTTTAGATTAGATATTAGGAAGAAATTCTTTACTGTGAGGGTGGTGAGACACTAGAACAGGTTGCCCAGAGAAGTTGTGGATGCCTCCTACCTGGAAGCGTTCAATGCCAGGTTGGATGGGGTTTTGAGCAATGTGGTCTAGTGGAAAGGTGTCCCTGCCCGTGGCAGTGGGGTTGGAACGAGATGATCTTTAAGGTCCCTTCTAACTCAAACCATTCTATGATTCTATGATTTCATGAAATGGCTGCCTTCCTTTTAAAGTTTAAATTACAATTCACACGCACATCTATAAAGTGTTCTTACATTAATTCTATTTCTTATTTAAAAAAATGAAACAGGACAATGTTAAACTATGATATTTTTCCCCATTATTCTCCCTATTACTGCACAGAATGGTACATGCTTTGTCATCACATACTAGTTTATGCATTTTTGTATGTTCCATGAGAGTTTGCTTGTGCATGCACGTTTAGTAAAATAAATAAATAAATATTCTCAAAGTTTACTTTTAAATGGTGAAAGGAAACAATATGCAGCATTAAAATATTTTTATTGTATATTAATAAGAAAACCATTCTTTTATTTTTCTATTGCACTTTAATTTCCCACACTCTTTCCCAGAAACATGAGCCCTTGTGTCAGCATCCAAAGGAGGAAAAGTAATAACCAACTGGGACAGAGACATTCTGTCATTCAACACTATATATCTGCATTAATCTGGTTTTAATTTGCTTATTGTTCAGTCCGAGCACTGGGGACTAAGAGTTTAAATTTTTCTTTTAAGGAATTCCAAATATGGTCAAAAGTCAAATGGAAAAAGTGACAAGGAATGTAGGTCATGGAAATTCTTAACTGGAAAATTCCTGTTATCTGTGAAAGCAAAATATGTCATAGAACCACTGTGTAAATACATTGATTATTTTGTCCTTCATTTGCTTTCTCTGTCCTCCTTTATCCTTAAATTAGAAGCTAGATGCTGAAAATTTCATCAGAAACTTAAGGACCAGACTTTGCTGTGTGAGGAAGTTTCAGAATAAGACATCAAGTTTCTAGCCATCAGAGGATAATTTATTGATACTTGTCAAAAGGAAGTATCGGTCTAACAGAAATCAAGACAAAAGGAATGCCTGATGAATTTCCTTTGAAGTGCCTTTTATAAAAGTCCTTGCTAATACATATTGATGAACTCCAAATTGTCTTGCCTGAAGGGAAAAGAAAGTAGACTGTTTTACACTGTCTTATAAATATTCATCAAAAGAACAAGACTTATGTTTCCAGGCGTGAGGTGAATGATTACGGTTGTATGATTGCCTTGGAATCTGGATAATTAGTAAAACAGCCTATGACAGTGGGAGAATTTTAAACTTGGTGTCTTTCCATCAGTCCTTTTGGATTTAAAGACAATGCCTGCTATTCTGTAAGGAAGTAAATTTAGGACTTGCTGGATAGGTATAATTAAGCTCTCCATTAGTTTCTTCTACTGTTTGTTTGCCTGCTTGTTTAGCTAAAAATTAAAGGCAAAGTTGTGTAGCATGTCTCTCTTTTGACTGGAATGAAACCACGACATCTGCACTGTGAATGTCTTACTGGAACAAGCTAGTGGAAAGGGCTCTTTAATTAAGACAGGGAAATGCAAAAAAAAAAAAAAAAGCTGGTGGGGTTGATGGCTCAGTAGGTCTTTTACAGAAATCTGCAGACTAGTATCTTTCTCGCTTAGCTCAGCTCAATCTTGATTGTTTCATAACATAACAGAAAGTCAACTATTTACCTCTCATGCTTACTTAGTGCATGTGATAAGGATATGAACTGTATGGGAAAGATTTACCGTAAGTCGTTTGGGGAAAAAATATGCCTGTGCTCAGTGATCTATGAATTTTAGTCTGTTACTCAAACTGTAGCTTTCTATTGACCCTTGTAACAGGCAGCTAGCCTTCTACTAGCAAAGATCCTAAAAAATACCGTTCTCAGGAAACATTATCCTTTACAGTGTTTATCACTTAAATGCAATTAGGCAAATATAATATCCTCTTTGAAGGGAAATAGTTGCTCAGTTTAAGTAACTGAAACTAATTATCTCTGTTGAATGAAGGACACATTCTATGAGTATTTGAGTGGTGTGCTGTTTCTCAGAAGCTGAAGAGGGCAAATAGATTGTATTTCTGGGTGGAGAGCTGTAGGAGAATCTTACAGGAGATTTATACCAATTTATAACCATATTTAAATGCAAAGTCCTATGAAGCAAGCCATAATGAGGTGGTAGTCAGCCCAGAGCAAAGAAACTCAGCTTGTAAACAACATTTTCCAAGAAACAATTTATTATGGAATAAATGGTGAAACTGCTTAAAGTACTGGCACTCGAAAAAGATTTTATTACCATGAAAATTGACTTGACCAGAAACATTTAGAAGGACTTAAGGACTTAAGAGACTGGTGCCGTAGGTGGGATTTTGGGTTCGTTGACCACGGGGTGGCTTTCATGGCACCGGGCCTGCTTATGACAGACGAGGAACACCTGAGTCAGAAGGGGAAAAGGGTTATGGCCCAGAAGTTGGCAGGGCTGATCACGAGGTCTTTAAACTAGGTTCGATGGGGGAGGGGGATAAGACCAGGGCAGCCACAAACGAACCTAGGGGCGACAGGCCTGCGTCGGGGGCAAGACTGCTAGCCCAGCTGAAGTGCATTTACACCAATGCACACAGTATGGGCAACAAACAGGAAGAGCTAGAAGCCACTGTACAGCAGGAAGGTTATGATGTGGTTGCCATCACAGAAACATGGTGGGATGACTCTCATGACTGAGTGCTGCTATGGATGGCTATAAGCTCTTTAAGAGGGACAGGTGAAGCAGGAGAGGTGATGAGATAGCATTGTATGTTAGGGAGTGCTTGGACTGTGTCGAAATTGAGGAAGATGATGAGGATGACAAGGCTGAATGCCTATGGATAAAGATCAGGGGAAGGTCGGCAGGGCAGACATTACGGTGGGAGTCTGTTATAGACCACCCAACCAGGATGAGCAGGCGGACGAGGTGTTTTACAAGCGGCTGTCAGAAGCCGCCCAGTCGCCAGCCCTTGTACTCGTGGGCGACTTCAACTTGCCAGATGTCTGCTGGAAATACAACATGGCAGAGAGGAAGCAATCTAGGAGGTTCCTCGAATGTGTGGAGGACAACTTCCTCATGCAAGTGGTAAATGAGCCCACTAGAGGAGGGGCCCTGCTTGACCTGTTGTTTGTGAACAGAGAAGGACTAGTGGGAGATGTGAGGGTTGGTGGCCGTCTTGGGAATAGAGACCACGAAATGTTAGAGTTTTCGATAGTGGGGGAAGTAAGGAGGGGCAAGAGCAGAACTTCTGCCTTAGAGTTCCAGCGGGCAGACTTTAGCCTGTTTAAGAGGCTGGTGGACCGAGTCCCTTGGCAATCGGTCCTGAAGGGCAAAGGAGTCCAGGAAGGCTGGACATGCTTCAAAAGGGAATTGCTAAATATTCAGGAGCAGGCTGTCCCAGTCTGTAGGAAGACAAGCTGTCGGGGAAAAAGACCGACCTGGTTAAACAGAGAACTTAGGCTAGGACTTAAGGAAAGAAAGAGAGCCTACTTGCTCTGGAAGAAGGGTCGGGTAACTTGGGAGGTCTATAGGGACGTGGCCAGGTTGTGTAGGGAGAAGATTAGAAGGGCCAAAGCTCAATTAGAGCTTGATTTGGCTGCTACGGTCAAAGATAACAAAAAAAGCTTCTACAAATACATTAACAGCAAAAGGAGGGTCAAGGAGAGCCTCCACCACTTGCTGAATGAGGAGGGTAGTGTAGTGTCAGGGGATGAGGAAAAGGCAGAGGTGCTCAATGCCTTCTTTGCCTCGGTCTTTAATGTCAGGACTGGTTGTCCTCAGGAGACTCGGCCCCCAGAGCCTGAAGTTAGGGACGGGGGGGCTGTGTGAACCCCCCATAATCCAGGAGGAGACAGTTAATGACCTGCTGTGCCAGTTGGACACCCACAAGGCTATGGACCCGGATGGGATTCACCCCAGAGTAATGAACTGGCAAATGAACTTGCCAAACCACTCTCTATTATCTACCGGCAGTGCTGGTTAACTGGAGAAGTTCCAGCTGACTGGAAATTAGCAAACGTAACGCCCATCTACAAGAAGGGTCGGAAGGACGATCCAGGGAACTATAGGCCTGTCAGCCTGACCTCAGTGCCAGGCAAGGTGATGGAACAGATCATCCTGAGTGCCATTACGCGGCACATGCAGGACAATCAGGGCATTGGGGCCAGCCAACAGGGATTCATGAAAGGCAGGTCCTGCTTGACCAATCTGGTCTCCTTCTATGACCTAGTGACCCGCTTAGTAGATGAGGGCAGGGCTGTGGATGTAGTCTATCTAGACTTCAGTAAGGCATTCAACACTGTCTCCCACAGCATCCTCCTAGACAAACTGGCTGCCCGGGGCTTGGATGGGTGGACTCTTCAATGGGTTAAAAACTGGCTGGCTGGCCGAGCCCAGAGAGTGGTGGTGAATGAGGCAAAGTCCAACTGGTGGCCGGTCACTAGCGGTGTTCTCCAGGGCTCAGTTCTGGGGCCGGTGCTGTTCAATATCTTTATAGATGATCTAGATGTAGGGATTGAGTGCACCCTCAGTAAATTTGCAGATGACACCAAGCTGGGTGGGAGTGTTGATCTGCTGGAGGGTAGGAAGGCCCTACAGAGGGATTTGGACAGGTTAGATAGATGGGCCGAGACCAACGGCATGAGGTTCAAGAAGGACAAGTGCCGGGTCTTACACTTTGGCCACAACAACCCCATGCAGCTCTACAGGCTGGGGGAAGAGTGGTTAGAAAGCGGCCCGGCAGAAAGAGACCTGGGGGTGCTGATCAACAGCTGGCTAAACATGAGCCATCAGTGTGCCCAGGTGGCCAAGAATGCCAATGGCATCCTGGCCTCTATTAGGAATAGTGTAGCCAGCCGGTCTAGGGAAGTGATCGTCCCTCTGTACTCGGCACTGGTGAGGCCGCACCTTGAATCCTGTGTTCAGTTCTAGGCCCCGCACTTCAAGAAAGATGTTGAGGTGTTGGAGCGAGTCCAGAGGAGGGCGACCAAGCTGGTGAAGGGTCTGGAGTGTCTGACCTATGAGGAACAGCTGAGGGAGCTGGGGTTTTTTAGCCTGGAGAAGAGGAGGCTCCGAGGTGACCTTATTGCAGTCTACAACTACCTGAAGGGAGGTTGTAGTGAAGTGGGAGTTGGCCTCTTCTCCCAGGCAACTAGCGACAGGAGAAGAGGGCACAGCCTCAAGCTTCGCCAGGGGAGGTTCAGGTTGGACATCAGGAAGAATTTCTTTTCAGAAAGGGTTATTAGACACTGGAATGGGCTGCCCAGGGAGGTGGTGGAGTCACCATCTCTGGATGTGTTTAAGAAAAGACTGGACATGGCACTTAGTGCCATGGTCTAGTTGACAGGGTGGTGTCAGGCAATGGTTGGACTCGATGATCCCTGAGGTCTCTTCCAACCTGGTTGATTCTGTGATTCTGTGATTCTGTGAAATCATGTAAGGCTGGGTTGGGTTGAATACCTAGGCGATGGTGATGATGGTGGCATTAAATTTGCACAGAGAACAGGATGATTGTAGGTATATTTTCTTTGTGGGACAGACTATGAACTATTTTTTATATTTTCTTGTTAAATAACATGTTGTATGATTCATACTACTTATCACCTCATGAAAAATATTTGATAACTGGGCCTACTCAAAAATTAAAGAGTTGAGAACATTTAAATATGCCATACAGAAGCTCAAGAGCTCAGCTGGCAATGAAACAAACTGTAGCAACCTTGAAAATGTGGAGAAACATTGAGGAAATTGATTTTTTTTTTCCTTTTCTTCATAAAGCATTGCTGGAGATTTATGTAAATGTTAAAACAGCATCATTTTTGTAACAACTTCCCACTTTTTTGTGTGTGAACAGCTCACTGTTTAAATAGTACAGGCTGCAAGATGTACAAAGCAGAAAAATAATATCAGTAAAATGTCTCTACAACCTTGCAATACCTGTAGCGTTAACCTGAATCTCTGTAACGTCAAACACTGAATTATTGCACTCTAAGAAAAGAGACAAAAGATACACAGTGACATTACAGATGGTGCAAATGACATTCAAAGTCTACTTATTTATACATTAAAAGTTTGATGTCAGAGCATAAAAAATACAGCCATCATCATCAAAGAGAGACACATATGTCTTTAATTAATCAAATGACTACTATACCCTTAAAATAATACAAAAAACCCAAGGTGCTCAACTGGAATATTCTGTCAAAAATAGTTCACTAAAAAGCTGAAGTATCTACTTCACATGGTCTTTGCAAGATTTCTTGCTAAGAGGAGAGGTAGTAAAATTATCTTTCCTCTCTAATAGTACCAGGCAACCATTTACTTGTAAGACTACTTTTCAGCAGTCAGGCTTCTCTGCTCTCTTTTCTACAGTTGATTATTTCCAGACAAGAGTTTCTGTTAAATAGTCAACAGTTGCTAACAGATACTACACTGTGATTCCTTCAGGGGCCCTGGCTTCCACTGCATGAAAAATATTGATCTGAGGAGATAACCACATGAGTTTGAATGGCTTTGTCTGATTTGGATACTATGCTGTTTGTTTTTAAAAACTCAAATCAAACCTTTGTTGCACTGTAATTGTGCTATGTTCTAGCTTTTTTCCATGACCATAATAAGGCAATTCCATTGCATTTTCCTTCCTGTGTATGAGTTTCAGTAACTCTGCAATGCTCATGGACAGACTATGAGCAAAAGGGTAGTGGTCAAGATCTGTAGAGGGCCCCATTTTGAGCTGGGCACAGCTCAAACACATATCTAGCCAATGTTCAAGTAGAATTCCCAGTCTCTTCATTCCTTTTTCCTGTTTCATGGAGAGAACAATTTCTCTGACTTACTAATCAAGGCCTTCTCCTCCTTCACTCTACAATAGTCTGTTGAGAATTTGTCTTTTTAACAATGCTGTCACAGTATTATCATATACGTTTTCTCACAGTTGAGTCATAAGGATTCTGTTGCTTTTTGGAGTCCAGAAGATTCCTGTCAGCCAAGAGGTCCTCTGTGCTGGAAACTCTATACTACTATTTTATTGTTGTCATAATTTTTGTTTGACTCTTGCTCTTCTTCACAACCCCACCTCCTAGTTTCATGTTGCATGTATCCATTGCTTTCCCTAACCCTTTTTAGTTATTGTCTTTGGCTTTAATGGCTGTCAGACTGGATTTTACCAATGCTTCTTTTATTCGAAACACAGCTAGTGAAACTAGCTATCAGGTACAATATTCCTTTTTGCTTTCTCGTCTTATTGCATCAGTTTCAGGTTCAGAGCTGATGGAGTCTCTGAATCTACTCAGACACTGCGAGGTCACAGATTTCACTAGACAGAGTTAGATCTGACCCATCCAGTTTCCTAATTAGCTTTGTAGAATTTGATCAACTTTCAATGATGCCACACTTTTCCCAACTTATTTAAGGGAGAAAACATCTATAAAACTGCTGATTTCTGCCACTCTGACTTCTATAAGGAATGAACTCAACTATTTCCTGTATTTTCTTCTTTTCTTCAACCACGGAAACCTTTTCTGTATCTCAGACCATGTCATAATGTTTTGGGGAAAACATAGGAAGAAAGATTGCATACTAATTTTGAGATAACATTTTACAAGGCAAAATTTGTAAGCTCCAGAATAGAATTTATTAAAAAAAAAAAAAAAAAAAAAAAAAAGAAAGAAAAATTCCTGTTGGAACAGCCCAATGGTTAAACCTGTAATGACCCGGAAAAATGTATTTTTTTCCTATGACTTTCTTCTGCTGGGTCTATGATCAAATATTCACTGAAATAAGGCTTGAAAATAATTTCCAGTATATTAGAAAATGAAATTCCAAAAATATTCCACGGGACAGGTGAAAATACCTTGTATCAAATTTTATCCAGTCCAAATTTGCTTTTATAGGGAAAAGAATTTTCTAACTATCCACTGCAACCAAGCTAGTTAAAATATAAAATAATCCAAACTCTTAAAATAATGTCAGTGAACATAAGAGGGATAAAGAAATGGCAGAATATGTACACAGTTATAGATTTCGGGGTTTATACATTAAAAGGGCACAGAGCTATTTAAGCAAAGAGTATTTATTCAAGGAGGAGTTAAAGCAGGTAGAGACAATGATTAAAAATATATATAGAGAGAGGAGGTTTATACCTGGTTAGAACTAATTGTCAGGCATGGGAGAATCCCCAAATCAGTTGCTCATCTGCAACAGGTATAACTTGTGACTTAGATGTCCTTTCCTCTTCTCCCAAACCTTCGTTGCTCATTTAGATAAGTTGTAAATATTTTCTGTATGCTTATGTTTGTGTAGTTACTAACATAGTATTTTTGTAAATTCTTCTGTAGTAACACAGTCAACAGGAACCAAAGCTATCCACAGATTTGGATGTCTTTCACATATAAATATATTTAACAAAAGAACAAAGTGAGTTGTTCATGACCCTTCAAATGGCATATTTTAAAAGTTCACTAGATGTGAAAGAAATTTCTGAAGTCTGAGAAGTGAGAAATATGTCGGCTATTAGAGAAAAGGGTCTTAAGAGATAAACCAAGAAAGTGTAGGCCACATAGTTTAACACGAGCTTTAGGGAAAAAATCCTGATAGAGGTCAGCAGGAGAATACCTGCTAAAGTATAGTTCATAAAAGGCGGCCAGAATAGCTTCAGTCAAGGAAGGTCATGCTTAAATAACCTGTTAGAATTCTTTGAAGATGACACTGACAGGACAGATAAGTGAAATTTTTTTAGATATAATACACTTGGATTTTCAAGAATCGTTTATCAAGGTTCCACATCAGAGATTAGTAACTAGGTAAAGAGTCACAGATAAGACAAGGTGCTAGACAGAAAACAGGATACAGAGCAAGAGACAAAATGTAGCCATGCATGGAAACATATTAAATTGGAAAGGAATAATGAGCAGAGGACGCAGGGGTCAGTTTTAAGACTGCACTTAATTATGCAGTACATATTACTGGAAAGAAGATATTGAAAACAAGATCTCTAAGGGTCTGATACAAAGACCATTGAAGTTAGTGGTTTTGGATCAGGAATCAAGCCTGAACACCAGTCTACCGATCTACAACTGTACTCGTATTTTGGAAAGAAAAAAATAGAGTCAGAAGATTTGCAGTTATTTAAATATTCCAACCAAGTAATTATAAGCAGCTATGGCAAAATGAGAAGAAAAAAAATCCATAAAGTTTGAAGTTCCATAGGTTTGAAGTAGTCTCAATTCCCAGTGCAAATAAGTATTCATTAGGCTTAGTTTCCCTTTAACTGTATATCTACAATATGACAAGCATACCAAATATAAAAACTACCCAAAATATTTACCATGAAATATATTTGTGATTTTTTCTCAAACTGAAACTGTTGTCCCATCATGCTCACCCCCAAACTAAGTAACATTATATCAGGTAAATTACAAACCAAAAGTGGTAATGCAAGTTCAGTCTAAACCATTTATTGAATTGTGACAGATCTGTAAAGATGCAGTCTAAACTCTTGGAAGAAAAGAGGACTTCTAACTCACCAATGGATTTCTGACTGTCTTTATAAATGAAAACTTTTGCAGGTATATTAGAATGCTATTTCAGTAGTGGAAATACAATCACGTTGCCATTTACAAGAATGAACATATGTGGTACCATTAACAACAGTTACATACCAAAATCTATGTGTTCTCTTCTGTGGTCCAAATTACTTATTAGGTTAGAACATTTTTTTTTTCTACCGTCTTGAGTGAAAGGACTATTACATGGTTAGGTCAGGAATATTCCCAACTGTGTGAGGAGAACATGTATCAACCAGATCATTACCTAAGTGTCTGTAGGGAAAAGCAGACACATTGCTTGACTCACAAAAGGTTTCAACCTGGATTCTTTGATGGGACTGTGTAGAAAAAGCATTGATTGGAAATCCTCGTCAGAAAAGAGCTCACATCTTCTAAACATATCTTGCTCCCTTTCCAACATCGAGTATGAACTGGGAAAGCCACCTGTGCACATTTCTTGCTCTGACATTTGTTGAAGAAGCTAATTTTTACTCATAATCCATAGAGGTACCAGGATCCACTGATAATAAGGATAAGTGAAAAGTAGCAAGGTACATCAGAAAGTACCAGACTGGGTCCTTGGCTGTATAATACCAGAGATCTATAGATGACTGTAACACATTCCTCCTCAGATTCTCAACCTGTTCTTATTGGGGAGAGACAGCAATCAAATAAAGACTATCTATTTCTTTGAAGAGCCTAAAAAAGTGAATTTCTCTTCAATACAGCAAACAAACAAATTAAGCACTCTCAGTGTAGGAAAATCTACAACAGGCATCAAGGTGTTGTAATAAGGATCAGATTTGCTTATGGCTTCTTCCATGGTTGGATGCGTACATAATGGATTTCTGGGGCAGTGTTGTTTTTCCCTTCTCATATGACTGAAAGCATATGTACAGTGCTGGCGGAGAGGTTGTGTGTTTGTCTCTCTCATTTCTTTTAAATGAACCCATCTTTATCTGTTACCCGGGCTGTAATTTAAATACTGGTTCCACAGGTAATTTAATTGGTGCCAGGAGTTGCTGAGGGTTAGGTTAGAAATGATAGATTAATCGCTATTGCTTATACTAATTGTCTCCTGGATAACAGCTACTGTCATAGCAATAGATGTAAAGGTATGCAAGACCAGGATACTGAATCTTGTAGATGAGCTCAGAGAAGAACTGGTATTAGACTGAATACAGACTTATATTTATGAAGTAAGTATTGATGTAAATTTCAGTTTGACTATAGTTGTCTTAGTAAATTTCTCCGATTCCTTACTCTGCTGGAAGGTTTCTTCCTCCTGAACAGGCAGACCATATACAAGCTTTGATATAACACTTTCCTTGCATTCCATTTTCTTAGAGTTAGGACAGAACTTAAATTGGCTGGTGATTTTTTTGGAAACCACAGCATTAAATACATAATTCAATTAAGAGGCTGTCTCTACAGCCACTTGGCTGATCGGATAAGCTCCCTGCTGACATATTAAGGAGAAGCAGCTTCTCTTCGGCTTCTCTTTTCTTACAGACCTGTTCTGAGAAGAAGCTGTGTGTTGAATAGCTTTCAGAAATCTGTATCTGTTGTAGATTGGGAGAGTGTTTTCTCCCCATTTAACATGGCAGAACAGATTTCAGCAGATTAAGCAATTAGTTTTCAGTCACTTTAGGCCTCTAAACAGATGAAAATAGGGTCTTGTATCATAGAACTAACCAGTACTAGGAATTAAATAAATTAAATAATCTGCTTTGATTAAACAGGCTAAATCCAAAGACAGAGGGAGAGAAGGGGAGGGTGAGCGGGCAGGCAGAAATGAGAAAGAAAAATAAGAAAGCAAATGAGAGAGAGAGAGAAGGAGAGAAAGAGTACAATGAACCACAAGCTAAATAGTGAACTAAAGTACAGAAGAAAGAGAAAGAGACACTAGAGGTGCTGCCTCAGAATCATGGGTAGTAAAGAGACCTTAATGGTGACTCTGGAAGCATTGCAGGACTTCCCACATAGAGGTTAAACTCTAAATGAACCTTCTTTCATTCATGTT
Source organism: Nyctibius grandis (assembly GCF_013368605.1). Taxonomy (NCBI): domain Eukaryota; kingdom Metazoa; phylum Chordata; class Aves; order Nyctibiiformes; family Nyctibiidae; genus Nyctibius; species Nyctibius grandis. Next base: position 88,608,510 of record NC_090658.1, on the reverse strand, counting down.
AGGCCAAGAATAGGCCAATAGAAGATCATTCACTGAAGAATAACAGGATATTTCAGGTTTTGTTTTAGGTATAAATTATATTTTAACAAAAAACACTCGGCAGTAAGTAATGGTTTAATAAAGTCAATAAAATAGATTTTTGTATATGATGAAAAGTTCTATGACATACTTTGTGTTTTACAGTCTAATAACTTCGTTAGAATCGTTTGAATCAGGTATTATGATTTAGTAAATCACAACATCAAAAAAAATTTCTTTGCATGTTATGAGATGGGAGAAACTCAGGTGTTAGTTTGGATCACTGCAATTGAGTTTAGTTATCTATAGTCTGTAGAAATAAAAGATGATCTGCATAGGAAAAATTTATATCAGGAAGATGGTCTTTGGAGTGGTTATGCTAAATGTCTGTTGTAACATTTTTCTTATATATTTTGAAAGTCAGTATAGGTCTTTACATTTTCTCTGGGGGAAAAAAAAAGGTGAAAAAGACGATTATCCCCAAGGTATAGCTCTACTTTTTATTTTGTAATAAAAAGAAATAATTCATTACTACTGTATGTATACACGAATGATGTATAGGATGTTAGGATGTTAGGACGAGCAGGCGGACGAGGTGTTTTACAAGCAGCTGTCAGAAGCCGCCCGGTCGCCGGCCCTTGTACTCGTGGGTGACTTCAACTTGCCAGATGTCTGCTGGAAATACAACATGGCAGAGAGGAAGCAATCTAGGAGGTTCCTCGAATGTGTGGAGGACAACTTCCTCATGCAAGTGGTAAATGAGCCCACTAGAGGAGGGGCCCTGCTTGACCTGTTGTTTGTGAACAGAGAAGGACTAGTGGGAGATGTGAGGGTTGGTGGCCGTCTTGGGAATAGAGACCACGAAATGTTAGAGTTTTCGATAGTGGGGGAAGTAAGGAGGGGCAAGAGTAGAACTTCTGCCTTAGATTTCCAGCGGGCAGACTTTAGCCTGTTTAAGAGGCTGGTGGACCGAGTCCCTTGGCAATCGGTCCTGGAGGCAAAGGAGTCCAGGAAGGCTGGACATGCTTCAAAAGGGAATTGCTAAATATTCAGGAGCAGGCTGTCCCAGTCTGTAGGAAGACAAGCTGTCGGGGAAGAAGACCGGCCTGGTTAAACAGGGAACTTAGACTAGAACTTAAGGAAAGAAAGAGAGCCTACTTGCTCTGGAAGAAGGGTCGGGTAACTTGGGAGGTCTATAGGGACGTGGCCAGGTTGTGTAGGGAGAAGATTAGAAGGGCCAAAGCTCAATTAGAGCTTGATTTGGCTGCTACAGTCAAAGACAACAAAAAAAGCTTCTACAAATACATCAACAGCAAAAGGAGGGTCAAGGAGAGCCTCCACCACTTGCTGAATGAGGAGGGTAGTGTAGTGTCAGGGGATGAGGAAAAGGCAGAGGTGCTCAATGCCTTCTTTGCCTCGGTCTTTAATGTCAGGACTGGTTGTCCTCAGGAGACTCGGCCCCCAGAGCCTGAAGTTAGGGACGGGGGGGCTGTGTGAACCCCCCATAATCCAGGAGGAGACAGTTAATGACCTGCTGTGCCAGTTGGACACCCACAAGGCTATGGACCCGGATGGGATTCACCCCAGAGTAATGAACTGGCAAATGAACTTGCCAAACCACTCTCTATTATCTACCGGCAGTGCTGGTTAACTGGAGAAGTTCCAGCTGACTGGAAATTAGCAAACGTAACGCCCATCTACAAGAAGGGTCGGAAGGACGATCCAGGGAACTATAGGCCTGTCAGCCTGACCTCAGTGCCAGGCAAGGTGATGGAACAGATCATCCTGAGTGCCATTACGCGGCACATGCAGGACAATCAGGGCATTGGGGCCAGCCAACAGGGATTCATGAAAGGCAGGTCCTGCTTGACCAATCTGGTCTCCTTCTATGACCTAGTGACCCGCTTAGTAGATGAGGGCAGGGCTGTGGATGTAGTCTATCTAGACTTCAGTAAGGCATTCAACACTGTCTCCCACAGCATCCTCCTAGACAAACTGGCTGCCCGGGGCTTGGATGGGTGGACTCTTCAATGGGTTAAAAACTGGCTGGCTGGCCGAGCCTAGAGAGTGGTGGTGAATGGGGCAAAGTCCAACTGGTGGCCGGTCACTAGCGGTGTTCTCCAGGGCTCAGTTCTGGGGCCGGTGCTGTTCAATATCTTTATAGATGATCTAGACATAGGGATTGAGTGCACCCTCAGCAAATTTGCAGATGACACCAAGCTGGGTGGGAGTGTTGATCTGCTGGAGGGTAGGAAGGCCCTACAGAGGGATCTGGACAGGTTAGATAGATGGGCCGAGACCAACGGCATGAGGTTCAAGAAGGACAAGTGCCGGGTCTTACACTTTGGCCACAACAACCCCATGCAGCTCTACAGGCTGGGGGAAGAGTGGTTAGAAAGCGGCCCGGCGGAAAGAGACCTGGGGGTGCTGATCGACAGCCGGCTAAACATGAGCCATCAGTGTGCCCAGGTGGCCAAGAAGGCCAATGGCATCCTGGCCTCTATTAGGAATAGTGTAGCCAGCTGGTCTAGGGAAGTGATCGTCCCTCTGTACTCGGCACTGGTGAGGCCGCACCTTGAATCCTGTGTTCAGTTCTGGGCCCCGCACTTCAAGAAAGCTGTTGAGGTGTTGGAGCGAGTCCAGAGGAGGGCGACCAAGCTGGTGAAGGGTCTGGAGTGTCTGACCTACGAGGAACGGCTGAGGGAGCTGGGGTTGTTTAGCCTGGAGAAGAGGAGACTCAGAGGTGACCTTATTGCAGTCTACAACTACCTGAAGGGAGGTTGTAGTGAAGTGGGAGTTGGCCTCTTCTCCTGGGCAACTAGAGATAGGACAAGAGGACACAGCCTCAAGCTTCGCCAGGGGAGGTTCAGGTTGGACATCAGGAAGAATTTCTTTTCAGAAAGGGTTATTAGACATTGGAATGGGCTGCCCAGGGAGGTGGTGGAGTCACCATCTCTGGACGTGTTTAAGAAAAGACTGGACATGGCACTTAGTGCCATGGTCTAGTTGACATGGTGGTGTCAGGCAACGGTTGGACTCGATGATCCCTGAGGTCTCTTCCAACCTGGTTGATCCTGTGATTCTGTGAATCTATTACAAAAAATGTGCTGAATAAAAAATTTAAAGATTATCTTTTAAGCATTTAATTCTGACTTTTTAGAAAGACACAGTGAATGCAAAATGTTTGCAAATGTAATGCAGAAATATCTTAAGAACCCCTTTGCTGCATATAGTATATATGATCAAAAACAAAAATCCATTTTCCCCTACATGTACTAACTCAGACATACTTTTTGAATTCCCTCATTCTTAATCCCTGCCTTCCAAGGGAAATAATTATATTCTCATGTCATGAATGGAAGTATTTTATTACTGCATCTTAAGCCCTCCCTTCTTTTTCAAGGAACATATATCTTGGGCTTTCAATGGGAAACACTGCCTTAAGATTTTAGCAGACATTAAAACAACTAGGTATTTAAATATTTATTTATTTAAAGTTTGACATTATCCTTGAGATAAATAGGTCAAACTTCTCTGATTGATAATTCTTCCATTCTTCCCTCAGCCATCATTAGGGTCATTAGACCCTACAGGGTCTAATGACCCATCAGGGTCATTAGACCCTACAGCCATCTAAGGAAAGGGGCCTGTGTTCTCACTGGTGGACATCTAATGTGACACCTTGCCCATTCCTTTTGATGGAATCTGACTGCTGTGTTGATATATAAAGTAAACATTACTAGTTCCTGCTGCCAATACACTCTGACTCGTTTGCCTATATCTCTTATGGACCCAAAATATCATTGTGCATGTTGGTTGCTTTGCATCGCTGTCTCCTGGCTACTGAGCCTTGCCTCATTGGCTCCTCATATGGCTAAAAATTTCATTGCTCATTTCCTCATTGATACATTCATATAGAAACAATGATGGTTTTGATCTTAGTCTGAGAGGCAAACCATATCAGTATAATCTCCACCCCCAACCTCAACATATATGTAAAGGAGACTTCAGAAAATTTCATTGTAAACTGCAAGGAAGAAGTTCATGGCTCACAGTATATGGATTTTTATTGTTTTTGAATCTTTTAAATTATGAAGTAATTATTACTTAATTTAACTCAATTTAACAAAGACAGTTTACCATTAAAGACTCTAGGCCAGAATATGCTGGTTTGCGTGGCTGTATTATGATGAACACCCACTATTTCAAGACAAAAATATAAGAAGAATACAGGTGTGTTTAAAAAACAAACAACAAAACTGTTTGGTCTGAGTTTAAGGCTGATTATAAAATGGGAAATATGTTTGCAGGACAATGAGCTTACATAAATCTAAACATTTTTTTCCTTTTTTTTCTTTAAACATTGATAGATTAAAAGCTTCTTTAATCTTACAAATGCTGCAAATTATTTTTCTATGGGCTGGCAAAATGAGCTTAGGATTCATCCATAGTAGTACAAACAAAGCCATTTTATTCCACACAACCTTTACGAGGCTTTGAAAGGGAAATTCAGAGGCTACTCATCATCAGCAATACATTTGTCAGCAAGAAGATGATCTTCTTGCCTGTTTTATGTAGCTAGTTAGAATGAAGATTTATTGGAGAAAATTATCATCCCTCTTTCATTTTTTTTACCATGTTACAAAATTCACCAAATATGCAAAAGTCAAAACAAAACTAGCATGCATATCAGTACAGTTTACACTTTTTCCTAGTAAGCCTAAGCTACCAATTGCTGGATGCTCTTGATTTTGGCTTTGTATATAAGAATAAGACTGTATCTCTAATTCCTTGTGATTTGAAAGGAGGAGCAGAGGTCGTAACTAAGAATTTTCTCTGAGTCTAGCATGAATACAGAAATATTTTTCTCTGTTCTTTCAGAAGTTTTGATAAACTGACTCTTATAAATATGTCTTATTTTAAATACATGCCATAATTTTTTCCCCACTTGTTTTTAAACAATTCAACAAGTGGGCTTATTTAAAGAATAATTTTATTTTTATTGTTTACACTTATCATATACAAATGTTTCCAAAAAAATGTTTACAATATTTTAGACACTGTGTGGCTGGAATGCAAATGATTGGCACTAAATATTTCAGATCTGCTGTTTTGTTCCTGTCACCACATTTGCATGAGTATTTTAAAGTGTTCTCTTTGGACTACTGGAATGCAGCTCTTTAAATGACACGATGATGTCAGAAGGAATGACACAAATTTGTAACGAACCCTTAGGAAGAAATACAAATTAATCTACATTGTGAAATAAAGAACTGTCATGGTTTTAACCTGGTAGGCTGCTAAACACTACACAGCTACTCGTTCACTCTCCCCACCCCCCCAGGAGTGGGGAAGAGATTCAGAAAGGTAAAGGTAAAGAGATGCATGGGTTGAGATAAAAACAATTTAATAATTGAAATAAAATAATAATAATAATAATAATAATAGAATATATGAATAAGTGATGCACAGTGCAACTGCTCACCACTCACTGACCAATGCCCAGCTCGTCCCTGGCCAGCGATCCCGGAGGAGAGAAAATCCTTAACCGCAATCCTGGAAGAGAGAGTGTGCCTACTGGCCAGCCCTCATCTATATACTGAGCATGACATTGCATGATATGGAATATTCCATATTGGCCAGTTTGGATCCGTTGCTTTGGCCATGTTCCCTCCCAGCTTCTTGTGCACCTGCACACTAGCACAACACGGGAAGTTGAAAAGTCCTTGATTTTGTAGCAACAACTAAAACCATTAGTGCACTATTAACATTCTTCTCATACCAAATCCCATACTAAATCCAAAACATAGCGCTATTCTAGCTACTAAGAAATTTAGCTCCAACTCAGCCAAAACCGGGACAAGAACTTTATTAAAAAGCTATGCCATCAACATTATTTTAGATCTTATTTCTGTTATGTTTTTCTCACTTAGCTAGCATTTTCATTTCTTCCCTTCTGCTTGCAGAGGGCTGTCTGAACCTGCACTGTTTGGCCTAATGATATGATCCGATGCAATTAACTATATTTCTTTCATGCTCTGCATCTTTTTTAATTTAAGGTTATTGGGCTCTATCAGTGTTAGCTGGCTCTCATATAAATCAGTATGTTCTGACTTACAGGCGATAGCTAGGATAAATAAAAGCAATACAGAATTAAGTTTTGACAAATTATTGTGTCTTTTCAAAGAAGGCAGGCAAATTTCTTAGTGAATTGTATAGACAGATCAACAATTTCACATTTTAGGAGAAGAATTTATGTAGAATTGGAGGTAATTTTGATCAAATTATGGGCAATAAGAATAATCTTTTTATGTAGATGAAACCCTAAAATATAAATCAAATAAATCAATAGTATTTCTGCTCCATTATTCCTACTCCTTTCCTGACTTCCAGGACCCCTTTTGATTTACTACATACTTCCACAACCAAGAAATCAGACTCCAAGTTGCTCTTTTTGTCCATATTCCCCCTCCAAATATGTTATAAAAGGTAAAGAGTAGGCAGAAGTGATTGATATTCCTGCTCTCAATGTTCCTAAGTGACACGTTCTGCAGCATATGTTAATTTGACCTCTTCTTCTTCAGTATCAATTTACTGGTACTACTAGGAGATTAAGCACAATTTTCCTCATGATATCCCATGCTGAGCTAGTAGACTAGAAAGTCTAAAACTGTGCCTATCCAGCCTCTTGTCCACTTCAAAACCGTTACTCTGTGCTTGCCCACAACATTCATGTTACAGAAGAGAAGAAAGCAAAATTTCTTGCATTTTTTTAAATACATTAACTGAGGTCACACAAGGTTACATCTGGGAACACAGCCTAGTTCCATTCAACAGCTCCAAGTATCACCCAGCCACTGTGCCTGTCAGAATTAATGTTCTAAACTGATGTCTGTTGCTGTCTCATCTGGTATAATCAGAAGATGCTATTTCCCTCTCATAAATCTTATTCCATGCCATTCAGGCAAAAAAAGTTTTCTAAACCTCTGGCAAAACACATGTGTTGCTGCTAGATAATAACAACCCTTTAATCTGTGTAATGAGTCTTTAATATGTCCAAGGAGCATTCTTTCGCTGTGCTATTTGCAGACTTTTTTGTGTTTTCTTCTCCTTCCCAACCACATCTTTCAGCAGGTGAGTTACTTGTCTCATACAAAGAAACCACTTTTAAGACAAACTCCCCATTTAAAACAAAATTATGTCATCTGTGTCATAATGTGATACAAAACCCCAGTACAGGTCTTTTGCCACATTTCAGTTGGTACTGACAGACAGAAGTATGAAAAATCACAACTGTCTGAGAAACGATTCAGATGCCTGACATAGCAGAGTGGAAGAATTTAGGAGGTGAAAGCCAGAAGCACTCCTGCAGACCAAGAACCACCTCCTGCTTGAGGCACCAGATGTTTCTACCTTGATCAGTACAAACAGTTCAGACCTATAGCAGGCCTAACCCTCACTTAGGTCTAGATATTAGTCATTCTTCACTTGAGTTTATTACCAGGTTTCTTACATGACGCAGAACATGGCTCAAACTTTTTCAGAATTTAATTCCAGTCCAAAACTTCATATTGTTTGCAGTTTTCTCGTAAAATGTGCATAAAGGGATGCACCGTGAAAACCTAGAGATTGTGTTAGTTCCATCCTGACTGTTTCTGGATTATGCTTAATTTCCTTATGTAGCCATGCCTTTTTATACCTAAATTCTAGGTAAGGGCGGATTTTAACACTGTTCTCTCCAGGGATGTTGCATGGTACATCTCTGTCCATCATTATAGAAGATGAGTACCATGCACTGATGCTTAGATACTCTTAACAGCCATGCCAAAGTCCATACAAGAAATCTCAGGCAGAATGACAAGCTTGAACCTAGACTTCCGCCAGCCAAGGCTGTGATCCCAATTGCCAGGTCTTCCTGATTACAAAAGCGTCAGAGGAGAGCTGACTGGCTGTTAGCATTTAATGGCCCTATAAAAATATAGTGCAGATTCGGACTTGGAGAGAACACACATTATGTAAGAGAATGAGGAAAATGATGCCCATTATTTAGCTACTATGAAGATGAGGGAGCAATAGAAAAAGCAATTTCAATTAAGCTCTAAAGTAAGCAAAAAGGAGCCAAAAATTCAGAAATGCATATACATAAGAGGCAAAGATCTGCTGCTCACTGCATCCCAGACATGACAGAATACATAAAAAAAAAAATCCATGGTTGGTGGAGTGAGAATAACTGCTATATTGACATGGGTTCTCTGCCACAGAATGTATTACAGAATTTATGCTGTATATATAGCTGCTTGGACATGTATTATTTAATTCAGCAATGAACTGGGGTAGACTTTGCATGATAAATGCTATGGCAACCAAGCCGTGTTGGCTGGAGTATCTTTGAAGATTAAAGCGCTTTGATTCACACATTGCAGCTCATAGAAATGGATGCTAACAAACATACACATAATCAACATTTCGTGTATATGAGTCACATTCCTTGTAAACTTTCACCATCAGAAACATTTATATTCATTGCCACACGTATACATAACACATGCATAAACATGCACACATCTAAGACACCTGCAAGCATATGTAAGTGTACTCAGAGAAGCAATGTGGATTTTTGTGCTTTTCTATTAATTTTAAAAACTAACTTCTGTTGTTTTGACATATACAAGTACAAAGATTGGAACATTGCACTGGAACAAAAAATTAAATGTGGATCTCCCTGTAAATAAATCCAGATGAAATATTTCTGCTCCCTCATTCAATATACACTTAATCTGTTAAATTGCTTCACTAATCTAATGATGTTACTTTTTAAAATAGCTTCTATAATAGTGAAAAAAAAATTGTTATGGCTGGGGGTGGCTGTCACACCTGGCTTACTAAGAAAAAATAATATTTTTCATAATAAAATATTGGAAGTTTTATTTAAAATGGGAATGTGTTAAATAAAATCTCACACCAGCAAAGTTCCTGAATTTTCAGAAAGAAAATTCTTTTTCAAAGAAAGAGAAGAGAACATATGCTCTCCTATTCCAGAAACACCTTCCTGGGGAAGGTGGGGTGGGGGAAAGAAAAAAAAATATTTCTACAACAGAAATCCCTGTTCCATCAAATTTTTGTATCATTTTTGGATCATATGTATGTATGCTTGGGGTAGTGATAAGCGATCAGACAAATATATTTCTTTGTACAACCTTGATGTCTTTCTGCACTCAGGCTGCCTTTCTGCATGGCTGCCTAACTGTCCCTCCTTAAAAAGTGGAACTGAAGTCCAACGAGCTGACATGGCGAAATGGGAGGTTGGTGGGGAATGTTCATATGCGGCTGTGGGAGCACTCAGAGGAACTGCTTTGGGGTCCAGAAAGCTCTTCAAAAGGATTTTGCTGCCAAGAGGAAATCAGTGTCTGGATCTTCATTTAAACAATGTAAAACTAGGAGCAGTGATGAATTGGTATCCTTGTTCTTGAAGTTTAGCAACACAAGTGTGCCAAGGCTGGATCCAATCCCACATCAGCAACAACTCAGGAGGAGAGACATGGTTTCTGCTGGGCTCAGGTTCAGAAAAGGTGCCCTGGAATCATGATGGTCAGTGCTGTGGTGCCTGAAAGCCAGGTGCCTTCTCTGGACTTAGAATTCACAATCCTGACTTAGGGCCTTAAAGTTTCCTCGGTATTAAATGGAGGACAGCCAGGCTCCTTGGCTGGGATTCACAGCAGACAGTATACTCATTGCTGGAACACTTAAACCAGCTAAGAGGGAATGCCAATGAAGAGTATTTTTAAGATCATGGTTTTACAGTCACTTTGTTCTGGCATTCGTCTGTGCAGTTGTAAACAGAAGCCAACTCCCTTTTCCTCATGTCCTCCTGAGGTTGCTCAATCCTTTTTCTTTGTAGAAGCACAAGTAAGTGTATGACCAGAGGAAGGAACTGAGCCAGATGGAAATAAACTTTTTTTTTTTTTTTTTGGTGTTGGATGCATGAACTCAAGTCACGGCTCTGCTTGAGGTGGTGAGCAGCTGGGGACACTGGTGATGAAAGCAAGACTATCCCAATCTGTCCAGTGGAAATCAGAATTTTTCTAAATAGCCCTATCATCTTCAATACTCAGCTCAGCAAAGAAATAAACTAATCATTCAGGATGAAATTCACCTTATCTAATTCTATCTGGCTGAAAGTAAGACAGCTGTTCCAAGCTAATAATCTATGCTAATCTTCTTCACCTTACAGTCACTGGAGGAAAAAAACCTTGCAGACAGTGTCTCATTCTTTGTCTCCTGTATTTCAGAATGGGATGAACTGACAGTTGGAGATGCATATTTCTAGTGATTGTTTAACTCAGGTTAAAGCCATACTAAAAGTGCAAGTGTGACTACAGCATATGTGTTCAAAATCCACATACATTCAGCCATTCTAAGTCAAATATAAGCAGTAAGTAAAAAAGGGTGGGCCAGCCATTTAAATACTTAGTGGCTCAGGAGAACAAATACAGTCACTCCTGAAATGCTGTAGCATTTGTCTTGGTATTTGAGCAATCTAGGGAAAAGCTACCACAAGTGTGTTTATGTATGTAGGTGTCACACTTCTGATTGTAATATAGATATGTCCTGAGAATATGACAGTACTGTACATAGTAAAGGTCTAGACACCTGAGATAGCTCTACGTAATCTAAGAAAGTCCAAGAAGGAAAGATAGATTAGAGATATTGCTCACACTACTGAAGGAAGTATGACACAGAGGCTTGCAGATGTCAGGGATTTAAAAGTATTTTTGCTCGCCTAACTTCACAAATTATGCCCTTAATTATTAGCCTTTGTGTAATACTTTCAGGTATGAAACAGATAATCCTTTGAGAAGTGTAATCTATTCAAGAGAACTCTATATAAACTGCCTCCTGAGTGAGCTGGAAGATGGCAAAATGCAACTCCAAACAAATGAACAACAAATATAAGCAGAAAAATATTTATTTTGTTGCTTTAGCAAAGTGTTTACCAGTTAATTGTTTAGACTTTGGATATGTGCAAGATATTTTGTGATAAGTGTATAATTACTCCTTAAAATAGAAGGAAAAATCTCAGCTTGAACTATGTTTGGCTCTCACGTTGTGGAAATTCACGAGGTAACAAAAGCAGTGGGAAAAATCAATTTGTTGTCACTTCTACAGCTTTATGCAAGGTTTCTTCTTTTTACTTCATTTAAACTGTCTTCAAACTGAAATAGGGTAGCCAGTTCACTACAAGTGGTCATCAGCTTTTCTCTTGTTTATGTTATTTACCACAGGAATACAATAAAGGTTCATGACCTACCTGACATAAATCTAGCTTACTAAAATGTTACATGTGTTTTCAACCGGGAAAGTTGCTGTTTGAGCTAATAATAGATTTCTTCAGCTGAATAAAGATATGGACTGGAACAAATTGGCTATCTGGGTAAAAACCTCAACTTTCTCTTATGTATGGATAGTTCACAAGCACATTAAAGAACCAGAGCGTTAATACTGAGTGTATGAGGATGAATTTGGCTTTACTTTTAGATCAAGAAATATCTGATCATTTCCATGGCCTGCCATAGACCTTGAAGTCTCTTCAGACATTTTCTTCATGCCTATTTAGAATCCTTTGAACTCCCTGTAAATCTGTTTTTCTGAGGCTTATGCCACCAGTTTAGGAAGAAAAAACATCAGTGAAGCAATAGGCTTATATGAGAGGATGATTTATTACATGACCCTCTATTTACAAGCCTATATCTGAAAGAGACAGCAAGTATATATGACTATTTAAAAAATCTTAAAAATGTTATAGTTGAATCTTTGGCAACTGGGTTCTTAACGCCAGTTTCTTTATATGGGACATTAATAATAGACTCTTAAATTAAACATATTATAATCAATGCATTGTAGTCATTATAACTCCATACACATTTACATGTGGTAATTAAACTCTGCTTCATATTTGTTAGTTTATTTTTTTATGGGAGCAATAGTACCTCATAAAAATTCATGTTAATTTTCAATGACTTTACAAAAGGAATTTGGCATACAACTTTGATGTGGCTTTACTGAGCCCTGTCATACTTAAACTTGGATTGACTTTAGCCTACTTCTAAAAGTATAAAGTATTCCTTGGTATTGGAGCCACTGTCTTTTGCTACGGGAAAATATTTGAGGATACCGTGAGCAACTCATTGTCTCTGCTTGAAATTTTGGTCTCTGATACACTGATAAATAAGGGAGGATGATAGCTCCTGGCATCCACTCTTTGTGCCAAATAAGAATTAAACTAAATTATGTATTCTGGGGAAAAAAAAAACAAAACAAAACAAAATGAAACAACAACTCTAATCAAAGCATTTCATCAATTTTTTGCTGCTGAGAACTCATTAAACACAGCCTTTTACAAAGCTAAACAGGAGTAGAATATGAAGAAAGGCTAGATTTAAGATATTTATAATGATGATGAACCTATTTCCTCATTGTGAATTTTAATCTTCAATAAACCTGGAGGCATAAAATTGTGTTCAACCTAGGGGTCCAAGAATATATAAGGACCTCATATGTTGCTGAACTGGACCTTGGAAATCAAATGAGGGGGAGTACTGATTGCCAGATGACATGATGGGGATCAACATTCACATCCACAGAAGTCATGTAGTTTCTTATTTTCTTCTGTTGTTCCCAGAGACCACATATTCTAAAATTTCCTAGGTGAGGATCCAAATAGAAGACTCCCGGAGCTATAAGGAGACCAGTACTAATCATAGATGCCCTTCTTAGAGCACGGCAACTCAGACAAATAAACCATGACCTGCATCTGTGAATGACAGTTGCTGTCTTTTATAAGTCATTTGACATTATTTATCAAGAAATGAAGATAGTGCTATTAGGATTGTTTTTTTTCTGTCATTCTCCCTAGTGGTAATGTAGTATACAATTAAGAAAACATATATCTTAAAGGAAGAGTTTCTATACGTAATGTTTGTATTCACAGCCTATAATTCCATCTTTAAACCTAGTGGTTTAAAAAGTTTTCCATTGTTTAAATCTTTATACCATAACATTATTTTCCTGTTTCTATAAATTCTATTTAATTATTAACCCAAGAAAAACTGATAACTGCTAGCCTACCATAATGCAATCCTTTCATCTCCAAATAGTGTAGAGGAGGTAATATGCCATTCTTGAAAATCTTTCTTTAATCCTTTCTTCTTTTAGAATACAGAGCCATGAAGATTTATCACAGTTCCATAGATTTCAAAAGAAGACCACGGCTTTGTGATGTCAATCCATAGGACCGTAAAGATGCTACTTTTCCGGGGCTATATTGTACTTCTAAAGTGGAATGAGGAAATTGACTTGCACTAAAATATATCTTATTACCCTATTACCATATCAGGCAAGCAAAGTCATTGTTCTACTTTTTTTCTCATTTCAGATTTTTAATCACTGTAATCACTTACATTTTCAGTAATGTAAGTTTGAGTATTTCACAGTTTTATTTTCATGCAGCTAAGGTATAAGATCTTTTTTCCCTTGATTTCCATTGTAAATGTATTTTTCTTTACAAAATATCTTTGTATGAAATTGTAATGGTTCACTTCAATTAACTCTTTCTTTTTTTTTTGCTTCAAGAATAACATAATTTGAAAAAAGCAAGTCCCTAATGTTTTATCATGCTAATGTTTATTTATCTGAACAAAATTTTTGTCACATTTATTTCAGAATATTACCAAGACTGGCTTTTCACTGTTCCACAGTTACATGGATATGGAGTAACGATGACGGAAAAATCCAGGTAGCCTCACTGTACTCATCACAAACTAACATGCTTTGAAATGGCTTTGCTATTGCTGAATCGATCATTATGGTTTTGCATTTGTAAATGTTTCACATTTACTTGTGTCTAACTAAAAAAGACCTCCTAAAAAAGACTGAAAATGTAACTAAATAAAAATACCACACATCAATAGTACATTGCATGCCAAACATACTTTCAAAAATGCCTGAAAGAAAAGAAATCAAGTATCTGCACCAGAGGAAAGACTGCCCACCTAGATAAGCTTGGGTGAGATGTAAACTCCTTTCAAAGATGAGTTATTTGCCTTGGATGACTAAGCTCATATAATGTCAGGTAACACGAAGATTGTTGCTCTTTGGAATTCCCTATGTGATCCATGAAACAACAGATCCCTGTAAGAACAACAGCAGAATTATCTGGCTCTGCTGTTGATACAAATAAATTTATTGCTGTTGAGACAAGGCTTACAGAAATATTACTCCAATACCTTCGAACTGCAGATTTCTTTAAAAAAAAATCAGCCCACAGATAACAAAACCAGATAGCGCCTCTTTTTCTTCTCAGCCTGGGAATTCTCTCCTTCTGTCTCTCCCTCTCTCTGCAAGATCGCCTTGCTCATACAGTTCCGATGCAGTGGAGCATGGCGTCATGAGATGCTTATTCCTGAATTTAAATGGAGTGTAACGATAGCGATCCTCCGCAAAAATAAGAACAAGGTCCCGATCGGGCTTGGGCCACCTTCAGTGTCATCAGAAGGTGAATTAAAAGGATTTTGAAATTCCATGGTCAGCTTTGGTACGGATCTTCCCAGTTGCAGCTGTTGTGACCAGCTGGGTACTGTGCAGTGTTCCACACAAGCACACACGCATAGACATACATATAGACACAGACGCACGTACAACTTCCTTGCATGCTGAAGCAAACTCCTCCCACGCTTTATTCCTGGTGCACATCTAAATGGCTGTTTTATACATATTAACCCTGTGAGACGCTGTAGGACTTTGCTATTCACTTCCCAGATAATAAACTATCGGTTTGCAAGCCTGTCACACAGTTCACAGATCAAAGAATCAAGGTGTCACCAGCCTTCTTTAGTATAGATATCACTGGTTCTTTACTGCCTAGTTATGCTTGCATAGCCCTTACACATTTTTTATCTTGAGGTTACTTACCCCATTCAAGTACTCTATTTTCCTTTTCAATGCATCTGTACCACAGGCTTGCTGGCTGAAAAAATATCACACAAAAAAATGCAACAGTGCCCCCCTCCTCCCCGTTATTTAACTCACTTCCCTACTGCATGTTTTCTTTTGAAGATCGGTAGCTTTCCTGTATTTTTTTTTAAAAAAAAAAGAAAAAGCAAGCATAATTGTAAATTTCAGATTAAAAAGTACTAAGAGGATCTTTAAAAAACTCTTTTTTAAGAGTTTTAGAGAAGCTTATTTTCTTTTACTGTATGTTCAGTAATTTTTATGATATTATCTGGATTCTGTGTCTCTCAGGGAAAAAAATGGTGTGTGTGGGCGAGACAGGGAGATAGGGAGCTTGGGTGGGGGTAATGTTTATACCTCTTCAGTAGAGCAAGAAAGTCCCTCAGTTTTCTCTCAGTGCTCTTTAGACTTGGTCCCCATCCCTTACTTACTTAAAGAGGAAGCATGACAAACAAGTTCTTGTACAACTCTTTCTGCCAAGATAGTGCCTGTACCAGTAATTTAAGAGCAATGGGCTACAGCTGTGATCTCCAGCTCTTAGGCTGTTTCGGTATTTCAGTAATTACAACAGTTTCATTAACATTTAAAGGGAATAGTCAGCTCAATATCAATAAGAGACTATTTTGTACAGCGTGGATCCATTTTGCATTTGCATTTGACATTTGATAATCTCTACACATAAGCTCTGAGCCATAGAAATGAGATGTCACACAAAGGAAAAATTAACCCAGATGTAGCTTCTTAGGAAGTCTGTGAAACTAGAATAAATGTCCAAGACTGGTAGTGATATGAAGAGCACCTCTTTCCCAGCCTTATATTTGTTTGAAACATGAAATATAATTTTTATGTCTTTATTTTGTACTTGTGACATCTGTGGCTATTTAAAAGAAATACAAGCAGGAAGCTAGATGAATAGTAAAATAATTAACAGGTCAGATATGTGAATATATTGTCTATATGTATTTAATAAAATCAGACACGTTTCTGAGACGTCAACTTTTCATTTTATAACAGTCTTTGTTTTAGGCTATTGTTCTCAGCAACTGCATTCTCTACAGAGAAGGCTCCAAGGAGACCTTGCTGTGGCCTTTCAATACTTAAAGGGGGCTTATAAGAAAGACGGAGACAAATTGTTGAGCACGGCCTGTTGCGATAGGACAAGGGGTAATTGTTTAAACTAAGAGAAGGTATATTTAGACTAGATATAAAGAAGAACTTTTTTACAATGAGGGTGGTGAAACACTGGAACAGGCTGCCCAGAGATGTGGTAGATGCTCCATCCCTGGCAACATTCAAGGTCAGGCTGGATGGGGCTCTAAGCCACCTGATCCAGTTCAAGATGTCCTTGCTCATTGCAGGGTGGTTGGACTAGATGACCTTTAAAGATCCTTTCCAACTCAAATCATTCTATGATTCTATGATCCTTGCACAGCTGAGGTAATTAACTAAACTCAACAAAGAACCATCATTAACATTAGCATAGTAGTAGTAGTAGAGGGTAAGCAGTAAACAGTAAGTAAAATGCAGTATAGACAGGTTTAAGCTGATGAACATGGGAACAAACAGTCTTAAATTCTGCATACCCTATGAACTTGGGAACTAGACTATTCTTTAAAAATGCTAGCTCAATGTTCAACAGCAGTCAAAAAAGCATATGAAATGTTAGGAACTAGTGGAAAAAGAGTAAGGAACAAAGCATAATATATCACTGTCCAATTGCACAAAACCATGGTTCTCCCATATACTGAACACTGTATAGTTCTAATCCCTCATCACTGAGGAATATGGCAGAAATGGAGAGGGATCAATAGAAGGTGACCAAAGAAACCAAATGCACGTAGTGGTTTCCTTATGAGGAAGGATCAAATAGATAAGGTTCAACTTCAAAATTTCTTGCCAATAGGGTATGTGAATGCCAAAACCTTATATGTGTTCAAAAACAAGGTCCTCAGAAAATAAGATTATGTTCTCACAAGGTGAGTAACACCTCCCCTCTGGCTGAGGAAATTCCTGAGTAGTGAATTTGGTGGAGGCTAGCAGAATATTCTGGAGAACGTTAACTATAATCCTTGTAATGTTTGTATATTCTTTCCTAAGTATCTGCTATTGACTACCATCAGAAATAATATGGATACTGTGAAGGTGGTGGTTTGGTCTGACCAATCTTGTGTTCTTCTGGAATAGTCTTGCTAATTCCCTGAAGGAACCAGAAAACATATTGTGTCTTTCCCGGCAATGCAAATGGAGTTTTCTGTCCCTTCCTGAGCTGTTTCTACACCGAGAAAAACACTGCACACAAACACTTCAGAACATGTCAAAGACAAAAATAGTTAATTTGTATTATCTTCTAGGAAATCATCTTAGAAATTCAAACTGTGCCGTGAAAGCCTTCTCACGGAAGCCTGCTGAAAAAGTCAAGGCACTGGCACCAACCTGGTTATAGTTAGGCAAGAACAGTTTGAAACAGTGCCATTTCCCACTAGATTTATCCCTTAATGTTTCAATGTTATTGAACAATTCAAAACAGGAAGCCTTCTGATAACTCAGTTCTAATAAGAACTTGAATCAGATTAATGTCATTCCAAAAACTGGGAGGAACGTTAAGAAAAAAGACACCGTCCAGTGCTGTGTCTCCTGTGCTTCATTCGTTCCAAAACATACATATTTCCTGCAGGAGCCATGGCTAGTAGAGGTCTGGCAAGATTGTTGCAATCAGTGTGCTTTGAAAATTTAGACTAACTGATGATCTTACCTGAGTTTTTAGACAAAATAATTTTGGTTTCTAAATAAAGAAATCACTATTTGTAACTATTCTCTGATACTAACTGAACATTTTCTATTTTCACAAAGAAAGGAACACAGTCTTCTCTATATTATATACAAGAAAAATTTCTTCAAATCCAATTAAAGAAGTATGTAAGTCCTTTTTCACAACAAGTTGTGCAATATATTTTTAGTGTAAGCATCAGTCCAATACTATAATACTATTTTAAAAATCAGTTTTTATAGAAAACAAATGTAAAACAAAACTGAAAATAGTAGGTTTTTTTTCTAGCAAATAGAGATGCTTAAAAACTATAAGCATCAGGCAGATTTGGGATTGGAAAATAATATCAAATTACTGATCATCTATGGGTGCCATCTTTTAGTGTATGTATACCTCTGCCAAAACACCAGGCTACTCTATTAGCTGAAGACTGTGTACTGTAATTTTGTACAGAAATATAGGAATTCTGAACATAAGAAGTCACTTTACCAGTTCAAGTTAAATTATTTTTCCATTTCTTTATAGCATTAAAAGTCTTTTCTCAACATTATAAGGTCTGAGCTGTAACTAATTTCTGGATTTTAAAATTTCTAATAAGTTCTGTTACTTGTTGCTTTTTTCAGCTGATTTGCTATTCACACAGGGTCTTTTTTAGAGAGGTGTGAAAAATTGTCCTGTGTTTGTCTTATGACATAAGGGCAATTGAGCTCCAATCTCATCCAAATAATTTGATCTGGAATCTGAAACACTTTGTTGAATATACGTTGTGTGGACATTAAAGTGCATCATGAGCCTAGAAACAAAATATTCACAATTTCCGTGCGTTTGAAGCAAGCTGAAAATTCTAGCCATAATTCTCATTGATGGAAAAATGCGGCTGTGCAAACTACGTATCTCGCTATGGTGTCATAGAATGGCTTTAATATATTTTCCAGGTGATCAGAATTTCTGGCTACTATATAGAAAAATAAATGAATAAATGTGTAACGTTCTACACACGCAATTAACACAGAGTGGTTGTGGCTGATATTAGAGACCCATTTTCTGACTGGAGCATAAAATGATAACAGTTATGCTCTTGTCAGAATTTATTTACAAAATGGACATGAAGTTCTACAGCTGTAGTAGCAAAGAGTAGACATGCACTTGTCTGCAGCAGAAATCTCTTTTTCTGTTCTTCTAAAAAATACTATGAATTCTTAGTACAAATTACAAGTTTGCAGCAGGCCTGCATTCCTAGCACCCAGCTTAGGCAAATACTGAGATGTGTTCATCTGAGAATCCAGCCACTGTGAGCTCCACTGTTGCTGGAGAAAAAGTAAGTTATCATCTCCCTTGATGAGCTTTGGTGGGCTGGCACATGATTTTTTGAATGTGCCCCTCAGTTCCACTGTGGGAATCTCAGAGGTTAGCCTATGTCTGCTAAGGCATAACAGAGATCTCGCACAGGCAATTGAGAGTCTAAACTGGTCACATAAATCCAATAATCCACACAAAGTGTACCAAGTCTGGTTCATCCCAGCAATCTGATCACACTTGGGCTCCATGGGGGTTTTGAGATC
Source organism: Nyctibius grandis (assembly GCF_013368605.1). Taxonomy (NCBI): domain Eukaryota; kingdom Metazoa; phylum Chordata; class Aves; order Nyctibiiformes; family Nyctibiidae; genus Nyctibius; species Nyctibius grandis. The sequence goes on along the minus strand of NC_090658.1, from coordinate 88,589,157 downwards.
TAAGGCAAGGACAACAGTAGACTCATCTGGGGATGTTAGTTGTGGGAACAACCCTGTAGCTACCATTAGTTTCTCTTCTTAATCAGAAAATCATTTAAGAGATGCAGTTGTAGTGAAGTTACAGTGCATAAATTGGTAGCAAACCATAATATATTAAGCAAGTACAGGGGGCAATCCACACCAGGTCACTCAGCATCTCACCTCATTTCAAGAGTTTCAGATGGGACCCTTCACTGTTTCTATGTTGCTGAAAAAAATCTTTACAAGAATTCAATCCAAAATTAGTAAAGCACAAGTCTTTTGAAGAGATGATGTGTGATCATTTTTAGAACAACAACAAATTAGATTTTCATTCTGGAGTATCATTGTAAATATTCCTTTTTTTTCCTTTTGGATTTGAAATATTTAATAATTTCTTGTCAGCTGAGATTTTTTTTCGCTTGAGGCTTTTTAAAGACCTTTCTGAAAACTAGTTTAAGGCTTTCTGAAATTGCTTTAATTTTTCAGTTAAAAAATGCAATTCATTTACTTTATCTTTTGTTACATCGAAGAAAAAATATAAGCTAAAATCTCAAAATGTTCTATCATAGACAAACAAATGTATTGCTTACTATTAAGATTAATCTTCTGGCTTCCCAGAATATTTTTTCTAATCCAGAAAGAATTTCCTCTCTTTTTCTGTTTGATATTACAAACAATGAAAACATAGTTATTAATGGATTTTTTTTTCTTTCAGAAATGAAAGTTCTGTTCTGTCTCTGCCACAGACTTCAGATGTATAGTTTTGAAAAGCCTGCAGAATGCCTTTGATGCTAATGGATGCAATAAACATGTCCTTTAGTCATAAAAAATGATAAAATTGTAGAAAAAGTAAAGGTGAATGTTTTCAGATTTTTTCCCCTCATTGACTTTTAATAAAACATTACACCAAAACATTTTTTTTTAAAAAAAAAGAGAGTATTTTAAACTATAGTTATTCTTTCTGCCTTGAGAAAAGTATTTATAGATCAAAAAGAGCAGTACTTGATTTGATACATGTTTTGCCAAACAGGAACATTGAAATCGTGAGCCTAATGTCCAACATTCAAATTTCTTCATAGTAAAAGCAGGTTCAGAGTGTGCGACAGACGCTGGAAGCTTGTGTACCACATCCTTCTTTGCCCTTTCCATCTTACCTTGTGCCTTATGCATAGACCCAACTGAAGCTTATTAAGCTTATTCTGCTATCCAGAGATCAGTGTTTAGAAGTCTGTCATTAACTTTTCTTTTTTTAAGTCTAGTAGGCTTAAGGAATGAGCCCTTCCAAACATGTTTTTTCCGTTACTGAAGTGTTAATAAACCCAAGTTTTTTATAACAGATAGTAATTTATTGAGTTAACCATTAGTAGATGAAAATATTTGTATTGTTTGCATTTAGTTTTAAGTTAGTACAGTATCAGAAATAGTTCTGAGTGGAACAAATATATCAATACAAAACACTGTTCATAAAATAGTAGTATGCGTAGTAATTAAGAATAGTGACAGAAAGCTCAAAATAAGAGAGAACTGCTAACGTAGTTGACATTGTCCTGACTATTCTTTTATCTCCTCTATGTGGAGTTAGGATACATTCTTTAATATATTTTAATATAAAATTATCTTTGTCTTTTATTTTCAGTGAAACACGATTGAAAACAAACAGAAAATAAGTAAAATAATAGAAACAGCAGGATTTGCCCCTGGAAATATCTGGAAACAGAAACAGGGCTCTGGGGTAGAAAAATCCTGATGATATTGAGTAGTGTCATTAATTGTGCCACTAATATTCGATCATCATTTGTATGGGGCCACCTTCTAGAGAAACACTGAAATACTTTGCAGAACAAGTTCTCAAGTTCTTCTGTTCAAAGAGCTGCTGGTTTGAGCTTAACTAAAGTCTATATTAAATCCTGATTGTAGTATGTTTTCTCTGCTAAGCTTATGCTGTATCTAGTCACCTCTGAACAATGCCTGATATTATAATACTCAAGACTGCAAATAGCAAATCAATGCAAAGCGTTTTTCTGTTTCTGTTTTTGGTTTAATCAGTTTAAGCTTCAGTGAGAATCACAGGGAATATTTCGCAGAATAGGTTTCTTGGGCAGATAAAAGCTGACATTATCAAAGGAAATAAGACTTGATATACTGGATTTGACCACACATCTATTCATTCTTGCCTTGGGCAGCAGACTCATAGTTCAGAGAAAAATGAAAACCTTAAAGTACATTTTGCCACTTGATAAAAGGTGAAAGAACAGAAAATAATTTCGAAATGCAGTGCAAAATTTTTACTTTCCCAGACTTATACTTGAAGAGTAGTGAATGTTGTACCAACTCAGTGCACAAAGCTAGGCATTTTTACATCATTAAAATCAATAACAAATATTTCAAAAAGTCTTATCTGTTAAACTATCATCCATACAATATATAGTGTCTGTGACTTAGTGAAATATCTATTCTGTGGGTAAATATACGCATTTGAAAGTAAGATTTGATCCTTGTTTGAAGTGTACAACTCTCTAATTGTGTATCAACTTGTTTTTGTCTTCAGCACAAGTTCTGCCCTATTACAGAACTGAACCTTGCTTTCCTAAAAAGGATGCACATTACATTCATTGCAGTCAAAATTATGCATACCCTGATGAATACAGCAGTGGGCTGAGAAAAAGTCATAAGGGATAACTCATCACCTTCCTATCCAAATGATTGAACTGAAGAGGAAAGCTCTTCCACACAGGAACAGATAAGAGTACCTGGGTAAGAGAAAAAAAATTCTAATTTTTCAAGTGCAAAATAATGCTAAATAAACAAATAAAACAAACAAGAATTAGAAAGTGCAGGCAAAACCCTAACATCTTAAAGTTGATGTTCCATCTTTTGTCCTTCTTGTACTGAAATTACTTTGCTATAAATAAAGAAGTAGACTCATTTTTTGTTCCTCATTACAAAGCTGTTTATATCCAAGATCAAATTTTCTATCTGCTGAAACAGATAAAGAGAAGATTCATTATCACACCAGCTCTAACAAAACAAACTTTTCTACAAACTAATGCTACTACAATTTAAAACTCTTCTTGCCAACGTAACAGTCAGCCAGGATTTGATTAGCAACAGCAAGAGCTGGGTTCAGTTTCAAGGGGTCACATCAAATTGAACCCCCATCTAAAAACCTGAGAAAATCAAATTAAACTGTCTGGGTGCTCAGTGAGCTGTACTTCTCCACTCTCAAATGATGAATCAACCGGCTCAATGAAACAACAAGATGTTGAAAGGAGTGAAAAAAGAGGAAATAGACGTATGAACAACACAGCAGACACAGTTGTCTGTCTCTTTGCTAAACACCCAAATATTTACCATTTTTGCAAAATTTGGTGGCTGTATCACTTATCCTGATAGGTAGCCAGAGCTCAGCTAGGATCCAACTGTCTCAGTCCTGCGAGCTGTGCACTAGCCAGTCCTGTGGCCTAGGGAGATGCTTTTTCTTCTGCAATGCTTTCTGCTCTTTACCAGGAGGACTCATAGTATACAGAATGTGATGCCTTCATAAGACATCTGAGACCAATGGTCTGGTAACTAGAACTAGTAATTGCCCTAAGTAATGCAACCAGGCACTCCTTTTCAGCCTTTTGCACTAACCAGCTTTCAGGAGCTCGTAGTGAGTTCCTCACTGTGCTGGTTCTTATGATCCCCAGTATAAGGCACCAAAATTTCTTTAGGCAACACCCAAGGAACAACAGTATCTAGTGCAGAGTCTGGATGCCACCCTGAGTGCCAGAAACCCAGAGGCTTACATAGCAAAGACTAGCATGAGGCTCCTTTGTAGAACTAATCTTATGTTCATATCATTTAGGGATCCCTACTAATCCAAAATCCTTAAAAGAGCTTCTAATCTGCTCAGTCAGTAGTGTATTGGACTCTTTCATCTGAAGGCATTGAACTCCATAGGCAATTACTAGCTCAGGAAGCTATTTATCTCCCTTATCGATGAAGTTATGAAATGCTAATGAACAATGCATGTCAAATAGCCATTTAAAATCAGTAGGTCATTGTGAAAAAAAGAGCTCCTAGCCCACACCTCTAAAGAAAAGAAAAATAATGCACCTTAAGTGACTCTGGTAACTAATCAAATATATACCACGTGCTGCAGTAAGACCTATATTTAATAAGGCCACACATTGTGAGACAATATCAGCTTTATCCTAGGTGGCAGCTGTATTTATCAAAGCCAGTGTCTGCAGAGTCAGAAACTATTTTTAATCTGCAAAAGCAATTATTCATTTATTCATTTGGGTCCTGACTAAGTTTTATCACTAACACATTTGGCTACATGCACTGTGATAGTTAGATCTAAAGCATTCTGAAGTGCTGGCAAAGAATTCCCAAATATTAATGCTTCTTTAAAGCATTGCCTAACCTTACCATATCTTCAAAATTTTAATAATAAATATGATGGCATTATTATAAATATAACAAAAACCTCCAATCTGTGGCACACACAGAAAAATAAGGGCCTCACTGTTAAAGCTGGATACTGGTTCCCTCTCTGACTTCTACATAAGTGAAGCTTTTTTTCATGGGAGTAAGGCCTGCCACTGTTAAGGGAAATTTTAATTTATGCTAAATAAATATTTTTACTCTGTAATTCTATATGCCTTCATCTATCAGATTAAAAAACAACTTTCATATTTTTAAATTTTTTTTTCCTAACTAGCCCCGCAAGAAGTGAGACACCTAGCTACAGATTTTTTACACCTAAGCTAAACTTCCTTCACTTCTTTTATGGTCAATGAAGAGACGCAACGAAAAAGAGCATTTCAATTGGGTGTGGTTCTTTTCATCCTAAAATAGATACCTACAATGTTATAGATTAATCACTTCTGAAAATGTGATGTTATCCATGAGGAACATGTGCAAAATTGTTTCTTTAGGTATGACTAAACGGGAGAGAGGTTAAGGAACCACTGCATAGACACATATCTATAGAAAAGGTGTAGGAATTAAAATGAATTTCTAAACAAAAATTGTTTCAGTACCCAGCCCCAACTAAAATTTTTGAAGAAACTGCAAGAAAAGCCCTGCTTTCTCTTTGAAGCCTAGGATAAGAAGGGGCTTTCCTACATTTCTGTGATATTAATGGATTATTAAGTCAGACCAGCACTTGTAGGAGGTGCAATGGAACAAGAACAGTCACCTATGGGGATTCACAGACTGATCCTTAAAGTGCTATGCATGTTCGAGTGAAGAAAAAATCTTTGAAAAAGATCAATGGATAACCAAAAATTGAAGAAATCTCTACTGAGCATATGAGAATGCTAAGATACCACTCTGTAAATAGGAGACATTTTCAGATGGATGGCAAAAGACATATCCATGACCCTAAAAATACGCCTGTCTAAATTTCAAGTTTGAATGTGCTATTGTCAGAAAAATTGCTAGAATGTTTTTACATGGCTAAATAAATTATATTTCCCTAGGCTAGTATTAGGAATATTAAGACTAGTTTGGATAAAATGAAAAAACAATTTTTAAACCTTGAAGGTATGTCCAAATTTCATCTTAAACAGCTGAGTTTTAGCAAACTTATAAGCTAAGAATATACAAGAATCAGAAAGTTTTTATAGTCTTTATAAAAGTGTTGCCAATGCCATTAATAAAACACAGTTTTGCAGGTTATAGCAATTATGAATTATTATTAATTTTTAAAATTTCTGCAGCATTAAGATATTTCTCTGTAAACTGCATATAAGTACTTTTCAAATTATGCATCCTAGCTTTGCTCCTCTTCCTGTCCCATGGAATTGAGACCGACTCTGATGTAATGAGTAGCGCATCAGACGTATGCCCCAAGTTTTGTTTACAGTGCTATAGCCAGAACTTTATTTGCAGGGAATAAATAAACGGTTTACACCAAAGAAAAAAAGAAGAATAAGAAAAAAAAGGCAAGAGGAGAATTCTACACACTTATAACAAGATCTGAAAACAAGTAGTGATGTGGGGAGTCAGTGAAAAGTAATAAGTTTTCAAACTTTTAGTATCAATGAAATTCACTGTGAGGGCAATGGATGACGTTCTGGAAGAAAGCAAAAGGAGAAACATAGTCCTGCTTTAAAAATGGAGAAAAAGAAAGGCCTTTTTTAAAGACCTAGGCAGCTTAATTTTAATTCTTCAGTAAACAGCGAAACAAATACTAATTTTTTTTTTAAAAAAAAGCATATGAAAGCATAGGAAGCAGCAGACAAAAACAATTTCTCAAGAATAGATCGTGTTAAGCCTCTCTACTTTCCTCACAGGAGAGGGTAACAGGTCTTGTAGATAGAGGAGAAGCAGTAAATATATATATTTTGACTTTAGTAAGGCTTTTGACACTGCTTTACAAGACATCTCATAAGATGTGAGCACATAGATTAGATAACAGAAACAGAAAACTGAGCAGAAACCTGTACTAAAAGCGAGATTATCAGTGACTCACTCCTAAAACAGAAGGATGTAACAAATGCATCTGTTTAGGTCCAGTTGGTCCTGAATAGTACAGTAGTTCCACTAACAGTCTGGAAAATGAAATCAAGAGCTTGCTAATGACATCTATAGAGAGCAACAGGCTCCGTCTGGCTGTAAGCAGATTGGGGAACAGATTTCAAACTCAAAGTGACTGTGGCACACAGGTTTCACTCCACTGAAGGCAGGTGCAAGTTCTTCTACCTAGGCAAGAGTAATGAACTAAATGATCCTGGGCAGGGAAGAACTGGAAGACAGGGCAGACAGCGAGACCTGAACCAGAGGTGAAAGAGGTGAACGTAAATTCTGACACTTAAACAAAAGTATAGTCTATGAGTTACATGAGGTAGCTTGTTCTGAAGCTGTTGGAGTTGCTGAAACCTCACCAGTTCACAGAAGACATTGGTTCATTAGAAAAAGGTCCAGAGACTATGACAATGACCAGCAGTCTCAAAAGGGTGGTGGAAAGATGGAAACATCTGGAATTGTTTAATTGTTTAATGTTTTCATTTTAGAGAAAATTTCTGGCATTCATATACACATTTGATCTTTTAGATGAATAATTTTTGTAGATATTGTGACGGCATTTCTAATAGCACAAACTACTGTAATTATTGTACTATGACTAACTTTTTCTCCTTTTCTTCTTACTATACTTTTTTAGTTGTGCCAAAATATGTGAATACTCTGTCACAAAGATTAAAACAAAGATGGCAAGCAAAAATAGCTGAGGTATATTTGTATATCTCATAATTGTTAAGTATGACTTTTTTGACAGTCTGAGATTCACAATGCTGGGAAAGACATTTATTTCACTTTTAGAATACATGGGCCAAGTTATTTGGTTAGTACAAACTCTTGTAGCTCCATTGCCTTAACATAGTAAAAAACCCCATGATAAATAACATCTTGTTGCTCCTTAATGTTCCTTGCTTGTCAGTTGAATGAATAAATACTCTCTAGGTATCGCAGCATGAGGAAAAGCTTTATGTACACGACCCTTGTATATTTTTTTTTATAGAGAACAATATAAAATTAAGGATACTTGGGTAAACACACAAAAGAAACCACTGAACTGTATTTGGGATCTGGTAGCTTAAAAGAATGTGATGTCACATCCTCCTGAGGAATGGGATAAATAACTTCTGCTCCTCTAGGTCTTACAGAACGGAGCAGGATCATTCGGGACAGGTCTTTTTTACCTTGTGCAGAATGCCTGAGGATCTTGGCTCTTTCATTTATACCTCAGGAGATTTTGTCATGCCAATAAAATTTTATTGCTTGAGTTGAACAAAGCCATGGACTTTGCTTTCCACAAAGTCCTTCCAGTCCTGTTTAATATCTATATCAATGATCTGGATAAGGGGATCAAGTGGACCCTCAGTAAGTTTGCAGATGACACCAAGTTGGGAGGGAGTACTGATCTGCTGGAGGGTAGGAAGGCTCTGCAGAGGGATCTCAACAGGTTGGATTGATGGAACGAGGCCAACTGTATTAGGTTCAACAAGGCCAAGTGTCCTGTCCTGCATTTGGGTCACAACAACCCCATGCAATGCTACAGGCTGGGGAAAGAGTGGCTGGAAAGCTGCCTGGTGGAAAAGGATCGAGAGGTGTTGGTTGATGGCCAGCTGAATATGAGCCATTAGTGTGCCCAGGTGGCCAGGAAGGCCAATAGAATCCTGGCTTGTATCAGCAATAGTGTGGCCAGCAGGACTAGGGAAGTGATCGTACCCCTGTACTTGGCACTGGTGAGGCCGCACCTAAAATGCTGTGTTCAGTTTTGGACTCCTCACTACAAGAAAGACATTGAGGTGCTGGAGTGAATCCAAAGGGCAACGAAGCTGGTGAAGGGTCTAGAGCACAAGTCTTATGAGGAGCGGCTGAGTGAACTGGGGTTGTTTAGTCTGGAGAAAAGGAGGCTCAGGGGAGACCTTATTGCTGTCTACAAGTACCTGACAGGAGGTTGTAGCGAGGCAGGTGTCAGTCTCTCCTCCCAAGTAACAAATGATGAGAGGAAACAGCCTCAAATTGTGCCAGGGAGGGTTTAGATTGGATACTAGGAAAAATTTTTTCACCAAAAGGATTATCAAACACTGGAACAGGCTGCCCAGGGACGTGGTTGAGTCACCATCCCTGGAGGTATTTAAAAGACTTGTAGATGTGGTGCTTAGGGACATGGTTTATTGGTGGACTTGGCAGTGCTAGGTTAACGGTTGGACTCGATGATCTTAAAGGTCCTTTTCAACCAAAACAATTCTATGATTCTACGATTAAATAAGTGTAGACCGTTTATGAAGCCATCCAGTGTGCTACTGGAGCCCAGCTATGCTGGAGATTTCCTAAGTATTATAGAACAGCTGGAATTTGGGATCCGGCCTGAGGCAGAAGCAGTAGGTCTTCTGGTACTAAGATCTGGTTGCAGTTCCTTTGCAATAAATGATTTCCTCTGATGATGCTTCCGCTACAGGAGGAGAATGTGGCTGCACAGAGAGTGTGTATATTCCCAGAACTACACTCTTTTCCAAGCCCTGGGCCTGTGCACCCACATAAGTCCTCAGAATGAGAAAACATATGCACTGACACTCCCCGTTCTTTCTGTACCTCGGGTTCCACAGGAAAAGATGCAGAGTGGACGGGGTGACATTCAGAAATGATTACTGATCTGGGTCTAAGGACGTGTTGTGAGGAAGTCCTGCAGGACTAGCCCAATTTAAGTTTGATTCCCCAAGAAGAATTAAAAACAAGTTCGATTCATTTCCTTGGTGGAAAAGTATGGTTACAAGTATACAACTCGAGTAAAAAAACCTTACAATTTATTACAGAGGTGTATATATGTCTCCCTAATTTCCATAAGTTTATAAAATTCTTAAGAGATAGAGAACAAATGCAATTGTCACAGGCTATCAAAATGCTCATAATTCAATACAGTAAATCTTAATGGGTGTGAAAAACATGAAACTTTGCAGCAAGTAGAATATATGGTAAAGTCGGCAGTCCATTTTTTTAATGCATAAGCTATTTGACACTTTATGCTGTGCAGATGCTTTTTCAAAATAGTGATTTTGGATTCCTCTGCACTGACTAAATTAATTCTCCTAATCTGATGGTTGTTCTGATCCTGTGAGGAGACGACTAGATTAATAAAATCACTCTTGCAATGTTTCCCTATTATTCATGAAATTCAGCTGACGGATTTTAGTAATCAAACAAGAGAAAGCACAGGGCTCCAAATAAATACAACTGAATGTTTCTCTGAAGGTCTTTTGCTATCTATTAAATTCTTCTGTGATTCTTACAATTAGTAACAAACTAGGAAAGGTAAAACGCATGGTGATTTCTGTTTTTCTGTTATATTCCCTTCATAAAGTCTGTCACTCAGTAACTCTCACTTCTCTGGAAATGGTTTCATGGTCAAAGCATCCACGATCCACACCACTAGCACATTATAGAAGATCAATCTTTAGTAATGGAAATGTGTAGATAATTAACTGATTATTTGTTACCTGCTTCAATGAGGACTTTGTGAACACATTTCTCCATTAAGTGAATGGATTTATGGCTCATTTGGATTAGACATGTAACTCCATCCTTATTAAACTGACTGACTTCTGTCTGCCTCCCCTTTCTTCAAGAATTCAGAAAACTCACGTATACATTTACATTTTAATTTCTCTCTCCCACTCCCCTTCTCCCTCTGTTCATCAGACAGATTCCTCTTCTCTCTTTTCATCTTTCTCATCACTGTCCATTTATACCTAAACTTAACATTACATTTGGACCTTTGTACTCTTGTAATACTTTCCATAAAACTGTTTTCTGCATCTCCACCTCACTATCTGCATCTTTTCCCATTAATTGTCCCATTTCTTCACCTCCCACTCTGCCACTTTTTACCTCATTGTTCCATACATACCTAAGTTTCTTGATCTCTCTCTAGAATAATTTTAGCAGCACAAACATCCAACACAACCTGTCATTTCATGTTTTCCTCAGTGACTAACTTCTCAGTTCAGTTGCTGACTCTCCATATTATTCATGAACATGCCTTCCTCCCACAGCTCAATATTGGGAAAAGGCATATTCCTTCTTATATATATATACCGTATTCAGCTTTCATGCTCATAGTTCCTCCCTCCTTTATGCAATATTCTCTACTATCTCTACCCTCTCTTCTTTCCACATTTTTCTCATTTCCTGGTTGCACAAATCTTTCCAGATGCCTCCTTCAGCTTTGTGCCACCTAACTTCCTTTTTTTTTTTTTTTTTTTGAAGATTATTACCTCCTTGCTGTCAGAGGCTTAATATTGTCAGGCACTTCAGGTGTTCATCAGCTTTTTTTATCTTCAGCAATAGATCAGTGCCTCTGCTCTCCAAAAAGTCTAGATGTTTCAGCCTATTTTTATTATCCTTCTATTTACTCCTGGGTCTTGCTTTGCAAGGTAGTTAGCACTTCAACTTGTCATACCTTTGCTTATTTGTCTTTTAGCCCCATTTCCCACTTTATCACTTCCAGACTAACACTAGGAGGTCTCTGTTGTATTGATACATCTCATCTTCCTCTCTCACCTTTATAGACCAATTTTAAATTCTTCCATCATTACCTCCTGTATGCTGTTCATTGCTCTCCTTTTGCTATCACATATTGCATTTCCTTAACTCCCATATCTAGTTAACTGAAACTACATGTTTATTTCTGTGTATTAAATACTAACTCCTTTTCTCACTACATTTATTTTTTTCTATATATTTAGCTAAGTAGCAACCTGCTAATTAGAAGATTTTGCCATCAACTTAAGCTTCTAAAATTCTGTTAAATATGAAACACTTCTATTATATTTCCTTACTTGAGTTTCAATCCTCAGAACTCTAGCTTTCTAGGTGGTCTCTAATATATTCACATTACACTTTTAAGAATAAAATATGCAAAATAACAGTGAATACTGCTGATAACAAAGATCAGTCATCCTTAATGACTGTCCACAAGAACATATTTGTTGATTACTCAAGCTGTAGCCACTTCACTTGGGCTGTTGCATAAGAAAGGCATTGTCTGACATCTGAGTTTGGCACTTACAAAGTAACATAATCTTCATGATACTGGGAAGTATGTATATTTTCTGCATAGGTGCCTAAGCCTGCTTATTATATATGTTTACTATATATATGCTTATAAACCTATAATCATTGAAAAGAAAGAGATGCCTCTAGAGAGCATTCAGAACACCTGAGTCAGTCTTGACTCTGAATCACCTGTTAAATTAGATTTCTAAAATTAGTTTGGGTAAACACTATGAATATGATTTCCAGAAGACAATTGTACTTGTGAACATTTAGGGAAGAATATTTAAAGGCCTGCAGGGAGAACCATAATTAGAAACTTACTAGATCTGAAGGACTATGAGAACATTTGCTGAAAAAAGAGATGCTACTGAAGAAGACAGTCTCTTTTCTTAGGACATCCTACGCCTAGTGATCGATATCAAAAAATTAAAGTAAAAGCAGTCTTCATACTTACCTTCTCTAATGCCTCTTGAGTGAAAACATAAAATTAAGTATTTAATGCTGTTAAGGTTCATGAGCTTAAGAAATCTTAATTAATGTCAGCAGAAAACTTTCCAACAGAAAAATGTCAACACTTTCATTCATTTCTCTTGAATCGATCTCACTCTCATATAGGAAATGTCAGAATATCTAATTATAGATGTATAAACATGGACAGTTTTCAGAGTGGTTTTTTTTTCATCCTACACTTAATGAAGGTGAATGACAGTGAGTTCATGAGTCCTAAGCTAGCCTAGAAAGGCTTTCTCATCTCTGATGTGTAACTTGGTGAATCTCTAGTGTTTAAAAAATGTATCAGATGAAAAATATTCTCTCATGAATTCAATAAATTAAAGTCTTCCAAATTTTATGATAACCTGATGATAGTTGTAATATGAGTGCTGAATAAGTATACCACTACTAAATACATATTGAATGTTATTATTAGTAAACAGTTTTGCAAAATAAATATGTATGTCTAATTAGAACTTCAAAAAGTGACGGATGCATTTAAAGTTGAAATAGAATTGAGGTTATTTTTCTCCAAAGCATCATGAATATTTTTCCTTTAATTATTTTGCTAGATAATTTCCATTCATGTACCACCCCTTTACAAGAAAGAGTGATGAGAAAAACTGGAAACAGTTGCTTGAAATTTACTGACACATGATAAGAAAGCAAAAACTACTTGTAATTCAAAGATAAGCTGGCAACTCTCACAGTAAAACTTTAAAAAAACAATTTTTTAAAAACCAATAACCTTTAAAAAAGATTCCCTCGTTAAAGAACACCTTTATTCTTACCCTGAAATAGTGACCTTGTTATGGTGCAGGCAGCCATAATGGGTGGGGAGTGGGGCGGTTGATAAATGTTATTTTTATTATTCAAATTCTTACAATCTGTGCTTTGTTTTCAAATATTGTCATACTTTATTTGATGTCTTTCAGGCACATTTGGTGCAGATATATTATGCAAAAGAAAAAAAGTTGAAATTTAGTTTGAGTGAAAGGTGTTTTGGAAAGCTATGCGGACATGCATAGTAATCATGTTTGGAAATGACTCTGTTTTGCATAGACTGCCTAGATATTACATCAGTAAAAGGTAACACTGAAGAGACAGAACAATGCTACTTTGCCAAGTTTCAGAAAAAAATGCAAGCAACCTGTATTCCCAAGACTAACAATTGAACTCATAGATATGAATTAGCTGTGCAACTATTTCTGTGCATTTTTCCTGTCTTAACAGTTCCTAAAGAAATCATACTGAGGATCTAGAAAGCTTGTAGATCATTTATTTTGGAGAAGTCATTCAGTAGAATGCTACTGAAGTCCTCTGCATTCAGTATCACACAGTTATAAATGGCCAGAGTCTGTATGTCTTTAAAATTAGGGGAATGGCCTTCCTCATTCATAGTCTTTCTTATTCTTTCTCTTACAATCTCTCTTTATATATATGCTTATATAGGTATTACATGCATATATATGTACGCATATGTGTATATATGTATGTGTATATGTATATATCTATGTATATGTGTATTTGTATATATACACATATACATATATCATACATATGCAAGATGCTTAATGAAAAGTGCAGACAAGAATAGCAAATATAGATCAAGTATGTCAAACAACAAAAGATATCATGCAGCAAATGATGGTGGGTTACACCATCAATGTGTTGTATATGAATCCTTTCATCTAATATTTGTAAGCTCACAGCAGGCACATCCTCTAGTCTATTGCAGAAAGTTTTATTGATTCATAGAGGAACAGCAAATTCTACCTGAGGCAGCAGTTCTTTCAAAATGTTGATATCAGAAGAAAATAAAGAAGATCTCATTGTTAGATATGATTTGTGATACAATTCTTCCCGTGTGCTGAGTATTAAGGTCTTTTTAAAAGAAGAGATCTTTACTGTCCACACAAAAGATATAAGGAATACTTCTTGTAACAAAACCAGTCTTGAAAACTTGAGATTTCACAGTCCATTAACCTGCTACTAAAGACCAATGACAGGATTTCTTTCAGAAATTAACTTTGCATTGTGCAAGAAGTCAGCTGTGATACCAGAAGAGAGAAGAGGAAAAAACCTCACCCAAAGCAACAAAACAATAAGGCCCACAACACAATTCTTATCAAAGTCCATGCTATTAAAGAAATGAAATTGCAGGTATACAAAGCTGAAGATACCGATTATGTGTAATGGTGCAGAACCAGGTTACATCAATTTCAAGCAATTCACATTCCGTTTTACCTGCATTTGCAGAAAGTTGAGTCAGTGTCAACGCCCACTTAGGATGCAGTTGATCACAGTTTTACAGAAAGTCAAACTGACAGTTAAGAGGAAGCAAAAGTTTTTGGGTCATGTCTCTGTTGAGTTTTAATTTGTTCTCATTGAGAACAATAATATAACAGAGTTCATATTAAAGTCTGAAACTGAAAAGCTTGCATATGTATGGAATATGCTTAAAATGTTTGTTTGGATAGAGGAAAGGCAAATAAAATAATTTTTTGATTAATTTCAGTAAGAAGTGTGTGCCTCTGACTGTTCGAACTGAGGAACTTTAGCATTAGGTAACGTATTATCAGGGCTAGGTGAACAAGCATGGTAATACCATGACGTGTGCTGTCTCTTTTAATTGTGTTCATTTTGGAGGGAGCAATAAACATTAGAATGCTTTAATTCAGTTCATTTCAATGGGAGCAATAAACATTAGAGGGCTTTAGTATCCCTTTCTGAAGTATCCCACTTGACTAATTTTGGTCTAATTTAAACAGGAAAGACAGGATCCAAGATTAGTTTAACTCTTTGCCTGGCAAACCATTCATTTTGAAGTTGCTGCCCCCCCAAAAAGTACTAATTACAGTAATAAAAAATTAATATTAATTGTCATTCTAGATATGACACTGTAGCACCAAAGGCTGAAGAACTCATTGAAAGAATACACAAGACATACTTCCTTAGGTATTTAGGTGACCATTTTCATAGATCTCAAAATATTCTGCACATCTGCAGATCAGATGGAAGACTGCATACATGTTAAAAACAGCACTTTCGTATGAGTTGTACAAAGAAGTAATGATAAAACAGATTACACAATGTTTGGTACTTAGATGATTTAAATAATTTTGAAAATATGAGAGCTTTCTTCCTATTCTCTTCTTAGGCATTTGTAGTGTGTTCACCCTGGCCAGTAGCTAAGCACCCACGCAGCTGCTTGCTTGCTCCCCACCCTCAGAGGGACAGGTGAGAGATCATAAGTGCAAAAGTGAGAAAACTTTTGGTTGAGATAAGACAGTTTAATAAGTGAAGCAAAGATATTAAAAAACCACAAGTGATAACAATCACTCATCACCTCCCACAGGCAGACCAATGCCCAGTCAGTCTCATAGCAACTGCTACCTTGGAAGACATCCCCCACTCCCACCTCAGTTTTATTGCTGAGCATGATGCTATCAGCTGTCCTGACTGTGTCCCCTCCCAGCTTCTCTCCCACCCCCAGCCTATTTGTTGAAGGGGCAGAGTGAGAAATCCAGAAAGCCTTGAGTCTATGGAAGCACTGATCAGCAATAGCACTACTCAGCACTGGTAAGGCCACACCTAGGGCACTGTGTCCTGTTCTGCGATCCCCAGTACAAGAGAGACATGGAAATACTGAAGAGAGTCCAGCAAAAGGCCACTATGATGACTGAGGGACTGGAGAATCTCTTCTGTGAAGACTGAGAGAGCTGGGACTGTTCAACATTGACAAAAGAAGGCTCAGGGGGATCTTATCAATGTACAGAAACTCCTGAAGGGAGGGTGCAAAGAAGACAAGGCTGAGCTCTTTCAGTGATGCCCAGTGACAGAACAAGAGGTAAAGGGCACAAACTGGAACACAAGAGCTTCCTTCTGAATAAGGAAATACTTTGGTACGTCAGAGTGATGCAGTACTGTCACAGGTTGCCCAAGGACATTGTGGAGTCTCTGTCCATGGAGATACTCAAAAGCCGTCTGGACACGGTCCTGGGCAGCTGGCTGTAGGTGGCCCTGCTTAAGCAGGTGGGTTAGACCAGATGATAGTTTCTGTGATAGCCAAAACATTGTTGTGTCATCAGCTTGTTTAGCCACAGATCCAAAACACAGCACCATCCCAGAGGAGTCCCCGATGGGCTACTATGAAGAAAGTTAACTCTATTCCAACCAGACCGATTAAAATCCTGGAAGTAATCTCAACCCAAAATTACTATTTAGGTACAGAAATCTTACATTGCAATAGCGAAGTTTATAAGAAGAAGGAAGTATAGAAGGAAGGAAGGAAGGAAAGAAGGAAGGAAGTAAGGAATGAGGGAGGAAGGAAGGGAGGAAGTCAAAGGGCCTGTTAATTTCTGTAATTAATGAAAAGATACCTGTTTTAAATGATATAATATTCATCCTGCTAGGAAAAAAACCCAACCCCCTCAAACAACAAGAAACTGAATCAAATCCTTCTGATAACTTTTTCCTGATAACTTAATCAACAGTGTGCAAGAGTTTTGTTGCTTTAGTTATATAAGGGTGTCAGATCCAGATAAATATAGGAAAATTCTCATAGTTTTAGATATTTCTATTCTAATTTGTGTTATGTTACCTTTTTAAAGCCTCCTGCAGGTGGCAGAGATTAATTATGGACTCATTTTTGCTCCTGTTGAAGTTCATGGTTAACTTTTGGGGATTACAGCAGTACCACGACCTGGTATGCTATAATTTCAGAGTGTCCTAATGTTATTTCTAATGCCAAACATGCCAAGCAGTTCTGTCTTTTTACATAACAGATATGATATTTCATATTTAACATAATGTACTTAATAGATGTCTGGTAGAGTTAATCTCCTTAAAGTTAATAAGAATCTTCTCATGAGCTTCCCTTGGATCTGGTTTTACTCTCACATCCTTTTATTCCTTATTTTAAGCTCATAGTGCATTAATATTACTTGGTCAAATGTGGCCTATCTATTTATCTATCAATTAATTCAATCCATCTGGCCTCTATTAACATAATACCTCAGCACATCACAATATTACGTGAATGTTATTTTTAAAATTTTATGGCAAGAAGTCAACTAAGAACAATATCTTGCTTCTACTTTTTTCTCTTAGGTCAGGAATTTTTAACCAGTTTTACAGGGAGTTGCAAATGTCTGTATCTGAGAAATGTATTTTTTCATTTATGTTTGAGTCATTTTCAGTAACATTTTCAGTCATTTTTCAGTATACATATACATCTTGACTATATTCCTTCAAGAATATGTGAATGCTCTCTCTCATGTTGTGACTGCTGACCTTGAGCTTCTGATTTCTAGGAAAAAATATGAAATCACATTGGTATATATTAGTATATATAACATCTCTAGACAAACATTTTAACTCAAGTAGACTGTGTATCCATAGGTAGAAAAATAAATACCTCACTATGCAGTGATAAACTGTTTAATAAAATAAAATAATAATGAAATCCTTCTTTTCTGTCCAGGCTGCTACGCTGCCATACGTTTTATTGGTCTGAAAGGTAGATTTCTTGGCAGAGAAATTGTCCCATGGGCCACATAAAGGGCACATGCTATAATTCACCCTAGTGTAACTATAAATGACCAGAATAGAGTCTGAAAGGCCTGCTCAATTCAATATCTGATTTATGTTTCGTGCCGGGGTGAGGAGATTTTGGAACTGATCCAGACAGAAGCCGAGCTTTGTGCTGCAGCTGGAACTGTGCAGGTGAGAGAGGGTACACGGAGCAGGAGTGTTTCCCAGTGATTAATTCAACCAACATTATTCTCTTAGTGCAAGGGCATTTATTCGAAAAATTCTTCAGGTAGTCATATGTGCTAAACATTTATAGATATGCATGCTATCTGTTATCTTTTGATTGAAAGTGTGTTTTTCTTTGGTAAAATTTATCTGTGGAATTCCTTATAAAAGTGAGGGGAAGGTCAAGACTGTTGACAGTGTGGTTAATGACAAACTATGCAAATAGGGTGGAACAGAGGGGAATTTTTTCTTTTTTTACACGCTAGCAGGAGCTATTGCGCAAATTATCTGAGTGGACTTGATTAGCAGATTCTCACCTCGTTCTTCAACTGTCGCTGGTTTCAGAGTATGTTCTGTATGTAGCATCTAAGCACATACAGACATATGCAAAATATACGCTTCATAACCTATGTAATACAGACCTTAAACAGTTCTAATTTATAGCAACTACTGATCAGAAAATAAAATAGAAGTGTCACTATTTCCTGAAAATCAATAGTTGCTTTTGCCCCACAGTACCTTAGCTACATACATATGTGTGTATATATATGGAGAGAGACAGAGAAAGACAGAGAGGTAGAAATTACTTAGGAGTCACAGCGTATTTCTGTAAACATTTTCATTTATTCAGAGAACATGACTGCACCTGAAATACTAACATTATTTCATAGGGAAAATATCCACCTTTTCCTGCTTTTTACTGATTTTATAGCTGGGTGAATCAAAAATGCAAACCTCACAGGGAATACAGATTTTTCTAGAAACTGCATTTTTCCTAATTTTAGAGAGAGGGCTAGGAAAATTTCTGACCCGATCCATAGAACTTCTTATATCTTAGTACTTTCCAGAAAGAAACTTTTTAGCCCTTAGAAATATACTTTTACTTTTAGTCTAGACAGAAAAATCACAGAATCACAGAATCACAGAATGGTTGGGGTTGGAAGAGACCTCTGGAAGTCATCTAGTCCAACCCCCTGATAAAGTAAATTCACCTAGGGCACGTTGAACAGGGTTGTGTCCAGGCAGGTTTTGAGTATCTCCAGAGAAGAATAATCTACAACCTCCCTGGGCAGCCTGTTCCAGTGCTCTGTCACCCTCAAAGTAAAGAACTTTTTCATCATATTCAGATAGAACTTCCCACGTTTCAGTTTGTGCCCATTGCCCCTTGTACTGTTGCTGGGTACCACTGAGAAGAGTCTGGCCCCATTCTCTTGACAACAGCTCTTAAGGTATTTGTAAGTGTTGATAAGATCCCTTCTCAGTCTACTCTTCTCCAGGCTAAACAGACCCAGCTCCCTCAGCCTTTCCTTATAAGAGAGATGCTCCAGTCCTCTGATCATCTTTGTAGCCCTCTGCTGGATTCTCTCCAGTAGTTTCTTGTCTTTCTTGAACAGGTGGGCCCAGAATTGGACACAGTACTCCAGGTGTGGCCTCACTAGGGCAGTGTAGAGGGGGAGGACAACATCCCTGGACCTGCTGGCCACAGTCTTCTTAATGCACCCCAGGATACCATTGGCCTTCTTGGCCCCAAGGGCACATTGCTGGCTCATGGTGAACTTGTCCACCAGAACTCCCAGGTCCTTCTCGGCAGAGCTGCTTTCCAGCAGGTCAACCCCCATCCTGTACTGGTACATGGGGTTATTCCTCCTTGGGTGCAGGACCCTACACTTGCCTTTGTTGAACTTCATGAGGTTCCTCCTCGCCCAGCTCTCCAGCCTGTCCAGGTCTCGCTGAATGGCAGCACAGCCTTCAGGTGTATCGGCCATTCCTCCTGGTTTTGTGTCATCAGCAAACTTGCTGAGTGTATACTCTGTCCCTTCATCCAGGGATATAGTACTCCAAAAAGAATTTTTGAAACAAAAGCTGTTTATTAAAATTGTCAAAAGAAAAAAGTGCTTTTAAAATAAATCTTTCCTGTGGAAAACATGTCTCTATTTGAATCATATATAAACTGTTTTCTTGTAAAAGTATTTAATAGTATACAAAATAACTAAATATTAAGTTCTTGAATTTTCAGTAAATCAGCATATCTTGACAGCAAATATAGGGCGCAGAATAATATATGCTTAGACTAAAGAATAATTGGATTATTTTAATATATAAAAATGCAGTAGGCTTGACAAATAATGAGCTGTTTGAAAAGCAGGAAAAACACTTCAACACTTTTTCCTGGAAAAATCATTTTGGATGGAAATTTTCCGGCAGGCTATTGTGAGCAATGATATTTTATTGGAAGACACTCCAAAATGATTGCACACTGCTTATCATTTTACCTTTTACATGGTGTTTATTCATGTATTTTAGCAATTCATTTTATTTGAATCTTTCCTGGTACTTGAACATATAAGTTGTCATGAATTGTAAAGTTTATCTGAACGGGACTGAAACGACAAAGCTTGGATCTTTTCTGAGTTGGTGTCAAGTTTAATGTAAGTAGAGAGGATAAACTAGTTTTGTTTAGGTTTGGTGGAGGGGGGGTGTGCTTGTTTGTTTTTCAGTTTCCCAGACTCTTATTTTTGGTGCTGATGGGCTTTCTTAATTAAAAAAAAAACAAACCTGTTTCTGTTCTGCAAATAAAACAAGATTTCTCTAGCTTCCTACAAAGTTTTGAAGTTTTTGTGCACCCTGTCATTGTGAACTGTGTTGTAAAACAACTGGTTCAAACATTTGTCGTGAACAACCCTTTACTATAAAAAGTTCTAAAACTCCTGTTATTTGATAAGGCTGAGTATAACATAAAATCCTTATTTTCTTTTTGATGATGATATTTTACCTGAGAAATTTCAGCTTTCATTTAGATCTGACAGGTGTCTTAAAAATTCTTGTGATTTCTTGATGCTTTTTGGTTCTGCAAGCATCAACAGAACACAGAATGATCCATTCTACTTACTACTCTTAATTCCCTTTTTGTGACCATTTCAGTGGAGACTTACTAGTGTATAATGTCAGTGGTCAATGGACCATGCTGGTGTCGAACTTTTGCTTTAGGAGACTGACAACCAGAAGGTTAATTAGCTTTGCCAGACATTAGTGCATTTGCCATTTTTTTAAAGCAGTGAAGAAAAACTAAGAGAATACTATTTAAATTTTGGCAATAAACATACCTAATGGAGTTTTAAATGGTATTTAAATTACGTCTAAGTAGATCTGTAAACTCATTTAACAGACAAATGACTACTAACAATTTAGATAAAAAGACTGCTGTATTGGGTAATGATCTTTGAAGGGAAAGTAATACGGGTCAATAGAAAATTCTCCATCATATTAGTTAACAATTTATGTTTTATTTTATCGTAAACATTTTGAGGGTGTACTGCTTATTGTGTACTTTCTTCATGCAGAAACAGGAGCTGCAGAAAACATTGTGTAGACTTCACAGCAAGTAATTTGGCACTGTTGTTTATGTTTCTAGAAGGAAAAAAATATGCACAGGTCTTTTCAGGAGTCTCATTTCATTAAATGTTTCACTAAAATAAAATTTATAATAATTTTGTGGATGGACTAATGCAGTTGGAGATGGCATTAAGACTTGCTCTGTGTAAATGTTTCTGGAAGGAATACAAGGCACATTGTCTTGATTTTGGATGATTGTAGTATTTTGTTTGCATATCTTCCAGAAAAGCAGCAGAAATAAGAGCTCAGAAAATTGATCATAGATAATTGATTAAGATGGGAAAATGTGAAGTTTTTTTTGCCAGTTTCATCTATCTATCTGGATAATACACCAGATATGATTCATTTTAACTAACTTTATCTGTCTGGAAATTATTAATCTAAATCTCATTTAATGTTAAATATTTAAAATAGAGGTATCTAAATCAGAGCTAGGTGATACAGTCTTTCTATATAGTCAATAAAAATATAACCACCACTCTCACTTAAGTTTAATATGCAATTTGTCTCACCTTAAGGAAGAAATGT
Organism: Nyctibius grandis; assembly: GCF_013368605.1. Taxonomy (NCBI): domain Eukaryota; kingdom Metazoa; phylum Chordata; class Aves; order Nyctibiiformes; family Nyctibiidae; genus Nyctibius; species Nyctibius grandis. The sequence goes on along the minus strand of NC_090658.1, from coordinate 88,567,410 downwards.
GTATTTGATCAGCTAAATTGTACCCTAAACTGTTAGCAGGTAGAAATTTCTTTCCAGGGGGTACAAATGAAAGCTTGATGACTGCCTTAAACTTGATGCCTGAGTTCTGGATGAAGATGAATTTTAACACAAACTATTAGCCACAGCAGGGGGAGTTTCTTTGCACAACAGACAGAAACATTTCTCTAGCTCCTTTGTAAGTGCTAATAAAGGCAAAAAACAAATTAGCTGGTACACTAGAGAAGAGAATATACTAATTAGCATATAGTTTGGTGTATACTTGACTAACAGTTCCAGTAATGTACAAACAATTTTGCTTAAATAGGAAAAATTTTACCACAATATCACCATTACAACAGTTTCAGAGATGAAGTTAAAGTAACATTCACCTTTTCTAAATGTTCCTTTGTTCGGATTTGTATCACTTTGTTAGCTTCCTATTTAAAAATACTGAGAGAAAACACACATCACAATCCTTAAAAAAGTATACATATTTAGGTGGCTCTTTTTTTTTCTGCTGTGTGCTCTTTGTAATTGTATCTGAAAACATGGTAATCATGGTTGCAAACAGCAGGTTAGACATTCCAGTTATGACCTTTATTTGTTATCTTCTGCTAAATTTATTGAAGTTCACCAGGAGATTTCTGTGTATGCTTTTGTTGTCTCTTGTTCTCTTCCTCCTCACATCCCTGCAACCTGTCTGCCAAAAAGGAGAAACAATAACGTGCCTTTGGAAAACCATATGGGCAGTCATTTACACAAACATTGCTGTGCATGGACTGGATGATAGCTACACATCCCATTCTCCTTTCCACTGCTGTCCTTTATGTGCATTTAAAGAGTTTCTTGTCCACCTTAGCTGGTTACCATACTAGGAAACTTACCATGAAAAGGTCAGGTTTACATTTGTGTTTCTATTTGTTGAGAAAAATGAAGTAAGGTGACAATGCTCTTTTGATGATACTTTCCTTCATGTTATCTGGCATTCAGAAAATGGATGAATATATGTGTGATTGATTGTGTGTTTGAAAGTGACTTATTATGAATAAGCACTGGCGAAACATAAAACGAGTAGAAAAGAACAAGCAGCAGAACATGTTTGTAAAGGAAAAAGTGAGTTCTAGTGCAACAAGATAGAGGAATTTAATAGAAGTATTCCAGAGGGATCTGCTAAGAACTCTTATTGGAGCAGTAATATTCCTATCTCCAAGGGAACACAGTTTACTCTGTGGAGAGTGGTCAGGTGAGAGCATTGCTATCTATAGCAGACCCCAAGCACGTAGGTGTAAGTTGCATTGCAGCAAGGTGAGGTGAAGTATGCTATTTGCATCAGGACTTCAGTATAAAGTGTTAAGCAAGTGGGAAAATATTGCCAACAAATTATGAGCAAAACAGAAGTGACTTGGAAAAAGCATACGCTCCTGCACCCGGGTGAAGGGAACAACTAAACATTTTTTACAGTTTTGCATCACAGACAGTATGTGTTACCAATACAAGTGCTCCACAGGAGTCATGGCCAAAGAAGAGAAAAGACTCTGCTTGAAGTTTCCATGGACACAGGACAGAAAGTGAATTTTTAAAGAGGTAACAAAATTCACATTGAAAACCCAAAGGAAGAGTAATATCTGATTATATTTGACAACTGCTAACTGTGATGTTTGTTGAGAGTGTAGCCTACAACAGCAAGGCAACGTCACCACAAATGTTCCCAGAGTGCTGACTCGCCGCTTTGCTGTCTGCAGTTGGTGTGAGAAAAAGCAAGCAGTGAGATGAGCTGCTAAAGCTGTCTTTGGCTGGAATGCCTTCATGTTTAACTTAGGCATATTTTTTAAAGTGTGTCAAAAACATGTCAAAATATAAAGCACAGCAGTACAGCTCAGCCATATGTGAGTGGTCATAAAACTGGAAAAATGGATGCTCTGTTGTGTCCTTTGCAGTGGGAATGTTACTCTGCTGCTTTTGTTGTCAACCCTACCAGCTCACATACTCTTGCTGCAGGGAGTCACTTGTGTTCTCTAGTTTCAGACATGCTAGGTGAAATCCTGCTCTGCTGAAAGAAACTGCAATTTGTTGATGTCAGTGGCTTTCTCTAAACTCGTTGACCAAGGAGTTCTTCTGCGTGCTGGGCAGAGCTGTTTGTGCTGGCTGCATGCTGACCCTTTTTCCCAGCAAGGGAAAGCCAGGGGTTCTACCAGTCCCTCCTTTCTTAGCCTTACTTTTTTTTAGAAATAAATTCTACATGTGGAGCCATTGCACTCCTTGGTCAGGTCTCTGATTTTCTGCTTGGTCACGATGTGAGTGAGAGGGTTAAACTTTTGCCATGGGATTAAATCCTCTAAACGCACTCGTGTCTGTCTCCAGTCACTTGCAATGCACGTACATACTTGCATTGCCTGATTCTGTGACTATTTGCTATGCAATTTCCTAAGCTCTTTTTAATTTACAGAGTTTGCTATAAGAAAAAGCCCTCAAACTTTCCTCCTAGGAAAAGGATGTGAAAAACTGAAATCAAATGTTTTAGGTTTTCTTCCATTTACTGGCATGACAACCTGACCTCTGAGATGCTGCATTGCCACTTCTTTTAAATTTGGGTTGATGAGCACCTTCTTTGATCAGACACCTGACAATGCATTTCATACTCCTTCAGCAGAAAGACACACGCTGTACCTAAAAGCAAGAGTAGGCCAGAACAGAAAGAACGATGGATAAGTTGGAAGAGATTTTCAGACTTTGAAGCCTGAAGGGGAAATGGGAAAAGTCAAAACAGTGTTTGTGAAATGATGTAAACAGTGATGTAAACATGTTTTTCACATCTTTTACAAGGTGTAGGACTGAAAAAATACAGAACTATATTGTAGCTATAATGTTTTGACCCCACAGAGACAGCCCAGTATAGGATTTCAGTTTTCCAGGTTAAGTGGCCTAGAAAAACTAAGCTTTGGAATCAGGAAAAGGAAAGCTCACAGATTATTAGAGGACTGAGAAAGCATGCATGCCTAGATCCACCTGGAAAAGATTGAAAATGCTGTCCCTAACATATACAGATATGTACTTAATGTATTTTCAAAAAGGACAGAGGCAGCTAAGCAATATTTTATTAAAGCAAGAGTTGTAAAAGTTTCTAAACATTTTCTTCTTAGTGTGAATAAACCATTTTGGTACATTATATTCCATGATGATCATTATATTTTTTTATTGTTTCCACTCAGAAAAGCTACAGGTATTGGAACAGACTCTTCCTGCTGTGTTTGGCTCCTTTGAATTGTTGGATAGGTCTGAAAAGAAACTGAAAGCTGGCTGCTGTTGCCCATTCAAGATTTCCCCTGAGGTGAGAAGAAAGGAAAATCTTGGAAAAGACAACATAGTTGCTCTTACATTTCCGTGTCCTACTTTGCAGGAGTAGCAAAAGACTTGCCTGCTCTCACATGCACCATGACAAGGACACCCACGTCTTAAGAACTGGGGAGTCTGCTCTTAAGGAGTCAGCTGGGTCCTCAATAGATTTCCTTACTCAGGCATTATCCCATGAGGACCAGATGTCATATTACATGCAAAAGGGTAGGACTGAAAGACTAAATTGAGACATACTAACCAATAGGGGAATTTATATGTTACTGATTTCAACCCTGACCATCTCTAAGCTTATTGGGGTTTACTTTCATAAATATAAGAAACTTGTGAAATCAAATAATGCACATGCATTTAAAATAAGGAGTCTTATATCATGTTGATCTGCACTGCATGAGAACTGAGAAAAAAACAAAATATAAAATGAAATGAATCAGTGCTACGGTTGTGGCAGTCAATGTAGATGTACTTTTAAAAATGTCTTTGCAGATTTTAAAACAATGATATCAGACTATGGATAGAAATGACATTAAATATGAATGAGCAACAAAAAATGAAACCTGAATCAACTCCCCAGATAGCTCATCTACCTCTTACTTGCACATTTGTTTTCCTTTAGATAATACAAAAAAAAATCTTACCATATCACATTGCAGCCCTTTAATAATGGAATTAATTATTTTAAAGAAGATACTATTTTGAATATATTTGTTATGCCAGCCTAACAACCAATCTTCAAAAAGCTGGACAAAAATGCTTTTCCTGAAAGACAGATGGGTAGAATTTGAATATACTACTTGGCTTCTTCATGAAGAAAAAAATAATATATGGTATAGCAGTGCCTCCAGTATAAGATTGCATTACCTTCAGTGTAATAGAAAGGGCCTAATTTAATACTACTGTTGCATTCAACAACCAAACACCTAATGCAATCATACACATAAGAGCTGATTTGGGCCCAAGGATATGATTGGTTTACATTCTTCTGTTTAAATACTTAACAAAACTCTGTGATAATTGCCTGGGAGTTGTGTCTATTCATCAATACACCTTGAGACTGACTTAATATTTAAATTTTTTTAAGGATTTGGTGGTTTTATTTTGTGGTTTTATTTTTGCTTTTCAAATAGTAAGTGCATGTAAAAAGGGCTCCATCTATCGTAAATATAAAATAATATGACAGGAGTAAGGGGTAGTCATCCAGCATAGACAATAAAACTTTAAATCCAGGCATTGTCCAATTGTCATTGTGTTTGGGAAAAGTTTTCTCTGGAACTATAGCAGGAATGTAAACATTGAGAAGATTATAGGTAAAGTTATCAGTAGCTTTTCCTTCTCTGCATTCCTAACATACTTTTTACAGAAGTGATGGGCTGTTATGAGCAGGCCAAGAGGTGAGCTCTCTTCTGTGTCACGGGGATAGGAATTTTGCAGCATTTAAATCTAATTTTTAATAAAGCATTTGGTGGGAATGGCAAGCCATCTCCTTCTGGAGGAAATATAAATACTCTTGTTTGGTTTGGACTTCCAGTGCTCTGATTTTCTTTCTCAAACTACTAATTAAGCTTTCACAGCTCCAGAAGCCTAGAGTTTTGCTTAAGTGTGGTCTCAGAGAGGTACTTTGGTAAGTCATTGTCTAGGAAATCATGCAATACAAGCTTATTCTTAATATGTTACATCAAGTGATGATATCCCACTCTGATTTTAATTTCAAACCAAGTTTAAAAAAACCCCAAAGTTGTAAAAAAAAAACCCCAACTCTTACCTCATTCTGGATCACCATTTCATCAATAATTTGAACCAGAGTTTCTCTCTCAGAATTAGTGTTTTTAATCAAAGAAAGGAGAACACTCAAGAAAAAAATTATATTCTTTTTTGCCACTGTTTATCAGACAGATGGAAAATGTGACCGCTCAGTGACATGCCACTTCAGTTACTGGACCACACAAGGCCTTTCAAGGCTTGAGCTACATGATTACCTATACCTTATAAAGCTTAATGTTATATGTCTGTCTCCTTTGCTAATCAGAACTCGGTTAAAAATATGTGCCAGTCTGGTAAGAAATGAATAAAGCTGACGCAAAACCTATTTCAAGTGGGCATATCCAATACAAAATGTCACTTTTTACTGGTTGACACACATTTATCACTTCATTTCACAGTACAGTAAACAACTCATAAGTCAATGGCTAATTTGATTGACAGTAGCCTTGGGCATTCTTTAGCAATCATGTAGTATAATGCATTAAGTCAGACTTTTAGGGTAATTGACTTCAACAATATGAAAAATAAAATTCCTATAGTCTGCTTAACACAAAGGGAAAGGAGGAAATCAAAAATGCAAGAACAATAAATTACAGAAATTTCTCATTTCAGTAAGTAACAGCTTTAATAGCTTTCTCTAAGTACTGAGTGCACTCAATTGAACATCTGCTTTCCAGCTGTGTATATTGATATATTACCAGGGTTTTATTCTCTTCTACTTTAAATATATCCATAAGTTTTTCAGAGCTCCACTACCTGACTTTCTGACAATGCCTTGATTGTGAAAGATATAAAAATGTCAAAAATTCTGTAGGGCATTTTATGCCCAGGATATTATTTTTCAATTGAATCCAAAGACAGATGTCTATGAACAAATAAACCATTCTCCAAACACACCTTGTTCCAGCTGGGATCATAGAATTAAAAGGAAATAAGCCATCATGATTCACTTATTGCCGGAGTACCTAGTGTTTCCTGTACTGCTGATAGATTCTTATTAAACAATTTTGTTAATGGAAAATGAATATTGTCCACTGCTTGAACTTCTAAGGTTAGTTCTTTGATATTAAATTTTATTTTCTTCCCTTATAATAATTCATACACTTAGTGACTGGCTTCAGAAATTCCCATTAGATGGAGATTATGTTATCTAAAGCTTACTAAATCCCACGTTAGGTCTCGGGGAGTTTAGCTGTAAAGTAGAACACTGAAAAGATCTGTGGTGAAAAGAGGAACTTACTAATCAAGAAAATGTAGCTCAGTGTCTTTTCTGTTAAAGGAGATGTAGAAAATGTTTGCTTCTTTTCCCCCCACCTTAATACAAAGTTATCTTTTTCCACTCCCTTTGCCACTGTTTCTTGCTTGGCAATCACACAGCTCAGAGTTATGTCTTTAGCAAGGGGCCATATAACATGTGCGTATGAACCAAAATATCAACAGTAGGTTTATGTTTTAGTGATTCATAGCAGCTATACTCTCATTCATGCGGGGAACATTTAATTTCCAGACTGTGCCCAGAAATGTTGTTAATAAAATATTTCTGCACTTTGTAGATAGATGGTTTATGATCTTAGGTTATATATTCTGAAAGAAATATATACTTGAAGTAAGGGGAAAAACGGGGGGGCGCGCTCGCAGGTGTTGGGCGACGGTCCGGAGTAAACTACACATCTCAATGTGAGTATGGAAGCTTCTCGTTTATTCGCAAAGAAAGCAGTGGTTATATAGACTATGCATATGTTAATCACGCGCCCCGATCGCACTTGTGATTGGTCCATAGGTTTACATATTCAGAGCCGTGACCGCCCCCCCCCCCCCCGGACGCAGATCTGCTTCCCGCCGAAGCAGGCACCACGGGGTTCTTTGTTTTGCACTGTTCAAGGGGAGTCCAAGGTCGCTAGCTCTGGGCTTAACCTTTGCTCAAAGCCTGGGTTGCTCAGACTGCTCAGTGGCACAAGATCGTGCCCCTTCTCACTTAACCAAACCTCTACATATACATTCGCCATTTTCCCTGGACACAATACAGGAGACACAAGCAGCCTTTGTTTCAAAAAGCTAATATAAAATTGAAGGAGGAAACTACTGAATGATTTGTTTAATTCTATTAAACAGCACCAAAAAACAAGACTGCGTCTTTCAGAAACACTAGCGATTAAGAGGACACATTAAAGTGTGGAAGTTAAATCTATCTTAGTCTTGATAAGTTTTTGAAGAAGATTGACATATATTAAACTTCTGACTATGGAAATTGCAATGTAGTGAGAAGTCGTTTCCCTGAAAATGTTGATATCCTCAAAACATCAAACGAGATGGTTTATAGATACATGCAAAAGGCAGAAAGTTGACACAACTGCATTTCTGTGTACCATTGCAAGCCTATATTAAGTGCCTTGGTTTACATTACATACTTCTTGCATATGTCTATGCATACTTGAAAAAAATACAAGGTCAGCTTCTGCTCATAGGCCCCAGTCAAGCAAATCCTGTAAGCATGTGCTTAAATTCAGCAGAGGAATAATACCATCGGCGTCAATGAAATTTCACACATGTTTAAGTGATTTAAATGTTCACAGGTTCAGGGTAGTTTTATTTAGGATTTATTCTGTTGTAGCAGTGAGCACTAGCGTGACTTTTACTTTCTTTCCTGTCTGTCCACTGTTTATAGTAGAGAAGAAATTTGTAGGGACAGGTAACTATCTTTTTTTTTAGAACAACTAACATGTAGAACAAAGGACTGCATCAGCCTTGCTTCAGGCTTGAAACAGAAAAGCAAGCTTTACTTAGTTTATACTTTTTTTTTAAACTTTGCATAAGTTTATACAACAGCAGTTATCCCTTGTGCCCACCACCCCCCCACCTCTTTTAATTGTATTTTATCTAACAATACTGGGACACACAAGCTCAGCTATGCTTAAAAATAAAAAATAATAAAAACATATTAATTGACTAAATTTATGAGAAAAAGGTGGTAAACGTCTGTCTGGCAGAGAAACGTGCTGAATTAGCACTTCAAGGAAAATTAGATTCATATAAAATTACTATCATAATTTCTATAAAGTTTATTAGAGGAGTTAACTTTTTTTAAACCTGAAACAAACATACTCCAGTTTCAAAAAGGAAATATCCTAACTTTATTTGTAGTTACAAAAGTTGCAAAATTTCTTTTTACTGTTGATTTAAAGGCAAGATTTTGAAGGAAAAAATCCTCTGCAACAAAACCTTCTAATTGTTTCTGTCCAGTTCTTCCTTACCTGAGTCCATCTAGGAGCATGACATTTAGCATTCACATTTCTGGTTGATAAAAACCTCTCAAAGTCAAATGAGAGGACATCATAATGATATTGAATACTTCCATCCAAAGGTACTTGCATTTATCATGGGGTGTGTATGGGGGGAATTGAGATACAGAAAATTAAAGCAGAGCCTCCACATTCACACAACATGTAAGTGGCAGAAAAGAATTGCAGAATTCCTGAGATTTTGACATGTGTTAAAACTTCAGCTCCAGCAATTCACCTGCTTGGCAGATTATAACCGGATATCCAAATGATTAAAATTTGTTTTTTTGCCGATATAACAAACCTAAAATCTTCTGCTAAATGTGGAATAAATCTTATTGACAGATGTAGAAAAGGATATTTCTTTAAGAAATTGCTTAAAGACCCTTTAGGCATGGTGAAAAGTCACATGGTATTTATTGTTTTCCCTTCAAACCACTGCACTACTTTTCTTTTTTTTTTTTTTTTATTTATAATGAAAAATAAAATCTGAGATATGCTTAAAAATCAAGTCCTTTATAAGACTTTCAAATAATTCCTCCACAGTGGAGTTTTTTCAGTGGAGGAAGAGCAATTTCCCCACAGGTTCACTGCGAGCTTAGATATACTCGCTCCAGGTAGTTCCCCTGGAACTGCCTAAGTCCCTGAACAGGCTGTAACACCATATTAAGGCGGTGAATGTAAAGTCTTCACTGAAGTGCCTATACAAAGCAGAAGCTGTGTGTCTTATTTTACATGTTCTATATTTTCTATGTATTTATTGAATCTTAAACAACTAATAACAAGTAAAGTAATTTGTCCTCCCTCAGGATTAAAGTGCTCAGAATCTTCAAAATTAGCATCACCGAATTATATTGTGGATCAGAATGGATAAGAACTGACAAGAAATCATACTTGTTATTGATTTGGATTATTGATAAACTGAAATTATTTGAAAAAAATAGATATGCCTTTATGTGACTGAAAAGAGTCTAATAAATTGTTTCTAGTTTAAAATCTGAAATCAGAATGTTGACAGACAAATCAGCATTCAAAGGGATACTGAGGTAGAAAAGTGTTGCTGCAGGAATGAATGTTAACAGTGTGAAAGATTTACACTTACGTCAGGGAAAATCACGGCACATTGCATGAGCTCCAGCAGGTAAGAAACCATTGTGTAGGAAAGGCAAGGAATTGTATGTCATAGGATCAAAGGAGTGCTTCAAATGTTAGAGGAAATTACTACATGAGTTTAGAAGAAAGGTTTTCTCCCTCACACAAAGCGTGCACTGACTGTTGTATGGGGACAGCGAAAGAGACGATTGCATGTCCTAAGGTAGAACATGAGTAAAAACGTCAGGAGGCTACTGCCAAAGAGATTAGGGAAGCAGGCTGTGGCTTTGGCATATGAGGAAGACTTACAATTTGAGGTTTCAAACCACGGACCAAGGGACATTACCACAAGAGGTGAGGGCTAAAGAAAGATTCATTTATTTTATGTAGTGGTGGGATGGGTTTTGTTTTGACAAGTAGTTCCAGGTTTGGACCGAAGCATCAAAGCAGCTTTTTGTAAAACGTGTAGGAGGATGTAGTTTACTCTCCTGCTGACTGTTTTTCAAATAAAATTGGATTTGGTTAAGATACCTCTGTTTCATGATCCATTGCTTTGGTAGTCATACCCTGAAGAGAGTTTTTAAAAAAATATTAAATAAATGTGTGAAATGAAACTAACTCTTTTTTACCCTAAGATAGTTCAAATGTTGATTAAACTGCCTTTAATCTGCCTTCAGGTGTTAAGTTTAGGGTCTTCAGTAAAAGCCAAATGACAAACTCTTCGTGCCTCCAAAGGTATGAGTTTGCCAGGATATTCATCAAGGCAGCAAAAGTCAGGTGAACAGGAACCTGAATATAAATCAAATACTGACTTCAGGATTTGGAGTTTTGAAAGTCCTTGAGATTAGTCCCTCTTGGTTTCCCTTGAAATTAATGATGTCAACAGAATTGATTTCGATGAGAATGTAATGAGCTTAACCAAGAGCAAGTCTGCAAATCCTGCTCTATGAACACCTAATCCTGAGAGATTAAGTTACAAAAAGCATTTGTAGGATTCTGTTTTCAGCTTTCTTCCCATGGAGATATACCCTAATGAAACAAAAAAGCATTTTGAAGGATGAACTTGTAAAAGGAAAAAAAAGTCTAATTTTCTGTTCTTCAAATTAGTCACATACTCTAAATCTGTGTTTTACATAATGATTGTATGTGTTAATGTACAACTAGTACACGGTCATATGCGTGTGTGTGAGAGAGAGAGTGTGTAAGGTAATATTCACATACTCACTGGAGCAGAAGATGCTAATCATCTACTTTAATGAACTGCTGTTTTTTTTAAGGGAATTGCAGATAACACAAAACAAAAAAATTCTGTCTGTGAACTCATTTCTTTAATTCAAAATATGAAGATTAATTACTATCGTGGTCATATTCCTCAATGAATTTATTCCATGACCACAAAAGTCAATGGCTTAGTGATCATAGGTAATTTAAAATATTTTTGAAACCTAATGTTGACCCATGCTTCCACCTATCACAATGTGTAGGGTATTCAGATGAGAAACCTGGAACTAAGAAGCCTCAGAGTTTCTTGAGAGTGTGCCAAACTCTGAGGACACATGCCATGTCCTGGCCCTTGCCCTCAGGGTCAAAGGATGGACACCACTTTGTTTTATCTATTAATATAGCTTACATTTCCTTCCAGAACTTTTACATCCCTTAATGATTTGCCAGTGACTGCAGAACTTCTCCTTATTCAAGACATTTTTGCTTAAAGGGGATCTATAACTCTTCTGCTAAAATCAGTTAGGTTTGAGGGTGAGAAGGCTGAAGAATAAAGTTGATCCTGCTGTCTCTTTAAATGCCACACACTGCTTCATTGAAGTTGTATAGTATTTGTTGCCTTTATGTCCTGGTTTTGTCTAGAACAGAATCAATTTCCCTTTCGGTTAAGTTTCTCCTAAGTACCTGCACTTCCTGAAGTCAACTATGTGTTTTTCAGACAATGTCTGCTTCTAGAATTGATAATGCTTGAAATGTATAGTTACTACTAAGGTAACAGTAGGAATCATATGCAGAAAGGCTCTTGCTTATACTTATTCCTGTAGAAACCAAGGTCACTGCTAAGTTTCTTATGGTCCACAAGTGAAAGGCTGTAAAAGAGTCACACTTGCAGGTAGGAGTGGACAGAACAGGTGACCTAAAATTGACCAACAAACTATTCCATCCCATACATGTCATTCTGAAGTTAAAGCTGAGGGATCATGAGGCTCATCCTCTCTTCTTCTATGGCCAGTGTCCAAAGAGGACTCTGTCCATTTTTCTCCTGCCTTCAATCCCAATCTGTACATTCCTGAATCCAGTTCCCATCTGCCACTGAGTCCAGTCTGGGACTTCCCAGGTCCTGCCTTGCAGTGCTGGTGGTGATGTGATCATCACTGGGGGAGCTCAATCATGGTTTTGTATATAATTGTATATATGTATTTATTTATTTTATTATTATTATGCTCTTTTTTCCTTGTTATTTTTTATTAAAACTGTTTTAACTTTCCAAGTCTCTCTCCCTTTTCTTTTTTTCCTTTCCCTTCTGGGGGAAGGAAAGGGTTAATAGAGAGCATCTGCCATCCATTTAGTAGCCAGCTCATCTTTAAACCTTGACACTTTATTTGAACTTTTTCTTTTTCTTTTTTTTTTTTTTTACTAGGTATTCCTGACTATGAGGGCAAAATATCGTAAATGCAGAGACACAATAAAGTTTTTCTCCAGTCACACTTTCTCCTTGTATCTCAAAAAAGTTTTCTAAATTCAAAAGCAGCATTGTCTGTTTTGGCAATGGCATCATGCTTAGAGTTACTACTTCATCCACCTTGTAATATTAGTCTATATCTTTCTTAAACTTTTTTTTTTTCAGTTTCTATTTCTAACTTTAATTTGCTTTCTCTTTTTATAATGTTCAGGTTCATATCTGAAAAAGATACTCTGACTGAAGGAAGGGCTCTGAAACCTCATGGAGTAACACCAACACAAAACAGGAGATTTTAATGTACTAGAGGTTAACAAAATAAATCCGCCTTCTTCCTTTCCTTCAAGAAATCAAACTATTCTGATATTCGGCATTTATTAGATAGCACTTATTCTTCAAGGTTTTTAGTTAAACAAAGTAGGTGCATTCTAGTTACATCACACTGGAAATGGCTTTGCTGTTTCTTACAAATTTTTGACAAATTGTGAGACATATTCATTAACCATAGAGGTTTCTGCAGTTCAGACAATGATACTTTTTCATTTGCTGGAAATGAGAAGTGAATCTTTTGTCTGTATCGCTTCCTTGTTTCCTTGGTTTTCATTATATCTGGTTCTTTAACCTGGTGCAAATGATCTGAAGCAGGGTTTCTGTTAAGTTCTTGTTTCCTTAGCAATCAACACAGAAAATGGGATGAACAGGAGGAACCTAAGATAAAAAATGAACTTTAATATGTATAGTTAATTTTGCTCTCCACTATTCATGTAACTAAGGAAATGGGAGAAGAGAGACTTAAAATGAGAAACAGAAAGAAATGAACAGCATTTTCTATGTACTCCCATTAAGTGAGAGTAGAAGTTTATCTCCAATATAATATATCTTTATATAATATATAGTATAATATATCTTTAGTTTTATATGAAAGGAAGAAGTATAACAGAAGCGGTAGAAATGACAAGGAAAGCATAGTCTGGGCTTGCTGTCAGAAAATTCTAGTGCTTGCAGGATCATGGGCAAAGGAGCTGTGCTATATAATTACCCCAGAGCAGTTAATAAAGAATTTTAGGGGAAAAAACTTTCAATATCTCCCTCATTTTCACACCCTGAAGTTTTAAAACAGGAAGTCTCTACTCTTTTGTCTGAAGTAAGGGGAAAAAACGGGGGGGCGCGCTCGCAGGTGTTGGGCGACGGTCCGGAGTAAACTACACGATCTCAATGTGAGTATGGAAGCTTCTCGTTTATTCGCAAAGCATGCCGCGAATATATAGGTGGTAACCTGAGTACATGCTAATCATGTGCCCCGATCGCACTTGTGATTGGTCTATGGATTTACATACTCAGAGCTCTGGACTTAACTCTTGCGTAGCTCAAAGCCTGGGTTGCTCAGACTGCTCAGTGGCACAAGATCGTGCCCCTTCTCACTTAACCAAACCTCTACAATTCCCCCTTCTTGTTTGTGAGCAAGCCAGGCCTGATTTACAAGTTTCTTTAACGCTTTCTGCAAACAAGAAAATAAACATGGTAACATTAACAAGATAACTGCAATCACAAAAACTCCCGTAAGAACCATTTTTTCCAGTTCCATCACCCATCCGATTTCTCGGGGAGGTGTGGTTTTACTGATCGGCTCGGCACCCAAAGTGGTCCCTGGTCGGTGGCCACGCACATATATCCCCGGCCGCTAAGGATCACTGGCACCGGTCCTTTCCACTCCCCTGTAGCAGGTTCCCGATAAATCACCTGTAACTGAGGTATAATGGTGTTATTATTAAATTTCAACTGCTGGTGATGTACAACAACCGGTGGTTCTTCTCGGTCCCCTGTTAAACACAGAAAATTCAAAGTAAACAACACTTTATGCAACCGCGATGTTGGATCAGTATCTACCTCCTTCTGTCTCCTTAAATATTCCTTTATGGTTCTATGGGTGCGTTCGATGATCCCTTGACCTGTCGGGGAGTGTGGTATACCAGTAACATGTTTCACTCCCCAGCGTGTTAAAAATACACGAAACTTTTGGCTGGTGTATGCTGGTCCATTATCTGTTTTGATCTGTTCTGGCACCCCCATAATGGCAAACCATGCCAACAAATGTTTACAAACCTGTTGCGCCTTTTCTCCGGACATTGCAGATACCCAGATTACCTTCGAGAAAGTATCTACTGTGACATGTACATATTTTTGTCTCCCAAACTCCGGAATATGTGTTACATCCATCTGCCATAGCTCAAGTGCTGCCAAACCCTTCGGGTTTACACCAATACCAATGCCTGGTCCCTGAGCCCCACACCTCGGACATGCTTGAAAAATAGATTTTGCCTCATTTTCTGTTATTCCAAATTGTCTCTGTATTCCTTTCGCATTTTGATGGAAATGCTCATGACTTTGTCTGGCTTGTTGAAATTTGTCTAAAGGAGGAATATGGCAAGCAGGACTAACCAGAGAGTCTGCCACCTGATTGCCCTTCCCCAAACCAAGATCCCATTGATGACTCCGCACGTGTATTATGCAACAAGGCGCACTGCGTTGTCGCATAATAGACCGTAATTGCAAGAATAACTGCCCAAGGCGGGGATTTTGTGTGTTTTGGAGCAATGCCTCCTCCAATCATGGGATGACACCTGCTACGTACATAGAATCTGTGACTATATTTATAGCCCCATCCAGCCAATTTGTTAAGGCCCAGCCTAAGGCAGATAGTTCCAGAGTCTGTAAGGTATCATCGGTCTGACCATACAGCGTGTGGTGTACCCAATCCCCTTTTTCCTGCCACACACACACCGCTTTGTGCTGTTTCTTTCCCGCATCTGTATAGACCGTTAACCCTTCCACTATTGGTGTTTTCTGTACTTTAGATTTTTCTATCCATTGGTTTTTCTGTAATATCTGCCATAATTTGCCTTTTGGTTGCTGTGAATGGACTCTTCCTTCGTACCCCAAAAACGCCTCCTGAATGGGTCGAGAATTACGGAACCACCATTCTAGGTCTACAGCATTAACAGGAATACTAATATCCGCTGGATCCAGTCCCGTTAATTCTATAATCCTAGATCTACCCTTTCTCACTAGTTCCCCTATGGCTTCTGGTCTAGTCTGTATGCTTGTCTTTGGTTGTACACTAAGGAATACCCATTCCAACACCCAAAAAGCTTCATCTTTATCGTGGCATTTGTAGTGGCATTGGTTGGAGCCCTGGGGGAGTTCCCCCTTTTTGTTTTGCCACTGACAAATGACACCACAAACCATATTTTCACTGTTAATTACAAGCAGAGATACAGGTAGTTCACGAATGCGTCGCGATGACCATGCAGTTTGTAATTTTGCGATGATTGACCGCAACGCGCTTTGTTGAGTCTCAGACAGTTGTATGGTGTCAGCAGGGTGTGATTGTCGCAGCAGTTCGGTGAGGGGGGCAATCTCGGTATTCGAGATACCGACACAGTTACGGACCCACTGAATATCTCCGAGAAGCGTTTGTACATCCTTCAGGTTCTTCAAATCTGTATGTAGCTCCACCTTTTGAGGTCGGATTTGAGCATCCGAAATTGTCCATCCTAAGTATTTCCAGGGATCAGTTCGTTGAATCTTTTCTGGTGCAATCACGAGACCTTTCTTCGCCAACGTTGTTGTTAGTTTGTGGAGACTTTCTTCTGAAAAGGGATCGGCCTGACACAACAAAATATCATCCATATAATGATAGATGATAGTCTGTGGCCATAGCTGGCGCAATGGTTTCAGTGCCCATGCCACATAAAGCTGACATAACGTAGGTGAATTTTTCATGCCCTGCGGTAGAACTACCCACTCATACCTCTGAGCTGGTTCCGCTTTGTTGATAACAGGAATAGAAAAGGCAAACCTCATGGTGTCCTGAGGATGTAAAGATATGGTGAAAAAACAGTCCTTCAAGTCTACAATCAATATATGCCATCCTGCTGGTAACATGTTAGGTGACGGAATACCTGGTTGCAATGCTCCCATTGCTTGCATTTGCTCATTAATTTTCCGTAAATCATGTAATAATCTCCACTTTCCACTTTTCTTAGGGATGACAAAAATGGGTGTATTCCAAGGACTAACTGAGGGTTTGATATGTCCTGCTTTTAACTGTTCCTCCACCAGTCCCGTAGTAATCTGCATTCGCTCTGCAGTCATAGGCCACCTCAAAGCAGTTGTAACATTAGGTTGGTCAATTTAAATATGTGGCTCCCTGTTGGATATACACACAATCTTTACACCCAAACATTAATGCATACAAAGCAACAAGGCATTGTTAAATAAATCAGCAACAAGTTAATTACTGCAACTTAGGCCCTGTGACCAATTACACATGATTAAAATTACTTCCCACATTCACATCCACAGTACTCCTCCACCATTTAACATCTCAACCAAAACCTTACACATGTAAAACATTCACTAACAGGCAAAAGTACTAAGCTGGTATATTTGGTATTTCTACAGCGTCTGATTTTACTCCATACTGTGTAACTGCAGCTTTTGTTTGTTACAGAATTTTCCAATCACATGGTTCCCATGCCAGGAATCGAACCCGGGCCACCGGGGTGAAAACCGGGAATGCTAGCGGCTAGACCACTTTCGGAACAGCGTTCGTCAATCGCTTAGGCGCTGCACCTTTAAATCCTGTAATTCCCACAAAACCTGCTGTAAAATGCCGGTCGCATCCGTCTCCGGGTTCCCACGGTCAGGTGGTGTAGATGAAGTCGATCTTGACGGACGGGGCGAAGGCGGAAGGGGCGGGTACTCCGGCGGCACGGAGGGGAGGGACCAGCCCCCCTCTCCAGATGCTGGCTGAGCAGGGTGAGGGGCTGACCACCCCTCCCCCTCCTGTTTCTGCTCCCTTTGCCACGCGGTCCTAGGAGCGCCACGTGTTCCTTTGTTTGCAACCCCCTCTTCTAAATTCTTACTGCGCCATTTCTCCCGGGAGTTCGCCGCTTCTACTGCCGTACGGACCTCAGTGATAGATGGTTTTATCTTTGCTGACATGCCCTTAACTGCCGGTAACCCGAAGAAACGAGCCAGAACCCGAGTTTTTTCCGTTTTAGCGGGAGGGGTGGACTCCGGTGGTGCTGGCCACATCTCAGCAACCACGCGGGCGACCTCTCTTTCTGCCCTCATAGTTTTTAAAGTCTCTATCACGTTTTGCCAGAGTTCACGCACCTCCTTAATTTTTTTTTCCTCGGGGTCCCTCTCAACAGTCTTTTCCCACATAATGTCTCCCACTTCTCTCCATTCCTCCACAGAAAATACAAGCGCTGTGTCTTTAAAATGTCCCCAGCGCTGGCCCAACTTTATCAGCTTAATTAGCTGTTTCTCCGCTGTCTCGCTCCCTCTCTTAGAGAGGATACCTGCAAGTAACGCGGCTGCAGCCTCTATCTCCATGGCTGCCCCTTTTCCAGTGTCTGCTCTGCCCTATTTGACCTGAACAGCACCAACCAGTGTCTGCTCTGTCCTTTATTGGACCCGAACAGCACCTGAACTCTGGGAGCTGAGTGGCCAACTCTTCCAGTGTCTGCTCTGCCCTTTATTGAACCCGAACAGCACTGCTCTCAGCCGTCTTTTTCCCAACACCTCCTTTTCACTGCTTACCGCAGTCTCGGAGAGAGCACACTGAAGGGAACCATCCTCTGCTACCAGTTGAAGTAAGGGGAAAAAAAGGGGGGGCGCGCTCACAGGTGTTGGGTGACTGTCCGGAGTAAACTACACGATCTCAATGTGAGTATGGAAGCTTCTCGTTTATTCGCAAAGCATGCCGCGAATATATAGGCGGTAACCTGAGTACATGCTAATCATGCGCCCCGATCGCACTTGTGATTGGTCTATGAATTTACATACTCAGAGCTCTGGACTTAACTCTTGCGTAGCTCAAAGCCTGGGTTGCTCAGACTGCTCAGTGGCACAAGATCGTGCCCCTTCTCACTTAACCAAACCTCTACATTTGTCCTGTGATTTTTCAAAGCAGGTACAATTCAATATACATGAAATCACAGTGGAAAACACATTATTTCAGTTTTCAGCTATTTACAGAGTCAACAGATCTGGATAATACATAGAAACATTCTTTATCATTTCAATAGCTTAAATGTCCAAATGGCTCATCTGCTTAGCTTGTAAAGTCTGCTTTTCCTTGGCAAACCTTTTCAACACAGCTACAGCATAGATAAATAAACATGAATGAATACAGAAGGGTTAATTTTGAGCAAGTGAACGTATTTTGGTTTGAGACTTACAGTGCGAAATTAAAAATTGTTTTCATTTCTGCCCCAATTACAGCATATCCTAGAAAAGCTGGGACTAGATTTCTCATACTTGCATTTTCTTTTTCTTTTTTTTTTTTTTCAATTTATAGTGTATTTGTTTACAAATACCAGTCATAAAAACCATTCTTTATGTTTCTAACTGTGCTTTCACCTCTTTGTTCACAATCCAAGGCTATAAAACAAGCCCTCTGTAAACAGGAGTAATTGTTTGATGCTAAAGTGGTAATATAATATTATCAACAGTCTAGTCTCTAAATCTTATGGGTCTTTGAGTGCCCTACGTAACATATTTTAGAGCTGATGAGACATTTCATTTTAAATCTTATTATGCTTTAAAATAAGAGAAGAACCGCATAAAATTTTCCCCTTTACCCTAGTTCTCAACTAAAGGCACAGAGTAAATTAAGTATGATTTCTTTATCTTTTTCCCTATGAAGTGCCAAAAAAGTGTTTAAAACTTTTTGAACTCTTGTGGACACCTCCATAGCCCTTACCCAATTCTCTTCAAATATGGTCAAAAAACCTGCAACAGTATTAGCTGTGACCTGTCAAGCATGAGGTCAACATTGCTTTACTTGCAATCACAACTCCAAAATAAAATGCAATTAAGCAGACACATGTTGCTCTGCGAAGTTTTCTGATCTGCCCCTGTTGTGTAATGTGTTATACCTGTGCTTCATGTATATTTCAAAAGACAACTGTGACAACACATGAAATGTACCTGATATTTTTAGATCTGCTTACCTCTTGTTTTATTCTATGTAAACACCTTTCTACCTCTTCTGAGATCATAATTTTCATATTTGACATGCACCATGTCACCTCCGGCTTTGGATAATTACATGGTAGAGTTCCTGCAAACCTTGTCCCTCTTATTAAAGCCTACAACATCTTCCAGTCATCGTTTTGCTAAGTGTTCTCTTCCTGTGGAGTCTTGATGAAATAATTCAGATCTGATTGCAAGACCCTCACCCTAGGCCAATTACATTCTAATTGCATGACTTTATGGTTTCTTCGGAAGGGAGAAGTAAAACACTTCATATTAAATTTTTTAATATTTTGGGGGGGTGTGTATGACATGCAGAACATATAAGCATTACACCCTAAAATTGTGTGGACATTTTCTTTAAATAAAATGTGACAGCACAAAATCTGTGTGTCCCATGCATAACAGATACTCAGTGACTATGTATTAAGGGGTTTTTTAAAGTGTTTTATTCATTTAAGTGTTTTATTACCTTTTGCCAGGATCTAGGTTAGGGAAACTGTCACTGTGTGATCATGTGATTATTTTTTGCTTTATTTTCACCTTATTTTTGGCCAGTGATTTTATAAAAGATAAGTTTTAAAAGTAACTTGTGGTCAGTAGGGAAATACTGAGAAGACAATTTGTAAAGGTAAATGGGTAGAAGGCAAAGACAAGTCCTAATCCTGGAAGAGGAAACAAACGTATTTAGACTGCAAATAAGGTGACAACTGTTCACAATAAAGGTTATAAGTGCAGTAAATCTTTGGAGCAGTTTTCTTAAGAGCATGGTAGACTGTTCATCATCTGAAGTTTTTATATTGTTATTAAGGGTCCTTATAATTTCTGTTTACAGTTGGAAAAAACAGAAGAAGACCTGTGCTGACACTGCAAAGAGTGGTAGGAATGTTTCATGCCTTCAGACATTTTCCCTAATTATTAACAATCCTTACCTTTGAGTGAACCCACCAAATATAAAAACGTAACAATATATAGAAACAACAGAAGAAACAGAAGAGAAAAACATCCAAGCTTTTTAAAAGAAATTGCAGTATTGTACTTCTATCTGCCCCTATGATCATAACTTCTACTCTTTATGCTTCTCAGTACACAAAACAAGATCCTGTTTATAATTTTGAGTCGTTGGATAGAAACACAGTTGCCTCATTGCTGTCTTTAAAGAAAACCAAAATTATCAAAAATAACATTTTTTTAATTACATATTTATTTTCCCAGTTGCTAAAATTCATCAGCTTTAAAAAAAATGGATTAGAAATTGTCAAAAAGCAATGCTACAGTGCTTTTAAAAATGGCTCAAGTGAGTTGTCTCCCTGGATGATGAAAGAGAAAAATATACATCTCTTCATTATTATGAAGGCAAAGTCAATGTCTTCGTTTCAGACTGTGCAACTTGAAAAGTTCTTTTAATTAAGGCTTTAAGGACAGTTCGAAAAAATCAATACCTAGACTATTTGGTTAGAATATAGATAATATTAATAAGAAAATGCCTGTAACAAACATCCCAGAAGTTAGACCATGATAAGCACTGCTCTGCCTATCCTTACTGCCCGTGTTCTTAGAGATCTTTGAGAATGGATGAATTAAGGTATCTATAGTAAGTGTGAAACATTTCAGATTAAGCCTTTTTCAGTGAGCTTTTTGAGCAAGCGCACAGCACCATGTAGAAACTGTAAAGAAAACTAGTATAAAGAATGTATACTGAATTTCAATTCGAATTCTGCATGTACTAAATGAGAGCCAAATAACCAGGTCTGTATATGTATACGAGCATACACACACATATGTCACATTTCAAACCTAACATGAAATGACAGGAATACATTTATGCAAAATCGTGGTTTTTTTTAAAAGTCAAATGGCTTTGTCCATAAAGGAAGCACAATCAACTAAAAAAAAAATCCCCCAAACCACCCCTTCCCCCAAAACGTGTATCTTCAGTGAAGTTTCAGCGCAGTGTATTCGCAATGTCTTCAGGCAGAAGCTTTTTTGCCAATGCATACTTCCAGCTCAGGTGACATAACCTTTTATTGACCTCACAGAAATTTTTCTTCATTTTTAAATGCTACAGAAAGTCACCTGGATATATAGGGTTTTTAAAATCTCCATAGTAATATTCTTCCTCCTTTCTTGGAGAATATCCCAAATATATTCCTTGGGCAACTTCCTGAGTTTCGGTGGATCTGTGCCTACGGTGAAAGTGGCCTGAAAGCTTCCTACTTCTAAACACAATTCATGGAGTAGTTGAAGAGCTAACCAAACTGAAAGTGATAACCTCTAGGTGAAATTGTACTCCCTTAGGGTCTTTTGTCTCTCATCTCAGAAGAATCAAGACTTTTTTTTCTATTTCTAGTTTTTTCTAGGATGGAAAAAAAGAGAAAAGAAAACTTTGAACATTTCAGAAAAAGGCTGAGTGCTATAAATCTTATTAATAAAATTGAATTCCATAACTATACAACTTAGATGTTCTATAAAATTTTCAATCTTATCAGTTCTTCTGGAAAATTTATGCACCATAGAAAAAACTTTTTAATATATTTTTTACTTTTATTTCCTTCACCCAACCACCTGCAAAATAATTCTATATTTGAAATCAAAGACAGGAAAATAACTCAGTAAAATCTGCTTTAGAAGTCTTCCTTGTTGAAACAAAATTGAATTTTGACATTGAGAGGGTTGAAAAAGTAAATTTCCATAAAAGGACTTCGCTATATTCAACTTGTTTTTGTTTCAGTGTTAAGAATTATCTTTTAATTTGCTCTTTTAAATAACTTATGGACTTGTTTTTAATTTTATCATTTGTTATGGATCTCTCTTAAAATTCAAGTTTGGAAATCGTATTTAGAAATCCTATAATATTTGACATTAGTTTAAAAGGAATGGTCAAAATACATTTTTAAGGATCCAAATGTGGCAATCAATGACTTTCAGATTATGAAACAGTCCTGGCTAATGGCATGTTTGTGCCATAGCAGAATTTTTTTCGGAAAGCTATAAAGCCCTGTTTCTCAGAATGGTTAAGGTGGGAAGGGATATCTTGAGATTATCTAGTCTACACCCCTTGCTCAAGCAGGGCTACCTACAGCAGGTTGCCTCCACTGCCTCTCTGGGAAACCTTTTCCAGTGTTTGACCACCTTCATATTAAAAGATTTTTTTCTTAAGTTAAGATGGAACTTCCTGGGTTTTAATTTGTATGCATCACCACTTGCCCTACCAGTGGACACCATAATTTGCTTCTTTCAGGACTTTATGCATATTGACCAGAACCTCCTAAGCCTTTTCTTTTCCAGGCTGAAACATCCCCATTCTCATAACCTTTCCTCATGTGAACAATCCTCTAATCATCTTTGTGGCCCTTTGCTGGACTCTTTCCATCACGTCCCTGTCTCTCTTGTACCCTGCACTTCACATTTGTCTCAGAAAGGATGAGCAGAGGAGAAAGATCGCCTTGTTGACCTGCTGGCAATGATTTTCCTAAAGTAATCTAAGATGCTATTGGCTTTCTTTGCTCTGAAGGTGCATTGCTGGCTCATTTTCCACTTGTGGCCAACAGAACCCCAAGGTCCTTCTCTGCCTAGCTCTTTTCCAAGATACTTTCTCCCTCTGCCTGGGGTTATCCCTCCCCAGGGGTAGGACTTCACATTTTTGCTTGTTGAGCTTCATGAGACCTCTTTCAGCCCATTTCTCCAGCCTGCCCATGTCTCCCTGAATGGCAGCACAACCCTTTGGTGTATCAGCAACTCCTATACATTTTGTAACATCTGCATACTTTCTGAGGGTGCACTTTGTCCCTTGTCCAAGTCATTAATGAAGATACTGAACAGAATTGGCCCTAGTATTTAGCCCTGTGGTACATCACTTGTGACTGGCTTCCAAGTGGCTTTTGTGTCATTGTTTTTTGATCCTTGCTTTTGGTAAAACACTGAGAAACATTATAGTCGTTGTGTATTAGATGTGACATTGCTTTCTTTTCATCAGTCATATGAATAAAACTTTGGTCCTTTATGAACCTGTCCCACAAATGAAATCTCTTATTTAATAATTTTTGAAATTTTTCCTTCATTTTGAATTTGGCTAATGCCATTCAGTAATTTTTTTCTGAATTCAAGTCCTTCATATAAAACTGATTCCCAAAGAAGATTTGTGTAACCCTTTGAAAGTACAATAAGTATGTAAATTATAAAGGAGTTAGATACAAGTCGAAAGAGTGGAGTGTGGGTGCCTGAATCCACTTAACAGCTATGAAAATTGACAGGGGCTGATTGTTTCAAAATATCGGTGATGCTTAAATAACATAGGCATAAAGAATTGGCCAATAGTTGCATATTGTTATGTTTATATGATCAAAAGCTAGACCTAAACAGCAGATGAGTACCTGTACCTAACATTCCTGTATAAAATTCTATTATCCAATATCCTAAAATGGTGATGATAGTATTTCCCACCATAAGCGCTCAGAGGCAAAATAAACAGAATACTGTGATATTGTCACGGTTTAAAGCTGGGCCGGCTATTAAACCTGTGGCAGATGCTCTCTGTTAACCCTCCCCCTCCACCCCAAAGGGAAAGGGAAAGGGAAAAGGGAGAGAGGCTTCCGGGTTGGAAAGTTAAAACATTTTAATAAACTATAATAATGAAAAAGAGTATAATAACAATAATAGAAATAATCAAATATATACAAATATATATACAAACCCAAGATTGAGCTCCCCTGAAGTCAGCCATGTCACCATCGGCACTGCAGGGCAGGCTCCGGGAAGGCCCAGCCTGGGCCTAGCGATGGTCGAGAGCTGGATTCAGGAATGCACGGATCGGGATCGGGGGCAGCAGGAAAACAGACGGAGTCCTCCTTGGAGACTGGCCATAGCAGAAAGAGAGCGAGACCCTCGTGATCCCCCCGCTTTATACTGAGAATGACGTGTATGGAATGGAATACCCTCGTTGGTCAATTTTGGGTCACCTGCCCTGTCCGCTTCCCCCTGCAGCTGCGACCCCCCTTCGACTCTTCACTCGTAAGCAGTGAGGAATTCAGCAGTGACCTTGGTTTCTCTAAGAACAAGTACAGCAAGAGCCTTTCTGCACAACATCCCTACCAGTGCCTCAGTGATAACTACAAACTTCGAGTGTTATCAGTCCTGGAAGCAGACACTGTCTGCAAAACATGCAGTTAGTTTCAGAAAGTGCAGTTACTTAGAGGAGACTTAGCTGAAAGTAAAAATCACTGAAAAGAAAATTGTCCTGGTTTAGGCCAAACCAGGACAGATATCATATTAAAATATAAACTACATCGGTACATAACATTTAACTGTGAGAAAAAGAAATTATATTTACAATTTTTCATAACATATTAAGAACAAACAAACAAAAAGATTCTGATGCTCTAATTATTTATGGGAGAGATTTTGTCTCTACCATTAGTTATATAAAAATTATGTGTCTAGTTTAAGTTCATCATGTAGACCCACCTCTATCTCCAGTCAATGAAGTAAGACAGTCGCCTTTAGAAAATAGATCATTCTTCCCAGTATCTTGGAGACCAATCTTAATTGAACAGAACTTAAGAATACAGACAAAAAGAATCTATATTGGATATACAGTTAAAGTTAACAGATTATAGTAAATTCACATTCATTCTTAATTAGGGTTATTGCTTATAATTTTAGTTTGAATTTTATTTCAGCAATAAAAGCTTATGAAGTCAAACACTATAAGCATTTATATTTCTTCAGCCAGTTACCTGACCTGAACTGAGTGAAGTTGTTCAACTTTATTACAGTTCAAATTACGAACTCTTATTACTTTAACTTTTTCCTTTTTTTTTTATCACTGGGTACTCTATTATTTATCATCATATTTTAAGGTTCACAACAGGGATATTTTGACTTCTCATGAATGTGGAACAAAAATATTGGTTCTGCTGAAACAGGTAGTGTTATTCTTCAGGTTCTAATTACATTATTGATCACTGTGTTTTCTGACATACCTTATTCTTAATGGATGCTTGAAAGTGAGTGGTTGAGGATTCTTACATTATTTTTTTTTTCTTTGCTATGCTTATTCTCTTATAATGAAAAGAGACCTCAGTCTACAGTGGCTCTGTATCATACCAGTTGCTGAATGTGCCAAATTAAGGACCCTGCTTGTCTGGATAAAATCATTGCATGATTGGAGGCAAGAAGGGAAACTCAAAGGAAAATGAAAGTTGTTATTAAAATAAGATCCTGGGGCCATGTGGTTAGCTGCTTGATGGCTACTGAAGTTACCTTTAAAATGAGTTTTAATTGCTGATATCTTGCAAGTAAAGAAAAAATTACTGTAATGAGAATATACAGAGGAAATAGAATTGACTCCATTAATTAAGGAAATTTTCCTAGACAGAAGGAACTGCTTAGAAGAAAATATAATGTTTCTGGAACAAAGGCATAAGAATAAAATAATTGAGAAATTGTCAGTAGCATGATAAGAGCCAGAAGGAAGGAAGGAAGGAAGAAGAGGCAGAACTTAAAAATTAGAAGAAGCCAGTTCTGGTTCATGTGATGAATAAAAGTGAATTACTGGTGGAATCTCTAGAATGGATAATTCATTTAAAAACAGATACTAAAATGTCCAGAGTTTGAACTGGAAGGGGAGAATGTGTATGTGCTATGAAAACCCAATCAAGACAACAATGATGATAAGTAGTGGCAAGGGCCTGAATTAGATGCTTTACAGTATACGTCTGTGACTGGATTAGAGATAACTCTAACACAGATTTGCTGCATGATGTTACCTATGCAGCAGGTCTGCAAAATGGACAGAATGACATTCAAATCAGGCCAAGCACTTAATTAATGTGTTAATGATTTCTAAAGTTTTTTTTAATGACAATGAAATATGACAAAGCTATTAGAAAGCTCTAGGTAGTGACACAGGATAGAGAAAATCCAGTGTTTAAGGTCCTCAGATTCATACTGCTATCAGGTGTGATCATCTAGGATTAGGACCATGTCTTCTGGCTGTCTGGAGACTTTTAAAAAGTGTTATTTAGACTTTGTTTGCATCTCCTTATTCATTAGACAGTGTTTCTTTTAAAGTACATATTTAAAGCAATGGGAGAGAGAAGTTGGGTTTGCAATTCCCTTGAAACTTTGGGTGTCCTGATGTGTACTTTCTGCGTGCCATCAAGGCAGTCATACACACGGCGAAGGCAAATGAAATCAGCACCACTGTGAAGGATGTGATGAAATTTTATATTATAATTAATTATTCACACTGAATGTACACATGTGCCTCTTACAAAAAATGGATGTTTCACAGTTTTATGGTGCTTTAGAAATGTTATGGATGATATACCTACTTACATTATGTACATAGATAAATAAATAAAGTCATCAAGTACGAGAAAGATTCAGAACTAATTAATTAAAACTTTCTTTGTGCATTGTAGTATACTGCTGGATGTTAAGTTTTTCAAAGAAAATTCGGAGAGCAATTCAGTTGTCCAAATATCAACATCTACAGCCATCTGAAATGCTGCAAGGTATCCAAGCCATAAGCATGGAGTGCTTATGCTTTTATTAAGAATAAAACCACATAATTTACAAAGTATTTTTTAGTCTGAGATAAATAGACAAACATTAAGATATATAAAACACGTGTTTGTTGTTGGGCAGGTTTGCCTTCTGATCTAGTTGATAAGTGAAAATAGTTGATCAGATATGAATAGTTACATATAAATAGTAAGATGTAAATAGTTAGATTAATTGCTCTGAGACAGAAAATTTCTAATGTAGGAAGAGTTGAGTAGAAAAACAAGAATGTGCTGAGATATCAAGGTCTCTACTAACATTACAGCTGCTGAGTGGATAATCAGAACAGAATAATACAGCGAACATCATTAAAAATTCAATATCCAATACTCCATGGATCAGCAGGGTCTGCTATTGTCCACTGTCTCAAAAGGGATGTGCTGCAGTGCCATTTTGAAGTAACATTTTCTGAGGTTTTAATAGAACTCACTGTACCTGAACTTTTTCAAATTTAGTTTTTACATAGCTTCAAATGCATAGTTATTCTTTCAGTGGTTTTTAGCACCAATCCTTCATGCCTTCTTGAAATCCATAATCTAAAAGAGATTGATTTTATTTTTAACTGACATTTAGAAGTGGCAAAGCTGCTTTTACAAATTGCTTGTCACTTAAAATAGATTGTTGATACTCTGTCATCAAGAGATAATGCAGGATATAATTAGTTCTTTTAAAAATTTTATGCCTTTCAATACAAAAATTATACACATTAGGCATGCCTCTCAGAAAAAAAGATGATATATCAATGCATGCAAATCACTGTGCCTTTTAAATATTTTCTTAGGAAGCAGAATATCCTATTAATACGGAACCAATCAGAAAGAACTGATCAACTTTCACAGGGTCAATTTTTCAGTCATCCCAAATTTTCAGGTGAAATCTGCAAGGATGAAATATCAAATACAGTCAGAATGTTAAAACAAATGAAAACCTGATTTTTTAATAAAACTACTCAGAATTATTTTAATTTACTAAGTTCAAAATTAATTTACCATGAAATTGTGAGAAAATTAGTGAAAAACAGTAAGATCATTCTCTGAAAAAAAAAAGACAATCAATATAATATTTAAAAATTAAGGTTTTTAAAGTGGATTTCAATTTGAATTCAGACTTCTAATATATGATAAAACCTTCATTATCTCAGAGTTCTCCAGATACAACAAATTTAAAAATGGGAAAATGATTTTGTAAAATAGTTCATTATTTTTACATGTGGAAGGCATAATAGATTTGATCAAGACATAGAACATAAATTTACTTGTGAAGGAACAACATCCATAACTCATTCAGTATTCAGTTACCATGTGTTTATTGTCTGCTGCCTTTGTGGAAATCAAGGGTTTCATTCAAACCACTGACTACATCAGAAGTTTATAAACTCATGGAAAACCTATATTTTGAAATATAGGTGAAAATTTAAATCTTTATACTATTTTGTAACTCATATCTTCCATCTATGTATTCATCTCATATATAAACATACACATATATACATATGTATGTGTGTTCATATGTATGCATGTCTCCGATATCCTCTAAAGTACAAGCACTGGTATCTATCTATGACCACCTTTTGCAGCTGACGCCTTCTCATAAAAAGAGAAATGCACTGTAAAGTGAGCTGTTCCTAAAATGACAGCTAAAAAGAATGACAAATAGGGCCTTCAACTTGCACATTTTAAGATTCTGACAGAATGACCTGTATTTCTGTCACTTCATAACTTTCATACAATAGTTGTCACAAAACCCAGAAAGATATTGTCATGATAATCTCTGGGTCCTGGTCCTGTAATGAGATCTTTATCCTATTCCCTTGCAAAGTCCCAGAGGTGGCTTTTTAGGGCTGGGCACATTTCATTTATTCTGAGCAAGCCAAAAGTCAATCAACTAGACCAAGCTATGGGTTCTGCATAGTGTCAATGTAGGGGGAAAGGATCCACTAAAGTTTAATGCATTAGAACATGGTGAATCCAATGTAAAGACTAGCTTAGATATGCAGAACAGATGATAGTCTTGGATACGCCACTTTCCAAAGTCAAGTAGCATAAATCCTGCCATAAGTGAGTGCCTGAGGTAAATCACAGATTGGATATTGATGATTGAATTTGTAACTAAGTTCAAGTTTACTTTGTTCAGCTGACAGGACAACTATTTCAGTTGCAAGGTAAGAGCTTTGAACTGCCAGTAAAAATTATATTTTTCACATGATCTACTATTGCAGAAAAAAGAATGGAGACAGCTGAAATTTTTTACACACCTTGAACTGAATATTTTGTATTTTGATGAGTCACTTGTTTTCATTCTATAGATTACTAGTCTTATAGACAGAACAGAAAACACATTAATGATGAAAAAATCCACAGAAATCTAAAAGTAACAGCTTTGCAATTAAAGATGCCTTGTAAAGATTACTTCAAAAATACTCCCATGTTTTTGCAATTACTAGGATTGTAACCAGAAATACTGAACCTGAAGATTTTAATCTTATTTCTGCTTTGTAGATATAAGGTATGCTGTGACCTCACTGTTTCCTGTACTTAGCCATATATCTCTGGAAACACATTCCTTTACTCTTTGTGTTAAGATATAGCAACATTCTTTCATTTTCACTGTGTTGATTACAGGAGTCATCCCAGGATGTGTCCCAGGAGGAATCCTGGGGGAGGCTGGAAGCTTTGCAATGCACTAGTGGATTTGCCTCATGTCCCAGTTCCAAAGTAAACAGGTTCTAGGTGAAGCCAAATTTTTTATCTTCAGATCTGCAAATGTGCACAAAGTCAAAACTGAAAAAAAAAAAAGCACTGCTTTGCACATGAAGAATCGTGTGGGCAAGACCATACGTAAGAAATCCAACCAAGACTATGCTATGGACTTACCTAAAAGGCTGTACTGTAAGCACTGCTGTGCAGTGCAAGCTGAGAAGTCGGTAATTATATTATTTAATTATTCATGATGACAGCTGTCAAGGTAGTACATTCAATATGCTAAATTATGCTTGCAGTAAGGGTAACTTCACTCCTACTTATGCAGTGAGATATCTCTTGTACTTGCCAGCATGTGATTTCAGAAGACTTCACAAGAAGTATCCCTGAGGACTTTCTGCATCTGATCTCACTGATCTCATGTCACTCAAGAATCCCACTCTTTTCCACTGAAAGATAGAAAAAAAATAGCTATGGAAGAAAGGAAAGAAAATTTTGCTAGTTCCAAAAATAAATACATTATAAAAAGTGAATAAAGAATTTCACTTTTAGCTAGAGCACCTGTATAGTACGTCTGTTTCAGCTGCTATCACAATATTATCTGATTCTTTCTAGGCAATGAGAGTGAGTTTTGTTTTCTGGGAGTTCAAGAGGTATAGCCTCTGACAAACCTGATATTTTGGGGATGATTATAAATACCAGTCTTCTTGGAAAACATTATTCAGCATGCCAGCACTATACAGCCTTCGCAAACTGTGACCCTTTAAATTTCTAACAGACTGGGACCTGATTCTACTGAATTAGCAGATCTGACTTGAGTAGCATCAGCAGAGCAAGTTTGGGTGAGCCACTTGATGTGCATTTACAATTCAACCCCTCTGAAGTCACCAATGTTCATCTGCGTTAAAAATGCCACCAACAGGGCTCAACATGTCATTTTCAAGCAACATTTTCAATCTCTCAACAAGCATACTGTTTAAGGAATAGTTCTTCTCCCTAGTATTCCCCTTCTCCTTGAAGACCCCTTATGTCTTTAAGTGCAATTCAGTTTGGAATGGCATACCTGTAGGTTAAAGAACAGACTGAAGGGGTTAAAACAGACATGAATCAGAATGAAATACATGGCTCTGTACAAGACTCAATTGGATAAAACAAACCATGTATCCATTTGTGCACAGCATGTCTCTCCCAGATGAGCAGAGTTGAGAAAACAGGCTTCATAGACAGAACAAGTATTGTCCGTTGAGGTACATAATAAATCATCAGTCTAGAGAATTTATCAATAACATATTGCCCTAAACATACATATGTCTGCAACATTAGGCTCATGTTGTTGCAACTAAATGAGATCTCAACCAACACAGAACGAAAAAAGGAAGTGCAGCTTAAAGTGGCAGCAGATCGGTTTGTAAAAAACAGACATTTTATCTC
Source organism: Nyctibius grandis (assembly GCF_013368605.1). Lineage (NCBI taxonomy): Eukaryota > Metazoa > Chordata > Aves > Nyctibiiformes > Nyctibiidae > Nyctibius > Nyctibius grandis. Next base: position 88,536,505 of record NC_090658.1, on the reverse strand, counting down.
CAGTTCTGTTTCAGAAGAGTTTGGCAAATGTGTGGTTATTTATGAGAAGAAGAAGCACCAGTTTATGCTTTGCATGCCTATTAAAAATCTAGACAGGCATTGGGAAAGCTCTTTTAGCAAATTCAGACCACCTACTGTGTTCCCAAATACATGACCAACTTTGGCAGTGCCTAAAGTGCAGCTCACTTGGGTGGATGGTGGGATTGAACGCTACATGCAACGATATAGGGGACAGCTGAGCTGGATTCCGGTTTCAGCTCTACCTCTGCATTGTGGAGTGGTTGCAAGCAAGTCACATTTGTTTCTGCATTGATATTTAATATGTCTTTTCCATTTGGGCTGTGTTCACCTAGGGTGGTCTTACCATGTGTTTGTGCAGCGTCTACGTTGTATTTGGTGGCACTACAATACAAATAAGAACTGTCAAAAAACATCCAAGAAATGTGATGAGTTAAACACTGTGAGAGGAAAGCTAGTTTCTGAGGAAGCAAAGCGAGTTGTATATTCTAGATGAAAGTGATATTTATAACACAATAGAAAGCTGGAATTTATTCAGAAATGAGTATCTTTAGCCCTCTTACTGCTTAAGATAATCTATAAAGGCCACTAATCTCTCTCTAAGTTATTATAAATGGTCCTAAATTCAAATCTATTTACTACTTGGTACTTTCTGTCATGATTCATACTGCAATACATGAATAGCTAACTTGGAAATAGATAACATCATTCAAATTCTCTCTTACAAATCCAAAAGACATAAAACTTTTATGTATTTAATATAACACTCTATTCAGTTCGAACAAATATGCGTTATCTCACAAAGTTTATATGTAAAGGATTCCCGGGTTGAAAAGAAGGTTCTTTTGTGATTTTTTTCTGACACCGATACTTCTCCATCTTTTCTTTTTCAGGAGTCAAATGATAGACAAAGCCAGAACTGCTGAGTTTCCAAACTGGACAGATGTTTCTTAAAGGATTTAGGGGAAATGAGTTAGCAAGAAGGGAGCAGATTGTAACACTGTGGGTAGAACAAAGAGGAAAGGATACCTGGTTATCACTGGCAGAAGCTCAATCTCTGTTTAAGTACTGTATGGAAATAGAGTTTGAAGTGGAAGCATCAAGCTTTTCAACACAATCCTGGCAGAACTGAACTCCAGTGAACTGGACTCTGTGAAAGCAGGTTGAGCAGACTGTTTACACTGTCCTGCAGCTGCTAATTCGCACCAAGATGGTTTTGTGTAATATGATGTAGAGGTGTCTAGAGAATGCTTAGGAGTCTAAATTTCAAACCCTGACCTTCAGAGCTGTCTAACAGTCTTGTGGGCATTTAAGCCTGTTGTTAACGGGAAGTGCAGTTAAATATTATTGCTCAAAGGTGTGATAAACTCTTAACGAAACTAACATATTGGGGAACAGTCTCCATCTGAAATATTTGAAATTGTACTTTGGAATACAGAGTACAATATGCCTAAATACTAAGAGTAGCTGCTTTGGAAATGTTTAAGTCTGGAGGCTGGTTTTTTTCTGGTATTACATATACATATATATGTGTGTGTGTGTGTGTGTGTGCGTGTATAAAGGCAGAGGGAGAAGGGAGGAGGAAGAGAGGGATAGAGAAGAGGATTCTTGCAAAGGGTAATTCAGAATATCTATTTAGTGATTTCCTAAAATCATGTAAGTATTCCACAGAATATCAGACAACTGATAGAAACTCACTAGACTGGAACAGTCCAGTTTTTTTATTGTTCATGGATAATTTACCACCTAGGCTTGTTGTGATTTTTCTTCTTATTATCTACTATTCCTGATTTCCACACCATTTGTTGTTTTCATACAATTGCATACAGTTAAATTTGGAACATAAAACATTAGATAAAGGAAAATAAATTACAATCAAAGAAAGAAAATTCAAATGAGCAAATGAAATGTCAAAAACTACAACGTACTTCTGCCCCACCCCTGCTGATACCACAGAACAAGAAAGAGTAAATTAAAATTAAAAGGCAGAAAAATTAAAATTGCTCAACAATTCCTACTTGCCTCATGTGGTAATAATTCACCTATGGAAATAATTGATAGAAGACTACATTAAAACAAGAAAGCTTAGATTATAAACTAATGCAGACTCTCACACGGAAAATACAGAGGTTAACCATAATTTCAAAATATGTTTGGAAGAAAATTAAATACTCAGCCTGCAGGGAACGAGCCAACATATCACAGGTGAAAACTCGAGAGAAATTCACCATTTGAAACATCAGTCTGTAATGGAGTATTACTTTATTTTTACATTTATGAAAAGCAGATATAAAGGAATATGAGAAAATGTTTCTAACCACAAAAAGAACTATGAGCTAACAGGACAACAAGACTGAAAAACAGATTGTGAACTGTCTATTTTCTTTCTGTTTAAATCTCTCGCATTTTATCCCTCTATCAGGCAGCTACATGTATTTGTTCTGGACAGGGTTTTTGACAAGGACGTTGTGGGCTAAAAGCATCATACTATCTTTTTCATTTTTAAGGTACATACACTCCATCCCCATCACTTTGAGGCAGTTTTGCTTTCCAGCAGAATGCTGCAGGTTTTAATCATAAGTGTACTTTTATACTCAGTATGAAACCAAAATAAATACACCACCAGCGTGAACACTTTTCTGAGAGGATAAGAGGGATTCCTGCTTGTCATAACTAATGGTGGTGATCAAAGCCAACCAGGTGTTCACACTAACCCTGAGCTTTGATCATTTACTATACTTTCCAATATCTGAGCCTGGGAGTGAGTTGCCCTGACGGCCTCTGATTACATTAGTGGCATATGGCGGGAAAAAGAGTAGAAGATCAGAATAAGCAAGAAGGAGAGGGGAATGTCTAGCTATGCAGCATGTGTAAGTCTAAAAACCTCCGGGCAACTGAAGTTAGCTCATATTCAAAGCTTTTCACACACTGTACATGTTAATGTTATTGAAATACTTAGTAGGCCTTTCATGAGAGCTGGTCCCAAAGGGCAATGGCATGATCCTCTATTCACCTTTGAGCAATTACTCATATGAGTAGACTTGATAGTTTCAATGCGTTCATGTGTAAGTGATCTTCTGAAGTCTGTGAAGTTTCTGACTCCTCAAAAGTACGTATTAATGTTACATTTTTATACATTATAGGTATTTCTACTGGGTTTCGATTCTTTCACCCATTGCTGGCAATGCTGTTTATGATAGCCACCACTGTACAACTCCTCAACTGCAGACTATGATTAGTCAGATTAAAAATGCTGTTTATCTATCTTGCTAACATTAGTTTCTCATTGATTCTAAAGATGGATTATGTGATAGTATTGATAGCCAAAGGCATTTTGGGAAGACTTGCTCCCATCAAGTCTGATTCACACATAAGTGAATCTTTCTGAAAACAGTTTTCTTTTGGCTGTGCCAGCACTTGAACAGTTTTAAGTACAGCAGCAACAAGTTTAAATGTACAGACATAATTTCTTAGCATAGCAAGGTTCTCCAACTGTTGTGCACATTTCAGATGATGTTCTCCAAACACATTTCAGTCAGAGAGAATAAATGTAGCAGGTGACATTATTATATGGGCCAGAAGCTGAGATAATTATTTAATTCACATCCTAGGAAAAAGCTCTGGTAACATCTTCGTAAGATTCTTCTTCACAAAGTTCAGAGACAACCAAGAACATCAGTGCCCTATTTTTCTTGCCAGAAAAGTAGAGTCTTTCCTCAGCACTTTAACAAAGCAAGAATTCAAGGCTGTGTTTTTTACAAAAGAAAAAGAATTCAGCCTTCAAAATACCTGCACTTCTCAGCATGAGAAAGTTTATTTTTTTCTGTGCTATGCTATCCCTGTTGCAAGTAAGAACAAGAGAGGGTATTCAAAGTTACCTGCTTCTACTGAAAACTAGAATTCTATTAATCATTACATGTTTTTCATGTCTGCTGGCCCACTTGTTATCATCATCAGTAATGTTAAAACATTCCCTCTAACTGAAATAATGTCAGTGAAGATTCCAGCTAAACCAAGCAGCCACGGAGTGGTCCAAATATTACCCTGCTGATGTAATTTCACAAGATTACTATTTTACACAAAATTTAGCTGTCAGTGTTTGTTCAGCATAACCCTGGCTATTAAAAGCCTACTAATAGAATACATTTAATCTTCCCTACTAATGTACAGGCTTGGTATCTACATTGCCTTTCATCAGTTCAGCCACCTTTGGACTGCTTGTTACTACTGATACTCCAGATGCCTGCCTTTTCTCTAGTAACTGCCTTTAAAAGTGGAAAAGAAAGTGCCCATAGTTTCTTTTCCTCTCAATATTTGTATGTTTACACTTACAAACTCTTGACAGTCGCTGCCACTGTACATCAGTTCTGCTGCCACGGGAATAAAGGAAAATTTTAATATGGAATTATGGTCAAAACAGAAAATTCAGCTGAGATCACACACTTTCAGTGACAGCACCATAGATGAATGAATTTACAAATAGAGGGATGATGTTCAATATCACAAATAACAATACAATGAAAGAATGTTTTGGTCTTCCTTTGAAGTGCCTTTACTATGCAAATGGTCTGCTTTAGGCTTAATTCTACAGACAGTTCCCTTGTTGCATTTTCACATGGCCTCAGAAGCCAGAGTGCTGTATCACAAGTTGGTATTTGCGTAGTGTCAGATTGCACCTCATCTAATTCCATGTCACAGTAAATTACTGGTGTCTGGGTCCTGCAGCATTTGCAGTTTTAAAAAGCCAAACTATGCAATTGCATTGTGTACTAGGTGGTATCATGGATCTCTGCCCTTGATATGTATTTTAAGTAACTTTCAATGCATTAACAGTAACTGATGGAAGTATTTAGTAGTGTCACAAGCAATAGAGAAGATGTAATCTCTCTTATATTTTACAAACCGGAGTTCTGCCAACAAGTAAAAGTAAAGCTGACAGAGTGTTGTATGGAAAGCTGACTGGAATAATGTCTTCCACAAGCTTCTACTATGGTGTTATTTATATCCTTCTATTGGTATGTTTGTCATTTTCAGGTTTATAAATGGAACATCCAAAATATGCAGCAGAAGCTGAATGAATTCTCCAGCTATTCCTGTGTGTATGTTTCAATTTATGTCACATTAAAGATAGCAACACTTGTGGTATTTTGTAAAAACATCTATTTTGTATCCAGGGAAATCAGGGCAGATCTGAGCTCTATATATGACAATAAAGTAAATATTCTTCCCCTCAATCAATGGGCTTCAGAAATGTCATCACCTATGGCATAAATTTTTACTGTCTTGTATATACTGAAAAAAAACCCACCCATTTTTGTATTGCAAGTGTTTTTACTATGAAGGATCACCATCATCAGCAGGTGATAGGTCAAAGATGTAGTTTTGACTCAACTTAATGAAAGATGCCTGAGGTTATTGGAACAGTTATCATACTTTCCCGTGACTGTTCAAAATGTCTTTTATAATCAGAATGTGGTTCTTTGCTGCAGTGTCATCACAGCAGAAGGGGATTTTGACAAAGTGAATTCATGCTTTTTGGAACAGAAAGATTTTAGATCTGATACAGAAGTAATTATTTTCTATCAAAAACCTGTACTTCAATTTTTAAAATCAATAGTAAACCAGATTTGGCGGTTAGCTACAGGAGGAATTTGGTTTTTATGGAATGCGTGCTCCGCTTATACTGATTATTAATCTTCCCTCTGCAGCAAAACGAAGACATTTAAAAATCCTCCACACTTAACACAATAATGCAGACCTCATATTCCTAATCCCATATTTCACAGGATAGGATTTGCACTCACTAACTCTAGGGGTGTTCCTAAACTCTAGGGGATTTCACTCATTCTTTGGTGGAAGAAGAAGGTCTCAAGGCCGAATTTTGCAAGAACGTTAGTAAAAGTATTATTAATTCCCTGAAAATCATAGTTGCCTGACGAAGTTTTCTTATATAAAAAAGTACTGAAACTCATGAAATAGTGTCAAAAAATCTCCTCTTTCACATAGATCCTTATCCTTCTATTAATGGCAGGTAAATTTTTCAAAAGCCATTAGCTGATTTAACAGCCTAAATCACGTTTTAGAGGTGACTTTAACATTTAATAACTCAGCCTTACTTTGAAAGCAGCTTGGAAGTTACATGTCATCTGTTTCTGCCCTTTTGAAAATCACATCTTGCACTTAAAGCAATCTTTTGGCACCTTGGAAAAGCTGGTTTTAAAACCTTTTGGAAAATGTCACACTTGTAAGGGTACTTCTAAACTATGCGAGTTAGAAGTTTTCAATGCATGCCCGGGGTACATTCCCTTGTTCTTTCTCTCCATGTTAAAGCAATATCCGAGCAAATGTTTTTCATCTGTTCTTTCATGGAAAGGCAATGACATACCTGTATCAGGAAAATGAATCAAAACATTTTTTATCTGTGTACAGTATGATGTACGTGTGGAAATACATAAGGATGAGGCAGAGGAGTGGAATGGATATTAGGTACATTAACGCTTTTGACTGGCTTGCTAAAACCAAAATGACTTTGCAAAATTCAGAGGATGAATACACTTGCTGGCATGATTGGTTTGCCTCTCTTATCTGTAATGATCTAGCTACACAGTTTCAGCTACAGTTTTTACCAGTTTTTTGTGTGATGCCTCTCTAATATTCACCTCACCTGAAACTACTTATGCTGGAATATGGGGGAGACGATTACCATTAATAAACTATCAATGTTTCTGCAGAATGCATGACAGCTGTAAAGAAGAGACTAAAACTTTGAAAACAAATGGTGTGACTTCAGTCTGCAAAGATCTTGTCCATTTGCTTCGTGCTCTGAATTCTGAATGCCCCTATTGGCCCTTGTTACTCTCTTTACTGTGTGACTGAAGATGCACATGAATCTTTTTAGGATAAGGGCCTGTAGCTTTGATTAAAGGACAGGATGCAAGTTACCGTCTACCTTGTTGGTCCTACGGAGACCAATAAAACTTTGTACAGTACAAGCACGCATATCTGTGTAATGCATTTATTGGTCTGGCCCTACACACTCAGTAGTTCTTTACCCAGTGTTAAAATTGTGGTGTTGCTGCAGCAGGTTTTTTTTAGGAAGAACAGGAACCAGAATGAAGTTTAGATAGCTGAAACAGTATAAGCAATGATCACATTTGGAAACACAGTAGGGTACAGCACATCAGCACTGCAATGCTACAAATGCAGTGTTTAATGCTGGTAGACTGCTGTTGTGACTACGGTCAGGCTTTTAGTCAAGTAAAGAGATATTTCTTGGTATTATAGGGTCACACCCTACTGTCAAGTTTTAAGTAGCACTCTGCATTGATCTCAGTGGGTAGTTGTGTTTAAAAATTGATGGCATGACCTGGCCCTTAATATGGAATGACATCTGAAAGGAACACACAGATTTTGCTGCTCTCTGCACAGTGAGAAAAAGGAGAGTAGGATGGAGGACGAAACACAACAGGGCTCATGCTAGCTTGATGTATGTGGAGGGCACAAAAGTTTAAGCAGTATTAATAGCTTGAGCCTCAGCCTGCCTAATAACCAATATTACCTTAGTTTATTTCCACTGATTTTAATGGAGTTGCTTTAGGTTTACATCTTTGTTAATGCAATCAGAATCTAGTTGATTATATATCTGTAATTTGAGATACAACCTGAGAAACATTTCTATCAAAAATGAGTTAGGTTTTATACAGAGGATTTTTTGTTCAATACTCTTGTTGCTATATTAATACACACAAAATCTTAGAAGTATACACAAATGAGACTGCAAATAAAAAAAAAACAGTCTTTCTTGTTATTTGAGAAAAACATGTATTCTTTACCTATTTAGTACAAAAAGTACTAGGCCCTCTGAAGATATTCGGACAAATCTACAATAACAAGTGTGGGAAATTAATATAGGGTAACAGAAAATAGCGTTGGCCCTTTTATTTCAGAACAGAAATGTGTTTTAAATACACTTGGAGTTAACTGCAGAAATATTTTAATGAAAACAATTTTTGAAGCATCTCATAAATATTTTGTTAATGAAAGGATTTTGGATTTGAAAGCAGAGCCTGAAGAGTTATGTTAATATTTCCAATTATTTCTATCATATTGGAAACCGATAGATATTCCGTATCCCTTGGGCTGCAAGTTTGATGTATTTTTCCAATCTGGATCTCACCAAACACTTTTCTATCTATCTTAAAATTTACAACAAACTGTAAAGTATTTGTTTACTATCTGACCAGAGAATAATTTCTGAAAGCTCTGTCTGTCCTGATTCAAATTCAATTTTTCCATATGCTATTTGTCTTGCTCATGTGTTCATATGGTTTGTATAAGCTTCCATTTTTCTTCAACTGCCAATGATGTCTTATTTTATTAAAGAGGCTTGATTTCAGCCTCTCAGCCATGTTGTAATCATTGTGATGTTCCTGATTTGCTTCTTCTCGTACCAACATCCGCACATAAAATTGTATCACGTAGCAAGGCTACATATTCAGTATGAGCAAAATCCTCTCATCCCTGTTCCCTGTTTCTGTTTTTCCCTTTGTCTTACCAAAGGTTGTGATCTGGTTCAAATTACAATATGAATACAACATAGGCAGAGGGATGTAAGTAATGAAGATTAAAAATAAGTCACTGAGTTCACTGTAACTTCCTCAATGTCAGAAAATGTGCCATTGTAAATCCTCTGGGACTGCCTGAACAATACTTGCATATTCCAGGCCTTATGTCAGCCAGATACCCATCTGTCTGTTTGCTAGGCTCGGTCTCTCTTGTCCTTTCTGGTATCACTCCCTCTGTTGTGGGGGAGTGGGAGAGGAGGGGCTCCCTTCATTTTGTTCAAAGATGAGATTCTCTGGACATGATATCTCCCTGCAAGGTATTCTAACCTTATCTGTGTGTTGCTGTAAGATGCTTTTGTGCTAATTCTAAAAGAAACAAGTCAGCACTCAATGTTTTAAATAACCTTGAGTGTCACTATTGTATTTGAATAATTTAGATCAGGGCCCTGTCTCCAACTTGAAAGTAAACAGTTTTGATAAATCTTAGTACAGCGGCTGAGGTTTTGTAGTATGCACAGCACAAAATTTGCAGCTGAGTTAGAAGACGGCAGGAAGAGGTAACTTCAAGCCCTTGTTCTGATCTGCCCTAAAGGTGAAGAGGACTGGCATAATTTTGAACCTGTGAGCCACAGCACTATGTACGCTGTCTGGAGTGTGACATGGCCTTAATCTGACATGTCCTTCCTTTGGCACCATATCTGAACAGGGCTTCTGGGAGATTCTTTATAGAGGGATGATCAATGAAGTAACCCCTCACTTGCAGAATCAAGGCTAAGACCTGCAGGTGAGTCATTGTGCAGGGCTACTACTGATGAACACTTTGTGACCATGCTGTAGGCAGAGATGTGCATATCTAACATCTGTCACAACCATGAAAATAGTTAAATACTTCTGTAAACAGAAGAGCACACACTCTTTGGCTTTTTGTCTGCAGTAAAGCAGCAATACACTTGGTTCTTCCCTATCATCATATAATCTGTAACTGACATAACAAACCTTAAAATTGCATATCTATGGCAAGTACCCTCACTGCGATATTCCCAGTTCTTTTTCTTTTTTTTTTCTTTAACAATTTAGAAATCCTGCTGGATGTGCAGGCAGTCATGGGCTGGCTTGTTTGGAAATACAAACTCTGAGTGGCTGGCAAACATGCATGAGATGATTAGTGTCTGGTTGCATCTTCCTGCCTGCTGTGTGACACAAGCAGAACATGTAGCATCCTGGTGCCTGCAGGACCAAACAAAGGATGCAATTCCCAGGAAACATGCTTTGTTGGTTTCCTGTAGGATGTTACTATCTCTGCATCCCCTATTTCTCTTGAACTAGTAGGCTCAAATGTTACTAGGGGAGAACTGATGGTCAGACAAAGCCTTGAACAGAGCAGGTTTACACAAAACTTCTTGCCTTAGGAAACCAGCTCTATTTATTGAAAAAAGAGCCTAGACAGCTAACATATTCAGCCTGAATTGTCCAGTTGGGGCTGGATACTTGTTCTGGAGGTACTGTGGCACTTAAACAATGTGAGCAATCCTGCACTTCATTTGTGAGACCAATGAACACAAATAATTTCTTGGTATTCGTTAACATTCTTTCCTTAAATATCTGACATTTATCACAGAACCTCCCAGATAAGTTATGTAACAGCAAAAAATGCCATTTTATGAATACATTGGAGACACCCCAGGCATCAGGAAAAAACAACATCCACTGTGTTTATTTCCTCTTCAATAGTGATTGTTACTCCTGAACAAGACAGTCTACTGTTCTCAGCAAGAAATGTTTTCCTCATGCTACAAAATAAGGAGAGGTTTCTGGGTTTAATGTTGATAATACCATCTCACATGCAAGTTCAGCCATTTTAAAGGTAACAAATAACCACATGTATGACCTAAAGAACAACCCTCTTTGGAGTGCAGATTGAATACATCACACATCTAATGAACGGCTGCCTCATGCTGCTGTATGTACAGTAATACCTACAGTACTGTATAGCCGATCTTCAGGCTACTGCAGAGCTAAAACTTTCATATAGTGTGTCATTATTCCCTTGGACAATTCTTGTACTTATCTTTCTCTGCTTTTATTTCCCTACGTTATACTGTGCATTTTGGGAATTCCTCAGTACTGCATATCCAAAAAAAATATATCTCACTATAGTGTTTAAAATGTGGTTCTCAAACAAGATTTTTAAAATTAAGCCCAAGGGAATAGAGTGAACAGAAACAGAATTCTGCTTTCATGTTGATTGAAAACTGCTCTTGTATAATTCCCATTTTTCTCTACTAAGATATCATAATTTACTTTTCTCTTTGCCTCTTCTTTCTTTTCCTTATGCTTCTTTTCAGAAGAAGGAAAAAATATTCCTTTTCCTTATGGGTGTTCTGGGACTATCTAATGACAAAAAGTTGTATATTTCAACAGAAAATTACTCATCACTCAAATGAAAAAATGTTTTGTGCATGTGGCCTTACAATAACTTATATGAGAAAGGTATCTTAAGCTATCTCTCAGATCTCAATGTTATCACTCCCATATATCATCAAAATGCTCTATTATTTATTAATATTGGTATATTTTATACCCTAATTCATGTCATTCTATGATAAAATTATTGCTTTTTTTTTTTCCAGAATCTTGTCAAAGTAATGTATAATAGCTATGTGCCCTATTTGCCAAGGTCCTAATGTATTCATAATCTCTTAATTCAGACCAGTGTTTTAACATATCGATAAATTTCTATTCATAAGTACGCGTTCTAAGTAGTTCCCAACACAGATCTGCTGTTCAAGCTGCTTTTTCCTTATTAGTACTTTAAGCACATAGGAGATTCTGCTCCAGCACCTGATAAATTAGTATCATGAAGAAAAGAAGCCTACAGAAGCCAATGATGAATCTCTATGATTATGAGCACTGAGATCCTTTGCAAAAAGAAAATCACCACTATTGAAAAATTTCAAGGACAGCGTAGTCGTAATTATTAATCTGATAAATACCTGTGCATATTTTCATAAGAGACACACAAAAATCAGCTGATGATGGAAGTAATTTGACTTTTTAGGATACGAATGACATAGCAGAAATTCAAGGCAGCCTAGCCTGAGAAATCCTGCTCCAGGCTTGCGAAGGGTTACTGTTGCCTTCAATAGCATATATTTCACAGTCATAATTGCTCTTCAAAAGGAAAATCACCTAGATTATGAGTTTGTGTTTAATACAGGTAAGTGTCAAATGCAAAAATATTATTGTCAGAAAAGGTTAAGACTTACGAATATTTAACATTCATGTTAGCACCTACCTATTGGCTAACAAGCTTTAAAAGAACATTTATTTATTGGGAACTTTATCAGGCGTATACAAAGTTTTACTGATGTTAACTTGAAAACAAATACGTAGTCTTTGATTTTTAATCTCTGAGAACATGACTCATTTCAGTTCCAGATATAGGGTGGGTTTTTTTTGGAAGTTTTGTTTTGATTGTTTGATTTTTTAAAAAATTTTTTTTTGAAAGAAGTAAGACAAAAATATGACCCCAGAGTAAAGCATCAGCATTAGCATAGGTGGTATATTACAGCAGGATGTTATTACCTGAATGTGTTTCAAAAGCTAGAAAACACTCAGCTATGTATGTGGGCAAAATCCAACCTGTGCCATTCTTTGAGGAACTCCTTAGCCAGAATCACAATATGTTCTTGCTTTTCTTCTTTTCAAGCTGCAAGTCCGGACAACTACACATATACCTGTGTGAGCAATCAGCACTGTGCCATTTGCTGAAAGAAAAAGGTCCACAGACCTAAGAGAAAGTTTTAGTCTCTGCATTTTTGAACCAGTAAAAAGATGATTTAAGAGAAGATGAAGACTTGGCTTTCCATGGCAAACTGGACTGCTTTTTTGAGAAAATATGTGGAATGAGTGGCCATTGCATGGTACAGTGTGTAAGGCACTCAGTGTACTACTGAACCACGTCTCTGGAAGATGTATGGCTATATTCTGATCTAAGATTTTCACTCAGAGCTTTCATTTACTCCAGTATTAGGTACAGTCATAATTTTTGGACAAAGAATTTATCTTTCATTATCTTCATTATTTTCTGTATGTACCATGTTTCAGCTCACCTTGGTGTATATTCATTATAGCAGCGCTAAATGGGTCCGTCATAGTGAATTAGAATATGAGAAAATTCCTTACAGCAGACCTCTAAATAATGTGGGAGTTGCCCTTTTAAATGTATGTTTGAAAGTCTTAAAACAACATAATATCTGTGTTTTATCGGAAAAAATCATAAAGATTTTAAATTCAGCATTTTGTTTTTAAAGTGCACCAGGACTTCATTCTTTCTACTGATGTTGTTTTAATATACTAAAAACCTGAATACTGGGGGAAGGAGCTGCATTAAGAAACAAATCTTGTGAATAAAACTTAATGTAATGTACACTCTCAGTGAATCCACAACTAAGCAAAGTAGAGATAATTGATATTCTAGTTTATGCAAGAGATGATAGCATGCAAAGTCACCTTTCTTTCACTTGCTAATGTCAGAGTTTTCATAAAAATTCAATATTACAAAAAGTCGTTCACAAGAAAGCCCCAACTTCTAAATGATATTACGGCTGTTACTGAGCTGCTATTTGTAAGAAAACCAAAATGCTGACATTAACAATCTTTCTCCAAGTATACATTTCACATGCTGCTTTTTTGCAGTACTGAAATGAAGCCGACATAGGTCTTTCTAAATCAAGGAATGTTTTCCTGAGGATATGTAACAAGGCATTTTAAATTTCAGATTTTAATCACCCTTGTCCATGTAAGATACATACATACAGAAAAAAAAGTTAGTGTATCTAAATTTATATTTTTCAATTACTGTCACACATTGCTTGTGTACTTAAGGAATTAGTAATCTTTTTTTTAAATTTCCTGGATGATTTTTTTAATCATCGTGACTTAGCGTCTTGATACACAAAAAACTTGTCACAGTACAGAAATATATTATTATTTCACCTTTCTTTAGAAAAGATAAAATTATTTCTAATTTGCTTCCATTGTGTTTTCAGTTGGAATTTTCCATTTATTTTTACCATATGTCAGGACATTACCTAATCTTCCAGAAGAGAAAATGACAATTTTATTTGCAGTTATTTAAAACGCTGATAGTTTGCAAACCACATTTTGGTAAGACATTTCTCTTTATAGGGAATGGTACACATTTCAATTTCTACTTGTGTTTCTAATATCCTCCCTACAAATATTTGATATCTGTGTTTAATTATAATGTAAAAGAAAATCCTATATTTCAACACTGTGCAATTTACTTTTAATTTAACAAGCAGATATATGTAAAATATCTTTAGCAGAATCATGTAAATCTGCAATACATCAATCTTTTTTATGTCTGTATCATTTGCAACACTTAAAAGAGAAAGAGGAAACCACTAATTTTTGAAGATAAAAAAAATAAAATAGCTAGATTTTATGTTTCAAATCAATAATTATTTCACATGGCTGAAGTAAAACTTCAGAGTGAAGTGCCTCATGGCAGATAGAGCTTTTCCTTCGAGTTGTTCTTTTTATTCTATGGACAGATCAGAAAGAGGGCTAATGTCAAAATACTTTCTTTATGGTGAAAATGACAATGAAATAGCGTCAAGTATCAAGGGATATGTCTGGTATGTGAGGTTACCCACAAGAGAATTAAAGTTTTACTGCCATACTGATGCCAGGGGAGATACTGGCTAATGGGGTACCTGTGAGCACAGAATCCAGGGGTGGAAAAGCAAAGGGGCACAAGGGTAAAAAGTATTTAAAATGTCGTGCTTAAGTCTTTCAATACTATGAACTTTGAATTATTGACAACATGGGTTTGGTTATGGAGCAAGAGAGATGGTGGTGCTGCATTGCAAAAGAAGCATTAAATCTGCTCCTAATTACACACTTAGAGTGGGCATGTGGCAGTAGACAGCTGTGTAAGGTTTAGCTGATGTTTAAGATCAGGAGCCAAATTGCTTAGCCTTCACACCTCCCAAAATACTGAATACAAATGGTTATTCCAGGAGGTAAGTGTCAGATGCATAAGGTTTAGATTCACAGTTGGCCTCCTTAACACCTGCTACAACTGCTGAAATATCTGTAATGGTTTTAAGTGGTCTTGAATCAGGTTATAGATGCATCTTCAGGCAGAAAAGCTTGCTGACATCAATGAAAATTTTACCTTTCTAACAACTAAATGATTGTTTTTTAATTCTTCATTTGATCCATGTTTCTGCTGTCCTCTGACTACAGAATGCATGTAATAATAGTCTTTTTTCCTTTTCCCGTAAGGGAAGCTAGTATTCCAGATTTAAGAATTTTAAGGGACTCGTTCGTGTAATTAAATGCAAAATAGCATATTGTAGCATTTAGAAGGCCTAATCTGTTTTTTATTGAAGTCAATGGGAGTTCTACCATCAGCAAGAACAGAAAGAATCCATTCCTAAAAGCTTTTCAAAATCTACCCTGTAGCTACTTTTCTGTGTAAGATGAAAAATACAGCAAAGCAGAATATTGTTTACATTAAGGTCCCTTTCTATCAGGCTAGCAATGTAAAAGATCTTTTAACATGTACAAATATAATTTACAAGTTCTTTAAATCCCTTCTCTTTCTATTTCCCCATGTAGATTGTACAGTAAAAAGGAAGCCTAAGATAAGTGCAACTCTGATCCATAGGAACTCCATATTTTTAGGTCAATTTAATCTGAAATTACTATACTGTAAAATACAGCTCAGAAGCATCTGAAAGTATATGTTTAAATTTAAGGCTATGCTCATCTCCAGGACAGTAACAGAAACAGGGCAGTTCAGGTATTTCATTTCAGAGCAAGACCAAGGAGCATGCATCTTGCTGTGGACTCCTGCCTGTAGCTATTCACAGGTGAGCAGATAAATCCCAATAATCTAGACTGACCTGGCAGTCAAAGCAGATGGGAGATGCCTAGTCAAGTACTTGTTTTCGATGATGACAGCTATAGATAACAATAAACTTGAACTGTACTAAACCATCTAAATTTTTGTAGAGCTTCCATACCAGTGCTGTGTATTATTAGAAATTCATAAAGAACTTGACATTGCCCTGGAGTTTTATTAAGCTATATCTGCTGAGGGGTCAACTGGGTCCCACTGACTGTCAAATGAACAGTCTGTGAAAAGGCATTGATGTCTTCTCAACTAAAAAGTCCCCTGGCTGTCTGGCTTCATTGGGTTTATGTTGCAAGCTTTTGGTAGCAGAGGTTCTGCAGGGATGGCCTCTGGGAGAAGAGACCAGGAGATGCCCCCATGTAGGATAAAGCCAGTTCCAGACAGTTCCAAAAGGGACCCACCACTGCCCAAAGCTGATCCAATCAGTGACACCAGTGGTGTCTCTGTGATGTTTAAGAAACGGTAAAAAATGCTGCACAGCATCTCTGAGAGAGGAGTGCCAAAATGTGACCAAAACTGCCCTGCAGACACCAAGGGCAGAAAAGAAGGAGGGGGAGAAGGTGCTCCAGGAGCCAATGCAGAGATTCTCCTGCAGCCCATGGAGAAGACCATGGTGAAGCAGGTTGTACCCCTGCAGCCCATGGAGGACCATGGTGGAACAGATATCCACACCATAGCCCATGGAGGACCCTGTGCTGGAGCAGGTGAATGTGCCCTGAAGAAAGCTGCAGCCCTTGGAGAGCCCATGCTGAAACAGGCTTTCTGGCAGGAATTGCAGCCTGCGGGGTACCCACACTGGAGCAGTTCATTCCTGAAGGACTGTACCCTGTGAAGAGGACCGTTGCTGGAGTAGTCCTTGAAGAACTGCAGCCCATGGAATGGACCCATTTTAGAACAGGGGAACAGTGTGAGGAGGAAAGAGCAGCAGAGATTAAGCATTATGAACTGACTGCAACCCCCATTCCCCATCCCCCTGCACCCCTGGGGGAAAGGAGGTAGAAGAGTCAAGAAGTTGAGCCTGGGAAGAAGGAGGGCTAGGGGAAAGTATTTTTAGTTTTGTTTTTCTTTCTCACTATCTTACTTTGTTATTAATTGGCAATAAATTAATTTAATCTTCCACAAGTCAAGACTGCTTTGCCCATGATGGTAATTGGTGAGCAATCTCCCTGTCATTTCAACCCGTAAGATTTTTCATCTTATTTTCTCCCCCTGTCCCGCTGAGGAGTAGGAGTGAGAGAGCGGCTTGGTGGGCACCTTGCAGCCGGCCAAGATAAACCCACCACAACACCATATTTCCACTGCACGTAGATACACTCTACAAATGAAGCTCTATTAATCATTACAAAGGTTCAGTGAATGATCGACCAGACACCTTGTGTGGCCCTTTTCAGTTAGGCCAAAGAGCAGATGCATATCCTGAGTCCCTGGATGTACTGAATCTTGTTATTATCTTTATGAATGCTCAGTGCATCAGGAACACAACAGGGATCTGATTATTTTCCCCAGGAACAATCAAGGGATTAGTGCAATATAGACGGAGATTGAATCTGCATGGAAAATCGTCCATGCTGCGTTCTATTAGAAGGTGCTGCTGAGCAAAATTTGTTGTTAATCATGTGGCAAAATTACAAGAGACTGCAGAAAGAAGAAACTAGTAAACAGAATAATAAAACTCATTTTAATTATTAAACTTCAGTGTTATAAATTATCTGCCATTCATCACTGCCACAAATAAGAATAAAAAATGCAAAAAATCCATATGCTTCATGCACTCTAATTTAATTTTGCATAATAAATTAGTGTAATGCAGAATGTTTAAAAATATGAATAATCACCAAATTACTATCCATTTTCAACAGGCAGTATCTAAATTTTAATACAGACAGCGATTACTGTTAACCTATCCTTTATGTTGACTGAAACACAATAAAACCTCCAACAGGTATTATAGACACAGTCCCAGTTATCAGCCACTAATGATGCTAAATGATGAATTACTACTTTTTTAATAGAACAATCAGAATCCAGTGTTTTCATTATCTTTCTCAGAATATTTTGTATTCCCACTATAGTTCTTCTAATTAGTCAATAACAAAGAGGCACTGTTTGAAAAGATATAGGAAATGGTGAGTCATATGTGACAAGCAATTCTCTGGGAAAAAATATTTTCTTGATCTTAGTTATGGTTGTTTCCCATCATTTTCCCAAGGCAGTGAAGTGACACTGTCACTTTAGCACAGCAACCTTTTCACTAAATAAATGCAGACTACGGAAGTACAATGAAACATTTGCTCGCAAAGATTCTAGGGCCATATCGATCTAGATATGTAACTTAATCTCTCCCTATTACGATTAGTGAATTCTCTCCTGAGTTAAACCTCATTATTTACATTTCTCCAAAGTGGTAAAACTCATATCAATAAACATCTGTTTAATTACTTCCTTAGACATCTTATTCTTCATAAAGAAACAACAGGGAATACACTAGTTCATTATGAAGTAAATTATTTTATAACTATCATTATCCTGCTCACAACTGATCAGGGTTACAAAAAATATTCACATATTGAAAGTAGAAATATAAAGCAGCTCAGTACTGCAAAAATTATAGATTATATTGAATAATCCAGAGATCTCTTCCAATACTTGTAATGATTGGATTCTATTCATAGGATATAATATCATGGAGCAGTACTTTATCCCAAAATATCTCAGATGAAACCACTGGGAGAATTCGAGTAATACTTAGAATACATATAGTCTTGAGCAAATTATTACCATCTATTTTTTTTCTTTTCTGAGAATGGCTCTCATGCTAGAGATGGATATATCCTTTGGGCTTCTTGCTAACAAAAGTTCTGAGGTTCTTGGTCTTCCTGAGACAAAACATTTGAGTCCATTGCAGCACTGTCACTAAGCTCTTGTCCGATATTCAGACTATAGTCTAACAAGTCACTCCCAGGATACAGAGCACCAGTCAAATATTTTGTTAACTGAAGAGTCCAGTTTCTTGGAACACAGAGTGAATCAAACAAAAGGGACAAGCTGTATCTTCTAATTTCCCAAGAGTGTCTTTTGCATTAGTTTCTATTGCTTATGACCACAACAGATCCCATTTGTATTTGTTTCTTGGCTTCCCTATTGTCTTCAGTGTCCACTCAGCTCTAAACTCCATTGCTTAAAAGTTCCCATGGAAACTTATTTTATTTTACCCAAATTAAATCTGATTAAACTAGGTTTCTCAAGGTAGTAAGGTTGGGAAACACCTGTGAAAAATTTAAAAAAGACCTTAGCAGACTGAATGACTTGACAAGAAAATGGCAGATGGAATTCAGTGTAAATATATGTAAAGTTATACATGTGGGGAGAAACTGTCCTATTTTCTTATATAAAATAATGAACTCTATGCTGACAAACACATAGTATGTGGAATCCTGACAAAGGACTGCATGAAAATAGCTCAGTGCTTGGCAGCATTCAAAAAATCAAATCAAATATTATGAATTGTTAGGAAAGGAACAGAGAACAAAAGAGAAAAGATTACTATGTAGCTGTATAAATTCATGATCAACAAAGACGATCAAAGGTTCTTAACAGCAACTTCTTTATTGTGTCTGATTAAATGGTGGCTGGGACTTTCCAGCTTGGGAAAGAGGTCACTAGGAATTCTACAGAAATCAGCAGTGGTATGAAGGACGAAGATAGGCAGTGATAGCTTGCTGCCTCTTCCACTAAAAGTGCGAGTGACCATGAAATTAAAACAGTGAAAACCAAGTCCAGAACTGAGAGATGGAGTATATTGTCACAGGAAGCTCTGTAAACTACTTGGAAAATTTGGAAGATCTGTTATGTCCATATTACTGAATAGATGAACTGTAACATAGATAGGAAACCCTCTAAACGGAAAATTGTGAGAAGCTGGGAGGATATTACCATTACGTATACTTGCCCTGTTCTTATCTTTCTCTAGATGAACTGGACTAGATGTCTTGTGGCTTTTCTCTGTATTGTTTGATTTCTAAAATAGGTCATTTTAGAGTTCTTCTTTAAAAATTTCCTCTGATTTTCAGAAGCATCAATGCTAATAACTGGACTTTGTGTCTTCAGTCAGCTTAGAGAGAAGGGTATGATATCGTTACCCATCTTCAAAACAGGGGTTAATATTCCCATGGTGGCAACGGCTATGTCCTTTATGACATTTCCAGAGTGCCCAGTTCTTTTTCCTCTGTCTTTGTATTTCTCCCTCTAGCTTCTTTTAAATGAAGGAGTCTCAGGTAGAGCTTTGCTTTTTCTGAATCCTTCCTTATCTTCCTATGAGTTTTCCCTATGGGAGTCAAGCACATAGAACTTACCTTATTATTTCATTTGAAATAACCTGAACTGGATTTATGTACACCTTGAAATGTACTCTACTTGCTCCCTCAACACTGCTGGGTAGACATAATACAGCAGTGTGCTGCAGGGAGGCAAATGACTTAGGCTGTGAATAAAACAAATTATATTAACCCAGGGGCACAGCAAAAAGTGTTGTTTTAATTACTACAGAAAAATGTCTATAGGAGTGATTTACAGTAGGACAGTCTTACAAATGGTATGGCTGAGAACACAAGGTGGTGCTATCTACGCTTAACATAATGGATGTACACAGCTCGGTCTTGCCTGCTGGCATTCACCATTTCCCCCATCAGCTTTCTATGGCTTTGGACTGGATGGGAGGTGCGATTGAGTCCCATCCTCCTCTGCATGTGCAGGTTCTAACGATGAGAGGACATTGCCTTGGCAACAGCTATCTGAGTTCAGCCTGGCTGGAAGGGCATGTTAATTTGTCCTTGTCATCTCTTGAAGGCAGGACAGCAGCATTAGATGTTTTGCTGCACCAAGTACCACAGGGAAATTCAGTATTACAAGAAATTACACTCTTGGCTGTTTCTGAGTAGGATGAGGTTAGGAGCCAAAGCAGCAAACACTTACTCTCTGCTATTCCCCAGATTAAAGGACTGCCTTAGAAGTATTTAGGATACCAGGTGGCATGGTAGACAGCTGATACTTCACTTTTTCACCAGCTTGCTCTGTGAAGTCAGGTTGTGCTTTCAGTTGTAATTAAGCAAGGTCATTATCAAGCGTAAAATAATAGCTTCTGTTCAGCTAGGTGAATCACTTTGAATGTCTCCATGGATGGTAGATCTCCCACTGAAACAACTTTGTTGAAAAACTGAGTAAATAGTTGTCCAAAGAAAAAGTGGAATATTATAGTGAGTGTTGCTTGGAGGAGAATGGGATATTAGTAAAAGTTGATTACTTCACTGAAATTAAGTGTGATCAAATCACCATGTTCATCAACTGTTTATTCCTCCAGTGTGTTGTATTAAGCCATCATAAGAGTAAATTTTTATTCTTATTACTGATTGACAAAAGCGTGAAAGATTATTTCATTTCTTCCAGAAAGAATAAAAGAAAAAAATTTAATACCTTAAAAAATATTTGTCCAATAATTATTCCAAATTAAAAAATAATATGTTCTAATTTAATCAATCTGACTTCAGTCAAGGCAAAGAAAAACAAACCAAAACAAACCCAAGAAAATAGCAACAAAATGGCAAGTAAAATGAGAAGGATTTTTCTTCCTTATAAACTGCCTTCAATACCCAAATATTTAAGTTATTTTTCCACCTTATTTGACACCATATGCCAAATGACCAGTCTAGGAGCTATGAGGCTCTAAAACCAAAATTTTATGTTATAAATTACACATCTTTTCAATTACTGAACACTTCACAATTGGTATATATAAATCAATAACTATCTCAATAACTGATTAAGCAAAAAAGGTTTATGGAAATATTTTTAACTTTCCAAATGGGAACATGAGATTTTGATTATATTTTTTTCATACTTTTTCAGACAAAGTTCACTTGATTGCATTTTCTCTTTTAAATGCACATGCAAATTTTCCTAGGAATATACTTAGAATTTTCATAGATATATTTTCATGTATAAGGTAAAGACAGAAACATAAAACTTTTGCTATTTGTATTGCAAAACAGTAGTGTAAAGATATGGACTTGGAGATCCAATAAATTATTTTATCATAATTAAAAAAAAAAATACAAAAAGCAGCTACCAAAGTGGGAAGAAAAAAATAATAAAGCAAGTCTGAAATATTTGCAGGAAATAATATCTTTTTCGATTATTTTTGAAATAAAAATCAGGTGAGATTTGTATTATATTTTTTATGATGTAAATGTTTCCCTTTTTGTACGTGCATTACGAACAGAGAAAATAAAACACTGCATGTTTGTCCCTTTGCCAAGGGTAATTGTACCAGAATAGCAAGTTCTAACTGAGAAGCAGAAGTTTTTTTGAAGAAAAAGTAAAATATAGATGATTAGTCAAAGAGTTCTTTGGCATTTAGGAAAGGGTAGAAAGGACAACTAATAAGCTTCCAGAGTCCTTTCAGTTTCCGCTAGTGTCTTTGAAAGCTCTGTTTTTTTCAGACATCATCTATCTGGTCTTTCACTGGTAAAGCCTTAAGTTTAGCATCAGTCTCTGCTTTCTGCTTCTCTTCATTAGCCTCAATATATGCAGTCAGCTTTTCTTCCACTATTTTGCTGAAATAGTTGGTTTTCTAAATTGTTTAGTCAACCAGTCTTTATGTGCTCAACTGCTTGTTTCTAGACCTTTGCTTCACAAGAAAATTCTATTGCAGCTACCAATTCTCTTTCCTCCCCACCTCCCACCTCTCTTCCTTCTTTTTAAAAAGTGCTGAACTGTGATATTTTTATTCTGAAAAGAAAAGTGCTGGAAGTTTAGGATTTCCTTTCAGAATGGGCAGGTTAGTTCAAATAATTTCCCAGAAGATAATTCCTGATTTTTGATTCGTGACAGCGCTAGGAATCTGAAATTATTTCAGGAAATTCCTGCAAGTAGAAAGCTCCATTTACTTTAGCATACATGTAGATAATTTGCCTTCTCTACAAAGAAAAAAAAAAAGTACACTGAATTTTTTTGACATAATAATTTTTTAAAGGGTGTGTCCTGACAAAGTTGCTGCAAATAATTCCAGTTTCCAATTTATTTTCAAGATGTTAACAGATTAAATTAACTGATTATGGGAACCATAGCTTACTTGTGTGCTCTTCTGCTTGATGGAGTTAAAAAACCCATGTTAATTCAGACTTTTAATCAAACTCTGAAAAATGAACGTTTCTGGAGTATAATGGAATAATCAATACCCAAACTATTTTCAAGACTAAGAAGTTCATATCTATTGTAATTTTTTGTCTCATTTTAATAGCCTGCTATTCTAATTAGTCATCTGTTTCTCCACAACTTAAATTTCTGTGTAAGAAAGTCATGCAGTTAAGGACTGTTTTAGGTATCTTTAACATATCTCAAGTGGCAATTCAAGAACAATCTACATTTTTAATCAATGTGCTTGTCTCTTCAAGTGTGTGATTATGTTGGTTTGCAAAGACTAACTACTGACAGAATATGTTGAAGGAATTTAATTATATTTAAACAAGTTGTTTCTAGTCTTCGAGTATTATGAAAAGAAGGGGGAATAATCATTAATCTCAATGGAATTACAACTAAAACTGGTAGAGGACTAAGGTAATGCCTATCAAACAACTGCAGCAGCAATGTAATTTAATCCCAAACTATTCAGAATATTCTGTATTTCACATTGAAAGATATATAACTTTATCTTACTCATAAAAAAACTTTTGCATTCATTTCTTCTTTGTTCATTTGCTTCAGGTGAAGGTAACCTAAGACACAAGTGCCATTGGTTCACCGTACCTAGAGAGTCTAACACCCATGTTGTTGTAATAACCCTTGATTAACAACTTTATCTCACCTACTGTGCATGTTTGGAAATAAATGCAAGAAATAAATGGAAAGATTTATTTCCCCTACAAGGTGTTTGTATCATTCATGACAAAACAATTCATAAATAGAATCAAAGTATTATATAACACTTTCAAGATGTCATATATATCTTATGTAATGGGAATTCTCATACCTGAAGGATGAAAAGTGTCCTCTGTGTTGTGACTGGGCAATTATTACTGTCACTTTATTGCGTACAGTGTGGTTTGATAATTGCAGAAAGTTTAGCTATTTGGGGGGAACTGTCTTGAAAGCTGAAATTGTATTTCTACTCTTTGTAGGGGACCCATCCTGTAGAACTTGTACTTGGTGCCATAGGACAGTAAGATTGTTGCTATGTAAACCATGAATAAATCTTCTCCTTCCAACTTCTTTTTTTTTTTTGCTTATGTAAGTCCTGTCCTGCTGCAAGCCTACCCAAACTATAGCTATGTCCATTTTAATTAGTATTTTCTTCCTTCTATAAAATGTAGAATGGGGGAAGTTCTTAAGTAATTTCTCAAATGTCAAAGAACAATGCAAATTGAAATCCTTGAGAAAGACCTAATTCTTGTTTGAACTCTCCCCTTCGGCACCTTAGTCCTTTATTCCCTAATGACTACAGGTTAGGATTTATTTCCCTGACTCCAAGAGGATGCCAGATCCTTACAGGGTGCGGAGAAGAAGGAAGTATACTAGGAAGCGAGCATCCAGTTGTGGCTGGGAGGCAGAAAAGTCCAAATGATTTTGTTTTTCTGAGACAACTTATCACATATAGCTGTTAAAAAATATCCAGTCTCTTACATCAGTTCAACAAATAGAGCCCTACAAACTATAATACGTACTCATTTTTACATTCTCCAAGTTGCTGCACTCATGTCAGATATGCTGTGTGCACAGAGCGATTATAATCCATGAGATAAAATTTGACTCTTTCCAGTAAAGGAAAGATAGTATAGACAATGGTGGAAAAATCTACTTCTGCTTAATTCCAAGACATGTGAGGCAGTTTCATGTCTATCTATTTTATTTAGGGCACTAGTGATGAGACAGGTCATCTCTACTCTCCATCTTGTACGGTTCTGAACGCTTTAACAATCTGGACTGTTGTATTTTATTTTAATTGTTCTTGAACAAATCCTTTGAACTCTTTTTATATAAATTAGGAAAAAAATTATCTTTTTTTCTGCCTCGAATGTAACATTTTATTTCTCCAATGTTAAATAATTGACTTTGAACACTGGAACTGTCATTATTAGGCTGAAGCAAGAGGTTATACTTAGTTGGGGAAAAACCCTAACCAACCAAAACTTTACTATGCAGGCTGTTCCTAGAAGAAGACAAAACATCTCACAAATCATTCAACCGCACTATCTATATACCAGGAAATAGCAGGAAGGATTGCCCTTGATCTGGAGCCATACCACGTTGTTGAGATTATGGGCTGGCCAAGTTTTTCATATACATTATTCCTTCCCAAGAAAAAGACTCTTTTATGCAATTGCTATGTTTTTTATTTATGATAACATATTGATCAAAGTAAGGAATGCCTTCAGAGAAACAAATAGTCTTGAAAGGAGCTGAATCAACTGCATATCTTTCACTCACAGCACACAGACCTTTCTTTGATTCTGTGATGAGAAGAGGGCATACATATTCAAAGCATTGCTCCTGGGCCTGCTATCATCGTCACTACCACCACAACCACTAAGTAGGGACCTCTGGCAGCAAAAGCATATTCTGGTCCAAGTTGCATATTTCTCTCATATTCACACAGCTGAGAATATTTAAAACTGGATCTAAAAGTGAGGGATACTGGGTTAATTCACATCTGCTGTTTCTTCCATTACTGTTACTTGATCATCCTGTTTTCTGATGGTGACTGGCAGGCATCAGATATGTGTGCTACATTAACATCCAGTTTGGTTAGAACAAAACATGAATAACACACGTACACAGAATCAGCAACAGCAGAACACCTTTGTAACACAGGAAACAGTGTTCACTGAAATGCACCATCTTAGAAAACAGGTGGAATATTTTCTGGCGAATCATCAGATCAGACAACTTTCATCATTATATTGGGAAGTATTTGCTTTTTCTGGATCCTCTATGGAAAGATTGATTCACCATTTTCATATGTTGGTAAATTGAGTCAATATTTCAGTACATTGCCCAGTGAGGTGCCTCAGAACTTAAATCAAACTACCCATTTAACTGCTTGATGGTGGTTTAAAAAAAAAAAAGGTTCTAAACATTAAAGAGGCCACAGTACTGAATATGAAAAAGACTGTATTGAAATTAGGGTCTCTATCTGGCCCCTAAATAGGCCGTAACAATCCACTTTGTAAATAATATCTGAATATCAAATTCCATATAAAGAAGAGAAAAATACTGACTCTCAAAATCTGTTTGAAAAGACTAGGAAATTTGCCTAAATTTCTGTTTAGTTTGCAATCATCTTTCTTATTCTATGATAAGCACATAGTTCTCTGAATTCTCAGTTTCCTTTGAAATCAGTTGGGGACATTAGTTTAATTCAGAAAGCAGACATTTACTCTCAGATTTTAGAAAAAAAAAGGCTTCCTTCCAATTTAAAATTGTCCTAGACATCTAGTCTAACCTAGTACAGTGTTCAGTCAACAGAGAAAGATGAACACTTCCAGTGGGTTATTCATCCCACCTATTTTAAATGTCTAACTGGGTTAAATTTTTCTCAAGAGTTTTGGCTTTCTTCTTTAAATGCCACTGGTTATTTTGGATAACACGTCTCTATTACACAAGTAACTTTTAGAAAATTATACAAAACAAATCCCTCTCTAAATGTCCAGACAGGGTCCTAGGCTTTATAGGCAGTTGTAGGATTTTTTTCTAATTTTCTGGAATACCTAATGTTAGAATCATAAACATAGGCAAACTCTAAGCTTCCAGCTAAACTTTTACATATGAATATTAACACTTTCTCAGCCTTTATGCTAAGACATGCTAAGTGATACATGGGTTATTACTTTAATTAACTTGACTTGCTGTGATTACGTCAGACTGCTGTTCAAGGAAGAACATGGCCCAGTAAGACACATATGACTCACATGTAAATAGATCCCCCTGCCATAAATGGGGAGCCTGCATTTGCATATGTATCACTCTTGCTCTGTGGGGAACTACTGCTTTTGGTGTGAAGAACTTTTTATCTCAGAGTAGGTTTTATGGCTTACCTATATAAACAAGCTCTCTGACAGATGTATATGTGGTATTTTTAAACACAGATGTGCTCCTAATGTGCATTTAGTACTATAAATGTCTACTTACTTTAAAAGCAAACAAGATTTTGTGGTTTTTTAAATCTCATTAGTACTCTACACCTGACACATTTCAAGACAGATAGTTCTGACTCACAACTCATGACTTGAATTTTCTAGTCCTACTTTCTAAAAGAGTACCTTAAAAGATGGTTTCAAAGGCACTTTGGAAATGTGATATGAAGGTACCAGAGTGCAGACGGTGACCAGCAGAAAATGTATTACTCATCATGATGTTGAGGGAAGAGTCAA